>NC_080632.1:85191055-86391055 GCF_027887145.1 Ammospiza caudacuta | reverse complement strand
CCCAGGTTGTTCCAAGCCCCATCCAACCTGGTCTTCCAGGGATCCAGGGGCAGCCACAGCTGCTCTGGGCCTCACCCTGGGCCTCACCACCCTCACAGCCAAGAATTTCTTCCCAATATCTGATCTAAATTCTAAATATTCTTGAAGAATCCAGCTTCCTGAGGGTCAGTTTCAAGCCCATCACTGCTTAAAACAGCAGGCCAAAGTGAGGTGTGCAGGGGATGGGCATCACTGTGGAATCGAGACACCTCCACTGACGATGGGCAAGGCAGGGAGCTTCCCACAGAGCCCTGCTCTCTGGAGCAAACATTGGCTCTGGGTGACCCCTGGAGAGTTCAGGGCCGAGTTCAGCCTCAGCTCAAGCTGTAGATAAAGCTGGACATCTCTGGTGCTCAGCTGTGTCCTGTGAGCCCCTGACTTTCCCTCTGGCATCAGGGAATTAGAGGTGTGGGGAGCAACATGAATGTCCCTGTGGGATGCTGGTGGTGTTTCCATCCCTGTTTCACCTCCTGTCTCTTTTTTCCCCCCTCTTTCCTCCTCCCTCAGGCCAGGCCAAGGTCTGTTCTGCTCTGAGCTGCAGACACCTCTGTGCAGTGACCCTTAGACCAGGTTGTTTGAGGTGAGCAGAGCCCACGCCAGCCGCTGCCGATTAATTATTACTCCCAACCTCCTGCTTCTCAACCTTGGGAAACTGCTCTGTGTTGGGTAATTCTTCATTTTTCTCCACCCCCACCTCAAATGGGCAACAGTCAAAATACAACAAATAAAACCCCCTTCCCACCAAAACTGCAGGTCAGAGACAAGAGCCCCCTTGCACAGGGGTCCAGGGGTGCCCATGGGGATGTCCCCCCTCAAGGCACAGTCCAGGGGCACCAGGGCCAGCAGAATTTGGGAGTGAGGTCCTGTGGCAATGCCAGGGCCCTGGCAGGGAGACAAGGTGCAGTCTGGCTGTTTCGACACCGAGCTCTCCAGCCCTCAGCACGATTTCCACTGGCACCTGTGCTGGCAGCCAGCAGGGAGACCTTTGCTCAGCTCCCTATTAACCATTTAGCTTTAATTAAAGGCATTCGCCAGTCAGTTGCCCTGGCCAGCTGGGAGGATAACCCGGTGGTCTCTGACCATCATGTCTTTCTGTTTCTGTCACCAATCTGGCAATTTTTGATATTGAAAGCAGGGGAGGAGGTGGGTGCCAAGGGGGAGTGTGGGGAAAGGGGTGTGAGGTTGTGCTTTTGGGGAGGAGAGGGAGGAACCCCCCACCCTGCACAGGAATGAGAACTGAGCCGTGCAAAGCCCCCCTAGTCCTGAACCTGACCCCTCTCCTTGTACATTGTTGTGAATGCCCAGTTTGGGTTGTGCACAGTGAATTCCCCACCTCAATCTCCCCCAGGTGCTGCACTCCTGGTACCCCCAAAAGGCTGGGGAGCCCTGGCTGCCCCTGCTGTACCCACCCATCCATTTCAGGGCTGAAACTGCTGCTCTGACACCTGTGAGTCAGGGTGACCAGCCTGCTGCCTGACCCTTATCTCCTTCCACTGTCTTATCTCCTCCCAGCAGAAATTGGATTGGGACCGGGCGCCCCGGGAGCTCCAAGTGGAGCAGCTGATGCAGGCAGCTGATAACAGCATTTCCTGGAGGCAGAGCTCTTGGGAAAGGGCTCCAAGGAACAGCTCACAGGGACTGGGGTGGGATGGGTGACGTGAAAAAACACCTCTGCAGCCCTGGATTCCTCATTGCCCCCAAAACAGCCGGTGCTGAGATCCCACTGGGCACCTTGGAGGCGAAAACGAGCTCGGAGAGACCGTGGGGAGCTGGGATGAGCCCAGGAGGATGAGCAGGATGGACGATGCTGGTGGCCAAGCTGCAGCTCACTGGGAGTGAACAGAACATCTCCTGCATCTGGAGAAGCACAGGGAAATGAGCCACAGGTGAAGATCCAGAGCTGTCCTGAAAAAACCCCACTCCAAGGGAGCTGTCCTGGGGTGAGCCTGGTGAATGCAGGGGGATGGTGCCCTGGGAGCTGCAGACACAGGAGGGATTCACTCCAGTGATGTGAGTGAATGGCCACTGCCATCTGCCACCATTCCCTGCAGAGCTGGGGGGTTCACACCCCTCCTGGTGGGTTCAGCTCACCCCACCCAGACCTGGGGCTGAGGTGGGGTTGCGGTTTGCACGCACGAGGGTGACAGCAGGGGACAAAGGCCACCAGCTGTCCTGCGGGGACCCGGCTGGGCGCGCTGGGTGGAAAGCACGGCGGTGCCCCGGTGCCTGGGCTCCCTTCCAGGCTCATCATGGGACTCCCAGCAAATCCCCTGGGGCAATCTGATCTCCGGGACGCCAGGCACCCATCCCTCCCTCTGGCACGCCGGGCTCCCCGTGGTTGGAGGTGCCAAAGTTCATTGACAGTGGTGGCAGCTCGGGCACACCCACAGCCCGTGCCACCCTCCGTGGGACAAGGCAGGTTGCCCTGCCAGCAGGAAAGAAAACAAGGCGCAACAGGGGTAAAGTCACTTTGCACCCTGGTATAAAACCTTGCAGGGGGGGAAAAAGATCACCCCGCGATACGTCCAGCATCAACCACAGAGGTTGTGGGGCTGCTGTACACATGAGCCAGTTTTATTTCACAGAGCAGTCAGAACTGATGATGAAACTCTGTCTGAGGCCTCACAGAGACCAATGACAAGTTTCCCAGTACTCCTTGAATGGCTATCAAATGTGTCATAGTTAGAAGCCAGCCTGGAGGGACTTTTCCTCCAGTGGGTCCCATTCCAGGAAATCAGTCTGCCCTGCGCATTCCCCAGATTTGTCAGTGATCTAGGAGGCATCTTTGTTAAAAATCTGGTGGGGTTTCCACAAACTCTTGAGTAATTTAGGAGGCGAAAATCCATGTATCTGTCCATGTTCAGCTCATTGAGAAGCACCACTGGTCGTGGAGGGATGCAGAGGCACTTGTGCCTGTGCAGCTCTGCCGTGGGCTCAGGTGAAACCTCCCCAGGCCCAAGGGGGCTGCAGTGACCCCAGAGTGGGGTGCAGAGCCCCGTACGTGCTCCCTGCACACCCACACACCTCTGCATGGGGCCAGCAGCTTGCACAACCCCTGGGGTCAGGGACAGGGAGCACAGCCCTGGCTCACGGGCCCCATAGCCTGTGCGTCCAGGCTGGCAAATTCATCTCCACTATGGGGTGGGCACAGGAAAAATAAAGATTAGGAGAAGTGGTGGAAGGTTGTCTGGTAGCCCAGGTGGTTGGCATGGGACAAAAACATGGCCAAAATCCCTGGGAGCATCTCCAGTGCAGAGTGCTGTGGTCATTCTGCAATCTGACTCCCAGATTTCCCCATTGTCATCTCACCCTTGGCTGGGCTGGGTTGAGCTGCTTGGTCAGCCCTGCACTTCCCCAGCTGCAAACACCTGAAATGGACAAAATCCAACCTGAAATGGGTTAAATCCAACCTGAAATGGGATAAATCCAACCTGAAATGGGATAAATCCTGTGGCAGCATCCAAGCCACCACATCAGCACCTCAGACTAGGAACACCATGAGCAGAGCCTTTCCAGTCTGAGGAGGCAGTCAAACCACAGTGAAATCACAGAAAGACCAAGTTAAAATAAAATTATCCAGTGCCCCCCACTCGCCTCCCTCACTGTGAACTCCACTGAACTTTGAAAGACTAAAACAAAACAGGGCCGGGTTCAGCCTCAGTTCAAGTTGTAGATAAAGTCCAACCTACTTCTAACTCTGTCCTGACAATTCCCACCAGAAAATGGGCTCCAGCACTGTGCCCTGGAGGTGAGCCCCTGGATGTCCCCGGAATCTCCTGCCCACCTGCAGGTGGGACAAAAAGCACGAGGACAAATGTGCCAGACCCTCAGGAGACCATTCCCCTTGGGAATCACCACACCGCGGGGCTGGCTGTCCCCATCCCTGTCCGGGCAGGGCCACCCCGGGCTGGGACAGGGCTCCAAGGGACATTTCTTACCCCACTGCTTCCCTTGGGGAGTGTCACTCAAATCCAGCACCACGGGAGCAATTAGAGGTGGATAGGAGGGTAATTAGGGGAGGAACTGGGAGAGAAGGGGCTGTGCAGAGAGGGGTGGGGAGCACAGAGGAGATGAGGCTCCCTGCCATGGATGGGAGTGATTCCCAGGGGGATTTTGGGATGAAAATCCAGTGCACCCCAGGGAAAATGGAGGTTTGTGGATTCCCCACCTCTGGAAGTGTTCCAGGCCAGGCTGGACAGGGCTTGGAGCACGCTGGGATGGTGGAAACCATACCTGCCCATAGCAGGGGGCGGAGCAGGATAACCTTGAAGGTCCCTTCCAACCCAAAACATTCTGTGATTCTATAGTGCAGAAAGTGCTAACAAAGGGAGAAAACCCTTGCACAAGGTGCAGGCGACTCAAATGTGAACTGCAGGGACCCAGGATGGTCACCAGCTCCCAAAAACATGACTGGCAGAAGGACAGCTCATCTTCCCCAAGCAGGAGACATCCTCAGCTGTGGGAAGGGAGCTGATGTGGCCAAAAGTGACAGCACAGAGCTGGAAACCTGCCTGCAAACACAGAGGGAGCAAAGGGAAATATAAATTACAGGACAGAGAGCAAATGGAGAAAGAAATGTGTAAATTCAGCTGAAAAGCAGAACTTAGGCAGCAGCACTGGGTTATTTGGGTTTAGTCCCCTTGGGAGAGCAGTGAGCCCCCGCAGCACCCCTCAAGTGCTCAAAAAAACCCAATGTAAATGCAATTTTATATAAAGAATATATACAGTGGGATGATTGTAAAAGCTAATTGCAGTCACCACATGCAAAACAATCCCTGCCCCAAACACTTCACAGCTCCCCCCAAAACAAGACTGCATTTATCTCTAGGAAATCAGCCCAAACCCATGGTTTCTAACAAATACCCTGCATTTTTTGTGCTTGAAAAGAAGAGCAGAGCAGCCCTGCTAACTGGGGGTTGGTTCCTCACAGAGGTCGTAAAATCCAGCCCTGGGGAGAGAAGTTACCTTTGCTGTAAAACAATCTGCCGGCTGGATTTCACAATCCCTGTCGTCTTTCTCTCCCCACAGCAATATTTTTACGGTGTTTGCCCTCAAACCAGTTTTTCATCAGCCGACATGTGTAATTACCACCAGACAGGTTTTGGATAACCCATCCCCCGGTGCAGCTTCTCCTCCCACCCTCATCTACCCAGGCTTGCTTTGAAAACTGACCTCTTTTGGACCTCAACATTTTAAATTATATATTAAAAAAAAAGAGTCTATTTGAAATTGCTTTCTGAGCTTGAACGTTGCTAATTCCTGGAAATGTACAAGGCCAGGGTGGATGGGGTTTGGGATAGTGGAAGGTGTCCCTGCCCATGGCAGGGGGTGGAATGAGATAACCTTTAAGGTTTCTTCCAACCCAAATCGTTCTGAAATTCCATGATTCTAGGATCAAGGCAGGGAGAAGTAAATGCTGATCAGGATTGACTTCAGGGTTTTATCCCAGGAAGAAAAAAAGCCCAAAACAACCAATTCCCAGTGCCAGATACCTTGGCAGTGTTTGATGGATGGGAGGTAGGGAAGCCCATCTCAGCTGGCACTGCCCTGGTGCTCCATGGCCCACCTGTGCAGGGCACCCTGGCTCTGCATGAACGATGCCAGGGCACAGGGTTCTGTGCCAAGCAAGCTCAGGCTCCTGCAGAGCTCACTGCTGTTAGCTTTAAAGGTAAAAGAGCACTGCTTGCTGCCCACCTCCACCCACAGGACCAGCCAGAAGGAACTCCTCCCTGGGGCCTGAGTGAAGCAAGAGCAGCAAGGATCTGTCCCTTGGATTGGGAAACCTGACTGCTCCATCTGTACTCTGAAGCACCCTCCAAACAAAAGCCAGGCTTGGTGCTGCCTGTAGAGGTGTGGAAATGGCAAATGGTCTTCATAGCCACCCACCTGGACTTTGCATAGGTCCTGGGTGCCATGGAATCTCACGGGCCACTGTCTTGGCCTGCCCGGGCAGGAGGATGGAATGAGGTGATCTTTAAGGTCCCTTCCAACACAAACCACTCAGTGATTCTGTGATTCTGTGATTCCATGGCCCCTGCTGCCCATGCAGACCCTCACACAGATGCCCAGCTCCTCAGAGAGCTGTTCCCACACTTCCACCAGCTGCAGGGATCTGCTCCAAGACCTGGTTTCTGCTCACAGCTCCACACCAGGGACTGCTGCAGGGTCACCAGCAGGGTCTGTGCAGTCCTTCCCATCTTCCCAGGACCACTGAGGTTGGGAAAGCCTTCCAAGATCAGTGAGTCCAACCTATGACCAATCCCCACCTTGTCCCCCAGCTAAGAGTGGCATGTCAACTCATTCCTGGGACACTTCCATGGACGGGGACTCCACCTCCTCCCTGGGCACCCCCATTTCCATGCCTGACCCCCCTTTCCATGGAGAAATCATTCCTGATGTCCAATTTGATGTTTTGGCTGCAAGGCCACCCATGTCAGGCATTTGGACACCAAGAGTGATGGAGGGGACAGAAATGCTGATGCATTCACCCTGGCAGGGCTGGGAGGAGAGCAGCAGAGGCTGAGGCAAGCCCAGGACCGTGGCAAAGGTGATTTCTCCCATCAGACCGTGGAAACTTCTGATGGGAAAGCTCTGTGGGAAGTTATTGAAAAGGTCTGAGCTAATAAAAACCAATTTGTTTAAATGCTATTGCTACAGCAACACAACATACATTGAAACAGAGCACTTTGGTGAAAAACCGGGATGATTTAGGACAGAATGCAATGCTGAAATCCTGGCATTTCTCTAGAGAGGGACTTTGCATTTTTTTCACATTGGCTCTGGGCAGACAAAGGCAAACATCCATTTCTGGGAGCATCCATCCTCGAGACCCCACAGTCACCTGTATCAGCAAGGAAAACCACAGTGACCCTCCAAGAGGTGCAGGCAGGGTTTGCTTCCCTGGAAATGCTCACATCAGTAATTTGCAGCCCAAGGATGAAACATTTCCTGCAGAAATCTTTCTCTAGGAGTCCAGACAAATCCTGGGGAGCAGGACAGACACCAAGCTATGCTCAGCAGTCACATCTATGCAGCCACACAAGTCTCCAGCTTTGTAACTGGGGATCACAGTGCAGGATACAAAAGGAACAGGCCACAGCCTTGTAATGAGCATTATTGTTTTAATATCACTGTTTTCCTTGCATCGCAAGCAATAATCACTTCAGCTGCAGTTCAGCTGGCACACAGAGCACCAATGCAGTTACACTTAGGTTGCTTATTTTGCTGCCCATTTTGCCACCAGCAGGACCATTTAAAAACTGCCCTTAAAACTCAACAGAGATACGGAGCTGCTGCAAGAGGAGAACATCCTGCATCCTGACTGTTTCCAGGTTTGCCATGTTTTAGGGAAGCCAAGCAATCTTACTCTGATCCACGGAGTCTTTATTTGCTGCTGTCTGGGTTTTTGGCAGACATGAGGAATTCACAGAAATACTCCTGCATCTTGAAAGCTCCGGCTCTGTAGTGATGCCCATCCATCTGCTCCCAATCTTGTGTTACTGCAGGTTATTTTCTCATTTAATGCGTCTTGGTAGTCCCAGGGGCCCCAGGGATCCTCTCTGCTCTTGGCTTGTCTGCTCCCAGCGCTGATAAACTCTTCCCAGAGCTGGTCCAGATGCTCAAACCCCTGATTATGAACAGGCCAAACTCCACAGGGTCTGGCTGTACTGTAGATGGGGCTGAAGGTCTGGCTGCAGGTGGGGGCTCATGATGGGGATGTTTAGGGGAGGAAAGGGTGGCACAAGGTCAGATAGGCTATTTCATAGAATCACAGAAGGGTTTGGGCTGGAAGGGACCCGAAACACCCCCTAAACACTCTTGCCATGGGCAGGGACACCTTTGCACTGTCCCAGGCTGCTTCAAGCCCTGATGTCCAGCCTGGCCTTGGGCACTGCCAGGGATCCAGGGGCAGCCACAGCTGCTCTGGGCCTCACCCTGGGCCTCACCACCCTCATAGCCAAGAATTTCTTCCCAATATCTGATCTAAATTCTAAATATTCTTGAAGAATCCAGCTTCCTGAGGGTCAGTTGCAAGCCCATCACTGCTTAAAACAGCAGGCCAAAGTGAGATGTGCAGGGGATGGGCATCACTGTGGAATCGAGACACCTCCACTGACGATGGGCAAGGCAGGGAGCTTCCCACAGAGCCCTGCTCTCTGGAGCAAACATTGGCTCTGGGAGGAGCTGACTCCTGGGGCAGTTTGGGCATCTCTGGTGCTCAGCTGTGTCCTGTGAGCCTCTGACTTTCCCTCTGGCATCAGGGAAATGGAGGGGGAATGTGGGGATTAGAGGTGTGGGGAGCAACATGAATGTCCCTGTGGGATGCTGGTGGTGTTTCTACTCCTTGTTTCACCTCCATCTGGTTTTCCCCTCTCTTTTTATCTCCCTCGGACCAGGAAAAGAGGCACAGGCACTTCAGTTAGCCAAAAATTAATTGTCTTGGGCTTGAGAATCTTGGAAGAAACCAGGTTTTTTTCCGAGATTGGCTCAGTTGGTCAGAGCACAGTGCTGGTAATGGCTTCCTCCCTGTCTGGGCCACTCACTGGAGAGCTGGACCTGATGGTCCCTGTGGGTCCCTTCCCAGTCAGAATATTCTGTGAATCTGTGACAAACCTCTTAAGAATCATTTTCAAGGATTATTTTTAACAGGCAGCAGTGGTTGGCGAGCCCTTGTTGCTGCAGCACTGGGTGGAAGGCATGTGATTAAACTGGGGGTTCTCCAGCAGACCCAGCTGAGGTAGGACACAAAGAGGAGGGAAATTCACCTTGGGCAGAGGATGGGGAGCAGGGAATGGGCAGCTGAGGAGGCAGATCAGGAGCCAGGCTCAATCCATCACCCATGGAGCTCCCAGCCCTCTGCACCACTCCCACAGGAGCGACATGAGAGGCCAGACACCCAGCCCCACAGGAGGAGCAACAGGACGTGAGCAGTGCCAGGAGCACTGAGCCAGCCCCACAGAGCCCCCCTGAGCTGTGTCCCACCACCAGGGACATTCTGCTCCCACCAGCCGCAGCCTGAACCAAAGGATGGTCCCTCCCAGAGCAGGAGGAGCGACACCCCGTACCCACAAAGAGATGGGGAAATGTCAAGCTTTAAACATTTATTACTCAGATGAGGCATTTTATAGCATACAGTGGATCTGGATGTTCTATAAACAAAGACTGAATTGCCACAAAGAGTTATGAGCTCCCTTGTTTTAACAGTCTCTGAAATGCTGAAAATGATGAGTTTGTGATTTCTCTAAGTATGAATATCTAGTCTTTACTCTCCCCAAAACCTTTTTCCTTTTTTTTTTTGATTTTTAAAAATTTTTTAAAGCGCTTAGTTTAACAAATATGATTAAATTAAAAATGTTGCTTTTTCAAATGCAAATAAATACATAAAAAAAAAATTTGCTAGCATTAACTCTGTGTTCTGCAGGACACCGCAGCTCCCTTGGCTATAGACAGCGGACTTAGCAACCCTTAGTATAATTTCTTCTGAAAAAATACTGAAAATATCACCAGGACTGCTTAATAGCTATCACCAAGAAGAGCAAAATTAGTGTAAAGCCATAAAATACCCAGCAGAGAAATTAAAAAAAAAAATCATATTTAAGATTTTGAGAGATTTCCAAATGAGGGGTGTTATAAAAATAAGCACGAAAATAAATCGTAAGTTATTCTGACAAGTTTTCTTTCAAAGCCATCAATCATGCCAAGAATAGATACTAATTAATCTCCTTCAGGGGAAGAGGGGAACCAAGCAAATCACTTACTTTTTCTTTTTTCCTACTTTTTTTTCTCCCCATTTTTGTTTCACCTCCATATACACGAGACTTCTCTGAACAGCAGTGGAATCCCTCATGGGGAAACCAAGCAAGTCACTTTCTGCGTAGCAAAACTCACCAGTTTGGAAAGATTTTTTTACCAGGAATTTTGAGGTGAATAATAACCTGGGGAGCCTGGCAGGGTGTCAGCAAACCTGCTCTGCATCCCAGGGAAATGGGCACAGAGGTGATGCTGCTGCAGCCTCCACACCACCCTGAGGTTTGGCCCCACACACATTTGGCCCGAGGGCTTTGCTTTCCCCCTTTGCTGACAGTAGTTGTATGGGGACAATGCAGTAAAACCCCACACAAATACTTTTACTGAACAGCAAAGATGGAATCTGGCTGATTTAGAGAGATGTAACTGGTGGCTTTGCACCCAAAAATACATTTTGGAGAATTACGCTCTTTGGCGATCGTTTGCAAAGTAAGCCAAAAGATTAAAAAAAAAAAAAAAAAAAAAGAAAAAAATGAAAGAGAGAGAAGAAAACACTCCAGGATCCCCAGGTGCTTTCACCCCAAAAATTTCCCCAGCGCTGTTCCCCATCCTGCCCATCAAATGTCCTCATGGTACCTCTTTTCCCAACACAGTACCCTGGTGAATGATGTCATGTGTCTGCCGGGTTCCTGATGATGGACTTCAGAAAGATACCACTGGCAGCATGTAATTTTTGGGGAGAAACCCCCATTTTTGGTCAATATTTTGAATCTTGTACATCAACAGAGTGACTGATGTATCAAAGCAGTTAATGGCTGGATGAACGTATGCTAATAGCAGAGATAAATGGCAAGACATTACAAAACGACGGATTTCACATGAAAGTTCTTCATTTCCAGTGTTGGAAGGGAAAGTCATGGGCCAAGCCTGGTTAGTGGGGGATTCAGGATTGCCCCACAATGAGAAAATTGAATAAGCTCTCACAGCAGGCAGGGGTAGGGAAATGCTTTAGGATAAATACTGCCCTGTGGCTTACACTTTGACTCTGAATGCCTCCTGATGCACTGATGGGTGAAAAATTCAAGTTTTTAGAAAAAAAATCCCCAATTATCTGTGTTTTTATTTTCTTTTTTCTTCTTTCACTACATCCCAAGAAAAAATTCTGTGGGGAGTGAGAAGCTGCAGGGGCCAGAGTGGCAGTCTGGATCACTGCTGGCAGGATCCCTGGCACCCCAAACCATCAGGTTTCTGTCCCTGCTATAGGACTTTGCTGTTCTTAAAAAAAAAAAAAAAAAAAAAAAAAAAAAGACCAAACAACAAGACAAAACTATTTTTCAGGCCTTCTCCCAGAAGACTGACACTCTGCCTGAGTGCACTGTGATGGGTGTAATATCCCCTTCTCCTCCACTCCTTGAGAATTCAGGGAGCAGAAAAAACAAAGAGCGATGGGCACAGCCCTGAGCCTTGTAATACTGATGGGCTTTGCCGTCCTAATGAAGTTCATCTGCTCATTAACACTATCAAACCACGTTGCTACTAATGAAGCTGACCCAACGCAAGGCGCCCTCACTGTGCGAAGCTCCTGGGCTCGAATAAGTGAAGCAAAAGTTAGTTCTTCCAGGCAGTTCTAGTGAACTCAGCAATCATTTTGCTGCTTTCTAGGCAGGCAGGAAAACTGAAGCTCCTCTTTCCAGCTCTTCTTGCTCCAGGTGCAGAATGAAAACTGGATCAGCAGACAACCAGACGGAAATTCAGGTAATGTTGAACTGCAGCATCACGATGCTCACCCCACTGCAATGCATTTTCTGCTGAAAATTTCTGCCCTTTAAATGTTGCAGCAAAAGCTTCCTCCCCATCGCAGACAGACCAACACATTCATAAGGCACCCAAGAACATACTGCACATCCAAGGAGGTCGGGGTGAAATCTCTCTTCTTTACAAGCCACCAGAAATGCAATGTTTTGCTTGGAAAAACGGGTTTGAGCTGCTGAGCTCAGGCTCAGCCTGCCTGGTCTGGGGTCTGTGTGTGCCATCCCTGTGGCATAAATTCTCTTACCATAAAAGGAATAAATTGAACAGTGAGAAGAAGCCAGGATGAGCTGATGGCATCATGCCTTCCCTGGCTCCTGCAGGCAGGATGGGGCAGCCTGCATCCTCGCTAGGTTTCACTAGAAAAACCACCTGGAGGGATTTCCTAAGTCAAAGTGTTGCTAGATCAGCAAATAGGAGCCCACCGTGTCTTCTTCATGATTCAGGTGTTGCCCCAGACCAGCCTCTCACCCTCTGGGTGGCACCTCCCCACCTCCCCACAGCTGTCCTCTCCCTTGGGATGCTCCAGCCAGGAGCCATGAGGGGATCCTGGAGCCCCCTGGGGATCCCCGAGCACACCCTGCCTGTCTGGACATGTCCCCCATCCCTCAATGGCACTGTGCCACTCACACCGAGCATGGGACAGAGCTGTTCCAGCACACTGCACACACCTAGGAACGCTGGATAGCATATTCAGCTAGTTAGAAGCCAGGCTCAAACTTCTATTTTTGGCTTCTCCTATTTTTCCCTCTTATTTTTTCCTTTTTTTGTTTTTTTTGCTATATGCTGCTTGTCTTTTCTTTACCAGCCTCCAAAAAACATCAAACCTTCATTTCTCCCTTGCCCTGTACATTATTAGGCCCAACTATAACAGGCCTGGATTTAAATGTATAATTACAACCATGACAGTAATAACAATAAAGCACTCCTTCAATGGAAAAAAAAATTATTACAAAAAAAGTTAAATGATTATAGTGGCTGAGGAATAACGGCGACTTGAACAGCAAGAGCCACAGAATCCCCTGTTTTTAGAGCCCCCAGCTCAAAGGACACGTTTCTCAATCCACCGAGGAGGTTACTGGCAAGATGACGGTGGCTATGTAACTTCTGCAGTGGCTTTAGGACTCCTTTAAAACACTCCTTCTGCTTCAGCATCTTCACATAAACTGTTTCCCAGCTCAAGGGAAGGCGCTGCTCTCCCCGTCCCCGAGCTGCTCACAACTGTCCATCCAACAATACAATAAGATAAGAGGAAATTACCAACGCTCGAGGAAAAGGAAACCCAGTGCAAATAAGAAAGTCGTCCCGCTCTCCAATCTGCCTCTGAAGGGGTGGCGGGTAGGTGGGGGGAACACACAGAAAGTCGAAAACAAGAGAAGGAGGGGGGGACCTAACGCAAGCCCCGCTTGACAAAAGCCATCAATTATGAGCGTCTGGTGTAGTGTGTGCCTGGCTTTGTCCTCCCGAGACATCTGCTGCGTGCTGTCTCCTGCCAGTTGGCCAGGGCAAGGCAGGAGGACGGCGTGAAAACAATACTAGCCCCCACTTAGATTATTTTTTTTTCCCCTCCTTTTCCAAATTCTCTGTCTTCTTTCGAAAGCCAAACAATAACCCGGCGGGATGCGCTGCTGCTGCTTGAGCAATGAGTTCAGAAAAAGAAACCCCTAAAACAAAACCACGGCAGGGAGGAGGGGTGGCACTTGGCGAGGCGGCTGAAAAAGAAACATGCTGCTCCCTCCCCACCCCACGAATGTATTCTCGAGCATGCTGGGGTTTGGTCTGCTGGGGGATTTAAATCAGAAAAGCTCTTGCCGGGTCCTGTCAAGGCGCATGTCTTCTTCTTCTTCTTCTTGTCCCTTACCACCCCACCTTGCCCTGCCCCTCAAGCCGTCAGTTTTTGGATGGTCTTGTTGTAGTACTGCGTGATGGTGGGCGTCAGGGGGTTCCAGTTGTTGGCGTGCAGCTCGATGACCTCCAGCAGCAGGGACCTGGTCAGCATGGACTCGGAGGGACACAGCATCTTGTCGCGCGCTATCGCCAGCAGCTCCGTCATCATCTCGGGCAGCTGCTCCTCCAGCAGCCGGCCGGTGCTCTGCAGCTGTCGGGAGAAGAAGGGGTCAGCCATGGATTACTGATCCTCGTGGGTCCCTTCTAGCTTGAGATTGGATTCTACCACTCTGTGATGTTAAAACACCCCTCTGGCTTTTTACAGACACCTCTCCCGTCCCTTCGATTCTGCCCTTCCTGGTGCAGGCAAGGTTAAAGGCGTCATGGCTTTAGAAAACCAAAACCACTCAGCAGCAGGCTCCAAGAGCTGAACACGAAGGGTGAGGTTTTCAAAAGCATCTGCACCAAGCTGCTGGAGGAGTGAATGGTTCAGCTCCCACTGACTTCAAAGGCAGCAGCGACGGATTGCTTTTGAAAAAAAGAAAAAAAATCCCACCTAAAAATCATGCTATTGTCAAAACAAAGTGCAGGCTGTGATGTGGTATTCCTGCCTTCTACCTGGCCCTTCATTTACTCGCTGATTCAGAGCTCCCAGTGACTCCCAGTCATTAGCTTGAATAAGGAGAACGTGCCTGTGTGCATAACAAATCCTGCCCTGCCGAGATCTGCATTTATACCTGTCGTGCTGCTTTGCTGGAGACAGTCAAGGGCTTTTTCTAAAACAATTACTCCTTGGAGAGCCTCCATTGAGTAGCACAAGCCCTAGGAGGTTCCACAGAAAAGGTCCAAGTTTGGGGTGGACAGTGATGAGTCTGTGGGAGGCTCCCTAAAGCAGAGCTCCCCAAAGTCCTCACCTTAAAAATCAAATCCGCCTCCTCACCTGCTTTGCTGAATTTTAACTATTCAAGCTGCAACTTCAACTGCTCTGTGCAAGAAAGGAATCTGTCCCCATGGGGCCATCACTTCCCAAGAAAAAGTAACTAATAGGAACTCTGCTATAATTCATGGAATCATAGAATCACTTAGGTTGGAAGAGGCCCCCAAGGTCTTTGAGTCCAACTTGTGCCTGATCACCACCGTGTCAGCCAGACCAGAGCACTGAGTGCCATGTCCAGTCATTTCCTTCTCTGAAAAACTGCTGCTGAGCACAGTGAGTCACGGGGCAGCTTTTGCTCCAATACAGCCATTTCTGTGTTAAAAACTGAATGGAGGGTGAGATCTGAAGGAACCAGGATGATATAATATTGTGACAGGACCCCAGGTACCAAACTTCTGCATCCATTTACATGCATCAGGAGCCCAGTGACAAGAGTCTCAAGGGCTCTCATATCACACTGGTCTTCTACCTGAACTGTTCTTGTGAGACCCCACCTGGGATCCTGAATCCAGCTCTGGATTCCTCCGAACAGAACGACATTGACCTGCTGGAGTGAGGCCAAAGGAGGCCACGGAGCTGCTGCCAGGGCTGGAGCCCCTCTGCTCTGGAGCCAGCCTGGCCCAGCTGGGGCTGTTCAGCTGCACCAGAGAAGCTCCAGGGACACCTCAGAGCCCCTGCCAGGGCCTCCAGGGGCTCCAGGAGAGCTGCACAGCCCCTGGGGACAAGGCAGGCAGGGACAGCACCCAGGCAATGGCTCCCACTGCCAGAGGGCAGGCACAGATTTTGGCACATTGGGGATTAGGAATTGCTGGCTGGGAGGGTGGGCAGGCCCTGGCCCAGGGTGCCCAGAGCAGCTGTGGCTGCCCCTGGATCCCTGGCAGTGCCCCAGGCCAGGCTGGATGGGGCTGGGAGCAACCTAATGGAAAGTGTTCAAGATCATTGCAGATGGGTTGGACTAAATGACCTCCAAAGGTCCCTTCCAACCCAATCCATCTGATCATTCCAAAATGCACAGAGGCCACACAGCTGTTGGGTCTGGAAACATCCAACAGCTGCTTGACACATGCATGGGCAAGGACGGAAGGGGTAAAGCAATGAAATCAGGGCAGGTGTAGAGGTGCTTCCCTACCTCCATGGAGCAGCAAAGCACGGCATCCTCCTTCACATCCTGAGATTGCAACAACTGCAAAAGACAGAAGAGACAAACAGTGAGGAATGCATGATCTTCTTCCTCCTCCTCCTCCCTTACAACTTTCTATGTCTTCGTCCTGCTTGGCATTTGACACTTCCAGGAGAAAGGACACAAAATCAGAAGAAGGGAAGAAAACAGATTGTCCATACAAAAAGTTAAAATAAACAGTGACAAAACATGGGGTAAAATTTAGATTAACAACTTTCATAATAGATTTTGTTTAGGTTACATTGCTTTTTTTATCCCACGGCAGGCAGTGAGAAAACACTCATTTCACACGCACAGGGAATAAATGCAGCCATCAGTCAACAACACTGGAGTAGCACAGACCTAGGAGTGGCTGTTTGGAAAGGAAGGGCTCTGCCACCCATCCCTGAACCTCTCCATCCCCGTGGGGACACTTCTGACAGCCACAAAAGTGTCTGAGCTACATCCAATTCACTGTAATTAATATGGCTCCTTCTAGGCTGGTTACACAGTGCTGCAGGGGCAGGGGTGCCAATGAAACTACGGAGTTCCAGGTGCCCAAATCCAACCCTGCTCTTCTCTCCATGAACTCCGAGCTACAAACACAAGCTTGCAAGCAGGAGTAGCTTTGAGGAAAAACCCAAAATCTTGTTGGGCATGGCACAGGACAGTGCAGGATGATGCTCATCTGTCTTGGTTCAGACTCAGGGTGTGTAGCAAGTGTCAACAGCTCCATCTGACAATGGCAAAGTGTAGGAGCTCAGCATGTCTCACCCCACAAACACTGAAACCATGAGCAAGGATCCTCAAAACGGGAACAAAAATATGGATTTTCCTTTGTTCTCATCTGTATGACAGTTACAGGTACTGGCAACACTCACAGCTACTTCCACCCCATCACTTTGCAAAGTACAAGCCCTGATGACCCTGAGCTAATCCCTGTGTGCAGTAATCACTAAGCAAAAGAAAAAAGATGGGAAAACTGGCTTCACTATAATCTGACATTCATTAGAGAGAAGTAGACTTTTTAAAAGCAGTTGAACTGATTAAAACTGCCCATATAAAAATCGCTCAGGGTAACTAAATGTTACTCCAAAGTCACATCCATTAGTTAAAATCAGAATTGTGACTCTAGGCCTTACCATCTCTCTGTCCCATTCTTGTTTTTCCATGCTTCCTTCCCTCTACAAATAAATGTCTGTTTACCAGCTCCACGTTGGCTGGAAAACAGATAGGGGAAAGAAGAGGCAACACAAGGAACTACCACTGCTCTCAGAGCTTTGTCTCCTGTTTTCAGCAGAAAGCAGATTGTTTGCTTTGAGGATGGTGTTCACAGCATCTCACTGAGCACTCTGTCCCTCTCCTTAGCCAAAGCTTCAGCCAGGGTTTCTCAAATCATCCAACAGGTTTTTTTTTCTACCCCACCCCCCAGTTTATCTTTCTCCTAAGTTGTTTGGAAAATGTTAGTTAAGCCCAAGCCATGTGCTCTGAGATAAGTTCTCACAAACGGTTCGGATTCCTCACAAGAAAACACGAGATTATTTTAAACCCAACACTAACAATGAAAAAAAAATATCAGTTAGGGAAAAATATAAACAGGCAGTAGTCCAGATATTCCCTCCTGGGCTATTTAGCTCATGAGCATGGCATGAAGCAGGGCTGCAAATAAAGTAACAGACAATACCTTTTAACAACACCTTTCTTATTTTTGGTGTTCTTTAGTAAAGAACATAACACAAAAATGAAAGCTTGAAACTAGTTAGGATTGACTCCAGCCCTTCCTCTGCCATGGTCTCCTCAGTGATCCTTCTCCCTGCCTAGGATATGTGGTCATGGAAAGGCTGCAACTTCCCTACCCTAGCTCCCACACACAGGGCTGGGACATGCCTCCCTACCTCAGAAGGTGTTTGTGAGGATGAACATGTCCCTGTCAAGTGCTCAGGTACTTGGTAATGAGGAACAGTCTCACCTGTGATGAAACAGTGAACACATCCTACCCCCGGCCCTGGGCAGGCACCTCCAACTTCACACTGCCCTCATGGACACCTCATCTTCATCTGATGTGACTTGGCTGAACAAGGAGAATGGGTGTGCTCTAATGTGTCCATCAGGGAGCCATGTGCTCCACGTTGTCCATAGAGACACCATGTGCTCTCCACCTTGTCCATGGAGACACCATGTGCTCCACCTTGTCCATGCAGGCACCATGTGCTCTCCACATTGTCCATGGAGACACCATGTGCTCCACCTTGTCCATGGAGACACCATGTGCTCTCCACATTGTCCATGGAGACACCATGTGCTCCACCTTGTCCATGGAGACACCATGTGCTCTCCACCTTGTCCATGGAGACACCATGTGCTCCACCTTGTCCATGGAGACACCATGTGCTCTCCACCTTGTCCATGGAGACACCATGTGCTCCACCTTATCCATGCAGACACCATGTGCTCTCCACCTTCTCCATGGAGACACCATGTGCTCTCCACATTGTCCATAGCAACACCATGTGCTCCACCTTGTCCATCCAGGTACCATGCACTGCACCTCATCCACCCAGGATCCACCAGCTCCATCCCTCCAAGGCACCATGTGCCCCACCTTGCCCACCCAGATACCACATGCTCCATTGCTCCATAGGCTACCAAGGGATACCAGTTCTGGGGCACTACAGGTGAGCCTCTGCCTGAGACAGGCAGGCTGGGGAGGCCCACAGCCTCCCACCAAGCCCAGGACATCCCTGGGCATGAGGGACAGCCCAGCAGGGAGATCTGCTGCTACTCTGGAGAGCCAGAGCCCAAATCCATGGCCACAGATGGCTGCCAGCCACCTGCATCAGTGCAATGGACTGAAGCCTGCAGGATCAGAACGGTGCCACTGTTTCTCTGTGTGTTGCTGACCATGTTTGCAGCATGCTGGGCTGTAGGCACTGTCTGCCTCTGAGCCCTGCATGACAGAGCAGGAGGAAATCAGGGAGCCTGGTGTGGGCACTGAACCTTGTTGACTGCAAGGATTGCGCTGCCTGGGGTCCCACCATGGATGTCCTCACCCATCAATGACAACTTGCTTGTATTTCTCAAAGGGTATTTCATGCCCACTGATGGTGCCCCATGTGAGCACCAGGCACTCAAAGCACTGGGGTGGTTCCTTCAGCCAGAGCACAGTGATTCCCAAAGCTCTGTCACCCCTGAGTCAGACCTGACCAGGGCTGCAAAAAAAAAAAAAAAAAAGAGAAAAAAGAGTGAAAATGTTTTGAGAGCTCCACAGAAATCACAGCCCTAAAGTCCCAGCACTTGTGTGACCACCCAGCCAATTGCATTCACTGTTTGCACTCTAATTCATATTTACTTAAAATATTTTAAGGTAAACACTCTATACCCATTAAATGAGCACTCCCACATTGGAATTATTATTTATTTAACTATTTATAGCTGCTCCTCCCTGCTGCGTGCCTCTGCCCAAATCCCACTGTGGGCACCATCCCTTCCCTCTCCACCAGGTTCCCACAGGGCTCAAACCAGCTGATGGACGTGGATGAGGGATCTGAAAGAGCAGCATGAGGCAGACAAGAGGGCAGGTGAGCTGGGACTCTCGAGCTCCTCAGTTTAACCTGTAATCATCCCCTGGAGGCTGGGGCTGTCTGCGAGAAAAACTTCCCTTTGCTCTCCAGCCGGTTTCCCCTGTATCGGGCTAAGCTGGGCAATGAAAGCAGCAGTTCCTGCTGGAGAGCAGACAAAGAGTCTGCTTGATTTCCTAAGAGAGGAGGCTGCATGCCAGAATCTGCCCGGCCAGTCATATAATACCCAGACTCAGTTGCGAAAGGCTTCTCACTTTTGTTTCTGGTGCTGGACTCGCTGCCTTGCAGACTGCTGTGAGGTATCAGGCACCTTCTCATTCAAAATTCTGTGTCACTTGGAGACATGAGCACTGGACAAGGTCCTCTGCAGAGCCAGCGTGCCCAGGTGGGCTCTGGGTGCTAGACATTTGCATAAGGAACCCAAACTAAGTTTTAGGGTCTGCTCCTGGAAGTGCTGCGTGCTGTGGTGAGTTGCAGTGCCTTGCAAGGTGGCTCTTGAGCAAAACTGGCATCCATGGTGTGCTATTGGGACCCATCTCCCCCGGCCTCCATGGCCTCAGAGCCTTCTCTTTACATCTCTGCAGAGGCAAGCATCATAAGCCACACGAGGTGGACACACAGCCACAGCTGAAGGACCAAAGGAGCCCTAAAACTGCAGCTATGCCTCATCACACCAGCTTGGTCCTGCTGAGCAGCAGGAGATGCTTGTGTATGGGGAGCAGGGCACCAGGAGCAAACCACAAAGTGAACACACTGGGACTCACCCCAAATACTTGGGTTTACTATCTGCTTTCTGAGATCACCTGGCCTGCTGAGAAGCTGAAGTGCTTACTTGGTATTCTCAGGGGTGCCCACACCACGAGGAGGACAGGAGAACCCGTCCCACCACCCCTTATCACTAAACCACGCAGGTTTAATTGTGTTCTTCAGCAACTCTCCCCAGGAGATGGGGTGGGAGCAGCCCAACACACGCATTATCCTTTCCAGATGCAATGATATTTCTCCTGCAAGGCACAGTGCTAATTACTGTGTACGATATCGCTTGCAAAACGACACATAAGCAATGCTGGCCACTAACTACCCCTTAGCATGCAGCGTTTCATGACGCTTCGGTGATGACTCCAGCGTGAAAGCACAAGAAACCTGGAAAATATCCACGCAGAGCCACTGGGAGAGGCTGGGATGAGAGGCAGGGAATGCCGGGCTGACCGCAGCCCACGCGCCGCTCTCCCTGACGGGCATCTCGGGTTCACGGCTCCAGTGGCAACAGGCACGGACACCCCGGCAGCCTCGGGGCTGAGCCTGCCCACAGGTATGCTTTTCATACATGCCTGGGTCACCAGGAGGTGCCTCACAGTGTTCCCCCCTCCCAGGGACTGTGGAGCATGACCTGAGGGGAACCAGCGTGCTGCAGACGCATGGCCCAGGCGCAGCAATCGGCTCGCTGCTGGTGTGGAGCAAGGCCAGGGGGAAAAGGGAGACACATTTCCTTCAGGAATATCAGTTATTTGTGCCACTTGGAGCTTAAGCAGAGTGGACAAACTGTACTGGAAGTGTGGGAGAGATGGTGCTTCCCAGTCCTGCTTTTAACCAGAAAGTGCCTTGGGAAGGGCCATGATGGACTTGGTCCTCTGACAGATGGATCTGTTCCAGCTCTGTGGTTGGGATCATCATGGACACCCCCTTATGAGGGGAGCTTATAAAAAAGATAACAACAAAGTTTTTAGTCTTAAAACTTTTTTTAGGACTAAGTTAACTGCAGCAACAGGATAAGGGGTGATAGTTTTAATCTAAAAAAGGGGAGATTCAGACTAAATAGATGAAAGGACTTGTTTAAATGAGGGTAGTGAGACCCTGGCACAGGTTTCCCAGAGAAGCTGTGGCTGCCCCGGATCCCTGGAAGTGTCCCAGGACAGGCTGGACTTGGAGCTTGGAGCCCCCTATCCCAGGGCTTGGAGCAAGTTGGGCTAGTGGAAAGTGTCCCTGACCATGGCAGGGGGTGGAATGGGATGAGCTTTAAATCCTCTTTCCATACCAAAGCATTCCGTGGTTCTGTGACCATCCCCTATATCTGACAGTGCAGTTTAGGTGCTAACACAGCTCTGCAGGCAGCCTTAGTGCTCTAATGGACCACAGCTGGGGAACTCCAGCTCCCAAAACCTCCGGGAATCCCCATGGTCTGCTAGGTGGGAGCCCAGGCCAATTCTGCTTCATGGTCTCTCTGCAGACAGACATCAATAGCAATTTTCTGCCTTTCCAGCAGCCTCCTATTGACCTACTGTCACAAGTCTTTAAGGAAGATGCCTGAGATCCATGGGACTGCATGGCTCTGCACGGGGAGAGTCACACACCTCTCTGAGACACAGGCAATGGTACAGCTCCACTTCTCCTCAGGACGCAGGATGGTGAAAACAGCCAAGACTTGGGAACAGGCAAAGTACAAACAAGGTTGTGGGGATGAGTGATTGCAAAAGGCAGCACCGCAGGGCCAGTTTCAGGATTTCTACAATTTGCTACCATCAGTTCCTTGACCCAGGACATCAGAAGGTCAGCTGAGTCATCCTGTGCCTACCAACAAGCTGTGCCAGCACCACCCCCTCTAAAGGGGTACTGAGTCCCCCTCTGGAAGTGAGGGAAGTCAGATGAGACTGACTTTCTCTGGGGAAGGAACAAGTGAGCACATGGAAATAGACTTCTAGAAGCTCACAGGCATAGGTGAAATAGTTTCTGCTCACCCATTTGATGCTGAGGTTGCCCAAACACAAAGTTTTGGGGGAAACCTTTCCCTTATGGATCTGCCTGTGCTGATCTCTGCATAAAGCACAGGCTCTGCCATGCTCCAAAATGTGATTTGTTGGAATTTAAAAACACAGCTGAGCTGTGAGAGGCAGTCTGTGTCAGCTGCTTCCACTAGCAATGGTGCTTCTCTCCCCATTCCCTTCTGCTCACACATCTCTGGGGATCTGGGAAGTCTTCAAAGCTACAGAAGATGCACAAGATGCCACCAGACCACGTGTCTCATGCAGGGAACTCTTCTCCCAGTTTCCTGATGGGATGTCATGGTCTCGGCCTGGGTGAGAATGTCTGACAGCAGCTCCTGCTGCTTCCTTAGGAAAAGTTCACCAGCACAGGGCACTGCTGATCCCACAGGCAGCTGCCCAGATGAAGGGGCACAGGGGGCAAGGAGCTCTGTGCTGAACTGCTTGTCCCAGCACGGCTGCACCAGAGCCATGGCCATAGCAGACACTTTCTCTAACACACTTTGGGCAACCTAAATGAGTTTTGGTGGCACCAACTCCTTTGGCATTGACGTGCTCCCCTCAGCTCAGAGGGGGATTTCTGTTCTCCTACTACACAACCAGGACTCCCTGGGAGGATGGTAAGAAGAGATTAGTTTGTTTATTGCATTGAGTAAACCAAAATGTTGGTTATCCTCCTTGTCAGGCTCCTGAGGAACTCAGAGATACTTAACAGCAAATTGAATTAAGGCCAGAGGAACAAAATCCTGTACCCAGTCGTGGGAAACTCCTCCTACTCCTTTCCACTGTAGGCAAGGGAAACCATGAAACACGACACTCTCTCTCCCCGGATCTGGAACAGGCAGAAGAAATTCCTGAGAAGATGGAAACCATTAAGAGGCAATTACTGGAGACAATGATGAAGAAAATTTGGTCACTCATCAACCCAGACGCTGCAATCCAACAGTAGCCTGGTGGTTACACATCCCCTGGCTGGAGGTGGACCTCCAGGACCCGAAGGTGAGCAGGACAGATGGAGCAGAGCCACCCGGTCTGGGTGCACGGGGAGTTCAAGCCACCCAGACGACCGGCTTCATCCTGCCCGTCCGAAGACATAATAACCCTGGGAGAGGAGGATGTGATCTCATCCCAAGGGTCCCGGGGAAACACAAAACATGGAAAGAAACAGCGGCGAGACCATGGCGCTTGATTGCAGCGGGCTCCACCCTGGCTGGCCGGAGGCTCTGCGCTTTCCTGGCTCTGCACAGGCAGCGAGCGCGCAGCGGCGGCGGCGGCAGACGCAAATAGTTGTGTTTACATCCCATTGAAAGGGTTTTTGGGAACTAACAATGCCTGGTACGGAGGGCGAGGGAGAAAAACAAAGCCACGCGAGGAGGAGGGACCATCCTGTGAGATGGTATCTGACTTCACTTCTTTATCTGCACAAATTGCTTCCTCTGACTTCTCCGCGGGTCCCAGAGAAACGAGGGTGGCATTTTCCCTCCTCTATTTAAGATACAACACCACGGTTTTGGTGCTGGGACTGAATGAGTCCTGTGGCTTTCCAAGAATATGTTCCTGCACATACAATACTCAACAGGGCAGATGGGCTTACACTGGGCAGCCCTCCCTGGTTCGGCCCGTCCTCATCTGCTCCCAGATAACACCTGACCTCCTCCACCTTAACTATGCCCTTGGATCAAAATGACCAGGATTAAAGGAAATAGTTTTTTTTTCCCAAACAAGCTGCATTCATAGGAGCATTTTTGCCAGCACAGCTATGGGGGTCTGGGGATGTGGGAGCTTTTTGCATGGCTAATTATTTTTTAATGTATGGCAGGCACAGAGGTTACAGGGACATCCACCCCTGCCCTGCGTGGTCCTACAGACAGGCATCCACCCTTCCTCTTTGCTCTCTACACTCTGCCTCCTGTCATGGCTCTGCAAGTCCATATCCCCTTTACATCAACATGCCCCACTTGCTCCAAATCCCAGACCTTCCTCCCAGACCTTCCATGTCTTCCACATCTCCTGGACTCCCAAGACAACTGCCCATTTGTTCCCCTCATTTCTCCTTCCTCCCAGTGGCCCTGAGCCCCAGTACCCCCTTTTCACTCATTCTCTGAAATCCCTTCCCTCCCATGCCCACATTCCTCATTCCTCCTCCATCCTTTCCCCACACAAAACACTTCCCAGTTTGTTCCAGCCCCACTGGACCGGAGACCAAACCTTTGATTTTTTGCAGAACATACATCCCCAGAAGGGGACTTCTGTGAGGATATAAGTCTCTTTCTTCGTAAAAGACATATTTTCTCTGTTCAGATCTGGCCTCATGGAGCTTCCTCAGTGGAAGTGTGGTGTGGGGTCATGATCTAAGGCCCTAGGTGCCTTTGCTCATTTGATAAAGCAAAAATTCTGTTTCACTCTCTGACTCGGAGAGTAATATTAAAAATCCTAGCATCTCATTATACTGTCAAAGACCCTTTTTCAAACTCAAAAGGCTGATGCTTTTTAAAAAGTGAGAGTGATTAACAAAACACAACCCACGTTAAAAGATACAATTTTCTTTTCCAAAGAGCACCACCCTCCCCGCTCATCCGACTGCAGCCGGGAAGGTTTTCCTTTTTCTTCCTCTGAAGGAGACAGTGAAAAGGCAGTGCCCTCTTGAAGTTCAGACGTTAATTACTGTGTTAGAATATTTTGCTAAATTACGCAGCATGGCCCCAGGAGATAACAGGCACTGAGAGAAGGGAGGGGAGTGGATACCCGTCTACACGCTGCACCGCAGACTCAGACGTAGGGGGAAGGCAATTAGACAGGGAGTATTTATCCTCCCTGCACCACCACCCCGAGGCTTTCAGTCAGCAGCCTGTACCAAGGCAGGGAAGCGATGGGAGCGTGCCAAGATTTTAAACGATGCTGAAATGGGACTGTCTCTGCCAACCAGACTGGAGGTAGGAGACAACTCCTGCAGAGAAGCAACTGTCCTGCCTGCTGCCAGCCTGCTGGGTCTGATCCCTGCTGATTCACAGCGCCTGGGAGCTGCCCTGGCTCCCCAGGGCTGCTATTGAGACCCCAAAATCATCTGTCTTGGGTCAGGCCAGTGACTGCATCCCTCTGAAGGGGATACCCCTGGGGCACACAGCCTCAGAAGCAACAACCCTCTCAAGCTGGAGGGATCTCTATGAATTGGTCCTGCAGCCTCCTGCACAAAGTTTTGCAGTTTAATTAGCCTTTCTGTGATGAGCTGCTTCCTGGGGTTTGCTCTGAGCCTGCCCCAGCCAAGGCTCAGAGTGGGATGGTGCCAAGGCAGCTCCCTGTCACCCCTGATATCCAGTCCCTTTGTCTCCAAGCCAGGACAACCAGATGGGTAAAAAATGGGTTGGATGATTGGGCTCAGAGGGTTGTAGCCATTGGGTTCCAACCCAACTCTGCCTGAAGGCCAGGAATAATAACAAATACCAAGTTGTTATCCCAGGACCTGCCCTATTTAGCATCCTTATCTGTGACTTGGAGGAGATAAGGAGTGCAATCTTATGAAGTTTGAAAGTGACAGCAAGTCTGGGATGTACTGAAATGTATTCAAAGGGCTGCCAATGAGAGGGACCTCAGTGGGGTGAAGCAAAATGTCAAGAAGAAACTTACAACTTGCAACAAAAGATCAGCCCTGTGCAGGAGAAGAGCACAGTGACATGGGTGATGGGTGGCATGGGGTTATTATGGGGAGTGAGAGGGGGAGAGCCCTCCCTGTGGGGGACACCAGCTGGTGAGGTGCCTTGGGAGACCACAGTGGCATTACTGCCGCATGGCATCACCTTGAGCCTGAGTCCCTCGAGCCAGTTTTTCCACCTCCCTGCTCTGCTGCCATAGGCAACTGCTCAGGTTACCTGGCTGCTAAATGGCATTGTAAGAACAAACAAATGCATCCAAAGCAGCACTTGGCACCAACCACCGGGGCTGGAAGTGGCTGCTCCTGGCAGGGGCTGGCAGGGAGGTGGCAGCTCCCAGCCCCAGGGGCACCTCCTGGGTTGGTGTCCCAACAACCTCCACTGAGGATGAGACAGACAGCAGGGGAGGCAAACCTCCCAAGAACACCCATCAACAGCCACACTGGGTGTGATCCCTCCTTCCCTGCAGACCTCAGACGTCACCTAAAACTGGGCTGGGCCCCTCAGGATCCAGTCCTAATGTTCCCCCTCCCCAGCAGCACCAGGGGATGAACCTGGGAGGGCACCGAGCTGGGGCGGCCCAGGGCCACCCTGCTGACACCCGGACATGGGAGCACAGAGCTGGATGAGGGACAGACAGCTCCAACTGTGCTTGGGGAAGGCAAAAGTGGTGACAATCAGTGAACAATAGATGGCAAATAATAATATTTATTATGTCCACATCTTCAGTAGCCACGGGGCACTTCTTGCACTGCGCACAGGGCTCTGATGGTTCAGCTGACATTTGCTGCTTCCTTGCCTTAACCACCCATTTTCTCCATTCTGCTGACTCTGCCAAAGGCCACAGAGAAGAAGAAATATGGCCAGGCTGCAAGAACCAAAGCACCTTGGCTCTTCTCTTGGTTTTAGTTGGTTTTGGAAGACATGCAACATGAAGCATTGCTGGAGCATGGCTCAGCATGGTCCTTGGTGCTTGGACAAGGGGCAGAGGCTTTGGAGCAGGAAAGATGTCAGCATGTTCACTTCTCACCATCCTGGAAGGAGATGTTCATGGACAAATTTAGAGTGCTTTTGTGAAATAAACTGAGGCCATAGTCAAGCGGGCTTGTAGGGCTGGAAGGAGAGACTGGGACATCACTCTTGCTTAAGACCATCATGCACAGGAGACAGAACAACTTCCTAATAATGCCAAAAGTGCTTTCACCAAATAAAAGGCTCATGGAAGAATGCTGGTCCTGCAAGACCTCTTGCCTGAGGTCTCTCACTGTTCCCAAGTGAGAGCAGCCAGGTCTGGAAGTAGGCAAGGGTCAAACCCACAGTGCCCTGGCTGCAGCATAACCATCCCTGGGGAAAGCCTTTATCCCAGGAACAATGCCCTCTTCCAGCTCGCCCTCGATTCCCCGAAGCTCTGAGGGAAGAATAGGAGGAAAGCGCTTTTATTTCTATTTAACATCTCTGCTTTGTTATTCTTTTCCCAGGCTTTCCAGATCTGAGAGCTGCAATAGTCCTCTCATTCTCATCTGCAAAGGGCTCTCCATCCTTTTCCCAGTTGTCTCCAGGACTGATCTTTGGGCCAACCTTGGGCATCCATTGCCCTTCTCCAACGTAAAATACGCACTCACCCACTGCAAGTATTTTAGTCCAAACTACCATCCAAACACAGTGTGCTCCATTAAACCATTTTAATGAGAGCTGGATTCACCTTTTGCTTCCCTTAGCAAACCCTCTCTTTGCCTAAAATCCCAACGCTGACCTCGCTAGACCTCGCTCTGAGGACACACTCTCAGCCTGCACAAACCTCACCCCAAACCTCTCAAAACCGTTATGGAAATTAAACTTTTTCATTTGGTAGGGATTCTGCTCCTGGGAGATGCCATTACAGTGTTGGATGTATTGGCAGTCCCTTCCTTCTCCCCCATTTCAGGCTTAAGTGATGGAGGAGGATGCAGCAGAGCCCCCTGGGAGGGGAATTTGGCTGGACTGTGCTTGAGCCAAGGGGCACAGCTATTCCAAAAGGCTGCCTGGGTGAGGTGGCAGCTCTGACCCACATTTCCTCTGCCATGGTTAAACACCCACTGCCTTGCCTGCACAGGGCCTGCCTGCTTCCCAAAGGACAGCGATGGGCCCTGGGTCAATCAGCCAGCAAACCCCAGCACTTATCACTCCAACCTCACCTGAAATGAACTTGTCTTTTTTTTTTTTTTTTTTCTTTTCTTTCCCAGCCCACAAAACCAACCCCTCCACAGCGATCAATAAATAGCGCTGGCATTGTCACTCAGTGCCCCAGCCGTGTCCCCAGCTCCTCCCCACCCAGCACTGATGCCCTCGTGGCCACCCTCACCCCTCCCAGCCAGCTAATGATGTGTGAATAAGCTTTTATTTGGGGGGAAAGGAGCTGGAGAGAGGAAGCTTTGCAGGGGGAAGGGAACAGACATTCCTGCCTCAGTCATCAGGCAATTTTCCCCTTCCTCTTGCTCACTGCCTCGCTGACCTTTGGCTGAGTCTGCCACAGCTATAAAGGAAAAGGGAAAAAGGAGAAAAAAAAAGAGAGAAACTAAAAAGCAAGCGACCTGAAAGTACAGGCAGAGGCAGAGATGTTATCTTGCCTCTGCTAATGATTTATGGTTTAAGGATGGGTGGATGGAGGCAGAAGTGGCTGTGCAGGACTGTGGGCAGCACAGAGGGAGCTTGCCGGGGAATAATCAATATGAAAGAAATTAGGGATGAAGGGCTGAGACTCTTCTTGAGGATGTATGTTCTGATCAGCAGAAGGGGAAAAAACTCATGTTGAGTGCTACTACACCTTGGGGACCTCTCCTGAGGCATGTGGGAGTCCCAAACTTTAAAGGCCATGGTGACACCCCCTCCTCTGCTGGGAGACCAGCCCATGTGGCTCATGGGGAACACCAAGGGATGAACAGTTTGCACAGTTAGGGGCTTTCCACACTCTCACAGAGCACCCAGCAGGCCCAGCCTGTGCAGATGTCCCTGTCCTCTCTGGGGTGCAGCTGGAAAAGCACACCTCCACCTCCTTGACTGTGTCTGAGCCCACCTTTGGCCCTGGCAACCGTCTGCCAACCAGAGCCTGGCACTGCTGATAAATCGGTGACCCTTTCCCCTGGGCTGGCCCTGTGCAGCAGGATTAGCTGGCAGTGACAAAAAAAAGGCAGCAGAACCCATTCCAGAGCCATGGAAGAGGGGTGAATCAAGGTCAAAGCACTGCAGAGAGAGCAGTCACAGAGCAAGCATTTTGGGGCAGGGGAGCCAGAGGAGTCAGGCTCACCCATGTCAGCTAAGCTAAGAGACCTCTTAGAAATCACAGAGTAGCTTGGGTTGGGAGGGACCTAAAGATCATCTCGCTATTAAAGATCATCTAGTAAAGTCATCTGTGACAAACAACACCACAGGGACAGACCTGTCCTGCTAAGGAACAGAGATGTATTTTTAAGAGCAAATTTACGCATGACATCTTGATATAATTAGTGAATCTTTTTATGGAGCTGCCCTGTAGCAAAAAATATCCTTGATATATGAAATTCATGTCCTTCCGCACACCTCTAGCTCACCACCACGTCCCCACAGAGCAGAGGGGTGACAGGAGGGACAGTGACAGCACGGCAAGGGCAGACAGGAGTGGGCAGGGAAAAGCTCTGGAGGAATCAGGGCTGTGCTGTGTCACGATTGCGAGGGGAAGCGGATGGGCACGGGGGCTCTGCCAGACGTCACATCTTCCCCAGAAGGTGACACATACCTCCGTGGGCAGGGATTTTGGGGAAGTTCGGCTATTCTTAGCGTCCCTCTCCCATCTCCTCCTCTGGATACGTCTGCCTTATCATGAGGCCCGCGCTCCTCTCTGCTCCAGTCACCATCTGTGAGTTCTGCCCACAGTACTACCACCCAGACAAAATGTTTATGGCGCGTTTGCATTCAGAGGAAAACTTCCCATGCATGTAAAAAAAGTCATCACCAGCACTTTCTTTATCCTTCCCTTGCCTGAGGTCTAGCAGAGAACTTATTTTACAGTGAGTTATTTATGGCCTGACAGAAGCACTACTGACAATTTGAGATTCACAGCTCCAACCCTGGGCAACAAGGAGGGTTTTTCTGAGAAAATCTTCTACAGGCAGCAGCAGGAGACAAAGCTATCCTTAAAACAGGATGGAGGGAAGCCCTTTCCTTCTCTATAGAACATTTAACACTTGAGTTGTCTTTTCTGTATGTACTCACTTAGGTTTCTGCCACCACTCTGACCCACGGGGAGCTTGACAATGAGCTCACCAGGAAATCAGGTTCTGAAAAATCCCCCACCCTGGTGACAGGGCTGGGTTTCTGCTGCACTGGGTTGGGTCTAAGGACATTAGGGACTTCCTTTGTCCCCCTCCTTCCTCCCCTTGGTCTGTCTCATCTATTTGGGTGGCTTCACCTGCTTTATGAAGCTGCTTAAGCTGCTTAGGTGGGGATTTCCACAACACTGGGATTAACAAACTACAGTGCTTGGTTTGCCATTCCAACTTTGGTCCTTCCTAGCCACTGGACAAAGGGAGTGTGTGCTTTAATTATTGTGCTTTAACGAGCAGAAAGACAGCATGCAGGAACAGCCAAGAGTGCCTGCAGATGTAAGTACTTTTGAAGTGTGAAGCGTCGGCAGAGCAAACGTCTAGGAATTATAAAGCAAAGATGGAATCCCAGAATGGTTTGGGCTGGAAGGGCCTTAGAGAACCTCTGTCTAGTTCTGACACTCTGCCATGGGCAGGGACACCTTCCACTATCCCAGCTTGGTCCAAACCCTGTCCAGTCCGTCCATGGGCATTTCCAGGGATGGAGCGTCCACAGCCTTTCCATGGACCATGGGTATCTCTGCACAGCTTGTTCCCTGGTGGGGAGGGAAGGACAAGTGGGAAGGCATTTACCTCCCTGAGGCAGGTGTAGATGGGGCAGACGAGGACTCGGAAGGGCTCCCCGGTGCTGCTCCTCATGGTGCCGAAGACCTCGCAGAGGAAGGTGATGAACCCCAGCCAGCGCTCCACGTCCCGCTGCTGCAGCTCCTCCCGCATGGAGAAATCCTTCTGCAAGAGGCACAGAGACAAGAGGCTGCATCAGCAACACCACGGCAGAGACAATGGCTGTCTAGAGAGGGAATTAGGAGGAAATTGAAACTCGGGGTGGGGGGAGGACAGACAGACTGACTGACTCTTTAGTAACAGTGGGGAGATTACTCAATGCGCGCGGAGCGGCTGCAATTTCAACAGAGCAAAGCCACCAGAAAGCAGGTACTGCAGAAATATCACCAACTCCTGCAATAACTGCCACAGCTTGCACCAGAGATAGTGTCTGCCCTCTGCACCCTTCTGTGCCCCCAACAGACACAGGGTCACTTTTCCAGGTGTGTTGGGTTTGGATGGCTTGATTTTTTTGGTGAGGAGGGAAGAAGCCAGCACCACCAGGACTGAAAAAAAGCAGCAACAGACAGGTTAAACAAAATGTAGGGGAAATGATGGTGGCCATCCTGGGCTTGGTGGTCCAGGTTGACCTGCCCAGCCCATTCATTCCAGTATCTTCAGCAGACCCAGTGTCTGGCCAGGAGCATCCTAATGGTCTGGCTGCTCTCTGGCATCTCACAAAATAATGGCAGAGACTGGCTCCCTGCCCGACCACAAGATCAGGGCAGCCTGGGCTTGGCATTAAAAGGTCACCCTGCGCCTGAGCTGATGGTTGCTATGACTAAGGATTATCCCAGTGACGTAATTTATGGGTCAGCATCATCAGGAGGAAGCACACAGGGAGATAGCTGCCTCCCCATCAGACCTCCAGGTGGGAGAAAGAAGGGGTTTGTCCAAAGGCGGGGTACGAAAAGGGATGTGTGTGATGGAAACACATGGCAAAGAGCACAAGCCAACACAGAAAACCTTACAAAAACCCTTCCAGAGGATGGCACAAAGGAGTGCATCATGCTCAGAGTCAAGAAGGTTTCCTTGGGCTCTAAGAGATGCTGCAGAGGTTCTTGCATGACATCCCACGCAACTTTTCTTGCCGGTCTCCACAGTGACCTTTCCTTGACACTAAAATTTAGGTGACACTAAGCAGGGGAATACTGAAGAAGAGGACAAGTTCCTCCTCCACACTGTGTGTTTCCAGTGCAGGTTGCATAACCTTTGAAATCCAGCAACTAAATAAATTACCTTCTATCTTTCTCATCTCAGTTTATTCCTAGTGCCTGAGACAAAGGGCTTTGCTGTGGCAAATACTCTGACCTGCAGCTGCTCTCTGCAAAGCTGGGGAGATATAAAAGCCACCACACCAAAGTTTGCTCTCTTGCCCTGGACAACACACAGGAGATCTTCCTTTTAGAACAAAGCTAAGTGAAGCAGCTGCTAAATAAAGCCAGGCAAAAGCACGATGATCATTTTCATGACACAACTGTATGCACAGAAGATCCAAGGCAGGAGCTATTTATATGTTTCATTACAAAAGGAAAAATAAAATATGTATTTGCATATGCAGGAAAAAAGACTTGTAAAATAGCTGAGGCACTTATTAACCAAGCAGTGATGACTAATTCCTCTCTACACCCATTTCCATAAGTCAGTTGCCCAACTGTGTCTGCGACTTCGGAGTCAACCCGCAGCCAAATCCTGTTGGGTCTCCCCAGACTCTCCAAGAGAGTTTGCAGAGTTCATCCTTTCATTAACCAGCCCGTCCCTGGGCAGTGACAGAGGAGTCATTTGCTGGCTCTGGTTATCACCCCAAGGTTACCCAATTACTTGTTCTGGACTTTTAAATTGAAATTTAATGCAAAAAAAAAAAAAAAAAAAAAGTCAGAGACATGATATCCTGATTAATGATAAATTAAAAACCCAGGCAAGAGTATCCCATGCCCCTCATCTGCCCCATCCACCCATACAGAGCACAGAAGGTTTCCTTTGAACCCTGGAGCTTTTCCTGGATTCCTCTCCCTCTCCTGGCACTGTCTCCAGCATCTCATGCAGCATCCCTGCCAGCTCCAGCCCCCAACCCATCCTCCCTCTCCCAGCCTGGATGCCCTCCAGCACCTCCTGTGCTGCCTGGGCCTGAAAGCTCCACACTTGTGTACCTGGGGAGCTGTGCTGTATTTTGGGATCCCTGGGGCATGCTGTGAAATTCCTAGCAGCTTGGGATAACTGCACGGGCTCTGCAGTCCCAGATTACTGGGAAAGAACAAAAAACACTGCAGGAAACTCTGCTCCTTCCCTCTCCTGCTTCAAACATGCTCTGCTCTGTGCTTGTGCAAGAAACAAAAATAACTCTTCAACACTGTCTTTTAAAAAAAGGTATTTTCTGTAAACAATTTTCTGTACAAAACCCCAAATCATCAAACCCACCAACTGCCTGGAAATTCCATAAACCAACCAGCAAACCAAACCAAACTCATCCCAAGGCCTGGGATGGGAGCTGGGCAGGAAAGGATTCCACCACACATCACCCTCCTTTTTTCATTCTGTGTCACCCCGTGGTTGATGCAGAGACATCAATGAACACTTCCCCACCTTTGTAGATGAACAGATCCTTGTAAAAGAAAGGTGTCTGTAGCCCCCCACCACCCCCAGTCACAGAAAAGCTTGTGCAGACTTTGAGGGACCCCTATGAAGGATGGGAGAGGGGGATGGAATGTGGGATGGATGCAGAAGGCACTGCAGACATTTCCACACAGAATGTGATGCTGCAGTGGGAATAATTTTGCTCCATTTTTGGACTCAGGATGGGTCAAACTTTGCAAAAGGAGGTGATTTGCACATACTCTTCAAAAGGAAGGCAGTGACACTGATTCCTCTGACAAAGCAGGGAGAACATCTTGCCAGTGGGAGGAATTTTTCTGGACCACACTTGCCTACAGGCCAGAGTAGGGCTTGGCAGGAGCCTCCACAGCAGCTGGACTTGCAGTGCCAGGGGTGTCCTGAAGCATCCTGAGAAATTCACATGCCTCAGGGTGGTGCTACTCCAGTGTCCCAGCAGAAGGGTGGTCCAGGAAGTGCTGTGCTTAAATTTGTCCTTCAGACTGCAGATGTGACCTGTACCATGGCGTGCACTGAGTGCAGAGAGGCCCCACCTGCCTTGGGGAGTCTGAGGAGACCACTGCTGCCACCAAGGCTCATCTGGGCTGTTCAATTAATGGAGTTACACGTGTGACTCACCAGCTGTGGGTCAGCCATGCCCACAGCAGGCCCAGTGACCCTCTGAGAACACTGAGGGCAGCTCCAAAGCGCAACCCCAACGGATGAGCCAGAGCCAGCACGTGGGAGAGGTGAGGAACCCCACGTCCTGTGTGCCTGGGGCACATCCTATGGAGCTGTCCCCTGACCCACAGACCTCCACACACTGGTGACGAGCCTTGAGGGGGCTGAAAAGCTCTGGAACCAGACAGCCGGGTCACTGCCCTGCCCACTGAACTTTATTTGCTCTGGAAATGCCTCACGGAGTTATATAAAAATAACCTGTGGATTGGCTTGCCCCATGCTTAGGTGGTGATGTCAGGGCAGTAAGCAAATTATCTTTCATCAGTTTGGCTGTATTTTTAAACATGAATTGTATTACTAATTTGGGGGTGCTCTGGCCTGTAGATAATCTGGGTGTGTCTCCTGGATGACCTTCCTTCAGTGCCTATAGTTTAAAATAAAATGTATTTATACCAGGTAGGGTTGGCCTTTCTTCTCTGACTGCTTTGGGAGAAGAATTCATTGGGAAACCATGTGGGAAGTGGGGTGATGCCAAGAGGACCTCTAAAGAGCTCTCATATAGGACAGGGTTGGGGCATAAATCTGAAGGCTGAGCACGTTCATCATGGCCTGTGCTCACACACATCACAGAGATGGCCCAGGGCTCAGCAAAACCTCTAACATCCCCTGCTGGATCCTCTGTAAGCCTGGCTGAGGCTTCTGCCAGCAGTGGACACTCAAAATGCCTTTTTCCTGGGGGTGTTCACTCTTGCAGCCAAGTGAAAGCCCACTCCTCATTCCAGTGTAGACACAGTTTAACACTGGGCTATGACAGTGGACAGGAGACCTTCCCAAGACTAGGACCAAGCCAAGAGGAATGGCCACGCCATGGGAGAGGAGGCAAATCCCTCCTCTAACATTTTTGGTGGGCAGCAGAGTCAGGTGGGATGAGAAGCAGCATTTTGCCATCGGATCTAAGCCCTCACTCCAGCTCAGACAGCTGCAGCTGAAAATTCTTCCCTTGGGAGTTCGCCTCACTTTTTTTAAGACACGTTCCAAATAACTTCTCCCCAGATCTGGGCCCACCAACCCATGGCTGATTCTGGTAGCAGCAAGTTTGAGGGCAAAAGCTTAGTGAGGGATAAAAATGAGGGTTAATTTAAGCATCGCCACCTTCTGAGATGGGCTAAAAAATAAAGGCACATTTGGGCTTGTTGCTCTGTAAACACAGGGCTCTTCCTCTGGCAGCTCTGCTGTTTACTCAGTCATTGTCAAGGAGGCAGGAAATACTGAGTCAGAAATACTGCACAAAAAGAAATATATGATGCTTAGATATCTGTGCTAAGAGCTATATAAAAAGCTGAGATAGGCTGTGCTAAATAGTTGATCTTACTGGCAATGTGAAATGCTGGAGCCCTAAATGGCTCTTTGGAAAAGGCTAAGACAAATCCAATAGGTAGGAGGAGGGAATTGGTGGATAGAGGTTGGACAGCCTCTGTCCCTTATTGCTGTCCTGGAGAAGCACAGCCTCTGCCTGCTCCCTTCCCAGACCTTCCTAGAAAGGGCTCCATAAATCACATTTTGCACAATTAACCTCACCTGCATTATTCACTGCTTAGAATTTGAATACTACATGAATTTAGGTCCTGGTTTGGAGGAGGTTCTGGTGTGCAGCTTTGCTTCCTGAGGAGTATAAACCAGTGAGACGAGTGGTTTGGAGCACTGCTGTTTGGAAGGAGCTCATGAGGTGCTGGAGAACCTTGTGACAGCACCAGGGAGTGATTAAACATCTCTGCCTGTGGATTTGTGGGGTCTCACTGAGCTCCTCTGTACCACCACAGCTTCATTGGGAAAGTCTCACTTCCTGGACACCACTACAAAAACTCCTCTGCTGGAGGTGGTGGGACACGAAATGAGACCATCAGCTCTTCCATGGGCTCTGCTCTTCCTCCAGCCACCCACTCCTGGCCTCTCTGCCTGCAGCCAAGGACAGAGCCTCACTGAGATCCCCTCACACCATCCCTGCCCACGCTGCTGCCAGCGTGGAGACAAGACAGAGCAGAGCAGGGTGATGACAGACAACCTGCTCTGAGCCTACAGCTTCCATGCAGAACCTGGAGAACAGCGGCACAGGAGGCTGAGGTTTATTTCCAGCCCTGTGTGGGCTCCAATCACCTCTGTACCCTGATTTCCCATCCGGCAACAAACGGGAAGGATTTGCTCATCTTCCTCTGAGAAGTGCTCTGGGGTGTGTGACTGAGACATGCGGATCATGGCAATTATTATGACTCCAACAAAGGAGTTATTGACATTTAAAGCAGATAAAGCCTTTAAATTACAGATGACACCTTGTGCCCAGCCTTGCAGAGGTCCTGGCTTCACCCAGCCGTGAGGCATTTCACTCCCACAGGCTTTCATTACGTCGCTTCCTCCAGGCTGGATCTGCACCATTTGAACATGCAGATATCTGAGAATATCTTCTCAGGATGTTTTGGCCATTTTGGGAAAAGCAGGAAATCCTACCAGTGACCTTCAGCGTGGACCTGGCTCCATGATGGCCACAGCTCTGTGAATGGATCCCTTTTAATCACAGAGGGCCCTGAAATGCAGCTCATGGTGAAGGTCCAGGCCACTAGGACAGTGACCACCACCCCACAGACACCCACCCCACATCTTCTGACCACTGGGTGATTGTAGCTTGCATAGATGTCACTGCACAATTCATAGAATCACAGGATGTCTGGGTCGGAAGGGGCCCTAAAACTCATCTCTTTACAACCCCTTGTCATAGACAGGGACATCTTCCACCAGACCAGCTTGCTCCAAGCCCGTCCAATCTGCCTTGAACAATTCCAGGGATATGGAATTATTCCAGTTTGGCAAGAACAATTCAACAAAGATTCTGCAGCCACCAGGCAGACACACAGTGCTTATTCCTCTCAGAAGGATTTGGGCATGAAGGGGAAAATAAGGTCAGAAAACTGGTTTTTCTGAAGCAGGGACTAGGCAAACTCCCAGGACAAGAAACATAATTTTGCATTCCCCAGTGTGGGTAACTGAGGCAGCTGATGACCAGAGCCAAGAGTAGCTGTGGATACTTCTCATGCCTACAAACACCTGGAGGTGACCAGAGGAGTGGTCACTTGAACCTCCTGCCCCCTGGTCTCACCCTGACCTCTCCATTTGGCTCCTAATCTGGGACCAGCAGCAATTACCCACCCAACGTGGGTGTCTCATGGCTTCAGCCAGTGATGTCTCTGAGGTCCTTGAGGGGCTGCAGCGGTACAAGCAGTTAATTATTGATTTAGCTGAGGCTGAAATCACCCTGGTGGGAGCATGATGCTGGATGTGCAAACAGAAGTTTTGCTGTAAACCTCGCAGTTGCTAGAGATCTCAGAGCAATGTCTGGGTGGAAGCTCTGAGGGGACCAGGAGGGTGAATTCAGCAGCCTGGTCAGCACACAACCAACCACAATCACCATTTTGGCCTGGATGTTGGCCAGCACCTCCTCCAGCACTACCCAGGTGACAGAGCTGTCTTCCTCATCAATTAATTTTTATTGCTGTCCTTCCTACCTCACACCTTTCTGCATTCCCAAACACGTGTCAGGGTGTCAGCTCAGCTGGGTAACAGCAGTTTGTCATCACCTTAAAGACCTGTTATCCCATGAACCCAGACACAGCAAAACATCATTACCATGCAGCGAGCAAGGGACAGACCTGCCATCTGCAGGACACACAGACAAGGAGAATTAATCACCTGCCTGAGAATCACAAGCCAATCTCTCAGTCCCACAGAGAAGGACTGGAAGGGAGACAAGGGACCACAAAGAAACAAATTAATTCCCTTGCTGGGTTGCCTGTTTGATCCAGCCCTGCAGACACCCCGTGCCGTGCCCAGAGGAAGCAGCTCCCCCTTGGCAGCCTTGCTCTTCTGCAGCAGTGCAGGAGTTCCTTGTTACATTCATTTTATTCCTGCATGTTCCAGTACTGTGGGAATCTTGAGCCAGCAATGTGCCCTTTGTCTTCATGAGTGCGCACAGGAAACCTTGGGATAACTTGGGAAATTTTGGAGACAATGAGAGTCCTCCCCTGAAAAGAAGACAAAGAATCCATGTCCTCTGGAGCATCCTACCCCTAGGCCAGCAATCCCCTCCTCACTACAAGGAGGTGGTGGGAAGAGAGAGGATCAAGAACAGCAAATCCCTGCTCATCCCAGCATCCACAGCAGTGCTGATACTCCCACTTCATGGAAAAATGTATTAGTATGAATCCCCCATACCACAGGCTGCATTTGCCATAGCACAAGTTCAGTGTAAAGCATAATGGTTTCAGGAAATCTCACAAAATACTATTTTTGGGCTACTTCACATGGATGGGCATTGTTTGGTGGGCATTTGCAAACCCTTCTCCACAATATGGCAGGGTCTGAGGCCCAGCACCATCCCCAAATCTGCTCAGAGACCTTTTCTGTTCCAGAGAAAATGCTCATTCCACTCCCAAGAGCGGGCTGAGGTGATGAATGGCACCCCAATTTTGTCTGATTGATGGATCCTGCTTGCAAATGCCATGTCTGGAGATGCCCAGCCTTGCAGCCCAGGAGGATGCAGCAGGGACCAGCTGGATTTTGCCAGCAGGATGCATTCTTCTTATTTTGAATTCTGCACCTGCCATGCGTCCTCTTTATAAGGTGGAGGTGATAAGGGATCTATGGGGACAGGACAAATTTGGAAAGAGGGATATTATAAGATGAGGAAAACTGACTGTGGAGGAAGGTGCTCCTTTGTCCAGGCACCAGAGCTGGAGGAATTCCACCTGCACTGGAAATGAAGCTGTGTCCATTGAAAGGCCAGCCTGCCTGTGAATGAATGAAACTGGGCAGGCAAAGGCAGGCAGCTAATCCTGTTTGACATCAGGAGCTTTACTGCACAGGCACTCCTGGCTCTCATCAGTTCAGTCCATGCAGGGATTTTCCTGGGTGCCTGGTAGCTGGCAGCAGCATGTTCTCCTGTGGGATGCTGAGACCCTCCTAGGAAGTGTCCTCTGGGTGGTGCTCACCCTGAGGTGGGACTGGGACCACCCACCCATCTGCTGAGCTGGGCAAGACACTGAGGCGTGGCCTCTGCTTCTCTGCAGGCCAGGACCAAAGGATGAACGAAGCCTTACGGGCTTCTCCCTGGCCAAAACCACTCCCTGAAGTGGATGTCCCTGAGATGGGGGGCAGAGGGAACTGGACAACCTTTGGATGGACATCGGTGCACAGAGATGGCTCCAACCAGGTCCCAGGGGCATGAGATATTATAGCATCAGGGTGGAAAGGGATTTTAAAGGTTATCTATTTCCAGCCCACCTGCCACCTCCCACTGTCCCAGGCTGCTCCAAGCCCCATCCAGCCTGGCCTGGGGCCCTCCCAGGGATCCAGGGGCAGCCACAGCTGCTCTGGGCACCCTGGGCCAGGGCCTGCCCACCCTCCCAGCCAGCCATTCCTAATTCCCAATGTGCCAAAATCTGTGCCTGCCCTCTGGCAGTGGGAGCCATTGCCTGGGTGCTGTCCCTGCCTGCCTTGTCCCCAGGGGCTGTGCAGCTCTCCTGGAGCCCCTGGAGGCCCTGGCAGGGGCTCTGAGGTGTCCCTGGAGCTTCTCTGGTGCAGCTGAACAGCCCCAGCTGTGCCAGGCTGGCTCCAGAGCAGAGGGGCTCCAGCCCTGGGAGAATCCTCCCCTGCACCCACTCTAACAGGTCCGTGTCTTTCCTGAACTGGAGGACTCCAGAGCTCCATCGTGGCCAGAGCTCTTGGCTCTCTCCTTTAAAAGAAAGCAACGAAATCCCCAGAAAGATGGATGCACAAGAACTAAGTGGGTGGGAGAGCACGGGGGGTCCTGCAGGCAGCTGGCCAGATCCATGGTGGGATGGGTCTCCTTTCATCTGCCCTGGGACTGAACCGTGTGGATGATCAAGGAACTGGAGGAGTTAACAGACTCCCAGCCAGAGATATTCGTGGCACCCAGAGTTCGTGTAAAGTTTCATACCAGGACCCTTTACTAAATTCTTTCGGTCATGGGAGAGAAAACATTGCAACTGTTTAGTCTGCAGGGAGGTGGTGGCTCTGGCCCAGCACTCAGCCTTGCTGAGCAGACACGCTGGAGAGCACAGGGGCTGTCACCCTTCTTATCTCCTCCATTTCACCACGTCTCCCCCACTGCCAGGCACCCCGTGGGCATCCTGTACCAGTGCTGGATCCTCCTGCTGGAAATCCAGCCCTGGGAGGGGGGCATGAGTGACCACTTGAAAACTGAGACCTGAAGTGAAGTGCCAGTCTGCTAAAAAAATGTTATTTACACAAAGGAGCTGAGAAAATCTTTCTCAGAGGCTAATATTTACAAATTCTATGCAGCCAGGGAGCTTTTGCTGTAAGAAATGTTGTATTTGGCTGTTTTTTTTTTTTTTTTTTTTAGTGGATGTCAAAGATACATTAATATTTTTTGCTCATCCCCTGCAGCATACAGGTATTGAGCACCCTACAATGCCTCTGAGGCTGCCTATCCATGCCAGGAAAGCTAAAATTACAGAAAGATTACAGACTGCAGAAAACAACATCAACCTGCAAACACCCTCCATTCCTCCATCCTTTGTATCTCTAAAGGGATGTCCATGATTACCTCGATGCATTTTGCTACATGTTGGCGGACTCTGAGCATCACTGTGTAAGACCACTGGATTGCATGGGCTGGAATGTCAGAGATGAAAGCAAACACACCTTACTCAAAACAAAGCAGAAATTGAAAGGTTTATTTCTCCAGTCTGAAACTGTCTCCTTAGCTGGTGGACACTTTGCCCTTGCTGTCCTCACTTTCAGTTCCTGCTGCTCCTGAACTGGAAGTGCTATCACAGAATGGTTTGGTTTGGAAGGGGCCCTGAAGACCATCTTGTTCCAACCTCCCTGCCATGGGCAGGGAAACCTTCCACTACACCAGGTTGCTCCAAAACCTGGTGCAGCCTGGCTTTATCACTGAGCTTGGACTCCCAGCACTGCTAGAGATGCTTGTTTTATCCTCTGTTTAATAAAACATTAGTATTTAGAGCAAGAGTAATTTTCAAAAAAGGGAGCAAGAAAAGAGGAGGAATTTATCACTGGGAGGGGAAAAGGAAGCACTGTTTGGGATGCTCAGTGAGGGGAGGAGCATGGGGGACACCCCATGGTTGGCAGCACTGCTGATGACACCAGAGGATGTGTCAAGGCAGGGCAATGTCCTCCAGCCAAGCATTGTTTGCTGCTGTCCCCAAGACTTGGATGCTGTGCTTTGCATCAGGATCAAGCCTGGCAAGCTGTAGGACAGGACCTGAAATAATTCTCAAGCCTCATTCCCCACCTCTCAAGTGTCCTGTAGCTCCTCTGCTTTCATGAACCACCAAAGCCACTTCCCACCATCATTTTGCATTTTCTTGTTTAAATGTGTGCAGCAGGAAAAGATGAGGCTGTGCAAACACCACAGGGGAGGCAAAAAGGGGATGTGGACTTTCTTGGAAGCACTCATTCTCCAAATCCAGACTCTGACACATAGCTACACACCAAAATACCCCGCAATGAAAAAACCCTGAGCCTAAGCATGCCTGGAGGATGCTGAGGGTGCTCAAGCTGCAGGTCCCACGGGACCATCACTCTGGGTGCCACCACAGCAGTCTGGCTCACTTGGCTGGAAACTGAATCGGGTACAGAAACTTGTGACTCAGCTAGAAAACCTTAAAACAAGAGCTTTCCTGCTGGTGAGCACAAGAGCATCCTCTGTATGCTATGGGCCTGTGTCCAAGTAAAGCCAGGGATGGGCACAGCATGTTAGCTCATGTTCCCCCTTCTCTAGGGAGAGAAAGCGGGGCTTCCCTCTCCAACATCCTTCTAACCAAATCCCATCTTTGGGCTGCTGCTGGCACACCCACCTGCCCTGGGCCTGGCACAGGAGGTGATGTCCCTGGCAGCTGCTTCTCCACGGTGCTCCTGTGTCAGCAGGATGCTTTATTCCCTGACAAAATGATGGGGGTGTGGGGTTTGTGGGATGAGTCCCAGGCAGGGTGATGCATCACAGGGCCCCAATGAGCCTCCAAAACTCCTGATCCCAGCTGAGGTGAGAGGAACTAGCTGAGAGCAGGGTTGGGCAGAGCAGAGTGTCTGTGGGTATGGGGAGGAGGGATCCTCCAACCCCGCAGCATCCCAAAATCCCCACCTTGGGGTGGCTCAGCAGCTTGAGCTGGATTTGGGCTGGAGCAGGCAGCAGCAGATGGTCTGTGAGGAGGGTGCCTTGGGCCAGCTGAGCCCCTGGGCTGACAGGAACATACTCCCACATCCCGTGGGTTTGAGCCTTTGGGGAGTAAACAAGCGAGTAGGAGCTGATGCCAGCTCAGCCCGATCTGGGGAGGTCTCAACACTGAAGTGCTCCCCTTCCTTTCCTCACCTCTCATCAACAGATACATGGATTTTGAGTTTTTATTTTATTTTATTTTATTTTATTTTATTTTATTTTATTTTATTTTATTTTATTTTATTTTATTTTATTTTATTTTATTTTATTTTATTTTATTTTATTTTATTTCTGCTTTTTGTACCAGGACCCCCAGCATCCTCACCCACCAGCGATGGCTGGGGGCAGCCAGGAGCCCACCCCAGCAGGAGCTGCTGCCTGGCTCTGTCCCAGGGCTGCAGGCAGGCTGAGCAGTCTGCAGTCTCCACCTAGAGCCCAGAACAGCCTCTGCTCTGCACTTGAGCCCATGCACAGGCTGTGCATGGGTCACACCACCCCAGTTCCTCTCTCTGAACTCAGCTGTTCTTTTAGCAGGCAGCAGCAGTTTGGCCAGGGGTGCTCCTGACACTCTTCACCACCAACACGCACAAGCCAGAGGATGGAGCCTCTGCTGGGTCCCACCTTCACTGGGGGATGCCCAGGGCACCCAGTGCCTGGAGAGACACTGAGACACCAAGTACCATCCCCGGGTCCCATCATGTGCTGGAGCATGGGCTGGTCCCCACGGTGGCTTTGAAATCTTGGCCCCTTCAAGGTGAAAGAAGCCAGGAGAAGCCACACATAAATTTATGGACTAAAGGTGATGGCTATTTTTGCACAACACAACCAAGCACTGCAAAGTGTAAGGAATAAAACCTTACCAGCACATTGAATTAATATCAAATATGCCAATCCTTAAACTGGAAGGGATTTTTTTTTTGAAAATTAGTCCTGCTTCCCACCAAACTCTCAACTGCACGATGCACTGCTAGTCTAAATGAAGCATCTTTCCTGTGCAGAGCCATGAGCGTGGCTGCATTGGGCAGAGTGCAGACCCCAGAGACCTGCACAGCACTGGGGACATTCTCCTTGTCATCCCCTGTGACACTCACTGCTGTGTCAGTGGCCTTGTGGCCACCTCCAGCTGCAACTCAACGTGACCCCCAAAATCCACGTCTGTGCTCAGACTGAGGGCTGATGTGCAGTGCAAACCCACTGCTTGTTTAATTTAGGGTCTGGCTCAATATCCCCAGCTCCTAGTGCTTGTGTGGCACAGCTCCTGTCCCCATCAGTGCAAACCTGCCCCTTTTTTTGCACTCCGTTAAAACCTCCATTAACCCCTTGCTCACCTCACCAACACCCTGCAGGGAGGTGCTGCCCGGCTCTCCCTGGCCCCCACCACATTCCCTTTGCCATGGAAAACCCGCAGAGGAGCCGGGTGCTTCCTGCAGCCACCGTTCCCCTCGGGAGCAGTGGCAAGCTGGAAGCACGCAGCCGTGGACATTTAATCCAGGGCTCTCCAGCAACTCCCAGCCCCGCACGGCACCCGTGTGCCAGCGGCTCCCGGAGCCTCCCGGGGCCAAGCCCAGCTCGGTTACTGCTCGGGGTAAAGGCAGGGCCAGCCCCAAGGGATGCCCAGCCCTGCCCTTCACCTGCCAATAGGCGCAGGCTGGCTCCAGCCCGCTCCCCGGGCTCCCTCTCCTGCCTGCTGCCGACACTTGCACAGCCTGCGCTTGGCCCTGGATGACTGCAAAAGAAGGGGGACAAAACCCAAACAAAACAAAACAAAACAAAACAAAACAAAACAAAACAAACCATAGTAAGAATTAAAAAAAAAAAAAAAAGTTACTAACATTGTAATTTATATACTGCTATTGTAAGTTATATAATGTTAATATATACCATTAGCAGACATATATAAAAACATGCATAATTAATATTTATGAAATAAGCATATATTTTTATATATGAGCAAAATAAGAAGTAACTGAATACAAGAATCAAGTGATAAAAATGGTACTATAATAAAGAATAAAAATAAAATAGTAAATACACTGTAAAAAATTGGAGAATGTCTCCTGAGACACAAGCATGGGCAAAAAGGGAATGTGTCTCCTTTCCACTATTTTCCTCTGAGCTTGAGAGCAGGAGGATGCAGCAGCTGGGGATGCTCCTCAGAGCCACCCACGGGGCTGTGTTCCCCATGCCCCTTCAAGCACTGCATAGATATATGAGTGTGCATGAATTTAGAACTGCCTTTGAATTGCCTGGGCGTATAGAAAATAAATCTCTTCAAAGCTACACAAAACTTTTGCTGGGGGAGTCCCCCAGTGATTTACAAAAGCAGGACAGTTTGATGTTTATCAGTATCAGAAATGTAAGGGAAGAAAGGTCTCCAAGCTCTACAAGTTTCTGCAAACCCCTAAATGAAGACGTCTACACAAGTGCAGCACAATTTGCTATTTCTGTGCTTGTGCTGGGCTCCTGAGGAGCTGGCACCCACTCTGAGGTTCACCACCAAGAGGTTCCTGGTCTGCACAGTCAGCCATGGAGAGCAGCTCGAGCCAAGGAGGCTTTCCCCATTGAATCTCCACCTCACTGGGGGAAGAGCTCATCAAACTCCTGTGGAGCAGAAACCAAAGGCTGCAAGGCTGGCTCAGGCACAGATGTTAGAGATGGATGTAGTGCTGCTCTGTGGAGCTGAGCTCACTGCTGTGGCACATGAGCACACACTTGTGTGGCTTTAGGATCTGCTCCAGGGCCACTGGGACCTTTTTCCCCCACCTCTCAGTGAAGCAGCATGCTCATGTCTGTTGGGCAATGTCCTTTCAGAGACAAGTGGTACCACTCTGTTTTATGTGCACAGATTGGACCATCTGTAATTAAATTATATTAAAAACGGCCATAGAAAGAGGACTGATGGGGTTTTACAGTCAGTGCTGGACATGGTACACAGGTCCGAAACTCTCCAGCCACACTTGGATCTTCCTGCCTCCACTTCTGCCAAACCACAAACTGTTCCTCACCAATAATCATGTTGAGAACGGAAAAAAAGAATCTGCCTTTCAGCCTTCACCATTAATGTAATACTTAGAATAACACAAAACATCATAGAACCATTAGGGTTGGGAAAGACTTCTAAGATCACTGAATCCAACCAATTTCCATGCCCCAGTTCCCACAGTATCCACCCGGTGTCTCAGAGCCCTACAGTGCTGAAAGGGCTGGGAGGTTGTTTGCTCAGACTAAAAAGGCTACAGGACAGGAAGAACTTCAGCTCATTCCTCCCAAATCCTCATGCTCTGCTTTGCAAACACTTCACACTGCACCCACATTTACTAGAGGAAATCAGTCAGTTCCCTGTACCTCATGCCACAATGACTACATTCCAAGAAATGCTTCAACCTAAATTCTCCTCTTCCATCCCCCACCTGGAGCAACATAAATGGATTTTTGGTTACCTTCACGGTTGAGCCCCTCTATAAATGGTCACACCAATCATCTCAAACCCAACCAAGGGCACTGAGACTGAAGTGAAACCTCTGCCAAAACCCCCACTACTCATCTCAAAGGTCCAGAGGGGAAGCCATCCAAGGAGGGGCTGAGGGCACTTGGTTTGCTCAGCCTGGAGAAGAGACTGAGGGGAGACTCACTGCAGTTACAATTCCCTTGTAATGTGCACAGTAGGGTCAGGCACTGATCTTTGCTCTGTGTGACCAGGGATAGGACCCGTGGAAATGGCTGGAGCTGTGCCAGGGAGAGTTAGGTTGGATATTGGGAAAAGGTTCTTCCCCCACAGGGTGGTGGGGCACTGACCAGGCCCCCCAGGGAATGGGCACAGCCCTGAGGGCTGCCAGAGCTCCAGGAATGTTTGGACAACATTCTCAGGGGTCACTGAGGTGCCTGTGCAGGGTCAGGGCTTGGACTCCGTGATCCTTGTGGGTCCCTTCTGGATCAGGATGTTCTGTGTTTCTATGAAATTTCTACATCCAGACCCAAGCACAGCACTGAAACAAGGAAGGGCCATTTCTGGGGCATCACGAGGTTGCAGTAAGATGATGAAGAAACCCTGTGTGGGTGTGCAACATTAGGAATGTATCAGGATATGCAACAGGGGTGAGCAACAGGGTAGCAATAAGGAAAAAACCCCCATTTGGGTGTGCAACAGGGGAGCATTAGGGTGGGAAATGGGGTATTCATCAGGGTATGCCATAGAAAATGCTTTAGGATATACCACAGAGTATTCATTAGGGTATGCCACAGGGAATCCAACAGCATATACAGTAAAGTAAATCATAAAGTAGGCATTTGGGTGTGCAATAGGATGTGTATTAAGGAATGCATTAGGATATACCACAGGGAATGCTTTAGCATATACTATAGGGTATGCACTAGGGTATACCATAGGGTATGCCATAGGGAATGCATTATGGTATGTAATAGGGTGTGCATTAGGATAGGATATGCCATGGGAAGTGCATTAGGGTATGTAGCAGGGTGTGCAATAGGATGTACCATAGGGCATGCCATAGGGAGTGCATTATGGTATGTAATAGGATGTGCATCAGGATGTACCATAAGAAACACCATGGGAAGTGCATTATGGTATGTAGCAGGGTGTGCATTAGGATATACCATAGGAAACACCATGGGAAGTGCATTAGGGTAAGTAATAGGTTGTGTTTAGGATGCACCATAGGATATGCCAGGGGAAGTGCATTAGGCTGTACCACAAGATATTCACCAGGGAATGCCACAGGGCATCCAACAGGATATGCACTAGGGTACACCACTGAGTATGCACGAGGGTATAAACTTTGGGATGCGTTAGGGTATGCCACAGAGTATCCTATGACGTATCAAATGCAGAGTGCCTTAGGGTATGCATTAGGGTGTGAAATGGGATATACATTAGGATACGCCACAGGGCATCCAACAGGGCACGCAGCAGGGTAAGCCACAGGGCATCCTGCAGAACCAGCCCTTCTCCTCTGGCACCAAGGCAGCTCCATGTGCAGGGATGGAACTCCTCTGGCAGCAGGCCAGCAGGCTCTGCTGCTCTGTGTCGGGATGTTCATTTTGTGATTTTGGTGGGGTTTTTTTTCATTATTATTAAAAGAAGGTATCAGCCTTCTGTTTGATGTGCTGTTGGCCGTGGTTGCCAAGGGGAGCAGTGTACAATTACAGCCCCAGTGATGCTCACTCTAATAATACACTTGGCTCTGCATAGCTCAGATGCAGACACAGCTCTGCTATAAAGAGCACGGTTGTTCCAGCAGAGGAGTACTCCAACTTATGTTACATGTGAAGGGTTTGTGGCACATTGCTTAACACCCCCCTACTGGAAAGAAAGGAAAAAAAAAAAAGCCTGGGCATGCCAGTGAGTGAAACTATGACAAGCAAAAGCCTCTCAAAGGAGAAATACTTTCAATGTATTAAATAAGAAGGTATTTCTAGAGGCATGAATAGCTTGTGTATGTGTCCACTAAGATGTTCTTTCATGTCCCCAGACATCCAAGCTCCCTGGGCCCAGCTCACCCAGGTCCATCCCAAGGGGTCACATAGCTCAAAACTGCTTTTGCTACCAAAAGACTAAACCCAATTCAATGAGGAGAAAATCAAAAACCCAAATCACAGAACCACAGATCTGTTTAGGCTGGAAAAGCCTTCTAAGAACATCAAGTCCACCCACTCCTCAGCAGTACCCAGGCCACCAAGGTGCCACACCCACAGAGCTTTTAAATCCCTGCAGAATGGTGATCCATCACTGGGCAGCCTGTGCCAGGGCTGGACAACTCAGATGCCAAATGATCTCCCCAGTGCCAAGCTCCCACATGGCAGCTCTACCACCTGTCCACCCCGTGGCTCCCCTTTCCACATCACTATTCCTGAGAGGTTGGCAGCACCCAAACTCAAGACAGCCAAGATTCTGGACCAAAACATGGAGTGAAGGATAAATTCAAACCAGGGTTTTCCTGATGGATCCCCTTAGGGGATGAAGTGAACCATGCTGGCTGTAGGGAAGCTCTTCAGAGGAGCTGCTGGCAGGGAGGGGGATGATGTGACAACATTCCCATGCTACAGCACTGACATCTCTTTTGGTATCAAAACAAGTACACTGAGATAAACTGTGAACATGCGCAACACTTGAGCATGAGCACCTTGTCAACACCTGAAAACAGAAGCAGAACCATGTTGAAAAGACAGTTTACTGCCTGTTTTGTAGGGGAAAAAAACCACCTTGTTTTAAGGTCCAGCAGGGTACAGGGACAGTGTCTACAGGTCCTGTAGGGATGCTGTCTATAGGTATGCCCATGCTGGCAGGGCACCTCAAGGGGCTCATGCACCAACTCCTGAGCTCCTCTGGTGGGGATGTGCTGTTGCCATCGCAGTCCCGAGGGAAAGGGACAAACAAGGCCCTAGAAAACAGGAGCATCTGCTGGGAGCAGATGGGGGGGCGAGCGGTGCAGCCCCGGCGCCAGCAGCACGGGCAGGGATCACACTGATCCCGATTTATCACACCCCGGCACAGTAATTCCCCAGCTTGCCAGTGCCCAGCAAGCCGAGCTCCTTACGCCCGGGGATCAGATTAGTCTGAAAGGTGCTAGAGAGACACAAATCCTGCTCTGCAGCAAGCGTTTTAATAAAGGTTTATTTCTCTTTTTTAATTAACGGCGAGTTATCTAAAAATGGCTGACGGAAAGTATCTGATGGTGGAAAGGCTAGGACTGTAGCTGGGTAATGTCCTGTCATCAGTCATATAAAAATGTGATTGTAACATATGGATACATATGGATATATATAGATCTCTGTGTGTGTATATATATACATATATATATATATGTATACATATATATATATATGTATGTATACATATGGATATATAATAACTGATATCAATGCATTAATATATCATACACTAATGGGATATTCACATTACTCTGTAACACGACATAACATCCAAAATGCCTTATTAATACTGATAATACATCGTATCAGTTCCAACATACCATATTGATATTGATAATCAACCTCCTTATTTCACACCAAGGCAGCTGCAATGACTCTTTTGTGTCTCATACCTGGCTCTGTCTCCAGCCAAGGCTATCAGAGCTGAATACCTCAAAATATTCCTGGTTTAGGGCTTGACCCAAGTATTTATGAATCAGTTTGAGTGCATCTGATTGTTTCATTTGGAAAATGAAACAGTGCTTGCAGAAAGTCAAAATCCTTTACTATCAGAAAGGAAATGTTAAATTATTCAATTTCACACAGCACTTTGCTTTTGACCTGTAGTGATCTGTCACCTTTTGCCCATGAAGACATTTATAAAAGATGTGCAGTTTGGGGCTGAACAAATCCCTTTTCCATATTTCTCTGTGACTTGGCACATGAACTCGGTCACCCGCACACCCTGCTCCCTCTTTGCACTTCAGCTCTCCACAACGCCCCCATCACACTGGGACTGGCAGCACGTTCCTGAGAAGCACTTTGAGTCTCTCTGGAGATAGGAGATATATTATTTATTCTGCATTCATGCTGTGAAGAGCTGAATGGGAAGCCACTCAAGTCTTGCACAGGATGCTGCAGTTTAAATCAGTTTACTGGGTCTGTTTGCATGGGTGGAATTGCTGGGGCAAGGGAATAAAGCAAGGTGGAAGAGTCCTCCCTAACCCAGGACTGCCATCAGCATCAATTGTGGGCTAACACTTTGCTGCTCTCAGGCCATCATTCCTGGGCTTTATTCTGGATTTCTTAGATTGCTCAGCCTAAGAGGGAAAGACGCAAGAGTGACCTGGTATGGGAAGAAAGGGATGCAGAGCAGGTTTAGAGCTCCCTCCAGCCCCTTGCTGCTAATTCTGGGACTGAATCTGTCTGCAATTTCCCTCATTCTGATGGATATTCCCTTTGGAAATACTAATCTGGAAAAAATCACCACCTGGTAGAGGTAACGGGCAGATGTGTATGCTGGCCAAGGGCTTTGCAGGGGGGAGTGGACATGGGGAGAGTTGTTGTGCTTGATGTGCACGCAGAGCAAAGACAGAAGCAGAGCTGGACCAGTCACTGAGCGGAATTATCTGATATTGATTTTCACTATTTTATTTTACTCCTTATTTCCCTCCTTGCTGTGTTGTCCCAATGCCAGCTCAAGGTACAGGCAGCCAGCCACAGCATCCAACAAGAGCATCTCCAACAAGAGCAGCAAGAAGAACGAGAATATGAGTCAAAAACTGGAGTGGACCCGAGCAACAGACTTGTATGGAGAGCAGAGAAATGAAAAGTGAGCTCTGCATGTCCCCACAGATGGTGCATGAGGGAACAGCCCCACAGAAATGCACCTTAAATTAAGGATGGAAATTCATGGCTTCAGCTCTGTCTCCAGAGGCAGAAAGTTGGAGGTGCGTGTGACACCCTCCCAGAAAACAACTGCCCAATCTAATGGTGGCACTGTAGTAAAACACATTCCTCTCAGCAGGCCATGGGCACTTGAGGATAGCCCTTTTTTCTATCATCCAACATTATCATAGAATCATCCAGGCTGGAAAAGATCTCCAAGACCACCAAGTCCAACCATTAACCTCATGGACCAGTGATCAGAGCCGCTGCTTTTTCCTCCCCTCTGCAACTTTGCTGTCACTGATGCTTTTGGAGCAGAACAACCAACCAGTTCTTCACATATCAATAAACGAGTCACCCAGAATAATGAGAAAATATGTAATTATTTCAGTTCTGTTTGCAACCAGAAAACTAGAATCAAGCCAGGTAGTGCAGCCTAAAGCCTGTTCAGGTACCAGCCTGGTCTCTAAGACCATCAGAGATTTGTCTTGGTGCTGCTGGTGCTGAGTTGGACCCTCCACTCTAACAGCCTACACTGAGAGACCCTCCCAGCCAGTTCATTTCTTTTCATGCTGTGGGGATGCTGCCTCAAGCAGCTGACTCATTACCCAGACAGGCCCTGGTGTGAGATGCCACAGATCTTGTAGAGTTCAAGAAATGAGAATGAAGAGCACCTTGATAATGCCCTCAGTGTCACATTATCTATGGTAACTATTGAAGATGTGCACTGACAAAACAACCGGTGCAATTTGAACTCTTCAATTGGGTTCAAAAGGAATTTGGTAACAGCTCAGCTCCAAATAACTGGTAAGACCAATTGAGATGATGCTCCAGGCACCTGAACAACTAACTTTATCTTGTTACCTGCAGCATGTTGAGGAGCAGACTCCGGAATTTGGTTCCCTCCACCATGAAAAGGGCCATTTTGTCACAGAGCTTGGCTGCTGTGGAAGCAAAGCTGCGGTCTGTCACTGCTTTCTGGTAGATGGTCTTGACTATCTCCCCCAGCATCTCCTCAGAGTTGGTGGAGTTCTGAGCCTCCTCCATGAAGGTGGTGAGCTTGGAGTCAACGTCACTGCTGTTGTTCCGCATGCTGTTGAGAATTTCAATTAATTTGTCCATTTTATTCTTTTCAGGGTCGGTGGTTTCCACCGTTACTTCGTCCTGGTCCGTGAAAAGGGAAAGACAAGGCGTCTGTTACACAAGGAAAAAACAGATATATCAGCCCATGTCCTTGCACAAAGAGCAAAGGGGTAAGGGGATTGGGAGGACATAAAGAGAAAGAGAAAAGACAAAGCAATTTTTAGTAGTACAGTGGTATAACATCAGCATTGGAAAGCATAAGCGCATGCATCCTGCCCCAGAAATGTCCCCTTTCTCCATTTCCCACACCACTCAATCCCAAAGTCCCACCCCTCAGCTCAAGGAGATGTCTTTGAGGGTCCTGAGCCAGGATGCCAAAGTCTGATCACCTCTGACTGCCTTTGGCATCTTGGACCAGTTTGGTGTCTGTGATGTCATCATAATGGACATTTTTTTGTTTCTCTTTATAAAATGCACTGATGTTTGCAAAATCTTCAGACAACAATCCCATAACAATATATTTCATATACATATTTAATATAAAATATATACATATAAATAGATATATCTAAATACAAATATATTTTAATATATACACTTCCTTATGTAAATTGAGCTCAAAGAAGTCACATGATCCCAGCATTGAAAAGATTCTTGACTTTTCCATCTCTTGCCTGTTACACTTTTCACTTCCCATCATTACCCCAGAAATGATTGATTCTTTTCAACATTTTATTATGCATTTGCTCCTTTTCCCCCAGTGTTAGGCATGCATCCTGCTTGCTCTTGTCTTCTCTTCTAGCCCTCCAGCTCAATCTTATATAATACAAACCTGTAGCAAATCCAATCCCCAAGGGAGTTGTCCAAACCTCCCATCAGGAGACTGGTTATGTTGGCAACACCCACCCAAGAGTGGGTGCTGATGAGATTTTTAGTCTTACAAGACTCTAAATTTTTGAGAAGAGCACTAAAATGAATACTCTGAAAGTCTCTACTACACTTCGATTGCTTTAAAGTACATAAAAATAACCAACAAAATCTCTTACTCCCCCTCATGCCACATCCAGAAATAGTAAATGCTCATGCATTCAAAGGTATACATTTCCAGCATGCACTCCCATGGAATTGTATGTGTTCAGGTTATTTTTGCTCTGTATTTTGGAAATCTCATTAGAGATAACCCCATGGACGCTTTTTACAGTCTGACAAAAGAATCTCAAGAGAAAGAATTTGAGTTTTACAGGGGGCAAATGAGATATCATCTCCAAATTCCTCAGAAATCTGTGGCTGAATATTGTTTCCAAAAAGGATTTCTCCTCCGTCACTTGCATGCAATAGTTTTGTTATTGTTGGGTTGCTGGAAGGAAGGGGGGAGATAAGGGCATTTCAATTCATTGCAGAGATAAACGGATATCAGCTTTAAAGCAGCGGAGTCCAACTATTCAGCACTCAGGAGTCAAAGTTTGGGATTTAGCTCTTTAGTTGCAGAGACAAATTGCCTTTTTTACATGTTTTCTGGAAAAATATTGAGCTCTTCAGACCAGGAGGGAGCTCATGTGTGCACCAGCCTTCTCCCATGGAAAATGGGAGAGATTCCAGTCCAACTGAAGCTGGTAGCAGCCTCACTCAAGAAATCAAGCTCAGAGCCTCAATTCTTTCAATAAAAGGCCTCCTGAAGAAGCACAAAGACACCTCAAGAGAAGTGCTGACACTGGGGGATTATGGTAAATTGGGAGCATTGATGGAAAGGTCCCTTGAGCTCACCCCACCCTTTTTATGGAGGATGGCCTGAGAAAAAGAGCAACCCAAGAAATAATACCTTTTCTTTTAGCCTCCTCCTCAGCCTGTCCTTAGAAGACTGAAGCAGGTTGATCTTGGGCCTGTCCCCAGGGCGCTCGTGGGCGCCGTCTTTCCGCTTGGTCTCGGGCTCGGCCTGCTGCTGGGGCTGCTTCTCGGCGGCCTCGGGGCCTCGCGGCGCCTCCGCGGGGACGTGCGCCGTGCACGCGGGGCTCTCCTCGATTCTCAGGTTCTCAGTCTCTTTGGCGTTTCTGTGCGTCTCCTTGTCGTTGGGCGAGTGCTTCTGGTTGTGGTGCCATCTCCGGTTCTGGCTGTAGCCGTGGTGGCCCGTCCTGCCCGAGGAGTGAGGGGCCTGGCCTCCTTGGTAGAGCTTCTGGTGGTCCCTGTTATGCTTGGTGCCACCCTGCTGATGGTCCGTGTGCTGCTGGGACTTGTTCCCGCTGGGAAGCCTCTGCTGTCGCCTGGAAAGTCAAAGGAAGTAATTGGGAAGTTAGCTGGCCACTGAAAACAACAACAATAATAATGGTAATGATAATGATAATAATAATAATGATGATAATGATAATAATAATAATTTATTAATAATAATAATTACAATAATAATTTATAATATAATAATAGTTATTATTAAAACTAAGTTATCAAAAAGTTATTATTGTTATTAATAATGAATTATAAATTATAATAATATATAGCATTATTATCATTATCATTATCATTATTTTTCCATAATAAAATAATAATATACTATAAAAATACAATAAAACAATATATAATAAAAATTATATAATAAAATAATATATAATAAAAAATTTTAACCCCTGTTACCTGGAAATCAAATAGGTTTTTTGGTTTGGTTGTTTAGTTTGGTTATTATTTTGCAAACTGAATGATAGTGTATTTCAAAAAAGTGTAGAAGAAAGTCAAAGGAAGTTCACTCATTCCTTCATGGTTCTGTTGGGCCAACACATCTGTTCCACCATACAGCTTGGCCCTTGGCAGGGGACGACAAATGGAGAGGCAGTTTCTTGTCATCTAACAACTCATGCCCCTAAATTTCTTTCAGTGACAGCCATATTTCAGGTGAAAGTTTTTGTGAAGTTGGACAACACGACTTTGGTTCCCAGGAAAAATTCTCCCATGTTTTTGTGTTAATTCTCTCAGGTTTCTGTGTTACTTCCACACTAACCAAGAAAAACAGCAGCAGCAAATCAGGTAGGCAGGAAATGCCAGGAGATATTTTTTTCTGAAGGCTTTAGAGCTCCTGATACACCTGGCCTACAGCATCACTTTCTCCTCTTGCCTGCCAACATGGCACACTGCTGCATGGGTCTGCAGTGAGCTAGTTTAAGCGTATCAAGGATTTCTAAGCAGAAAAAAAAATAACTAAGAAGCAAGATACTAAGTAAACTGGTAATCTGCCCACACCAAATGGTTTTGTTTGGCCTTATTTTATACACCTCCTTCAGGACTGCTACACCAGGACAGGACACACGCATGGATGAAAAGAGGAACAAAATTGGCTTTGGCAGCATGGAGAGCATGGCATCCAGGACCACAACCTCCAGAGAGAGACCTGTGTGTACAGAGCTCCTGATGGATAACATGGAAACCCAACAGCCACCGAGAGGAGAAACTGCCCCCAAAGGGTTTACTCGAGAGACTACAACATCTCCGAAAGAATGAGCAAGTCCCTGAGTGCTGGCTGTAACCGGTAGCCGAGATGGCAAATCCCCAAAAAAACAACAGTTGAATGGAAGAAATGCTTTGGCAGTCTCAGGCATCTCAGATTTCCAAACAGGCTACAGCGTGGCTTGTCCCCAGTGGAGAAGGCAGAGCCAGAATGCCATCAGCCAGGATGCACGTAAGATGGAGAAGGTCCTGGCACTGGCTGCCTTCTCCAGGGCTCCTAAGCATGGCCACCCTAAGCATGCTGGCATCCCCTGCCTGATGCCTCTTTGCTATTGGTCTTGGCTCTGAGAGCCCATGGGGTGTTTTAATGCCTGGCCTTTACAAGGCTGCTGGGAACAGTGCTAGAGGGTGACACAGGACATCTCCCCAGTATCACCCCCAAAAACAAGGAAACAACTTTAAACACTGTGGTGATCACAGTGGTTTGTCTCTGTATTGGTTCTGTAGCCATGATAAAACCCGTGGTCAGCCTCACTCCTTATCCCAAACCTCCACCCCAATCTGGATAAATAGCAGTGTTTACTTTAAACCCATCCCACAGCAATTAGTTTTATTTTCATCACTGGCACTGCTCAGCTAAGGGAGCTCGGATGAAGGAAGCAACCATTCACAAATACATTTCAATGGTCAGCAGTCTCCAACCCTGCCTGCCAAAGCCATCTGCCCACGGAATCTGTATTCCTTGGCATCCCCAGGAGTCAAAACCTATTTTCTGAGGCCAACTGGCTTTTAACCATAAAGAGTGAGGGCTCATGTTTAACAAATGCAGGACGGAGATATTCAGTCTGTAGTTTTTGTTTGTTTTTTTTTTTTTTTTTTTTCCTTTTTCTTTTTTTTTCCCCTTGCAAACTGAATGGCAGGGAATTAAAAAAAAAAAAAAAAAAGGAAAAAAACCCAAAACGGAGATGCGAAAAGCTTTCCTGTTTGCTGGAGCCTACAAGCATTTTATGAGTACAGATTCTCCACATCAAGTTTTCCTGGCATTTCTTTGTTTCCTCTCAGTAATGCAATCACATAAACCGCTTTGTAAAGAGCAATGCTTATTAAAAGGGGAATGTCAAAATAAAAGTTAGTTAAAAACCTTATCTGGTAGTAAGGCCTCACAGGCCCAAGTATACAAGAGTTTTGCTTTCTGTGGTTTTGCTCTTCTCTCAGACATCTGAGTTTAATGTTTGGTTGCATTTCAAGTCTTGGCTCATAGGCCAGTCAGCTTGCTACTTTATTTAATTTGTAAATATTGCACAGAAATTACAGAAGTTGCATAAAGACATGGCTATAATTTCAGAAGCAAGGGAAAATGTCTGGAAATGAGCTAGGAACCAAACTTGGCCATAAACTCCTGCAAGACACGCACACAGGGACAGTTTTTTTTTCTAAAGACATATTATAAACCTAACCCTTAATGTTTAAGGGCTATGAATGAAAAAATGGTTTAAGATTAAAAAAAAACGATGTAGTTTAGCCAGTGTGGAATGTGCAAGATTGTTCATTTTGCGGCTGTTGCAATAGGATGGGAGAGAGCAGGCAGCCCTACACCTCCAGGATACAGCTAAAAGGTGATGTCCCCATGGCAAGGGGAAGAGCAAACACAGACCAAAGCTCTGCAGTCACTGGCCAAAGGGTGAAAACACCAGAGTTTACAGTTTTGGGAAAAAAATTGCAAGAAATAAAAGGCAAAGGAAGGAGAATGGCAAACAAGGAGCAATGTCTGTGACTTGGCAGCAGTCAGGGGTCTAGACAATCATCCAGCTTTCAGGCAAAGACTCGCTGTGTGCTTTTATCTTCCCAACACCCCAGCGAAGAAGAAAAGCCAAGAAGAAATAGGATCTGCAGGAAAGAAGAGCCAAAGCAGGGAGAATAGGGCTCACATCTTAAAACTTGACTGCACAGCATCTCAAAGCCTGGGAGGTTGGGACAACCCATGTTTGCTCTCAGGTGTCACCAAGGTGCTGGGGACACAGAGAGCCCCAGGAAAGGACAAAACGGGGACCTGGTGTCCAGCCACACTCCCACTGTGGGTTGTTGGAAACAACCTCATGCTTGTTCAAGGGCAGCACTGTAGATGCTCAGATGGCAGCTTAAGGTGATGTCCCAAGATGGTGCCTCCGGGTGACGTGTCAAACCCAGGGAACCAGGCCAGGGAAACACCCAAATGCACCTCCCAACCCAGGCTTTTATGTCTGAGATGCTGAAGGGAGGAATCTGAAGCTTGAATTACACAGCAACACCTCCAAGTACTGCAAGAATTTACCCCAGAAAAATGCTGCAGTCATTGGGAAATCATCCCTCTGTCCCCCTCTGCTGATCCTGAGCCATAAGGATGCAGTGCCTTGCAGGGAACCATAATTCAGCGACAAGAAAAAGCATCTGGGCAGTACAATGGTTTCTTATCTCTTGACTCAATTTAACATTAAATTACTATTTTCACTTCAAAGGCCAAATTCCAATTCAGTTCAAAACTCCCCCTGACTTCAGTGGGATTTGGCCATCAGACAAAATGGAAACTAAAGAGACATTGAGAGTCACAAAGACATTGCAAAAGTACTAAAAACCAAGGGGAGACAGTCAGGGCTGCCAAGCTGGAAATAGGATGGTATTGCTTCTGCTATTGTTTCTCCACCCATTTTTTTATTTAATTAACTAAATGAGATACCTTTCAACAGAATTTAGATCTGACAAATGTCTGCTCTGTCGGAGAAGCCTACGCAAACAAATGTAAGCCTTCAGCTGTCTCGGCGATTACCAGCCTACGTGCTCAGAAATACATAATTCCTCTAAGTTTTTACTACATCCTTTGCTCCCAAGGAAAGGCGCAGGAAGGCACAAGTCTGGGGAAAATAACTCTAGACACGTGGACAGCTGTGGCCTAAAACACAGTTGCTCTGTCCTGTCAGCCTTGCCCACATCCCCAGGAGTGAGACGAGTCTTTTGAGAGCCCCCACCATTTGTCTGGCACATGGGGAGCTGGGGGACAATGTGCGGCTGCATTCTCCTGGTGGCTGCACAGAGATCTGGGTGAGCAATTCCTACAAACACTGAGAGGTGAGCAGGCACATAAGAGCACTGCTCCCGTGAGGGGCAGCTGAGGGAGCTCAGGTGGCTCAGGAGGGACCTTCTGGCTCTGACAGGAGGATGCAGCCAGGTGGGCATTGGGCTCTTTTCTTAGGGAACAAGGGACAGGACAAGAGGAAATGGCCTCAAGCTGTGCCAGATGAGGTTTAGATTGGATATTGGGAAAATTCCTCAATCAAAAAGGATGTCACAACCTGGAACAGCTGCCCAGGGCAGTGGTGGAGTCCCCATCCCTAGAGAGATTTAAAAGCTGTGTGGATGTGGCACCTGGGGACATGGGTCAGTGGTGGGTAGGCAGAGCTGGGGGAATGGTTAGACTCAATGGTCAAATAGGTCTTTTCCCACCTGAACAATTCTAAGATTCTATACACTTCCAGTGGCACTTAAGACACTTACCCCCATGACACAGAGGACCTTGTATGGCCAAACAGACTGAAATCCCATCCTGAGACTGAGGGACCAGGTCCAAATGCTGGTTCCTACTTTGGAGAACCTGCCTGGATACTTGCCTGCAATCTCAGTCAACTTCCCCATGGCACAAACCCTCCAGGACACCTTAAGCTCCTTGCAGAGAAGAAATTCTGATTTAGTCCTGCTTTTGTGCAGAGCAGAATACCTGGTGGGCACAGCCAGGGCCAGTAATCAGTAGCTAAAATGGACTTGCAGACACTCAGGTAACTTTCTCCACTCCTTGCATCCTTCTGGTGCTTGAATGAACACATTCCTTACTGCATTTGACAGACAGTAAGTTTCTCTGCACCCTTATGTCTGCTTGGGCAGGGTCTCATCTCTGTGTGAGGATCAGGAATATAATGCTAAGTCTTGGAAGTATCTCTTGATCAGCTTTGTTATTAAAATGCCTGCAACTAATTAGCAACCACTGTTGCAAAGGATGGATTAAGATCACAGAATCATTGGATGGTTTGCTTTGGAAGGGACCTTAAATATCATTCAGTTCCACCTCCCTGCCATGGGAAGGGGCACCTTACACCACATCAGGGTGCTCCAAGCCCCATCCAGCCTGGTCTGGAACACTTCCAGGATCTACTGCAGGAATGGACTCTGTGGGACCTTCCATTCCCACAACAACCCCAGATCCCTCTTATCCATGACACCCCTCAAGGCTGGGGGAGCAGAGCATCCCCAAGGAACTCAGCAGCTTCTCCTGCAAATGGAGGACTGGAATCACTGTGGGATGTCAGGCCACCTCTCCCACCTTCTTTCTGAAAATCTTAACACAATTTTTCATTAAGCGAGGGAAATTAGGAAGGGCCTGTCTTAGAGTCACCACCAAAAGAGCAAAATTCTCAGTTTAGCATGTAGGTTATTTCTGGCTGAACTAGCTAGCTGCCCAGGAAACTCAGCCTGAAGAGGGGAAGGGCAGGAAAAAGCAAAATCCCCTGAAACATCCCTGATCAAACCCATGTCTCCAGGCCTAGTCTTTCTGAACTAAGCATATTCCAGCCAGACCACAAACAAGTGGACTGGTATCCCAAAGCAGGCACTGCTGGAGAGATTTGGGCATGGCAGTACTGCTGTGGTCAGAAACATCCATCATCACTGTCTTTGAGCCTTTAAGAGATGTTGTGGTCCAAACTGGAGGGACTGAAGGATCCCAGTTAGGATGGGATGGAATTTTATTGCACCTTAAACTACCAAGAGGTAGGTACCAAGAGGTCTGGGGAATATTGTTACTGATATATAATGAGGAAAAAGGTCTGAATTTCTATTTTAGAGGCCTGACTTCCCCCAGAAGTACTCTTCAGCAAGACTACCTCCATGAAAGGCACTATGATGTTTCACATGCATGGATAATGGTAATTCAGCACTGCTTTGATGCAGGGAGCATCACAGCCCAACCCCAGCCATTTCTATCCTTGCTATGGCTGAGAATGGGAAACACTTGAATAAGCTTGATGGTTCCACACAATTTAATCAAAAACCTCTAAACCCCACAGAAAGCAATAACCAAAAGCTCCAAGGATGAAGAACACAGGATTTGTGTTGTGTTTTCCCTTTGGCTTTCTCTCTCAAACTGGTTTCACTTGGCTCCAGTTTCATTTTTGTTTGCATTTTTCTCAGATGAGAAGGGAACAAGATGTCATGTTCACTCCTGAAAACAAAAATGAAATTATTCACACTTCTTTCATGCCTTTCTGTCACCAGGGGTAGAGACCACCCCAACTGCTAGATTGAGCCCACATCATCTGGACAGACACGGCATCTTGGAAGTGCAGAAAGTCCACCTGTCAAAATGGTGGTGATCAAGATTTAAAACCATCTTTGAACAGCTGAGATGAAGCGCATAGTTTGAGTCTTACACGTATGCATCTTTACAAACATACAGCGAATGCCAGAAGACAAGCACAGCCAACCAAAACAATGCTGTGAGGGGAGAGATGTTTGTGATGAGGCTCAGAGTCTCTGGCTGCTGGGAACAGCATTATGAAACCCTCATGTGAGTTGCCTAGACGGGCACAATGCTCTTTGTCACCACCTTGGTCCCAAGGTACAATCACTGCTGACAACCCTTCCTTTGGGCCTGGACACCACATCTGCTGGAGAAGATTTCCTTTGGTCCACTAGAGCATAATTAGACTCACTATAAAGCAACATGGTAGCACTGACTTTCACAATGATGGTTGTAAAACACCAGCACAGGCTGCTCAGAGAGTTGGTGGATGCCCTATCCCCAGAAACACTCAAGGCCAGGTTGGCCAGGGCTCTGAGCAACTGTGGTCTAGTGCAAGATGTCCCTAACCATGGCAGGGGATGGGACTGGATGAGCTTTAAAGGTCCCTTTGAACCTGAACTATTGCTTTAGTGTGATTCTGTGTCTTTACATCCAAAATTCCCTCTCACAAGCATATGGATGAATGACCAACTCATCCCACCCCATTCACAGGCCCACCAGCCTGCAGACTGTGCTGCAGGAGCAGAGAGAGCACTGCTGGGCTGAGGGGACATGGCACAACACCCCCTGGGATGGCCTCACAAGCACTGAAAAGCAAACCTCACTGCTGCTGAAGCCCAGGGACAGCCCTCACACTCAGCAATGCTTGGCTGCACGGGCTGCCTGAGTCAGCTATTTTCTACCAAGCTTCATGGAAATGAATCTTCAGGAGGAATTTAAGGAGCTGTTTTGCAACAGCAGCTTGGGAAAGATATCCCAAGTGCAGATGGCATGTGAGATAGCTCTGAAACAGCTCTTTTAATGCTTTGCTGGATCTCCCACAAATCATGAGGGATGTCAAGACAGAGGCCCTTGCTGCATAGAGCAGGCAACCAGCTAGGAAGGCACCTCCTGGACTTCAAGGCTGACTGCTGTGGCTGGTGTAGAAATCAGTGCTGTGATTTCATGTAGAAATTGCTTGGAACTTACTCTCTTCAAAAACTACATTACTTGGAATTACGTTGTTGGATTCTCAGCATAAACAAGATTGCAAAAATTACATAAAAGCCATCGGAAAACACAGTGACAAGGAACTGCGTCCAGTTTAGACAAAACAGTTTAAATTAAGACACGACCACAGTACACAATGTTTCCCAAACACAAACGGATCCTGGACTACTGGTAAGAATGTGGCTTGAATGAATATGGAATCATCTTTTACTACTTTGCAATAAAAGAGCTTATACTTCAGACTCCAGGCTGCCTCCTTTAAAAATACACCCAGGCTGATCAGTTAACCCGAGATCTGATAATCCTCCAAGAGATATAAACTTTAAACCCACGCCAAGATGCACAGACACAGCCCACCACCATCCTCTGTGGTCTGTCCCCCAAGACACATCCTAAATAGTACAATGAGCCCCCACCTGCTGCCTTTGTGTTCAGCTGTCTTCCTTTAGACCCCTCTGCCTCTTTGACCTGCAGCAAGGAGACATCCTAGGGTTTTTTTTTTCCATATCCTATTTATACCAGTGCTTTCTAGTGAAGAAATTTATGTCTTTCCTGTAAGAGCTAAGGCAAGATTTGACAGGATCTTCTAACAGCTGTCCAGACATATTAGATGACCCAAAGTCAATGGCAAGCAATTACTTCCGCCACAGGGATCCAGTAAAACATCAACCCAAGCTGCAGAGATGCTTCAGACTTAGGTGTGCCAGAATCCTTTATCAAACACATTAAAATAAATTCTTTAAACAAGATGCAGCAGCCTATAGCATTTAATGTAGAGATCTGGGAGCCAGGATTGATCCAGAAATTGATTTATTGCAACCCAGTGACAATCCTAAGCTGTTTCCTGAATGTTTGCTTAACTCTGTCCCACTGTCAAAAGAGGAATTCATAGAATTACAGATGGTTTGAGATGGAAGGGGCCTTTTACAGGTCATTTAGCCAACCCCCTCTGCAATGAGCAGGGTCACCTTCACCAAGAGAGCTCTCTGCTCCTGACCCCACTCCTGCGTCCCCTCTCATGCTACCCCTAACACTCCCACAGAATTGCTAAGCTGTGCCAGGGTCTGATTCACTCCCAAAGCTTAATTTCTCTTGGATGAGTTTTCACTTGTCAGTTTGGACGGGAACACACTGCCTGGGGGCAGGCACAGATCTGGGCCACCTTCTGCAGCTCTGCTGTCACGTAGCTGCTGGCCCTTGCTGCCTGGGGACCTGCACCCCCAGCTTTAACCAGGAAATCAGGAAGATCCATAGCATCTGCACAATGCTGGGAATGGCTGGAGCAATGTTAGTTTAAATGAAAGAAAGAGGCCTGTTGTCCACTCGTGCCCTGGAGGCTGTCACGCTAAATAAAGACATTATCAGAGAAAGAGCAGAGACCCAGCGCCTTCATGCCTGTCAATGACCCCGACACCTTCTGAATCAATCTAAGGGCTCTCTTTCCCACAGATGGTCCCTTGGAGACAGACTGCTGTGGCTGTGGTAGGAATAAATGGAAACAAAACAGTTAACAAATAACCAAAAATAGAGCACAGTTACTTTTTTTTTTTTTTTTTAATATGGAGATGAAAAATCTCTGGGTGATTTATGTGCCAGCACAGATATTAGCTGCATATAATAGATGCAATATTTTTAATACTAATATTTTGGGCTGAGACAAGAACTGGAATGGAAAGTATTTCCAGTGCCTTGCCTTCTTTATTTTGCAAACATCAGTTGCTAACTGGGGTCAGACAGAAATATTGTTTCTGCAACAAGAGCCCAAACAACTTAAGCTGGCAACTTCTTCACACACTAACCATGCCAGGAGGCCCTGCAGAGCTTCATCTTGTTGCTCCCTCCCAGGTCCCCGGGGCCAATGTCCCCAGCTTGGGCTTGCAGGGAGAAGGAGTGGGTGAAGATGCCCTTCTGCTGAGAGGGTGGCTCCTTGCCACGGCCAAAAACTGGAAGTCACCACCCAAACCATGTGGCCACACCACTGAAGTGCTGCTGGGCTTCTTCAAATGGGCCAGGTTTCATTGAATGGCACTGTATGAGACAGTGTGTGCCATAAATCCTTTCATTTATACCCACTGAAAGTACCAACCTGTGCTGGCCCTTGTCTCTGAGCTCAGTTGCCAGACACTTTGAGGAGCAATCTGGCAGCACGAAGCCCTGGGTGCTCACTCCAAGACGGTGGCATAGTTATACTTGAGGATAGAAAGAAACAAGTTATTTCACCTCTATTCACTCCAGCAACCAACTGCTGGCAACACCTCCACGAGCTCACGCTGGAAAACAAGGTGTAGATGGATAAATCCATTTCCAGTGCCGAGGAGCCTGCCGGAAACACTCCACCAAAGAGAAAGCCATTTCAAGAACAGATCGGTTTCCTAGTGCAGAGGAACCTGCCGCTCTATTTCCTTCCCTCAATTCTGGCTGGCTGAAATAGCAGCACGTAGCCAGCCGTGTTTTGCACTGTGTGACACTGAGAGAAGCCCTGCAGGGCAGGCTCACGGGTGCCAGGGCTCACTCACAGCAGGATCTGGTGGCCAAAGGCTCACTGCAAGGTCTGTGGTGGGGGAAGGTCCAGCTACAGACTTCTTCCACCTTTCCACCTCGGTTTCCTCACAGCCAAAGGGGAGATGCTGAGAGCAGTCCTCTGCCAAAAGGCACCCTGAGGTTGGTGAAACACTGATGAGGTGTTTCATTGTCCATCTGTCTGGCTCTTGCATTCTTTCTCTGTGACCCATCCTACACCCCAATGCCTGCCCACACAATGAAGGCTTTCCTCACATGTTGGGTAAAAATAAATAAATCACACCACCAGCTACCAAAGCAACACCAATACAAGCAATACCAAAGACATTGACCTGCTGGATTGTACAGGACTGAGTCCAGAAGAGGCCACCAAGATGCTCTGAGGTCTGGAGACAGGCTGGGGAAACTGGGGATGTTCACCTGGAGAAAAGAGGCTCCAGGGAGACCTCACTGCTGCCTTCCAGTACTTAGTGCTTTACACTGATATTGTTGTACTTTTTACACAGGCAGATAGGGATAGGACAAGGGGGGATGGTTTCAGACTTAAAAAGGGAAGATTTAGATCAGATGGTAGGAAGAAATTCCTCCTGTGAGAGTTGGGAGGCCATGGCACAGGTTTCCCAGAGCAGCTCTGGCTGTCCCTGGATTCCTGGAAGTGTCCAAGGCCAGGTTGGATGGGGCTTGGAGCAACCTGGGATAGTGGAAAGCATCCCTGTCCATGGCAGGGGAGTGGAACAGGATGATCTTTAAAGTTCCCCGCAAACCAAGCTATTCTAGGATTCTGTGAAGATGACCAAGGTGTCCCAGAAGGAGAATCAAAAATTGCTCAGAGTGTTCTGGAGCATCTCTTCTATGAGGAAAGGCTTAGAAAGTAGGGGGCTCAGCCTGGGCAAGGCTCTGTAGACACTTTATTGCAGCCATTCAATACTTACAAGGGAAAGAAACCTTATAACCATCAAGTCCAACCACTAAGAAGGGAGAGCACAGCTGGGAAGCAGCATTGCTTGCTCCTCTCACCCTCTTCCTGGTGTGCCCTGCTGGTCACCAAGCCAGGAGACCTTGTGTCACCCATCACACCTCTCTCTCCTCTTGCTCTTATGGCCCTTCTGTCCAGCTCCAGCACACCAACAGCGCATCTAAGTGCAAGTTAAGAACTCTGCTGATGCAGGATGGCATGGCAAGCACAAGATAAGGGGAGTGATGTCCCAGCTGGAAGGCACAGCCAGCGGCACATGCGGACAAAATGCCCGCCCCGCTCGCACGCTGCAATTCATCAGGCCAGCTGAGCCCTGCCAGGAACAAACTGCTGGGCTGGTATTGTCCTCTGGGGACCTGCAGCCCTGAGAACTAATTTAGTGCAATAACTCCCAGTGACACTGCAGAAAATCAAACCAAAATGATGATCTGTCTCTAACCTGCCTTCTGCCAGCCCCTTGGCTGTGGCGCTGCCACCGCCAGCTCTGCTCGGGCAGGCAGGGCAAGCACCCACAGCTGGGATTGCCATGACTATGAACACTTGTTTCCTTGAGGAGACTTATCACAAAGGACCAGCACTGCAACAAGGAGCTCTTCATCTTGCTCTTGAGGATGCTCAGCTTCAGCTGGTACAGCTTTCTTAGTCATGTGGTTTAGTTTTAGGTGGCTCTGTGAGAAGCCGGGAGTTGGACTTGATGATCCTTATGGGATCCCTCTATTTTGACAGTCTATGATTAAGACAAGGGGGAATGGTTTTAAATCAAAGGAGAAGATATTTAAATTAGGTATTAGGAAGAAATTATTGACTGTGAGGGTGGGCAGGCCCTGGCCCAGGGTGCCCAGAGCAGCTGTGGCTGCCCCTGGATCCCTGGCAGTGCCCAAGGCCAGGCTGGATGGGGCTTGGAGCAGCCTGGAACAGTGAAAGTGTCCCTGCCCATGGCATGGGGTTGGAACAAGGTGATTTTCAAGGTTCCTTCCCATCCAAACTATTCTGTGATTCCTTATGGAGATACACCCTTTATTGCACTTGCTCCTGAAAACATGACCTGTTCCTTCATCATTGGTTCAAATTTTCTAAGTATTAGACAGAACTGCACCTCTTATTTTAACATCTCTGCTTAGGTGCTTTCAGCTGCTTAGAAGAGTTTCTTGCATCATTACATTCTGAACACTATGGTCTATCTAAATACTAGTATTCCTATTTTCCATTGCAGACAATATCCCACCAGACTCACTTTTGTGCTTGGAAAAAAAAAAAAAATCATTCCTGCATTTGCTTCTCTTGGAGAAGAGTCAGCTTTTCACAGGTACCACTATGCTGGCTCCACTCCCCCAGAGCCTGCTCAGCAGGGATGGCTGTGACACCCCTGTCGGGGTTGGGGTGCTCCCTCTGCACCCCCAAGTCCCCTCCAGTAAGCCTCATCAGCTCCCAGGAGGGAATGGAGAAGACAGGAGCATAAGGATGAGGATAAACCCCTGACTTCCAGATGCTGCTTCAAGGGTTCAGACCCACGTGCTGTTCAACCTAATTAATTTGATTTGGAAATCCTACTGAGAAGGAAAGGAGTGTTTCAACTTCTTCAATTCCTTCCTTTCCTCTCTGTTTCTTCTGTTCCAACAGAAGTTCAGCAATGCGCTGCAAATCATTTAGCTCAGTGCTAATTTTCAGTTCATCTCAAGCATTTAATTTTGTTCCAGCTAGAAATGGCCCTTTGGCCCTAAAATAACGTCTTGATATTGTTGTTTTTAATAAACATCCTCTCCTCTCACTGCAAAGCCCTCAGCAAATGGCCCTGAAAGAACAAAAGACATTTCTGTATTGTTTTAAGTTCTCTTCCTTTCTGAAAAACCTCAATTAAGACGGTGAAAAAGCTACTATACTCTGTAATTATGAACTCATTTCTATTCACTTGCTCAGCAGGAGAGCTTTGTCCTGTTGACCTCTGGGAATGGGTTTCTAATTCTCTTCCAAAATTTCACAGCCTTAAAACCGACACATTCATGCCAGCTGTAAAACACGTTCACCTTCACCCAGTATAACTTGAAATCTTCAAACCTGGGGTGAGAGCTGCTCCTGGGACTATTTTTATTTTGTGAGAGGGGCCTTAGTGCTGGCCATGAATGGACTGGCTCTGGAAGTAGTGCAACCCCTTCAAGACAGCCTGAAAGCTGCATGAATATGGGCTGTCAGCTGATTGTAAGGAGTTTTCAAACAAATACCTTGCATGTCACACTCCTGGGTGATGGCTGGGATACTCTTTATCTTTCCTGTACAAGAACTACCTGGCCTGAAGATGATGCATCCCAACCTCTTGACTTGCCAATGGGATGCTTGTGGGAAGAAGTGTGGAGACTTATTTTGGTTAAGTTCCATTGGGAAAAAAAATCTTGTGAGACAAAATGCTGGGACAGCTTGATTATGTGTATCTTTAAACTCTCAGTGCAAGATTAAGGAAGGGAAACCACAGGGAAAGACATTTTTTTATGAGAGGAATCAGCAGAAAAGAAGATGATGCCTGAGAACACAGAATTAAGTAAAAATTAATCCAGAGGAGCAGATTTTCACATAAAACGAATTAGTAATGTCCTTCAAACACAAGCTAGAAAAATAGCTTTAAACTAAGTCCTTTACATAGGACTATAAATCACACTGCCTTAGAACCAGTTACCAATCCTCCCATGACTTCATGTGTCCATAACACACCTCAGAACATACATTTATTTCATCTTTAAACTTAGGACCAAATCTAAGGGAACACATAAACATTCACAACACAGCTGAGGCACAGCTCATCAACCTATTTCCCAAAATCCCACTCAACTCCAAAGGCTTGGGTCAGCTCATGTTTTGCCTGAAATGTCCAAGAAGCACCCCAGCCCTGATGGCCACTCCAGGGGTCTCCTCAGACCTTAGGACACACCAGATGAATCACCTGGACATCCACCCACCAGCTCTCTGCCAGAAGAAAGAAGATGCTATCTCTTCTGGAAGAAGGTGCAAGTTGACAACTGATGTGACAGTGAGCTAGGGGATGTAGGCTTAAGGGGCTCAGGGCTAAACCTTTCCACCTGTGATGACAACAGCTCTGCTGACACCTGTTTATGAGAAAAACAAGGGCAAGAAAAGGCTACTCCACACCTCACAAGGTGCTGAGAGACCAGTGACTGCTGTGGAATCCTGCTCTTCAGCAGCACCAAGCCAGTTTGGCTGGTAGACCTCAGAAGTGTCAGTGTTATACCTCTCCTATCTTACCTGCCTCGTTTTAATTCACTGTATGATTTTTGACTGATGTGTTGAGTTATATTTGGTCACAAAGAGGTAAGAAAAAGAACAAGGGTGCAGGTATTTACTTCACCATATAACTTAGGGCTTGGGTTGGAAGGGACCTTACAGATCAACCCATTCCACCCCCTGCCATGGGCAGGGACACCTTCCACTACCCCAGCGTGCTCCAAGCCCCATCCAACCTGGCCATGGACGTTTCCAGGGATCCAGGGGCAGCCACAGCTGCTCTGGCAGCCTTTGCCAGGGTCTCACCACCCTCAATGGGAACAATTCCATCCCAATAGCCCATCCAACCCTGCCCTCTGCCAGTGTGAACTCATTCCTCTTTGTCCTACCCCTACATGCCCTTCTAATCAAAGTCTCATTCCCAACTGAGACTGGGATGCCCAGCCTCAAGTATCTGTTCTTGCTGAAGAAAGCCCAGAAAAAATCCTTGTCCCAGGACTCCCTCCAGAGTGAGGTGTTTTGGCTCAACTCCTCCCACATCTCTTTGTTTTTCTGACTTCCTTGGTTCTGGTCAACATAGGAAGGCAAAATAAAGCAAGGAAATATGTTCTCTATAAGATGAACAGGCCAACTTTTCTTATGTGGGGGAGAAGCATCCTTCAAAGTTCATTGAACACATCCCCTCTGAGCATAATAGGAAGCTGGGCCTCCAGTTCATATCTGGTGAACGTGGACACACAAGGTAGGATCCAGCTGGCAGTGACACTGGAGATGCCTCACAGCATCTTGTTTGGCTTCCAGCCACTTTGGAGATGGTATCATAAGGTCTGGAGTCTGACAGCTCCTTGCATGGAGTTTGAGACAAGCTAGGACACCTGAAATAGCACTGTGATCATGGAGGAGAAGCCCAGCAGGCTCTGGTAAAGGTGAACACTGAACGAGGTCTCCCATGTTCCCTGCCAAGCCTTGGATTCAAGAGTGGATGCCCTTCTAACCTTCTCCACAGTGGTAGAGCCACCATGAGCTCCTGTTCACTCCAAAATGCTCACAAAAGTTACAGAATCACACAGTGGTTTGGAAGTGGGTTGGAAAGTGCTTTTCAAGACCGCAGTTTTCCACCCCTGCCATGGGCAGGGACACCTTCCACCCGACCAAGCTGTTCCAAACCTTCACACTTGAGAAGAGCCATCAGTGACAACAACTCACTGACCTCCAGACCAGCCCCTGATACCACACAGTAAAAAGGTACCTAGAAAATACTGAGTTTTCATAAAAACCACCTCCACCATAGCTTCAATCACAGCCAAACACTAAAGTCCTGGATTTTTTTTTTTCTGGAGCAATTATTTTGCTTTTGGTGAAGCAACATCATAAGACCCTGAGCCTATTCAACAGGTCATACATTTCTATCAAGGTTTCATAACAGTAACATGCTTTGCTGATGGTACATAAAATCTGTCAAGCAGTGGCAGAGATGGATAAAAACAACCTGCAAAAGCCTCCTGATGCCAAAAAGTCTATTGGCAGCTTGGCTATTTGGATTAAATTTAGTCTGCAGAACAGGGGTCACTTCAGTCACCAAGACTGTGAAGAAAAAAAGGGTATTAAAGGTCTTGTGGTTTAGAGTTTTTATGTAATGACAAAGCCATTCAATAGAGAGGTGGCAACCCTGCAGCTGGGAAATGCAACCGGCTTGCTCCTGCCACTGCGTCCTGGCATTAGAAAAAAAGGAACAATGAAAGGAAAGGATAAAATTTGCTTAGATGGGTATCTTTTAACCGCTCTGCATGGGTATTTAGCTAGACACACAAGGAACACAGAGCAGATATGGAGAACAGCAATGGACACACATCCCCTGATGTCCTGCTCATGAGCACCACGTCCTGCCAAAATCACAGAGGTTTATCTTTCTCTTGCCACTGGTGTCGAGCCTGAAGAGCTCTATGACTTTTAGAGCAGTGCTTTGTCCTTGCACACACATAAAATGCAGAATCCTTTTGGCTGTTGCCAGCACCAGGAAAGGAGCTGTGAGCACAGCACCCCTTCTGTGGTGTGCTCTGACAGCAGGACGGTGGCCACACCACCTGCCCTCGGGGGTGAAGCATGGCTGGGCATATTTTCACTGATGCCCCCAACACATCAGGCCTCAGTGCTGCCAACACACCAGAAATGAGAACAGCTATGTAGAGAACCTCTACTCAGCCTGCCACAGCTTGAGACATGGGTGACAGGCAAAACAAATTCCCCAGTGGTTGCTGAATACCAGCTGCTCCACCTCACTGCTCCTGGTGTTTCACATGGACCACTCGGATGATGGGAGGACCCCACACATGCAGCTCTGGGGATGGTGCTGGGGCAGGTGACTTGCTCTTAGATAAGTTGACCCAGGACTGATGCTAGATATAAATTTGGCTGAACTTCAGATGGCTTTTGCAGAGCTGTTGAATCATCTGTGCCCTGTAGGTACCAGAGCTCAGATTACTGCACGGGAATATCACAGAATCCTAGAATGGGTTCAGTTGGAAGAGACCTTAAAGCTCATCTTGCTCCATCCCCTGCCATGTGCAGGGACACCTCCCACTGTCCCAGGCTGCTCCCAGCCCCATCCAGCCTGGCCTGGGGCACTGCCAGGGATCCAGGGGCAGCCACAGCTGCTCTGGGCACCCTGGGCCAGGGCCTGTTCACTGTCACAGTCAAGAATTCCTTCTCAATACCTAATCTAATCCTGCCCTCTGGCAGTTTAAAGCCACTGCCCTTTGTCATGCTGTGTCCTGCTCACTAAGCCATGGTTAAAAGCAGCAAAAGGTGTTGATGGAGCCAAAGAACCTCCAGACCTCACCTCCAAGTGTTCCCTCCTGACAAGAAGCTGCAGTGCTGCCCAGCAGCTCCACGCGTGGCGGAGTCACACCAGCTGCATGTCCATTTGGTGTCAGGAGGTGGCTTTTTGATAATTTGAGGATTATTCCTTTAATGGTGAGCCCAGTGCAGGCTCTATTCTCAACAACCTCCTCCCCAGGAGTGGGGTCTCTGTGCTGGGACCCCTGGCAGAGCCTTCTCCTCAGCTCCTGGAGGGAAGGGCTGAGGGCAGGGTGATGCCACCACATCTGGGCAGTGTGGCTGTGCAGGTCAAAAGGGCTCCTGCTTGACCCTTCCTGATACCATCTCTGCCCTGCTCCATCACCACCTTACCTAGAGGGCAGCTGCTGGGCTAACCAGATCCAAATGACAACAGGTCCTAGTCAACAGCCTCATGAGAGGGCATGGGAGTAACTACAAACAGAGGGAGGAATGACTTTGTGCTGCTGCACCTCCCTCCAGTTCCCTCCATCTCTTACTCTCTTGCTGTCAATCTGACCTTCCTCTGACTTCCAGTCTTGGTGAAATGGCCAGTTTTATCCACTTGCTGGTCACAGCAGCATGTTTCTTCAGCAGGAACTGCCCTTCTACCCCTGCATCTTTTACCCTTGACAGCATCTGCAGCCCCCAGCCTCTGCCAGGCAAGGCTGAACCAGCTGACACGTGTGAAGCAGCATTTCCTTCTCTGAGCTCTCAAGTTTATTTATCCTTCCCTTCCCTGGGTGACTCTGGATCCTCTCATCAACGAACAGAAGGGAAAAAAAAAAAGGCGGAAAACTTTTGCTTTCCATTGTATCTCATCTTAAATCCCCCTTGCTGATGGCTCCATCTCACTCTGGCACCACATGGTCCTGCAACTCCTGAGCCTGTATCGTGCCCCTGAATGAGGAGACCTTGCCCTTGGAGGAGCAATCTGGGCCAAGCTGATTCCTGGGGTGCTTTACGACAGGGTGAAGCAGCAGAGTGCCTTTATGGTGTTTTGAAAGGAAATTGTACAGGAACAATGTCCTGAGCAGCGCGGCTATTGAAAACCCTTCACAAAAGGAGTTTGTCACAAGAGGAAAAGCAGCTTAATCAGTCGAACTAATCACTGTAGGTAGTTGAGTGTCCCCGAGGATCTGTAAAATTAAATATAATGGGAAAAGAAATATATCACAGCTTGCCTACGCTCCTCAGTGGAGCCGCCAGCGGATATGGGACGCTCCCTGTCTGGCCCTGAGCCCACCATGACCATCCTCAGGGCTGTTCCTAGGCAGAACCACCTCCGTGAAGACCCACTTGGCTGGGCTGGGAGGAGCCCCAGGAGGTTTCTCAGCAGTGCAGACCCTGGTGGGGAGCTGGGACAGGGATGCCCACTGGGTGTGCTCACCCCAGATAACCCGCGCGCGGCGTGGGCGGCAGCAGGAGGGTCACGGCGCTTACACAACCCTCCTGCCTCAGGAAGAGGAAACCGTCCCTGACAGCCACCCGGGGCTCTCCAGGGAAGAAGGATATTTCTGCCTCCCTCAGCTCTGAATCTAATTAAGTCCAGAAAACACATACGCACAGAAAAAAAATAATCCAGACTGTTTTTTCCTGATCATTTAAGTGCAAAGCCGAGTTAATGCAAGGAAGTAAATAAAGTCAGACAATGCTAGAGAAAACCTGGGGACATTTCTGCAATTCTTGAAATCTTTAAGTATTTGGGACATGCTAAAAGGACATGGGGAGAGCTCCTCAGCCTTTTTGCTCCCAACCCTTCCCTCCATGTACAAGCCACAAGGAGCTGTGCGGCCTTCTGTTGCAGCTCCCCACACAGGGGTTTTATGTAGGATGGATTCTCCAGGTGCAGAAACACCCCTCTTAAAATCTCCTCCAACAGGAGAAGGAGGAGATGACACAAAGCTCAGCCACAGCTGAAGGTGGTGGTCCTTTACCTGAGGCTGGCTGTGATCCCCAACAATCCTGGCTGGGACACGCAGGGCAGCCCCTCGTGGCTTTGGTCACTCAAAGCCTGAAGATACATCAGCTGCACAGAAGAAGCATAAGAGATTCCCACTTTTTCTACTGAAAAAAGGAGTTCAGGGGCCTTTTGAGAAGAGGGTATTGATTAACTCTTGGGCTTTTACTCCATTCTCTCTAGGACATGGGGTTGTTCTTCTCTCTGCCATCCATTCCTGTTCTTGGCCCCAGACAAGGAGAACCAAAAGAGCCATGAGTTACCAGCCAGCATCTCTGCACACCCAAGGATTTGCTTTTGCTAAGCTACTCAGCCTGATCTGACTTTTGAATCCAACAAGATGTTGGATCAAAGTGATTTCAATGGTGCAAACTTTTTAAGACTTCCTCAAAAACCCTTTCCTGATTATTAGGAAAACTGTTCCCTTCCTCAAGTGACACAAAACCACTTCAGTACTGTTAACCAGAAGACCAAGAAGCAGGTACAACCCCACTTGTCCTATTGCAATTCCATATATTTCAACTCCATATATTCCCTGTAAAGCCTATCTGAACATGCAATGTTCTTTATCATTCCTACAAGTCTGGGGCAAGCCACTGTCCATGTACTTTCATGCACTTCCAGGCCAAAGAATTTGGCCAGCTGGACATTACATCCCAAACACATCACATCAGGAGGCCGAGGGAATTGGAGGAACCTTGGGCAACACAAAGTCAGCTTGTAATGCTTAAAAAATAGGGGGTTTGGGAACTTTTTGAAAAACAAGGGGCCAAACTCAGAGACGACTTGAGAAATGATTCTGTGGTGCCCCACATTCCACAGTATCTTTCTTCTTGCAGTAGAGGTTGTGACACCACCCAGAAAAATTCTGTCCTTCCCTAGAGGTAGCTGCCCATGGAAGGTCAAACTAAGACTGCAATTCCATATATTTCAACTGCATCTATTCCCTGTAAAGCCTATCTGAACATGCAATGTTCTTTATCATTCCTACAAGGCTGGGACAAGCCAGGGTCCATGTATTTCCATGCATTTCCAGGCCAAAGAATTTGCCCAGCTTTACCCTCCATCCCAAACACATCACACCAGGAGGCCGAGGGAATTGGAGGAACCTTGGGCAACACAAAGTCAGCCTGTAATGCTTAAAAAATAGGGGTTTGGGAACTTTTTGAAAAACAAGGGGCCAAACTCAGAGCCCACCTGCCCAAGGAGATCACATCCCACACAATTTGTGCTGTGTTAGCAGGGAGGCACTGGGTTGGGAGAGGTTTGAGGAGAGGACTTGAGAAATGTGGGCTCTGTTGTGCCCCAGATTCCACAGTATCTTTCTTCTTGCAGCAGAGGTCGTGCCACCACCCAGAAAAACTCCATCCTTCCCTAGAGGTGGTAGCCCTTGGAAGGTCAAACTAAGCAGACTTTGGTGCCTTTGGGCATGGTATGAAAACACCTGTCTGTGCTGCTCTCCTTCCATGACCCCAGCAAGCAGAGATGGCCCTCCACCACCCTCATCAAGAGGTGGCAGTCACAGCTCCTGGCTCTACGCCAACAGAGAGGACACTGTCTGCAAGATTTCTGCCAGGAGAGGTGGGGAGTGACACCTCTACAGTTCCGATCACAAGCTCTTTGCAGGAAGGGTCCCAGCACCTCCTGTAGCTTTTACAGCACTGTGTGCAACCAAACCCTCCAGCAGATGTGGCTCTGATGTTGATTGCTGTGATAGAAAATGTGCCCAGTTTTTTTAATGACATCTAATTCACTCTTCATGCCTTTCCTATGCAACAAATAAAGCATGCATGCATGGAAAATCATAGGATCCCAAAATGATCTGGCTTGGAAGGGACCTTGAAGACCATTCAGATCCAGAAGCAGGGACATCTTCTACTAGGCCAGGTTACTCAGAGCCTCATCCAACCTGGCCTTGAACACTTTGAAGGATAAGGCACCCACAAAAATGGAAAAAAAATGGTTGGGGAACATAAAAACACAGCACATTGCACAAGGAGAGAGCTGTGGGTCACTCCCTTGGGGTAGCTTCTCCTGAAGGGAGCCAAAGGTGTGTGGCAGAGACCTCAGGGTAGGTGAGCTGTGCTCCTCCACACCACGGGACAGCATTTCCCGAGGAAAGGTGACGGGAAGGAAGCAGGGATAGGTGCTATTTATAGCAGGGCCGGACACCAGGGTTGTTCTGCATGTGAAACAAAAGGTGCTGCACCAGCCCAACGCTGTCCCCATCTCAATGTCACTGCCAGGGAGGCCAGAGTAGCCCACACACGCTCTGGGAGGGAATCAGTGCCATTTGCAAGACCAGCTGGGATAAAAAGGACAGATTTCTGGGTACCAATCTGCTTTACTGGCTTTTTTATGTAATAGCTGTGCTATATAAAGCTCCAACCAACCCAAAGGTCACCTACAGCCAGGCAAGGTCAGCTGGACCTGTGCATGGAGCAGAGGTCACACTGGGGGCTGACCCAGGCTGGATGGCCACTTGTGAGGGTGACTCCTGCAGGAGGATGCCCAGCATGGTCACCAGGGATTTGTCAGCCTTGGATGAGGCAGGAAGAACCCCTGCACCCCATTCAGGCATCACCTGTGGGGCCCAGGGTGCTGCTCCAGGACCCACCAGCTCCAGGAGAAGAGGAAAGGCTGCCCCATGGAAACCAGACCCAGTGTGCCCAGGACTTTGGGGCCACACCCAGCAGGACAACCTCCTGTCTTCTTGCAAATCCACGGCATGCCTGCCCCACTTCCATCTCTGGCTGCTGCCAATTCCTCTCTAGGAAACCAGACCTTCCTCCCTTGGGTCCAGGCATCCAGAGCTGCTTCCCAGCCCCTTCCCACCCCATGCATCACCACATGGCCCTGCTAGGCTTCCTCTAAGCCTCACTGACTCTGATGTTCCATCCATACTCTTGCAATTTTGACTCTCTCCATATCCAGATGAGGTTTTAAACAAAAATCCCATTACTCCTGACTGTTTTGCCTAAAATAAAACCTCACCCTGAGGAATTTTTATATCACCTGTGTGGCTCCACCAGCTCTGGAATGGAGCTTTTCTGCCTCAGAGTGATGCCTGGGACATTAAGGTAATAGCACTGCAATAAAGTGTACACAGCTTTGTAGTCTGTGTTCTGATAAAATCTGTTTTTTTCCTTATTCCCTTTCCCTCCCCCCTATTCATGCCCTTCTCTTCCCCTACTTCTGCCATGCTTTCCACATAAAATAAACATTCTGAGACCTAACTCACTGCTAGAAATCAATTTTAAGGAGCAAGTGCTCTCTTGGAGCAACTCAAGTGACACAAAAAGGACTAAACCTCCCCTCCTGGTCCCAAATGCACCACAGAGACAAGGGGACACTGAAAACCTCCAGCGGCAAAACAAGTGGCATGGGGAGGGAGAGGTGAAGGAAGGGGATGGGAACCATGCCTTTTCCTTTTAAATAATTACTTTAAAAACTGCTTTTTCACTCCAGCTCCCTGTGCTCAGGCCTCTCAGCTTTTAGAAATTGAAATAAATGTGGTTTTCTGGCTAAGATTTGATAGCACTGTGGAGGACTTGGGCAGAAGTGCATACCCTCTGCTCTTTCCATTTTATTTCATTTGTGACTGCTTAGGGCTGAAATGACCCCATGTGTCCTTGGAAATGATGCTGGATCAATTGGATTTTAAGGCTTTTTTCTCTTCTCCTAGGACATTATCCCAGTGCTGTTGGCCAGGGCTGTATCTGACCCTGTGATCTTCCAACCCCAGCCCAAGGCACTTTCTTTTGCTATCTCTCCTTGCCATCTGTGCAGGAGGCAGGGATGCCCTGGAGGACTGAATGCTTCTGTCTGCTGATGGTTTATCTGAAGGGAACAGACAGAAAAAAGGAACAGAAACGCACATCTGTCTGTTCCCTCCCATCTTTCCAACTGGCAAGATTTTTGGATGAGAGGTAAGAACCCACATACAGCTCCATGGCTCATCACAGCCTTGGGCATGGGGCTTCATGGACATGGCAGAAGGCCTTTTGGCCCCGAGGGTCTCTCACAAAGCATCAAGCACTGTTTGTATGGCAGAAGAAGGCCGGAGATGGGAAGAGAACCCCCTAAAATCCACTGTGGTTCCTCAGAGGAGCTCAGCCCAGTGCCCCAGTGAAGCCCACCTATCTCAGTCCAGCAACACAGCAGACTTGGTTATAACCATGTTTTGGAGATCACAGGGCTGCAACCCAGCTGAAATACCACCTTTTCCCACCACCTCAAATAACAAGATTAGATTGGCTTTTTGAATTGTGTAAGGAGGGAGTCCTCAGAAGGAGAGGAAACAGAGTTTACTGCTGACAAGCCATTCTGCCCACAGAAGGATGTTTATAGGTTGCCTGAGAAAACTCTTTTTGGTTCTTTTTTTTAGTCCCTCAGTCAAGTTTAGGAAAATCAAACCACGCAGAGTTAACTACATGCTAACTGCTCATGATACAAGAAGTGATGGTGAGATTTGAGGACACACTCTAAGGTGTCTGCAGGACTTCACCAAAAACGCCCCCTGTGACAACTCAGGCACAGACTACAGTTCATTCCAGGGGAAAGCACTGGACACTTTTTCTCCTGTTCAATCATTTTTCAAAGTCGTGGTTTTAGAACTGCTTTATTGCCCTGGGTGAGTTGTCTCAGCTGGAGCAGAACAAGTCAGCAGAAATAAAGCTGAATGTACAACTAACTCCCTTATTACTCACTTCTTTTCACATTTAACCATAGTCACGATTCCCATCAAGGACTTTAGATTCCCTCATATAATTGAATATGCATTTTACACAATTAAATATCCAATTCACTAGATTAAATTAACTCAATGGACTGAAATCACCAATGCCACAGGAATTTGGCTGCCTGCACAGCACATCCCCTCCCTCCCACGGACACCTGAGGCTGGCTGTGACCCCCTCTGAACCAAACCACACCCACTTTCCAGGCAGCCCTGAAACTCAGCACATTTTCATTTTTAATAGAAAAAGAGGAAGCAAATCCCAAGGGCTCGAGCTTTTACAGACAAGAGATTGCCAGCTGTCTCTTTGAGTACAAGTGGGGGGATCTGGCTATGCAGGAATAAATTCAAGGGGAAGAAAAGGTGCTTAAGGCACTCCTGGAACAATGCGGGACACATCCCAAAATATTTTCAGGATGTTAGTGCTGAAATTAGAGTTTATGCATTAACACTGCTGAACAGCAGCACTGTCCAAAGACTCACTACAAGGTGGTTGAGGAAGATGTGCAACGAAGAAAAGATTTAAAAAACCCCCAAACACTGAGGAGGTTTCACCTACCTCCGGTCGTTTCTCCTCCTTCTGAACAGTTTTTTGGTGTGTGCGATTTCAGCTTCATGAGGCAACGGATGGTAACCCTGTAAAACAGAGGGAAAAGCAGCCATGAGCCCCAGGAGGCACCAGCATGGAAGGGGTGAGAGTGAGACAGGTCTGGATACCCAGCATGTGAGCCTGGTAAAAGAAACAGCTCCCCCAAACATCCCTACAACATCCCAGACCCCACAAAAGCAGGTCTGAAAATCCACAGATGTGATGCATCTCTCAGGGCTGTGGCAAGGAGCAGGGAATGAGGTTATCTGCAATTTCTGTACAGAAGAAACCACAGAGGGCAAATGGCTGGACCACATCTGTATAAATCCCATACACACGATGGACAAGGAATTCACCCACTTCTCACATGACATACTACGCCACCCAATTTCCCTGGGCTGCTGAAAAAACCAAAACCCAGCTGAAAAAATTTCTGTAAAGGAAGGTGCTCAGCATCATTTTGAGGCTACCTGGGGAAAGCAGTAGGAGCCACAGCTGGTAGGTCTGCTGGGCTGTGCCCTCACCCCTGTAGGAAGGGAACAACCACATCAGAAGCCTCACTGAGGCTGCCCACTATGAATGAGTCAGCCTGTGCCACCCCTGCAGCAGGGACAGGAGAGACCCACCTTGCAGGAAACAACTGAGGTGACAAGGATGGTAAATCATGAGCCCAAGCCCAAGATGAAGGAGGGCAGATTTAGATGAGACTAGAAGCAGAAATTTTTTACTAGTAATTAGGGAGAAAGTCTTTAATGTGAGGGTGCTGAGGCCCTGGCCCAGGGTGCCCAGAGCAGCTGTGGCTGCCCCTGGATCCCTGGCAGTGTCCAAGGCCAGGCTGGATGGGGCTGGGAGCCACCTGGGCTATCAGAAGATGTCCCTGCCCATGGCAGGGGGGTTGGAATGAGATGACCTTAAATTTCCTTCTAACCCAAAGAAATCTAGGATTCTGTGATTCCAAGACAAGGCAGAGGCAGAGCTGTGTGTTACCCCAGCTGCTGCCTTTCCAGTGCCCTCTTTCCACTGAAGGTGCCGACTCTGACGTGGTCTGTTCATCTGATAAGGGGGCTGCTCTATTTACTATCCTACTATGGGCATGATGAGGCTTTGTTAATGCTCACACAGAGCTCTGAAGTTCCTGGATGAAAGGCCCTACGTAAGTACAAAGTGTTATTTATTTTCCAGGGACCACAGAGCTGTCATAACTATAATGAATTTTATTTATGCAGTATTGTCCTTCCCCAGCTGGCAATAAAAGCCCTGTAAAAGTTGCTCCTTTTATTTCCATCACCATCTATCTCAGCCTGGAGCTCCAGCCACTGCTGGGAATCACCACGTGCAAGGGGCCAGGAGGGAGCAGCCTGGGCAAGGGCAAGGGCTGGGTGGGGATGTGCCTCATCCAGCAGCAGCTTTGTGACACTGGCATGACAACATAACACACTGACTACAGAAAAAAGTCCCTCTCTCTTTGCATGAAGAGCCTTTGGAAACAACAGCTTATTTCAGTAGCAGTTAGTGAGATAATAGTATTTTGAGTTTCTCCAGGGAAGATGTAATGGAGGAGAAAGGTTCCTGGGGATGATGAATTTAGGCCAGAGAAGGCACCACCAAGTTGAGGACAGACAGGGTTTATTGTGACCATCCATCCTGAGCACTGCAAAAAGCCTGGAGGAACTGCTGCTGCAGCAACCCCACAGCTCCCACGGCAGCTGGAGCCTTCCCATTCAGAGAGCTTCTCTCCTCCAGGCTTCGAGCCATAAGGAACTCACTGAGTCAAAATATAAAGCTGTTAGAAAAGGTCCAAAGGAGAGCTACAATGATGCTGAGGGGTCTGGAGGGGCCACATGAAAAAGTGTCTGAGGGCACTGTGCTTGTTCAGCCTCAAGAGGAGACTGAGGCCAGACCTCACTGGGGTCTGCAGCTCCTCCCGAGGCACAGCTCTGCTCTCTGCTCTCCGTGACAGGGACAGGACCCAGAGAGATGGCTGGAGCTGTTTCAGGAGGTTTAGGTTGGGTATCAGGGAAAGGCTCTTCCCCAGAGGGTGCTGGCACTGCCCAGGCTCCCCAGGGATGGGCACAGCCCCGAGGCTGCCAGAGCTCCAGGAGCCTTTGGACAGCGCTGCCAGGGATGCACAGGGTGGGATTGCTGGGGGTCTCTGCAGGGCAGGGGCTGGGCTGGGTGATTCTGGTGGGTGGCTTCCAACTCAGAATATCCTAGAATTCCATGATTCTATAGTAGCTTAGAATCACAGAATCCCAGAACAGTTCAGGTTGGAAAGAACCTTAAAGATCATCCAGTTAAACCCACCTGCCACTGGCAAGGACCTTTCACCAGACCACGGCGCTCATTCTGAAACTGCTTCACTGCTGAGGGCTGTGGTTTGAGTGCTCCTCATCACTCACTTCCACCATCCTTTATTTTCACTGAAGGCCTAGGAAGAGCTCGATATCTCTGAGATCTCTGTTTCTTTGAAAAAATTACTTGAAATTGGCCAACAGATACCAAACTAAATGAGGAAAGGAGGAGACACACAGAGTCCAACCCCACCAGCACAGCTAGTTTAGGAAATGAGGCTAAAAATATTACAATAATTAGTGAGGCTGTTTCTAAATGTTGTACTACCACAGCAGGCTAACACTTGGGTATTTTTAAGAATTTAAGCTGCATTGCAGACACATGTGCAAATACAATTACCTCAGAAAAATGAAACTATCTCCACTCCACACAAGGACCAATTTCCTCTAGTGAAGACCTCATTAAAGCCCTAGGGAGCTGCCTTTCTGCTCTTTCCAACTAGAAACCACACATACAGTGGTGCATTCCTGCATGTCCTCCTTGCAGAGAAGCCCTGTGCTTCCACAGACCTCTACCCACCAGCAGCTGACGTCAGCGGGATGAGAGATGAATTAATTACATGGGAAGAAGTTCCTAATCCAAGGAGCACTCCTGGAGACTGACTGTGCTTGAATAAAGGAGGACTTCGTGTCCCCATCTACGAAAATCAAACACCTCCTTTCTCCAGCTGAGCAGTTCCCTTCCTCAGTCCTCATCATGAGACAATGTTTTGGAAAAAAACAGTCACTGATCCCTACTCTTGTCTATTTTGGTGCCTAAACAAAGCTAAATTTGGAAGGGAGAAAAGTTGACTTTTTTTTTTTTTTTTTTGGTGCGGCGAGCTGATGCAAAAGGAAGTATCAGCAAATTGCAAGTAGGGCGGAGCGGCTGGAGAAGACCAAAGGTGATGAGTGGGTGGGGATAGAATCCCAAGGGCATGGTGAGACCTTTGATATTGATAACACAGCCCTTGTCTCGAGCCTGCTGCCCACCATGGGTCATGCAGCACAGCCTGGGAAGTGCCTTGAGCAGAGCCAGCTCACTGAGGACAAGGTGAATCTGAAATGCAGCTCTTCCATCCTTCAGCAGACACACTTCTTCTGAAGTCAAAATCCCTGAACAGAGCCAAAGGAAAATGTCTCTCAAGGCAGGAGACCACGCTCTGCTCTGCAGTGGGTCTACAAGAGGAATGGGTTTTTCTCCTGCTTTGGCCAGAAACACCATGCTCAGATGGCCATGGTTTTCATAGGCAGGTTTGCAACTTCTCAATGGCAGCAAAATCACATTTGGTCTCCTTTCCATCTTGATATTTATTCACAGCTGGCTGGAGAAGGTAACAAACCAGCATTTCAGTGCTGCTGGTTCTGAAAGCAATGGGTGTGGGAAAAGCAAAGTACAAGGAGCCCATGGTCACTGGAAGAATTGCTAATAGGACTAATTTTCAGTTTTGGAGCCAAACACTCTGTGGTTTGCATGGTGGGGAGCTTGGAGCAGAACCTGAGACGCCCAGGGGACTTCTAATGCACACATGCTCCAATTTAAATCATAAACATACACGCTCTAGCAAGAAGGGCCAAAAGCTCTGGAAAAGAAGGGCTGCTCAGGAATGGTCTGCCCTCTGGGCCAGTCCCCAGGAGATCAGCTGTGTTGTGTGTGACGTGCATACACGTTTTTACATTTTTTGAGGAAAACAACTCTTGGAGAAGGTGATGTCCAGCAAGCTCAGGTGACTGTGGTATGGCCAGATAGGGAAATCTGTCATCTACTGGAATTGCTGCAAACAGAGGACACAGGCAGCAGGTCTGAAGGCCAGTGCTCTCTTTTTGTGCTTTCCCTTCCTAATGAAGGTCCAACCTTCATCCCTGTCCATCTGCCTGTGGGAATACCAAAAGCTGCTCCCCAGGCACATTTACATCAAAGCTCAAAGAAAGAACAAATAAAATGCTTTCAAGACCTCACTGACATTCTGCTATAACCCAAGAGCCTCCACCTCTTTCCCCACTGATGCCTGCCCCTCCCCAGCAACATCCCTGTGCTGATCCCACCCCATCCCACACCCCAGCCCAGTAATCTGTGGGATACTGGCTTGGGAGAGGCATGAGGAAGAGGGGCAGGAACAGAGCAGGGAAATTGCTGGATTTAGTGTTACCCTCCTACAACAATGACTTTGCTATGATTTTTCTTATGTCTCCTCTGCAGCAGGATCATCTGAACAAGCTGGAGGAGAGCACCATCTCTGCCTTATTTACTGGGGATGGTAAATTAGTAAAAGCTTAGAATGCTTTGGGTTGAAAGGGACATTAAAGACCATCTAGTTCCACCCATCTGCGAGGAATGGGGCAGTCACAACTTCTATGGGAAGTTCTTCTTCTATGGGAAACCCTGGGCCAGGGCCTGCCCACCCTCCCAGCCAGCAATTCCTAATTCCCAATGTGCCAAAATCTGTGCCTGCCCTCTGGCAGTGGGAGCCGTTGCCTGGGTGCTGTCCCTGCCTGCCTTGTCCCCAGGGGCTGTGCAGCTCTCCTGGAGCCCCTGGAGGCCCTGGCAGGGGCTCTGAGGTGTCCCTGGAGCTTCTCTGGTGCAGCTGAACAGCCCCAGCTGGGCCAGGCTGGCTCCAGAGCAGAGGGGCTCCAGCCCTGGCAGCAGCTCCGTGGCCTCCTCTGCACTGGCTGCAGCAGCTCCAGCTCCTTGTGCTGCTGGAGCCAGGGCTGGGGCAGCTCTGCAGGTGGGCTCTCACCTGAGCCCAGGGGCACAGGGGCAGGATCCCCCTGCCCTGCTGCCCACGCTGGGGATCAGCCCAGGGCAGGGGGTTCAGGCTGGGGCAGGCCCAGCCTCCCTTCCAGGAAAGCTCCCAAGTCACAATTCGATTGCAGGAATTAGGCTGAGCTTTTTTCCTGCCACTGATTCTTCTGTGACCACCCTGAGGCAGCAAATCACAGCAACTCCTCTGGCTTCTGAAATCAAAAGCATTACAGAAGAGATAGCCCTATCTGGGACCAACCTGCACCCTCCCTCCTCCTTCTCTCCTCCACTGCTGCATTCCCAAGTGCAGCTGTTTGTTGCCTGAGGTGGCTGAACTCGTGGGTGTTTCACCAAGGCTCCAGGGGCTTCTAGGGGTTTGGATTCATTGCTTAATCCGTGTGGTTTTACAGCCTGACTTTCAGATGTGAAACCTCAACCCACAAAGCAACTGCCTTCACTCATAACAACTTATTCCACCTCTTCCACAGATGTTCCCCATGCAGCAGGAACAACCCCAGCCTGTGATCCCTAAACAGGTGAAGACACCTGAATAGGAAACAGCAACACCGAAACCCTGAGAGTGAATAGAAGGCTGAGAAAAGCACTGGACTGATGGAAAAAAACAACACTCAGGTGATGAGAGGAGGAAATGATCCAGCCACAGCGCAGGATCAGTCCCGCTGGAGCTTTATCTCAAGAGCCTTTTGTGCCCTCAAGAAACATCCGCCCTTGCTTATCTTAAACAAATGGTTGCAGAAGGCCTGAACTGAACAAACAGGTTATTAGGCCTGAGGTAGGAGCTGGGAGTTTTGCTCAGTTTTATTGCACACAAAGTTCAGGGTGGGATTTATTTTCTGGGGGAGTGGGAAGGGTGAGGTGCGGCTGGAATCACTGAGGATGCCCCATCTGCCTGTGCAAAGGGAACAACAGAAATTCCGAGGCTGGAGGGAGCATAAAAAGATAAATACATTGTGGTTCCAGAAACACAGAAACACACTCAGTGAATTTCAAAATCCTGCAGCAAGGCTTTCACCTGCCTACAGGATGGATCGTCCAGGGCAGGGAACTCCAGAACAGCACAGATCTGCAGATATATTTAACTTTTATTGTGCCAGTCCCACAATCATGGTGCCTATGGGGCTGAATGTGACAATATATTCAGTACAACCATCCCAGCCAGCCCCTTGCATGTGAAAAACATGGCAAAGTTGCCACTGGCAGCATCCCCATCACCTCTATCCACGCAAGGCTGGCATTTCTGCTGGAGGTGATTCCAATGGAAGGTGTCCCAGCCCATGGCAGGGGTTGGAAAGAGATGAGCTTTATGGTCCCTTCCAATCCAAATCCTTCTGTGAATCCATGATTCAGTGATATATGAGTATCTCTAAGTCCTGCGGGTATTTCCAGCAGAGCTCTCTCCTCAGAAGCCACTTTCCTCTTCCTCTTCCAGGAATTCCCATGGCTCTGGTCTGTCACCCACAAGGGGATTTTTTTTACATCTTAGAAGGAGAGAGCCGAGGCACAAACCAAAGCCTTGACCTGGTCTGGAGGCCATGGAAGGACACCAAAAACACTGCCAGGAAGCCACACAGAAATTATTTCCTCTCTGTTAAAATGCAAGTGATAAATCTGTTCCTTTAAATTGCAAGCTATTCATATTTTCCTGTAAGGTGCTTACAATAAGAGTTGCTTCTGAATAAGCAAGCAGTTGATGGTCAACATCTAAGGAACAGAAAGTGCAACAATTTTGCAAAATACTCCCTACACAAGATAAAAGGCAGGCAAACCCTTTTATGGCTCTTTATGGTTCTACCATCCTTCCTCACCCACAACACAGCACAAGTGGGTTCTGCATGTGGACACCTTCTTCAACCTCAATGATTGGAGCCAAGGCTAAATTAAACTACAAGACTGACAAAGAAACTAATTTCCAGCCATCCAGGAACCACAAAAGGAGCAAAACTCTCTGGGTTTTGCCACCACTGATCTATGAAGCTCTGTAGTGCAGAAGAGATGCTCTGTCGGACTCTAACAGTAGGATGTGCTGGCCTGATGAATCATGGCATAGTGCAACGTGCCCCAGAGAGGCTCCAGGAACATTTGCATAACATTGTCAGGCACAGGGTGGGATTTTTGGATGCGTCCTGTGCAGGGCCAGGAGTTGGACTGCAGTGATCCTTGTGGGTGCCCTCCAGCTCAGGCCATTCTGTGGTTCTGTGATTCTAAGTAATTCCATGAGAGATGTCCCAGTTTGGAGGATTTATTGGATAACTGCATCTTTGGGGTGTACATCATAAACCACAGATTGCCAGCAGAGGCTGAGTGTGCAGTTGCAGTACACACGCCTCAGTGATGGGCACAATGGTGGAGACTTTTTCAAAAAAAAAATGGGTGGGATGGTTGTGACTGTGATCTGGATGGTCACAGCTAAACATCACTCCTTAGCTATCACTAAAACCACCTGCAGTATTCCCTGTAGGGCTCTGCCCTTCCCTGTTGGCCCCAAGGACACAAACTCTTGGATTCCCACTTGCTCTGGTGTGCACTTCTCACAGAATAATGGGTGTTTCCATGAACCACAGGCTCCACACATGCAGTCCTAGACCCAAAGAAGTATCATTCAGACACTTCTTTTCCCATCACCTCTCCTTGGTGTTTGTTACTGCCTCCCGACAGAGAGCAGACACACAGCTAGAGGCAAGGCAGCATTGAAAATACTTGGTGGCACAAAATCCTTGGTGGCACAAAATCCTTGGTGGCAACCAAGCTGTCCCCTCATTCCTCTGCAGCCAGCTCTGGGATGGCACAGAACGCACAGAGAAAGGCAGAACAACCCAGCATGGAACTCCCTGTGCGGGGTGAAGGATGCAAATGCAATTAAAGCATTAGAATAATTAGGCAAAGCATCCCAATTAAGGCATGGCCTGAACCTTCCCTGACGCCTTCTGCTGATTACTGACAGCGCGTTTTCCGGGGTCTATTTTTAACTCTTGGCCCCTGAGCTCCTGAATTATACATAATTCAGAGATAATAAAACTTTAAAAACCAGGACAAAGTCTCCTAGGAGGACCTGCCCCTGCAAACACAGCAGGAGGAGAAGCCCAAGCAGGCCCAGCTGAGGCAGGGAGATGGGACAGGCTGGAGACACTGCAGCACTGAGACAGGGTGCTCCAGACACACGACACGGACACATGGTGCCATAGGAAGAGTATAAATAACAGACAAAAGAAATCCCCTTTTGTTACCAGAATCCGCAAATCCCAAATCAGTTACAAGCTGACTTAGGAAATGGAGCTTTTTCCCATGTTGTAGCAAAATGGAAACAATACTTTGCGAGTGGAAGTAACTCTAATTGTTTTAACTGATGTTATTTTAGTGTTGTTTAGGTTTATTGTTTATTTGTATGTATTTCCTCTACCCTGGTCAGGCTTAAAAACAAACTGTACTGTCAGCAGTAAAGCATCCCATCCATAAATAAATACATTTATCCAGTAAGTATAGTTATAACCACACCATTGCTTGGAGTCCTTAAATGCAGATTATTTAAAGAATCACTAAAATAAATCGCACTGATGACCTGGGTTTGCTTTTCCCTTGAAAAAAGGAGCCTTTTCCAGCTAATATTGGGAATAAATCCTGCCCACATCACTTGTGACCAGGAGGCACCACATGTGCTGTTTGGTTTGCAGTCTGTCCAGGTAGCCCAAGCTCATCCTGAGAAAGGGTTGCACTACTCTGAAAAGCTTTTCTTACATTTTCCTTGGCTGGCACCACCTTGGGGGGTGAGGGAGGAATGGCTTCACCTGGGCCTTAAGACCGTTATGAGGTTAGCATTGGAATACTTATACTTTGAGATATTTCAGTGCCCCTGGGACCTCACTTTTCTTTAAAATATACATTTCCTCTATGTGTGTCATGTTCCCCAGTCTGGTTTTTCCACCATCTCCATTTGTGCACCTCAGCATGCCGTTTGACCATGTCTCTCCAGCTGAGATGAGGTGAGGTGGGATGGCAGGAGGTCCCTCAACACCTCCCCACTGTTCCATCCTCACAAGGAGGAGACCCACAGGCAGAACTGGGATAAATCCTTAGGGGGACCCATAAACACACCTGATAGGGCCTCAGGGAGTTTAGGAACCTCTAAGCTCAAAACTTTCTGTGCTATGCTCAGCGTTGGTAGAGCCTCCTCTGGCCAGGTATGCTTGAACCTCAGTTTTGCTCCCAGGTGATGTGGGCCACATCCAAGAATATTTCCATTTCATTACTATTCAAAAAGGGTGTGTTCTCCATGCCCATCTGTGCAATCCCCCAGAACCAGGCCGCTGCTCATCTTCTTTTGGACAGCCTAAAGGAGCTTCAAGATCCTGTAAGCTCCTGGGATTTGGGACAGTGCAACAGTTATGAAACACCTTATTTATAAAGTGACAGCTTCACAGCCTTGCACACAACAGGTGGCTTCTTTTTTCTTTCACCATGGCTAGATCCAGAGGCAACAGGAGAACTTTCTCAGTGCTCAGTGCTTGGCACTTCCCACTGGACACCTTCCAAGTGCATGAAGTTTTTCACCACCATCAGATTGCAAGCAATAGTTTATAATTCAACAAGCTTTTTGTTTTTAAACATGATCCATATCCCTATGATCCATATGCTGCACTATCAAAGCAAAAGGGAACTTTGGCATCATCTTTAATATGGTCATGGTAGTGGCAGCCCCTCTTGGCCCACCAGTGGGCACTTCTCACAGACCTTCATGGCTAAAGCCTGCTCCTTTCCTTTCCTTTGCCAAATCCCTTGTGTTGTGATGGAAACGTTCTCACACAACAGATATTCCGGTCTGCAGTTGGCTGAAGACAGAGCCAATGTACTTTCCTCAGAACTATGCCTCCAAGAGAAGCCTTTTCTCCTCTCTGAAGCTGCTGCTTAGCCTAGCTCAGCCCAGAGAGATCATGTGAGGATCCCATGTGTCTGTCACCCTTGCTTGGGAAATATCCCAATGTGCACATGCCAATTTAATCCCATAAAAGCCTTCCTCTTCCCTTGAAAAGTCCCACTCCTTCATGGGAGTGTGGGCTGTGCAACACAAGGGACTGGCTTGCTCCTTGCCAGTTCAGGGGCAGTTTGTACCTGGGGAGAAGAAACTGCTCCTTGAGCATCCATCTGATCCCTCCCAGGATTTTCCTGTTATGCACTGAGGATCTAGGATTCCTCCTGCTGTAATGGGCTGTAATGCAGGGAAAAGCCCAGAAAACAAGATGCACTTGACACAGAGTACCAATAATATCACATCACCTATTAACTGCACTGGTGATTTTTCACGGACCTCCTGCAGACCTCTGTGAGACACAGGCTACTTTGAACAGTAAAACAGAGATGAGTAAGAAAAGCATGTTTGTAGCTGCAGTGTCCAAATGTGACACTGGAAGCACATCTGGCATCTCCACCAACAAAAGAATCCTCAAAAACTGTTTTCTATCTAAAACTGATAGAGGACAAGCAGCAGGATGTCCATATCAGTTCTCCCGAGCCTTGCAAAGTCCAAATCTCAAACCTGGCATCTCCAGAGACTGTGGCATCATTCATACATCAGCTCTCCTGCCAGAGAAGGCATAACTTACAGCTGCTTTTGTGAGTACCAGGTGCTGGGTGAAGCCTCTTCAATTCATTTCATATTGGTCACAAGGATGCACCTTCAGGTGCTTCACAAGATCCAAGTGGGGACAAAAAACATTAGATTAGGTTGGATATTAGGAAAACTTCTGCATGGAAAGGGTTGTCAAACATGGAAGAGGGTTGCCCAGGGCAGTGGTGGATCCCTCATCCTTGGAGGGGTTTTAAAGCTGTGTGGATGTGGCACTGGGGGACATGGGTGAGTGGTGGCCTTGGCAGTGCTGGGGGCATGGCTGGACTCAATGATCTTTTTTCCAACCTAAACCATTCTACGATTCCCTAGGAATCAGCACCAAAACTCAAGAAACCACACAACTCCTGGTTATGTTTTCATATGTCAAGTGACCAGCACCAAAGACATTGCCCACTGGGATGTCCTGGGTCATGTTTCCCCTCCTCACTACAGTTTTTTCACCTGCTTTCTAATCTCCTTGATGCCTTTGCAGCTGGCAGAATCAGGCCTGTGATGGGCTCAGCTCCAGAGGCTGGAAAGGGTCTGAGACAGTGGCCACCAAGACTGGAATGGGCAGTGAGCAGAACAGGGCATGACAGGAAAACTGCAGATGCGCTAAGTGATTACAAAGCTGGAAGGAAGCACCAAACTGCTTGCTACCAGAGAGATGGTATTTTTGGGAACCAGCACATCCCCCATGTCTGCCAGTTCTTTTCTCTGCCCAAGACTCCTGCCCACCTCCATCAGCACCACAGCCACAAGCATCCTACAGATGCTCTGCCTCCAAAGTAGCTCTGAAATCACAGGGGGATCCTACAGGAGCCCTAGGATGCAAAATGAGGTCTCCCAAGCCACACTCCATGCTCACCTGAGGAAATCTCCTGTGGCCTTAAATTAGGTAGACAAGTATCTCACTAAAAGTGGTTATAGACATCCTGACTGGCATTCACACATAGCTAAAGAAGGGTGGATTTAGGTAAGATATTAGGAAGGATTTCTTCCTTTGTGAGGGTGCTGAGGCCCTGGCACAGGGTGCCCAGGGTAGCTGTGGCTGCCTCTGATCCCCTGGAAGTTCCAGGTGAGGCTGGACCAGTCTTGGAACATGCTGGGCCAGTGGAAGGTGTCTCTGCCCATGGCAGGATGTTGGAATGAGATGGTGTCTGAAGTCCCTTCCAACCCAAGCCATCCTATGATTCTGTGGCACTGCTCCTTGCCTGCTTCATTTACATCCCTGTACAAGATGCTAAAGGCACATGGGGCCCTCCCTCCTGCCTGCACCTCTGCTGGGATTGCAGACAACCCAGTGAGCCAGGATCTCTCAAGCCTGCCCTTCCCAAAACCAAGTCATCAGACATCTGTGACTCTGTGCTTGGCAGCCTCAACCTTTCTCTCCTTATCACTGCCAGAAATTATTCATTTAACATCCCTGGCCTCCTGCCAGCAGAAGCGCGGTGTGAGGAGCAGAACCATCTCCTCTGCTCCTCCTGTGAACCAAAGCAACAAAAGTGAGGCTCTTACTCAAGCGAATTATAAAAGAAAAAAAAAATTCCCACCAGCTAAGAAAAGCTGGAGGTTAATATAAATTCCATGGGTTTGAGGGGGAAATGGAGCTGCATTCAAAGACTCGATGGCTAACCACGCTTCCTCAGTCTGGCAACTGCCCGCTCCCCCGGCAGAGTTATTGAGGAAGTTAGATGAGTGCTGTATTTGTTCCAGCTGCACATTTCCCTTAACCCCTGGTAGTGATGTTTTAAAAAAACACAGGTCTTGTTTTCTTGATGGCAGTTTTTCATTTTTGTGCGTGCCACGGCTACAGTTATTAGCTTTAAGTGCTGTCATTTGTAGATTAGAACTGAAGGAAAAAAAACCCCTTGCCATTCTAAGAAGTCCAGGCTGGATGAGCAAAACGGGGGATTAGAAGAAGGCTTTCAGGAATTAGCTTGGAACAGGAAAGAAGAAGATAAAGGCATTATAAAAGCTTCTGCTAATACAGGAGTCTTTTTTGTTGTGTTAATGCAGCCACACAAATTCCTATGAAGATTTATTAGTCAGGTCATAGAATCTGCTCTCCTTCCTTCTTTGATGATAAAATCAAGAATATTTTCCTCCACTAACATGCTCCTTTCTCTCAACGGGGAGGAAATAAATTACACACTTTCCCAAGACTGTGCCTGTGATATACAGAAGGCTACAGGTGAGGCTGATGCCTTCATTCCAGAGAAACAGATGCTGAAATTCAGGTGCCTGTTTAGAGGCCGCACTGTTTGGATGCTCCCTGCATGATGAGCTCAGCCTCAGGTCTGTGGCGCCCAACACTTGATGGAGCTGGGATACACAGCACTGTCCCCTTCCAGCATCCCAGACCTGCACAGCACCCGCTGTCCCATGGAACTTCAGTCCAGCAAAGCACTTACTTTATGCGATTCTGCTCCTAAGTCTGCTATTTGCCTTGGCCTGCAGCCAGCCGAGCACTTAGGCACATGCTTAAACTTAAGCACAAGAGTAAACAGATTGAAGTCAGAGGGACTTAAAATTAAGCACATATTTCAAGGATTTGCTGGATAAGGGCCTTAACTCTGGTGTGCAGCATTTAACTGGGATGATTCCCAGCTGATTAGCTCCCCCTTTTCCTCGACCTCCCCTCCACTGGACCGGGAAACAAACGGTTTCTGTTTTGCCACTATGCTAAAGGCCTGGCTTTAAAGAAACCTTGTCAAGCCTCCAGGCAAGCATGTCTTTCTTTAATTATACCTGCCTGTGAAATACCTTCCAGAAATCCCCACCCAAACAAAGCCTCAGGAAAGGAAATAACGGAAATTCTTGACGGTTTCCATGGGGGAAGCGAACCTAACCAGTGAGACGAGGCGCACGTAAGATGAGGCTGATGACTGTTCCTACTGTACACAGCTCCCAGCACAGGGAGACTCCTTAAAGCTCCAGCAGAAACTCCCAGCTACTTCAGCCCTCACCTCCCAGGGCAGGATGCTCCCTGAACCCGTCCCCTGGACGTGTCTTTCTGCACACGATAAGATCTGAAAAGATATTTGGTGACCACACAGAGGAAGAAGAGAGATGTGGAAACACAAAACCCATGAAACCACCCCAGCAAACTGCAGCACCCAATGGGGAGCCTTTCAAGATGCCAAACAGCTTCCAAAGGGCTGGAAGGGATTGCAGGATGGGGATATGGTTTGTCATTCTACGCCCTTTCACATGAGCTTTTAAACTTTGTTTTGATTGCATCTACCCATGGTAGAACCTTGGTGGCTGTGGGTAGGTAGGCAGGTCTGGTAGGGTGAAAGCCCTCTTGGCAAACAGGCAGCCACTCCAAACAGTCATCACAGGCAAGTCTTTGGCAGAACAGAAAAGCAAAAGATTAGAAACCTGGACAGAGAAGACGGAGATTTTCTGTGGATTTCTTCTGAAACAGGACTGCTCTCATCAAGGAGCAGTCTGGACTTGACTGCTCCAGACCAACTTGCCAGGACTTGAGAGTGGACTAAGGGACCATCACCAAGTCCTACTCTCATCCTGTATCTGTCCCCCAATAATTCACTTCTAACCATGCTCTGCTGCATTACTCTCTGCTCCTGAACAGTCAGTCCTTCCCACCAGGACTTCAACTTCTGATTTACCCGTGCTAAACATAGCCAAGGCACCAAATAACCAAGTGCCTTTGGATAAGCAAGATGCCTGGGAAAGATGCCTGGATTCCTCCATCCAACTGCAAATCACTCTAGGTGACTACTAAATCATTCATTTTCATATGCAGAAAGACTTCTGTAGAAACACTTTGTGTTTTAATACAACCTAATGTCAGAAATACTACCTTAGATCTCCCAGAAGAGCACAGCCACCAGCTACTGCACTACAGCCTTGCCCTTCCTGAACCCACAACTCTCAGAATTTGAGGACTTGCAGAATAAATTCATGCTCTGCCTTGTATGCAAATCATGTCAGGAAAAGATGCAGCAAGTAGAAGCCAAACAAGGCAGTTTTCTTCTCCTTCAGACAGGAATGTCAGGATGATCAAGTAGTCCCAGAACTCCACCTCTAACTTAGCAGGTTCCCAGCCTTAGGTACACTTGCAACCCTTGGAGCCACTTTAATTTTGTGGCCTCGCTGGCCATGAGCAGCTGGGCATTGGTTCTCTGGAATATAAGCAACAGAGCTGTATCTTGGAATTCTGCCACACTTCACCTGCCCTCCACTAAGGTCAACAAAGCCAATGTAATGATCACTTATACTTGGAAGCACCACCAAAATCCTGGAGCTAGACTCTGCCAGCAGAGATCAGAGAGCTGCTTCAGCACAAGGAGAAAAGGCTGAAAGAAGAACCTGCACCTTTCTTGCTTTTACCTTCAAAAGTGGGCATTTGTGAAAAAATACAAGAGTTTAAATAACAAATCTGTTTGCCTAAGCACTTAAAAATGGAGCTACAAATGGTTTTCCTTTCAGCTAAAGGAAACTGTGTAGCACATGTAGCCCCAACACTTCGGCACTGCGAGAGGGGTGGGGGCGAGGCCCTGAATTCCACCCTGGCCGTGAGTGCTCTCGCCATTCCCTCAGAATTCCAGGCAAGACATGGGACAACTCTCCCCCACCTCTGACAGGCTTTCATAACCATGTTTGGTCTGGCTTCAGCTCTCGCAGGAGAAGAGGAGTTTCCACCCGCGAGAGGACGGAGGAGCCGCGGCGGCGCTGCTCGGATCATGTCAGGTCGCACGTACGTTTGAAGTCGGCCACGGCGTTCTCAGCGGCCAGGAGCAATCTCGCAGTGGCTGCTTCCTCCGCCGCTCGCAGGGCTGAGCCTCAGGAAAGCTCTGCAGTGCGAGGAAATCCTGGCCATGGTCAGCACAGTGTTATCGACACGGCGAGGAGATAAAAACGGCCTTGGAACTGCCTTGCGGTGAGATCGCCACCGCCATCCATCCATGCAGTGCCAAGCCCTGGGACACGGCCAGGCCAGGTCAAGCATGCTGCTACATGGTTAATTGTGTCAAGGAAAAAAAAAAAAAAAAAAAAAAGGTGGGTTCCTACAACTTGATGAGCATGATACACTCTCCCTCTGGCAAATGCATCAGGTTTTCAGTGTATGATGTGGCTTCCTGCATTGAACTCGACTTCTCTTAGAAGGCCACAGGTCCCACCTTCTCCTTTGGGAGGAGATACCATCTAGTCTGGCAGATATTACCTGAAAAGACAATCACTATTCATGGTGGCAGAAGCCAGCATGGGCAGCAAGTTTTGTGACTGCTCTGGAATCAAAAGAAATACCACAGAAACCTTAGCAGCCCTCTGACCAGTGCATGACCTCCTTCCTGGAGAGATGCACGACGTCCCTTCATGACAGACAGGACTGGTGGGCACATTGGTGTGGCCCCATAGCACCCCCTGAAGACCTTCTACCCTAGAGATTGCTGGTTCAGACTTTCATGTTTTTTTATATACATCTGAGGAGAAAATCATTGAAAGTGCTGGCTTGAAAAACTGAGTGCTGCCAGGTGGTGGTGAATCTCTGGAACAATCATAACACGTCAAACAGCTGGGCCTCCTTCAAACCCATCCTTGCTGGAGACTGCACACCTGCAGCACACAGGCCTTGCACCTGCACTATGGGAGCAGCAGAAATTCCCCCTCTTGGAGAAGCCAAGAAATGGAGGAGGTGCAGGGCTGGTGGGACGTGAGGGCTCACCTTCCCTGGGTATGGATTGGGCCACACGTTGAGCAAGTGGGGAAGATGCTGCTGTGGCATGGAAGGAGCACCTAGGCAGGGTAAGGGGACGGATTTCCCCCCACCATGAGAAACACCCATTGGTAACTTCTCCAGGCGTAACACTGCACCAGAAATAGATCTCCTCTGAGATTTCATTTTGTTTTCTCTTTCTTCTTTTTTTTCCTTTTCGCAGGATTACTGAGTTCGCGGAGTCTCTCTTTAATGTCACATGTGTGGCTCAGGTCCCTCAGGCCCCAGCAGAAACAGCCTGGGATATTTGCACAGACCCCTCACAATGGAAGGAAGAGGGTGTAGGAGGGAGGATCAGGCTGCTGACCCCTTTATTGTTCTTGGGCCAGAAGAAAGCTTCCTCCTGGCTTAAGAACCACGGCGCTGAAAAAGTTTTCCAGCCAAAACGAGTCAGATGGAGTCACTGGGTGGTGGTTTTTATTATTTTTTTTTTTCTTTCTCCTTCCCCTGCCTCCCCCTTCGGTCAAGCGACGGGGAGTCACAGGGTTGTGCTCCATTCACAAAATACCTGCTGCACATCACGTAGTCCTTCCCCCCGACGGTGGGGAAAGGCGCTGTAACCCAAGCAAACGAAAATAAACCTTTTTTTTTTTCCTTTCTCTGCAGATTTGAAAAAAAAAAAAAAAGAAAAAAGGGAAGAAAGGACCCTGCTCCCAGACTGACGCCTCCAGCGTGCGCCCGCCAGGGAAGGGGTAGGCGGAGGGGGGAAACAAGACGACGATATGAAAGAAAACAAAAACAGCAAATTCTGCTCTGAAAGGATTAAATGGAGGTTTTCCAAAAAAACACCCCGCCATTATATAACGAGGCTTAGCTCGGAGTCACCGGGGTCACACGATGCAGCAGACTGGAAAAACCAAAGCGCAGTGTAGCCTTTTAATTGTTAAGCCAACCATAAAAAAAATAAAATAGAAAACCGATATTGTGATCACACGACACGAAGTGTCCACTCACATACTGATGGTCAGGGTACCTTTTTTACCCCCTTTTCTCTTTCTGGCTGAAACACCATTTCGGTGTGAGCCTGACTCCGTGCCTTGGTGCTTATCAGGGTGGTGACCTGTTGTGCCGGGACACAGCCGGCTCAGGGAGCGCGGGGACTGCGCCGCCTCCCGAAGCACTGAGGGACACGGGGCTGGCTTTGCTCTGACAGCAAAATAAAGCACCACTGGAAACCTTATCACAACAATACAGGTATCAAATCACACCCCCGAGCTTCCAGATCAAGATCTGCATGCAAGGAGATGATCTTTTAGCACGCTGGTTGCACCTAGGAGCCGCCATCCACAGCCACCTGCCTAGTCCCCATGTTCTCCATACCCTTCAGGCTGAGTTGCTTGTTACAACCACAGGCAATCCTGAAGCTTCTTCATCCCTGATGTCTCCCGGCACTGTCTACACCAGAGACAGCCTCATACAATTACAGAACCATTTAGGTTGGTAAAGACCTCTCTAAGATCACCTAGCCCCACCATTCCCCCAGCATTGTCCAGCCCACCACTAATCCATGTCTCCAGATGCCACATCCACATGGCTTTTAAATCCCTCCAGGGATAGGAACTCTACCACTGCACTGGTGAACCCATTTCCTTGTTTAACAACCCTTTCCATTAAGAATTTTTTTCCCTAATATCCAACTAAACCTCCCTTGGTGCAACTTGAGGCTGTTTCCTCTTGTCCTGTTGCTCATTACGAGAGAGAACAACTAACTCTCCCCTACAATACCCTCCTGCCAAGCAGCTGGGAGATCCTGGATGCAGGGCTGAACAAGCTTCATGGGCAAGAGGGATGGGAACAACCCAAACAAGAAGAAAATCTTGGAAAACCAAACTTCCATTAACGACAGGCCCAATGGCTGGAGTAGAGCAGCCACTGTTGTCATTCTGTGGTGTGCCCAGGGAGTCCAGCAGCAGTGGTGGGATAGTGCCATCAGGCTGGAAACCTGGGAATCATCCTGAACTCATGTTTTTCTTTGAACTACAAGGACAAATCTGTGTTTCACACTTGAATCTTAAAAACTGCCTTTGGTCTGGATTATTGCTTTGGAACAATTAGGGAACAACAAGACAGGTACCTCATCTCTCCTGCTGCTCCTCCAAACCACGTACATGTAACTACTGACCCCAAATATTCTCATTCTCATCTAGAAAATGTGCAGCAACCTAAACTTAAGGAATATGTATTTTTACATTTTATTTGTGCAGAGCACCAAGGGGAAGGCTGGCCAGCTGAAGGCACACACATAGCCCAAATGCTTTAGGAAATGTCATTGCTCACAGATGCATGATGGAGCAAATATCAGCAGTCCCTTCCCCAGAACTAACCAGCAGAAGCAATCCATATCTTCTGTGATACCTGCTTATTTTGTCCAGCCAAAGTCTTATTTTTCCCAGCCAAAGGAAACAAACAGCTCCTATAACCTCACATATTTTCTTTCCGTTTGGAGAGGGCACCTCAGAAGAATATACAATAAGAAACGAAATAATGAAGTGGGTCACAAAAGCAGGAAGAAATGAAGTTTTATCATTCTCCAGTGGTTTCTCTGCTCATACATTACAAGAATTACTAAAAAAATAAAAAAAAAAAAAGAAGAATGAAAAAGAAAGCAAGCTAACAATGAGGAGTTTCTCCACAACAGGAGGAACAGGAGAAGGATAAAGAGGAATAGCCCTGGGAGACATGGACACAGGGGCAGTGTTGTGCGGTCAAAGGTGTGGAGACCACATTTCATTCGCTATTCCTGTTCGGCCAAATGAAATCAATCAAGGCCACCATCCAGCAAAGGCATTTTGAGGAGGCCAGAGAGTTTTCTTTCAATGACCATGCCAGCATGTATACATTTGAGCCATTTCCAGAGCCAGCAGGGAAGTTAATGGAGTATCCCTGGAAGTGTCCCAAGGCCAAGTTGGATGGGTCTCTGAGGAAACTGGTCTAGTGGAAGTTGTCCCTGCCCAAGGCAGAGGAATTGGAACAATACAATCTTTAAGGTCCCTTCCAACCCAAACCATTTCATGACCTTGAATAAAACCAACCACCAAAAGTACTTCTAAAATAATAAGATGAGGGACAATACAAATGTAGGACTAAAAGGACCTCCGGGTTACAGAGCTTGGTCTGCTACCACAGTGAGGACACCATTTAATCCCTTCATAAACAGTCTTTATTTTCCCCGTGGAAGAGACATCCAGGCGTCGTGTGCAGCAATAAATTTCCCACTTAAATGACAATCTATGACCAAACCACCCTGTGTTGCAATAAACACTTACCCTACCACTAAATACCTATATTTACACCCATGGCTATATATACATCCCTCCAAGCTGAATGGGATTCACTTACCTACTGCCTCCGGGCAGGAAATTCGCATTTTAAGAACTTCTGGTCTCATTTATTGTATTGCTTTCTATTCCCACAACATCAGAGGAAAGGCAGCAGAAAAGGGTGGGGGAGCATCTTCTGGTTAAAAAGAAATTTATAAATGTGACAGGAAACATTAAACTCCTATTTTGTCGGACCAGGGACCAGGACATCCCCCATTAGCAGGATTTTTAGAGAGCGAGGTGTTTCTAGGCTCTCCAGGTCCCTCTGACAACGGGGATGTATGCACGTCTCCCTTCTCTGGTCCTCTGGTATGCTTACTTTTTTTTTTGAGAGAGAGAAAATTCCTTCCTTCCCTTCATTTTATTAAAAATTCATCTCTTTTACAGAGAGCAGGGAAGGGGATTAGGATGTAGAAATAGCCAAGCCAGCAGAAATAGCTGCTTGACCAAGGCGAGTTGAGTTTTTACTTGGGATCTTTAGGAATTTGGATTTTTTTTTTCTTAGCTACTTTAAATAATGTTTTAAAACTTTAATCATTCCTCCACATTACTTCCACGTTGCAGGAAAATATTCAGCAAATTCAAGGGAGTGCAGCAAAAACCCTCTCAGTTTTCTAATGAATCCCCTGAGAAAAAAAGGGAGAAGAAAATGTAACATTATTGAGAAGTTAAAATTCAGGCAGGATTTAAGGGGTGTGTTTTGGAGTCTATAGAAATGACTGGGAAAAACCAAAACAGGTTTGCTTTGGATATTATAGAGCTGCATAAAAGCAAACCTTTCTGAAAGGGAAGTCAGCTGTAAAGCTGGGAAAAATCCAAGTAGCTCCCTGGTGTGTTTAAGCCAGAGCATAATGTGGTGACATTTTTGAGCATGAAATGCCTATTGAGCTGTTATTTATACCCCAGCACAACTCCCTTTGCCCAAACCAGTTAATTCCCCAGAAAGCTGCAGTTCTCAGGACTAAAACTTCTGGACTCCTTAAAAGCAAAACAGAGCATCTTTCTTCCTCATCCTCCCAGGAACAGCTCTCTCATACTCCTACTTCTTTGTGGTCCCTGGTCATGAACCCAAAACCCAGCACTTCCAATTGGTAAGCCCAACATCCTAGTCCCAACATCTCTTTGTGTCCATCCCTCTGTCATCTCAGCCTGAGGAAAAGCTGCAAAGCCACCCACATCCCATCATTAATCTTATTTTGTGGTACAAACCAGTGGCAGGCAAACTGGGGTCCAAGGAATAGAGTCAGTCCTGCAGTGGGCAACCCATGGTGCCCATCTCCCTCCTTCTGAGGCTGGCATGTCCTTAACTTGGGGTGGGTACAACAAGGTAGGTGGGGTACAGGGACAGGTGGAAATGTAGGTGTTCAGGAGAACATCCCACCCCTGACAGGGCAGCAGCACCTCCAGAGAAAGGGGGAGCCCCTCAGCACACCTGGAACTGCTCTGGTGCGAGGAGCACCATGCCAGACTGAGCCCCGCCGGAGCATCCCATGGGAGATACACGGAGTTGAGGATTGTGTGGGCAAAGGTGGGATTTCCAGGGAGTCATTAGATGAGACATGTTTAACCTCTAGGAACCAGCTCCCCGCAAGGCTTTAGTAGCTGAGAGGGTCACACGCCCCTTTGGTTTTCACCTCATTCTGCTCAGATCCAAAATGCAGCTCACCCAAATTCAGCTCCAGGTGCAGAGAAACACCTGCAGGTTTCCCCAGGCTGGAAATGAACTCTGAGCCCGAGGTAGATACATCTGGATGAAGAGCAGCGTGCCCTGGCACAGGAGGGTGAGAGACACTGCAGAGTGGGGTTTCTGCTTGCAAAAAGCCTTTGGAAAAGCCTCATTTGCTCTTCCCAGAGCAGCGTTGCAGGGCCATGCAGCGAGGCCGCAGTGCCCTCTAGTGCTGCAAGGCTCCCCTCTGCCACCAGCCCTGTCTGTCCCCGCGGCCACCAAACACCGCCAAACTCCAGAGCTGCTGCATTAACCACCCTTGTCCCTCCCACCTTCCCTCCCTGCTCATCCCTAACCCAAACCCCTGACCAGCCAATCCAGCAGGGGTGTGAGAACATCCCAATGTCTCCTACCCTGGCAAGCACAGCAGCCTGGCCCTAATTCTGAGCAGCTGACCAGCAGCAGCACCAGGAGCCACTACAGAGCAGGATCTCTGTGCCCACCAGGGTGGGAAGAACCTGTCAGGAATTGTGAGTCAGCACAGCAACATCTGCCTGACAGCCAGAAGAGCAACACCAGCCCTGAGAAGAGAGAGCCTGTATCATTTTCCACAATCAGGAACTTGCTCTGAGCCATAATAATGATAATAATAATAACAATAATGATAAAATAACAACAACAATAACAATTTTAATAATGATAATGATGGAAATAAAAATAATAATAATAAAGTAATAATGGAAATACCAAACTTCCTGGCCATTTCTCCAGTATTTTGTTTATGCACTGAATAAGGTTATCGGGCTTATTCAAAATAAGGCTATGGTATTAGGAAATTGGATATTAGGAAAAATTTCTTAACGGAAAGGGCTGTCAGACCTTGGCACAGGCTGCCCAGGGCAGTAGTGGAATTTCTATTCCCAATCCCTGGAGGGATTTAAATGCCATGTGGATGTTGCTCTTGAGAACATGGGTCAGTGGCGGTCTTGGTAGTGCTGGGGGAATGGTTGGACTCAGTGATCTCATGGGTCTTTTCCAACTTCAATGTTTCTCTGATTCTGTGGTATGAAATACCACCATAATCTGAAAAACCCACTAGAAGATCTACCCCTTCCTGCAAGTGTGATAAAACCTTCAGGGTTTGTAACCTTCAGGGATCATAGGGACTGTGCTCTGCCAACAGAGCCCAGGCCCATGGGAACCAGGGAGGTGATGACCTGCATGGGACATTCACGGCCTTGCTCCAGGACCTCTGCAGTGCTCTGGAGATCTCCATGGCCTTGTCTGCCTTCCTTGGCAATAGTGGCCTTAAGTCTGGCATGGGAGTGATGCTGGAGGGGCTACAGGTGACCACAGCAGTTTGCCTTCTCTGCCCCACGTGATGGTCACTGTCAGCTGGGTTAAATGCAACCAAAAAAGGACCACAGAAAGGCTGTGTCTTGCTGGAAGCCATGGCAAATCAAAAGCTTTCTACTCAGGAGCAGAGCTCTGACTCCCAATACATTGTGACCTGTACTCAAGTAAGTCTTGGCTCTTTGACAGGGACTTTCCACAGTGGTTTTAGCTGTTACTGTATTGGAAAGACCCTTGGGACATGGGCTTGTCAGGCAAGAAACCTTCTCTGAAGGCCGCGCTGTGTCCACACACTGGGCAGATTCCAGCAGGACGTGGGGGCCAGGAGAAGTAATCCCCCATGTTGGGGCTCCTAGGGAGGCACCCCCACCTTTTCATACGTGGGGGACACATAAAGGACATGAGGGTTAGGCCCTGTGAGTGACAGCAGGGACACAGAGCACAAGGGGCACACTCCACATGGACCAGGCCACTCCCAGTGGGAGGGGATGCCAGGCAGAGGGATCAGCCCATACCAGATCCACCAGCACAGAGCAGTCTGTTAGGAAAGGGCCACACTGCCATGAGCTGGGAAAGAGGAGCAACCTGGGTTGCCTAACATGCTGGGTAAATGAGAACTGCCAAGCCTTGCAGGGGAGAAGGAGCAGGCAAGAGAGGAGGTGGTGAGACAGCTCCATATGGTGATAGTGAACAACACCACACCATCAAAGACCTGTCTGAGGGCACTAAAGAGACCTGTTCTCCTGCTACCACCTCCCTGGAAGGATCAGGGATCTGCAGGGTCCAGGAACAAGCCCTCACACCAGTGCTGGACACCAATCTCACCTCCTTGCCTGCAGAGCAACAGCAAAGGGATTGCTTGCCCATAACCTATCCTCTCCGCCTGGACACCTGGGTTGGCTTATCTCTCTTTAGGAACTTTCCATATCTGACCAAACCCACATGAGAACTGGTCTATCTCTGCACCCTACAGAGCTGACAGGGAAGGAACATGGGTACCTCAGATGGGAATCATTCAGCCCTTCCTAGAGCCCTACACTGAGGTGCAACAATCCATGTCCCAGTGTGTCCATGTCTCACCTGGAGCAGGAACGCCAAGTGACCAGCCCATGCACAGGTCCCACCTTTACTCACATGAACTGTATGGTCTGACTTGAAAATACTTGTCCGTGAAAAGAGGTCCCAAGGAAAATGGGCAAAGCTGCCTGTGGGTCCCTCAATTCAGGTGGTTTTCCAGCACCAGGAGAAAAGCAGCGCAACATCAAGGCTAAAGGAAGAACCTGCAGCTTGCTTGCTTTTGCTTTCAAACACAGGCATGTGTGAAAAGGAAGAGTTTAAATAACAAATCTGTTTGCCTAAGTACCTATAGGCTGAACTACAAACCGGATCAGGAATCCTGGTGCTTCTAATCCTGTTTGGACAAAATCAGGAACGCAGCAGTACTAAGAGGAATGTGAACAACGTGGAGTCTGCCTTTCTCCTAAGGAGCTTCTCCCTTGTTTCTCTTCCAACAAGGAAGCTGGATGACGACTGCAGCCAGAAGAGAAACAAGCAGTTTATTGTAACTGCAAGCATATGACAAAAAGGGTCAAGAATCAGTAAGGAAACGGAAGGAGATGAGCTGAAGGCAGTAAGATGCCAAACCAAATGATATCAATGCCATCTTCCAAGTTTATCCCATTACAACAATAAAGCCCAGTATGCCTTTCAGAAGTGCCACATTTCCCCCTCCTAAAACACAAGACAAGGAGCAGTTGGGCAGTGAAGGCACATTCCCACATTCAAAGGAGGACAAGCCCATCCCAAAGGCACGAGTTCAGCAAACTGAAAGCCAAACTCTGCAGTACACAAGTCCAGAAACCACTTGGGACACATCCCAAAACTCTCTGCTTGTGTCTAGCAGCATTTACAGCACAGCCCTGTGACATGCAGCCTCCTGTGTCCTTTGTGAGTTGCAGCAGGTTCCACAGGAAGGAGCAGGGTGGATCTTGCTCAGAAAAGCTGTGACTGCCCCTGGATCCCTGGAAGTGTCCAAGGCCAGGCTGGACAGGGCTTGGATCAACCTGGGAGAGTGGAAGGTGTCCTTGCCCATGGCAGGGGCGTTGGAAAGGGATGAGCCTTAAGTTCCCTTCCAACCCAAGCCACTCCATGATCCTATGATCTTGTGGAACATGAACTCTTGGGTCATTTTCTCTGGTAAATGTACATTTTGCCAAGGGCTTGCTTGCCAAGGACTCTGAAGACTAAATCTGGGACCAGAACACTTGCATGTGACACATCCAAGCCTGAACAACTTCCCAAGTGCCTGCCAAAGGGAGCAAAAGCAAAAGGCATTGAGTCAGCCCTCCCTGTGACGTCTTCATCATGCCAAGGTGGTTATGTGGTCTCCTTCAACGAAACAGCTGATGTGGAAATGGAGAGGATGATAAAGACTCTTTCTGCATCTGAGCTGCACCTCCCTATGCTGCAGATGCTCCCTGCTGTGCAGTAAAAAGCAGGTCTTATGAATGGAGAACACTTACCTTCAAAAGAGTAATTTTTGGCAGCATTTTGGTGAATTAGTGCCCAAATCCTACTGCAGACTCCTATGAGTAAGGAAGGATGAAGAGGTAATGGCTCATGAGCTGAGCCAAGGCAATGACCTCACGAGCTCCTGGTCATAAAGCTTTCAAAAATAAAAACCTGTTCACCAGTAAAAACAAGCACCTCAGATGAATTTTGAAAGGATGGGCCAAGAGAAAGCTCCAAATTACGAGTTGTGGAGAAGGAGTTGTGAAGCCTGTGCATGTCCACGAGATGGCAGAGCACACCATGCTGTGAGAGCATCCCTGAGGACTGGGATGCACGAATTCCAAACAAAAGAGGAGGATCTGGGGAAAGGTCACCTATTTTGCTTTGTTTATTTTTCCATCTTTTAATTGCCAAATACTCATAGGCTTTCCCTGCAATATTTTGTTAAAATACTATTGATAGTTTTCAGCAGAAAAACTCATGAATAGGGGGATATTAACACCCAGATATCCAGAATAGTCTGCTCAACCCCCAGACAACCACAATATTCTGCTTAATTAGGGACATCTCTGCATGTCTCTGTAGACACCTATACAGACCTGGATGTACACTGGAGATTAGTTCAAGATTCATGTCCTATGTCTATCACACTTTAACACCAAAGGCATGCAAATCTCCAAGCAGCCTGCAAGCAAGGCTCCCTATCTCTCTCAAACATGGTGCTTTTAACCTTTCCATGGCTGCTGAAGAACACCCAGCAGCTAAACACTTCCATCTGAATTGTGCTGGAGGATGCTTGGACCACCCCAGTTGTGCTGGAGGGTGCTTGGACTGGTTCAGTCACACTGGAGGATGCTCAGACTACCCCAGTGGAGCTGGAGGATGCTCACATTGGCCCCTCCATCTGTGCTTGCCTGCTGCAAGCAGCCCATGAGCTCTCAAACCCAGAACAGGAGTTTATGTACCACCAACCTGAAAAGCCTCTTCCTCAGGATGCAACACCCATGAATGCAACAACCCCACGGGGTGAAGGATTTTCCTTTCAGAGGCTCACACAAAGGAACATCTTCCCTTATGCCCCCCCTCCACTGCTCCACAGAGCCATTTAAAACAAGGGATCCGGAGCAGTAAACTCACTGTCAGCATTGCACGGCTGCATTCAAATCCAGTTAACGATGATATGTCAGGATTAAGCCAGCTGTCTGCAAGTATTTCACTTGTCCATGTTGAACAAGATCAACCCTCACCCAGAGCCACCTGGGTCCTAGCTCCCACAGACACATATGGCTGCCTGCACATGCCAAGGTAAGCATGTCTGCAAATCAATGCAGCACGGCACGAGTCTGCCTGAGGCACGAACAAAACATCACATCCAGCATTCCCACTAGATCTTCCAGCTTTGAGATGTCACACCAATAATTAAGCCAGATATTAATGTATATATTGGAATGAATTCATTATATTCAATGTACTCTTAGGACATGATGAAATGATAGCCAGACCAGGAGGACCTAGCTTATTTAACAGCTGTTGATTAAAACCCTCTTGAAGGTAATCAGCTCCTCGCACCAAAGATGGTTTGATTCTTCATTTCCAATTATCCCCCAGGGAAACTAACCTTATTTTGCAGAATTAATGGGGTTTGTATCAGCTGAACCTGATGTTTTTTCCCTGTGACCTAAAGTCCAGACATACCAAACATGGAAGAGACTGAGCAGGAAGCAGCTGCAGGCAGTGCTCCTCCCTGCCAAAGTCAGCTGCCCTTCTCCACTCCTTCATGCACTCAGTGCCAAATAGTTCACCCAAAAGAAACAGTAAGGCAGATTGTCACATGGTCTGCAGGATGAGCAAAGCTCTTCCTCACATGATGTGGGAGCAAGAAGCCTGGCTGCTGGAAACCGAAATGCAAGGAATTCTCAGAACTTTGGGGCTGTAAACCAAAGCTTAGAATTAAACACAAGATTTGATTTGAGACTTTGGAAAAGGCTCCCAAACTCAAGTACTAAAAGCGAGAATGTAGATTTATTGTTTAAGGCAGACACAGGCTAAGCTAAGTAGAAGAAAGTTTAGAGCTTTAGAGTTTAAGACATAGGAAAAATAAAAGTGGTTACAGAGGTGAACAAGGAGTTTAGAATGCAGTGCTGTAGGTTTGTGTATCACAACATGATTGGCTAAGAAAGCTCACACTGCAGCATAGGTCCATAAGACAAAATATTTAAGGGTTAGGTTAAAAACATAAATATCCTTGTTGGCAGTTTATTGTTTATTAGTTAATAAATCCTTAAAAGGTCTTGTAACTAGAGGTCTTGTGACCTTCTGAACCATGCAATGAAGATGCGAGCCAAACTCAGCCTTCCTGCCTATGTAAAATATTAAAAAAAAAAAATCACACCATCTAAACCTACTCAGAGGTCTCATTTCTAATTCATTCAAAATTCCCACACTTGGTGAGCTCTTGGCTCAGCACTGAAAAGGGTAACACTAACACAGCACATGAGATGTTTTCATCCTTGCCTCTAGAGGCAAAGAGGTTTCAGCAAAAACACGCTGAGCATCCTCTGAAACTTGCCTAACTTAGGGAACTCAGCTCCTTTGAGGACTAGGGCTCTGTAAAATGGAAGACTGTATGATGCTGACAAATTGACTTTTTCAACCTCTCTTCTGAACCGCAGGGTCTCATCCTGCTATTCCACAACATCCACGCTTCAGAGGTCATTTAACCAGAACTGCCAAAACTGCAAAGAGAGATCTGAGGAAAGAACAGGCTGGAGAGAACACACACATGGATTATCACTGCATGTAAACATGGGCACTGCCCAAAGGGGCAATACCTGGGTCAGCACACAGGCACTGCTGGCTTCCTGGCAGCAATTTATTTTGGAGCTGTCAGGAGGGGTTGATGCTTCACAGAATATCCTTTTCTTCAACATATGAGCCCTGTGTTCATCCACATTTATACATACATAGGTATATACTGCCCTCAGTGTTATGACCTCCCAACAAAATCTGTGTGCTAACTGCCCTTGCCCAGCACCAACACCTGAAACCACAGACACAAATCTCCATTCCAACCCCTAAGGGACCACAGCCCAGCAGCTCTCCCACTCCTGAGGAGGTTTCCTAAGGGTACAGAAGGCAGGGAAGGCTCTGCTGCTGGTCCCCACCATGGCAGGGGCAGGTGTCCTCATCACCTACCTGCCACACTGGAAGGACTTTCTCTATGTCGTTCAGGTTGATGCTGTCACCATCCTCGTACTTCCCCTTTCCAAGCCTGTGGCAAGAGGAAAACAAAACAAAAGCACGTGAAAACTCACTGGAGACACAGTTAATTTTCTATTACAGCACAAGGGGAATATCAGTTGTTGCTGCAAAGGCCTCTCATGGAAACAAAGAGGCTCTCTCTGGAGCAAGTGTGATGTGCCTCCAAAACACTCCCACGCAGGCGTAAAGCTGTTAATACAAAATTAAACGCTTTGCTCAGTCCTCTCCACCTGCACCATCTGCCACAGCTTGCAAACACTTTGGGTAGTAGCAGCAGTGAGAAAACCAAAGGCAGTCCTGAGCCCAGACCAAGCCAAACTGAAAGCACAGCCCACCTGGACAGCAGAAATGAGAGCACAAAGAGAGTAATGAAAAACGTTTCCTTTGAAGCACTGCTCATTTGCTGGTCTCCACGGGAGCTCCAGCTCCCCTGATGAGAAAGGTGTTGAAAATCAGCAAACACACACCTCAGACAGGAAGCAGCAATCAATATAAATATAAACAGACAATTTGAAAGACAAAGAAATTGGGATGAGAAGTCAAGCACTCACACACCATACATAGAATTGGCAGCTGAAGGACTTTCTTGGAGTAAGAAATGAAAAAAACAATTCAAAGATAATTACCAGTTTGGCGCAAAGAAAGATACAGAAAAAGAAAGAAATGGTCAATAATTATCATCCTTCTATGTTCACAAACAACAGAGATGGTCTTTCTTCATTATGCAAGAATGATAAAATATTTTTTTTTGTCAGTTAGAAGCAAGATACTGTTAAATAAGATACAGCAGAGACTTTGGTAACAGCAGACTCAGGTAATCAGTGCCTAGAAGTCAGAGAAAAACAGATCTTGGAATTAGAGAAAATGGGAGAAAAAAATTAAGAAAAATGGCACATGCTGAAGTACCAGGCTCAAAATCCAGCAAACTGAAGGGAAGCAATTTAATTAACCCTAATCAACTTGAGAACCCTGGTTTAGTAAAAGGTATCTCTGACCATGGCAGGGGGGCTGGACTAGGTGATCTTGAAGATCCTTTCCAACCCAAACCATTCTGTGATTCTGTATTTACTGGAAATCAGAGGTGCTCAATAATTGACTTTCCATCATAGATGAAATTCTGACTGACTTACAAAGGCAAAAAATTAGTGTGCATACACATACAGAAGCACACATCTGAAAAAATATTTATATCTATATATTCATATAGATGAGAAAAATCATGTCACACATCTGGGTACAAAGAATGCCAGCTGCAGGTGCAGAACACAAGTGTATTGTAGGAAAAGGTCATCTGAAAAGGGTGGGGACTGTCCCAGGCTGAATTTCTGATGCTGAACTGTGGCAAAAAGGCAGGGGCTGAAGAGGAGGCAGGGATTAGGGGGAAGAAGGCAGCTTTCCTCTGGAGACAGCATGGCTGAGCCCCAGCTACAGGACCACAGGCAGTGCTGGCAGCTGCGTTTCAAAGAGGCCACAGGGAAATTCCTTAGAGCACCTGAAAAACTCAAGTGATACATGTGCTTGGGAGATGCCTGGAACGAAGAGAAAATACCAGCTACAAAAGGATGTTTGATCTGGAAGAGTACAAGCAGAGCAAGAGCTAGCACTGGAAATTAAATCCAGATGAATTCAGGTCAGAAACACAGCACAGCTCCCTGCTTTTTCTAAACTGCTCCACTTGTGATTATTCAGCATGCCACCAAACAGCATCTCCCTGTAAAAGCAGGTGTCTCCTTGGAGGAAAACGCTTCACCCAACCAAAAGTCACTTGAGGTCACACAACTGGATGCAACTCCATGGCCAGCCTTGGGCAACTGATCAGACTGAGGAATAAAATGGTTCTTTTAATGTTGAAAACACACACTGAACAGCATAGTCCCTTTTTTCCCCCCTATTATTTTTTTCACTGCACAGCTAAATTTTTTAAAAAAGCTTCCCATTCAAGCAGGAGGGGAAAATGCCTAGCTAGCAGGTGGAGATTCATGGAGGCTCAGCAAGCTGAATCTCGGCACAGATTCACCACGGAGAGCTGATGAATGCACAATACAGTCAGCTTTAGAAATCAAAAAAATAAGAACAATTTTGTCTTTCTTTGTGCTTCCTCTATCCTAGCCAGGTTACTTACATGGCATGCATTTTGGAACATGCACTGTTTTATGCTGATAGCATCTGCTTAACTTTTCTGCAGATACAATAATTTTTACTCCACTTTAACAGCTGCAACATTCAGGAGTGATTAAATATCTCACCTCCACACTGCCTCCTCTACCTGTTTGCAATGTGGGCATTCACAATACATCAAGAACCAGAGGAAAAACACAACAACAACCCTGCTCCATCCTCCCTGCAGCAGCTGTCACTGACAGGATCACTTGGCAAGTGCCATCAACCATGGAGCATATTATATCTTTTTTTACAGAGGAAGCACATTATATCTTATTTTACAGAGGGCCCCTTCATCCCATTTTTCAAATTCATATGAAAAAATCGGATTGAACTTGACTAAGAGACTTTGTGACTTAGAAATTTAGTGTTGTGTTGCTCCAAATGTTCTGAAAATTGCTCTTTATAAATCTGCAGTATACCTTACAGAGCAGAAAAAAAGGTTGTCTGAGTCTTCCTGTCCCTGTATGGTACAGGAGCCTACAGCAGATGCTGAGCCTGGGCTGGTATGGGATTTCTGGCCTGGCTGGATGTTTCTAATTGTTTCCAATCAACTGTTCTAATAACAATTCTAAACTTGTCTTCTAAACAAGATGTACAGACCAGGCACATGGCACTGGCCAGTAATTTGGCAAAACCAAATTATCAGCAGAAAAATGTCTCCAAGAGAAGATTTCCATTCGTGCAAACAACATGGCAGTGATGGAACATCAGCTGCAACCCCATCTTTTAGACCTGTTCTAATTTTTTCCTTCCTCTATGCTCTGAGTGATAGCATAATTAAAACTCAATCTATAGAATCATGGAATTGTTATGGTTGGAAAAGACCTTTGGGAGCACCAAGTCCAAGCATTCCCTTGGCCCTGCCAAGGGCACCACTGACCAGTGTTCCCCAAGTGCCACATCCATATGGTTTTTAAACCTCTTCAGGGATGGCAACTCCATCCCTGCCCTGGGCAGCTGTGCCAGGCCTGGACAACCCTTTCCATGAAGAAACTGTTCCTAACATCCAACCTACACATCCCCATATGCAATGTGAGGCCTTTACCCTTATCCTGTCATTTGTTACAGGGCAGAAGAGCCCAGCTCCTACCTGGCTGCACCCTCCTGAGTGGGAGTGATTGTTTCTCCATCTGCAGAGAACCTGCAGGGAAATGGTGATTCCCATCTGGGCAACGCTGGTGAGCCACTTGGTGCAGCACACATTTACTTGGTTTGACCAACCAACAACCAGTAAGGAATCCAGAAATACCAGGGAAACCTGTGTAGGCTGTCACAACCAAAGGGAGCTGTTGAATGTTTTCACAGTTTCATGAAACACATTGATGCTCTCTCCTTCCCTGAACTCTTGCTGGGAAGAACAGTGTCATTCACAGGAACTGTAACCAGGTCAGCACCAAGCCAGGATCTTTCCTCCAATATCCAGAGATGTCTAAATTTAGAACACCAGGATCTAGGACTTGGATCCAGAGTTATTTAAACACTGAGATGTACCAGGCAATGCAAAAATACAGAGAAGAACTCTGCTCCAGCTCAGAACTGGATGACAGAGGAGCCAGACAGACTGATCATGGCACTCTCAAACTCTCTGAACAGTCCAGTGCTTCTTCCCATGTCCTCTGTGTGAGGTGTGCCACCAAGCCAGAGTTCCTAGAGCAAGGGAGAAGTTATTGACCTTCCTGGAGAGCACAGTATTGCAGACACAGCACTCACCCTTCTCTGTCTATGTGAGGCAATGGGTGTTTGGAGGTGTTTCGCAGCTTTCTGTGAAACTGGGTGAAATCTAGTTTTTCAGGCTGCAAGTCCCACGTTGCACCACTAGGAGAGAAAAACAGGGAAAAACAGAGAAAGGAAGTCCACTACTAATTAAACACCATTGAGCTGAAGAGCAGAGGGCACACTGGAGCCTGCAGACAAGGAAAGCTGGCATTTCTGGAAGCATCACTCCCTGCTGCAGAGCATGTGGATGTGAGCCTCCAAACTTCACACTCATGCATCTCTTTTCATTTTTTCTTGTTTTTTAGGTATGCTGAGGAGCTCTTGGGGCTTGATCTAAGCCTCTAATTTTGATACAGAAGACACCCTGCAAGATATACTCACTCTCTGTACCAAGAGGGTATTGCAACAGGTCCATGAAATAATGTTCTCTCTGGTCCTGCACAACCTGTCTGCTCCAGTGACTCAAGATTATGCAGATTATGCATAAAACTGGACAGGAAGGATATTTCGCTGCTTTCACTGAGACAGCAGCTGAAGTGTTCTTCCCAGCAGTTAAGAAGCCAACACATAATGGTTCCTCCAACTAATGGGAGAGTAAAATGCCAAAGCAGCAGCTCAGAGCTGACTCAAGTCTTGCCTGTGCAGTTCTGGGGTGACTACAAGTAATTGTACTGGTACTGGTTTCAGGTGTTTGGACTGCAAACCCATCCAGTGGCCGCTCCAAATCACACGGGATGCTTTAAATAGACTGTGCTTGGTGCTACAGGCTAATTGGGGATGGGGAGGAGGAGAAGCAGTGATGTCAGCCTTACCAGGGTATTCTCTGGTGCCTGGGTACCAGCAGGATGGACATACCAGCAAGGGCTAAGACAATGCATGGTCCATCCTAAAAGTCCACCCTCCCTTAAAGCAATTTAAAACCAGCTTACCTGAAGGAGTCAAAGGTGTTGGCAGCCCAGATGTCTGTGCCCAGCATGTCAAGGCTGCTCTCCTTGTTGCCATTCTAGGAGAGATGGAAAGGTGGTTACTTGTCAGGAGGCACATGGAGCTATCCTGACCAGGGCACAGCCTCTCCCACCAGCCACGGAGGTGTCTTGGCTCTGCACAAGGGATCCTGTGTTCCTGAGTGAATCCATGCAATGCAGAGACCCCTCAACTGCTGCACAAGTGCACCATGAAGGCAAGGAGTGAGTGACAGTGTCAGCCTTGGGGACACAGAGCTGTGCACAACACAGAGCAGAAAATGCACAAGCTCAGCTCTGACTCCAGCCCTGTCCTCCTGCCCCATGTCGACAAGCACGATCCACCAAAGTCCAGGGGCCAGGCAGAGATTCACAAAATCATTTAGGTTGGAAATGACCTCCAAGACTGCGTCCAACCTGTGCCTGATCCCCACCTGTCACCCAGCCCAGAGCACTGAGTGCCATATCCAGGCGTTCCTTGAACACTTCCAGGAGTGGGGACTCCACCAATGCCCTGGGCAGCCTGTTCCAAGGCTTAACAATCCTTTTCATAACAAAACTCCTCCTCATGTCCACCCTGAGCCTGCCCATGCCCAGCCTGAGGCCGTTCCCTCTGCTCCTGTTCCTGTTCCCTGGAGCACAGCCCGACCCCCCCGGCTGTCCCCTCCTGTCAGGAGCTGTGCAGAGCCACAAGGGCCCCCTGAGCCTCCTTTGCTCCAGGCTCAGCCCCTGACCAGCTCCCTCAGCCTCTCCTGGGGCTCCAGCCCCTTCCCAGCTCCGTTCCCTGCCCTGGACACGCTCCAGCCCCTCGGTGTCTCTCTTGTGCTGAGGGCCCAGAGCTGTCCCCAGCACTGGAGCTGCCTCAGCAGGGCCGGCACAGGGACAGGCCCTGCCCTGGGGCTGTGTCACAGCCTGGCTGGGACAGCCCAGGGGCCATTGGCCTCCTGCCCCCCTGGGCACCCTGGGCTCGTGTCCAGCCCCTGGCACCAGCACCCCCAGGGCCCTTCCCCATGGGCATTATAAGGAATCTCCAGCCAGATGTGAGACACCTTGAATCTTCCTGTGCAGGTAGCTGCTTTTGTCAAAATGGACAACCCAAAGCACGATCATCGAAAGCAAAGACCTCACATGTGTTACTCAAAGCCCCTTCACAGTCATCAACCCTCACATGCCCTCCCTGCACAAAGAGGGCTGCCCCCTCCACCCTTTACAGGTGAAGTAAAGCAGGTTGGATTTTGCCATTCTAAGACCATTCAAGAAATCAGACTTGACTCAGTCTGGACGGATTGAATGCATTGCAAATTAGGAGTCCATATTAACCAATTTTCCCCTCAACATTTCTTGTTCAGATTACTCATAATCTTGCACATATTCAGACTATTTAAGCAACTCAGTCCAAATGGTCCCACTCCGGCAAAATACATGCTAGAGAATGTGGATTCCATCTCTCCCCGTCATAAACCTTCTGTCATTTTTAAGTATTATTAATATTAACCAAGACATTATAAACTCACAAAAAAATGTGACCATTTCTTAATGAAGTCCCAGAGCTCAATCTGCTCACAAATTGAGCAACACTTTCCCAGCCAATGTCAGGACGCATGTCCTTAGTGAACAGATGGTTACATTCTGCAGTCATTTCCAGCACAACCAATTTAAACACCAGAAACTCCAAACACAGACACACTGCTCCCTTTTTAGTCTCCTCCAAGGGGTTTATGGATTATGATTTTAACCCCTGGGGATCTGCAAGTTGACATGTCTCTGCTCAGAAACAAATCACCAGAAATACATAACTCCCGTGATAAGTTACAGAAGAAGATGAGCTTTTTATTTTAGGCAAATGTAAGCACGATTTTCTCCCACTAAGGAGAGGAATTAGTTTCTTAAATCCTTATAAGCATCCAAATGCAGTATAATGGAAGCACACATGTGCAGGTTATCACAGCTTATACACAAAGAAGAGACAAATCCATTTCAGGTGGTGAGGAGGTCAGGCAGGTCCGAGGCAGCAGCTGGACACTCTCACCCAGACCTGGTCCTCCTAGAAGATGTCCCATAACCTCTTGGAGACACTCCAAGCATCAGCCAGACTCCACAAAATGGTGCCAAAAAGAGCCTAGTGATAGTACACCTTGTCATTAAGTCCTGAGTCACTGTGGCCATTTCAAGACACCCTTCTGGTCCTCTATGACCTGTCTTTAGAACCAGTCTCTGTGTCAGCTCACAGGACAGGGAGCAGCCTTGCAACCCTGGGCTGCAGGGAGCTTACTAAAATGCTCACAGCACAATGCCAAGACTTAATAATAAGACTTCAAAAAGCCAATTCTCAAATCCAGGTATAAAAAAAGATTAAAAATGGCATGTATTTAAGAAAAGCAGTGACTTGCTGTCAGTCCCCCCAGGACTGCAATTATAACCATCAGCAATTTTAACATGAAGCTCCCAGTGACCCAACCCTCAGCTTTAGATAATCTTTTTCACTGAGAAGGAGTTAGTACAGCTGAAAATTAATTAATTCACTCGGAATGATAATTGAGAGAGACGCTTTCACGAGTAACACCAGTACTTGAGAGATGAGACATCCAGTAAATCAGATCCTGCACACAATCTGGTTTAAATGTACATCCACAACCTCTGTCCTCCTGCCCCTGTGAGCACACATGACCTCCATCCACTGCTGCCCAGTCCCTGGAGCTGCCCACACAAACAGGGACGGGCCCACGTGGACTCTGGCTGTTTACCATGCATGCAGCTTCAGCAAATTCCCCACAAAGTCAGCATTTGCATGCACACAGCAGCTTTAGAAAGCCCGGCTCAGCGTCCCACCTCTCGCTGCTCCTCATTACCATCCTCCAGAAAACAAGCAGGAAATCATGCCCTTTGCTGCACAACTGCAACCAGGTTAAATCATCACTGCACACAGAACAACACCAAGTTGCCGCCTGGGTCCCTGCTATAAATTCAGAGATTATCCTGTGCTATGTATTACTTAAGCATTTTTCAGTTCTGAGCTTGAGGAGCTTCCCCCACTTTTCCTCCTTCTCAGCTGCCTACAACCCCTGGCTGCACTTTGGTAGAAAATAAAAAAAGATGAGATAGATACTGAACTGTCTGAAAAGGCTCCAATTCAGGGCTTCCTTGTTGAAAACTGCAAGTTGTCATGTGAAAAATACAGGCAAAAATATAGAAATTTTGAGGAAGACAGTATTACCCCTGCTCAAAGAGGTAAGGATATGTTGAGTCTCATTCCCCACCAGAAAGGACCATCACTTTCCAGACACAACCTGGTTCTCTGGGTCCTCTCCCACCACAGCATGACTCAGAAGAAAAGCTATTTCCTCAAGATCTTCAGGAGGATGAAATGGATGAATGGACCAGGACTTTGACCACTGCTTCCAAACCTCAGAGTCTGCCATCCACTTCTGGCACAAGTGGTGCTGACATGTGCATAAAGGAGAGCAACTCCAAGAGAAGACAGGGCATAGGCTGACTGAAGCTAACAGGAATTGTCCCTTGTCTCAGTTCAAGGCGTAGATGGACCTATACCCATATAAAAAGTTAATTCTTAAAGTCTTTTGCAGGGTAGGAAGGTGACTTCCCATACAGCCCTGCAGACAGCTCACACAGAAAGCAGCTGGACTTAAGGTCACCATTTAACACCATCAATGTGCGGCGCACTCATCCTTCAACTTCTAATGAAGACCTGACAGCAAATAATTACAGACATCTCTTGATTTCTCAAAACTGAAATACTCCAAGACTTCAAATACTGAAAAAACCCCTGATTTCCTTTGCACTTAACCAGCTGACTAGGGACTTCTTTCCCAAAGCTAAGGCAACCAGCACACCTCAGTGGGTCACACACCATGAGTGAATTAAACAGGTCTCTGCAGTGCCCTTCCCAGCTGACATGCACCCACACTTTGTGTGACACAAACCACAAACAGGCGTGAGGGGGATGCCTCCAAGAAGCAGCAAGCAGGGGACACAGCTCCAGCACCTCCACCAGGTGTACCTTGGCTGAATGCCTGAACTGGCTGCTTCTCCTGTGGCTGCCAGACCTGGATCCAGAGCCCTGCCTGGAGCTCGACCCCAGCCGGGATCCTGTGCTCCCACTGCTGCTGTGATCCCACTCTTCCTGAAAACAACAAAACAGGTTGCTTTAGTCAAGGGCCACTCCATCCCACACGCTCCAAAACCACCGACCTGACGGAACAGGGGGGCTCCAGCTCCCAGGCCACTCGTGCCTGCACCTACAAAACCATGCCCATGACCAGCATCCTGACTGTGGGGCTTCCTCTGACTCCTTTAACATGCTCTATTTACAGATTGCAAAGGGATGACACTGTGGGAATCTCTAATGAGGGTAAGATCTGGCCCTAGTGCTCTAGTGTATGCATGGGGAAAAATAACACTTACCTTTTCTATCTTCATGAGTATTAACTGTGCATATTCACCAACCCCACATCCTGTAAAGTTGCTGAAGGGCATTTGGACAATGTCCTTAATAACACCCTTTAACTTCTGATCAGCCCTGAATTGAGCATGCAGTTGGACTGGATAATGGTTGGATACCTCCCAGCTGAAACATTCCATTCCATTCCATTCCATTCCATTCCATTCCATTCCATTCCATTCCATTCCATTCCATTCCATTCCATTCCATTCCATTCCATTCCATTCCATTCCCCTTCCAGGCCCAAATAAACTTCTCAGTCAGTTTCCCCACTGTTCGTCCAGTTATTCACATGGCTGAGGACTCTTGCAGTTCGACAGGAGACTCATTACACAAATAACTATTTTTGTCTCTTAAGGAGCTGTGCCTGATGTTCTCCTTTATTCTCTGCTTGTTGTGCTGTCAAGTAAACTGCAGGTTTCTTGTTCAGCCCTCAAGGCATAATGACTCATGTGAAAACCAGAATAACTCACCTGACCAGCTCTACCCAAACACCCCACAGGGTCTCTAGGGAGAAAGGTGGATATTGTCATGGCAACTGCTCCAAAAGCTTTGCTCAGAGACTGGGGAAAGACTTCTGAAGTCACCTAAAATTATTAAAACCCCATGACACCACCAAGTGCAGAATATTCAACTCTTCCAAGTAGTCTGAAATCTGGGAAATACAAAGGGAAGCCTGTGTTTTAGGACTGGTTGAGAGCTGAGAGCTTCAAGAGGGTTTCTCATGTCTCAGATGTTCTCATGGGGCTACACGAGGTCCTGCAGACACTGCCATGGGCTAAGGCAAGGGCAGAGCCACCTCAGCCTTCAAAGCCTCAAATCAAAAGGATTTACCACTCAAACTGCTTTTGAACACAACAGCCAAGTCCAGGCCACAGACCAGGTCCCAGCTCCACCACTGCCACCTGATTTGGATGAGGCAGGCAGACAACTGCACAGCAGAATCTGAACTATCTAAGGTGATGTTACCCACTGGTCCAACATGGACCTTGATGCACATGAAATATGGAAGTGTTCATCCAACACAAGGAATTGGAAGCAAAACACTCCAGTGCTGGTTTCTGCATCACTCCAGCTGGACATTCTGCACCCTACAACCCAGTAAGTTTCATGCAAGTTCAAATACATTGTGGTATTGACTTAAAAAGAGGCAATTACCTGGTTTTCAAGTTGTAGATAAATGAAAGGAAAGGTTGTGGTTATTTCCACTGACAGTTAAAGCACCTTCTTCTTCCCTTCTTACCACACCCTGACCCAAATCTCCCAATGGCTGAGAAATACCAAATGGCACAAAAGGAGTTGTTAAATTGGCATGAAGGCATAAAAACCGTGGTGGATGTCAGGCAGATCACTTCAGGAAGGCCTGGAGAAGAGCCAACCTTGGAGGATCCTGAGAAGTGAGAAATACCTCCTTTGACATGGGAAATATGTGCACCAGCTGAAAAGGTGGTTGGGAGAAATGCACCCTCATGCTTGATGTTTGAAGGATTAATTGTATCCTCCACACTCAACATCTTGTTCACATACACACACAAGATTTCTGTGCCAAATGCTGCAGGTCAGCACATGCACCTTTTGCTTGGAAAGACACACTGAAAATAAAAATTGTTCATTAATATTCAGTAGACCTATCTTTTAGGAGTGGTTTTCTGCAGACAATCCAAGATGTTGCAAATTCCAGAAACGCAGCTGTTGTGAGAAACAAGAATATTGGTATTGCCATACATCAATGCTCACCAAGAAAAGCCACTGGATACAGCACACAGTTACCAATTAGATCACAATCAGAGGTGATTTTAATAAACCAGCTTGTCTCCTGGCTCTAACTCATGGCCTGGGGCTTTCACCCTGTTTACCTTCCTCACCTTTATCAAGCACTGACACTAATATGGAAAACCAAATTGTTTTTTAAATAAAATTGCTGCATTAAAAACTGTTGAAATGTCTGCTGAAGATGCTAACAGTCCCAATTGAGAACTGCCTGAATACACTCATGTTCAAACTCACCAGCACAGCCAAGCTCAGTATTTCCCCCAAATTTCTGACCAATTGCCATAGATTAACAACTTTTTACTGGTACCTTACTGAAGGGGACTGAAATCTCCAGAATGAAAATACAACCCCCAAAAACAGTCCCACACACTTCTGAAGGCTTTGTGTCCTGCAGTAAAGCTCCTTCATGCTAAAATTGACTCTCTCTGCAGACTTTCTGTGGGAACTGGGCTGCTCACACCAATCTCATGGGTGATGCTCACGGAGTGGGTGAGAGCATGCAGGTGATGATTGCTCTTTAAAAAAACACCCAAGCAGCAAAACCCTTCACCAGCATCATTGAAAGACCATAAAAGCCCATTCCCAGACTCCAGAGGCAGCTGGAGTCCAGCAGAAAGCCACGGCTTGGCGCTGGTGAGATGTGGCACTGCTCTTCCTCCATCCTGTGTATGTTCCACACGCAGCTCCTGCTAAACAAACCCACCATGCTGCAGGAACAGAACTGGCTGCCAAGGCTGACAAACACTGAAGAAACAGCTGTAATGGCACAAAGATCTCTGCCCTTTGCCTCCTGCTGACACAATTCCACATTACTCTGCTGTGTCCTTCAAACACCAAGGGTCTCCCAGTCTCTCTCAGTTCCCCAAACAGTCCTTGAAGAATTACTCAGAGATCTTATTTGAGCTCCTCCACCTATCATTTCTGGTCCACACTCACCAGCAGGAGATGGGACCTGTGAGCCACACTTTGGGACTGGGGGGGAAAACACCATCCCTCCAGAGACTGATTCCAGAAGCTGCTCCAACCTATGCCACTCCTTCTGGCCAAGCTCTGCACCTTCTCAGGAACAGCCAGGCTCGTGCACATTGCCAGCAGCCCTCCTTTGGAAACTAGCTGTCAAATCTAACATTTGCATTTTAATTAGCAATAATCGTATGTTTCACTTACACTGCAATTCACCTTTGCAGTGAGCTCTTTGAGGCATGAACTAATTAATCCTGCTGCCTTTGCCAGCCCAAGAGTTAATATCTTCTGCTGCTTCAGTGCAAGTCTGAAAATCCTATTTGCAGAAAAAGAAGATAAGTTTCCCCAGTGCAGAAGCCATAAATGGAAACACAGTGATCACCTACGTGGCTGCTCTCAGTGAAGATAAGTATGGGTGAAGTGGGCTGTGCTGGTGGAGATGCAGATCAACCCTGGCAGCAGCACAAGTTCCAAGTGTCCTGAAGTTATCAGTGGATTCTGGATGGGATTCATGTTCAATTCTATGTAAAAATTTCAATATTCAATATTCAATTTCCTCTGGTGGGCCAGAGGAAAAATAACAGGAGGCTGTCAGAGTTCTCAGGCCCCCAAAAACCTCTGAGATATCCCCCGGCATAACAAGGGTCTCACATCTGCACCCAGGAGATCCCTAGATCAAGTTGTGGGGTGTCCCTCAAATGGTACCTCAACTTTGATCTTACCCCTGGTCAGACCAGAAAACAGCTATTGTGTAAAAGGCCCTTTTTGAGGTTTTTTTGCAGTGGAGGTTTTCACACACCCAACTTATGCTGCTGTCAAATCTTCCCATCATGTAGAATTTTTGCACTGCACTCCAAGTACCTCCCTAGACCTACTCCAGAAAAACCACGCCAATTTTAACAGGGAAAACCAAAGGCTTAATTACTTTAATAACTCAAAATACACCTTAAAAAAACCCCAACAAAACCCCAACCATAAGATTACTCTAAATATCTTAGTAGGGTAAACTTGCTAGCTTCTTTCTCCTCAAAGTATTACATAATGGTGTAAGAACATCAGTAACTGTTATAAAAATGGATGCAGAAGCCCCAACCCCTTTGGCTCCGTTCCTTCCCTTCCCAGGTAGGAACCTTCCCCAACCCTCTCCAATCTGCAGAAGGGACACCAAATATCACTTTGAGACCTTCTTCCACCAGAGAAATTAAGGTTTTATCCATTCTTGTGTCATAATACAGGACCAAAGGATTTGATCTGATGGACTTGGAAGTAGGAGGTTAAGCTTACAAGATCTTTCTGGACTACCTGGGAAAGGACCAAGCCTGTGTGGTTGTGTTTTTTGGACAACACTGAAGAGCCATGCCAGCCAAGGATTTGCTAGATAGCTCATTTACACACACGGATGAAGAGGAGGAAGGCTGCAGGCTCTCAGAACGGCCCTGAGAACTCCAGATGTGCTATGGAAACCCATCAGCAAGGCCCTGTCCCAGCCTCAGAAGAAATGGCTCACGTCATCCCTTCCCTGCCTAGAGCTCCAGCACTGACTGACCTATTCACCCAAACCTGGAAAGATGGAGACCTCAAAGGCAAATCAAATCTCACAAAAATAAGAGTGTGGGAAGCTCTACAATGGGCAGACAGGTTCTGGTCTTCTTTACCCAAACAGAAAATGAGGGTGACAACATGTCCTCTCCTGTGAGTCACTGGTGACACCAGGCCCAGAAGACACCTTCTCCCACCCTCAGTTAGCAGCAGCAGTTCTCCAGAGCAGGCAGCAAGGCAGTGAAACATCTCCCTCCTGACACCCAAGCAGGTGTCTGCTTCACACGAGGCACTACTGCTCCATGAGGCCAAGCCCAAACCCAAGTCCCAGGGAAAGTTACACCTACACATTAGCTGAAGGACTTGATTTCTTTCTCAGCAGTCCTCTCCAACCATAACTGAGCAGGGCTGCATCCACTAAATGAGGAGGCATCACCCGGCAATTACAGGCAGAAAAGTGAGTGGTTTTCTTAGAGCTGCTCTTTGCCCATGGGCAGGTCACTCCACCTAAAGTCCTACTTTCTTCCTCCATCAGACAGGCATGCATCAACAAGCACTCACTGGCAAAGCCAGTCTTCTGCTTTCTCCTTCTCTTGCTTTCTCCTTCTCTTTTGGAAACACAAAATGAGTGTCTGCAGCATCAGCCAGCATCCACCTGCCCCAACACATCCTCGGCATGGTGGACAACCTCAGCTGAGTTCATTGTACGAACGGGCCCTGGCCTACAATATGAGCAGGCCAATAAGATGGAGAACTCCAAATGTATTCCCCAAAAACATGGAACTGTTGGAACAAGTCCAAAGGAGACCATGAGGGTGATAAAAGGACTGGAGCCCCTCACCTGTAAAGACAGGCTGAGAAAGTTGGGACTGTTTAGCCTGGAGAAGAGAAGGTTGTGTGCAGACCTCACAGCACCTTCCAGTATCTGAAGAAAGTCTAAAGGGAAGCTGGAGAGGGACTCTGCATCAACAACTATAGTGACAGGACAGGGAGTAATGGGTACAAATTGACAGAGGGGAAATTTAGACAGGATATTAGGAAGAATGTTTTCACTGTGAGGGTGGTGAGACTGGCTGAGGCTGCCCAGAGAGGCTGTGGATGCCCCAAGCCTGGCAGTGCTCATAGCACATAAGGCCCTGAGCAACCTGTTCCGGTGGAAGGTGTCCCTGCCTATGGCAGGTGGGTCATTTTTAACCTCCATTCCATCCCCTTAACATTCTGTAATTTCTAAAAGGCTTTCCAGAGTCATCCCTCTTGTTTTCTTTCAGATCTGGACCGAGGGACAGGCAACTCAAGTGAGATACAGGCTGTCCACCAGTCCAGGGAAAATGAATTCGAATTTAGTCAGGAGACCCTGCCAATCCACTGTCTCTCCAGCCCTATCTGGTCAGCCAAGAATTTGGGGCATTACAAGCTGCCTGCTGATGTCACTGGATTTAAGCCAGCAGGACAACTTCACTGCTAACTTCAGTTAATCTGGACCCAGTGACATGTCCCCTGTCCCAGACCATGATCCCTTCCCACCTGCTTCTGCAGCATCCACCAGGCAGGATCTCCTGGAGGCTGATCCCAGGAAGTCAAGCAGCACTGATGCCTGAAAAAGAAAATTTTCTGGAACTGTGAAAGAAAAAATCTGCACAGATAATTTGATTTTCCCACTCTCCACTAAAACTGAGCTCCTCTGTGCACTGCAATCTGCTGTTACACAAGAGACAGCCTTCACACATTGCCCCTCACCTCCTATTGCCTTTGCTTTGGCAGCATGGCAGCTTTTCCAGCCGTGACTGCAGGACATGGACATGGAATGACAAGACCTTAGAGCTCATCTCATTCCATCCCCTGCCATGGGCAGGGACACCTTCCACTAGATGAGACTGTTCCAAGCTCTGTCCAGCCTGGCCTTGGATGCTTCCAGGGACCCAGGGGCAGCCACAGCTGCTCTGGGCACCCTGTGCAAGGGCCTGCCCACCCTCACAGCCAAGAATTCCTTCCCAATATCCCACCTAACCCTGTCCTTCTCAGTGGGAAGCCATTCCCCCATGTCCCTCCTTGTCAGAATCTTATGCTGGCACAGTTAGGGATGCTCTTTACTCCAGGCAGTCTGAACTCCAGCCAAGGCCCAAGAGTGCAAACCCACCACCCCACCCTGCCACCATGTGCTGCTGTTCCTGCTGGTTTAACAGGAGGGAAAGTCATCTCCTTCACCACCAGCTCCTCAGGGAGGACAGGACAAGGGTGCTACAAGCAAGGTGTGGGATCATCAGGTGTGATCTGCACACCCTGCCTGCTCCTTCACTGCTCAGCAGATCAGCAACACAACCATCACCTGCAGAAGCCTCTGGGGGCTCAGACCCTGTGCCAAGCTCCTGCTGCACCTGGTGGGGCACGGACACAAGCAATGGGATGCAAGCACGTCCTGTTTCCTGCCAAAAACACAGGTTTTTCCTTGGTGCTGATGGGTGACAGCCAGCCACCATGGGGGAGGGAGGGACTTGGCCAGGAAGGAGGATTTTCAGCTCTCCCTCTCCCGCCGCCTGGAGAAATGGCACAAACCCGCAGAGTTGTTCTGGTTTTTGTTAATGCCTTTTACATAAGGGGAGCCTGGGATGCAGCTCCTGCCAGGCCTTTCATGTACCAAGAGCTTTGCTGGATCCCTCAATATGCACCATACCAGATTTTTTTACTTAATGAATTGCTCTCAGAAATATATCAAAGAGCTTCCTACTTGCCACAGCCTCACAAGGGGAATGCAAATAAAGTATTATATAAAAACTTCCCACTGGCTCTTTTTGGAGAAGAAAAAAAAAATCCAAACATAAAAGAGTTTAAAATTATTCCATTATCTAAACCTTCCTCTTTGCAGAGGCAGTAAGGTGCTCAAAGAATATTTTGAGTACCTGGTCTTTGCCCCAGAGGCCCACACGTGGTGAGACCTGGCAAACTTTCAGGGGTTTAGTGGAACATGGCCACACCATGCAGCAAACAGAGAGATCCCTGCAGGAAACAAGAATTACAGATGAGCTGAATGTAATTGTGAGACCAGGATTTTCTCAGCACATGAGTTCACAAAATGTATCTCATGAGATTCCTCCATCTTCTCACAGTCACCCGCCCAAGAACTGGAAAGACCAGGAGGTTTCAGGGGGAATTTTCTCTCTTTTTAAGCCACTGCTTTTTATGGGATGCCTTTCTGCCAGCCTATGGGAACTGACACTGTCTCACACAGCTGCTAATACAGGTCTCACCAAGTAGTGCAAGAGCAGGACAAGTCTGGGTGCTCTTTTCCAGAGACCCAACAACATCAGAAACCAGCAATTTAGGAATATCCTGGACTGTTTTTACCTTCATTTTTAATGAAGGTGAAAACACTTTAAAATGAAGGGTAAAAACACTTCATTTTTACCCTTGTACTGTATATTATTCAGAAATTGCTCTAACCCCCTCACTTGTACAACAACCAGTAGATGCTTATGTACACAGATCCTATATAAAAATGCATAACACACACACACACACACACAAAAAAAATCTTTCTTTTATTTTTCTTTACCTTGCTGGATCATATAACCCAGAATTTCAAAGTACTCAGGGATGCATAGAGGGATTTTTCAGGCATGGGAAAGTCATCTTCTCTCTAGGTTTCCCCATAACCTTTAGGAAGCCAATTACTTCTGAAAAAGCAAGACTGGACTACTCTGTCTTCACAGAAAATGAACCACATGCTGAATATATTTCTAGGACTAACCCAGATTTCCATATAAATGCCCTTTCTGATGGCCACGTGAGGCATACCATGGTCACTGATATATAACCCACATTTTCACATTAGCTGAAGCCAGCAGAAATCTAACATCCAAGTATTTTTCAAGTACGACTGGCAATGCAGAGATCTCAGCTGGAAACACAGGAGGAAAATTAGGAATTCCATTTCCTGCCCAAGTCTCTCAAATACATAAAAAATTGCAACAAAATACCTCCATCACAAAAAAAAAAAAAAACCCAAAACAAACAAACAAACAAACAAACAAACAAACAAAAAAACCTGAAACCAAACAAACCCCAAACAAAACAAAAAAAACCACCCCCAAAACACAACCCCTTCCTCCATTGGGAAATAATTAGCTGGCTTCTTCCTTAGCAGGTTTGAAAAGCAATTGATAATTTTAATTCAGGACAAGCATCATAGTAATTGCTTTTTTTTTTTTTTTTAATATCAAAAGATTTTTTTATGTGAAAACAGCCAGGAATGGTAAGAAACTGCACTTGGTCCTCACCAGCAGTGTTTAACTCACATATCAGTGGCAGTGAGAGAAATGCTTGCCTGGACAGAGGAACAATAGCTTGCAGCTCCTCTTTGGTGCCAAGGAAAATTTGTTACTCACAGTTAAAGGAAGCCAAACATGGAGAGAGATAATTACTAGCTCTGCTGCAGGCTGGGAGAGAGCCCAAACACAGGGTAAGCAGCTTGGGCATGAGCGAGTGCTGTTTGTGTGTAGGAAAGGAGCTCCCTGTAGGAGGAGATCAAACACATTTAATTCCCAGGGAAAAAAATATAGCAAGAAAACAAAAAAAAAAAAACAAACCATGTAAGCTGAAACAAAAGAGTGCATGGCACCAGGCAGATGGAGGCTGTCAGGAAAGTAACACCCATGCATGACTCCTGCATCCTCCTGTTGTCCCCACCAGCCACTGGCACATCAGCAGAGCCCTTGGGAGAAGGGCCAGGGACCTTCCTTCCCTAAGGAAAGCCCCTGATCCACCCAAGGAAGCCCGATGGAAGCAGCCAGCCTCCCAAGTGAACATCCAGCAGCTGTCTGCAGCGCTGGGAGGGACCCTGGATGAGGTTTTGCTGCTGAATATTTTGAAGCAGATTGCAGCTGTAATAAATCAAATACACAATTCCATCTGGCACCTTCAGGAGCTCATCCAAAGCAGTGCCTCTGCCCAGCACGCGCCCTCCTACAAAACAACAGCCTGCCTTTGCTGGGTGCAGGTGTTGGTAGAGGTGCTACCAGCATCCCAGGGCCAGGGCAGGGATGGGATGCCTCAGCCCCCATCCCTCAGCCAAGAATTCCAGCATGGCTCCACGGGAGAAAGCTGTGCCCAAAATGAGAGCTGCAACCTGCCCTGCTCAGACTGGCACAGCCTCTTTTACACCCTGCAAGGGGCTCCCAAATTCCCCCTCATGGATCCACACACAAGACTGCATCTGGAGGACATCAAGCAGAGCAAGAGAATGAAAGCCACCAACTTGAAGCCACTTCTCTGGGTGGGACATCCATCAGCCACAGCAATTGGAAATGCTGTTTCCCCTTCCCCCAGATGCCTAAATCTCCTCAAGCAAGTGCTGCTCTCACAGAGCTGATGGTCTCATGGTGACACAGCAGCTTGTCAACCAGATGAGAATGGTCAAACACAAGCCCCCATCCAACCAAACTCTCTTCCATGGGGGTACTCACATGAGGAGGGACAGCCACCTCCAGCAGTGCCTGGTAAACACTCCTCACTTGTGTTCACACCATGTTCAGGCACCAAAATTGACTCACACCTGGCTCCTGTCTGCACACAGGCTCTCAGCACGTGCAACTTTGCTTCTTCTGCCAGCTCACCCTCTCAGCTCTGTAATGCTCTTCCCTCCAACACCATCCTTGTGCTGCAGCACACAACAGAGCAGCCCAGCTACACACAAAGACCCCTTATTCCAGCCACATCTCATCCTTCCAAGTCAGCTCTGATGCTCCTAACAGCTTCCTCACACAGGTGACAATAAGAAAGTCTTCTGGAATAAATGTGACACGCCTTATTTTTTCCCCTTTAAGCTCCTGATGAAAGCATCCATCCGCACATCAGGATGTTGCCCACCTCCCATGGTTTGGGCAGGAATGAGCTTTCAGATGCCAAGCAGAGGGACACATCTCCCCTTCCATGGGAGAGGGACAGCTGGCAGCACCTCCCAGGCGAGGCAGTGCAAGAAATAAAGGCAAAGCTCTGTGGAGGAGGAACTAAACACAAACCCTACCTGGTTATGTTCGTGGGACGACGAGCCCTTCCCTCGGGATGGGGAACAGCTGCCATCAAGCTGCTCGCTACAATCCGCCGTCCACTGCAAAAGGGATAAAAAAAGGGATTGTGTAAAATAATAGCTGGGCTGGGCAAAACTGCTGTGTCAGTCCACAGTGCACAGAAAACACCGTCCGGCCGCGGGCATCGCTGCACACGTGTGGCACCCCCTCCTTTTTGAGGATGATCCCAAAGGCTTTGGCTTGGAAATGCTCCACCCGCTGACAGTGGGTACAGGGAGGAAGCAGCAACAACTGTAGGGAAGCATTTGATATGGTGCTTTGCAATAAAATCCAGCCCCAATACCTCCCTGCTGACTCTGACACTGCTTGGAACCCCAGGTGTGTGATACACACTAGGGTGACTTATCACTCATTTCCACGGAAAGCTGGAAAATTTCTGCTTTTCCCAACCCTCGTTCCCAACTCTACTTGCTTCAAGGACAGATACACACCCTGGGCTGTGTTTTCATTTTAAACAGAACAGAAAATTAGTATGGAAGCTATAGGCCATTGCCTGGAGTTTGGCCATTGCCATAGGTGGCCATAGAAAATTAGCAGACTCTTAGGCCAGCTTGCCCCAAGGTTGGGCAGCAAGGTGCCTCCACAAAAATAACTGAATTTTGTGCCATTTGTTGCCTTATTTTTTTTCCCCTAAAGAAATGTAGGGCTGCATCATACTGGTGAAAAAAAGCCCAAAACCAATTTTCACTAGACAAACATCAAAGATGCTGCTTAATTACAAAGTCATTTTTGTCACTCCTTCAACAGAGTAGAGACTGACCAGCCCCACCTCTGAGGTCTTTCATGCTGGAAGCACTTGGCTGCTCCAGAGACACTCAAGGCTTAGTACCATCACCAAGGATGTGCCAAGAAAATGAAAAGTCATTTCCATGCAAACAACCACCTCAGAGCTCCCTGACAGGTATGGATGAGACCACAAAATAAGAGTCTTCACTACAACTGCCCACGATCCCTGCCCTCATCAGAGAGCCCATCCAAGCTCACAGATGGGGGCATTTCAGTCTCCCCTCATTAAAGAGCTGCCCATCACTCTCCTGCCACTTCTGCTGAGGCTCCTGGGCAGCTCATGACGCCATCACTCTTGAGAGTCTTTTATTTATCAGACGTATCCCTATCTGCTCTAACAATTTTGAGTGCAACCATATTCCTGGGAAGGTCTCTCAAGGTACAAGCTCACTCATTATCTCCACAGCAAAATAAAATCACCTTTTCCCTCTGATTTTCCTCTTTTTTCCTGGTGGGAGCAAGGCTGGAGACATCCCCACCATGGGAACATCCAAATTTTGGGATTCTCTGAAGTGGCAATGGATTCAGCTTCCCTAAATCCATTTTTTCCTTCCTTCCCACAGCAAGGAGAGCAGCTGTCCAGGGATATGGTACCATCCAAGCAACTCACACACACATGGCTGAATGGATTTATCCACTCTCAGGCAGGGAAAACATCACAGCCATAAGGAAACAAACTGCAGAGAGATTAAGTAACTTGCCCAGCATTAAAGATTTAGTTTCTGGCAGAGCCTTGCAGTTAAAAACAATTTCCTTGGTCTCAGCTGAGTGCCTTTCCCTTAAATCCATCTTTCTCCCTCTAGCTCTCATTAATGAGGGAACGTGCCACCTTCCATCAGGCTGGCTTCCACCAGGGTTACTCCAGTCAGCTGCAGGATATGTGCAGGATATGTTTATTCCCTGCTTTGCTAAGAACTGATCAGGAAGAGAAAATCAGAAATAAAAACTCCTGATTATTTCTTAAAGGTGAAAAAATGAAAAAAACCTTTGTGAGACCTGAGATAATTCCTTCTTAGTGTATCCGTTAAGACATGGCTTGATAAATGCAAGTGACCTAAAGTAAAAGCCCATCTTCACTTTCTGTCCAGTATACAGCCCTAGAAATACAAAATGTTGCATTTTGATGGAGTTCCACAATAAATCCTAATTAAACTTCTGCATCAGTGGTCTGGGGTACAACCTCATTTAGCTGCTTCATTTGAGTTGTCTCTGTAACTGGCTTAATTAAAAGATTTAATGTTCAGATCTTTCATTATTACAAATTTTTCCTTTAAAATAAAACCCAGCCATCTTGAAAGAGAACACTCTCAGAACTGACATTAAAAATCCAGCAGCTCCTTTCTTCCAGGGCAAGCCAGGAAGGAAAGCTAAAATGCCATTTCCACAACTGGAAGATGGATTTTGTTGTTGCAATCAAGGATCTTAATGCAAAAACCGTACATGGTATGCCATGAGAATTAGAAATTTTTGTCCTTAAAATGCAGAGGGAGCCTGAGCTTACTGGCAGAGCAGTGGAAAGGCTAGAAGAGGTTACAAGACTTTGTCTATTATTTTATTTCTGATTCAATACTACTTTTGAGCTTGACACATTAATAAGCAGAACTTGCGTGTTTGACCTGAAGCCCCTCCAAAGCGTCACTTCAAACACAGACACCTTCCAGCCTTGGGTTAATAAAATCACTAGATTTTTAAATATATTTTCTCCCCTTTCTAAGGGCTTTGATCCTCAAATTGTAAAAGACCTCTTCACCAAAATCTATTGTTAAAAAGGTTCCTTTGTTTGGTAATTTCTTTACATTGAGATTATATAAAACAGGTCCAGAGCTCTGGGTCAGATCCTCAGCTCCAGCAAACCTGCAGAGTTCAGACAGATCAGATCAAACACTGCTGATACCAGATAAAGATGGGATCCTTCACATGTAGAATCATGGAACAGTTTGGCTTGGAAGGGACCTTAAACCCCATCCCATTCCACCCCCTGCCATGGGCAGAGACACCTTTCACTGTGCCAATCTGCTCCAAGCCCTGTCCAACCTGGCCTGGAACACTTTCAATGTGTTTCAATGCACCTTGAGACCACAAAAAACCAAATCCAGCATCAGGAGACTGCTACCAGCAGCTTGGAAACCTCCAATACATCCCCAAACAAGTGAGCTGCCCCAAACCCAGCATTCCATCACACCTTGCTCCACATCCAAGCCCTGAAAAAGTGACGTCAGCCGAGAACACACTCTGTGAGCCCCCAGCCCCTCTCCCACCCCACGGTGAGTGGGAGGCGGTCCCTCTCACCCACCTGTGAGACGTGGGACTGCGTTTTCTCGCTCTCGCCGTCGCCCTCGGTCTTGTCGGTGAGCAGCCCCTGCACCTGGTACTCCAGGACGTAGCTGTCGATGAAGCGCTCCAGCTCCTCGATCTCCTGGGAGCGGCTGCTCCCCGCCTCCGAGGAGGCCGATGCCACTGAGGAGCTCTCCATCCCTTCAGGGGGCACACCAGGAACACAGGGAGCCTGAGGAAGCGGGATAAAAAGGACAGCGAGGAGTTATTTCCCAGTAATTATCAAAAACCCAAGCAGACAAAGCCTATCGGTTGCCACGTGCAGGATTTTTTTTTGCTGTACACCTGCATTTACAATACAATTTCTAATAATCCTAGGTGGTTGCTTTTAGGGCTTCCAGGCATGCAAAAAATGTTCCATTTATGCAATATTCCTGCATTTAAGGACAACAGACATATTTCCTGGCCTCCTGCTTAAAACCCAAATTACTGAAAATCTCCAGACATATGCACGAGAGGAAAAAAAATGTGACACTAAAATGCTTTATTTAATAAATCCAAAGCACTAGTTGTTCTGGATATGGGTGAGAAGCTGGGGGTAATGGACATGTCTGAGGAAGAGGATGATAACTGAAAAGCTTCTCTAGGGCAGTGGCAGTAAATAATGCTTAGCTAATGATGCGAGTGTAAACGGTCCAGTGAGGAGGTGAGACAGAGATCACAACAGAATTCACTTTTAAAACCTCTCACTGAAGAAAATTGCCTCTACAGGAGATGTAGGGGATTTATAATTCTCATCTCCTTCCTTCTCCAGGGCTTCTCCAGGGCTTAATGACTAACACAGTAAAGAAAGGAAATCACCAGCTTCTCCCGAGGCACAGCACTGGGCTCTGCTCTCCATGACAGGGACAGGACCCAGAGAGAATGGCTGGAGCTGTTCCAGGAGGTTTGGGTTGGATCTCAGGGAAAGGCTCTTCCCCAGAGGGTGCTGGCACTGCCCAGGCTCCCCAGGGATGGGCACAGCCCCGAGGCTGCCAGAGCTCCAGGAGCCTTTGGACAGCGCTGCCAGGGATGCCCAGGGTGGGATTGCTGGGGGTCTGTGCAGGGCAGGGGCTGGGCTGGGTGATCCTGGTGGGTCCCCTCCAGCTCAGGGTATTTAAAAATTCTATGTTTGGGAAAAAACAGGCTGTGGCCCAATGTCTTGTGGTCAAGCTTATATTTCTCCCTTCCTGCAGCTGGGAGGGAGGAGACATGAGAGCTGCCAGCACACTGCAGGACACAACAGCTTCATCCCTCTCCCTCTCCTTCACCAGGAATATGGGTAGTTACAGTCTGCTTTGAGACAAGCATAAAATCGCTAAGCAAATCCAGAGTGAGTCACATGCCATCCAGAAGGGAAGGGGAGGGAAAAAAAATCTGCTCCCAGCTCATGTAGTTTCTAGCTCCTGAACTATTTTCTCCTCTGTCACCTCTGAACAATTGTGGCACCATTTGGAAACTGCCGAGAATGAGCAGTTCTGGCCTAAGGATTTCATCTGCTCAAGGAATTATTCCCAAATGTGCCCAGACTGTCAAAAAGGCTCATTATGTAGACCAATATCACACATTAGCTCCTGAACAAAAATCATATGCCATATTAAAAAGGACAAAGAAAAAAGAAGAAAGTGAAGAAAGAAAAAAAGAAGGAGCCCCAGAGAGTGTGGAGCCCTGGAGGAGGGCATGCTTCTCCCCTTCTCACTAATTAGCACCAATTACAAAAAGGAAAGCACCAATTATCAAACAGGAAGTGCTAAAGAAGGAGCTGAGAGAATAGGAGGCTCCCGTGAGTCCTGGAGGGGTGTGATGGCACAAGGCAGGAGACAAATGACACAGGTGGCATCACTCAGGATGGAGTGAGCAGGGTCAGAGGTTATCCTCCATCTCACTGGGCCACACGTTACCCAAGCCCAAAGGGGTTTTTGTCTATTTCAGACAACACAAACCACATATCTGAGACATTTGTGGATCTCTACTGGGAAACTCTAAAACAAATTCATCTTGTGGTAGTTTCACCTCTCTCTGAAAGAAACCATCACTCCACAGGAAGAAAACTCCTGCTCTTCCTGGCGATCTGTGCCTGGAGCTAATTTCTCACCTCACCTCACCCTCAAAACACATACAAAAAAGGTTTTCAAAGAAAAACCCACACTTGAGCATCAAAGCATTTACTATCTTCCCACACTGAGCAAACAAATGCTGGTGAGAGCTCTTGATGAAGCAGTGATCCCTTGGCTCTGTGTTGGCTCAGCACCTACCACAAAGGATTCCCAGACACCAGGTACATTCCTTAATCACAACAAACAGAGATCAGTCTCAAATTTGCTCTTTTTTATCACTTCCCCCTTCCCTCCACCCTACTTTGCCAAAGCACAAAGTTTGTAAGTTTTGGGGGTCTGAAAATTAACTTCCAAAACTTTCCTATCCCTGAAAGTGTTCAAGGCCAGGTTGGATGAGACTTGGAGCAACCTGGTGCAGTGGAATATGTCCCTGTCCATGGCAAGGGGGTAGAACTATAGGATCTTGAAGATTTATTCCAACTTAAATCCTTGTAAAACCCTATGATTTAACAAAGCCCATGTTGTGCTCGTTACTGTGACCATAAAAGAAGGAATCATCAGCAGAAAAAGTCAATAGATGTGCAAACTGCTTATTATAACTTAGTAATTATCAGCATTACTGTAATGTATAATTATTATTAATAGCTGTTATTAAGGGTGATCTAAATGGGGTTCTTGCTCTAGCAAGATTATACAGTTTTTTTAGCAATTATACAGTTTTATCCTTCATCAGCAAATAATAACAACAAGCATTTTTTTATGACACTTGTAGGCTCATTCCCTTTTTCCCAAAGGTGCTCCAGGCCTGTTGAACTTGTGGAAACAAGTGGTGAGTTTGATAGGTGAAGAACAGTAACGGAGAACAAACCTGCTTTGGGTTGGGAGGCAACAGAAGAGTGGAACTTGCAAACACAATGACTTAAGAAGTGGTGAGTCTGTGATGTGAAGACCACAGACATGCAGGACAGGGATGCATTTCCATCAGGTCACTGGAGGATGGGTGAGAGGGCCCCACATGCACATCCTCCCCAGGGAGGAGGCTCCAGCCATTCCCCTCCATGCCAAAAGCTCTCCAAAATCTGGACTGCAGCAGCCTGGCAGCGCCAAGACAGAACAGAGGGCAGCTTCCCACAGACTGTCCCCTGGGATGAGACGCACCTGTGTCCCAGCCATGCCAAGGGACTCCAGCCCCCAAAACAAGCTTCTGGGCAAAAACATTACACCAAAACTGCAACCATAAAGAGATCTTCCTAAAACAGTTCTTACAGAACCACTGAGTCATGGAATTGTTTAGATTGGAAAGCCCTCCAAGACCATTCCTCCCCTGGCACTGCCAAGGCCACCACTGACCCATGTCCCCACGTGCCACATCCACATGGCTTTTAAATCCTTCCAGGTATGGGGACTCCACCAATGCTCTGGGAAGCTCTGCTGGAAGCTCTGATCAAGCCTTTCCATGGAGGGATTTTCCCCAGTATCCACCCTGAGCCTCCCCATGCCCAGCCTGAGGCCATTCCCTCTGCTCCTGTCCCTGTTCCCTGGAGCACAGCCCGACCCCCCCGGCTGTCCCCTCCTGTCAGGAGCTGTGCAGAGCCACAAGGGCCCCCCTGAGCCTCCTTTGCTCCAGGCTCAGCCCCTGCCCAGCTCCCTCAGCCTCTCCTGGGGCTCCAGCCCCTTCCCAGCTCCGTTCCCTGCCCTGGACACGCTCCAGCCCCTCGGTGTCTCTCTTGTGCTGAGGGCCCAGAGCTGTCCCCAGCACTGGAGCTGCCTCAGCATTCCCAGCGCCCTTTCCAGCTTTCCAGCCCCTCTGCACCAGCCTAGAGCTGTAGGGGGCTGGGGTGACCCAAGAGGAAGCCAGTTCTCACTTCAATTCATCCAGACAAACCCACATCCTGACCTGCTGTTAGGACACCAACAGCACACCTTGCTCCTATGCACGGTCCAACGTGACTGAGCACAAGCAAAGGAAAGAAAATAAAGAGATTGCTTTTGCAAGTGTTTTGCTTCCATGGGATGGATGTTAAGAGCTTAAAGTGCTCTTGCACACTTGATGAGTTTCTTTGAGGGTTGTGGCTTCCAAAGGCAAGAGAAACAGAAATACCACACTGTCACACACAACCAAAATGGTGAAAGTTGTAAGCAAATTTTCTTGACAACTACACAGCCAGGAGCTAATACCCACTGCCAACACCTAGGTAAGGTAATTGGGAAAAAATCTCTAAAATACAGAGTTCAGGCAGAACTACTTCATGCACAGGGCTTCCTCTCACCTGAACTGAAATTCAATTATTGAAAGGTGTAACCACCTCCAAAGCCCAACAAAGGACAAGTGCCCAGCCCATCTTTCACTTAACATGGCCTCAGCTGTTTAGGCTTGACTGACTGACTGACTGATGGTATTTAATTGAAAACTCACGTGTCTTCTTTAATTATCCTTCAGTTAAACACTAAGAAAATCCCAGGCCAATCCTCCATTCCTCCATGACTCCAAAGTGAAGTCAGGAGGAATGCAGAGCATCCTTTATGCAGAGAATATTTATTTCTCAGAAATGCCATCGCAGGCCAGCTGCTGCAGAGACAGGCTGTGACAGGCTACAGAGATATCCTGACATCCCTGAAAGCCTTTGTCTTGCCACATGGGATTTATCATCCCACAGTTTTCTAGGAACAAGAGATGCTTCCTATAAAAGGCAGCTGCAGTGCAAATTCTTGACATATCAATGCAGCCACCTGCTTCCAGAATGTTCTTTGACAGGACATCCAGCATCCCTCTCGTGTTTGTTCTCCCTTGAGTATTTATAACAGACTGTGCTCCAGCAGGTCCCTTCTGCTCTGAGACACCTGGGACACAAACTGAGGAACAGCTCAGCAGCCCAGATTTGTCTGTGCCTGAATGGGATGATGATAAAACCAAACCAAACTGATGCCCAGGGAGACACAGGGAAAGGCCCCAACCCTGGCCCACACATCTCATCCTCTCTCATGAGCAACCAATGACAACTTTCACATCTCTTGTGCAGGCTCCAAAACCCACCCCACTGTTTTCTGTCCCCTACAGCCATGCTGGACATCCCCTTGTGCAGGTGGAGGTGGATATCCAGGCTGAGGTGACACCCTCTTCTGCTCAGTGCCTCTCTGGGGCTGGGCAGGGAGGAACAGCTCACGGTCAAACCCTCCATCATCACCTCCCTCACACTTCCTGCTCACTGAGACTCCAAGCCAGGCTTCCCAAAGCAGCTGCTGAAGCACACACAGGAGGAGGAAGTCCCTGCAGCCCCAAACAAGAGAGATGCTTTGACTATACAGAGCAGGGAGGAGCTGATAGTGCAGGACAGCCCTTCTACTTGTTATCTGCTTCTTATCAGCACCTCTGGGTCAGGTGAAACTCTCCGTGTGTCTCAACTCTGCAAACAACCAGCTCACGCTCTGACAGCAGCACAGGCACGAGGACCTTTGACTGTCTGTGTTTGGGGCTGGAACTCCTCGCCAGCAGCACGGTTTGATTTCCAGCATCTCCTTTTAATGAGCCTCTTCTGCAGCAATATTTTGCCTCTCCTCATCCAGCCCTTTTCCAACAACAAGTAATTAGCAATGCGTCTTTCTCAAGCGGTGAGAGCATCTCAGAGAATGAGAGGAGCAGTTTATCTTTATTGCTGGCAGGCAGCTCTCGTACCCAGCCACCCGCAGGAACAGTTACTATGGAAAATAAAAGCAACAGAGATGAACCATGACTCTCTGTACCCAGGTACTGCTGCATCTCCACAAAGCATCATGCGTCTGTCTTGGATTTGCTGCTCCAAAACCACTACCTTTCCAGACATCAAAACATCAAGCACAGAAATGTAAATTATTATACCCTGGATCTGACCCTTTTCTAATTAAAATGTAAACACCTTTGAAAAACACATGAGTGTTTACTGCTGGAGCCAGCCTTGGGCTTTTCAGATACTGATGCACTCACAGCTGGCTGAGCATTTAATGTATTTCATCATCCCTCCAGTCTCAGGTCTGCTTTCTGGTACCTGGTGATGCAGAAAAGCCCCAGTGACAGGACAGGAGCCCACCAGCTGTCACACTGCAGTGCCACTCATGAGTCTGGCACAGAACACAGCAGGCAAACACCACGGTGCACTGAAACAGAGCCATCAAAATAAACACAGAAATAAATGGAGGGAAAAAAAGAGAGGGACAGACAAGTGCCGCAGAATCCAACCCAAAACAACCAGCTTCATCCCACAAGACAGGGAGAGGAGTAACCAGAAAGCCAGAAATCCTTATTCTCACCCAGACAACAATTTATTATGTAGCTTGCTTCCCTGCAATAAGCAACTCTTTGTGGTTGGAAAGTGAGTATTTTTCCTTTTCTTCTCTTTAAACAAAACCAAAGCCACATCACCTTTAGAAACATAAAATCCTTTAGTGTGTCAAATCTGTGCATGAGGTTGGAGTGGTTTTCCGCCAGATGGGCTTCCTTGTCTGGGGGAAGACATTACCTTTGGCTTGTGATAAATACTATCAAAAAAGGAAAGGAAAAAACAGCACACAACTAAGAAAAGTACTGTCTGAACGTCAAGTGAGAGGAGGTGGGTTTTTATGGGCTCACCCTGTGGTGGGATGCTCCACTACAGGGGATATCAGGACAAGGAGGCTGCTGGGGCATCACTGGCTGCAGCAACAACAGAAAGGAACACTCACAGATTTTGATACAAATTCAATACATGCAAATGCACCAGCATTTCTAGATATACAATCTGAAACAGGCCATAAAAAGCCTCCAACCACCAACCCCTGAATTGTGAACAGCCTGAGTTTTATAACCTATTTTACAATGGTTCATGCCACAATCTGTGACTTAAGGCAGACATAATAGATTTCCATATTCCCCTGCTTCTACTATAAGCTAATGGAATGAGAACCCACATTACATGCTACCCTTGTTGTTTTTCACCTTCACAAGGAAAATGTTGGCAGGTAAAAATATTGAACAACTATTATGAATATCTGAGGAAAGAGCATTTCACACATGCTCTTCTCTTCAGAGCTGCGCTGTTTCTCCTTGGAGAGCACACAGCATCACTCTGGTAGCTGGGCAGGACATGATGGCTGCAGGGATCTTGCTGGAAGATATGAACCAAGGATGTTTTCCTGCCAGATGAGCTTGCACATGTGCACCATGCACCTGTGTGTGCCCTCCTGCCATTCACCTGGCAGGCTGCAATCCTCAGGCAACTAACACCTGGTTTTGTGCCCAGCTCTTCTGGCACCCCGTAAGATGAGCCACGATGCCATGGAAGCAGCAGCCAGGGTACAAAACTCTCCATGCAGGCAGAGAGCACAGCCCACATCCTAAATAAAAGCACCACAACCATGAGCTCATCCATACACAGTCACTCGCGCACCCGCGCCCGCCGCCACGCATCATCCTTTGTAAATAACCAAAGGGAAACCATTATCGGGACCAAATCTTTTCTTTACAGGCACCCAGGCAATATAATAGGCACTTGGGCTGCGAAAAGCTCTGTAATCCTAAAAGACACATCCAACTCTAAGTTGAGATGTCAACCTGCTGAAGTAATCCATCCCACTGGTGGCTGCCCACAGGAGGGACTGGGTGGGAGCAGTGCACCCCGGTCAGTAGCAGGGCAGGCACGGAGGCCGCTTAATCCCCATTAAATCATGCCCGTGGCTCACTGGCAAAAAGCATTTTTGTGCCTCTACACCAGCTTGTAGCAGCATTCAGAGAACATACCTTGGCCACCAGCCAAAACACTGGAGCTGCCACTCCCGGATGGATTTTATGCTAGGAGGAGCCAGCTGGTCCTCTCCTCCTGGGAATCACAGGATCACAGAACAGTCTGGGCTGGAACAAACCTTTAAAAGTCATCCAGTCCAACCCCCTGTCATGAACAATAACACCTCCCACTTGATGAGGTTGCTCCAAGCCCCATCCAGCCTGGCCTGGGGCACTGCCAGGGATCCAGGGGCAGCCACAGCTGCTCTGGGCACCCTGGGCCAGGGCCTGCCCACCCTCCCAGCCAGCAATTCCTAATTCCCAATGTGCCAAAATCTGTGCCTGCCCTCTGGCAGTGGGAGCCATTGCCTGGGTGCTGTCCCTGCCTGCCTTGTCCCCAGGGGCTGTGCAGCTCTCCTGGAGCCCCTGGAGGCCCTGGCAGGGGCTCTGAGGTGTCCCTGGAGCTTCTCTGGTGCAGCTGAACAGCCCCAGCTGGGCCAGGCTGGCTCCAGAGCAGAGGGGCTCCAGCCCTGGCAGCAGCTCCGTGGCCTCCTCTGGATTCCCTGCAGCAGCTCCAGCTCCTTGTGCTGCTGGAGCCAGGGCTGGGGCAGCTCTGCAGGTGGGCTCTCACCTGAGCCCAGGGGCACAGGGGCAGGATCCCCCTGCCCTGCTGCCCATGCTGGGGATCAGCCCAGGGCAGGGGGTTCAGCCTGGGGCAGGCCCAGCTCTCACCCACAGCTCCCCCAGCTCCTTCTCCCAGGGCTGCTCCCTCTGCTCAGCCCCAGCCTGGGTTGATCCCAGGCGCTGCCCTGACCCAGGTGCAGCACTTGGCCTTGTTAAAACTCGTGAGGTTCCCATCTTTAAGGATTCTCACCTCCATCCCAACCAACTGCTTCCCTTCATCACAGCTTTCCTCTTTTTCGGAAATGAACCTCTTCTGTGCAACAAGAATAGGGACAGGAGAGCCTCTGGTGAATCCCAAATTCAACATCTCTGGAAGATGAGAAAGATGAGGAATGAGGAAGCAACATGCTTTTTGCAACATCAGCCACCTTCTGCACCATCAAAAGCAAATTTTCTGTGGGCTCCTGTTGCTAAAACCAAAGGCAACAATCCTTTCCAGCCTTGGGTATCCTGCTGGTTGGGATGGGTTAACATGCAAAGAGCATCATCTAAGGCAGCTCTCACACCTTGAGAAGACCACAGAATCATGGAATGGTTTGGGTTGGAAGGGCCCTTAAATGTCATCTCATTCATGTCATGAGCAGGGACACCTTCCATTGTCCCAGGTTCTCCAAGCTCCATCCAACCTGGCCTTGGACACTTCCAGGGATCCAGGGGCAGCCACAGCTGCTCTGGCAACCTGTGCCAGGACCTCATCATCATCACAGGCAATAATTTCTCCACAAAACAGTTTCCTCCCAGATGCCCTTGCAAACCCTATATCCATTTTTCAGGCTACAAGGATGTCCATGCCGTGTTATCCCACATAATTTCCCACTGCACTTAGGAAAGCAAGTGTAATACCTAGATAGACCCAGGTTTTACACTGGGCTCCCAGCAGCTGTCCCAGCAAGGACCACGATGCAGCACAGGCACCACAGCACCCACCAAAGGTCTCACCTTGCCCAGGGATGCTGCTGTGTGCAGGGATGGGCTCCCTGTGTGACCCCACCCCACTGGCAAAAGTCAGAGCAGCAGGAATGCCCAGCCCAGGACAGGAGGAAACCAGACCCTCCAAGCTTTGCTTTGTACAAGCAGCATGAGCCCAGCCCACCAGCTCAACCCTCCTCTCAAATCCATCCCCAGCTTTTAGCTCCTTCCAGCAGCTGATGAGGCAGCTTGAATCAATTCACCAGGAGAATGCCTGCCTTAGGGAACCAGCCCAAAAATACCAAGCACCTCCCCAGACAGGAATTTTTGGGAGCTACTGGCCAGCCACCAGCCTCCTTTCTGAGGCTTGAAGTGCATTTTTTTTTGCAATCACTCCCAAACTATCACTCTATTGGATGCTCTGTACCAGCAATGCTGCCACAGATCTCCAAAAATTCCCTTTCCAGGTGGCCCCACTCCACCTGTGGTTATTCCCCCTTGAAGTGCAGTGAGTGAGGGATGACAAGAAGCCAGCAATGGGGGTGGGAAGAGCAGCCTGCTGACTCCCAGGGTGTAAAGATGCTGCAAGCACTTGCACAGCTGCACTTATCACCCAGGGGACCTGGCTGAGCCCTAGCAGGCAGGAGCACGACAGGGAGGGGTTTGTTATTACAAAGCAAACAGAGGACAGGTACTTTCAAGACATGACAAGTAAATTGTTTTGAAATGAACATGAGCTCGGCCGGTCTGTTTACCTCCACCAGCAGCAAGGACAGTTGGGACTGGCCCTGATCAAGACAGCTTTGGGATTTACCAACCCTGTGCTCTAATCTTCCCTGCTGTCAGTGACCCTGACACCAGTCCCTTCTGCTAACCCCAGGTCTCACACCACAGGATCACAGAGTGCTTTGGGTGGGAAGGGATCTTCCAGTTACCCCCTTGCCATGGGCAGGGACACCTTCCACAGTCCAAGGCTGCTCCAAACCTCATCCAACCTGGCACTGGACACTTCCTGGGATGGGCCAGACACAAATTCCCTGTGCAACCTGTGCCAGGGCCTAAACACCTACTTTTTTCCTAATATCTAATCTAAATCTATTCTCTGTCAGTTTGAAGCCATCCCTCTGTGTCCTGTCACTCCAACAGACTCTCTCCATCTTTCCTGTAGGCTCTCTTCATGCAGTGCAAGAAAGCCTTGCTGAGTTCCAGTATTGCTGCTGGTGTACTGGGGACAAGAACATAAAATCTGTTCCAAAATACCCTTGAGTTGCTCTTTGTGTCCAGCTGTTTCATCCACCACAGACCCAAATGTGCCATGCACTTCACGTGTGACTGGTGTGACACCAGCTCCTCCATCCTGCCTCATTTCCCTCTCTTGTAAAACACAAACACTGCTCTTTTCTTTCACAGTACACACTAAATTTCCACAGCTCTCCATTATGGTGCAAAGTAACTTAAGACATTTCATTTAGGATTGAAACGGGACTTGACATTATTTTGTTTCCCGTCTCTCATTGAACCCAGCTAAAAATACTCTCATCCCCCACCATTATCCTTGGCACCATGATTTCTCTACATGCTAATTAAGAGAAAAAGCTAGAGTAAGCAATAATTATTTGTTAAGGACAATTCACAGGAAGGATAACTTGGGGCACCCACTCAAAGGATGCAGCAGGGCAACGGGATGATGGGGGGAGGGCTGTAGGTGCAGCACAGGGGAGCAGCATCTGCAGCTTCAGCAGAAACACCACAGCAGGACGCCTGCTATTCATGTACCTTTGACTTCAGAGATTAAATAGAGAGCTCAAACTATACTGCTTTGCAGGGAAAAAAGAAAAAGGAAAAAAAGGAAAGAAAAGAGACAAGGGAGAATTTGATTAATCAAGAGGCTGCTTAGGGATATACACCCAGATGGTATCTCACATCAAGGGCCCTTGAAGGTAAAGCCCCACCACTCCCAGCTCTTAGGTGCCAGCACAGGGTAGGGATGTTCATCTGAGGGGTCTCTATGACCCAACAATTCAGCAGCAGAATTTCAAATGGGATGTGAAAAGGCACTTCTGCAATAAGTTATACAGTATGAAAGAAAATAAACCTCATTCCTAGTGCTGAGGTAGTGCAGGACTTGGAGGCTTCAGAGGAAGACACCAAGAATGCCAAGATAAACACATAACTCTGGGGTTTGGAGCAGGCTCTTCCCACTCCTTCTAGAGCTTTCATAGAACCATGGAATGGTTTGGGTTGGATGGGACTTCAAAAGCCATCCAGTGTCACCCCTGCCATGGGCAGGGACACCTTCCACTAGTGCAGATTGCTCCAAGCCCCATCCAGCCTGGCCTTGGACATTTCCAGGAATGGAACAGCCACAGCTGCTCTGGGAAACTTTGTACTAGTGCTTCCTGAGGACCCTGGTCCCTGGGAACACTCTGATGATGATGAGCATTCCCACATGTCCATGATATCCAAAGGCCTGCCAGCACCAGGAACCAGAGGTGATGCCTGGCACTCAAGCCTCACTTGTCCCCTTGACCAGTGTGGGACAAGGGTCATGTTTCTCCTCTGTCACAGTCCCCAGAGGAAAAAAATTCACCCTTGAAGAAACAAAAGTCTGAACCTATCACAAAACAACAATAATAATTTTTTTAAATTACTTGTTTGCCATCACCCCAGATTTAGCTTGATGAATTTTAAATAATTTTGGTCAAGTCACTGCAGCCAAACCACTTGGGAAGGAAACGCTGAAAAAATGGTTTCACTTTTTTTTTTAGTTTTGTATTTTTTGAAAAAAGGATTTTTTGTTTTATTTTGTGGTGATGTACACTGAATTTCCACAACTCGCCATTATAGTGCAAAATAATTTAAACCACATTTCATTTTGGATTGAAATGGGACTTGACATTATTTTGTTTCCTGTTTCAACCAAATAAAAATATCTATTCTCATTGAACACAGCCAAAAACACCCTTATTCCCCACAACTGTCCTTAGCACTATGATTTTTCTACAGGCTAATTAACAAAAAAATTGAGTTAGCATTAACTATCTGTTTTATGGCCTGGTGTTGAAGAGTATTCACTGAGAATCTGAGGATAACTTAGGGCACCCACCCAAAGGACACAGCAGTGCTTCAGGAAAGAAGATTTGCAATTAAAAGTGTCACTGCAATCCACTTGAAAGTTAGAAAGTTAGGAACCTCCCTTTCTACAGAGGGAAATAAGGAAAATGGGAACTCACACTCTCACAAAGAAGGGGCACTGGTACAGCCCCAGTTCTGCTGGCAAGGTGCCACACCAGGCACAAGCCCAGTGCCAGCCCTTTCAGGCTTTGACCTCCCAGCAACGCCTCTGCTTTGGCTTGGTCCCAGCTCCTCCACGGGCTGCTCTGCCGCAGGAGAAAATTTTTGCTCTCCAGAGACTATCAGGCAGTGCACAAGATGACACCCAGGGGTGCAGAAACCCCAACAGATACAGCCTGGTGTGATGCCCCGCTCCATCCTCTCCGCTCCCTTTCAGGTCCAGCCGGATGCCGCGCAGGGCGAGGGGACAAAAAGCCCCAAACAAAACAGGTTTTCAGGGCAGTGCTGCTGACTTGTTGTTTTCCAAGCCCTCTGCCACCAAGCCCCTGTGGTGCTGCTAACCTCTGCTGATCCCATCAGGTGGTTTAACCGGGAAGCTTAGCAGTAAGCCCTGCTCCTGCGAGGAGGCACCGCGTTACGTGGGTTATTCTCTGCCCAGCCGTGTAGCTCTGAGCCCCAAAATCCCAGCTACAGCTTACAGGAAGAAAATCAAGTGCCTCAATGGAGCAAATTTTTCCCAGGTTGCAATGTTTTGTTGTTGGGCTGGATTTAATTTTTTTTCTTTCTGTCCTAGGCTTTCTATTTTTAATGTTGAAGTACATGTTAAACCCTGTTAACATGCTGCAAATCCCTGTCTTGCTGGAAAAAATAAGAATTTGGCACCTCTAAAAGGCACCTGACCTATACCTGTAGCCAAATAAACATATTATAAACAGGAAAAGAGGCAAGTAGAGAAGGGAGAAAGCACAGTGGGGAGAGCAAAAGGAAGAAAAAATGGGATAGAGAATAAAAAAATCATGATAGGCCAAAAATCCAAAAACAAACCCAAAACCAACCAAAACCCCAAAACAAACAAACAGACAAACAGACAAACAGACAAACAAACAAACAAACAAACAAAAGGGATCAGGAAGAACAACACAAATGAGATAAGGGACACAAAAATGGGACAGGCAACATAAAAGAAGGGATAGAAAAGAAGAAAAAATGGGATAGGCAACAAAAAAATGGAAGAGGTAACAGACAGAATGGGATGGGTAACTAAAGAAAAAAAGTGACTGGCAACAACTCTGCATCCAAGAGCTGGGCAGAAAGTGGCACTGCATGGTTTTCACCTGTTAACTTTGGCAGCCAGAGGATTTCTGCAGTAAGATGATGCACGTGTACAATCAGGGCAGGGGGAAGAGGAGGGAGCTGTGATGGAGACCATGGTAGCAAAGAAATCCCTGCAGGAAGGCTGCCTGGAAAGTCTGGCAGGCTGGGACCACCAAACCCAGCAGGATGGCCACTGGAGCAGGAAAAGCAATTCACAAGTATTACACTGTCTCTGGCTACAGCCCTTACTCTCAGGCTTCACCTAGCCTGAGCAAAAGAACATTATTATTAGGAGACAGACAATAAATCAAAGAACAGCTTGGAAAAACCTGTGAAGCCTCCTGAGAGCCAAGGAAACCTGCACTATCTAGGGAAGAGCAAGATTACAATAATTAGGTCAGCTGGCGATAAGCCTCCCCAGCACACACACGCGCTGCCGCTCCACCCGGGAGCGCTGACACCCCCCAGGAGCTGAGAATGCCAGCAGCAGAATGCCCGGGGCACGGGAAACACCAGCTGCACAAAGCCTCCTCCAGCAGCAAACAGCTGCAGCTGCTCCGCTCCAGGTCTGCGCATCCGTAGGTGAAGCTTGGGAAACTCTGATGGGATACTGGAAAATTTCTTTGCTTTGAGCTGCGGTTCAGCAGCCAACATGTAACTTGAGTGTGAGATCTGGGTGCGCAGCTGGGAAACAGCAGCAGGACCCAGCTGGAGGAGGCCCTGAGCAGGTTTGATGTAGAAGCTGGCTCTGCACTGAGCAGAGGGATGGACCAGAGGAGCTTACATCAACCCAGAATAACTTCAAGATCTTACCTATTGAGATCTTCCCTGAGCCCAGACTTCCACAACAAAGCAAGAAAGACATGCTTCAAGCTCAATGAAAACCAGAAGAAAATTCATAACACAGCAAGGTCAGGCTGACCTTTAGGAGAGGAATCAGGCTGACATGAAATTCAAGTACATGACAATCCCATTGAGCAAAGCTGCCTGCTCTGGGAGGCACAGGATGGTCCCATGCAGTGAGGGCTGAACAGGGAATGCATGCACTTTTCCCTGGAGAAACGGAGACTGAAGCTTTTTTTACTCATCTCCTCCTTCCTGGATGGTTTGCCATCAGCTCTGCCCATGCTGGTGGGGCTCAAGGACTTGAAAGAGCCACAGCTGCAGGCCCAGAGTGTGGGCTGGACTGAGATCACATCCACATGTTTGACCCCAGATGAAGCAAACAGGAAGGGCAGACCAAAGAGCAGGATGTGCTCACTGCTCCAACCTGCTCTTGGCTCTTCCTCCCCACCTGTGCCATCATCTGCCACTCTCTGATTTGGCCATTTATTACTGGAGCCCAACCTCCAGGCCAGAGCACAGAAACCAGTCACCTATGCTTGGGCTTTCCAGTCTCCCTCCTTGCACTGATTTGAGTACAACCACCACCTTCCAAAAGACATTTATTTTTTTTTAACAGTGGAGGCAGAAAATCCCTCACTGGAGCCTCCACACTGTTTTTCTAAGGTGCTTCTCTCTGAACACCTCATCAATACTCTCACCTGCCCCTATAACCCACAACAGATCCCCAGAACAGCCCAAACAACAACAGCGCAGGATGGTTTTGTGAAGCCTCCTGCTTGCAGTCCACACAGCTGTGTTGACACCAGCAAGCTTTTCCCACCTGTCAGCTGTAGAAAATCCAAGCTCTGCCCTGCTCAGGTGAAACCTCACCTGCAGAGCATCTGGAGTCCCCAGCAGCACAAGGAGCTGGAGCTGCTGCAGCCAGTGCAGAGGAGGCCACGGAGCTGCTGCCAGGGCTGGAGCCCCTCTGCTCTGGAGCCAGCCTGGCACAGCTGGGGCTGTTCAGCTGCACCAGAGAAGCTCCAGGGACACCTCAGAGCCCCTGCCAGGGCCTGCAGGGGCTCCAGGAGAGCTGCACAGCCCCTGGGGACAAGGCAGGCAGGGACAGCACCCAGGCAATGGCTCCCACGGCCAGAGGGCAGGCACAGATTTTGGCACATTGGGAATTAGGAATTGCTGGCTGGGAGGGTGGGCAGGCCCTGGCCCAGGGTGCCCAGAGCAGCTGTGGCTGCCCCTGGATCCCTGGCAGTGCCCCAGGCCAGGCTGGATGGGGCTGGGAGCAGCCTGGGACAGTGGAAGGTGTCCCTGCCCATGGCAGGGGATCAAATTGGATGATATTAAGGTCCTTTCCACGTAAACCATTCCAGGATTTTATGATTCTCTGAATTCATTAAGTACTTCAGGATGTAATTACTCCACTGACTGACTGATCCAAGTTAAACCCAACCTTCACACAAGAATAGCATCCTACAGACTCCACTGTTTCCTGTGTGCCTCATGCAACCATGAAGTGCCTACACTCACTACAGTTCACTAGCTAAAAACCAGCATCCCCCATTAAATACATACAAATAATTTTCCATATTCCTAGGTCATGCAGAAGATGTCAGGCCCAGAGTTGACCTTCAGCCTCCAAACTCCCCTCATTAATATCCTGACCAATGCTCTCATTTGGTTATGTGCTCTGACTTCCCTTCCAGCACATTAAAAAACAGTCACTACAGTTCCCTCTGTACTTTTAATCAAAGCTCACCTCTTTTTTTGTTAAAATAATCGGCTAATCAAACCCATTGATTCCAAGCTGACATTCCTCCTAATGCTTTAATCAATAGACAGAGATGTTCAGAAGGCAGCTAATATGGCCTAAGGCAGAGCACAGAATGCTGCGAGGACAGGTTCATGATGTGGCTGTACTTCTTAAAAGAGGAGAAAAAAGATGAACACAATCAAGTCTAAACCCAAGAAAGGTTAGTGGAATATTTCTAGATGATGACCAACTTTGTCCTTCCCAGCACTACCCTTACCACCACACAAATATTCATTTTTGATGCCAGACTTCCTAGTGTTATAAAGCAAAGCAGTAAGCAATGCATGCTGGAATTCCCTCAGAAGATCAAAATTGCTCTTAGGGTTTTGAGTATCTGATTTGGAAACAGAGTGGTACGATTCTAGATGGCTTGGGAGTTTCATCTCATTTTTATCTGCCCTTCTCCCCTTTAGAAAGAAGCAGAGCAATGATGGCTTCCAGGGTAGAAGAATAATTAAACCAAAGCTAATGCACTTGTTTTTTATCCATGGGACACCAGAATGCCTGGTATCACTTGGAGTGGCAGATGATTTATCGGCTTCCTTGCAGAGCAGCAGTGTCTGAAAGCCCTGTGGAGAGCAGAGCAGGCAGTGTGTGTCCTCCCTGGTATTTAGCAGCCGTTTCAGCCCTGCCATGAAAGGCAAGCTGGCAGCGGTCCTGCACGGAGCCCGTGTCACCACCCATCCATCACCCACCCCGCCCACCATCACCCAGGCGAGCAGGGCATCCTCCAGCAGCACCGCCCGAGCCACCTCCCCTCCTGGGAGAGCCCATGACATCACTTTCCATCGTTTTTTACAATATGACCAGGCCAGCCCTCAAAATTCCATTTGGCTGATCCTTCCTCCACAGACGTCCGCAAGGCCAAGGAGCAGACAGGAGACCTGGAGCTGCCACGGGTCTGGCAGCACGGCCTGCTCGCTGCTTCACTCTGTGCCTGGCACAGGGACAGGTCCTGCTGAGGGCTCATCCTTCCCCTCTGTGCCCTTCCCTGCCGGAATGAGGCGGGAATGCTCCTGCTGAATGAAGCCAGCGTAACTGGAGGCGCTCAAGGAAAAACTCGGCAAAGCCAGCAAGGGATGACTCTGCAAATCCGAGTGGGGGGAAAGGCTGAGTCACTTCCTCCCCCACAGCCCTAAATAGAGAAGAGCGTAAGGAAAATCATTCTCTGAGCTGACAAAAAAGGAAGAGAATCCCCGGTGTAAAAAAAAAAAAAAAAAAAAAAAAAAGTTTAAAAAAACAAAAATCAAAGTGCACTTAGTGACAGCAGAAGGGAAAGGGACAGAAGAGGCAGCCTCCTGCTGCAGCTGTAATGGGAACAACAGCAGAGAGGGGCAGAACACCATCCCTGGCTCCTCTGGGAACTGGAAGCTCACTAATCACTTGTAACAGCAGCTCCAGCTCCAAGGCAAGCTCATGGACCATGGCTGATGCTGAAAAGCCACTGCAATGCTGCCTCATCCTCTCCAGGTGATGCTGCCAGCCGTGACCTCAGTCCTGATGGGAAACTGTGCTGAGCCTGGCAAGTGTCCAAGGAAGCTTTTGGGGACAGAATTTACCCACACCTCAGCCTGCAAGGACTCTGTGTGAGCTTGTAGGTGATAACACATGGAACATCACTATCAGGAGCAGTCACAGTGTAACACCTGATGAGGAGAGGAGAGGAGAGGAGAGGAGAGGAGAGGAGAGGAGAGGAGAGGAGAGGAGAGGAGAGGAGAGGAGAGGAGAGGAGAGGAGAGGAGAGGAGAGGAGAGGAGAGGAGAGGAGAGGAGAGGAGAGGAGAGGAGAGGAGAGGAGAGGAGAGGAGAGGAGAGGAGAGGAGAGGAGAGGAGAGGAGAGGAGAGGAGAGGAGAGGAGAGGAGAGGAGAGGAGAGGAGAGGAGAGGAGAGGAGAGGAGAGGAGAGGAGAGGAGAGGAGAGGAGAGGAGAGGAGAGGAGAGGAGAGGAGAGGAGAGGAGAGGAGAGGAGAGGAGAGGAGAGGAGAGGAGAGGAGAGGAGAGGAGAGGAGAGAGGAGAGGGACCTTTAAAAGTTATCTAGCATCATCCAAACACACCCTCCCTGGCAGCATCCCTGCAGCCAACTCCTCCTTTCCTGTGATGAAAATTATTTGGTTTATTTCCTTAAATGAACTGTAGTGAATTACTAAGGTAATTTACTTAAGAATTAACCAACCTGCTTGCACCCAAACAGACATTATTTAGGTTTACAACTAATGCAGCCTCTCCTTGCAGACAAGAAAGAATTTACATTTCCCTTTTCTACCCTCTTTCTTACAGCCTGTAAGTTCTTATCTCCAAAATGTGCCCTCCTCTGTCAAATTTGGCTGATATTAGATATTAAAAAAGGTTCTGGAAGAACAGCAAGTGACAGTAAGTCTGAGTGCATAAGCCTCATTTCTGCTCATTCAAAAAAAAAAAAAAAAAACAAGCATAAAAACAGGGGAGAAGCTTCAAAGTGACTGCAGTCGATAAATGAATCTTTCACCCTATGTGACAAAAATATATCTATCAAAAAAAAAAAAACAAAAACTGAAGCAAGTGCTTTTTCTCAAAATCAATTTTGAGAAAAACAATGTGCGCTCTGCAGATGCTCCAAAATGCAGGATCGGGGGAGGACCAGTGCCCTGAGGTGAATCTTGGCACTAAGAGCACCCTGGCAGGGAGGGATGCTGCGGCTCTGCTGACACTCCACGGGGCTGTGATGCCCTGCCCGTGACTGATGCTGCTCTGAGCACCTGCAAAGGCAGGAAAAACACACATCTGCCTGTGCCTGGCTAGCACAGGGATGGACAGAGCAGGGATGAGATGGAGAACTCAGCATCCACCACAACAGCTTTCCAGAAGTGTGTGTTTCATTGCAGTGCTGCTGTCGGGGTGTGAGAAACTGCTGATCTCAAAAGAAGGGGGAAAAGCTGGGAGAGAAAATTGTCCACCACCTCAGCACAGCCTTCATCCACACCTGGGGCCTCCTCTTCCTTTAGAGACCACTGCCGGCATCACAGCCAGGAACCTGAAAACTTCACCTGGTTCATCTGCTTACAAGGATGAAAGGTGCACACGGCAAGAAAAATACAGAAATCATTTCCCAAAGCACCCCCCGAGCCTCTATGTCCTCCTGTAAAACCTCCTGCTACAAAAATTACTGCTGCAAATTTCACCATCACCAGCCCAGCTTCCTAAGCCAAAGGAAAATAAAAACAAAGACACCTCCAAGGTGATCGTCTGGCTGGGAAGAAACATTCCCTGGATCAACGATATGCCCTGATTTAAGGGAATACAATTCCCGTGGGTTCAGGCATACACTCCTCTCTCCCCTCGCTGTGCAAAGCAAACACCTTCTTAAACATAAAACATTGTTATTAACCTCCAGCTGACAATCACAGCACAACCACAACCCTTCCTGCTTCCTTTTCTTCTCCTGCTGAGACACACAACATGGTATTTTTGATGACATGTTATTAAAATGCTCCCTGGCTTCACTGCAGTTGGACACGGCGCCCAGGAGTCCTCTAGCCCCAGGGGATTTGCTTCTGGATGGGTAATACAGGGAAATGCAGCACCCAAAAACAAAGCAGCATTTAGCCTGGAGAAAAGGAGGCTCAGAAGGGACATCCTCACTCTCCAAAATTCCCTGACAGGAGGGTGCAGCCAGGTGGGGGCCAGACACTTCTTCCAGGTTATAAGTGACATGATGGAGGACATGGGCTCAAGCTGCACCAGGGGAAGTTAAATTGGGTATTGGGAAAATGTTATCCACTGAAAGGGTGGTTAGGCACTGGCATGGGCTGCCCAGGGCAGTGGTGTAGTCCCCATTCCCAGAAGTGTTCCAAAAGCATGTGGATGTGGCACTTGAGGACACGGTTTGGTAGTGAACATGGTGGTGGTACTGGATTGATGATTGGCTTTGGTGCTCTTAGAACTATTTTCCAACCTTGGTGATCCTGATTCCATGATTTGCAGACTACTGCTTTGGGCTGGCTGGACCTAGACTACACCATACACCTGCCAGTGACTGCAGCACACACTTCTATGCAGGATGAAAACATCCTTTAAAATTTACTCCAGGTTAACTCCTGCAAAATCCCTGACTAACAAACACCAAGGAGTGTTTCTGCAGACACTGCCATACTTCAAGGCCACCTGCAGAAGCTGGTTGGCCCCAAAATGACGTCCCCATGGACCACACATGAGGAGGAGCAGCTCACAGGCATAGGTGAGCCTCTGCAAAGCTGCCCCAGCCCCAGGCTCACCCAAGGCTGCTCCACCCAAAACCAGCTCCATGTCACCTCACAAAGCTTTGGCTTCACAAGAGAGGTGCTCAAAGCTGGGCACAGCCAAGACCCCTGAAACATCTGCAGTGCATTTCTGTTGTAGCTCAAAAGCACTGTGGTAGCACAGATAGACTTGAGAGATTTTATCAAATTATGTGAAAAACTCAGGGTCACAACTGCTTATTTCATGGAAACACAGAATCCCAGAATGGTTGGGGTTGGAAAGAATCTTAAAGACCACCTGGTTCCTGCCATGGGCAGGACACCTTCCACTGTCCCAGGCTGCTCCAAACCCCATCCAGCCTGGCTTAGGACACTCCCAGGGATCCAGGGGCAGGCACAGCTGCTCTGGGCACCCTGTGCCAGGACCTCAGCACCCTCACTGAGAAGCATCTTCTCCTAACATCCAACCCAAATCTACCACCTTTCAGCTTAAAGCCATTCCCCCTTGCCCTATCAGTGCTTGACGTGGCAGCAGACCATCCCAACACTAATTTGGGGGTTCATGGGGTGAGATCCCCAACGTATGGTATGGCACAGCTGATGTGAGGGACCCTCCTGTGCCACAGCCTCCCATGCCAACCCAACTGCTCGTGTCCCAGGCCAGCAGCCACCCAACACAACTGGCAATAGCTTGGTTGTGAACACCAGCTTCTCCCAAGGTCCTGGTAAATGCCAGCCAAGCCACACAGCTCCTGCAGGATTTCAGGAGCTCAAAAGCATTTTTCAGAAATAATTATGAGCCCTGCTAATTGCAATTGCATTGCAGGTGCCTGGGCAAGCAAGCTGGTGGCAGTTGCGTCTCCCAGTAGCTTCTGCTCTGGTGCAGGGCAGGCTCCAGTGGTGGTGAAGCCTCTCCAGGGTGGAACAGCCTGTACAAACCAGTCCCAGAGAGCTGAGCCTGCTCCCAAAGGAGGGAGAAGTTGGTTATTTTTGGTTTTTGGGTTTTTGTTTGGTTTTTTTTTTTTTTTTTTTTTTTTTTTTTTTTTTTTTTTGTGTTAAGGGCAATTGCAGCGGGTTGACTTTGGTTGGAATCCAGGCAAACACCAAAGCAGATATCTCACTCCCCTCCACAGCTGGACAGGGGAGAGAAATTAGAGCAAAAGGGTCATGACTTGAGATAAGGACTGTGAGGGATCCCTCCCCAAATCCCATCATGGGGAAAACAGACTTGAATTTGCAGTATTAATTGAATCTATTAACAACACAGTAAGAGCAGAATAATGGCAAGTAAAATAAATCTCAAAACACCTTACCCTCACTCCTTCCTCCTTCCCAGCTCTACCTCCTCCCTTGCTGTTGCAGGGAGACAGGAATGAGGGTTATGACCAGCTCAGAACAAGATGTTCCTGCCACTGCTCAGGGAGAGAAGTCAGAGGGAGAGAAGCCAGAGTCCTCACCCTGCTCCAGTGTGGGGTCCCTCCCACAGGAGACAGTTCTACATTAAGTTCTCCAGTGTGAATCCATCCCGCGGGCAACAATTCTCCATGAACTGCTGCAACGTGGATCATGGGGTGCAGTCCTTCAGGGACAGGCTGCTCCAGCATGGGTTCCCCCTGAAGTCCTATCAGGATACCTGCCCTAGCATGAGCTCCTGTTTCCACAGATCAGCATATCCCTGCCAGGACCCTGTTCCAGCATTGGCTTCCCAGGGGCTCACAGCCTCTCTCAGGCACCCCCTGCTCTGGCGTGGGCTCCTCCAGGGGCTGCAGGTGCGTCTCTGCATCCCCACACCCTCCGCGGGCTGCAGGGGAATCTCAGCTCGGGTGCCTGGAGCAGCTCCTGCTCCTCCTCCTGGCCTGAGCTTGGCATCTGCAGAGCTGTTCTCTCACATGTTCTCACCCCACTCCTCTCTGGCCACAGTAACAACTGCCAGTGACGGGCAACCATTTTATTTTCTTCTTAAATCTGTTATCACAGAGGAATCACCATAATTCCTGATGGACTTGGCCACGGGGTCTGTCCTGGAGCTGGCTGGACATGGGGCAAGCTCCTGGCAGCTCCTCACAGAAGCCACCCTGGTAGCTCCCCCCATTGTTAAACCTGGCCATGCAAACCCAACAGACCCATTCCAACCACAGGTGAGAAAGAAGAAGCTTGTGGGCAGCCACGTGCACCCTCAGGTCACCCAGGCACGATGTGACACAGGGGATGGGGACACCACAGAGCCACCCAGCCCTGCTCTCCATGCCAGGGACAGCCCCACCACATCCACGCTACCCCACCCATATCCCTCTCCATCCTGGTGGGAATACAGATGTTTTCCAGCACCACCCCACCCCCTGCACGGATGCAGCCAGGCTGGGGAGGGAGATGAAGCTGAGCCAGCTGCCACAGAGGAGACGCCCTGGATAAATGTCTGCACGTTGTGAAATGCACCTGCAGCAGGTTCCTGGCCGACAGGTGTGGCCGGACTGGTCCTGCAGAGATGGCACAGGCAGAGGTTTGGCTCTGTCACCACAGGTTCTCCCACCACCCCAGAAACCAAGCTCTTCTTCTCCTGGACCACAACTGCCGCATGCCTGGGGAACAGGGAGGCTGAGGGGTGTTTGTGCAGCACAGGAGACAGAGCAGTGCCTTTCTGGAGTGAGCACACGGCTGCTCCCAACCAACCTGGGGTGCCTAAAATATCAGTGTCACACAGACTGCCTGAGAGGACTCTCCAAGAGCTAACTCAAAGCAGAAAAGTCTCAAATCTATTAATTTTCCATCATAAGTTTTCTGCAATTCATCCATGACAGAGGCATCACCTCCCATTCCTGGCCACTGCTGAGGTACCTCTGCACTTCAGCACCACAATGACAATGCAAAATCCAGCAAGCCAACAGTGACCATGGCACAGCTCAAGGCAGACGTGAAAGAAACAAAACCTCTCACTTCAGCAGGGAAGCTTAAACGCACCAAAGTTTTAAGAACATCCAGTGTTGCTCCCATTTCAGTCTGAACTGAGGGGGAAACACACTTCTCTCAGGATCACCAGCAAGGCATCTACGTTGTTAAGTGAATATATATACACATATGCAAAAATGTATGTAAATAAATAAAAATAAAATAGCCAGAGTCTCAAACAAACAGAAGATGACTGGTTGGCTACAGTAGCCCTTCATTTCAGAGGACACAGTAATCTGCTAATTGTCCTCAAGTGGCAGAACTGCCCCTTCTCCGAGGAGTTTCACAACATCCCGAGGCATTTATGGAGATTACTCAACAGCAGCCTCAACACTTCCAGTCTCCTGTTGTCCTTTCCCCAACCTGATCATAGCCCTAACAGAGTGGCAAACTGTTAACCCTGAAACTTAACAATAGTGTAACATAAATGTCTTAACACTTCTGCCAAAGTGAAAAACAGTGAAATCATTGATGATATTTAATTACTCCATCAGAACATAAAGAAAGAATGTTAAATGTTTCTCAAACAACTCTTGAAAAAGCTGCCCCAGCTTCCACAGAAAACAAGGTCTAGCTGTACTTTAAGCCTCACTCCTCACAAACACACAGGACCCCAAGGCTCAACTGAGCAGCAAGAACATGAAATTAAATTAGGTTGAGAAGGGTTTTCTTGCTGCTTTGCAGAGACCTGTGGGCAAAATCTCAACCAGTGACAACTACCACAATTTCAGACCCTTCCTGATGGGGAAAAACCAAGCAGGAGCAACGATGGCCGCAAGGAGAAATGGGAGAGAGCCACACACAAATTGGTTAAGAAGGGGAAAGTCAATACAGCACAATTCGTCCTCACCAGGAGATCACAGCAGAATGAACTCAATCACCCAGTTCACCTCAACATGAGGTACTCCAGAGGGCAAAGAGAGTATTGTTATCCTCATTCAAAATCAAGTGCTGAAGAAGAGGCTTCTGGAGACAAAGCCCAACATCCCACCATCTCTCCTTCCACAGTCTGGATGCAGGGCTAACATCCATCAAGCATGTTTCCATGCTTTGCATTCCATTTTTCATGGCTTTTAGGAACCCTCCAGAGACCATTCCCATGCCATTTGTGGATCAGGCTGGAACAAAACCAGCCAAGCCCCTCAGGTACCTCAGCCCCTCTTCCAAATGGCATCACAAAGGCAGAGCTGGAGTTCAGTTCATCTCCACAAATTCTCTCCAGTCTTTCATCCAGTCAGGTGCTGGGCTTCACCCCCCAGATAACCTGAGACAAATTGCTTCCCTGCAGCAGCACCCAACTGCAGCTCCTCTGCTCTAAAAGCAACCTGAGGCCTTATAAATGATTAAAAAAAAAAAAAAAAAAAGGACAGCCTGAGCTTCCCAAAACAGTCACTGCTCGTCTGTGCCAAAGATAACACACAGTGCAGGGCAACCACAGCCTACAAATCTTACCCAAGGCTTGAGGGGATCAAATGCAGCACAAGGTTTTGCTCTTGAACCTTGGGCTCATCAATGGCAGAGAAAAGCCTTTGTGACACTCACAGGGAAAAATAACGTTGGTGGACACAACAGAATGGCTGTTTCCACTCCCTGGAGACAAGGTGTGAATATTTGCTAGTCAAGGTCATGTAAATCATCAGCAGAGTAGGAGGGTTCCTCCTCCATCCTGTGTGGCACCCCCCCCCGCCACAATGTGTATGCTCAGATGATGGTCCACCATCAAAAAGCCTTCCTAGGTTTTGTAGAGAAGGGACTATGAAATGATCTGCTCTTATTTTGGCATCTTTGCACTGAAAGACACAACCTGGAAGCTCAATCTCTCTTCTGCTTCCTCCCATCTCTTCCATTTCTGTTAACGAAACTGTGATTTTAACCTTCATCCCACACCCACCTGAGTGGTGGAGGAAGAGCAGGGTGGATTACTGGAGAAGGAATGAATGTGGCACACATGGGCACGTGGAAATGCCCATTTGAGGGAAGCACACAGGTTCTGGGGCACTGAGAAACAGCACCTGCCCCTTTCCAACCTAATGGCATTGCTGCTCCATCCACTGTGGGATCTCACGGGTGGGAATCTCAACCTTTCCAGAGAAGCCTGACCCAGGGAATGGCCCCGGGAGGCGAACCTTGGTCTCATTCCATAGAAAAACCACTCCAAGGACTGAGTTTTGAGGCACGGGGAGGCCAGTGACAATCAACAACTGTGCCCCCAGCGTCCAGCATTTCTGGGGGCAGCTGCGGCAAAAAAACATCCCACGGCTGCCGGCTGCTCCGCTGCCACAGCATCTGTTGTCCCCTCCTGTCACCCACCACGGCCCCCGAGAGCACGTGCAGCCAGAGTGACTCTGCAGGAAAACGATCACCGTAGAACGACAACAAAACCGGGTCTCTGCCGAGCCCTCCGAGCCCGCTACACCCGCACCCAGCCCGGGGGCCGCTCCTGCGGCGGGGTGGGCGCCGCTCCCAGCCGGGACCATCCCAGGGGAGCGGCGGGGATGCTCGGCGGGCACCTTTGTGCGGCGGTGCCGCTGTGCGGGCTCTGCCGCCGCGGGGCCGCCGATGGCGCGGCTGCTGCGGCGGGGACACGATGCGCTCCCCGCGCTGCTGCCCACGGGGGGCTCGCCCGGGGCGCGGCTGGGGGGCAGCCCTGCCCTTCTCCGGCCGAACGCAGCGCCCGGGAAGCTTCCAGAGACGGCGAGCACACCCGAGCCCAGCCCCGGAGCTCTCCGCCGGGAGCGCCGCAACCCGGGGGGGCCCTACGGCCACGCACGGGCTGTCATCGAGCGGGGGGGACACCCCCGGGGCGAGGCCGCCGCGACACCGCCAGTACCGAGACGTGCCCAGAAACCGGCTCCATCGGCGGCACGACCCGCACCCCCCCGCGGGGTTCGCGTCTTTCCGAGGGAGACAAAAGCAGGGATGCGCTCCCCCCGCCGCCCCCCTTCGCTCCCCCCCGGCCGGTGCTGTGTCACGTCCCCCCCGGGCCGCGCTTACCGTGCGGGGCCGGGCGCGGTCAGTGCCCCGCTGAGGGGGTCATGGGCGCGGCGCGGGGTTGCGGGGGGCGCGGGGGGCTCCGGGGGCGCCGCCCGGGAGGACGCTCCGGCTCCGGCTCCGGCTCGGCAGAGGGACGGGCCGGGGCGGCGGGCAGTGACGCGCCGCGCTCCGCCCGCGGCCCGCGCCGGCCCTGACGGGAGATGTAGTCCGGGGCTGCGGCCTGCCCGCCGCGGGGGGGCCGCACGGCGGGGACCGGACGGGGACACTCCGAGTGCCGCAGCCCCACGCCTCTGACGGGAACCTCCCGGACCCCGCAACCTCGGGATCCGGCAGGGACCCCCGGACCCTCCCACTCCCGGGATCTGACAGGGACCTCCCGCCTCTTGCTCCGCCGGGGCTCCGAGGGAGACTCCCCCATCCCGCAAGCCGGGCTTTGACAGGGACCGCCCGGACCCCGCAATCCCATAAAGTGACAGGGATCTAGGAGTCCCGCACCCCGGGGATCTGACAGGGACTCCCTCGATCCCGGACTCCTGAATCTGACAGGGACCCCCCGCACCCCTCACTCCGCGGGGATCGGCTGGTCCCTCGGCACCCCGGGCCCTCACAGAGATTCCCGCATCCACCCCTTCGGGACCTGACAGGGACCTCCGGATCCCACAGCCCCGGGATGTGACCAGGGACCCCCGTGTCCTGCACGCCGGGGATCTGGCAGGGAACCCCCAGATGCCCAAACCCTGGGACCCTCAACCAGCGAGTCCCAAACCCTGCGGGGCTGGTGAGAGACCAGCCGGGCTCAGAGCAGCCTTTGGGGCGGTGTTCACCCACCCAAAACAGCGCCAGGGGCAAACACCAGCTCGCGTGTCCTCACCTGCATCCATCGGGAGTCAGTTCAGAGCCGCAATCGTCTCCTCACGACAAAGCAGCATCCAGCTGGGCTTCAAGGAGCGGGGGTTAAATGGGGCTCAAGAGAAAGAGACTGCAAGGGTTTCACAGAGTCACAGAATGCTTTGGGTGGGAAGGACCTTAAGATCATCCAGTCCCACCCCCTGCCATGGCAGGGACACCTCCCACTGTCCCAGGCTGCTCCCAGCCCCATCCAGCCTGGCCTGGGGCACTGCCAGGGATCCAGGGGCAGCCACAGCTGCTCTGGGCACCCTGGGCCAGGGCCTGCCCACCCTCCCAGCCAGCAATTCCTAATTCCCAATGTGCCAAAATCTGTGCCTGCCCTCTGGCAGTGGGAGCCATTGCCTGGGTGCTGTCCCTGCCTGCCTTGTCCCCAGGGGCTGTGCAGCTCTCCTGGAGCCCCTGGAGGCCCTGGCAGGGGCTCTGAGGTGTTCCTGGAGCTTCTCTGGTGCAGCTGAACAGCCCCAGCTGGGCCAGGCTGGCTCCAGAGCAGAGGGGCTCCAGCCCTGGCAGCAGCTCCGTGGCCTCCTCTGCACTGGCTGCAGCAGCTCCAGCTCCTTGTGCTGCTGGAGCCAGGGCTGGGGCAGCTCTGCAGGTGGGCTCTCACCTGAGCCCAGGGGCACAGGGGCAGGATCCCCCTGCCCTGCTGCCCACGCTGGGGATCAGCCCAGGGCAGGGGGTTCAGCCTGGGGCAGGTCCAGCTCTCATCCACAGCTCCTTCTCCCAGGGCTGCTTCCTCAATCCATTCTCCAGCCAGTCTGTGTTTATGCCTGGGATTACTCTAACCCTCATGGAGGACCTTGCGTTTGGCTATGTTGAATTTCATGAAGTTTGCATGGGCCCATTTCTCAAGCTTGCCAAAGTCCTTGTGCATGGCTGATAATCCAAGTGTTTCTATATAAACACAAAAAATTCTGGGACAAGAAATGTGAAAACCAGAATTTAAGCACCTTTTAAACGTCTGTCTAGTCCACTGGATCCCTTCAACCCAGGTGCTCAAAGCCACTCAGAAATGTTCCTACAAGCAATTTAAGTCACTTTCTGCTTACCACACCAGGCTCTCGAAAAGACTCACCCAACAATCATTCCCCTTTTCTTGTGGTCTGGGTTGTATTCAAGAGGTTAACTATTTCTAACCATGGATTCTTTGTTGCTCCCTGTCTGGTTCTACCGTCACACTCGTCTGGATAAATGGATCACGTTAACGAACATCAACGCAAGGACTGCATCCATAAATTCACCAGAATTGCTGGCCTCTGAAGAAACCTTAATTCTACTTTGACAGCAAAATCGGATTCCAAAGATCTCTCTCCCTGCTGTGCTTTATTTTGGGCCTTATCGTTTGCTGGGCAGGTTGTCATGACAACCTGATATTCACCGGAGGGTGGCTGTAATTGGGAGAGCACATTGTTAATTTAGCTCCAGATTCTTTTTATTTTGTTGTATTTTAAGCAAAGGGGGACTGCCTAGATTTTCATATTTTTATCTATGATCATACTACGGTTTAATTATTAATCTGAGTGCCAATAGCATCTCTCCAGTGACGGCTGAGCTGCAGAGCTCACCAGGGCAGAAAACGGCTCTGCCCACATCCTTTTTTCCCAGCTCATCTCCTCACGCAGCCTCCCCACATCCCCTCCAGCCCTCAAGCCCCTAAACCAAGAGCCCCCAGGCCCAGGATTTCACAGGGACGCTCCTGCCGTATGGGGGAGAATAAAAGGTGTGACCTACTGTTGTGTTAATGCTAATTTTTTGGAATTCTGGTGTCAGCTTTAACCTGAAAACAATTCCTCTCAGATAGTTATTTAGAGCAACTCGCTCTCTGCAGAGAACACCAGCCCATAATATTAACATGTGAACACGCTGACATGTGGAAATCCAGCTCCTGGATGGGAACAGCAGCTCCTGGCTCCACATGCTGGGACCTCTCTGTGCACCCCATGGCAGGTTCTGGCCCCACATGCTGGGACATCTTCTTGCACCTCACTCCTGCCCCAACAGGCTTAGGGACATCACAAAATGTCACAGAATGCCACCAAGCACTCGCCTGAATCCTTGCTGGAAGCTGGAAGGTGTCAGGACTGGGGACTCTGGATCAGGAACTCTGGATCAGGACACACGACTTCCAGCCTGAGATTCTTGGGAAATGACCCATCCTGCAGGGCACAGTGTGTGTAGGAGTGTGAGAAGGAGCTGGGTTTGTTTCTCCAGGGGGTGTGGGGGGATGTGAAGAGGTGACACCAGGGTGGCATCAGGGTGACATCGGGGTGGCAGCAGGGTGGCTAAAGGCAAACCCACAGCGGGGTGGTGCCAGACTCTGGAGCAGTGCCGCGTCTGTCGCGCTCCCACCTCGCGTGGGCTGGAGGCTCCCTGGCCACGCTGCTCATGGCGTTCATTATCCACGTGTCCCAGCAGGAAGAAGGGGCAGCTTTCCGGTGACCGAGGACTTTTCTCCAGGGGCTGGCGCGGCTCCAGGTCCAAAGAGCAAAGTGGAGCTGCCGAGCCCATCCCCATGCGGGAGCAGCCCTGCTCCCCTCAGCCCCTCTGAGCTGCTCATCCCTACCTCCTCCTTTCATCCCTGCTTCTGGATTAATCCCGTCACAGCCCAGGAAGGAGTTGGGAAAGGAAGAGGATTTCTGCTTGAAAAGAAAAAGAAAGGAGAGGAGTTGTAAAAGCTGGGGATGGAGGAGGGAATAGAAACATCCTTCTTTCAAGGAAAAGATGCTGTGGCTGCTGTTCTGGGTACCATGTGCCAGGTAATAACACGAGATGACTCAGTGTTTGGGAAATTAAATTGGCTCTTTATTAAAAGCATGCATTTAGGGAGGTAGTGAGGTGTCAGGGGAGTCCCTGCATTGCCTTAGCAGAGGGAATTCAGGCAGGCTGTCTCACTCCCTACGCTGCCGAGCACGGAGTTCACAAGGTGCTGGGACACAAATCCAGCCTCAGCATCCTCCCAGGGCTGCTCCCAGGGAAGCACTGAGCATCTCTGGGAAGATGTTAGGAGCTCTTCTGAAGCTCTCTCCTACCTCATTCAGTGGAAGCTGTTGGGTCTCTGCCAGTGGGAAGCGCTCCAGCCTCAAGACTTTTGTCCCAGGAAAATAGCAAGAGGCGGAAAGAGCAGCTGGGGACACGAAGAATTTTGAGAGCACAAGCTGCAACTCAGAAAATGCTGTGCCAAACTCTAGTCTTGCCCTGGCAATAGCCTTTAAAATGCCTTAGCAATGGTGGGAGTCTGCTGATTCCAAGGGGAAATACAGAATATTGACAAAGTACCTTGCTCGTAGCTGGGTTGTGCTGGTAGCTTGGTGCCCCTTCTCTACCCCTTGAGCAAGTCTTGGCCTCACAGAAAGTAGCTGAAGGCAAAATTCAATGTACTGTTTTCTGCTCAAATCATATCTCCCCTCTGTGGAATTCTCATTTTTGCATACAGACAGGTACCGAAAAATTAAGCTAAAGATGAGAATTAATTTCTTTTTCCCCAAGTCCTGCCAGCACAGGTGGGATGGTGGAGGTGTCTGCCAGGATGGAGACACAGTGATGAACTCTGTGGGTTTCTAAGAAGTGGCTGTGGCCATTAAGTGCTCAGATGCTCCCTCAGAGACTTCTGCAGGAAAATAAACACTTAAAATAGTTGGCCAACAATCTTCCTGCCAGAAATTAGACTGATCCTTATTATGGTCGGGCTGCAGTTGAATTGAAAGCAAATAGACGTCCTTTAAAAACACAAATAATGGACCCAGTGTAGGAGCAGAGGACTGGAGACAGACGAGGTCTTTATTCCCATTCTGACAGAGCCTGAGTGAGCAGCTCTGCCCTCCTTCCCAAGCATCTGTCCCCCTTCCCAAGGGAGATGTCTGTCTCTGCCCTGGGGTCAGGGATATTGGATGTGGAGTTCCAGCAGTCCCTGCTGCATCCAAACCTCAAGGTGTGAGGCAGCCTGGCTGAAAACCTGGAGAGAAGCAGAGGTGATGGGGTGTGAATGTGGCCAGGCAGGCTGTTCATGACAAAAGAGACAGCACTAGCCTGTCAATACTCTCTCCTGTACAAAAAAAAAAAAAAAAAAATCATATGTGTATATATATATATATATATATATATATATATATATACATATATATAGATCAATATATATACAGATATATTCTATATTTACATTTCAGAGCAGGGCACCCACGGGTGAAGCAATGCCTGGCTGTGGTGGGAGGGGAAGCTGGTGAAGCTGGTGTTGAAATGCTGAATGTGGGGACAGGCTCCTTCCCCCACTTCCCCGTTATTTTTAGAAGGGCATTTTTATCCAGCACAGCCATGGGTGCCAAGGCTGTTTGCAAGTCAAGGCTAAATTCACTGGTATTTGGAAGAGGTCTGGGTTCCTGGAGATCAGGGTTTGTGAGCAATAATTTGCTTCAGAAATGCTGAAATCCTGCCCTGATGCTGCTTTCCATACTACAGGTGAGAAGCTGCAACTCAGAACAGCTGGATTTTCTCCTTGACCTCCCATGTAGCTTAAAATAATAGCCTTAATTTCCCATATTTCACATAATTCTGTTGAATAATGAGACTACCTGGACATAATTAATTACTTTCCTCCACTGATTTAATTCACAGCTACATCGTTGGATTTAAGAGGCCTTGGAAATACAAAGTATGATCACCCGGGTAAGAACAAATTACCAATTTAAAGGATCACCGTGGTTCTAGCCCCGAGGATTTGCAAAGGTCAGGCTGCTGAGGAGGCTGAGCTGCGAGCTGGCAGAGCAGGGACCTAGGGTGGTGATGAAGGATGTCCTTCCACACCAGGCAGGATGGATCCTGTCAGACACCTCCACAGGGTGACAGAAAACATCTCTGACAGGGACATTAATAACTCCAGTTGTGCTGGATTTCAAATTAAACATTGACAGGTATGTTTGGCAGAGGCATGGCTGGCCGGAAAATATTACAGTAACCCAGAAATCTCTCTCTTCCTCTGGTTGTAAATGGAATTTTTTTTCCATAATCCCTTACTGTGGATATTAATTGCATCGAAGGATTGTGATGCTGCTTAGAGGGGTGCAGTGGGGAGGAATTGCTAATAGTTGGGGTGGGAGAAGAAGCAAGGGAATTTCACTGGGTTAGGGATGTGCAAAATCCAGAACGCTGGATGGAGGACCACAGCAAAAGATTTTTCTAATGTGATTTTCCAAGGAAAAATTATTGCAATCTTTCAATAAAGGGGGCTTGGAAGAAAAGTGAGACTTTTTAGTTAGGCCTGTAGTGACAGGACAAGGGGTGAAGGTTTTAAACTAAAAATGTGTGGATTTAGATTATATATAAAGAAGGTTTACACAATGAGGATGGTGAGGCTCGCACAGGTTTCCCAGAGAAACTGTAGCTGCCCCATCCCTGGAGGTGTTCCAGGCTGGACAGGGATTGGAGCAACCTGGGAGAGTGGAAGGTGTCCCTGCTCATGGCAGGGAGTGGGAATGGATGAACTTTACAGGTCACTTTCAACCCAAACCTCTCCATTATTCTGTGGGTCTGTGCCCTTGGCCATTTCATTGCTCAGTATCATACCGTGTACAGGTAGTTATATTTATTTTTAAGCAACTTCTAGTCTCAGAATTCTGCCTGGAATGATGTAGTAGCTAGAAAGCCAAGCTTTGGGCAGGGGCTCTGGCCCTGGGTACAGTTTTCACCATAAAAAGGCTGAGGAGAGCAGGCTGGGCACCACAGTTGGGATGGCTGCAGCACCTGAGGGCTGGTACTGCCTTGGGGCTGGCAGCCCAGCCCTTGGCTGGAGAGGGGCAAAGGCAGGATGACTCAATGGTCTTGGGCCTGGATGATCTGGGCTACTGGTGATGGCAGATGAAAGCCTTCCATTCTTAGCTTCACCTTTCTTCCCCTAAAGTGGATACAGCTCTTCTTGCCCTGCTGGTAAAGCACCTTCTGAGCCTTCTCCAGGTGTAAACCAGCACTGTGTTTGCAGGGATAACAGCAGCCCCGGGTCAGCAATGACTCTTTGAACATGTCCCAGGAGAGAACCTTCCCTGGGAAAATGAGAAATGTCTCAGACTGTAACACTACAGCCCTGTGCCTCATCTGCTTCAGGGCTGTGGCAGCTCCCCTGCCTGGACTTGGGTTAATCCAGAGCCTGGTGGGAAGGGCCCATCAGGGAGGCCTTCACCACACTCCTGCTGATGGCAGCAGCCCAGGTTCCAGCTTCTCCTGCTCCTGGGAGCCCACATCCTCTGCAGTCACCTGCCTGCACCCTCTGTTATCTCTCATGCACCTTCTAATGATGCCTTCCCTGGCCCTGACTCACCTGCTGATGTGGAGATCCTCCCTTCCTGGCCACATCCTCTCTCCCCCTATCAGCAGAGCCACTAAAAAGGAAGGAGGATTGGCAGCAAACAGCACTCCAGCACCCATCAGCCACGGGGGAGCTTGGAAAATGTGCATTTTGTCACCTTGGAAAATGTCAGCTAACCACAGTTTATATATTATGTGCAATGGAGAAGCCATCAGGGTTGCTCAAGGTCTGCTCCTCCAAGGAGATGGACTCACACTTCTCCTTTCACCAGAGAGATGTGATGCCTCAGAGCACCTGAGTCTCTCATCCTCTTTTCCCCACTGGGCATCTCCACACTGTGAAATGATAGTCCTTAACCGCATAAACTTGTGGTTTCCACATGCCAGCAGCTCAGGCTGAGCAATGACAGGAGCCCGGGACTTATCCTTTGTCTGCCAATAAAATAAGTGAGCTTATCTTCACACGGGCTTTGCTTCTTATCACATAGTTTTGGTAAAAATACACAGTGCTGCAGGTGTAAAAATACACCTGCCCTCCCTTCCTCAGCAGCTGCCCAGGGCTGACACCCCAGTTTTGACCCTATTGCCTTCCCAGCAAGGTGACTGGGGAGGAAAGGGAAATGTTTTCATTCCCTGCTTGCTGAAAAAGCTGTTAGGAAAAAAAGGGTTTGACAGGTTCTTGCTTTTTGATAGGAGAAAAAAAAAAAGAGATAACAATATCAAACCACAGGCACGTCAGGCGCATGGCAGGTATTTTATAATGCTCTGGCCTCTGGGAATCAGAGCTGGGCAGGTTTATATTAACCATGCTGGGACAAAATAGAGACATGCTGATACCCTCATATCTACACACAGGGTAGCAGACACACATCAGATGGAAATTTGCAGCTGCCCAAATAACCAGCCACGCGAAGGTGCCAGCTGCCCTGCCCAGCACACGTTATCCCCACTAGCACAGACTTTGCCTGGAAAAACCCTTCAATTTGTTTGCCCCAAAACACTCTGTGTGTGCCACCAGAAATGACAGAAATAATGAGAAGTCATTTCACCTCGCTCTGACTGACACTTGTCACCCCCATGAGCTGGAGTGTAGGGCTCAGGGCACTGGGGCTGGGGGAGCCTGGCCTTGAAGGGTTCTGGAGATGGGACATCTGCCACCTCTCTGGGCAACCTGTGCCAGGCCCTCACCATTCTCACTGTAAAAACAACTTTATATCTGATCTAAATCCATCCTCTTTTAGTTTAAAACCTTCACCCCTCATCCTGTTGCCACTAAAATGTTTGTCCCCAGCACTGCACACAGGTTTGCTAATGGCTCTCTGATTTTCTATTATTTTCCCTAAAGAATCCTTCAAATTTGATTTAAAAAATATGAAGCAGGCATTTTTCCAGAGCTAGCTCTGTAAAATAATCTTCCTTTTCTAAACTGCCACTGTAGTATGACTGTGCTCTACCCCAGCTGGGGACCCCCAGGCAGGGCTGAGCACACAGCACCCTGGCTTTCCTGTGTAGCAGGACTCAACTGTTTTTCCCCAGGGGAAGGACACAGGGAGATGGTTTCCTCCCTGCACTGAGTGAGGAAATTTCCCTTGTTTCAGAAGTGACAGTAAAACCTGGGAAGATGCTGAGTTCATCCCTGCTCAGCTTGGCTCCTATGAATAATTATTAGCAGGTCTTTGGAGCTAGACCAAGAGTGAGCAGGCACAGCCCTTCAGTCAGCAGATATTCCAGTGCCCCTTCTTCTGCTGCTGAAATAAAATGTCTAATTTAACTCAATTTCCAAATTATACTAATTAAAAAGTACTAGCAGCACAATTAAGTGCACTCCGCAGAGAGAAACTGCTTTTCATGAAAGGCCTGCTTTTGGATTCCAGATAATATAGTTTCCAGCAGATAATGTTTAATTTCTCCATAATAATCCCATATTCCCCAGCTGGGCTTCGTTCACAGGGGCTGAAGTGCAGACAGCTAGAGCAATAGTAGTTGCTCTTCATTCCATCATCCATGCAGGTCCTGGAGATGAGAAAATCCATGACATTTTCAAGGTGTGGTGGTGGTAAATTAATTTCTACAGTTTTAAAGAACAAAAAAGTCTGGTCCCCTCTCCCAAGTAAGGTGTGCTCTCCTAAGAGGGATTTGATTTCAGAAGGGGAATTAACTTTGCTGCAAAAACACTGAATAAATCTTCTATTTGTTCTCTCCAGGACACAGCAATTTAAATTGAACAAGAAATTATCAAGAAATACAGGTATGCATGGCAGGAAATGAAAGATGGACAAATTTAGTTGCAAGAATTTAAGAGCAAAGGAAATTAAGGGTGTGGGACCTGGGGCTGTGGTGGATTCCTCATCATCTGCAGTCTTTAATCAAGTTGTTTCTCCTTCTTTTTTTTTTTTTTTTTTTCAGGTGCATTTAATAGAGGCTTCTGAAACAGTGTGCTGGGGCTTTAGTGAATCGGTGGGCATTGTTTGGGGATTACAGGGTGGGGCTCTGTGGGCTGTGGGAGAGAAGACATCAGAGGACACCATCCCTGCTGGCCTTGGCTCAGCAAGCCTGTTCCTGCTCACCTTGGGAGAGATCCACCTGCAGACAGCGCCTCGGAAATCCTGGATGGATTATTTGGGCGTGCTCAGGGGCAAAGGGAAGCACCAAACCTTGTGGCACCCCTGGCTGGGGCAGGGCCGTGGCCACCCTGCCAGGGCACTGTCCCACTGGAGGGACTGGGGAGAAAACACACGTGAAAAATGAAAAAAAAAAAATCTATTAAAAAAAGATACAGAACCCCAGGTTAATCTTTTCCTTAAGAAAGGACCTTAAAGTTCTTTTAGTCCAACCCCCTGCCATGGGCAGGACACCTTTTCCTAGCCCAGGTTGCTCCAAGCCCTGTCTAACCTAGCCTTGGACACTTCCAGGGATTCTGTCTGGACAGAGAAGAGTTTTGGGTTTTGATAGATGTGGGTTTGTAGGAATGAATGTTTCTTCTGCCAAGAAAGTTTGGACCTTGCGATCCTTGGGGTCTCTGCAGAATGGAATTCTGTGATCCCTCACAGTGTTGGCAATCCCAGAGACCAGGTAACACACACAATGGCCACAAGCAGATAAGATGTTTTCAAAACATATAAGGAGGTTTCTGTTAACCATTTTCAGCATTAAATTGTGGTTTCTCTGTGTCTTTGCCTTTTGCTGCCTGATTCCTGTGGGGTCAAAGGGCACGGCAGAGGTGCTGTACACCACACCCACATAATATATGGAATATACTAGGAAGAAATATAAGGGAGAACATACAGGAAGGAATTGCTGGCTGTGAGGGTGGGCAGGCCCTGGCCCAGGGTGCCCAGAGCAGCTGTGGCTGCCCCTGGATCCCTGGCAGTGCCCCAGGCCAGGCTGGATGGGGCTGGGAGCAGCCTGGGATAGTGGAAGGTGTCCCTGCCCATGGCAGAGGTGGAATGAGATGAGCTTTAAGATCCTTCCAACCCAAACCATTCTGAGACTCTCTGATTCTCTGGTGTTACTCCTCATAAAAATGGGAATATTGAAATGCTCAGAGCAGCAGAAGCCCTTTCTGTCACTGGGAGAGCAACACCTCCAGCAAGAGCCAGACTGAGGAGCTCCTCCCTGCTCCCACTGGACTCACAAACTCCATGTCCAGCACACGTCCTTGAGACCCACAGCCCCATCCTTCCCCATCCCCTTCCCTCCCTTTAGCACCACCACCTGCCTGAGACGAGAGAAGGGCGCTGGCTGCCTGTCCTGCCCCAGCAGCAGCACATCCCACACCCCATCCAAGGGCAGCTCCAGCTTGGAACAAAGCAGGCATCACCCTTGGAAACGCCCTGGGCTCCTGCTGCAGTTCACAGCAGGTGAAACGTGGCAGCAAAGTTTACATAAAGCATAGTCAAACAGAGCTGCATTTCTGCCTCTGAGACATCAGCTCTAGAGCTGATATTTTCTATTTTCTTGGCTTTGTAAAGGATTTGTGCCATAGTTTGTCACGCAGAGAATAAATTATAGGCATTCTTGTGATCTCAGTGAGAATAGCCTCTCAGAACAGTGACCTTGACACAGCAGTGTCCTCCTCTTCCAGCCCTTTTCCCACATCTGAGCCTTTGCTGGCAGCGGCCAAGCCTCAGAGACACCTGAGTCAGGTCTGAATAAGCACTCAGAGGAGCAGGTCTTGTTCCCCTCACTTGTCCCTGCCTTGGATGTGTTTGCTCACAGAGGTTATTCCTGTTCAGAACCTGGCCCGAGGACACCCAGCAGAAACACAATTCCTGGTGTGTTCTCCTGGGTGCTCAGAAAACTCACCTGGAGACACATTTCTCCATGAATGCTGCTGAAACACACAATTTATTAATTTTTCTTGGACCATTGGGCAGTGTCTCTGCAGGGCCAGGTTGGATGAGGAGCAATCTGGTCTAGAGAAAGGTGTCCCTGTCCTTGGCAGGGGTGGAACACGGAGAACCTTAGGGTCCCTTCCAACCCAAACCATTCTGGATTCTCTGATTCTCAGAGACCATAACCCTCAGCATCTCCAGCCATGCAGTAACCATATTCCTGCCATATTCCAGTACCATATTCCTGCCATATTCCACTTTTCCATTACAGATGTTGCTGCCATTATTCCCATCCCATCTTCCGTCTGGCAGCAGTTACATGCAGAATGGACATCAGGATATTTTCCCTATAGATTTGGGAGAGTCGGGGGAGGAATCTCATTTTGTTAAAAAAAAACAAAACAAACAAATTTTAAAAAAAGAAAAAAAAGATTTTTGGTCTGTCTAGTGTATAAACCTTTTCCTCCTAGTCAGAGTTAAGTGTGGTGGAATGCCCCTTTATTGACTCTCTCTTTGGTTAAGCACAAACCCAAACATTCCTGTGCTGCAGAATGGCATTTGCTGTTCAGATGCGAGTCCTGGGGATGCTGGTTTGTACCCAAAATGGGACCAACATCACAAATGGAAATGGCTCTGCTTGGTTGCCCAAACACTGATGTTTTGTGCCATCAGAGACATCCTGCCTGGGCACAGGGATGACAGAGCACCTCCAGGACCAGGAGGAGGGATCTTAGAGAGATCTCTAAAATACCTCAGTTTCTAAACCAAAATCAAGCTCTGCAAGCCCAAAACACATGTCTGGGCCCAACACAAACCAAGGAAACATTGGAAAGTCACACTCAGTCCACACTAAGGTTCACTTTCCCTCTCCAACCTCACCTATTGCAGCCCCCCTGGTTTTTGCCCACCTCCACCATGTGGCCATCCTGAAAGCAGGGAGGGAAGGGGACTCTGCTGTGCACCCCAACTCCAGCCTGCACCACACAGCCTTGGGTAGGGCAGGAACCTCCTTGGGAGATTCCCAACCTCTGCCTGGAGCACAGGGAATGGAGCAAACTTCTGTCCTGGGGGTGACTGGGGGCACCTCCTCTGTGTTTGCCTGACAGGGATCCCCCTGCCCCTTTGGCCTCACCAAGCTTTAGGATTTGAGATGCTCCCAGTCAGCTGAATCCTTCAAATCCCAAAAGCCCAGACCCCCTGGCTGTGTTAACAAAAGCACTGTTGCACTGCTGGTTCCAAATGCTTTTCAGTCCGAGCAAGCCCGAAGCCCAAGGTTTAAGGTTTACCCTGCCTATGAGTGAGGTGGATGGAAAAACAGGAAGGGCAAAAATAGGAAATAAACAAGGTTCAGTGTTCAGGTGGTTAAAACTGAGTAGGGTATAGAGTGGCAAAAAGCATGTTTTATTTTAAGTGAGGAATCCTGTTTCTCCATGAGTCTGTCCATGAGAAGATGGGATGAAAAGTGCCATTAAATGTAGAATTGGCATATCTGTGAGATCACATTTGACACACATTCTAGATAGAAGAGAAAAAATCCTGCAAGCAAACCAACGCCATCAGAAGTGGTTGCCATTAACTACAGCATTGAACTGAACCGTCTTTGAATGATCTTGAATGAGTGTGTCCTTCAGGAATTCAGAACAGGCAGATCTCAGGCTCAAACCACCCAGCCCCAGGGCTGGAGCCCCTCTGCTCTGGAGCCAGCCTGGCACAGCTGGGGCTGTTCAGCTGCACCAGAGAAGCTCCAGGGACACCTCAGAGCCCCTGCCAGGGCCTCCAGGGGCTCCAGGAGAGCTGCACAGCCCCTGGGGACAAGGCAGGCAGGGACAGCACCCAGGCAATGGCTCCCACGGCCAGAGGGCAGGCACAGATTTTGGCACATTGGGAATTAGGAATTGCTGGCTGGGAGGGTGGGCAGGCCCTGGCCCAGGGTGCCCAGAGCAGCTGTGGCTGCCCCTGGATCCCTGGCAGTGTCCCAGGCCAGGCTGGATGGGGCTGGGAGCAGCCTGGGACAGTGGGAGGTGTCCCTGCCATGGCAGGGGTTGAACTTGGTGATCTTTGAAGCTCTTTTCCAACCCAAACCATTCCGTGAGTTCCTGCTCTAACAGCTCCAAGGGAGGATTTTACTTATTACCCATTAAACAGCAGAGCTGGAAGCAAACAACTTGCTGCCCAAGGGCTTGTGGCGCTGTAATCCCAGGGAGGGGCCAAAACAGATAATTGCTCCCTAAAAATTAGACTTTTCTCTCAGCATACCTCCTGCACATAGCCCATCCAGGACAACCTTCATCCTGCAGGGTCTCCTGTGTGGGACCTCAGCACTTCAGGACTGATGTGCAGTCCACCTTTGGGGGGCTCGGGAGTCTTGGAATATTGCTAGAAGTGTTTGGTGGCTAGACTTTGATCTTACAAGGGAGACGACACCTGTATGAGGATGAGAAGATTTCACTGGGGTAAATGGTGAAGGGATAAGTTAATTAGTGTAAAACACAGTTTAAGATTTCTGTACAGGGGAGTCTAAAGAAGTAAGATAGAAGAATTGAGGCGTGTCTTGTTTTTCTTCTTCTTCTTCTTGGCTTCTATTTTCTGTGGTGATGTTGGCACTTTGGGATTGGTTATTACTAAAAGTGCACTGGTTAATAAAAGTAAAAGGCATTGAGGAAAATTGATAAATATTGTATACGTAACTTTGAGTATAAAAATAGGTGACCGCCCCGGGGGCTCTCAGTGTGCTCATGGCTGGCTGCTGTGCAGACCTCTGTTAGGCCAAGAGAAAATCTTTTAGATAAACAATTAATAAACACCGAGACCGAGAAAAGACCTGAAGCCTCTTCTCGTGCTTTGAAGCGCGGGCTGCCCAAGGCCGCCCCGGGCCTTTCCAGGTCACCTAAACAGCCGAGAAACCGACACTCCTGGGCAAACCCAGTCCAGCTGTGCAAGTGCTTTGTGCAGGGGTGGGCAGAGGAGGAGAACTGCCTCCCTCACGAGTGGAGAGACAGGACAAGAAAAAACTGTTAAAATACTCTGTTAAATCAGAGTATTTGGTGCTTGCTGCCCTCTGAGCAGAGCCTGTGGCACCTTGCAGAGGCAGCTGGGACCACAGGGTGCTCACAGGGCTCTGGCACCACAGCACACCCACACAGCCCATCCCTGTGTCCTGCCTCAGCTATTCCATCTGCAGTCTTTGCTACAGATGGGGTGCAAGTGGGCTTGTGCCTGGTGCTGTTCCAACCTGGTGATCCCCCCACCCACATTCTCCTGCGTCCCAGCAGCCTCCCCATCATGATATTCCACATCCTGGTGCTCTGTAATCCCCCCATCCTGGTGTTCCTGCAGTGCATTCCAGGATACCTTCCATGATATTGGTGCTCCTTCACCCTGGTGCTCCCCCCATCCCAGAACTCCCATTCCAGACCACATCCCAGTGTTCCTGCACCCTGGTGAGCTTCCATCCCATCACCTTCCTCCATCCTGGTTCTCCTTCATCCTAGTACTCACCTCCCACTGGTCCCCCCAACACAACACCACTATTCCAGTGTCCCCATCCCAGTACTCCCATCCCAGTTCCTTCATCCCAGCACCTCTGTCCCAGTATCCTCATCCCAATGCCATCATCCCAATACCCCCACTGCAATTCCTAATCCCAGTTCCCCCATATTAATACCCCCATGCCAGTTCCCCCATCCTGGTAACCCTTCCCAGTTCCCCCATCCCAGCATCCCCATTCCAATATCCTCTATCCTGTTTCCCCATCCCTCTACCCTGCCCCTGTTCCCTCAGTGTTATAACCCCATCCCAGTACCCCCATTCCAAAACACCCATCTCAGTGTCCTTACCCCTGTTTTCCTATCCCAGTATCCCCATCCCTGTCCCCCATCCCAGTATCCCCATCCCAGTATCCCCATCCCTGTCCTCCATCCCAGTATCCCCATCCCAGTATCCCCATCCCAGTATCCCCATCCCAATATCCCCATCCCAGTATCCCCATCCCAGTATCCCCATCCCAATATCCCCATCCCAGTATCCCCATCCCAGTATCCCCGTCCCTGTCCCCCATCCCAATATCCCCATCCCAATATCCCCATCCCAGTATCCCCATCCCAGTATCCCCATCCCAGGATTCCCATCCCAGTATCCCCATCCCACTATCCCCACCCCAGTATCCCCATCCCTGTCCCCCATCCCAGTATCCCCATCCCTGTCCCCCATCCCAATATCCCCATCCCAATATCCCCATCCCAGTATCCCCATCCCAGTATCCCCATCCCAGTATCCCCATCCCTGTCCCCCATCCCTGTCCCCCATCCCAGTATCCCCATCCCAATATCCCCATCCCAGTATCCCCATCCCAACATCCCCATCCCAATATCCCCATCCCTGTCCCCCATCCCAGTATCCCCATCCCAGTATCCCCATCCCAGTATCCCCATCCCAGTATCCCCATCCCTGTCCCCCATCCCAATATCCCCATCCCAGTATCCCCATCCCAATATCCCCAACCCAATATCCCCATCCCAGTATCCCCGTCCCTGTCCCCCATCCCAGTATCCCCATCCCAGTATCCCCATCCCAATATCCCCATCCCAATATCCCCATCCCAGTATCCCCACCCCAGTATCCCCGTCCCTGTCCCCCATCCCAGTATCCCCATCCCAGTATCCCCATCCCAATATCCCCATCCCAGTATCCCCATCCCAGTATCCCCATCCCAGTATCCCCATCCCTGTCCCCCATCCCTGTCCCCCATCCCAGTATCCCCATCCCAATATCCCCATCCCAGTATCCCCATCCCAGGATTCCCATCCCAGTATCCCGATCCCAGTATCCCCACCCCATATCCCCATCCCTGTCCCCCTCCCAGTATCCCCATCCCAATATCCCCATCCCTGTCCCCCATCCCTGTCCCCCATCCCAGTATCCCCATCCCAGTATCCCCATCCCAGTATCCCCATCCCAGTATCCCCATCCCTGTCCCCCATCCCAGTATCCCCACCCCAGTATCCCCATCCCTGTCCCCCATCCCAGTATCCCCATCCCAGTATCCCCATCCCAGTATTCCCATCCCAGGATTCCCATTCCCGGCCCCGCCCTCCCGGTACCGCAGGCCTGTGACGCTCTGCCTCCCTCTGGTGGCGGCTGCCGGGAACTGCAGGCAGCGCCTCGGCCCGACCGCGCAACCCCGGACAGACCCCGAACCCCAAACCCTGCAAACCCCAAACCCCGGACAGACCCCGAACCCCAAACCCTGCAAACCCCAAACCCCGGACAGACCCCGAACCCCAAACCCTGCAAACCCCAAACCCCGGACAGACCCCGAACCCCAAACCCTGCAAACCCCAAACCCCGGACAGACCCCGAACCCCAAACCCTGCAAACCCCAAACCCCGGACAGACCTCGAACCCCAAACCCTGAAAACCCCAAACCCCGGACAGAACCCGAACCCCAAACCCTGCAAACCCCAAACCCCGGACAGACCCCGAACCCCAAACCCTGCAAACCCCAAACCCCGGACAGACCCCAAAGCCCAAAGCCCAAACTCTGCCGGGCCCCTAAACTCCAAATCCCAGCCGGCTCCTCTAACCTCTGCCAGCCCCCCAAACCCCAAACTCCTGCCATCCCCCCAAACCCCTGCAAACCCCAAACCCAGGACAGCCCCCAAAGCCCAAACCCTGCAAACCCTAAACCCCGGACAGCCCCCAAACCCCAAACCTCAGCCTGCCCCTCAAACCCCTTCCAGCCCCCCAAAGTCCAAACCCCAAACCCCTGCCAATCCCCCAAAACCCAAACCCTGCCAGTTCCCCAAACCTAAACCCTGCCTTCCCCCCAGACCCCAAACCCTGCCAGGCCCCCAAACTCCAAACCCCTGCAAACCCCAAACCCAAAATCCCTGCAAACCCCAAACCCCAGCCTGCCCCTCAAACCCCTTCCAGCCCCCCAAAGCCCAAAGCCCAAACTCTGCCTGTCCCCCAAACCCCAAACCCCAGCCTGCCCCTCAAACCCCTGCTAGCCCCCCCAAACCCCAAACCATAGCTTGCCTCCCAAACCCCTAACAGTCCTCCAAACCTCAAACCCCTAACAGCTCCCCAACCCCTACCTATTCCCCAAACCCCTGCCTGCACCCTAAACCCCTTACGGCCCCTCAAACTGCTACCTGCCCTCCAAACCCCTAACAGCCCCCCAAACCCCTGCCTGTCCCCTAAACCCCTGCCTGTCCCCCAAGACCCTGCCTGCCCTCCAAGCCCCTGACTGCACCCCCCAAACACCTGCTCTACCCCTCAACAGCTGCCCACCTCCCCAGCCCCTGCCTGCACCCCTGAACCTCTGCCTGCAACCATGAACCCCTCCCTGCACCCCAAACCTGAGCCTGCCCCCATCATGAACCCCTGCCTGCACCCCCAATCCCTGCCTGCACCCCCAACCCCTGCCTGCACCCCCCAATCCCTTCTTGCACCCCCGAACCCCTGCCTGCACCCCCAATCCCTGCCTGCACCCCCAATCCCTTCTTGCACCCCCGAATCCCTGCCTGCACCCCGAATCCCTGCCTGCACCCCCAATCCCTTCTTGCACCCCCAAATCCCTGCCTGCACCCCCCAACCCCTGCCTGCACCCCGAATCCCTGCCTGCACCCCCCAACCCCTGCCTGCACCCCCAATCCCTGCTTGCACACCCACAGCTCCCAGTTCCAGCCAGATGGCTCCAGGGATCCTTTCCACATCAACCCACAATGACACCTCCCAAACCTTCCCTACAGCACCCTGGGGATGGGGCCTCCCAGTGTTACGGAATATCCCATGGGAAGATCGTAGAATCATGGAATCATTTAGGTTGGAAAAGCCTTCTGAGACCATTGAGTCCAACCATTTCCCCAGCACTGCCAAGGCCACCACTGTCCCGTGTCCCCAAGTGCCACATCCACACAGCTTTTAAACACCTCCAGGGACAGGGATGCCATCACAGCCCTGGGCAGCTGTGCCAAGCCTGGAAAATCCTTCCAGTGAAGAAATTTTCCCTAATACTCAATCTAAACTTCTCCTGGTGCCTCTTGAGGCCGTTCCTCTGCTCCTGTCCCTGTTCCCTGGAGCACAGCCCGACCCCCCCAGCTGTCCCCTCCTGTCAGGAGCTGTGCAGAGCCACAAGGGCCCCCCTGAGCCTCCTTTGCTCCAGGCTCAGCCCCTGCCCAGCTCCCTCAGCCTCTCCTGGGGCTCCAGCCCCTTCCCAGCTCCGTTCCCTGCCCTGGACACGCTCCAGCCCCTCGGTGTCTCTCTTGTGCTGAGGGCCCAGAGCTGTCCCCAGCACTGGAGCTGCCTCAGCAGGGCCGGCACAGGGACAGGCCCTGCCCTGGGGCTGTGTCACAGCCTGGCTGGGACAGCCCAGGGGCCATTGGCCTCCTGGGCACACCTGTGCTCATCCACTGGCCCCAGCACCCTCAGGGCCTTTCCCAGCTTTCCAGAGCATTCCATGGGATTGGTGTGACCCAGGGGCAGCACCCAGCACGTGGCCTTGTTGGCCCTCAGCCCACTGGCCTCAGCCCATGGATCCAGCCTGTCCAGGCCCTTCTGCAGAGCCTTCCTGCCCCCAGCACACCAACACTCCCACCCCGCTTGGTGTCACCTACAAACTGACTGAGGGTGATCAGTTTGATCCCCTCATCCAGGCTGTTGATAATGGGATGAGAGTGGGAAGGACACTGAGAGGGGTCAGGGTGGGAGCACAGCCCACTCTGGTGTGTTCCCTGCCATCCCTGGGGACGTTCCTTTCCCAGGTAACCTGAAATGTGACAAACAAGTGGGTCCCTTTGCCACCTCAGTGTCAGACCATCCTGACAGGGTGTCAGAGGAAGGTTTGAGGATTTCTTGCTTGGAGCTTTAAGAGGTAGCACTACTTTTGGGGAAAATCTTGGGAAAGGGAATGGCCAGCAGGCAAAACCCACAGATGATGATGGAGATCAGCAGAAAATCCCCCTGCACCTGCCCCACTCCCAGCTACCTCCATGGCAGGCTGGAGGTGCCTGGCCATTCTGGATGCTGAGGCAGCTCTCATCACTGCAGAGATGTTCACCACTGAGATTCCAGGATCCATCCAGGGCCCTGAGCTCCTGAGAGCAGTTCAGGGGTGGCTTCCCCTGCCCAAGGCACCCTGAGGGTGAAGGCAAACCTGTGAGATCCCTGCGGGGCTCGCTGTGGTCAGAGCCAGTGTGGACCAGGAACCAGCCTGGCTGCAAGGGCCGCAGAGCTCAGGGTGGCACATCAGGGACATCATGGGGACTGACGTGACATTAGGTGTCACCTCCTAATCCTTCAGGAGTGGGGACTGCTTGGGAAAATGCCAGGAACAGCACATGAAGAAGTGACCAAGCTTCCAGCAGCCATGAGTGTGCATTGGATGCAGCTCCCAACTCATTTTCCTCTGGCCACCCCTCCTGCCGGAACACAGCTCAGAGCCTTCTTGGAGTCAGGCAGAGACACACTGCAGTGACAAGATCCATAGCTGCATCTTCGCAAGAAGATACTTTAAAATTTGCTTTAACTCGCTCCTCAACATCCTGTCTCATTCTTCCCCTGCAAGTAATGAGTGTTTTGTTCTCCAGAGCCTGTCTCCACACCCATATGTCATTGTGTCCTCTCTGCTCTCAGACTTTGTGGGCACAGCTCAAAACCTGTTCCACTTCCCTGAGCACTGGGGAAAGTGCTGTGAGATGTAATTGGGGCTGCAGCTTATTTCAAATAATGACAAATAATTTCCAAGTGCAGGACTCTGCCCCAAAGCCAGGGTCTGGTGGGGCACTAGGAAGCTGCTCCACACACAGGAAACACTCCAGAGCCGTGTCTGTGTGGAGCTGGCCTCCCTGCTGGAGCAGCTGCCCAGCTCCCTGCCCTGCTCTGTGCCAGGCTCTCCTCTGTGCTCCTGGACATCCACACAGCATCCCAAAGCCAGAGAGCCGTGGGTGTTCAACGAGGAGCCTCCATGTGCCCGTGGCTGATGAGGCTGGTGCTCTGATGGATGCTGGTGGGGTGGGTGGTGCGCAGGCAGCTCTGCGGGGCTCAGGCGCCCCCTCAATGGCCACAGCTCCCCCTTGATGGCCACAACACCCTCTCAGTGGCCACAGCACCCTCTCAGTTGTCAGCACATCCCTCTGGGTGTCCAGAGTTGCTGAGGACCCTGCTGGGGGGCTCAGAGACCCTGGCATGCTGCCCACAGCACCTGGGGGTTCGATTTTGACCCTTGGAGCAAGTGGCCAACTTTGTATGAGGATGTGAAAGTCACACAGGCTTGAATAGTGTAATAAAATATATGCACAGGGTGATAATGCAGATTTTGGGATTTTTGGTATGGGGGTTATGGGGACAAGATGGAGGAATCTGGGCGTGTCCAGCCTTCCTCCTTCCTCTTGTTCTCCATTTTCTGCACTGATGTTGGCACTTTGGGATTGGTTTAGAGTAGAAGTGCACTGTCTAACATAGGTGATGGGTATTGGGAATTAAGTGTAAATATGTTATATGTAGTTTGTAGTATAAAAGGACAACACAGAGTGCCTGTGGCTGCCCTGCTGAGCAGATCTCGGCTGGGCAGAAAGAAAAATTTTATAGATAAGAATTAATAAACAACCTCAAGACTGAAAAGTGAAGAGTCCAGACTCGTTCTTCAGCTGCGCGGGCCGAAGCAGAGACACCCTGCACATCTCAGGGCAGCAATTATCAACCAAAACCCGAGAGTCAGTGGCCCTGGTGCCACACAGAGCATGGCATTTGGTGGCACTGCAGTGACACTGAGCCCACAGAGCTCTTTTTCTCCAAATGCATCTGGGCCAAGGCCCCTGTTCTGTGCTATGGGGTTCTTATCTACTCTCTCCACCACTTGGAGAAGAGTCTGTCCAGGCTCTTCTTGCTCTTGCCACCACCTCCCTGTCCTTCACCTGGTGCCCACACACAAGGCACAGCTGGATGTGGCACATGCTCCAGGTGTCCCTGAGCATTCCAGTGTTCTCAGGGCCTGCCTTTGGCTCAGGTCAGCACTTGTCAAGAGGACAGGAATCAGTGTCCTGCTCCCAACCCTAACACCTCGGCAACCCCTCCAAGTCCTTCTCTGCCTCCCCCAAGAAGCACAAAGAGGGGTAGAAAATTAGGGTTGGGGAAAATCCACCTTTCATGAGTTCCCTAGGAATGGAAATTAAGATAGGAAGGTAGCTTGGTCAGCAAATATAACATGAGGACTGTGTTAAACAGCAGGATAAGGTGGAGGCCGGATGAAAGAGAGGGGAAGGAGGGGCTCCATGTCCATTGCTGAAGGCATGGGGCTGGAACACGCTGCCTCCAAACCTTGGGAGTAGGGTCCTGCTTGCCTGCTGGGATGTGCTGATGGGAGGGACTGGAAGAGGACTGGAAGGCCTCAGGGATCTCCTGATTTTGTATAAAGGTGGGTTCTCAGCTCTGGCTGTGCTCCCTGGTGCTGGCCTGGCTGTGGGCAGCCAGCTTGCAGCACTGCAGCTGTAGTTTTCCTTAATTTTGGTTTCTCAGCCATTTTACCAAGGAAGTAATTTTGGGGAGGGATGGACAAGAGGGTTAAACCCAGCTGACAGCATCACTGCTATGCATCCACAGCTGTGCACAGCAGCTTTCTGCTATTTTAGTCTAGTTACAGCCACCACTGTAAGCTCTCTGTGCAGGTACAGTTTATATCTCCACTGATGGGAGCCAATCAAAGTAACAAAATCCTTATTTTCCTTCTCCCTGCCCCAGCTGTAGGAACGCAACAGCCAGGTAAACACCAAAGGGACAGGAAACAGGAAGGGCTGGTCCCTTCCTTAGCTCTTCTTTTTTGGGGAGAAATTATTCCCTGGGAGGGTGGGCAGGCCCTGGCCCAGGGTGCCCAGAGCAGCTGTGGCTGCCCCTGGATCCCTGGCAGTGCCCCAGGCCAGGCTGGATGGGGCTGGGAGCAGCCTGGGACAGTGGGAGGTGTCCCTGCCATGGCAGGGGGTGGCACTGCATGGACTTTAGGGTTCCTTCCAACCCAAACCATTCCTGGATTCAGCAATTCTGTGGCTCTCTTGGTTCCTGGTGTCCTCCTGGCCTTCCACAGAGGATAACAGGGCTCCTATTCTTCACAGGGACTTGCTGCCTCACCAGCCAGGATTTAATATCCCCTCCAGACCGCCTGGAAATGGTTCCCGGGCTTTTCTGACCAGGCAGCAGCTGTCGGGGAAGGCTGAGGTGTTTGCCTGGGCTGTGCTTGTGCAGGTGGCCACACAGGGGTGCCAGAGACTGCGCGCAGCATCCATCCGTCCATCCGTCCATCCATCCATCCATCCATCCATCCATCCATCCATCCATCCATCCATCCATCCATCCATCCATCCATCCATCCACCCACCCATCCATCCATCTATCCCTCATCCCACACTGAGCCCTGATCCTGCACTCTCCTGTGGCTGCTGCAGCCCACACGGTGCCCTGTGAGGAACATCCCGGGCCCTGCAGCCCCTCCAGAGCTGGCAAGCTGTGGCTGCAGCACTGCTGGAAATGTTGGAGCGACGGGCGGCTGCGGGACTGAGCGGCGCTTTCAGGGCAGAGCAGGACACGGAGCTGTACAGAACCCTGAACTGCTGGGCTTGGAAAGGACCTTGAAGGACCATAAAGCTCATCCCACTCCACCCCCTGCCATGTGCAGGGACACCTCCCATTGTCCCAGGCTGCTCCAAGCCCCATCCAGCCTGGCCTGGGGCACTGCCAGGGATCCAGGGGCAGCCACAGCTGCTCTGGGCACCCTGGGCCAGGGCCTGCCCACCCTCCCAGGGAATAATTTCCTCCTAATAGCTAATCTAAATATCACATCCCTCAGTTTAAAACCTTTCCCAATTGCCTATCACTATCTTCCCACATAAAAAAATCTCTCTCCGTATTTTTCATTACTTCCCTTTAAGTACTAGGATACCCTAAAGCCCAGGCAAATCAACCCTTCAACAATCTAGTAATAAAATAAGAATAATGCTGGATGCTGCATAGCCAAGTCCTGTCCCTTTGGAGTAACATCTTCTTGTTGTGTTGTCAGATGGCAGTAAGTATTTGTGGACAAAAGGAGTAATACAGGGCTTAGAGCAATAAATAATGAGCACATCCTGGTTTTGAGTGAATTGTCAGCCTCCTCAAGCCCTGATTTTCAGGGAGAACTGAGAAAGACCGGACAGGTGTAGAGGTGGCACTCGGGGATGTGGTTTAGTGGTGGTCTTGGCAGTGAGTGAAGGGTTGGACGCAACACTTTTAAAGGTCTTTTTCAACCTAAATATCTGTCATGCAGTAGACTCGTGTGCTGCTTGTTGCATGTGTGCTGTATCCTGGCAGATGTTCCTTCTTTATCCAAAGATCTCGCTGGATGCTCCTTGGGCTCTGCTCCCTTGCCATCCTCTCTGCTCCATTTCCTTAGAGGAAGAAGACATTTCCTGGACCACAATTATTAAAATATACCAAGTTTAATGAGCATTTCAGATGCCCAGATGCCGCTGCAGCGGGTGTGTAGCTGGCCAGAAGTGAGCTTGAGCACAGGCATTGCATAAGGCACCTCACAAAGGCAAGGAAGAGTCTGCTGAAGGAGCTCAGGAGAGGGGGAGAACAACAGTAACAGCTGGATGAACAAGGAAAGCTCGCTGGGAGGCAAAGACAGAGGTGTTTTTATAAGCTAAGTATGCCTCCACAAATCACAGAACTCCTGCCAGTACCTTGACCTCTTGTGTTAATGACAAGGCAGGATCTGCAGGCAATTAAACAAGGAGCCAGACTGAAGCGCTGCCAAATCTCCCAAATTTATCATAAAGCCACATAACAACGTTACTCAGGGCCCCGCTCCAGGGGCTCAGAGAATTGCATTTCCTCTTCATTATAGAAACAGTCTCCTCGCTCCCAAAACAGTTAAGTTTCCAGCCTCCCCAAAAGGCGGGGGAGAAGAGGAGCAGAGAAACCTGGAAAATAGAACCAAGTTTAACCTCACTGTTAAAAAAAACCCTTAAAGGAAAAGACTCTTGGAAGAGTCAGGGAGGATGGGGGGGCTGACTCATGGCATTTGAATGCTCAGGGTTGGCAGCACTGCCTGTGGCATTTCTGTTCCAGTCCAGATCATGAAATCCTGGAAGTTTTGCAAGACACTGCTAGTTTATTTCTAGACCAAAACTATGCTTCCGTTCAGAGAGTCCATGCAACCCTGCTCCGACTGCACCGTGTGACATTGATTTTTAAACCTCTGTTCAGGAATGGAATGAAGGATAACTGCAGACCAACATCCCTTGCCCTACAGCCAGCACTGGAAACACAGAGCAGTACTGGAGCAGGCACTGATCCTGAACATCTGCTGCTCCAAAGGCGTACAGTCATTTCAGGTGCAATCTAACTTGGGGACAAATCCACAGAAAGCCTCTGCAACCCCTCCCAGCACTTAATGCAGCATGTTAATAACAATTAAGTTCTTCAGATGATGGAGGAAAGCCTGTGGGTTTCACAGCCTGTGGGTTTCACAGAGCAGGGGTACTCCTCTGCCTGGGAATCCCAATGCAGGGGCAGGAGCAAGATGCACACAGCCCATCAGGGGTGTGCCCCTCAGTACCTCAGGCACTCAGCTCACGTGCAAAACCTCGGAACAATTGTAGGATTGTGCCATGAGCAGACCTGGAGCACCAGTTCTGGAGATCTCTACACCATCAGGCTGGGGCAGTGTAGCACAGCCACGAGCTGGGACCACCAGGAGGAGGTGGGCACTGCTGAGTGGGAGCAGGATGAGCTGGGAGAAAGGAGAAATTATGGATTTCAGGCTGCTCTCCGTGTAGGGGATGGCTCAGAGCTGGACAATTGGATCTGGAGATGCAGGTCCCCCAGCGCTGCTGTCTGAGTGGTTTTGCTGACCCAAGGCAGCTAAAAATAGAGGCAAGTAAAGATAAAACATTGCCCTTTCTCCTGACAAACCACATTAGTAACCAAGTGTGGCCTCAGAGAAGCAGATTAGCGTGGCACAGCTGGATGCTGCACAGCCTGCCCGCTGCTCATCCCGTGGCCAAGGGACTCCACGACACTGCTCTGCCTTATGCACGTTTCAGGAACCTCCCCTGACAGCCTTCCCCGTGCTGAGACACAGAAAAGCTATTGGTTTTCTGCCTGGTGCTTTATTTGCATCTAAGGCATAAGGGTACCTTTGGGATTCCTAGCCCTTCACCATCTTGAAACGCACCTAATAGCTTTAGAGGGGGAGTTAGGCACTAGATGGAGTTTCTCTAAGAAAATAAATTTGACTCTTGCCCATTTCCTGCCTCACCGTGGATGAATGATCATAGGAAAACACATTGCCAGGATGTTCCCAGCATCCTTCCCAACACCACATTTATCAGGGTTAAGTGAGACCCCAGCACAGCTCTTGGTCACTGAGCCCAGAAAGGATGGAATTTATGGCAACCTGTCCCTTTTTGCCCCAGACTTTGCCCTTCACTCACAGGGGAGCACAGGGCTCTTCACTGCCTGCCTGCAGGAACGGGGAAGTTGTCCCAGCCTTAAGGGGCTCCTGAGCCTCACCAAAAGCCAACAAGGAAACCTCCTCATGCTGTTTTTGCCAGGCTCATAAACTGCCTCTGCTGAGCAGTGTCCTCAGCTGGAGCCTCCAGCCTCATTCCTTGCTCTCTCAAATTATGCACCTCTCTTCTTTACTCCTCACCCTTTCTGCTCCTCCTGGGTCTCCTCCTCCAATCCAGGGCTGCAATTAAAAGTCCAGATCTCGTCCGTTTCCCATGGAGAGAGTCGCAGAGTCACTGCTGCCAGAGGGGGGATTTCAAACCTCCTTCTGTGATGTGTCTCACCTCCAGTCCTTGGCCTTGCCTAAACTTTCCCAGCCCTTTCTTGTGGCTAGGAAGAGAGCTCTTCTTAGGATGCATCATCAAGAGACTTGGGTAAATCTGGAATGCAGGTGCCGTTTCCAGCAATGTATGTTTCCCTGGAGCATTTGGCTGTCTCCTAATGGGAAAATTGTCTGCTAGGATGAATCCAAGAGCCCAAAGCTCTGAGCTCTTTGAAAAACATTACGCCTGAAGTCTACAGTTTGAGGCAGGTAAGCAACACGGTTTGCGTTTGGGGTTTTTTGGTAGAAAAATAACCAGAGGAGCAAAGATCCTCAAGTGCACACCACACCTGCAGCAAAATTTTAGCTATATCCCAGGTTCCTTGCTGCTGCCATGCTTTCCCATCTCCTTCTGTTGCAGCACAGGAATGCTGCACATAGCAGCTGGAACACAGCTCAATGAAAGATGCTGTGGATAATATCCTCGTGCTGCACACCAGCACTCGCCAATGTGACCTTGGTTAAAATTGGAAGCCATCCCAGATCTTTCCCCTTCACTAATATATTTAGAAGCCTGTGCTGAGCCTGGCAGAGCAGCACTAACCTGTGCACTCACGGGGTGTCAGAATAAATGTGCCGTGATAGATAGCTCAGGAATTGCAAGGCTACAGCGGAGCAGCAGGCGTGGGATTGAGCTGGGCGTGGGGATCCAGGAGTCATCATCTGGACCTTGGGCAAAGGCTCACAGAGGGACAAACGATAAACTGCTCATCCCACAGGCTGCCCAGGGATGTGTGTGCTGGCTCTGAGGGAGTCTAATGCACCACACTGCTGGGACTGGCTCAAAGACACCTTTCAGAGCTGTACATGAGGCTCGAGGGTTTGAAGCCTTGTGGAGATGAATGCCAGGATTAGCCTCCCTTCCCAAATCTTTCTGCCACTAGAGTGAAAGATCTTGGCAGGAGATTATTTCTCTTTCAGGAGCATGAGAGGTGGGAGCAGCAAGCAGGGCGCTTGCTGGGGAAGGTCTTCCTACCCTGGCTATTCTGGAAGTGCCTGGTAATAGTTATGAGTTATAACACTTGAGATTATCGGGGCTCAAGGGAAACCTTCAGGTGACAGACACAAGGACTGTCACCACCTTCTAGGCAGGAGAGATAAATCTGTGTATCACCTTCCTAACCCTTGTCCAAGGAAATGCCATCAGAAGAGAGAATTGCTCCTCTCACCTAGCTCTGCAGCCCTTTCTAGTGCAATGACCATGCAAACAGGAACACACAGGAATGACAGACAGACAAACCCTGAGCAACCTGGTCTAGTGGAAGGTATCCCTGCTCATGGCAGGTGAGTTGGACTTGATGACCTGTAAAGGTCCCTTCTGATCCAAAGAATTCCAGGATTCCATGACTCTATGAAAATAAGGAAGCTGAGAGCGCCAGCACAGCTAATTGGAGAAGCTTAATGACATCCTACCACAGCTGAGTAACTCTCCTCACATGTGATCTAAGCCCACAGGAAGTGCCAGGTATCTCAACACATTAATGAGTGATCACTAACAAAAGGGAAACAGATATAGAGCACAGACACAGAAACCACAGCTCTGCTGGTGATTGAGAATTCAGTGATCAATCCTTTTGCCTCTCAGAGCTCACGGAATTATCAAATGTTTTGGGAAGAGACCTTTACAGATCAACTAGTCCAACCGTCCTGCAATGAGCACCAGCATATTCCACTAGACCAGATTGCTCCCAACCTGGCCTTGATGTGAAAGCTTAAAATCACTCAAGGTGCTGTCTCCTAGCAGAGCTTCACTGATGCCTGCAAAGAGCTCTACCTGTAGGTGTGACCACCTATGGAAAATCTCTGAGGACTCCTCCTTGAATAAGTCTAGCTAGGTGATTCAGCACGACTGAGATAAACTCATTTCTAGGCCATAGGAAGTAGGTTCACAAACAGCTTTTTGTGCATGGTTATTTACTGGACTGGGCTGGTTGGAGTTGTATCTGCTGCATTCACTAATGCTGTGTGTAACAGCGCAGAGCATCTCCTTGGTGTTGGTCACCAAGTGATGGAAACCAGGGCCAAGGCAGATTTTACAGCCTTGGGGAAGCACCTCAAAGCTCAAGGTGTTCAGTGTCCATGCTGGTTTTGTCCCTTATCCCTCTTCCCAGCTGTATAATCTCCAAACCCAGATCCTGCACATGTTATCAGCCTGTTCCTGGCTGTTTTGGACCAGTCACCAAACCCTCTCAGGCACCTGGAAATTGGTACCCATGCTCACCAGGCTGCTGCTGCCCTGTGGCAGGTTTTATTTGCTCTTCTTGCATCTTATCATCAACACCTAATAAAGAACTTAATAAAGAGCTTCTGCCTCACACAGGGCAGATCCGTGGCTGAGCTCTGCCTTCACCGAGGCAATGCCACATCCAGCTGCAGTGAAGCAGGACTGAGACAGTGACACCAGTGGTAATTTGCTTTGCAGTGACTCATTAACGAAGAGAAAAGTGCTCAGAGGCGAAAAGTTCCTAATAAGCAGCATTATGCCTGTTTAGTTAGGTTTTAGAGATAATTGCTTTAGTGACACATTCACATTTCTAAACTGCAAAAACAATAGTTACTTTTGGCAAATGTTAAGACATTTCTCCTGGAAAAGAAAAGGGAGAAAGGGATGAATATCAGCTCAAGGAAATGCAGACACATGCATCACTGAAGAGAAAAAAATGAAGATTTCAGCTTGGAGCACATTTAAAAATAGAAAGAGGCGGGGAAAGCATCCAGAGATCTTCCCTGTATGAGGTTGTGTTCCTGCTGGAAGAAAGGGCTGTCTGCTGTAGTCAGCCCTGCCTGGGAGTGGTTTGGTACCTCTGCTGCAGAGATAACTCTCCTGAGCATGTTATCAGGTGTTGGAAACTCCAAGGTCACAGCTGCCAGGCCAGGCACCCTGTTAATGCCTGGCACTGACCTTGAAGGACCTTTTCAAGGCAGTCTGAACTGACGGGAGGGTTTGCTGCTGCAGTCCCACCCTTGGCCACACGCCAGTCAGAGATGAGACGAGTCAGAAGCTAAATCGGTACCCCTCAAAGAAAAAAAAAAAATCCCTTAAACATCACAGAATATCAGAATGGGTTGTGTTGGAAGGGCCTTAAACATCATCTGTGTAGTACTGACCCCCTGCCATGGCAGGGACACCTCCCACTGTCCCAGGCTGCTCCCAGCCCCATCCAGCCTGGCCTGGGGCACTGCCAGGGATCCAGGGGCAGCCACAGCTGCTCTGGGCACCCTGGGCCAGGGCCTGCCCACCCTCCCAGCCAGCAATTCCTAATTCCCAATGTGCCAAAATCTGTGCCTGCCCTCTGGCAGTGGGAGCCATTGCCTGGGTGCTGTCCCTGCCTGCCTTGTCCCCAGGGGCTGTGCAGCTCTCTCTGAGTCCCGTTAGGCACTGGAAGGTCATTATAAAACCTCACTTTATGCCAAGCCAACCCACCAGACACTAAAGGTACTCAACCTCTACCCTCGTCCTACCCTACAACATCTCTTGCACCTCCTGTCTTCAGGTGACCCAGATACTTCTCTGGCCTGGAGAAGGTTTTGGGCCCCAGAGAGCTTGTCTAGTTTTTCTGACTCTACCAGTTGGCCGAATAAAAGATATCATCTCTCGACAGACACACACCACTGACTTCAAGGAGACCTTGCATGTAGCTGGATCTGCTCGAGATAACCTGTCACTCCTCCAGCTTTGTGCTTATCTGTGGGAACAGGGTGTGTGCAGCAGGAGCCTCGCCTGGCTCTCTGGGCTTCCCTCCCTCTCCTGCACCTGAATGAGCTTATTGTTTGTGAGTCTTTGTCTGTTGGAGGGGAGGAAGGAGGCCTGAAATGAATTGGGTCAAACAAGTTTTTCAGCTGCATGCAGGTTAGGAGAGGCCACAAGAAAAGAACCACAGCCCTTTGAAGTCAGGCTGCTCCTTTTCTTTTTCATGGGCTGTTTTTTAATTCTGACAGTGAGTGATACTTTCTCAGATGGAGATCAATTCAGTGAACACGAGAACAAAGGCTCTATAAACACACCTCTATCTAAGGGCTCGCATTGCAGTGACATATCATTGATGGAAGGCAGGAGGCAGCTCCAGCTAAATCATGTCTACAGTAAGGGCAAACATTTCCTCCAGGGCCTCTCACTCTAAAACTGGGCAGGAATGAGGGTATTCCCCTCTCCATTCCCATCTGCCTTTAACAGATATTGGTAGCTAGGAAGGAAATTAATTTAGTGTTCCAGCTGGTGAAATGCCTTCTACTGCCTGGACATCAGCTTTGCCATTCAGAAACAGCAGAAATCCCTGAGCTCCTTCCTGCAGGACAGAGCTGCATCCACATTTCACCTCACCACCACCAGCTGAACCCCTGAACCCGAGGCTGCTGCTCAAGAGGACACAGACAATGCCAACCCTGCCAGAGACAGTGCAGCCAAGGAACACAGGGAAAGGCAGAGCCAGCACCACTGCAGGCTCTCTGCCTGAACCCATGTGGCTGTGGAGGTGCTGTGCCAGGAAATTCCCTGCTTCCTCACCTTCCTGACTTGTGGGGATAATCTGCTGGGTGCTTACTAATGGAAACGAGTATTTTCCTATTTTGTTCTTAGATGTTGAGCTAGGAAGTACTTTCAAAATGCAAGTACTTTCAAAAGTACTTTCAAAATGCTTGGCCGTGTTGTTGACATTCAGTCCATAGAAAGATTTAAGGGCCGGAGGTCTGCAGCTGAGATACGTGTTCCTCAGGCTCCATTGCTCCCTGGGCAGAGACATGAAGGAGGACACTGTTGATCCAGAAATTCCACAGTCATTGCTCCTCATTAGTCGTGGTTTAACTTCTGGTTTCCTTTGTGTACAAAGAAGGTCCTTGGGCAGAGTCTGTGGAGCTGTGGCAGTTTCCTCTTTAACTTGAACAGTCCTAAGAGCAGGGACTTGGTCTTCTCCTTCTCAATTAATGCCTAGGCAATGAGCTGCAAACTCACATGCTCTCTCTGTCTCTCTCTCCTCACCAGTTAATTATTTTATACAAAATAGAGAAAGAAGCTGAACAAGCCCCACTCCAGAATAACTTGCCAGGTTGCTCATCTCCTCAAAGTTGGGAAGGGTCTTCAAGGTCTCCTCAGGCACCTCCAGATTGGTGTGCTGACCCATGGTTCATGAGTAAAAAGGGGCAGCTTCCCCATGGAGCTGTTCTGCAAGAAAGAGTGGGCTTGTGCATTAATCTGCAGGAGGGGGAGCAGCACACAGTCCTTGGAGGACAAGAACACCTCTGTGCTCCCCATGGTCTCATCATCCCCATGGTCACCTCATCTCCTCCCAGGCAGCTGAGATGGTCACAGCACTCAGACCATGATGATTTGATCAGTTAAGCACACAGCCAGAGCTGCACTCAGGATTAGATTTACCCACTGTGTCTGCTGTGAATTCTCAAGCTCAGACGAAGATGGCATTAGGCTGATCTTTGAAACTCTTCCCCCTGTGGTGCAGTCCAGCTTTGACCACAAAGATCACCTCACATGGGACTGAGGGTCTCCTACAAATGTGGAGCACAAAGCTGAGCTCTCCTCTGAAGCACTTGCATCTATGCAAATGAGGCTCTGCACTCATATCTTGACACAGGCTGGAGAGCTGGCATCACAAAACTCAGATTTCTTCCAAACTGCCGCTGGGCCTCCCTATGGACATGTTGGAAATGCCAGGACACTTCCTTGGGGCTTTTAAAGAGCCTTTCTAGGATGAATAACAGAACCTGCAGAAAGGTTAGCATGAAAATAGCTGTGGAGCAAGAGCATCTGTGGGGGACGTGTAGCCAGGGGTTCAGTGTCACCGATTCTGCGCAGCTGTCCTGCGGCTAATGCAAAACTCTGTATTCTGAAAAGGTCAAAAAGGTAATTAAAGATACAAAAGACCAGCCCTTCCCAGTATTGAAGCAGATGCTCAGCCAAAACATTTGCCTGTAAGATTGTATTTCCTTAAGGTTTATTAACCATTAAGTGTTTTTAGGGACAGGATCATAAAGATAATGAACCGAACAGCAAGTAGAGTCAGGATTCCTTCGCAAATTATTCCTGTTGGGTTAGACGAGTGTATGAAAAGCAAAATGCTTTGCTGTGACTTTTCAAGAACAGGAGACCCTGAGCCCATCCCTGGCAGCTCTCCTCTGCTTTAACTGGCTGGTGAGGACAGGCAGCCTGCTGGGTGAAGGGGAAGGGGAGCAAAGCAGGCGCGCTGGACCGGCAACAGGATGGCTCAAAGCAGGGACTGTCTCCCTTTCAGCAATGCCAGCTGAAAGAATTGTTTCTCTCCCACCCTGACTGCTCTCTACATCACCCTGTGCTTTTCAATTGTCCTAGGCAGATCACTGAACTGATCCAGGTGAAAAATAAAGCGGTCTGGTGCCAAGAACAGTTTCAATCAAATTAAGTAAATTTTAAAATGCAGTCGTGTTAGAAAACGTTATTTTTAATCTTGTTTTGCCATGAGAATTGTTTTTTTCTAGGCTAATTATATTTCAGTACATTTTGGCTAGTAGGAGGTATGCCATCAAAGTGGAGATCATGGAATATGCATCACCAGAGATGAGTAATAACAAATAAGAAGAATGGGCAAAAAATAAAAAATTACACAAAGCTTGTCTGGGGTATAGGGAATTAATGAGGTCAACAGCTGAGATCTCTCCTAGCTCTGTCTTGTGATGACTCTGGGACAGAAACACATATTTTGGTCACCATACAAATGAATACCCATTTTTCAGCATTTTAAAACATAAATGTTTTGCATTATGGAACAATGGAAGTTGCATATGTATTTACCCATTTGCCCTAAATCACAGAATTTAGTGGACTTTAATGCAGTGGACAAATGGGTTATTAATGAGTTTATTCAAACTTATTCTCGTGGACCCGTGAGACCCACACCCCAGCAAGCAGTTTGCAGGGGACCACCCTGCTTTGAAGGATGAGAGAGTCAAAGATCACGGACATGGGCTGCTCCCAGCCAGAGCTTTTGGGGATGACGCCTAAATGTGTCAGATAAATAGAAAAGAAAACACCACTTTGTTTTAAAACCAACTTAAATGAAGAAAGTCTTGTTGTCCATGACCCAACTGACAGATGTATGTAGCAACCACAAACAAGATTTTTAGAACTAGTGGATTTTCACACCTCATTTTCTTTATCCCTGCAGGATTAATACATGTTATGTTTCTTATTTAAAGCATACTTTGTTGTTTGTTTCAGTGGCCTATTCTCTTCAGAGCCTTCGATGAAGAAGCCATTGAGCTGAGCTAGGCAAGAAAATGGAAATGGAATAAATAGTCTCTCCAACCGTGGAGAAGTTGGCTTCTGTCAAAAGGTGCAGCAGTTCCTCAATAAACCAGAGCTTCACCTTGAGTGTGACTGCTCCACTGCTCTGGTAACATTTGCAAACTCAGTAATTAAGGAAATTTAGTAGAGTGTAATAAGCCTAGGACTTTCAAGAAGCTGTTACCCTTTATTTTTAAAAGTGTATGCAATTTACATACAAAAATCTGCTCTAGGTAAAAACCATTAAAAGACATCATCTTTGGTCTCCATCCTACTGCTTCTCAAGTAGGAAATGGAGATTTTGTTTCTGTGTGCAGGTAAGGTTGAAATCCAGGGTGGGGAAATGAAGCTTGTTCTGCTCCCTGCCACAGATTTTGGGGACATCTCTCCTGGAGACTTGTGGAGTCTCTCTGGGAAGGGGTGACTGAACATCCCACCACTCTCCCATGGTCCATTCATCCAGAAAACCTGGCTGAACAGAACACCTGGGAAAGTTAATGCTGAGCTGAGCAGCAGAAATAGCCCATCCCAGGACAATCAGGGTTGCATGAACACCAAGAGGTGCATGAACAGCAAGGGTTTACCTCATCCACCTAAAGGTTGGTCTCCAATGCCATGTGAGATGCTTTAGGTACCGAGACAGAGACTGGTGGGCATGACACAGGCTCAGAGGAGATTTGTCATGGAGTGGTGGCTGAGGCAAGGCCAAAGATGGCCTCAAACATCTCAGTTAACAGAAAAGACCCTTTTTTCGGCCACACACAGCTCTGAGCTACAGCCATGCTCCTCTCCAGTGGGGATGGGAACCATGTGGGCCATGAGACTCCAGCTCTTGTGCCTGTTCCAATTCCCTTGCAGGGGAAACAATCCTGAAACCTGAAGGTTTCCAGGACAAAGCAGCTGGATGGAGCCCATGGAGAAGCTCCCAAGACGTCTTGATTAGGCCAGGCCTTGCCTGGCTCCTGCCTCATCCACCACCCAGACTCAGGGGCAGGGCTGCATCCAGGGCAGCAGGGGCTGGGCAGGGAGTAGGGCTGGTGCTCTTTGTTCTCTGATTGTTCCCAGATACCGTGTGAGGCTTTAAAATACTTGGCATGGTGAGGAACACGCAAATCTTGCAGCACAGAGACAGGAGTCATCCTAATCTCTGCCTTCCTCTCCTTCCCATCATGGAGAGGCCATTGCATCCACTCAGACTAATTCATAAAAGCAAATTAAACCCATGGTCCCGTCTTGGTTCTCAATCCCCTTCTCACTGTACCTGCTAACAGCAGCTTATGCTACACCCAGGGAAGGCCAGCAACAAGCCCATCTGAGGCACTGGCACCCAACCCTTTGTGTGGAAGAGCTTAAGAGGTACTCCCAGCAGAGCTGTGCTAAGCTCTTTTTCTCCTGGAGGCAAAACCATCCTTCCCAAAGCACACTGCAGCCCATTTATCCTGGCTCAGAGCCTGGGAACAAGAGACTATTGCTAAACTCAGACAGCCTCTTGAACTAGGGATGCTGCTCCGTGCCATTTTCCCCAAAGGCAGGTTGTGTCAATGCCTCCATTCTTAACAACCTTCCCTCCGCTGGATGGCAAAAGTGTGTTTTTGGCATCTGGATGGCAGCGTTATAAAGCAAGGCAATCTTCTTGGCAGGCCAAGGGAGTCAGATGCCATCTGCACTCGAGTCCACGGGGCACGCTGCAGGGCTGTGTCCAGACACCCGGTGCAAGCTTCAGATGTCAGAGGCAGGCTGCCGGGAGGAGCAGCCCAGAGCTCCAGTCAGTTTGCCCCAAGTCTCTGCAATGCCATGCTGCTGGATGGAAAATGCTCCCATGGACACCCTGGATCAGTCAGTACATCTCCATCACATACCAAAGCATTCCAGACATGCTCCTGAGGCACTCCTGCTTTCCCTCTGAAATTGCCTTTGGGATGATGGCGTGGCAACCAAACTCTGAGAAGAAACTCTCCCTGCATGGGAAGGTTGCTAAGCTCAGGAGGTGACCCAATGTTGGGGGCATAGGATCTTAGAATCATTAAATGCTCTGACTGGGAAGAGTTAGAGCTCACCTCCTTTGACCCCCTGCCATGGGCAGGGACACCTCCCACTGTCCCAGGCTGCTCCCAGCCCCATCCAGCCTGGCCTGGGGCACTGCCAGGGATCCAGGGGCAGCCACAGCTGCTCTGGGCACCCTGGGCCAGGGCCTGCCCACCCTCCCAGCCAGCAATTCCTAATTCCCAATGTGCCAAAATCTGTGCCTGCCCTCTGGCAGTGGGAGCCATTGCCTGGGTGCTGTCCCTGCCTGCCTTGTCCCCAGGGGCTGTGCAGCTCTCCTGGAGCCCCTGCAGGCCCTGGCAGGGGCTCTGAGGTGTCCCTGGAGCTTCTCTGGTGCAGCTGAACAGCCCCAGCTGGGCCAGGCTGGCTCCAGAGCAGAGGGGCTCCAGCCCTGGCAGCAGCTCCGTGGCCTCCTCTGCACTGGCTGCAGCAGCTCCAGCTCCTTGTGCTGCTGGAGCCAGGGCTGGGGCAGCTCTGCAGGTGGGCTCTCACCTGAGCCCAGGGGCACAGGGGCAGGATCACCTTTTTTGACCTGGTGGAACCTGTCCTTCCTTTCTCTGCACCAAGGGAAGCATTTATGGAGGAGCAGGAGAAGGTGCCTGGTCTAACTGTCACAGCAGCTTTTTCATTATTATCTTTTCCTAGGCCAGCTGGTGTTAGCCCTCTCATAAGAGCCCTCCAACAGCACCTACTTGTTCCTGACCCCATCACAACATTCATGTCTGAACCTTCTATTCTTCCCAGCTTTCCTGACCTCCTTGGTTCTTATTTCCAGTGCTGGAAGCAGCCATTCCATACTCTAGCCTTTTCAGGCCTGAGTTGGAGCGTGCCTGCTGCAGACAGTCCTCAGAGAACAGAGCTGTTAATCTGTGACTGGATCTGTCGAGCACATGCTAACCATGATTTTCAGAGTTTATAACTAATTCAAAATTAAACAAACTTTCCTGGAAGTAGCAAATGGCACTTTTATGACAGCAGGGCCAAATTGCATGCTCTTTCTTCAATAGATGGAGGTTTTTCTCTGTTATTACAATTTCATGGAATTATTCCTTTTCAAAACTGGGCAAAACACTGTGCTTTCCCCTCATTCTTGGAAATGGACATAATACTTTGGCTGAAACTTTCCAGAGAACTTCAGCCTAAGGCAGACATCTGGCATGAACTGTTTTTATTTTTTTTCCCCAAACAATTAATAGTTTGACAAAACTTTCAGCTGAACTCCCAGCGCCTTGAATGCTGGGCTGTGTTGTGCTGCTAGCTCTGGAATATGCTGGGGATATTGCACTGGCTCTGTGAGTGAAGTTTTAGGGTCTTCTACTGCAAGAAAAGGTAGGGGAGAGCACAGCCACGAGAGGGAGTGCAGTTCCTTATTCTCCCCACGCAGCACAGCCCCGCTGCTCCTAATCACAGCAGCCCTCCGGCTATGAGCTGTTTTTCAGCTGTGTGTGGGTCTGGTGCAGGCCTGGGGCTGTGGAGAGTCTCACACGATGAGAGCCATGGAGAAAATGACAAAGAATCATGATACGCTTTTGTCACATCTCACAAAGAGCCCTCATGAAAAGTCAGGCTATTTCAACACTGGGCATCTTGATTCTGAAACAAAAAAACCCAGACCAACCTAGGAGATGGAAAGTTATGAGGAGATTTGAAGAGGTCTTGTTGCTGGATGTCTGTAGATGGGACCTGCAGACAAGGATGGATCCCAAAGAGGACCTAGAGCACAGAGCATCTGTCCCAGCTCCTTGTAGCACCAAAGGAAGGGGGAAGAACAGGCTTTGAAAAGTCACTTGATAGCCAAAAGCAGAATTCAATCCACAACGATTCTGGCCTCCCAGAAGACACAAGAGAGATGATGGGCTAACTCAGGGGAATCAGAACTCCACGCCGTGGTTCCCAGCCCAAGTACTTCCACCTGAACGCTGGGGTCAGTCTAATTTTCAAGCTGAACAACCCAGTAGGGTCAGAACTGAAAAGGAGCTTTTTCACAGAATCACAGAATCATTTAGAGTGGAAAAGACCCTTTGTCTAGTCCAACCGCTCCCCCAGCACTGTCACACAAGTGCCACAAGTGCCACATCTACAGGGCTTTGAAATCCCTTCAGGGATAAGGACTCCACTACGGCCCTGGGCAGCCTGTGCCAATGCCTGACTACCCTTACAGTGAAGAAATTTTCCCCAATATCCAATCTAAAATCCAATCCATGCTTCCCATGGGATGTAGAGAGAATGATACAGGAGATTTATTTGCATCCAAGCAACGCTGCAGTCGCTGTGTGCTCCGGGCATGTTTTATGCACTGAGGGCTCAGGCCAATTGTGAAACATGCCATCAGACAGGACCAAGTTATTGTAAAATAACACATTACAGCCCATGAGCTGGGCTGTTAAATCCTTCCTTTACGTGCTCATGGCCTGTCCATGTGGCAGAGGAAAATGTGTCTGCTTGCACATATATGGTTTAAAGCATCTTTTACTTCCCAACAGGAGCATCTCAAGAGCTTACACAAGGCCAGCACCTTCTCAACAGGTTGACAAACTGAGGCTGTTGGGGCAACAGTCTATGGGAGAGGTTTGGGACAATGCTCTTTGCCTCACAACTGGGGTTGTCCTCTTGAGCACAGCAGGATGGCCACAGCAGCCCAGCTGAGGGGCAGCTGACTGTGAAGCCACCATATTTCAGTTGCACTGGCCAGGGAACCCAAAGCCACTGAGCCTTGACAGGCATGGACATGGAAATTTTGCAGGCACTGGACTAACCACAAGAGGGGGATCACAGTGAATGCAAGAGATGCTGCAAACAGTCTGGAAAAGGTATTGTAGCACCAGAATTCAAGAGTATGGGTCTCCCTGTTCTGCCTGCTTTATCTTCCATCCACAAAAACAGCACTTGATATTTCGTTTAAAATTACAGGTGAAGGAGAACTGCACTTTGCCTGCTAGAAAACAAAGACCATCTCTTTGTGCTAAGTATTTCAAATACAGCCTTTGAAAAAAATGTGTTTTCATTGGTCAAAGCACACACATCCTTACCCAGGCTCTCATGTCTTTACAATAAGGCCAGAAAATGAGCTTTATTCTCTTATCCTGTGACTTTTATAACTGACCTACAGTCAGACCCATGAATATCAGATATGTGGCCACAAAGGATTACTGGGGACAGCAGGCACAGGCGTTAGGGCGAGGAGGACATGCTGCTGGGGCTCCAGCTATCAAATAATCACCACTGGCTGTTGTGGGCATTGGAAGATGTATAGAGATGCTGCACAGCCAAGGATCTGTTTTTTCCCTCTCCAAGGGGTGGCACGCAGACACACTAGTCATGGCAACTGTCATCTGGGGTGCGATCTGCCAGGTTTTTAATTGGCTTGCAGATGTTGTGCCCTGGCTATATATATTATTTTCACTTAAGTTTATGTCAGCAGGAACAAGACTCTTCTAAATTTATCCCCTGTGCTCAAGACTAACTGCACAGGCCTTGAAGGGTATTTTTAATAGGAGGTAAACCTCATCCACAAACAGTTTCTCATTTCAGGCCTACATATGAGATATTTTCCAGTCCAGTTTAACTCCAACCCTGCTCCTTCCTTCCACAAGCCCCAAATGACTGTTTTCTGCTGATTCTTTGGTCACTGGGTAAGTGTGATATCCCTTGGCAGAGCCTACAAAAGAGCTGGGGAGGAATATGATTCCTGCCTATTTGGCTCCTTTTAGGGTTAAAGCCAGGATGGGTTTAGTGCCTAAAGCAACATCCTTCACGCAAATGCCAGTATAACATAAATTGTGCCGGGCTCTGAGGAGAAGCAAATGTCAAAAATTAAGTTATTCTTCTGTTTGACTCACAAATCCAAGTAGCATGCAAATAAAGAGGAGCCATCTGTTCAGTCCCTGGGCCATTTGAAGTTAAGCATCCAGCGCCAGCTCCCTGTTAGATCAGGTCAGCCCTGCTGGCTGGCCTCCACAGGACGTGCTCAGCCTTGCCCAGGACCGCCTGTCACCGCACAGCTCTCCGTAACCCTTCACGCTCCCCCGGAGCTCAGCTGGAACTCTGTCACTGCTTTTGGTTTAGGGGTCCAGAGAAAACGAGCAGCGTCCTCTGGAGGATTAATGGTCCTAAAGAGTGGAGGTTTAGATTAGATATTTGGAAGAAATTCCTGACTGTGAGGGAGGTGAGACACGGGCACAGGGTGCCCAGAGCAGCTGTGGTTGCCCCATCCCTGGAAGTGTCCAAGGCCAGGCTGGACAGGGCTTGGAGCAACCTGGGATAGTGGAAGGTGTCCCTGCCCATGGGACATGAGCTTTAAGGTCCCTCCCAGCCCAAGCTACCCTGAGATTCTGGGATAGGGTCACATGCCAGCACCTCTGTCCTGCTGCAAACCCAGAGAGGGCAACTTAGGCCATTGCTGCCTGCAGATCTTGCAAGCCCCAAGTAAGCTGCTGCCCTTCCTCCGTGCTGCCCTCCTCTCAGCCAAAGCAGCCTGGTTCCAGGGTCTCCCAGCTCCACCTCTTGTCCAAGGACACACCCAAACTTACAGAAACCCCAGTGTAGCTCCAGGGAACCAAAGCAGAGTCAGCTGGCTGTCAGTGCAAGGAGAGAACAGGAAGCAACAATGAAGGAACACTCCCTGCATTCTCAGTGTCTAAATAAAGAATCCTACCAACCTTTGTCACTTTTTGAAGGGGCAACTCCAGACTAAAATCAGTGACAAGGTTATGGAAGTACAGCAAACAACTTGCAACGGTAAGAGAAGGATGATTGGATTCCTTGGCTGAATCCCTCCCTGGAGCAGGAGCACCCTGATGGGCAGCTCGTGTTTAGGACAATTCAGGAGCACCAAGGTGCATCTGCAATGGATGTGACAATACTAACACAGAGAACACAGCTTCAGCATGTTACCCTCTTCATAAGGGAACGGTTTTTCCCTCATATGTGGTGGAAGTCAGGAGCAAGGCTCCTTTCTCCTGCAAGATGGAGTAGATTGCCACAGCTTGTGCTCCCCAAGCTGTGGATTTCCTATCAGAGAATCATGGAATCATTCAGGTTGGAAGCAACCTCCAAGACCATCAAGTACAACCATTTCCCCAGCACTGCCAAGGCCACCACTGCCCCATGTCCCCAGGAGCCACTTCAACACAGCTTTTAAATCCCTCCAGGGACAGGGATGCCATCACAGCCCTGGGCAGTTGTGCCAAGTCTGGAAAATCTTTTAGTGAAGAAATTTTCCCTAATACTCAATCTAAACTTTTCGTGCAACTTGAGACTATTCCCTCTGCTCCTGTCCCTGTTCCCTGGGAGTGGAGCCTGACCTCCCCAGCTGTCCTCTCCTGTCAGGAGCTGTGCAGAGCCACAAGGTCCCCCCTGAGCCTCCTTTGCTCCAGGCTCAGCCCCTGCCCAGCTCCCTCAGCCATCCCAGGTCTGCAGGTGGACTGAACTGTATCATGCTCTGCTTCATGCAGGCTGGACCTAATCCAGAGTAAGAGTGCCTTGATCCTGGCAGGAGCTTCGTGCATGCTTTGGTGCCACCCCTCCAGCGTCTGGACTTAGGGAAATCCCTAAAAGGGCCTTGAAGGCTTTGGGAGCTGGGTTGGAGAACAGACACAGACATGCTGAAGCAATCATGACACACTTGCTGAGAGGGAGCACCAGGAGCTAACTGGAGAGCTTTTACAATGTGAGTCACTCGCCGAGCCCCATCTCATGGCATGCTAAGCGCTGTGAATCAAAGACTGAAAATGCAGGGCATGTCTTGCCCTACAGAAACACCATCAACCACTTTACTTTTTAAGTAATGATTTGCTATTGATTATGTGCATGAAGATGAGGTAGCTCCCTACCTCTCCTGCCAATTTCCACACTCAATTACATTACAAGCGGGTGCTGGAGCTGAGCCATTCCCAGCAGAGCTGAGTTACTGCTCTCAGGAGGGGATAAACCTGACACATCAGAAATCTGCTGGGAAATTCCTGAGAGTACTTGACCAAGTACAAATGGACCAAACATGGCAGTAAGAGAGGGGTGCCCACAGCTTCCTGATCCCACAAGCCGAGTCCTACAGACACAAGATGTGCTCTGGAGAGCCAGGAAGGGAATGTGGTCTAGGAACAGTGCGCTTATGGCTCCCAGGTGCTGTGGGCATTCAGGTTCAGTGATGCTTCCTGCCATGCTAAGGCGAGCCAAGAGCCATGGATGACCACAGCACAGGCAGGGATGTCATCCCACTGGATCTGAAGAGGAACATCAGGGCCAGGTCTGGTAAAAAGGAACTACCAGGAATCCTAGGCAAGGTAAGAACATGAACTGGATCCAGGATCCACTTGGAAAGAGCAGGAGCGGGACTGCGAACAAGGGGACAACATGGGTATGATGCTCACCCAAGACAGAATCCCAGGCAGGACTACAGCCAAGTACTACAACAACACAGCTCAGGAAAGTGCTCAGAGCTTAATTAGAGCCTCTGGACTAATGAGTGGTGGGTGCTATTTAGAGCCTCTGGACTAATGGGTGGAGGTGAAGTTGGTCAGGGTAATTAATACCAATTAATACACTCAGGACCCTGAAAAACAACTAAAAGCAAAGTGAAGCAGGAAAAGTTATATTTCTATTTCATCCATTTCCAATCTCATGCTGGGATCTTCCCTGGTTTCATCCCATCTCAGGTTTGCCTGTGGCTGGGCAGGAGGAGCAAACAACCACAAGCAGACACAAGCATCACTTTCTGCCTCATGACACCTCCATCCAAAGCTCCCATCCCTCCCAGCCTCTTCCCTGCTGTGCTGGTGAGTGTTTGCCAGACAAAGGCATGAGGAAATCCTGAGTACATCTCACTCTTGTGTCACTCACTCTCTCCAAGGTGCTTTTGGCTGCAGTGGGCTTGGACTCTTGATTCCACCTCCACGTGGTTTTGAAGGCAGGAGATGTAGCGGGGAGATCAGGCAGCAGCATCACGTTGCTCCTGTCAGTGTGTTTTATACAAGTTTGTTGTTTTAAAAATAATCAGGTGCTAAGTTTGGATCTAGAGAATGAGATGAAGCTTGGGAGTGTTTCCTAGGAGGCAGAGAGGGGCAGAAAATCCCCTCTGCCCCTTATGAAGGGCTTTGTAGCTGGATGTCATCTTTCCTCTGGATAAGAAAGATGGCAAATCCTGCCTCTGCTTTTTGTTAGGAGCACACATTCCTCTACAAGCAAATTCACAGCAGCTGCTCCTACTGCTCCTAATTTAAACCTTCCCCTTAAATCTAAAAACACATTACTAGTGGTGGATTTTGACTAAAGCTGGGGACTTTTGACTAATTAAGGCACTCAGAATCAGATCCCAGGCTGGATCAGCTGCTAGCAATGGTTTTACTGGGTATTACAGCAGAGATCCCAGGCTGGATTGCCATGCCGGGCTCCTCCACCTGAAACAGATGGACTGCAGAACAACAAACCCTTAAAGAACATCCTCAAATGGTGTTTCACTGGAAACATTTTGATGAGAGTCCTAAAAAAATAAAGTGCAAATATGCTGGAAATGTTCTGAACGCACACAGGGAGGCTCTCCCTGAGTAGTTGATACTGAGGGGGAAGCCTCCCTGCTCAGAGTCTAAGCTGACAATGCTCTTCTGTGACTCAGCACCGTGCCGACTGCACTCAGGGACCCAGTGGGAAAGCACAGGAGCCTGATGACAGGGTAGGAGAGCAGATGAAATAAAAAAGCAAATTGTGATTGTTGGCTAGGTCTCTTTAAAAAAAAAAATAGAAGGAAGTCAAAACCCCAAATTTCCAAAACATCCTGCCAAAGAAAACCATTCAAAAGAAAAAAAATGGTGTCTTTTAGAATACCAATTTTGGGACCAAGATCATTAGATGCATAAGGAGGGCTTCTTTATATCCAAATTTCAATATGGATTGAAATTTCAAAATGGATTTCCTGGATTTGGGTGTGTTCTTTGTCTATTTTCCCTTCAAATCATATTTTCTTCCCTCACGCAATTCTTGAAAGGCTGAGGAGTGATAAAGGATCACCCACAGGTTTTCTCAGGTTGGCTTGAGGGATGATTGTCTAACAACACTCATGGCACCTGGCAGCACTTGAACCTTGCAATCCACCTGAACATGGAAACCAAACACATCAGGAAGCTTTCTTTCTCACTGGAGAACGCAGGCAGAGTGAGGCAATTAGGAGGGGGATGCAGAGAGGATCCAGAGCTGCTGGATCCCTGCAGGAACAGAGCAATACCATCAGCTGTGCTCCACTCCACCAAGCGCTCACCCACAATGGGGGTGAATGGGAGAATGGGGGTCTCGCAGCAGGATGACCATGCTGGAGTACCACCATGCTCCATGTATTGGCTTTTTTTTTTTACAATACTATGCTAGGTTTATTCATCTGGAGTCATCAAACAGTGTGGGACGTGAGAAGCCCGGCCGTGGGAATCTCTGAGGTTTAACAAGCTCAAGAGCCGAAGCTGTACTTGAGGCGAGGTGACTCCCGGGGTGAATCCAGGCTGGGGATAAAGAGCAGCTCTGGGAGAAGAACTGGAGGATGCTAGTGGTAAACCCCTGGCCTCACAGGTTTCCTAGAGAAACTGTGACTGCCCCATCCCTGAAGTGTCCAGGGCCAGAACGGACGGGGCTTGGAGCAAGCTGGGCCAGTGGAAGGTGTCCCTGACCATAGCAGGAGGTAGGAGGGGATGCTCTCTCGGGCCCATTCCCACCCAGGCCATTCCCTGCGATCCCACGCCTCACGACCCCCAGCCCCGCACCCCGAGGGCAGCGGGCGGCGCTCCGACCCCGGGGCGGCGCCTCCGCCGCGCTCCCCTCAGGCGGTCCCGCCCCGCGCGCGCTCCCATTGGCTGCTCCTCTCCGTCGCGCGCTCCCATTGGCCGCGCCGCCCGCCCGTCCGCCGCGGTTTGTTTGGTCGCGTGGACCTGTCAAGCCCGGCTCGGGGGGGGGGAGCGGGGGGGGGGGGGGTGACAGCGAGACAGAGACGGAGAGCGGGAGCCAGAAGGGTGGGGCGCCCCCCCCCGGCGGTCCCACGTGGCAGCGCCCGGCGCCCCGACGGGGCGGGCAGGACCCCCCCCCCCCCCCTTCCCCTCACGGCTGCGTCCCGTGTGGCCCCCCCCGGCGCGGGGCCAGCGACATCCGGGCCCTCGGCTCGCCACCGCCGCCGAGCCGCCCGAGCCGCGGGCCAGCGCCGCCGGACGGGGCGGGCGGTGCCGCCGTGCCCGCCGCGGTGCTCTGTCCGTCGCCATCCGCCGCCGCTGCCCCCCTCGAGGTGCGCGGAGCTGCCCCGCCCCGCCCCGTCGCGTCCCGTCCCACGGCGGGGGCGATGCTCCCCTCGCTGCGCTGCCCGCGGATCCCTCCCTCCTGATTCGTTTTAGACAGTAAGTTCTGATTATTTATTTATTTATTTATTTATTTATTTATTTTCCGTTTTGTTTGCTGTTTTAAAATAATGCTCTGTTTCCTCCCTCCCGGAATTGCCGGGTGGGAGCCGCTGCCTTCACCGACGGGGGCGGACCGGGGGTCCCTCCATCCCCAGCCCCGCCAGGACCCTCCTGCGGGGGCAGGCGGTGGTGGCGGCCCCCCCTCCTCCATCTCCCCTCCCCTGCCGTCCCTCCCTCCGTCCCTCCCGGTGCCAGGGGACTGTGCCCGGTCCTCCCGCTGGGTCCCCGAGCTGCGGCAGCATCACGCAGAGGCAGCGCTGCTGTCACCGGCGCTCCCGGCTCCCAGGTCGGACATTCCCCCTTTCTTCTTCTCCAACGCTCGTTAGTTTTTATTGATTAATTGCTATTATTTTTTTCCCGATTAATTACTATTAATAATTTTTATTATTATCCCCTGGATCGTGGCAAAACTTTCGCCCGAGTTCCCGCTGCCCGCGGGTGCAGCCGGTGTGGTCCCGCTCCGCGAAGCGCTCCCAGACGTTTGGGATCCACTTGCGGAATCGACTTTTCCTTGCGCTGAAGGACGGGATGCGCGGGGTGATCCCGAACCGTCCCATCCTGTCCTGTCCCACCCCATCCCATCTTTTCTCCCCTGCACCTCACAGCGGGACAGGCACCCGACGTCTCGGGATCCCCCCATTGCTGGGAAGCTCTCCGTGGGTTTTTATCCCGGTTTTTACCCAGCTGCTGCCCGTGCCTGTGAGAGCTGGGAGGCGGCTGTGGCTCCTGTCCAGGGTGACACCTCGGGCGAGGCGCTGTCCCCGCTGATGCTGGAGAGCCTCACGCTGTATCACCGTGTCTCTTAGGTTTGCCCGGCGCGGGATCATCCCCCGGAGAGCCCCGCATCCCGGCGGCAGCACCGAGCCTCGGCGATGCGGTACGTCTGCTGCTGCTGCGGGCAGGAGCGGCGCTCCCCGGGGTAGGGGGAGGCTGCCGGTGTGCCGCGGGCTGTGGGATTCAGGGACAGGTGGGCCTGGAGGAGAGTATCCCTGGGATGGGCACAGCCCGGCTGTGGGGAGTGTGGGATGAGCATCCCGGGGAGGGGCATGGTGTGGGGTGAGCGTCTCTGGGATGTGCTGAACCCAGAGTCAGCCCCGGTGTGGGGTGAAGATTCCTGGGATATGCTCTGTGTGGGGTGATGATCCCTGGGATGTGCTCAGTGTAGGGTGGGGAGTGTGGGGTGATGATCCCTGGGATGTGCCTGGTGTGGGGTGACCATCCCTGGGATGTGCTCAGTCCCATTGTGGGGAGTGTGGGGTGATAATTCTTGGGATGTGCTCAGTGTGGGGCGATGATCCCTGGCATGTGCTTGGTGTGGGGTGATAATTTCTGTGATATTCTCAGTGTGGGATGATGATCCCTGGCATATGCTCAGTGTGGGGTGATGATCCCTAGGATATGGTCAGTGTACGGTGACCATCCCTGGGATATGCTCAGTGTGGGGTGATGATCCCTAGGATATGCTCAGTGTACGGTGACCATCCCTGGGATGTACTCATCCGGGTGTGGGGTGAAGATTCCTGGGATATGCACAGTGTGGGGTGATGGTCCCTGGGCTGTCCCTGGTGTGCTGTGAGCATCCCTGGGGTGTGCTCAGTCCCATCAGGTGTGGGGTGAGCATCCCAGCTGGCGTGGGTGCTTTTCCAGCTCCCTTGCCGTGGCAGCAGCTGTGGTATCCCCAAATGTCCGTGCTGTCCCCTGGCTGCTGTGCCGCAGGAGAGGGAGCTCACACCCCGTGGGCAAACAGGAGGGGACAGGGTTCCTGTACGCGGTGCTGGGAGCCCCCTGCCCACTGAAGGAGGGGAACCCCCTTTCCTGTGAGCCCCCCTTTCTGCCAGCCCTCGCCGCAGCTCCAGCGCTGAATTTCCTCCGAGCCCTCCTGCCCATATTGTGCTATTGATTGCTGAGCTGAACTTCCTCCCGAAATCATTAAAGCTTAAAAAATTGATGGCACAATAGAGCCCTTTATTAGCCACATAACTTTTCTTGCTTTCTTCCTTTCTTCTTAAGGGTGTTTTTTTTTTTTTTAATCAACACAAAAGGGCAGAGCCTGAGCTCAGATTTGTGTCCTGTGTCCCTGTGAGAGCTGGGCAGCGTGCCCTCCTCCACCCCAGCTACCCATCAGCACAGCCGTGCCAGGCTATTTATTAGGAAAAATGGCAAAGATGAAATCGATGCGTGCAGGTCTTTTTTTTTTTCCTTTACTCCTTTAATCCCAGCCTCCTCTCTTTGCAGCCTACAGATAGGTCTATCCATGCTCTTGTAAATAAAAATATTTGAGTGGGGACTGTAATATTTTATTCCCTGTCATGTCTATCCTTTGGTCTAATGACGGCTGAGTTCTTGCTTGGTATTAACTTACCATTTTAGTAACAGTTGAGTTTTCCTGAAGGAAATCCCTCTGGGCTGGCCATTACTGTGTCATTGTATAACACAGCAGAAAGATGGATTACCTGGATGGATCTCCTCCAGCGTGACTTCACCAAGTGACAGGCTTCAGCTAATTTATCCCTGCTCCCGTTGCAATTGTTGGGATGGGGTTTATAGCTTCTAGGAAATATTTGCAAAGTCTCTGGGCATACAATTGTAAATACAGACACTGATTTGCCAGGTGGGACTGCTGACAGCGTCCTCCTTCATTGTGAAGCCCCAGCTCCTGGAGTCAAGTTAACCCCTGTGAGTTCTCTCCATTAGTGGGGAAATAAAAAGTTTTTACTTTTTCTGGTTATTCAGAGAGGTTGTAAGATGTGCTTGGGTGCGTCTGCGTAGAGGCAAGAGAAAGAGGCAGGAAAAAAAGAACATTTATATGTGTGAGTGTGTTCAGGTGTAAAATAAATCTCACGATTTCGAAGCCAATATAGCATTTTGTTGAAGGATCCCTCAGCAGTCCTGTGCTGGAGCAGGGACTGAAAGTCATGTAGAGGGGACACTGCCTGGCTGCGTGGCCTTGGGCCAGTCATTTATCTTCCCTACTGCAGTGTCAGTGTCTCAGGAGCGTGGCTGCCTGTGCTGCCCCATTTTCTGCCAGCCCTGTCTCAGTGCTGCACACAGTCCCTCTCCTCCTCACCACAGCTTTCCCCCATTACTTTTAATGCTCTGCATCAGGGTGGAGACCCCTGAGAGCCAAGAATCCCCCCAAAATGCTTCCCTGCTAGGACAGGAGCAATGGGTGCATCCGTCCATGCTGCCTGCTTGCCAGAGAGAAATCAGATCTGTTCTGTGCAATGCCATCCACCCTGTGTGCCCCCCTGTTGTCATCCCTGAAGAATATGGCATGCTGCTGCCAAAAATGATGAGCTGCAGAGCAGGAATAGCTCAGAGGGTTTGTGTTGCAGATGACACTGAGCTGAGTGTGGCTGACGTGCCTGAGTGATGGGATGCCATCCATAGGGACCTGGAGAAGCTCGAGAAGCGGGCCCAAGGGAGCCTCATGAGCAGGGCCATCTTCAACCATCCCAGGCTGCTCCAAGCCCCATCCAGCCTGGCCTGGGGCACTGCCAGGGATCCAGGGGCAGCCACAGCCTGCTCTGGGCACCCTGGGCCAGGGCCTGCCCACCCTCCCAGCCAGCAATTCCTAATTCCCAATGTGCCAAAATCTGTGCCTGCCCTCTGGCAGTGGGAGCCATTGCCTGGGTGCTGTCCCTGCCTGCCTTGTCCCCAGGGGCTGTGCAGCTCTCCTGGAGCCCCTGGAGGCCCTGGCAGGGGCTCTGAGGTGTCCCTGGAGCTTCTCTGGTGCAGCTGAACAGCCCCAGCTGTGCCAGGCTGGCTCCAGAGCAGAGGGCTCCAGCCCTGGCAGCAGCTCCGTGGCCTCCTCTGGATTCCCTCCAGCAGCTCCAGGTCCTTCATACACTGAGGATTCCCAAGCTTGACTCCGGGTGGGCTCTCACCAGAGAGGAGCAGATGCAATTAAAATTTGAAAATAAAAAGGTCTAAGAGTGCCTAGACTGGGGCTTGCAGTTATCAAAATCAGGTGCCTGAAGACAAATTTGGGATCCAAGTCTCTGTGAAACTCTTCTCTTTCCTGGCTTGCCCAGGGCATCCCTGTAGTCCCAGCCTCTGTCCCATTGCAGTGGCACATTCTCCTCAGCAGTGAGGACTTTTCTCTTCTCTTCTCTTCTCTTCTCTTCTCTTCTCTCTCTTTCTCTTCTCTTCTCTTCTCTTCTCTTCTCTTCTCTTCTCTTCTCTTCTTCTCTTCTCTTCTCTTCTCATTCTCTTCTCTTCTCTTCTCTTCTCTTCTCTTCTCTTCTCTTCTCTTCTCTTCTCTTCTCTTCTCTTCTCTTCTCTTCTCTTCTCTTCTCTTCTCTCTCTCTTCTCTTTTCTCTTGCCACGCTCAGAAGCTTATACAATTTTTTTGGCGCTTTTCCCTGAAGTCATTATTCTGGGTAACATGGTTTGTTTGTTATGCTTTTTGGTTTTAATCATACTTCTTTTTTTTTTTTTTATAATTTATTTATTGTGTCTGAAAAGCTTCAGGGCTTCCTTTCTACTCCCCCACTCCCAGATGGTCGCCTATTAAAAAAACAAGAAAATATTAGAATAAAAAAGGAAGTAGTTTGGTTCTGTTATGAATGAAGTTTGGATTTTCAGAGTGGTATGGGAGATAAAAAGAAGGGCAGAGAAGAAGTATCAGGTATGTTTGGAGGGAAAAGTGTGTCTTGCCTTGTATTTTAAGCTCTGCTGAGTCTGTGCCACTCTTTTTACAGCACTCTATGAAAAGGGATCCGGGTTTTGCTTTGCTTTTTATCTCACCATGACCAGCTCAAGAAACAAGTCACTCTTATCATTAATCTGTTTCATTTAATGAGATATTAGTTCTCCATTGCTGTCTCTGAGATGCCTTGCTTATTTTTGTAACCTGTTTGGTTGAAATTTCTTTGCATTTGGGTTTTTTGGAGGAGCAAGAAGCAGGTGAGTGGGGAGTGGTGGTCCTTGTCAGGCTGCTGGCTCCTTCTCCAGCACCAAAGAGGGGATGCTCCAAGAACAGAGCTCAGAAGAAGGAACTAAAAGGGTGGAGTGGCACTGCCACCTTGTCCAGGTGGCAAGGACAGCCAGGAGCCAGCTCTGCTGCTGTTGCGAGTGTGGTGCAATTCCTAGGGAGCAGCACTGGATACTGGCAGACCTTCATGCCTGGGAGGTCCTGCCCACCCTGGTGACACTTTTTCAGCTTGGTGGCTGTCCACATGCAGGTGCCACATCTGGCAGGGACACAGGAGGTGGCACAGTGACTGGCATGAGCTGGCCCACGTCCCCAGGGGTGCTGCTGGACCACATCAGCCTGCTTCTGGACATGGTGCTGGCTTCACCAGGGACACTGCAGGGCCACCACACCTTGCCAGGCCAGAGCTGGGGTGTTGCAAATGCAGCTGCTGCACTGCTCCCCAGCAGCAGCAGCAGCAGCAGGGCTTGCACGCTGCCTCGGGCTGCTTTTGGAGCAGAGGAGAGCTGTGGGCTGATAGCATCTCATCCTGCTGGTCCGTACAAACCAGCACTGGGGCGTGTGTTCGTTGCTCCTGCAGGAAAGCAGGTCTCCAGGGCAGCTAGGGAGGCTGTCACAGCTAGGACAAACCACAGGGACAAGATGAGATGGTCTCAAGTTGCACCAGGGCAGTTTAGATTCCATATTAGTGAAAATTTCTTCATGGAAAGTTGGAAGATGTTGACAGAATCTGCCCAGGGCAGTGGTGGAGTCCCCATGCCTGGAGGGATTTAGAAGCCATGTGAACATGGCTGCTGACACAATGGGTTGGTGTTGGGCTTACCAGTGCTGGGGGAACGTTAGGACTCAATTTTAGGGAGCTTTTCCAGCCTTAAAAAAGGAATTCTGTGGTTCTGGAACTGGCTTTGCAGAGGCCTGAGCTGCTGGCCTGTAGTTCCTCATGGCCCAGGTGTTTTGGTGGCACACACACCTCCATTTGAAAGAGGACATGGTGGCCCCAAGTTGTGCCACAGGTGGGGCCTATGTGCCTCTTCTGATTAAACACTTAGACTGGTGCTCTGTGCATGAAAGCTCCGTTTGCTTTTGCTTTGCTGGGGTTTTCCATGGGATTTGAGGACATTCTCTGCCTTTCCAACCATTCCCCACCAGCACCAGCCAGGATGCTTCCTGTTCTCCTGCGTGATCTGTGCAGCTGCTGTTGTTTCCTGCTGCTGCTGTCAGGCTGCATATTGATGGCACAGCCTCAGTCATGGTTGGCACCTGAATGAATTACAGCAATACAAATAAATAAGAGAAGAAATAGTATTTGTGAGAGCAGTGGGTTGAAGATCTAACATTTATGCAGCGCCATTCATCAGAAATGACACACAAATGCTCTGTAAACTCTCACATGCACATAAAACGCTGCGCGCAGGCTTCAGGGTACTGTCACCTGTTTAATAACAAAGCTGCACCATGGTTCAGGACCCTAAATGCAAGATTACTTCTTCTGCTTGTAGCTCCAGGGAAAATTTGGGTCCACAGATAGCGTGAACCTTGTTGGAAACTATTGGACGCCCCTATGGACATAACGTGGACATTTTATTTGTGTCTTTCAGTGGGTAAAATCAGCAGCTCTACAGCTTATCTGAAAGTTGTCGCCTTTGCCAGCCAAGAGAAATGGTCTCCTTTGGGTTGTGGGGTGTGTGATGGTCTAGAAAGTTATAGAATGGTTTGGGCTGGGACAGACCTTAAAGCTCATCCGGCCCCAGCCCCTGCCATGTGCAGGGACACCTCCCACTGTCCCAGGCTGCTCCCAGCCCCATCCAGCCTGGCCTGGGGCACTGCCAGGGATCCAGGGGCAGCCACAGCTGCTCTGGGCACCCTGGGCCAGGGCCTGCCCACCCTCCCAGCCAGCAATTCCTAATTCCCAATGTGCCAAAATCTGTGCCTGCCCTGTGGCAGTGGGAGCCATTGCCTGGGTGCTGTCCCTGCCTGCCTTGTCCCCAGGGGCTGTGCAGCTCTCCTGGAGCCCCTGGAGGCCCTGGCAGGGGCTCTGAGGTGTCCCTGGAGCTTCTCTGGTGCAGCTGAACAGCCCCAGCTGGGCCAGGCTGGCTCCAGAGCAGAGGGGCTCCAGCCCTGGCAGCAGCTCCATGGCCTCCTCTGGACTCATTCCAGCAGCTCCAGGTCCTTCCTGTGCTGGGGACCCCAGAGCTAGGGACAGCTCTGCAGGTGGGTTGTTCCCTGAGCAGAGTAGAAAAGGCAGAATTTTCTCCCATGACCTGCTAATCAAGCCCTAAGTAGCCTTATGGGTTACTGATTGGCTGAGAGAAAACTGAAGAAAAGTGAAAAGTGAAGCCTCTCAACCTGCTGCTGCTGCCTTTTGCAGACATTCTGACTAATGAGCACCATATCTACCAGTCTGCAGCTGGCCTTTGCCCTGTGGGACCTCTTGGACTCTGTTCCTGGTGGCAGGAGCTTGTCCAGTGCTGTGGGAGCCCTCTCATTGCATCATGTTTCAGAGCACACATCAGAGGAGGAGGTCGGGAGGGAGGAGAAAAGTTTACGTCTTGCTCTCCCCCCCCTTTTCTTTTCCATTTTAATAAAGAAATCCTATTTTTACATATTTGCTTGCTCCAGCCTTCTCCTTTCTCCAGGCTTTGTCTAGCGTGAGACCTGAAGATTTGCATGCTCGATCCAGTCTGATGGCAGTAACCAAATCAGCATTAGCAAATGCAGGAACCTCAAGCTAACTGGCAGGAGATGAACTCCATGACTGCCGCGGAGATGAGCCCTTCTGTAGAGCCTGTTGTGCCTTGGCACAGGGGCACGAGGCAGGAGCCACTGGCAGGTTTGAAATATGGATCCCTCTGGGGCCTTTGTTTTTGGGTTGCCTTGCTCTGCGGTGAGCGCGCGATCAAAGGGACGCCGAGGAGAGGGTGGGCAGGAGCATGGTGACCTCTGCCAGCTCAGCAGGCTGGAGTCCAGGAGATGTGGGAGAGCACATTCGGGGTATTCACTGTTGCTTCTGAGCATCCTGATTGTGAATCAAATGGGGGAGAGGAGAAGTGTGAGTGTTGGAAGTCACTGAGGTTACTCCACAGGGATTTGTGGCCAGTGCTGTTACTGGCCAGCCTGGCCTCTGTGAGCTGTCCTCTTCTTTGCATGTTTCCACTTTGGAGATTCTCTTTGAGGCTGGAATTCTGTACTGGGGACCTTGATCTTCTCTCCTGCCCAAAGTAGACCAAGCACGGTGATAATTTGGGCTGTCCTGCAGGGCCAGGAGTGGGGCTTTGATGGTCCTTGTGGGTCTTCCCAGGTCAGGGAATTCATTCTGTTCTTCTGTGGTGCAGGGCTGGTACCCTGGATTAATTAAATTGATGTCTGATATGCAGTTGTTTGTTTTCCCCACCAGAAGATAAACACTTCTTGGGCAGGCAGATCGGAAGCACAGAGTTGCCATGTGAATTGTAAGCAGGACGCAAACAGCAGGGTTTCTTTTAACTGTTTCAAACTATTAGGCTGTAAAATGACTCCTTGCATAACATATAATTAATACTGCACTGTGTTAATTTCCCATGTTCAGGTTTTAAGGTTAAAATGACCCAGGACAGACAGGCTTCACTAAACAAACATGGACAGGTAAATTAATGGCATCAGGTTAGAAATTACCCGTTTTAGGCTTCCTCTTCAAAATCTGAAAAAGTTTGTTAACTTAATTTTTTGTGATGCTGATGCAACTTGAGTATCCCATTTAAACAGATTTGTCTGTACATGTATGTACATACTCCTGTAGCACAGTCTGTGTTATGTTTTGATGCCTTTTTTAAGGTCTTCTATAGAATGGTTTGGGTTGGCAAGATTCTCAAAGCTCATTCAGGACACCTTCCACTATCCCAGGCTGCTCCAAGCCTTGTCCAGCCTGGCCTTGGAAACTTCCAGGGATAGAGCAGCCACAGCTACTCTGAGAAACCTGTGCCAGGGCCTCTCCACCCTCTCAGGAAAGGATTTCTTTGTAACATCTAATCTAAATTTAAAACTCTGACTTTAAAACCTATCACTACATGCCCATGTGAAAAGTCCCTTTCCATCCTTTTTATAAGCTCCCTTTAAATATTGAAAGGAACATATCTGTGGGTCTTCAGGAGGAACAGAGAAACAGATCACTTTACCTCCTCTCAAATAGTCTAAAAATGGGGTGCTATGTGTAGCACAGCTGAAAGTAGTGATTTTTTTTTGGGTCACCTCGACTGGGAGCCTGGTATCCTTGAAAACTATAAAATAAAAAGAAATAAAAAGTTCTCCAAATTTTCCACGACTGCAATTCCCCCATGTTATTTTCACATGTTGTAACAATTTGTACTTTAAAGGCACCATTTTAGTGAAGCTTAATATTGCCTCTCCTTCGTTTTAGACTTGCATAGTTGTGCAAGAGATAATTGCCTGTTTGGGAGACAAAAAAAGCTAATTTTGCCTCAGGCCCTGTACTTTTTCGTAACAAAGTTGGTCCTTGTTGGGAAGCAGCTTGCAAGTGGTGAGAGTGTGGATGAGTCTGGAGGGGCACAAATGGGTGGATGAGCTGCAGGTGTGGTTTAAAAAAAAACCAAAAAAAAACACCAAACCCCAACCCACAAACCATTTTTTCTGTCACACTGAATACTGGTGAACACCTTTTCTTTTCACCCTCTGCCTCATCTGATGCTGCACCATGAACTTGTGGGGATGGGGACATCTTTGGAGGTTTTGGTGGGGGATGTTTGCCCCCAGTGTATTTGCAGTTGTGTGTTTGCATCCCTTTGCTCTTACACCATTTTTATTGGTGTTGGGGGGTGTTTTAAAGTGGTTTCCAGCATGCAGACGTGCAGACAGTGCACCCTGAGGCTGGCGGCTCCTTTCAGTGCTTCCCCAGGGCTCCGCACTGGCCCCGGGGCTGGTGGTGCCTGGGCTGACTAAGGAGTGTCTGGTGAGTCATGTCCTGGGGACACCCAGGTGATTGAGGTGACCCAGAGGGGTAAATCTTCCTTCCTACTGCCGTGCCTCATGCTCAGGGTTGTCCTCTCCTGCTCACCCATCTCCAGTGTCTCCATCACTCTGACCCTGTGCCTGTGGGTTCTCCCCAGGGTTATGCTTTCCCCACCTTCCCGTGGGCTCTCCTCATCCCTCCCCAGAGGCAGAGCTCTCTGTGCAGCCCCGTCCAGGTCAGGTCCTTCATCAGTTGAGCAGGAGGAGGCTCTGCTGCAGGCATGGCAGGTTGGCTGGCCAGCCACACTGATTGGTTATCAATAGTGATTAATTAAGGATGTAACAAGGTTGTGTATCTGCATGGAGCAGCTTTTCTCTGTGGATGAGGGATGGGTGCTGATGAGGAGGTTGTGATAGGTGGCTGTGCTGGTGCTGCCCCTGGATGTGTTTTCCACAGTGACCATGGTCAGGTTTTGTCACTATCATATTTTTTGAAAAATCTCCTTGCCCAGGATTCTTCTCCTGGGAAGCTGAGAAGCCTCAGAGAAGAAGGAAAACAATATGATATCATTTGCTTCTCCTGTGTTTTGCTGCTTTGGAATGGGGTTTGAAAATTGTTTATCCAACAGGTGGTTGTTTCATGGGTTTCACGTGAATTGTTTTAACTTAATGACCAATCACAATCCAGCTATATGAGGACTCTGAAAAGAGTCTTGAGTTTTTTATTATTATCTTTTTAGCCTTCTCTAAGTATCCTTTCTCTATTCTTTAGTATAGTTTTAGCATAGCATAATACGATACGATATGATATGATGTAATGTAATGTAATATATATAATACAATACAATACAATACAATACAATACAATATAATAATCCTTCTAAAAACGTGGAGTCAGATTCATCTTTCCTCCCCACAATGGGGGACCCCAAAAATACCACAAGGTTTTGCTCTTCCTTGGAGCTGAAGGTGCTCAAGGTGAGTCTTCATGGAGGGCAAAAGGAAAAGAGAACCCTCCTCATCCCAGACTGGGCACGGCAGAGCCCCATGTGTGAGGTTTGCCCTCCATGCTCAAGCCCTTCTTGTTCAAGATTGGATCCATGTAGAGGTGGCAGATCTTCAGGCTTTTCTTAGGTTGTTCCTCACCCAGGTGTACTCAGCAAGGTGACCTTGTGGTGGTGCAATGTCAGCTGAGACACCTGCACCATTTCTGACCCTCCTCTGCCTCTGTTTTTTGTTTGCAGAAGGGCTGTAGCTCACTGGGGCTCACTCACACCTGAGAAGGCACTGAAATCCCCAAGCCATGTGCTTGCCCCCTGCCCATCCTCCTCTTTGCTGGTGGCTGTGGTGGGATTACACATCAACCCTACAAAAATTAATTGAATGGGAAAAAGCCAGACTATTTCCATCAACCAACTCACTGTGCAGCTTTGCAAGGCCTACTGTCCTCCACCTGATACTAAACTAAGGATGGGGTGAAGAGCTGGGTTTTTTTGTTGTTGTTTTGACTTTAAAGCTTGGAAGTTGTTAGTTGAAAGAGGAATAAAAGGGGAAGCACTGAGTTTTCTTTAAAGAGGAAAAAACTCTGGCATGCAGAAGAAGAAAAGTATGCCCTGGATATGCCTGCTGCAATAGCTAATTTTGGGGTCTTTTTGTTGTTTACAGCTTCTAGCACTGAGGGCCCCAGCCAGGTGTGGCATGGACAGAAGGTTTTACAGCTCCTGTAGTCAGAGAACTGGTGGGTGCAAGAGTGAGAGCTGGTCTGAAGGGCTGCTATGATGATTTATACCAGCTCAAGCTGGAGGGCAGGGATGCCTTCCACTGTCCCCGGCTGCTCCAAGCCCCATCCAGCCTGGCCTGGAATCCTTGGCTGCCCTTGGATCCATGGGAACACTCCCTGGGATCCAGGGGCAGCCAAGCTGCTCTGGGCACCCTGTGCCAGGACCTGCCCACCCTCACAGGGAGGAATTTCTTCCTGGTATTTCCCTTTAGACGTGCTCATGTGATGCAGGGGGAGAACTTGTGTTTGTGGACAGTTGTTTAGTTGGGGTTCTTCTGGGGTTTTTGTTTTTAATGAGATGCACCGTCAGTATGAGATGTACCATCAGTATAAATATGTACATTAGAGATTTTTGTCCCTTTCAGGGTGGGCTTCTTCATTTTTCTGAAAATGGATTTGTTTCTTGCTTGTTTCCATTATGCTTGAAGTGAGGAGTGACAGGTGGCCCAGATACAGGGAGTGTTCTGGCTAAGTAAAAAAGTGTCAGTTCTGGTCCTTTTGCAAGGGAAGACGCAATAGGTGAGATACCAAAACGCTGGGAAAAAGTGAAGAGATTGAAAAGAAACCCATGTGATATGGTGGGGTGAAGCTTCAGAAGTTGTTTGGGCATTTGGGAGATGGTTCATGAGCTGCAGCTGTGAAGGATCTGACTCTAGGACAAGTCTCAGTTGTGCGGAAGGAGGAGACAAGTCACTGGGGACAGGATTATCCCAGTGATGGACTGTGGAAATCCCACAGCTGTTGTGAAGGAGGGACCACTCATATGGGAGCAGGAGAATTGAGAGTGGAGGGATTGGAAAACACCCAAGTTTTGAGCTTAACCTTGGAAAAGCGAGGCCAAAAAGTTTCTGAGTCTTCATTTTTCCAGAGAGTGCAGCCAGGACTCTGCTGGAGCCACAACCCTTTGGGAGACAGGGTTTGGGGAGGCCACCAGTGTGGTCACCTCAACTGGGTGTCACCTTGCCCACAGGCAGGGCTGAGGACGCTGCCTGTCCCCCCTGCCCACGGCATTTCCCTGGCAGCTCCGGTGGGAGCAGCAGGGCAGGGGCTGTTCCTGCACCTGGGCTCTGCAGCCCCAGCCAGACCCAGCAATGGGCGGCCTCGTGGCCGTGATTCCTAATTAAAAAGCAGGGAGAAACCTGAGGAGCATGAGAGGATAAGCCTGATGCTAAAGCAAACCAGATGCTGCTCAGATCACGATGCCCCGCGGTCCACTGGAGCGAGGATGCGGAGGCAGTCACCTGTAGCCTGCTTGGGGGTGGCAGGGGGGCGAGGGGAGGGAGAGCACAAGGCAGAATAATCCCTTTTTGGTTTTTCTTTTTCCTCTGGAGCGTTTTGGTCTCGCCACTGGACAAAAGCAGGATAGTGTGGTGTGTCATTTCCTCCCCGGCAGCCATTCAGCCTGGCACCATGTGGGCTCTGCCACCCCCTCCCCTGCCCCGGGCACAGATTGCTCCTTGTTCCAGTTGTCTGTACCACCCAGGGCTTCCTTTCCAAGTTTTCTCACACCCTTTTATAGCTGCGCAGAAGAAAGCTTTAGAGCCACACAAAGGAGGAACGGAGCAGGCAGGAGGGATATCTTTAAAAACCAGGCGTGTTTCTCTGCAGAGCCAGGGTGGTGGGGAAAAGCTGGGTGAGCTCTGGTGATGCCCAGCACAGGTTCAGCCCTTGTCTCATAGCCAGGGGGCAGCTGGCCATGTGTGCTCTGTATCCCTGACTCTTTAAATGTGAAGTCAGCTCTTCATATCCCATTTTTTTTTTGTTTTCAGATGCCAGTGCAGGCACAGTGACAGGCTGGGAGGATCAGGTACTGAGCAGGGTGAATCTGAGCTGGGGAGCCCTTGCTGAAGACCTGGTTGGCTGCAGTGGCCCTGATGCTCTTGGTGAAAGCATCAGCTACAACTGTGTATTGTTCATTTTGGGGATGAGGGAACAGACCAGCTTCCCTGTTCCTCGTGCACAGAAAGAGCATTAGACTGTCCTGTTTTCTGTTTCTCGTGTTTCTCTTGATCAGCAGCTCATTTCACCGAGGACCTGCCCCAGAGGCAGGACCTTTCGCCCTCACCAGTTTGCTTAGGTGGCAATCAAACAAATGACCTGGAGGCAAGCAGCAATTCATTACAGCCCTCATTTAGCATGCAATAAAATGTGCCGTATACCTTGTCTTCTGATCAATAAGTTGTATATTATACACGAGTCAATGTGTTTACATCACAAGGAGGCCTCTCACTGCCTCCTTTCTGCTGGGCTCTCTTGGCCTGGGATGATGGATCGACGCTGGGATGATGGGGAGGGATATTGTTACACAGTAATTGGTTACTGAATTATTTAGCTGCACAATCCCTGTAGCAGCAACACCGCCATTCAGAGCTTAACTTGCAACTGTCTCAGCTGAGGATCAAATACAGGGCCCTGCAAGCTCAGTGGAGCCGAGGCAGAATATTTCTGTGCTTTAAAAAAAGAGGTTTACCGTTTTTTGGTGATGATAGCCTTATGCAGTGGGAAGTGTATGCTGATTGCTTACAGGCTGAAGCCTTTTAATTTGTAAGCTGGAAATTTCTGCTGCTTTGATAAGGAAAAAGTGATGTTGATCCATTGCAGGTTCCCCAAATTAAAGGTGTGCATCTCCCTGCACTCTCCGACTCCTGTGGTGTTAGCTAGAGGTGCAGCTGAGTTGTATCTTTTGGGTTCCTGCCCTGGCTCCCTGCAAGAATTGGGCTGATTCACAAAGCAACCTGACTCAGCAGGCAGAGAACCCAACCCAAATCAAATGCTGTTCTCCTCAAAACCTTACTGCAGGGGTGTGAACACCACCAGCCCATTCCACACCTGGTTCCACAGCAGTGATGCTCTCCTTGCACTAACCTGCATCAGAACCTCACCACACGTGGCTTTCTCCTGGATTTTCAGGTTGGCAATTGCTGAAAGTCTACTACCTACCTCTGAGATGCACTGAGAAAATCTTCCAGCAGATTCTGCTCCAGCACAAAACCTGCTCTTGGTTTGTGTTTCCCTGCATATTGCAGGCAGCAGAGCCAGGGAGGAGGCACTGCACACTGACACCTCTTTGTACCAAGTCCCCTGTGACTGCCGCCCTTCTCTTGAAGCTGTTCCATTTCCTCCCCTGCCTGGCATTCCCTTTTGTCCCTTTGGTGCCTGTGTGTGTAGGGTTATGTAAGAGTGATTTGGTGACTCTTCAGGATTTGGTTGGAATTGGACAGAGATCTGGTGGTTTAAACTTATTTCTTCCTTGTAGGTGCTGCCTGTGCTCTCAATGTGGATGGCAAGACCCTGGTTTGATGCTCTTCTCTTTTAGCTAGAAGCCCAAAGCTTTTATTTTGCTCCTGTGGGTGGATGATGGGCTGGTAGGGGTAGAGGAGAAGGAGGTGCAGGCTGTTTGCAAAGGGTTGTTCTAAACGTGGTTGTCCCAGCTGTGCCTGGCGTTTGCCATGGATGGGCTGTTCCCTCACTGCTTTGTTTGAGTTAATTTGGCACTGAGGAATAGGAGGTTCCCCTAGTTTAGGAGTGAGGAATGTCACCCATGGCACGCCCCAGAGTGGAAGAGGGTCTCCCTGAGCATCACCAGGGACCTGCAGCTAAAACTTTTCCGTCCATCGCACAGGCAAGGCCAACAGTGGATGCTCTGTTGACTTTCCCAAGCACAATTTGGTTATTGCTGTTAATTCTACTAACTTGCTCCAGTGCCTGGCATATCCAGCACTGGGACAGGGCTCTGCTTTGCTGCATAGGGCATAAACATTCTGCTCAAAAGTCCCAAATGCCCTTGTCCAGTCCCACAGCGGGAGGCTTGATGCTCGCCAGTCCAGCCCAGCTTTGTTTTTCCTCCCCTTCTTGCAATTCTTGTATCTCTGTAACCAAGAGCAGGATCCAGCCCTGTGATTCAGACCTTCCCAAAGACACATCTCGGGGAAGATTAATCTCCCTAATGGAAGTTGGGCTAGAGACAGCTGTGACTTCCAAACCCTGGTCCCAAATAAACCAGGGAGACCTGGGAGGCTTGTAACTTTCTGAGCAAGTGATGTATAAAGCTAAATACTTACAATTAACTTCAAAGCATTTAATAGTCCAAGCAATGAAAAAAAAAAAGAAGAAAATATTCATTCCTAGGTTTGTATTGAAAATGAGTTGACTTTTGTGTCACATTAGCTGTGCCTTTAATATAAAGGAGATTTTTTAAAATTCTGAATTGTAATGGGTACTTGATAATGAAGTTCTCCCTTTCCTTGGAGTGGTGTGGTTCTGTCACTGGAGGGAGCTGCCTGAAGCTGGTATGTTAGGAAACCAGGTTATTGTTGTGTAAATCAGTGTGAGGTCACTTAATTAAACAGAGCCAGGGCTTTGTGGGTGTCTGGAGACCTCAGTGGAGTGGTGGCTGAGGCAGAGGGGGTGGCAGGGCTGGTGCAGGGGATGGGGACAGAGCCTTTGGCACAGTCCCTGGAGACCTGTACATGATCTGCCATGGATGGATGGATGGATGGATGGATGGATGGATGGATGGATGGATGGATGATGGATGGATGATGGATGATAGATGGATGGATGGATGGATGGATGGATGGATAGATGGATGGATGGATGGATGGATGGATGGATGGATGGATGGATGGATGGATGGATGGATGGATGATGGATGGATGGATGCATGGATGGATGGATGGATGGATGGATGGATGGATGGAGAGCATGGGAAGACCACAGGGAGCTTTAAACTTTGCCCGCCTCCCCGTGTGGGTTTTTTGGGGTGCTGCCTGGCCCCTGTGCATGTACCCCAAGCCTGGAGAATCTGGCGGTGCTTCCCAGGCCCCCTCCAGAGCCCAGGCTGTGCAGCCCCACTGTCTCCTTCCTGCACGGAAATGCCGGGTGGGTTTCTTCCGAAACAAACTCCATGTTAGCAAGGCAGCCCCGTCTCTGTTTCATGCATCCTTGCCTCCAGTGTGGGGCTGGAGCTTGCATCCCAGGAAAATAATACATGTCCAGGAGGCCAAGACAAACACTGTCTGCCTGCTTTTTTTACGACCTCTTGTTGCTCCTCCCAGCCGTCACCACTTTTCCCTTAATAAGGGACTTTTTGATCTCCAGAGGGAACTTCCTCACTTCTCAGGGTTAAAACCAAGGTGGTTGGCAAAGGGGAGGCCTGGAGAAACAGGGGACTCCTGCTCCCTGCAGCTCCTTGCAAGGGAATGTTTTGATTTAGAACCTCATTCTGGCTCAGAACTGGGGATGATCAAGTTTTTTAACTGCCAGAGGGCAGAGTTAGGTGGAATATTGGGAAGAAATTCTTCTTTGGGTGGTGAGGCCCTGGCACAGGTTTCCCAGAGAAGCTGTGGTTGCTCCTGGGTCCCTGGAAGTGTCCAAGGCCAGGCTGGATGAGCCTTGGGGCAACCCAGGACAGTGGAAGGTGTCCCTGCTGATGGCTGAGGTGATGTGTAAGGTTCCTTCCAACCCAAACCATGCTGTGGTCCCGTGGAAAGGACTGTTATGTTTGAGTGGAAGTGCAGACAGTGCATTTTGATGAGAGGTGAGATGCTCCAGGTGCCAGCCGTCTCCCCCAGGACTAACCCAGCAGCAAGTCTCCTCCTGGTGACTTCAGGCACAGACGGTGGCCCCAAAACCCCCAGGGCCCTGTGAAAACCTTACCAGGAATGTTGGGTAGATGCAAATGATTCAGCCCAAATCTTGGCACTGCAGCATCAACATTCTGCTTAAAGTTCCAACTTCTGGTGTTGGACGATGGAGTGGGCTGTCCACCCTGGTCAGTGGACTGAAGAAGGGAGCAGAATGAACTTCTGTCTTCATGGTTTGGAGTAGAAGCTCAGAATCTTGTCTGCCATTCAGACTTAGAGGCAAAGAAGTAATTTGTTTAAGCCATGGGAATTTTTTTCGTTTGGAAACTGCCAGGGGGGTTTTGAACCTCCAGGGTTTGCAGTTCCAAGTGTGACAATTAAAAGTTTGGGGGTATTTAGTGAACTCTGCATAGCTGTTTTTCCTCTTTCAGAGCTCCATCATACCTTCTAATTAATTCCCTTTAATTGCTTTTAATTTCCTTTCCTCCTTATTTCTCCTTCCGTATAACTAGTGCTGTCATCCTTTTAGTTTGCCTTTCATGTTGGAGACTCTCCATTTGATTTCGTTTCATCCACATTGTGTCTTGCAGCTATTTCATTCCTGGAAAGCTCCAGCTCCAGAGATAAAATCTAAGTGGATTCAGAGAACCTGAAAGGATCGCATGCTTCGTGGCTTTCCCCTCAGTAATGTGGGAGATAAACAGGATGTAATAAAGGATCTGTCCCTCCTTGGAAAAGGGCCATTTCCTGTCACCTGTATTTTTGTGGCACCGTCATGCCAGGGATGCTCTTAGTCACCGGTGACAAGATAAAGAGGCTGCTGGTCCCTGCTGCTGGCGGGTGTCTGAGGCTGGAACGGGCCCTGGGATGATACACTGTCTCTTGATTTACCACCTCTGCTCTCTATCCAGCAGCATTCCCACTGCTGGGACGTGGCCTGGCAGCCCTGATCCCTACCCGGATGGAGGGGACACGGGGAGGGTGGCAGCATGCTGGTTTTGGCCAGATAAGGTCAAATTATTAAAATCTTGACATTTATCTTTGAGAGCTTTTGGTTTTAATGTGCACCAAGGGCACTGTGTGTTTTCACTGAAGTGCTTTCCAGCCCAGTCAAAAATAAAAAATAGAAGCGAGGAAAACCTCTTTTGTACACTCAGGAAAGTCCTGAGGGGTTGGATGTATAGGTGGCTATCAGCAGAGCTCCATGTAATTTGGTCAATATTCACCATCTGAAGAGCTCCATGGAAGCTGGTCAATATTCACCTTTTGAGGAGCTGGCTGCTGGGTGGGGATCAAAGTTTTTCTTAAATGGGAATCAAATTGCTTTGTCTAATCTAGCATTTTTTTTCCTGCTGCTTCTTCATTCATAATGGTATTTTAACACTGCCTGCCTTGATGTTTTTCACCCAACAGAGCTAAGTGGGGGTTTCCTCTCTTTCTTTTCCTTGGAAAAAATGACCAGCAGCATCTAGTTCTGTCTGGAGTTGGCCCAGTTGCCTGCTTTATGTTGTAATGCTGGCAAAACCCTGGAGGAGTTAGCACTGGGATCACGAGGAATGTGGCTGGAACTGTCAGCTGGGGACTTTGGTGGTGGGGAAAGTTCCAGTTCTCTGGCTGGGGAGTAGAAGGTATCACGGAGCACCAAGGGCTGTCCCAGCTGCTGTGAGCTGGGGGCATGCACCTCTGCTAGGGCTGGGTTGTGGGGCAGTTCTTCAGAACCTGGTGAAGAAACCTTGGGCTAATCAGGCTGCTGGAAGGAAGGAAATAGCTCAATTTGTGTGGAAATTGATAGTGGAGGAAGCTGTGGGAGGAACGTGATCCCAGGACTTTGAGGTGCCAAGAAGAGCAGAGCTGGAGACAAACAACTTCTGCCACCAAAAAGACTGACTCACGCTGCCTTGGAAGTTTGTAATGGATTCTTGGTGTTATTTCACTGGCAGTGTGGATGGCAGTGGAAGCAGCTGAGCCTTGGAGGGTCCCCAGGCAGCCCCCCCGAGTCAGTAGCCTGTCATGGTGAGTGGGTGCAGCAGAAGGGGTGGGAGGTACTCAGGGTTGGTCAGTGAGCTGTAGGGTCTCTTTTTCAGATTCTAGCAGTCTGAAGTCCCCTTTTAGGAGGGCACAGGACTAATGAGGTTTTAGTGAAGTATCCCTTTTTGATAGGGAAGAGCTCCCACAGCTCTCTGCTCTGTCCAGGGGGGACCAAGCTGTGGGCAGAGCTGGTGGCCTCCAGGTTAGCCCTGGGGCTGTCCCCGCTGTCTAGGAGCCTGGGACTGGAGTGGCTCTGGGCCAGACAGTCACCAGGATGTTCTATTTTGCAATAAACTGATCTGAGCACTTTGTGCCTTTGCATTTGAGTGTGAATCATCCTGGTGGGAACTGAGAGTGAGCAATCTCTGGAAATGGCAGTGGGGCAGGTTGCTGGCAGCCCTGGGCTGGGTGGCAGCTATGGGGGAGCCTACTTGTCCCCATCCTGTCTGGGCATGTCCTTGTGCCTGAATCTGGGCATGAAGGACAGCAGCTGCATGCAGACTTGACCCCCTGGTCCTAAGAGCAGCATCTTCTCAGATCCTTGGTGGAATTAGGGAATGATGGAATAGGGTTGGAAGATCATCTTCTCCAACCCGCTGCAATGAGGAGAGATGTCTTGAAATAGACCAGGTTGCTCAGAGCTCCACCCAGCCTGAACTTGAACACTTCCAGGGATGGAGCAGCCACAACTTCTCTGGGCAACCTGTGCCAGAGCTTCACCCATCCTCAGTGTAAAAATTCAATCCTTCTACCTAGTTGAAACCTACCTTCTCTAAATTTAATATCATCATTGCCATAGGCCCTGCTAAGAGGTTTGTCCCACTCTTTTCTATAAACCTCTTTTAGCTACTGGCAGGTGCTCTAAGAGAGAAAAAGGACCTCTCTTCTCCAGGTGAACACCTCCAGCCTGGCTCCAGAGTAGAGGGGCTCCAGCCCTTGGAGCATTTCTGTGGCTTCCTCCAGCAGGTCCATGCATCAGGAGTTGTAGGTCCTTCTCCAGGCTGTGATGAGAAGATGCATGAAAATGCTCTTTGGCATAAAAAGCCACTGCAAAAAAAAGTTTTGGGGAGCCAGCCTTGGGCTACTGCCCCACCCTGGGAGCTTGGCAGACCCTGCATCCCCCCGAGCCAGACAGGATGCTTTATTTCCTCGGCAGCCGGGCTCCTGGCCGAGCATCCCTCGGCACTGTGCTCCCGACTCTTCCCGCTCCCATCTTAATAACCGTAAAGATCGGGGTTGCCAAAGTCTTCCCGTTGCTATAGTGAGATTAGATAGGGCAAAGTGCTGCATTCCCTCTGCTGAGGGGAGAAATCACTCCCATCCCTTCCCTGGGCTTCACCAGCCAGGTTTTTTTCCCATCCACCAGCAGCCACTAATTGCACCTGAAAGATACGCCACGTATTTCACTGCAATTAATACTTCATAGCTTAAAAAAAAGAAAAAAAAGAAAAAAAAGGGGAGAATTAAAAAAAAAAATTAATTATCGAGGCATTTTCTCCTGGAACCAACTTAAAGAGACTCCCCGTCTGGAACGAGTTTGCAGCGCTAAACTGTGAAGTTAAAATATTTATCTTCATAAACACGTCACTCAAGCCGTGCTACTCCTCGCAGGGTCATTAGCAAGAGGCACGTTAGTCCAATCAGGAGGTGCCTGGGAGACAGAGATTTGCCTTTTGCTTCTGGGCGGGGTTAGGAGATGATTTATTAAACGAATTTGAGAGCTGTGAGTCTGGCCAGACCTCTGAGTCAAACAGCTGTAGGGAAAAAAAGGGAAAAAATCCCACCAGCTGGAGGTTCTGCAGGCAGAAGATGGGGGTCAGTCATTTCGGCACTGTTGGTTTGCTGATGTGGAGGTGTTCTCCCCAAAAACTCCCGAGGACGTACAGCAACTGATCCAGGGAGCCGTCATATCGCAGGAGGTAGCTTGCATCTTAATTTTCTTAGGTTTAATTTTAGTTTTCTCAGGTTTTATTTTCACTTTCTCAGTTTTTGCTTTAATTTCCTTGGTGCACCTGCGGGGCTCGGGTGGGTTTGTGTAAAAATTCAGGTGATACTTCTCTGAGTGCAGGAGCACGCAGCTTAGGGCATGGCATGTTGTCACGCCCTTCCACCTGCTCCTTTGGGTTTAAAATGTTGATTTTGAGGCCATAAAGTTTAACCCCTATAACCCAGTACCAGGCATGCCCTGGAGAGTGATGCCTGTGATCTGCTCAGCGTGTGGGGAGGGAGGGGATGGAGGGTTTACGTAATAGTGTGTTTTTTGGGCTTGAGGTTGTATTTTGTGTGTTGGTGTGCTGGCATGGCAGGACATGGAGTGGGGTGAAGGACACGGGTCTTTGGAGGTGTGGTGCACTTCCCAAAACTATTTTGTTTCCTGGCAAGCCAGAGGTGTTTGTTTGTGTCTATAAACCTCTCTGCTCTTGAGAGTGGGGAGGAACATGCATGGGAAGAGCTTGTGGTGGCCCCACATCCTGGGAGAAGGTCCTTGGCTGGTGACAGTGGCAGAGCCTGGTAAAGCTTATTCAAGCTGTAGATCTGTCACTGGGTTTTCCCCCTCTGAAATCCCCTTCAACTCCTTGGGTCCCCATCAATTTATTTCTACAAACCACACAGGCAATGTCACAGGGTCTGACCAAGATTGTTTTAGGGTCTTGCACCCCAGCTGATGCATGGGGCTCACCCACCCCTTTCTGCAGCTTGGATAGAAGTGTGTGATAGCTGCCAGGTAGCACAAGTTCAGACCAGAGAAAGGCAGGATGCTGTTGGTGGTGTGGGAAGGCTCTTGTGTCTCATCCTCTGAGCAGAGAGATGTAGCCTGAGCAAGGGCAGAGATACACCAGTCTTCCTTCCCAACAGCAAACCTCGACTTGGAGTGAAATTTTTGGAACCATATCTCCTGAGCAGCACTTGGAGCTGTCTTCACAAAGAGGATTGTTGCTAGAGACCCTGTTTTCTGCAGGAAATCAGTTCTTGCAGGCATTTTCCAGTAGGTCCCAGTTTGTTCCATCTGCCCTCCTCTCTCCCACTCGCTGTCTGCTGACCTTCCCTGGATGTGCTGAGCCTCACAGCCTGAGGTGTCTGTCAGGTGGGCTTTCCCTTTCTTTGCTGGCAGATTTGCAGTAGCAAACATCACTTGATGTTGGCTGTCTGGTCTGCTCTGCTTCAGCAACCTCAAATTTTGATTCTTTCCTTGCTCCCTGAGCGCTGGTCCTGGCTCAAGGTTGGGCTGGGGAGCACCCAGTGCTGTCCAGGTGCTCTATTCACGTGGTTTTTTTTGGTAGGTCTGTCATGATTTCACTTGATCCTCTTCCAGCAGTGATGGCACGGGCTGTGCTCAGCACTGATCACTTGAAGGAGGTGTATTTAAAGGTGACACCCTGGTGGTAAATGAAAGGCTGATAATTCTGTGATCGGGCAGAGCCCTCCTGCCAGACAAACCCACATCTTTTAGCTGCAGCAGGAAGGACCTAACCACCATTCTGGGGAGTTTTATTGGCTGCCATTTTCCAGCAGAAGGTTCCTGCTGCTTGCAGCTGCCACATCCTTGGCTTACAGTAACCTTTTGAAGGAGTTTCTCCTTCACCGTGGTGGGGCCAAATTTGGCATTGTAGCTGGTGTCCCAGGCAGGTGGACCTGGATGATTTCTGGGCTCAGTCCTGTGCCTTTTTGATAAAAAACAGAGGAGTGAATCTCTGGTAAGTGCTCCCAGTTTGGTTTCTGTGCCAGTGGAGTTGTGACTCTGCATGGGGAAGGGACCTGGTAGAACCTTGGCCCTGGAATGAAACCCACCTGTGGGTGTCCAGGTGAGGAAGGCTCTTTCTGGAAAGCCACGTGAGCTGAACGGCTTGGTTGCCCTTGGTGGAGTGAGTTTATTACAGTTTTGGGGAGAAGAGTGTTTTCGGACTGTGTAGAACTTGCTATAAGATGCCCTAGGGGTTCCCAGGATGTCTAAAACTGACTGGGATTTTTAGGGAAGGGCCAAGAGTACAGGAAATGAGGAATCAGAGGGCTGGGGAAGAACACATGAGGGAAAATAAAGGGAAAAGCAGAATAAAACCAGCTTCCCTTCATGTGGGGATAAGAATGGGGATGTCACAGCTGGGGTAAGGGCTGGAACTTGATGTCTAGGGGTGTGTTCTGGATGGTGGATGGCATGAGGGTGTCTGGGCTGATGATGATGATGAAGTTGATGGTGGATTGGTAGGGGGAATGGAAAGAAAAGTATCAGCAACAGCCTGTAAGGGAGCAATTCCACAGAGTGCTGTGAAACTACCAAGGACTTTGAGTGTGGGGTGTGTCATACCTGGAAAGTGAGTGGTGCTTACAGCTGATAAACTATTCAACTGGCTTTTTCCACACTCTGTGAGAGGGGGTGATGTGTTTGAGCAGTATGCTCAGCCCTCACCCAGCCCGAGGAGCAGCAGATGCCCACAAGCAGGTAGGTACCAGCCACAGTGAAATCGTCCTTGTGTGACTGCTGCATGGGGAAAATGGGGAAAAAGCTGGGAGCAGGGAGGGGAGGGGAACCTTTTGGGTGTTAGAGGGCACTTGGAGCTGTTCTGTGGGTTTTGGGGTGTCCTGTTCTCCAGCGCTGTGGCTGGTGCTGCCAGCTGTGGTGCTCATCTCCCGCTCCCTGAGCCGTGCCAGAGGACATGCATTATGCATGGCCACTCAAACTCTCACCCTGTTGCTTCTGATTACAGGGAAATTACGGGTTACTGGGCCAGACTGTGCAGCCAGTGACGTCTGTGGGGCTTTGATGCCCCGAGCAGAATTCGGTCAATGATGCATTGCTAAGTGCAGGTGCTCAGCAGCAGCCTGACCTCAGCCCTGGGGCTCTTCATTATCCCAAGCCTGGATTTCACAGGGAATTTGCAAGCTCTGAGACCTGCCTCAAATAGTTTGTGTGATTTTTTTTTTTATTTAATTTTTTTTACTGTCTTGCAAAGCTTTGGCAAAGCATCTTGGTGCTGTTTCCTGTGACTCAGAGGCTAAATAGCAGTTGCTGTGCTCACCTGGTTTGCTTGCTAAAAATGAATGGGGAGCAGTTCAGGGGCTTGTTTCCTTCTTGTTTCCTTCTATTTCAGGCAAGTTCATCTCTGATTATGGGCTGTCAAACCTCAGAAATTCCTAGCCGCCTGTCCACTCTCTAATTTTTTATTTTATTTTAAATGAAACAGAAAAGGAACATAGCCCTCTTTCAGTGGAAAGTCATAAATACTCCTAGGAGCAGGTGGATTTTTCACCCTTGGTGTGCAGCAGATGAGGGTGCATGCCTGGGTAGAGCTGCAAGCATGGAGAGCAGCCCAATTTTTTAACAGTGGACAGTAAGTACCAAGAATCTTTATCACAAGCACATCAAAATATTTACGTCCAGCTCCACATATTTCCCTTGGGCCGTTTGTTGTGACATGTTATACTGGGAATGTCATGAAGAGGAGGGCTGTCTTTCTCTGCTACTTTTAAGACCTACCAAACTGTAATTACAGTCATTATTTCAAGGCTGTTTCCCATTCTGTGGTAGGCAGAAGGACGGGGCTGAGCGATGAAGGAGTTGGAGTTGGTGTGGATTCACATCCTGGATTTACACCAAGCAGGGCTGTGCTCGGTATTGGAGGAGGTGGGGAGGTGCTGGTGTGAGTCTGGGAGGAGGTGGCTGCACAGTCTGTGCTCTCACAAGCACAAAGGCACACACAAGCACCCTGCACACACTTTTATATCCATGTTGGAATGTAAAAGTGTGTGCCTGCCCCATGTGCTGGCTGGAACTTGCTGAGATCACCTTGGCTTGCAGGGGACTGGGATAAGATGGAGTATCTCTGCCATGGGAAAAGCTGGGAGAACTGGGAGCATTCAGCCTCTCTCCAGGGAGACCCCAGAGTCCCTTCCAGTGCCTGAAGGGTCTTCATGAAAGATGGGGACAGAGTTCTTAGCAGGGCCTGTTGCAATAGGACAAGAGAGAACAGTTCTAAACTAAAAGAGGGTCTGTTTAAAGTGGGCAAAATGATGAAGGTTTTTGCAATGAGGCTGGTGAAACACTGGCACATGTTGCCCGGGATGGTAATGCGTGCTCCATCCCTAGAGGCATTCAAGGCCAGATTGCATGGGGCTCTGAGCAACAAGGTCTGGTTGTAGATGTCCCTGTTCATGGCAGGGTGTTGAATTAGAGGACCTTTAAATGCCACTTCCACCTCTCACCTGTCTGTGATTCCTCCTGGATCCTGGCATCAGTCAGCTCTTACTTCCATCTGGGAATGCTGCTGATCTCCACACTTGCTGCAGAACAGGTCAGCTTGGGAGGAAGTAAGGTGAGGACAAATGGCAAAAAGTTGATGTTGAGGGCTGTAATTCATCCCAGGAGGTGACAGTTCCCTGGAGGGACACTGGGGTGTTTCCCTCCTTTGGCCACTGCCTGCCTGTGTGACCACAACTGGTCACTCCAGGTTTTGTGTTTCCACTGCCTTGCTTGTGGAGCATCTCTCTCCTTTTCTAGGGCAGAAAATGTTTTTGATGTTGAAAGTGAAGCAGTGGTAGCTGGCCTAGCATGATAATGTACCCTCCTGGCAAGGTCTGTGGGCCTCTCTCTAATATGGTCAGGGAATTGTAAGGATACAACATCCAGGCAATGCCCAAACCGGTATCTGTGGTTCTTCTGATGTCTCTGTCCTTAAGGAGGTGGAGGATGTTAAGGTCTGCAGTGAAATGATCCTGACTTACACTAATTTTCCATACTTTTAGATAGTTGCCTCATAAAACTTGCACAAAATGCCAAATTAAAAAAAAAACAAATGGCTTGGATTTTTCCCCTTTCCTTTCAAACACAAGGAACCCCAAAGTTTGTTACTTTGATCCTTGAAAACTTTATAGAAGGCAGTGATGGAATTGGCATGGGTGGGACAATCACCTGGAAGGGAAGAGGTAAATGGGGGAGTTTTGGGGCAGTGAAAAGGAGATGGGAAGCCTTAGATTGCTGGCCATCCAACCATCCTAACTATGGCCAAGGAATGTCCATCTTCATGAAAAGGGTGGTCAGACATTGGGAGGGACTGCCCAGGGAGGTGTTGGACTCCCCATCCCTGGAGGTGTCCAAGGAATGCCTGGGTGTGACACTGAGTACTTTGGTGACAATGTGGAGGACAGGCACAGGCTGGACTGGATGGTCTGTGAGATCTTTTCCAACCTGAATTCTTCTGGGATTCTCTGATCCCACTGGCATGTGGTATCATGATTGTGTACAGTGTAGCTGGTGGGAGGTGGGAATGGCTGCAGAAGGAGAGGGCTTGGGCTGTGGAATTGGCAGCCAAGGCAGGAGCACACAGCTCAGTCTGTTCTGCCAGGAGGATGGAGCTCAGTGTTGTGCTGGGGCTCATTTCTGATGATGAGCAAAGGGCAAGCCTTGAGGTCCAGCTCCTCCATGGGTGGCTTGGTGCTTCAGAACAGGCTTGGGTTAATGCAAAGTAATTCAGATCTGGGAAGAAAAGTGCTTTTATTCTCCCTTTTAAATCTTCTTTGGGTTCTTCACAATTAATTTCTGCTCAGGCTCCATGCATGACCTTGACCAAGCCACTCTAGGCTGCCTTATATGAATTGATTTTGGTGGGTACCTAAATGAAGGGCTGGAATCTCTTGTTTACCTGGTCCTCAGCTGTGAAGCCCATAAGTTAATTCCATGTGGGAGACTCAAGCACAGAGGCTTGAGCATTCTTACATGCTAATTGAATTCCTGAGCACTTATTTCCACCTGGGGAAGGCAGAGACAATACTTTTCTCCCAAGCTCTGGGAAATTTATGAAGCACATGGGAATATGGGGCTGCAACAGCACGGAGCTTTTCAGAAAAAAATAGAGGGGAATTCGCCAAGATACTCCTTGTGATTGAGGTTTGTAAAGGCAGCTGATGCCTGTGATCACAGACTGCTGAGGGTGGATCTTCCAGGTCTCTGCTGCTCCAGGTCTTTTCTCGTCCATGGGTGGAGGTGGCTGGAATTTCAGGCCACAAATCCCCAGGAGACCATCTGAGCAAGTTTATTTTGCTGTAGTTTTTTGCTTCTGGTCAAGGGGCCTCCTCCCTTCCCCTTCAAACCCTTCCTTTGCTCTGCATTTCCTCCTCTGAAATCCTGTTTCCTTCTTCCCACCAGGATTCCCTCCCTACCAAGAGAATCCAAGCTGCTTATTTTAATGTTTGAGATAGATATAACATCTGATTGCGGGTCTGGGCACCTGCATATCAAAATGACTGCAGTGCCTCTGTTTTTTCCAAAGAGCTGCTGCCTGCAGTGACTGGCCTGGAGGAGGCTGGCATTGTGGAGAAGTATTTTTTCAAGGAGGTGAGTCTGTGCTGGGGTTCAGGGAGTGATGAAATGCGTGCTGGTGATTCCCTTCTGAGGGCTTTCCAAGCCCTTATTCCCACCTCCACATACCCAGGGAGCAGTCTGGAGGAGTAGCAGCTCCCGTTTCTCCTCATTTTGCTCTCCTTTAGAAGGGCACAGCTCTGATCGGTGCTGCCGAGAGCGTTGCCTCTGCGTGGTAGTGGAGGAGTAAGTCAGGGCTTTTAATCACTTGTTCCAAGTGTAATTCCCAGGCTGTTCTGAGTCACGTCAGGAGCTGCAGAGCAAGGCGCCCCCATCCCTCACGCTGGCAGACGATGACATCGGTGAGGAAGAGCACTCCCAGCCCTGCCTGCCGTGCCCTGGCTCTGCACACACTGCCTGGGAAAAACGAGGGCCCTGTCTGGTAGGAAAAAGAAATGCAAGGGGTAAAACACGAGCCAGAGGGTGATTTGCCATGGTGACAGTAAGTGTGGCTCTTGAAAATTGTCTCAGGGTTGTGACCGTGTTCACAGGGGTCCGAGGATGAGGGAAGAGATGAGGATCTGACTCCATGTTTCAGAAGGCTGATTTATTATTTTATGATATATATTACATTAAAACTATACTAAAAGAATAGAAGAAAGGATTTCATCAGAAGGCTAGCTAAGAATAGAATAGGAAAGAATGATAACAAAGGTTTGTGGCTCGGCTCTCTGTCCGAGCCAGCTGGGCTGTGATTGGCCATTCATTAGAAACAACGAACATGGGCCAATCACAGATGCACCTGTTGCATTCCACAGCAGCAGATAACCATTGTTTACATTTTGTTCCTGAGGCCTCTCAGCTTCTCAGGAGGAAGAATCCTAAGGAAAGGATTTTCCATAAAAGATGTGTGTGACACAGGGCTGTGTTGCAGGTCCGAGGTGTGGTGTAGAGCACACACATGAGCACAGCAGGACACGTGGCAGTCAGGGGAGGTGGTGCATCTCAGGAGGAGGCTGTGGTTCAGGAGGCACCTTCTCCCTGCAACACAGGGTGCTGAAGCAGTGCAAAGATGTGGGTGTTGGATGAGGAGGAGGAAGAGGGATGCAATGGTGCCTCCCAATGCTGCCTGGAGAAGTGGTGGGTGGCCCATCCTCAAAAATATTCAAGATTAGTGCAGGCCAGACTCTGAACCTGGTGTACTTGAAGATGTCCCTGCCCATGGCAGGGATGTTGGACTAGATGACTTTTAAAGATCCCTTCCAACGTGAAATTCTAGGATTCTGTGATTCCCAGGAGCTCTGTGTTTCCTATAAAGGTGATTTGGGTGAGAGCCAGAGAAATACCAAGCCAGGACTGTGTATGCCCAGATATGCTCAGTGAGGAGAAGCAGTCTCCTAGGAGAAGGATGAAGTTTTTGGGAAGGAAACATCGCATCTCCGTCAGCCCAGCAGGCTGGGAGAGATTGGGTTTAACATCTAATTACTGCAGTTGCACTCAGGAGACAAGGCAGTTTTACTTTATTTTGATATTAAAGACATTCTTTGAAGAAGTGTCAGCCCATAGACTGCCACTTTTATAGTTAAAAAATTGTAGCTGCTTGCCTGGGGTGTATTTGAGAACAGCAAGGAAGAAACTGTATTAGATTAATAAGTGAAGGTTTAATTAATTGTCATTATTTGCATATTAGTGTCCTATAATTAATAGGTAATGGGCAGCCTCTGAATTAATGCACAAGTGGGATCTCCAGTGATGCCATCAGAGAGGGGGTTTTATTGCTGGGAAATGCAGTTTTGCTTAGGCTTTTTAGTAAATTTAGTAACTGTGGGAGCCAAAGGGTGTCTGTGGCAGTGTGTGCTGTGCCTGGAGTGGCAGGGTCTTTTAGGGACAGCACACGTCTTCCCTAAATGCATCAGACCTGGAAACCAACCAGGGTTTTGTTCAAGTTTGTTGCTGGCCTGCTGCAGGCAGAGGCCAGAGGAGAAGCTATTCTTGTGTTTTATTCTGTCTTCAGTAGCTTGAAAAGTGGTTTCTTGTATTGTGGCCATGGTTTTCCTCTCCTGTTTGTTCTTAAAAATCACTCATGCTGCCATTTTTGTGTTCCTTCTTCAGCTGGTGGGTTCTTTTCTGCTGGTCTACAGGCACATGAATGGTTCCTGTCACAGATACGTGCTGGGGGGATCTCTCTCTCTCTCTTTCTATTTCTCCCTTCTTTTTATGCTTTGATTATGACAGTGTTTGTGGTAAGTGGAATGGGATGACATGGAATGACTTAAGATACAGATCTTGGTGTAAAGCAAAGCCTGGTGTTAAATTTGGGGATGGAAAGGAGATAGAAGATGGGGAGGCAGCCTCTTCTCTGTAGATAGGTTCTGGCAGTGGGTGGGATTCCAGGCTGACAGAATGCAGGATGCTATCAGCATGGAAAGAAAATCCTGGAGAGTTCCTGTAGCATTCACCACATGAGAAGAGACAGGCAGAGGGATGCAGATGTGGGAGAACACTGGGGAAGCAATGGGGCATAGATCCAGCATAGCTATTTCTTCATTTTCCTGTCAAACCACGCTAGACCTGTCCCACCCTAATTTTAAAGTATATTTTGTCTCTTGTCAGCCTAGTGATTAGAGCAGGCTTCCCTCTATCCTAGTATGCACTTAGACATTGGTATGGGCTTCCCAGAGAAGCTGTGGCTGCCCCTGGATCCCTGGAAATGTCCAAGGCCAGGTTGGATGGGGCTTGGAACAACCTGGGACAGTGGAAGGTGTCCCTGCCCATGGCAGGGGGTGGAATGGATGAGCTTTAAGGTCCCAACTTTAATGGTTTCCAACCCAAACTATTCTGTGAGGTTATTTCCCACAGTGATAATCCTGCTGCTTTCAGAGAGATGGGTGTGGACGTGGCTGTGGCTCTGTGCTGGAATTTGCACCTGCTTGTACCAGCAGAGAGCTGAGACCTTAGAGCTAATTTAATTTTCTTTCAGTTAATCCACCCCCTATCCTCAAATGAAAACTTCAGTTATGTACCCAGGGAGTTTTTCCTCTCGTTTTCCGCTGAACTCTTGTGAGATGCCATGATCTTTGAGTGATGGTTATAGTCTCTGTCAGAGGAGAAGAATCATGCTGATACACAGCAGGTATTTTGGAAATAAATGACCAAAAAAACCCAAAAAGACCAGGTTGTGGAAGTAAAGAATGTGTATTTTTGTTGCTTCTGTGGTTGTGAACAATCTCTCCTCACCAAAGGCAGCTCTTCAAGAGAGGAAGCACAATTTGGCTAAAATTGCTTGAATGAGGTCATAAAATTATACTCCATGAATGGTCCTGTTATTCACAAAGGACAGTTGTTTGGATGGAAATTGCTGAAGACCTTTCACTGGTACAGTGGGGAAAAGAGAGAGATTTCATGAGCCTCCCAGAATTTAGCTGCTGAGGGGATTAATACTGATGTAACAGCCAAATACTCTGTTAGAGACCATTTGTACTCTACTGTACTCCAGGGGCTGTTGCTCCGTGCATGTGGTCTTGAGCAGAGCTCATCAGATACTGCTTGAGAGAAAGTACATTTGTGTCATTCCCTAAATGTCAAAACATCTATCCAGCACCCCATTTCCAGAGCCTGGAGCTCCTCCTTGCCATTGCTCCTTGAGGTGAGCCACTGTTCATGCATGGGGTGTTTCTGGATGTGGGATTGGTGGGAGAAGTCCCGTGGTGAAGTGGGATGCAGGGGATGCTCCACTCACCTGGAATGACAGAGAACTTCTACTGCTCCACTCACCTGGAATGACAGAGAACTTCCAGCAGAATAGTTACTGGAATTATCTGCTGTGCCAATCAACAGGGCCAGGGCTTCTTCTTTGCAGAGAAGAGTCAAGGAACCTTTAGTGCATCTTGCTTGGAAGAGTGCATGTGTGTCAAGCCTTGGATGTGCCACCTCAGTGCAGTGTACTAACACAGTCCAGTGCAAACACACCTGGCGTGCTTAAGAGGATTTCCTTCATGAGCTTGGTTTTCAGCTGGAGGGTTCAGGTTGGCGAAGAGCCCACATCTGAATTTATACCAACAGGTTTTTTAGTTTAGGAGGCCAGAGGAAAGGAGCAGCCTCCTTAGGAATATTAAACTGACAGAAGACAGGTTCACATTAGATATTGGGAAGGAATTCTTGGCTGTGAGGGTGGGGAAACCCTGGCTGCCCAGAGCAGCTGTGGCTGCTCCTGGATTCCTGGAAGTGTCCAAGGCCAGGCTGGATGGGGCTTGGAGCAGCCTGGGACAGTGGAAGGTGCCCCTGCCATGGCAGGGGACGGAACTGGATGAGCTTTAAGGTCTCTTCCAACACAAATCATTTTAGGATTCCCAGAAGCCCTGTATTTCTCATAAGATTGCTTTTTAATTTTTTTTGTAGTTCAGCAGATGAAGAGCCAACTTCATTTAATAAGGGATGTTGGCTGAGCTTCAGGGCATGGATTAAATACAGCACTGTGTGGGGAATGGAGAAAAGGCTGAATGTGAAGAGGTTGGTTCTTCTGTCCCTAACCTCAAAAAAAAAAGCAAGAGGTAAAAGAATCCGGAGAAAGGACAACAGGAGAGAAAAGCAAAATATAGATCTTTCTGTTTTCTTTTTTGCCTTTTTTTTTTCTATTGCATTAGTTCTTTTTTCTGCAGGTGTCTTACAAAAGCAGTGTTTTGTCATCTTCTGTATTTCATACCTCCTGTGTCCGTGCCAGGATACCTGCTTTTATATGTTGGACAATGGGAGTGCAGCTGGCACTGAGCCGAAGCCTGAGCTGTTCTGCACCTCATGTGGATTTGAGTTCAAATAAATAGTTTGACTCACTCAAGGAGTGAATCAGAAGAAGGAACTCGAGCCTCTAGCCTACAAGCACCGTGCTGTGCAAGCAAAGTGTATAAACATGTAAGTTTTTCTTAAGTGTGCAGTTCAGTGTGAAGCTTGTGCTGGAGCAGAGTCGGCATTTCAGACCCAATGTAGCCTTCCTCAGGAGAGTGCAAGGATATTTAGGTTTAGACCTGATATTACAGACATCCAGGAGAGTGGGAGTTTGTTGTCTGTCCTGGTCTCAGATCTGTCTTTGGTGCTTTCAATATGAGTAAACTGCACTGTTAAAAAGCAAAACCAGGCAAAGCGTTCCCCTGGAGTCTCCACAGCTGATCCTATGTTCAGATTTCTTGCTGTTGGAAAAAGTTGGTGCCTTGCTGGTGGTTGGGAAAAGTGGAACCTGCTGGGGCAGGTTCTCCTGGCCTAGAGTGGCTTTGGTCCCTCAGTCACCCAGCGAGGCCACACCAGCACAGTGATGGATTTGGGCCTAGTGGTGCAAGTTTCCCTTGGCCATTGCCTGTCCAAGCTGGATTGGGACAATTGAGAGTGACCAGGGGGAATGGTTTCAGTTTTAAACTAAAAGAGGAGAGATTTAGATTAGGTATTGGGAAGGAATTCTTGGCTGAGAGGGTGGCGAGGCCCTGGTACTGGTCTCCCAGAGAAGCTGTGGCTGCTCCATCCCTGGAAGGGTTCAAGGCCAGCTGAGTGAGGCCTGGAGCAACTTGGGATAGTGGATATCATTCCCATGGTGGTTGGCATTGGAACAAAATGATCTTTAAAGACCTTTTCCACCAAAACCCTTGTGTGATTCTGTGTGACATCTTCTGGAAACACAGCTGTAGGACAGCTCCACTGGGTTGGACAGCCCAGGTTCCTGCTCTGGGGTCCCTGCTGAGTGCCACCAGCAGCCTCTTGGAAAGCCAGAAGGGGTGTGACCACTCTGGTGTCCCCAGAAGTCTTCACCAAGGCCTCAGGCTGATGGATGTGCTTATCTGCATGAGTATTACTCATCTGAGGAGGGGCTGTGAGACGATACCCTTGGTTGTCATTGCTGGCTGGTTTTGTCATGCCTGCAAAGCCTTGCAAATCACTCAAGGCATGACATGGTTGTCTGTGTATGAGAGGTGAGATCTACTCAGAAATTGTTTTTATTATGTGTTGGTGATAGCAGATAAATAATGTTCCCTCTGGCTTGTGCACGGGGGGATGGTTTTCTCCAGTGCCTTCAAATGAGGTGACTAATAACAACCATTAATCCCCATGAATGACAGCAGTATATTAGGAGAAAAACACATGTTAAAATAATTTGAGAGGCTGTTGTTGGGTCATAGGCTAACTCATTCTCTTAATATATAGTATTTTCATAAGGTATAAATATTTCTGGGCTTGAGATGTTGGCCGGTGAACAAGTTTTGGGTATCAGTGTCACTGTCTGGACCAAAACTGAATTGAACTTCCAGTGTAATTTAATTAAAGTAGATTTGGACTGGATATTAGAAAGAAATTTCATAATGTGAGGGTGGGCAGGCCCTGGCACAGGTTTCCCTGAGAAGCTGTGGCTGTCCCTGGATCCCTGGAAGTGTCCAAGGCCAGGTAGGAATTGGCCTTGGAGCAACCTGGGACAGTGGAAGGTCCCTGGCCATAGCAGGGTGTGGGATGGGATGAGTTTTAGGGCTTATTCCAATCTAAACCATTCTGGGATTCTATGAATCCAAAAGTTGGATTTCAGAAGGCCTGGACTATTCATAAGCTTAAATTGAATTTGGCAACTGGATATGTTGAAAATCCCTGGGGGGAGCTAATTTATTTTTAATGTCCAGACATTTCAAGTGAAATGTCAGAATGAAATGTGTCATTTTGGAAATGCCAAAACATTTTCTTTTTGACAGCTTCTCAATGAAGCTTTTCAACTTTTTGTTTGGGAATTACAGTTAACAGTTAGAAGGAGGAAAGATTAAACAAGTCTTGGTAGTAGTGGACTAAGTAATTTAGTTTTGATTCAAACAAAATTTGGAGGGGTGGCAAGCTTTTATTTTTTTTGTCTGTGTTGACGAACCTCTTTCACTTGCCCCCAGATCTGTTTCTCATTGATTGAAGATATTTTCCTCCTGCTTTTTATACAAGAAGGACATGTCATTAGATTAAAAAAAAAAAAAAAATTATTCACCTCTTCCAGCTCCTGGAATGTTCTGGTTTGGAATTTGTGAAACTGACTGAGGGAAAATTCCTGCAGGAATAAACAGCACATTACGTGTTGTGATGCTAAATTCAGAATTTCATGGCAGGACTGTACCCATTGTGCCCAGGGCAGCATCCCAACCCTCGCTGGCCATCCTGGGCTCCACAGTAAAGCAGGTGATGAATCCACTGGCAGGAGTTACTGCAGCATCATTCCAGGGCTGGAGGAGACACCTTGGGGAGCTGGCACCACAGCTTAGGGAGCATTGTCCTGACTGAGCTCACCCAGCACAGCGAGGTGGTGGATTCCTCATCCCTGGCAGTGTCCCAGGCCAGGCTGGATGGGGCTTGGGAGCAGCCTGGGACAGTGGAAGGTGTCCCTGCCCATGGCAGGAGGTGGCACTGGGTGGTCCCTTCCAACCCAAACTGTGCTATGATTTTACTATCCTGGGCTGCCGCGCTACCCATTCTCTCTCAGTGCCATCTTCCCACCCTCCTAAAAGCAAAGTCTGTGATTTTTTCAGGTCAGTGGCCCTTTTTATTTTGGAGGGTGAGCTCCACAGACATCTGGGTGATGCAAGATGTTTTCCTTTGTAGGGCTCGTTACCACGCGTCTGGAGGTGGAGTGACATCATTCTCACGCTGGGGTCTGCAGCGAGCCATTGATCTTGATGTACCCTCTTTGCAGGCAGTAATGTGTGTTCTTTCCTTAGCATTTTGGGCAGGAGATGCATCATGCTGCCTGCTGGAGCCCAGGGAGGAGCATCATCAAAATGAAGGATGCCAGAGGCTTAATTGGTCTTTGAGGATCATCCCCCAGCTCGTTTTTGTCTTCAGCTCCTTTCCACTGTAGTCGTTCCCCTGGGTCTGAAGAATTGGTATGAAAAAAGAGTTTCCCATTGCAGTGAGTCTCAACTAATTTTATTTTGTGTTCTGGAGGAAACTGTGCAATATTCAATAGGCAGGAAACAGAAGAAATTGGGAAAAAGAAAGAAATCACAGGGTTATCCAGAAATTACTCTGAAAAAGCTGCTGATTTTTCAGACCAGAGCATGAAGTCCTTTGCACCTTGCTCCCCTATTTGAACCATCCCTAGGCAGTCTGGGGGCTGTAATTCTCTGCTGTTATCATTTGCTCCCATGAGGCAGAGAGCAGCTCTGTCCTGCCCAAACACTGCCAGGCTTTCTGCAGGGGCAGTGCCACCAAACAGAGGAGCCGAGGACACTGGAGGTCAGGCCTGGAGACGCTGCCTTCCTTCACCCTAACTAACAGGCTAAGCTTCCAAATGCAGCCCAAAACCAAGTGCGTGGTGGTGGGGGAGGAAGAGAGAGTTGGGACATGTGGAGGGGTGAGTGATCCCTCTGGAATTGCCGGAGCGTTCCCGTGCCCACTGGCGACTGGGAGCTGTCAGCGCCGCGGCGGGCGAGATGGAGGTCGCAAACCTCTGGAGAAACATTTTGCACAGTGTGGATCCAGTAGCTGTCATCCGCATCCGAGGTTTGGGAAGAGCTGTGTGCAGGGGGATGGCAGCAGCCTCGTAGCTTTTGTTTCTTTGATTGCTAACAGCAAGGCACTGCTGTTCTCTGGAGGAGAGGTGGATGCTTGGGTTTACATTTCTCTTCTCCCGTTACTTTTACCTGGCTTGCTTCCATCTCTGCTGCTGAGCTCTGAAGGATTTTCATGCTGTTAAAATAGAATTAGCCAGCACCAAAGCAAAGGATTTTTTTTAAAGCTTATTTAACTGCGAGACAGCAATAGGGAAATGTCACCAAACATTTGTTTGGTTCTGCCATCAGGTTGGTGTAGCAGGGCTTTCAGATGGTTGCCCATATGTGGGGAAAACACATTTTCTGTTACTCATACTGCAAGCAGCTGTGTCTGGAAAAGGCAACCTGCAGCTCTCTTTGCTACAGGGTGCAAGGCAAAATTCATTTTCTGTGGCAGTGGCAAACTTTGGATGGGCTCTAGAAGTGTTTTGGGTAGCTGCTGGTGTAAAAGTATTCCTGCTCTGCTTGGTGGCTGTTGTTTTGCTTTAGCTGCTGTGGCCCTAATGCTAAAAAAAGGCTGAATTGTCACCCTTGAGCTGTTTTGTGCAGGTCCCTCCTGCACCAGGGTTTGCAGCTGTGTTGGTGGACATGTCCCCACTTTGCACAGGGGGGAGAGATATCACAGAACTCTCAAATGATTTAGATTGGAAGGAATCCAAAGCTTAAAGCCCATCTTGTCCCATCTCCTGCCATGGCAGGGACACCTCCCACTGTCCCAGGCTGCTCCCAGCCCCATCCAGCCTGGCCTGGGGCACTGCCAGGGATCCAGGGGCAGCCACAGCTGCTCTGGGCACCCTGGGCCAGGGCCTGCCCACCCTCCCAGCCAGCAATTCCTAATTCCCAATGTGCCAAAATCTGTGCCTGCCCTGTGGCAGTGGGAGCCATTGCCTGGGTGCTGTCCCTGCCTGCCTTGTCCCCAGGGGCTGTGCAGCTCTCCTGGAGCCCCTGCAGGCCCTGGCAGGGGCTCTGAGGTGTCCCTGGAGCTTCTCTGGTGCAGCTGAACAGCCCCAGCTGTGCCAGGCTGGCTCCAGAGCAGAGGGGCTCCAGCCCTGGCAGCAGCTCCGTGGCCTCCTCTGGACTCATTCCAGCAGCTCCAGGTCTTTCCAGTGCTGGGGACCCCAGAGCTGCATGTGGGACTCCAGGTGGAGTCATACCAGAGCAGAGGGACAAGTCCTCTCCCTTGTCCTGCTGGCAATATCTCTTCAGGTATCCTCTGGTGTATTGGGTTGACCCTGGCTGTATTTCAGGCACCCATCAAAGCAGCTCTCTCACTCCCCTCCGCAGCTGGACTGGGCAGAGAAAATATAATGAAGAATTCATGAGTTGAGGTAAGACCCATGAGAGATCCCTCACCAAACACCATCATGGGCAAAACAGATTTAGCATGGGAATATTATTTGAATTGATTAACAACAAAATCAGAGCAGGATAATGAGAAGTAAAAACAGACCTTAAAACACTTTCCTTCACCACTCCCTCCTCCCCCAGTGGCACAAGGAGACAGGGTATGAGGGTTATGGTCAGTTCATCACATGGTGGTGCTGCCAGTGCTCGGGGAGAGGAGTTGGAGTCCTTCCCTGCCCCAGCATGTGCTTCCCTTTGCTTGGGCTTTCAGTGGGGTCACAGCCTCTCTCAGGCACCCCCTGCTCTGGCGTGGGCTCCTCCAGGGGCTGCAGGTGCGTCTCTGCATCCCCACACCCTCCACGGGCTGCAGGGGAATCTCAGCTCGGGTGCCTGGAGCAGCTCCTGCCCCTTCTTCTCCACTGCCCTTTGTGTCTGCAGAGTCATTCCTCTCACTTGTACTCAACCCTGCTCTTCTGTGCTCACAATGAAAACTGGGCAACAACGTTTTTCTTGTTAAATCTGTCATCACAGAGGAATCACCATCACTCCTGATTTGCTTCGCCTTGGGGTCTGTCCTGGAACTTGCTGGTGTTGGCTCTGCTGGACATGGGGGAAGCTTCTGGCAGCTCCTCACAGAAGTCACCCTGCAACTAAAAAAGCCTGGCCATGCAAACCAAATAAATCTGGTAAAGAGCATTTTCCACCCACAGGCAGATGTGAAGCCCTCATGGACACTGAGATCTCCCATCCATCAGCCTGTGCCCTGAGCAGTGTCTTCAGGATGGTCAGGGCTTGCTCTTGCAACCTGTGCCACAGTGATCCTTCTCCAAACCAAGAAGGATCTGTGCCAAAGGAGCACATGCTTGTCTGGTGAAGGAAAAAAAAATAACCAACCCACCCTAGAGCCTATTTAGGGTGCCTGTGATTTATTTTTTTCTTTATACAGTGCAAATGGTGAGTGCCTGTGTGGCAATACAAAGCAGGAAGGGAGATGCTGCTAAGTGCTGATTACATCTTCATGTGGGCACAGCAAGGGTTCATTCCCTAGGTCTGGGGAGAATGGTGTTTTTGTGATTCTGTAAATGGCTGCACTCAAAGGCGGTAATTTGAATTTCTCTAGCCCCTAATATATATGTTATATATATGTGTTTTATATATATATATTTAGTAGCCTGGATAGATCCAATGGTGAGGCTTTGGCTCACCCACCCCCCAACCCCTTGTTAGCAGGATGCTTCTGTTATCTTTGAGATGAAAGGTGCCCCAAAAATGTAAACCACCGATGAGCTGTGCTCCTTTTAATGTAAAATAGTAATAATAAATACTATCCTGCTGTTCCCCTCATCCCTTGTCATCACAAAGCACTCCATAAATTGCACTCCAGCCTCTTGCATTCCAGCTGTTGTGTGTACTGAGATGCAGCCGTGCGTGGGAATAAAAGAAATACTACCTTGGGGTCACTGCTGATGTTACCCACAGGTTAATGCGAGTGGTTTGTATTTCCCTTCACTCCCTCTTAATCCAGTCTCTGATCCACGTTGATCTGGAGGCTGAGTTCAGCCTGCAGCAGTTTATGCCTTTATCTCAGCTGAGTCCTAATGCCAGCTGGCACAGTGGCTGTCTCTCATCCCTCTGGCCTGGGCAGAGTCAGTGACCTGGTCTCTGCTCACCAGGCAGTGGATCGAGGCTCAGTGGAATCCTGGGTGTTCACCTGTCCTAAAAATGGGACAGGGCTGTGTTTTTGACAGCCTTGATTTGCTGCCTTTTCCCATGGGTTTGAAACTGCCACCTGGCACCATGTGATGCTCATTTCCCTTTGGCAAGCACTGCTCCTCTCCTCCTGGGTCTTTGCTTGGGGAGGAGTCTCAGCCATCCCTCTATCATGTTTTCCTTCTGTCAGCCGCACCTCCTTCCCATCCAGCATCCACTCAGAGGGTGAGTGTTTTGGAAGGAGGGATGAGTGTGCCTGAGCTCTGCAATGTCTCCATGGGGAGCTCCTGGCTCCTCAGAGCATCCTCTGGCTCCCTGATTGTCCTTCCTTCCTCATCCTCATGCTTTTGGCCTGGGAGTGAACATCAGCCAGTAAGTCAGAAGCTGTCTTGGCTCACGCACAACAGTTGAAATTCCCCAAGTGAAATTCATTTTTTAATTTCGTTAGACATCCAAAACTCTTTCCTAGTACTGAACCAAATTACTATCTTGGAATTATAAAATGGTTTGGTTTGTGAAGACCATCTAGTCTGCTTGTAATGGGCAGGAACATATTCCATTAGACAAAGGTGCTCAGAGCCCCATCCCACCAGGACCTGAATGTTTCCAGGGATGGGACAGCCACCTTCTTTGGGGTCTTCTTTGTCCTCCAAAAGGGGAAGGCTAAAGATTTAGTTTATGCTCAGCTGCAAACTGGCCTCCACACTCATTTTCTGGCGCTCAGGCATATCCAAATTATCCAAATTCAGACTGGGCTCCCGTGACCTGGCCGCAGCCTGGGGGGCGATAACCTCCATCACAAAGGTCCAGTCCAGCAGCCTGGGTTATTTTAAAGCAGGTAAGTAGAAGAGTCCACTGAGATAAATGCTCAGGTAATCACACAGGTCCAAACTGTGAAACCACCTTATGTCATCAAAGCAATTTGAAAATCAATTTGATGTCTGGCAGGGAGGCAGACACGTCGGGTCCCTTCGGCGTTCATTAGCATTCAGGTGGCAGCACTCTGCCAAAGCTGCTTTTTCTGGGAAAGCTATTGAAAAAAAATTAAAGGAGAGGGAAAAATTAAAATTAGGCATTAACCATAATTTCCTCTCATTAAAGGTAACAACAGCCCCAGCACCAGTCTGGAATGGGGCTGGCTGATGGGTTTTCAAGACGGGGAAACAGAGTGCACACCATAGAAGTGAAGTGATGATCAAATAAGAAAGCAAATGAGGCTCCCCCCTCGTTTTTAACAAAGGCAGGAGCGGGGCCAGTGGCAGAGTGGTTTAACTGAGCAGTTAGAAAATTGGAGGTCAAAGCCTGACATGGCTATTGATGAATTGAGGGTGTTGGAAGAAGAGTAGCAGACATCACGAGTGGGCTGCAGGGACTGAAACATGAAGCAAGATTAAAAGAAGTTAAGTACCTGGAGGTGGTGTGGCTGTGCAGCAGTGAGGTGAACCATAATTACAGTCACCACATGCTGCAGACTGGAGAGAGACCAGGGAGAGACGATCAGAGTGGGGTAAGGCAGAGGAAGGGGGGGAAGATTCAGGGTTTTGAATCTCTTTGTTCCAGATGTGCTTGGGCAGGTTGTGTGGTGCAGCACCTGCTGGTAACCTCTTTTTTTGCCATCTCCTCCTGACTTTGTTCTAGTTCATGCCCTGATGTTTCCCATGCAGCCTCAGGTCATTAATGAAGGGCTGGACTGTGCTCTGCTGTCTGAGGATGACACTGGGGCAACCTCCTGTAAAGCATCCTCATGATATGGAGTTCAGTGCTTGAAGGAGCAAATCCTTTGAAGCTCCGGCCTGGTGATTCATACCATGTGGGACATTCTGGGCAGGGTGCTGGGACGGAGCTTAGGGCTGCTAGCAGCTCTCAGGAGGGGGTTCCTGCCTGTAATTGTCAGGTGTCAGGCTCCCCTTGCAGCTTTCCATGCAGTGGTGTCACTTAGTTGCTCTCACTTGATGAGGTCCCTTGTTTTCATGCAGACTTTATGAGCTTCATGTATTCCTATCATCATGCCTCCCTTTGAAACTAGAGATGATGCCCTGGGCAGGTGATGTACTGAAAATTGTAGGTGCAGAGACTTGCATGCATTTTTTTTATTAAGCTCTGTGGTTTAAAAAGGCAAGCTCTAAATGAATCCCTAACGACTGTGACTGCAAAATTATCTCCATGAATCCAAGCGTAGCAGCACTTCCCTCAGTCTGCAGGTAGCCTGAGACAGTAAAATAATGGGTGAGCATTTTTGCCTCTTACCAGATGCTTCAGGGAGCTCAGCTTGGTGACTTTGCCTTGATTGGTCTTGATTAACTTTCCCCCTGATGATTATTTTGGTGCCTTAAGTGACAAAGGAAATGGACTAAGGGGTGGCATGGGGGTTGTTACATTTAAGGTTCCTTCCAACCCAAACAATTCTCGGTTTCTATGTCCTAAATCTCCCAAAGCCTGCTAGCACCATACTTTTCCATGTTTGCACTGATTGCATGAAAAATTAATTGATTGAAGCCATGTTTGCATGTAACATTTTTCATCTGGCTTCTCAAGGAAACAAATCTGAGCCCTGGCTCTTTCTCTGTCCCATCAGTAATTCTTGAACCATGAAGTGGGTAAGGATCAGGTTTGTTGGAGGACTAGGAATAATTCAAAGTGCCTAGGTTTCTTCAGAATGGATATCTTGCCAGAGACCCTAATGATCTGAGTGAGGAAACATCTGCAGTGATATGAGACACACCAGTGATGGCAGAGCCACGCAATGTCATTGCCACCCAGCTGCAGATGGGTGGATGCTTTTAAACAAATTAATCCTGAGGGTGCCTGCAATCTCCGTGCAGCCAGACACTCCTGGGATAAATTCTGGACCTAATTCCGAGCTGTCTGGCATCTTATGTAGTCATCCAGCTTCCGCAGAGCAGGGACAGGGAGCAGCCTCCCTGGTGTTTGACTGCGAGGCACTGAGGGACTGGACCTTTTGCTTGTGTCTGAGAGGGCAGACGAGAGTCTTGGAGCCAATTAAAAAGCACAGCAACTTGTGAGTTTGTTAGACATGACTAAGGGCTGCTCGGGTTAATGGAAAAGTTGAGCAGAGCTTAATTGTTCCTGCATAAAGAGCACATGGAGGAGCATGGAGGGAATGTGTATAAGGTGTAGTTTTGTAGGGTGGGAGGGAGTAGATAAGCCAGCATCACTTTAGGAAAAGTATGAAACCAGGACTCAGAAGCCTTTATTGTGAGGGCTGTTGGTGCCAGAGCAGCTGCAGCAGGGAGCTGGCCTGGGATGCTGTGGTTCAAATCTTTCTTTTTTTTAACACATTTGCTTTATGTGGGCGGGTTTTGTGCCAAATGAGATACCATGTGCTGGTGACAATCTTGCTGTGTGCCGTGTGGCTGGCACGGAGCCCATGTGTAAGTGCTGGTGGGTGGGAGTTTGTGTGTGTGCCTGCAGACCCCTGAGTGCTGCAGGACACGTGGGCTGAGCCACAGGTCCCCAGGGCTGACATGGAACTTGGACAGTGGCACAGAGAAGGCCACTACAGTGGTTTCCCAATGTCTTCTCCAGCCATCCTAGAATCCTACAATAGTTTGTGTTGGAAGGGATCTTAAGGATCACCTGGTTCACTGTACCCTGCCATGGGTAGGGACACCTTCAGCTAGACCAGGTTGCAGTGACAGAGCCCAAGGGTGGAAGGTGAGGGGTGGGCAGCCTTCAGATCTCTCAGCAAAGCCTCTTCCCTCCTCCTCAGCCACTCCATCCCATGAAAAGATGTGTTTGTGCCTCCCAGCTTACTATTAAACCCTTGGTCTCCATGACCAGCCCCACCTTTTTGCTTGCACATCACTTGCTGATTTGTTTTGCAGCTATTTGGGAGGGTGAGAGAAGGGGCAAAGAAGAGAGAAGGGGTTGTGAAAGGCATCAGAGTTGTTGGAGTGAGTGCTCAGATCCCTGCTGTTGCCCTGAGGGGAGACAGGGACACCAGGCTGAGCGTGGGGAGCCCCAGCCAGCATCCACATCCCTCCATCGCAGCTGTGAGGAGTCAAGGAGAGTTTAGTAAGTGTTGCATCAGCACAGAAAAACATACTTGATGCAGAAACATCATGAGGTGAAATAAAAATTTTATGCGTCTTTTCTTTTTCTCTCTCCCTCCTTTACGCCTCGGCAGCACACACTGAAGTTGCCTGGGTGGATCTGGTCTCTGCACTCGGGTCATTTTATGACTGTTCTTGCTGTTTTCATGAGAGTCAAGTGATTTATGTGCATCTTTGCAGATCTGGGCCTTTAGCTAATATCGAAGTGCACACCCACGCATGCCACTATGGCAACATCTAATAACCCCAGTGTAGAAAAATATTTCCTTTTCATTGTAGCAGTTAAGCTGGAATTTCTGAGAGGACTGATGGCATGAAGTGCCGAACTCCCACCTAGGTAAATAAGAGTTGAGCGTGTTATTCTTTCCAATTCCCTTTTTGACGAACTCCTTGGAGCGTGTCTCTGCTGATGGTGGATTGTGTGGGGAGAGGAGGCAGCTGGAGCCTGGGTGGCTTCTTCACAGCCATTCCTGCTGGTACTTTGGAGCATTTAGGCACCACCCCAGAGCTCCTGTGCAGGGAAAAGCCATCTTGCCAGTGCTGTGCAGAGCAGGGTGGTGCTGGATGAGGAGGGTGCTGAGATCTGTCCCCAGCTTTCCTCGATAACTGACTCACCCAGTGTGACTGCAGCACTTGAACTCTATTTTGGCAGCTCTGGATCCTACCCCCGCTGCCTTCAAGGGCAACATCTTCCCTAGAAGAGGCTTGCACTGCGGTGATGATGGTGAGATCCCTTCTGGTCCTAGGCTGGGCTCCTGGTCCTCAGCAATCAGGTGCCAAATGCTCAATGTGCTCCACTGGTGCTGGTTTGGTACCAGGATTTAGGATCTAGCAGAAGCATTTGGCCCCAGAATGTTCCCTCTCCCTGGGTCACGCTGAGGGATGTTGTGTGTGGATACCTGGAGGAGATCCCTGAAGGTGTTTTGAAGCCAGGGGGAGAGAGGGGAGGAATTAAATAAAAATAAGATAATATTTGTCCCCTGCCATAGCCAGCAAAGTGGGATTAATGAAATTCTGCAGAGGGCAGAGGGAGGGCAAGGACACAGTCAGCAAAAATGGATCTGGATGACTGTAAAATAAATAGGGAGGGGGTGGAGGAAGCTGGAGACACTGCCCTGCAGAATTAGCTGGACACTGACTGTATTTGAAGCCCCTTCCAGCCTCAAAGGCTCTCATTCAGTGCCCACTTTGTTTCAACAATTAGAAAGAGGAAAGAGCATCTGTCATGCAAATTGTATGGTAGGACAGATGCCCAGTGTGAGGTCCTGCACTGGCAACCAGTGGTTCAAAACAAACAAACAAAAATGTCCTTTTCAGTCTAGAGATCTGCTGTTGGGCTGTCTCCAAATGCCTGTACATTGACAGAGTAAGGTTTTTTCCTCAGGGTGTCCCTCCAGAGCTGGGCTGTGCAGTGAGAAAAGCTGCTCTGCTGTGTGCATCATGAGTTAATTACCAACTTCTAATCACATCTGCTGTGGCTGTCTCACAGGCCATGTCCTGTCTGTCACTGTGACGTGGTGAAACCTGGTGAAAAAGCTCATTGTTCTGGGTTCTCCAGAGCAGCCTTGGCTGCCTCATCCCTGGAAGTGTCCAGGGCTAGCTTGGATTGGAGCAGCCTGGGATAGTGGAAGGTGTCCCTGCCTATGGAAGGGGATTGGACAGGATCATCCTTAAGGTCCCTCCCAACCCAAACCATTCTGTGATTTTCTGTTAAGGAATTCCTGCAAACAGTTCTGGAGTGCTTTGGAGGAGAGTCATGGAACAGTTTGGGTTGGAGGGAATCTTCCAGACCATCTAGTTTCAATCCCCCTGTCATGGGCAGGGACATCTTCAACAACATCAGGTTGCTCAAATGCCCATCCAGCCTGGCTTTGCGTGTTCCCAGGGTGGGATGCGAACCATTTCTCTGGGCAGCTTGTTCCTGAGGGTGGGCTGGGCAGCAGAATTCCAAAGGCTAATCTGATGCCCTTAAGTCCATGGTGATGCTCCTTCTTTGCCACTGGATAAATGTCAGCTCCTGTTACAGAGTGCAGGAGGAGAAAAGATCCCAGATGGCCTCTCAGTTTGAAATGTCAGATGGATAGGAAAAATGGCTTTTCACTCCTACCTACTCCTCTCATATAGGGATTGATGCAGCTGGGGGCAAAGCCACAACAGCATCTTGTCTTAATTCAGGGGCACCTCCCTGTCCCCCTGTGAGAGGGGTGGGAAAGATGGGAGTTTCTGCTCACAGAATGCCTGAAGAGAAATATTTTCAAATTTTCTTAAGATATATGATAAAAACAGACTTTTGGGGTCCATACTGCTGAAGCGTCAGTGACAGGGAGCACTGCTGGAAGTGGAGGCAGGATTTCATGGGAGAGCGTGGGCTTGGTGGATGCTTTCACGCTTTAGTCCAAGGCAAGACCCAGTGGTGGCTCCCATTTGGAGCATGTGGACCCTCATGGAGTGGGCTGTGGATTATCCTCCTCTCAGATGTTAGGATTGCTGGGGGGAACAACCCTTCTGATGGAATAAAGAGAAAATGAGGAGATGACTCTCCAAACAAGTTATGTAGGCGCTTGCTTGGAAAGCAAACGACTGATTTCTCCTCTTGAGGGTTTTCAGATGCTCCTCTGCGTTCAGCTTTGCTGGACAGTTTACAGGAAAATGCTGAGGAGGACGAAATTTCCTATTCATCCCTCTCAGTTCACTGCCTGAAGCTCAAGGAAGGCTCCCTGGCAGGTCAGTGGCAGCTCCTGCAGTAGCGTGATGGGCTCATTTCCCTTTCCCCCAGCCCTGTCTCCAGGCCCTGCTGTCACAGTGCAGCTGTGCCAGTGGCAAAGTGCAGATGCTCATTTTTTTAAAATTTATTTTTTACGAGCTGGCCGAGCCCTGTGCCGCCCCCCAGCCTTGGCAGAGGAGGCTGCAGCTCCACGCACGGCATCTGCCGGATTGCCCGGGGGGCTGGCAGGCTATGAAAGGGAGCTGCGGGGCCAGGCGGGACTGGATGTGGCCTCGGCAGCGCTTGGGAGCAGATCCCGGCTTTTTTTCCCTCCTTCCCCCGTGTCTGTTTGTGTTGGATGTCCCGGCAAATCGTGCCCTCTGCAGATGGGCTTTGACCTTGGCCGCCACCCAGGCTTGCTCTGCTGGGGCAGGTAGAGATGGGATGGATTCACAGCCTTTGCTCGGCCCGTGGAGCATTTTCTAAATATGAGGTCTGATTTATGCCTGGTAACTACCTTTTTCCACTGTAAGGAAAAAAAAAATAAATTGGTAATTTATTTTCCCAGGGTTGTGGGAAACTGCACTTACTTGAGCTTGAGGTAACTTCAGCTGAGCTTGTTGAAATCTCTGATACATCCCAAGGCTCTTGAGTTCAGAAAATAAAAATAAAACAGGGCTAACAATCCCAGTGTGCGCCATGAAAGACAGAATGGGGCAGATAGCAGGAGTTTGGGGAGATTTTTATCTTGTACATGGATGTGCTGGATGGAAAATAAATGCACTACAACTTTAAGGCTTTGCCTGCAGCTAAATATAAGGGTGTGCTGGCTCCACCCTGCTGCTCTGTTAGGGATACAGGCATTTATTTTTCTGGGGTGGGTTTTTGCTTTATTTTTTTCCCTTCTCTTTTATTTTTTTAATTTTTTTGGGTGAATCTCCACCGTGAAATAACCGACAGTTTAAGCGCGTGGTCCTGGAGCGTGCAGGAGAGCTCCCTCCTAACACCCTCCCCATGGAAAGTTAAAGGATTGGGACTTGACCAAATTTCAACTTTCATGTAAGTGCTGTGTGCTGTTGTCTGATGAGGATGGCAGGGATGAAGTCTTAAGGCTGCAATCTACTGTTTTAATCTGACTTTCCTGAGCCCCCAGCCTGCTTGGTGTTAAGCCAACAGCCCGGTTAGCCTGGGGAAGCTGAGCTTTGTGGCTTGGGGATGGTCAGCCCTGAGGGGATGATTATTATTTTCCTAAATTTTTTTGTTTTAATTTTAGGTGGAAGCTCTGTTGCTGTTGTTAAAACTCAGAGAGATGGTGGCAGGGTGTGTTTTCAGTCAGCGTTTGCTCAGCCTAAACTTATTTTTTCCTGACTTTCTGTTTGGGAAAGAGAAGCCAGTTTCATCTCCATTTTCTATAATCATCTGCTTATTTTATTAGCTTTTTCCAAAAGGCTGTATTTCCCCCGATGCCTGGCCACCTGTTTTCTATGAGCTGCTGAAGGTCTGAGCTCTTGCTCTGCGTGTGCAGAGCAGATTTCTTTCAACAAGCCAAAAGAAACGACACAGCTATAGACTAAAAAGGGCAAAAAACCCCACATGCTGTGCTATTTTGGTAGTAGCAAATTATGCGTCCTACAAATTACCATTGGTTATGAACATTGTCCGTCTGTCTGGGCGACAATGTCCCGCTTTCAGACCACTGCTAATGCGTTTAGAATTAGGATAATACTCATTGAACTCCAAAGCGGCTCCTCTTTTCTTCGCCCTGATTTATTCCTACCAGCAAATGTCACATGCAAGTGGAAGTTTTATGGCTGGATAATTCACAGCCTGTTGGGCATCTTATTAGGAAGGGCTCGGACTTTTAAAAAAAGTGACTTGAGGTTGTTCTTTTAGTGTTGGGAAAGTATCGATTCCCTAAGTTTTCTTGCTTGCTGACTTTCTTTTTAAATTTTTTTTCTTTTCTTAACCTCACCCTTTTTTTTTTTTTTTTTTACTTTTTGCTCTCCCTTTCTCTTTCCCTCTTTGCTTTTTCATCCCTTTTTTATCCCCCTTTCTTTCACCCCATTTTCTTTTCACTCTTTTCTTGTCTCCCCTTTTATTTCATCCCTTTTCTTTTCCCCTTTTCCTTTCCCTCTTTTCTTCCCCCTTCCCACTCCTTCCTTTCTTTCTTTCTTTCTTTCTTTCTTTCTTTCTTTCTTTCTTTCTTTCTTTCTTTCTTTCTTTCTTTCTTTCTTTCTTTCTTTCTTTCTTTCTTTCTTTCTTTCTTTCTTTCTTTCTTTCTTTCTTTCTTTCTTTCTTTCTTTCTTTCTCTCTTTCTCTCTTTCTCTCTTTCTCTCTTTCTCTCTCTCTTCTCTCTCTTCTTTCTCTCTTTCTCTCTCTTCTCTCTTTCTCTCTTTCCTCTCTTTCTCTCTTTCTCTCTTTCTCTCTTTCTCTCTTTCTCTCTTTCTCTCTTTCTCTCTTTCTCTCTCTCTTTCTTTCTTTCTCTCTTTCTTTTAATCTTTCCCTCCTTCTCTCTCTTTCTCTCTCTTTCTCTCCTGTTTTTTTTTTTCAATTTTCCCTTCATTTTGCTTCCTATTTTTTTGTTTATCTTATTTTCTCCGTTCTTTCCTTTTCATTCTTTCCAGTGGAGAACAAGTTGAACTGAGGGCTGGCTCACCTTTCCATCTGAGCTTCATGAACATCAGCTCTGAAATATGACTCCAAATCCACAGTGAGGACTGTGATACTATAAGAAATAGATGTAACACTGTAAGAAATGGATGAGGATTGCAAATAATGATTTTCCCATTACAGTATCACAAGCATATTCACCATTTCATTTGCCTTTCAGAGGTGGTTCAGGCCCACATCTTGACCTGTGGCTGGTCTTTTTGGGCAGTGTATACCCTAAGCAGATATTTCCAGATGTGACATTGCATGGGGGTTCATGGGCAGGGCTGGGAGTAGGGTGAAGCCTCTGGTGCTCCAGCTCAGTGATGGGGTGTCTGTGTGTGCTGGGTGAATCCCAGCACAGGAATACCCAGCTTTGTCCTCTCCTACAAGTTCTCTCTGGACCAGAGTGTCCCCTGCAGCCACGCCAAGGGCAGGTTATGCCCTTTCCAGCTGTGAGGCTTGAGAACAGATGGTGTCTTGTTCCACTTTCACACCACCCCTGCCTTCCTTTCCAATTTTCCTGAGTCACCTTTTTCACAAAAGGGATTGAAAGGAAGAGACTGGCATGTCCACGGGGGCAGTAGCTTTTTCCCTCCCGTGCTGCCTGGCACATTGCAGTTGCAGAGTGTCTGGTTGGAGTTTCTGCAGCCTCTCTCTGCCCAGCGTGTCCCTGCTTCTCCTCTCAGGGTTTTCCATGCCGGTTGTCTGTGCCAAGCAGGAGACAGGAGGTGAGCTGCTTTGGACTGTCTGGGGGGAAAACAGTGCTGTGGCCTCGTTTTGTGTCAGATGGATTCAGGCATTGCTCCACAATTAATTCAAAGACTGATTCCTTCCTTCTCTTCCTCCTCCTCTTCTTTCTCTCCTCCTCATCCTCCTCTGCTTCCTCTCCTTTGGTGCTTCCTTTCCTTCTCCTCCTCTCCTTTTTCTCCTTCTCATTTTCTGCCTTCTCCACCCTTCCTTCCTCTCCACCTTTTCCTTCTTTCCCTCCTTTTTTCCCCTTTCCTTCCCCTCCTTCCTCTCCTTCTCCTGCCTTTCTCTCATTCTTTCCTCTCCTTTCTTCTCTCCTTCCTCCAACTCCACCTCTGTCACAACCACTACCACATGCTTGTGCTGCTGCAGGATCCAGATGCTGCACAAATCCAGAGCAACATTCCCAGCTCTGACAGTCCACAGCCCTTATCCCATGCCAGAGCTCTCTCCCCCTTGCACTGCAGTGGCAGCTCTTGCAGAATTTGGGAGACCCCAGAGCATCCCAGCAGAGGGCTGGCGCTGTGGGACCCCAGGAGCGCTTTTGAAGGCTCCTCCCTTCAGGTCCCAGGGGTGTTTGTTGCCAGGATCAGTCCCATTGTCACCCTCCAGTTGCTGCTGGGGTGGCCAAACAGGACAGCAGCCTTTTATCTCCTGGTTTACACCCGTGGGTACAAGAAAGGTGTGAAACCCCATGATTATGAAGGTGCTTTCAGAGGGCTCCTTGCACAGGGACCCATTTTCTACAGTCCTCTATCCCCTGCAGGATGACGCCAGGGCTGGCTGGGCTGCATCCTCAGATGTTCAGGAGCTGCTCTGGTTGGTGTTTCAGGTCATAAAACCCAAGTGCTGTGCCTGGACAGACAGATTGCTGCCACAGCATAAACAAATCTATAGAGCCAGGGACAGCCAGCAAATTCACCATGTGCAACGTGTGTGTCCCTCTGCCCCTCTTGTGCTTTCCTGTCCAAACTGAGAATGGCTTGAGCATTGAAGGAAAATCCTGTGGGGAGGGGCTGAAGGAACTGGTGGGGCTCAGCCTGGAGAAAAGGAAGCTCAGGGGGGACCTTGTGGCTCTGCACAGCTCCTGACAGGAGGGGACAGCCAGGGCTCTGCTCCCAGGGAACAGGGACAGGAGGAGAGGACATAGGCTACGCCAGGGAATGCTCAGGTTGGACATGAGGAATTTTTTCACACAACTGGTGGTTAAAAATTGGAAGAGGCCTCCCAGGGAGGTGTTGGAGTCCCCATCCCTGGAGGTGTCCAAGGAAGGCCTGGAAAGGGCCCTCAGTGCTCAGGGCCGGTGACAAGGTGGGGATCAGGTATAGCTTGGACTCCATGGTCTTGGAACTCTTTTTCAACCAAGATGATTCTGTGATTCTCTGATTGCTGCCCTCTGGAGAGGGAGAGAGATGATGTGTATCACAGGCAGGTGGCTGTTACTTACAGTGAGCCCCACATGGAGCTGGGACTGGCATGAGGTGGCACTAAAGCTTTGTCAGAGCCTTTGTCATTCCATCTGCGTCAAGCCCCTGGAGCAGGAGTGAATCTGCTGTCCTCCAGGTGGTTTTGCAGGAGCTGTGTAATGATTGCTGGACTGTGGATGTGCAAATCCCTCCTTGCAGGTCCCTGAACCTGTGGCAGTGGGTAGGAATTAAAGGCTGTTTCTGCTGAAGGATTGATGAGCTGTGGCTGACGCTTCTCTTTTGTACACCTTTTCCATCCCCTGATGGGTAGGGTGCAGTGGCCACTGGCAAACTGAGCAAAAGTTCTTCAGAGCACTGAAAAGGGCTGTGTCTGTGTGTCTATGGGCCGCAGAGGGGCAATGCACACCCACTTGGGGGCTAGCAGTGCTTAGAAATGGAGGTTTTCCTTTGGAAGCCCGCGTGAGCACCATTTCCTGGGAGCTGCCTAATTTAAATCATCTTTGCTCTGTTTTGTCCTATCCATTATTTTCAGCTGTCAACATTAAGTGCCACAAAGACCCTGTAATAGGCTTCTTTCTGCTTCCCTTTCATAATCCCAGAAACAGTCACTGGGCCCTTTGTCTGGGGCTCTGTGATGGCTCTCAGTGTTCAATTTGCTGGAGAGGAACCACTTTGTGGAATAGTAGGACAATCAGTGAGGCAGTGGCTCGAGTGCTGCCATCCTCCCTTTGAAGAGGCAGGAGAGGAGTGAGATGGAATTGTGTTTTGCCCATCATGGTTAATGACTTCTAAGAAAAGCTTCAGTGGCAGCTCAACAAAAGTGGTCCTGGCTTGCAAAAATAGATGCATTTAATTTGCCCCAGAAGTTGTTGGGGTTCAGAGTGATCCTTGGAGCTGAATGAGAACAGTGAGATCTGGTGGTCAGGTCTGGGTTAGGACTCGGAGTCCGTGTCCAGCAGGAGGGTCCAAGCCTTGTATGTCATGGCCAGGATGAAATGCAGCAGAGGTGAGTGTTGCCAGAATTTCTTGGCTTTTTTAGGTGTTGGTAGGACCCAGTGAAAGGTCTTTACACTGATACCAGGTCCTCTAAAGAAGAGGTGAAAAATGAAACAGCAGGGTCCCGTCAATGCTGTGGATCCATCTTTGGCAGTCCTGAACTACACAGACATTTCTTACATGTCCTCAGGGTTGCCTGCTTGGGCTGGGGGTGAACCAGGAGGCTTCTTGAGGGCTCTTTCAGTATTTGGATGCTTCAGACTTTATCTCTTCCTTGGGGTTGTGTAAGGCATCCCATTCCTAACTCAGCATAGATTGAGGAAACTTTACCTTGGTTTCTTACTCCTCGTCTTTTACTGAAGTGGAGGAACAGGAAGTGCCTCCATTGCATGAAATATCTCAAGACATCCAGCGTTCCATGTGATTCTATACAGATTTTGTGCTAAGTTTTCCTTATCTTACTTGTGCTGTTGCCCTCAGCCATGCCCATCTCCTGCCCCTTCTGCCATCAGTTCTTGCTCCAGGTCTGCCCTCCCAGTATGAGGGACTCTGTTTCAAAACTATGCTTCAAATTTCTGCTTCACAAATTCCTCTTGTCCTCCCAGTCCGAGGGAGTCTGATTCAAAATTCTTCTTCAAAATTTCTGCTTCAAAAATTCCGCTTGTCAAGGGATCAGCTCAAGGCAGCTAAAAGTGCCCAGATTACAACTAAAAGTACCTTAACAGTGCTGCACTGGGGATTAAAAGGCTGTTTGTCTTCACTGGTCAAGAATGGCTCTGTAACAACCTTCTTCCAGAGATTTTAGGGAGAGTAAAGGTGTGAGGATGGAGCTTGGTGTGTTTTTGAGGAGCTCCTTCATGCACTGCCTGTCATACCTTTCCTGCTCAGCCCTCTTGGTCCTGGATGGGAAAGGTACCAAGATGGAGGGAGTCAGGGATGGCTCAGAAAGCAGGTGAAGAAAACTAATAATTCAGCTTTTTTATAAGTGCATAAACTAGCTATTATGATGGGAACATAAATAATAAGGAGAAAAAGAAGTTTCCAAGTAAGTATTGCAAGAAATAACTTTGATTTTTAAATTTGAGCTGTGCATGCAGAAGCACAAGATGGTTTCTTCTGAGTCTATTTATCCTGAAACTTAATTCTTACAGGGACTATTGTCGGGGTTTGGTTTTTTTTTTTTTTTTTTGCATTGGTTTTATGTTGACTAGTGCTACATTTAATCTGCCACCACTCTGCTCAGACCCTTTGCCTGCTGCTTAGCTTTCTTGAGTCCTGCTGGAGTGTCTGATGGGTTTTTGTGGCCTCGAAGCCTTATTCCACTCCGTGCTAAGACAGCAGCTTTAGGAATGAAAAACGAGTTCAAAAATGCCATTAAAGAAAAGCTGTTGGTGTGACATGATTTTTCCTCAGTCCCATATGGCTTGGGGGTCCTAGGCTCATTAAAAAAACCCACTTAAAGTGTGCTCTGCCTCACAAATGTCCCGCAAATATCCCCTTGATGTTAGCATGGCCCACAGCTACACCTGGGTGCTTCCCATGAAGTCCCAGGTGGGGTGGAAAGCTAAAAATCCAAGGAAAACTGTCATGACAAAATCCAGGCTTGTTTTAGCCCATTTGGTTGTGGAAAGAAAAGCTGCAAACTGGACCTCTGAGCAATCCCAAAGGAAAAGAAAAACAATGTGTTAGAAGGAGGAAAAATAAACCCAAAAAGAGCTCTAAGTGTTGAAGGCAGTGTCATGAGCTTGAGATGGTGTGAGCACTCAGCTCTGGCCAGGGCTGGCAGTAAAGCTGAAGCTGTGGTTGAGGAGAGAACTCGCCCTTGGGCTCTTCCTTGGAGTCAAGGAAGGTGGGTTGTTTTCCAGCAATGAAATTTCCCATTGAAAAATTGAATGTTTCCTTCTCTCCCTTGTGAATGGGATGCCCGGGAAGCGAAGCATGCTGGTTCCAATTACCAGCACAGCCAGCCCAGGTGCTGCAGTCAGTCAGGAATTTATACCTTTTCATACGTTCTAGAAAAGATAAAAACTTTTTTATGATTATTATTTTTATTCTTTTCTCTTTTTCGATGTATGTAATGAATTCAAAGCAGGAGCACAGCCAGACTGCTTTTGATTTGTTCCCATATTAATGTTTTATGTCTGAATATGTGCCTGGTCACTCAAATAAATCAAACTTGCTACTGCAGTTGAGCCCAAAAATACGGTCCCCAATCAATGCAGGCTCATTGATAGGGCTGGAGCACCTCTCCTGTGCAGACAGTCTGGGAGAGCTGGGATTGTTCAGCCTGGAGAAGAGAAGGCTCTAAGATCTCTCCAGAGATCTTATTGTGGCCTTTCAATACTTAAAGGAGGCATACAAGAGAAAAAAAAAAGAGTTTTTAGTAGATAGAACAAAGGGTGATGGTTTTAAAGTGAAGAAGGGGATGACTAGAATCTAGGAATTCAGACTAGATGTAGGGAAGAAATTTTTTGCTGTGAGGATGGTGAGGCCCTGGCACAGGCTGCTCAGAGAAATGGTGGGTGCCCCATCCCTGGAAGCGTCCAAGGTTAGTCTGGACAGGGTCTGGAGCAACCTGGGACAGTGCAAGGTGTCCAAAATCCCTTCTCCCCAGGCCTTTCCCTGCCTGGCTGGGCAGGGTGGATGGCCTGATTTACAGGCAGTGCTGGTGTGAGCTGTGGCTGCAGATGGGCCCGCAGGCCCCAGCTTTGCATGATGCCTTCTGCAGATACCTGGCAGAGCACAAAGGCCCCGTTAAGGCAGCCAGTTTGACTGCAAGTGCACACCCCTTCCAGAGCACAATTGGCTAAGTGGTGCTCCAGGACCAGGCTGCTGCACCCCCACGTTCCAGTTGATATTTAAAATAGGAGCATACATCTCTGGCATTGTTTCCATCCAGGATTGCCTACAGCTCTTCAGGCAGGATCATCCCTACTTTCCTACAGGGTTACACAAAGCCTCCATAGAGGCAAAACCTGCCCTGCAGTCTGAGACAAGGGGTAGCAGGCAGATCATGGAATCTGAGTCCTTTACAATGGGAAAAAGATCTTTGAGTCCAGCCATTCTCCCAGCTCTGCCAAGGCCATCCCTAACCCATGTCTTGACACAGCTTTTAAACCCCTCCAGTGATGGGGACTTCACCACTGCCATGAGCACCCTGTGTCAGGGCTGGGCAACACTTTTCACTAAGAAATTTCTCCCAATATCCCATGTAAACCTGCCCTGGTGCAATTGGAGGCCTTTCCCTCTCATCCTGACCCTTGTTCTCTGGGAGCAGAGCCCATTCCCAGCCTGGCTGCGCCCTCCTGTCAGGGAGCTGTGGGGAGAGAAGGTCTGTCTCCTCTCAGACTTCTTTTCTCCAGGAGTAACTGGCTGGAGGAGAATGAAAGGATACACAAAGCATCTTACCACGTATGGAAATGTTGCATATAGATGTGTGTGAGTGCAGGAGATTCCCGTTGTACGGTTGTGTTACTGGGAGTACACGGTCATTAGGAGTGAGCTGGAGTGGGAACACCTGCAGGGCCAGAGTTAAGGGTGATTATGCAGCCCAGCCCTGGCTTTTCTTCACTTTGGAGAGCTGCACAGCATAATTTCATCATGGGTTTATATACAGCTAATTGGCATATAGTTTGATATGCAAATAAAACCATATAAATATCAAGAGAAAGACCTAAAGCTGTGCTTTCCACTGTCATGCTACAGTCCTTGCTTTTCTGGTCAGTCTAATCTACTCTATTGCTCCTTTCATCATCTTGTGTTTTGAAAGCATGATATCTCTTTCAAAGAACATCTGTCAGACGTATATTAATTAGTTAATTTTTCTGCATGGAATGTAAACACGAGGGTGGAGAACCCAAAGCCCTGAGGATCCAATGAGGTGTGTGGCCAAGTAATTATTTTGGAGTAATGCAGAGATGTGGCCTGTGCTCAGTCTATAAAGGCTAGAAACAGGTTTACTAACAGATATAGTCAGTTTATGCTAAAGCTGAAGTGAAATTGTCGTGATGTGGGCACTGGAGCCTGTGTCACAGACACACCATGGAGATGGGATTTCCAAACTGAGCTTTCTAAGCCAAAGATGCTACTGGCAGTGGTGCTGAAGTATGTTTAGATTCAGTTTTTAATTAAGAATATTAAGTTTCAGTAGTTCAAGACTGGAAGATGGCATGGAGAGAGCCAGTATTTTTATGTTGAAGGAAAATTTAAGGTGTAAATTTGTTAGCTGGTAGCACCAATTGGTAGCACCAATTTTCACTCCTGACTTGGGGCTGCCTGGATGCTTCTCATGTGGTTCACACTGAGAACCAGATTTACTGGGATTTTTGTGTTTTGATCTTGGGTGAATGGCTTTTGCTGTGAGTCTTCAATCAGATCTGTTTCGTGTGATAACAAGAAATAGGTTTTTGTGTGAGGGGACTGTGACGTGGTGTACAAGCACAGCAGTTGGGCTGGAGAGGAGCTTGGTGTGCAGTTCTGGGGCCAGATGCAGTGCTGGCAGTAGGGCAGAGGGGTGAATTGAGGCAGGGCCATGCACAGGTAGGTGCTGTACAGGAATTCCCAGGGGGTTCCCCAATCCCAGAGCACATCACTGGCACTGGAGCATGTCTTGCCATTGGGGACATTCAGAAATCCTGCTAAGGCAGGGTCCTCTCTGTCAAATCCCTCCTTGGACCTCTGGCTCTCTTGGCTGAGGTGTTCCCAGGCTCACTGGTGGTCACTGAGCTGGGTTCCCATTTCTGATCCGATGTGGGACAGATGCCCCTCTATTCTTGACAGCAAAGCTCTTCCCTTTGGCATGAAACAAACTGCAGTGTCCTTTCAGCAGCATGAATTTTGGATTTTTGCAGGTTTCACCAAAGCAGTGTTTAACTTCTACTATCTGTCTTTACCACTTCTGCCTTCCCTTATGTGTCTTTTTATATTTTTTTCTTTTTTTATTTGCTTCCTGGCTTCCAGTCCACTTGTTAATGTGTTCAGTGTGGACTATTAATATATCCCAACAGAAGCAATTCTACTTATGTTTTCCTTTTGGAGTAAGGATTAAGGAATATCCCTTAGCCCTTCTTTCGCCCACTTTTTCAGTTTTTTTTTTTTTTTTTTCTTTTTTCCATCCTTCTCCTTCAGAGCTGAACTCCAGAGGAGGCCACGGAGCTGCTGCCAGGGCTGGAGCCCCTCTGCTCTGGAGCCAGCCTGGCACAGCTGGGGCTGTTCAGCTGCACCAGAGAAGCTCCAGGGACACCTCAGAGCCCCTGCCAGGGCCTCCAGGGGCTCCAGGAGAGCTGCACAGCCCCTGGGGACAAGGCAGGCAGGGACAGCACCCAGGCAATGGCTCCCACTGCCAGAGGGCAGGCACAGATTTTGGCACATTGGGAATTAGGAATTGCTGGCTGGGAGGGTGGGCAGGCCCTGGCCCAGGGTGCCCAGAGCAGCTGTGGCTGCCCCTGGATCCCTGGCAGTGCCCCAGGCCAGGCTGGATGGGGCTGGGAGCAGCCTGGGACAGTGGGAGGTGTCCCTGCCCATGGCCCTTCCAACCCACTCCATTCTGATTCTGTGAGCTGTGTAATTCTGCAGTAGAGTGCAGATTGGTACTAAGGGCTTTTTTTTGTTTTTTTTTTTTTTTTTTTTTTTTTTAAAATAAGCATTGTTTTGTCATACCTGTCCAGCCAGATAATCGCAAAAATGCCTCAAGGACAAAGGGAAGGTGGCATTCACCATCAGCTGGGGATCTGTAAAATGCCGTGTATCCCGAGATTGTCATGAAGCCACGACACTGGCAAAGCTAGGCAGAGGATTTTTTTGCTGGGTCTCGTGGTTTCCTTGCCTTGCTGGATAAAATAAAACCTGCCAAAGCAGCGGCAGCGAGCTCCCATCTATCTGTTCTCATACTCCCCGCCGCTTCTGCCTGAATTATTCATGCTCCGTAAGTGATCTGCAAACAGCTCCTGTGATCTCCCTGTGATCTGTGGGTATGCCAGACTCACCCGTGCTTAGGTCAGGGCATTTTCTTGTTTCCTTCCCCGCGGCAGGGAGTCTGTGGGAATCTCCAGATTCCTCACCGCCTCTTTCTGATTAGCCCAGACGTGTATTTATTATTTACTTGGCAGGATTTGTTCAGCTGTCCCAGGCACACGGTATTATCAACGGATAAGCAGGAAGACTCACTGCAAACATCTGTAGTTGTTGCTTGACAAATCCTGTTTGTATAAATAATATTAAGGAGCTGCAAGGCTGTTGTGGAATAAATACCCTCGTGACTGGAGGCAGCACTGCCAGCTTTTCACCTGCGTGTGCATCTCAATAGAGATTTTCTGGGCTCTTTTACACACACATATATATACACGTATAAAATACTTCAGTTTATTATTTTTTTTAGTTTAAAGGCCCCTTCCAAGCCAAATTATTCTGCTATTCCAGTATATATGTGTGTATATTTTCTGTATTTGCCTTTTTTTTTTTCACAAGCTCTTTCCCTGTATTTATTTCAGCTTTTAGGGTTTTTTTCCTACTGATTTGGTCATGGAGATAGGTTGGCAAAGCCAGAGAGAAGAGCAGTTTATGGGCAGGTTATTAGCAGGTATTTTGTGTGTTCTGCTATCCATATCATTAATGAAATGGGCTGTGGGCCTGCCTCTTCCACCACCAGGTACCACTTGGATCTGCCTCTCCAGTGTCATCTACTTCTTTATTTTGGGATGAGGACTGGGATGTTTCAAGAACCCACTGCCAGCGGAACTGCAGCTAATGCTCTGAGCAAGGCCCCCTGGTCCCCTTCTCCAGCTGAGGGAGTAATTTGGGATGGGAAAAGCTCCATTTAGGCTACCTGCTTTTTTATGCTAACCCATAGGAGGACCTGTGTCTCGTTCAGGATATCCCTCACCTACGACATAACCGGGATACAGTGAGTTTGTTAAAATGTCCTGTCTATCTGCGTTCTGGAAAGAGGATTTTCTATTAAACCTTAGGGAAATTACTGGCCTTGTTAACTAGTGTGGAAGTAATGAACCACAGCAGGGTGACTCGGGAGATTTGGGCCCTTGCTTCGTAAGGCTGCATTGTTTCTTCAAATGAGAGAAATAATTTAAGCAAACAAACGAACAAAGAATTTCTGGAAATTAAAGTACGGTACAAATGGGATGATTTGCTCATCCTCTGTTTAATAGGAGCGGTGCAGTGAACAATTGTGTGGTCGACCTCAGAAATCTATCCATGGTAACTAGTCACAGGAGAGAAAAATAGACAGCCTGCCACCAACTTGGTATTAAAGTTCTATTTTCCCTTTTTTCCATGGTTGCGGGCCAGTCAGGGACTTTCCATGAGCAATCAGCACAGCAGAAATCCCCTTCTGCTCCCTAGCAGCCATCTCTGCTCAACAATCCAAAGTGCTTTTTGTGCTGGTTTTGGCTTAAGTGGGGTTTGGTCCCAGTTGTCAGTAGGATCAGGCTGGGGCAGACCCTTCCTGAGAAATGCATCCTGCTGAAACAGGGCTGTCAGAATCACAGAATGGTTTGGGCTGAAAGGCACCTCTCAAACATCCAATTCCACCTCCTGCCATGGGCAAGGGCAGCTTCCACCTGACTGGGTTATTCCAACCTGGCCTTGCCCCTTCTGCCCCATGGCTGATGTGTGTTTGTTGTGAAGGAACCTTTGGTGTTGTCACCTCTACCAGGTGCTGGGTGTTAAATTCCTGATGGATTTGAGGTCTGTGCAAGCCCTGCATGACCCCAGTGGCTTTGGGCAGGTCCTGCAAAGAGCCCAGAGGAAGGGCAGAAAGACACTGCCAGGCTGGAGTTCAAAAATAAACACATCAGAAATACTGGGCCTTCAGGCTCGATGGTCTGTTCCTCAAAAGACAATTTTCGAAGGCATCGCTGTGCTTTTGTTCTTCCATTAGGCAGCTGAGGGGAGAGCATTGTTTTCCTGCCCTCATCCGTTCCCCTTGTAGGGGAAGAAAGAGGACTTGGCCACCCTGAGCCGAGCATCCCAGGGGAGCTCCCAAAACAAAGGGCTGCGTGGAGGAGAATTCCGTCATCCTGTCCCCGCCGTCCCCTTCCCTCCCTTCACCCTGCCCTTGGCACGGCCGGGGAGCACGGCGAGGGGAATGTTCCTCCTCCTCCTCCTGCTCCCTGGAAACCCAGCTAACTTCTCTTACCTCCGGGTTTGCTGCTGCCTGTAGGCTTGGCAAGGCAGCCCCGGGTTTGTCTCCTGCCAGGAAGGTGTGTGAGCCCTGGGATGGTGTTGTGGCAATGTGACATGTCCACGTGTGCTTGGGTAACACAGCGCTCCTGAGGAGTGTGGTGTGGGTGCTCCTGGATGTGGGTTGAGGCTCTGTGGACACATCCAGGTGTAATTCTCTCCTGTGTGCTGCAGGCATCCATCCTGATCTGCAGAGAAGGCCTGTGGGCTGGAGAGCATCTCCTCAGCCACACTCTGCGTGACCCTTGAGTTAATTCCCCAGACAGGAAAATGTGGCTGGCTTGTGAAGCTGGAATGGTTTAGGTTTTTTTTTTATTATTTTAGGTTTTGTAGGTTTATTTACAAATGGCTGGACTAACACCAACCTATCTTGTTTTGCCCAGACTCCAAGACTGACCCTGCTGAGAGCCTCTGAGATACTGAACTCTATGAGCAGAGACCACTTGACTGCACTCAGCACCTTTCAGGACCAGGCTCTAGGTAATTGTTCTAATTCTTTGCCTGAATGATGGGGGAAATTTGCTGTGCTGGGCCATACAGACAATCTGAAATGACATTTCTAGTTGTTTGTCCCATGAACCTGTGGATTTTTTTTTTCCTGTTGAAGGTTGTCACTCTAGATCAGTGGGTGGGCACTACAATAAAACCCCTGACCCTTCAAACATAAAGCAAAATACCAGCCTTGCTCCCAGAGGGGGAGTCATAGAATGGTTTGTGTTGCAGGAACCCTAAAGGCCATCTAATCCAAGCCACTTGTAATGGGACATATTCAACTAGACCAGGTTCCTCAGAGTCCCATCCATCTTAACTTGAATATTTCCAGGAGGAGGGAGGCATCCTGGAATTGCTGGATCACCATTCTGGTAATGGTCACGAGCTGTGGTGCTTGGGAAGTTCTCCTGAAGTTAACTTGCTGAGAGCTGTAAAAACAAGCAGTCAATGTCAAAAAAAGTTGTTCACTACCATCAAAAGCAATCAAAGGCTTAAAATACCAATATTTTTTGGCAAGGATGCTTGTTCAGATCAGGCTTTTAAGAATTGCTTGAAACCTACATCTGCAGGAGCCTTCTTTTTAAAATAAACTCAGCATCTTATTGGTCTGGGTTTCCAGTAGCTTTATTCTCCTCCAGACCTGACCTCGCTGTTATGCCTCTGAGGAACTTTAAATCCTTGCTCCAAGGTGGATAGATGGAAATGGAAGAGCCTGGGGCCTGGCATTGTCCTGCTCTGCATCTTCATGGAGATGAAGATGGTGCTTTGCCTGGGGGGTGTGGGCAGGATTAGACCCAAGATTTGTGCTTTTATCCCAGCAAGGCCAGCTCAAACACAGAGCACCAGCTGGAGAGGTGAGGGTGTCAGGGGTGGGTTTTAAGGGGAGTAAGAAGGAAGCAGGATGCTGTGGATGTTACTCCAAAGCACTAAGGATGAAGGATTTCCTGTAGGATTGACTTCCTGAGTGAGATGACATTCCTTGCAAAATTCTCCACGCTGATAGAAGTATCAGTCAATAGAAGGTTATAATTTTTAACCTGTTTTGCTGAGTTTTTCCCCAAGTCAATAAAAACCAGCTCCACACCGATTTCAGCAGAGGCTGGAGCCCAGCTCTCAGATCAGAGTGGCACGAGGGCAGAGGGCCTTGCTGCCCCCTCTCCCAGGGCATCCTCTGTCCATGCAGCAGCAGAGGGCTTTTCTCCATCCCTTGCAGCTCTGTGTGGTGACACTTTCAGGTCTCAGGCAGGAGGACATTGACTGGGTTGTTTCCTGTTTTGACAGTCTCCATTTCAAATCCTCTGTAACACAGCTCTGTGCAGGGAATTAGGACAGCACATCCCCTGTCCTCCTCCCTTGAATATTGCATTGGGGAGCTAAGCTCATGTTTCCAGTGGGGAGGGAGAATACACAGGTCACGAAACAGGCTCAAAGAGTGAAAGAGAGGAAAATGGAGAATGAGAAAGAAGGAATACATTCAGCATCAGGGCTGCAGTGGGATGTTTTTTGGTATCCACACAGAATTTGTGGGAATGTGGTGCTCCCTCAGTGCCAGAATTCATAGGCTTTGTGTTTGAACTGCTGCCGTCAAAGCTTGGAGAATAACTCAAACAAAAAGGTTGCAGGTCAAGTGGATGTTTTCCAATTAACCGGAGCTCCGTATAAATCCTGGGGAAGGAAATAACCCAACAAACATCCACCAGCCCTGTGCCCGTGTCTCCTGCTCAGGTGCTGGCTGCTGGTGGCAGCAAGTCCTACTGGGACATGCCACAGGCAGGCAGCTGCCTCAGCATCCCCTCAGGAAACAGTCCTCAGGCAGCATCCCCTGCCCAACAGACTTCTGTGCAAATTTCAAATTCAGCAGAATTGGTTTCAGGTTTGATCTAAATCAGCAATCAGGAGGGTCCAGAGGCTGCTTCAGGTGAGCATGGAAGGTGAGAGAACACTAGCCTGTGGGCTGGAGGCTCATCCTAAGCCCCTGCAACACATCTTTGGCCAAGGGCTGGTGTTTGCTGCTCTAAATTCCGCCGTTTTGGGTAGGAGATGCTCCAGGGGAGCATCAGGCAAATGTGTCTCTGCCACTGCTGCACATCACCCCTTGCAAACTCCCCCCACGAGGTTTTGGTGTGGCCAATTGCTCTTCCCTGAACATAGTGATAGATAAAGGCAAAGTGTTCTGGGAGCCATGCCAAGCCAAGGCTCTGAGTTGTTAGGAGATCTGTATCTCAATAACAGATTTTTTTGGTCTTTATCAGCTTTTAAGAGAAAGCATGGTATTTGCAGGAGCAGAAGATTGGGATCATCCTAAGGAATGGAGCTCTCCTTTTAAAACTGTATTGCTTTTATTACTATTATTTTAATAATAATAATAATAATAATAATAATAATAATAATAATAATAATAATAATAATAATAATAATAATAATAATATTTCTGCAGTGAAGCCATATATGAGAATGTTATTTGTGTAGCAACTGGAAACGAACCTGAAATGATCAGCGTATTTTTTTAAAGGTGCTTCACAAGTCATTTGGCATTGGAAAAGGTACAACTATCCATCAAAGCAGGGCTTGGGGATAAAATAATTAGAAATCACACAACCATAGCAAAGGAAGATTAGTGCTAAAATTAGAAGCCATAAAGTTGTTTTTAGATTAGGCTGGAATCTGGGCTGGCTGTTTTATTGTAGCCCGTTACTTTAAAAAAATGCAAGGTGGGAGATGTGAATTGTCAGTATTTGGTTGTGTCCCAGTGGGAATGCTGTTGTGAGTGTTGGGTGGGATGATCTATAAGGTGAATTTCAGGGAAATCTTGAGGGGATGGAAGTCCAGTCCCATGTGAAAGGTGACCAGCTGCTAAAGGAGCTGGGTTCAGTGCTGAGCTCTTCTCCACAAGGGTGCCCCTGTAAGTTTGGTTTGCTCCTAGCTTTGTTTCTGGGTTGCAGTGGCCAAACACCCACACTGCATCCAGAAGAGGTGGTGGCGTGTCTGAAATTGGGAATTTAGGTTGGAATTTCCACCCACAAGTGGGGGTGGGTGTGAGTTGGAGCTGCTGTGGTCCCCAGACCTGAGCTGTGCCCTTGGGTCCAGACGTCAGGTGGGCAGAGCCCATGGAGCTCCATCACTTTGTTTTCCTGCTGGACCTCCTCAGGCATGAATAGGAACAAATCCTCTGTCAGAGACAAACCCAAAATCCATCAGAGGACAGACCAGGAGAGCTTGGAGTGTTCATCCTGCACAAGAGAAGAATCCAGGGACGCCTCAGAGCCCCTGCCAGGGCCTCCAGGGACTCCAGGAGAGCTGCACAGCCCCTGGGGACAAGGCAGGCAGGGACAATGCACAGGGAGTAGTTTTACAGCAGAAGGAGAGATCCAAACTAGATAAAAGGAAGAAATTTTTGTGATAAAGGGGGTGACGCCCTGGCACAGATTTCCCAGAGAGGTGGATGCTCCATATATAAATCCCTTCAGGAAAAAGGGCCTTGGTACTCAAGCCCTTCTGGTATAGGTGGAAGGGTGTAACATGAGCAGAGGGCTGGAGGACAAGGTCAGGCACATCCAGGTGTTTTCACTGAGGAAGAGATGTCTCTATCTCAAGCAGAGATCCCTTCACCCAGAGAAACATGACTTCTTCAGGGCTGATGCCTTCAGATTTGGAGTTGGGGGTTTCTGGGACAGAAGCCCGAACTTTGTGGGATGTGCTGCCTAAATACGGACACAATTAGGTGTACCTCTTCCCCTGGTCCCAGCAGAGGTACCAAGTGGAAAGGCTCTCAAGGTTCCCTGCTGTCTGGGAAGCACCAGCCCTGCTGTGACCACCCACAGCATCTTCCCTGCACGTGCGTTTCGCGGTGCCTGCAGGGGAAAAGTGGAGTTGAGCAGACTGCCTGCTCCCCCCAGCACGCTCCCCGCTGTGCCTCCAGCTCGCTGAAAGCAGGACAACTCCTCACCGACTCTTTGTAGCCCGAGAACAGAGCCTTGGAAAAGTCCAGCAGCAGGAACTTTACTAATTCCAGCTAATGACTCCGAAATACTGACTGAGGGGAACAATTGCGCGTCATCAAAAGTCGCAGACAAAAGAAATGCAGGGCATTGTAATAGCAAACGAAGCTGAATCTGATCTGATGGAGCACCTTTCATATTCCAGGCATTTCAAAGCCCTTGGCAGAGTAATGAGCTGTGTGCTGACAGCGGGGCCACTGGACTGGGCTTTATGTGGCCAACAAAAGCCAGCACAGTTGTTGGCAGAGGACTGCTCGTGGTGGGAGAGGGGATGGATGGTGGCTGGCATGTTGGGGCTCTCCTGTGCTTTCCTGGTTTTTTTTAGAGCTGTTGGATCCTTGGCTGGTGTTTGTATGGGTGCTGGAGGTGACAGGCAAGATATGCTGGTCTTTCTTAAAGGGGGCTTAGAAGGAAGATGTAGACAGAGGTTTTAGTAGGGTCTGTAGTGAGAGTGCAAGTGTTGATGGTTTTAAATTAAAACCAGGGAGATTCAGACTTGGTATGGCAGATAAAGTCTTTATGATGAGGGTGGTGAGCCCCTGGCACAGGGTGCCCAGAGCAGCTGTGGCTGCCCCTGGATCCCTGGAAGTGTCCAAAGCTTGTTTGGGTGAGGCTTGGAGCAAATCCTGGGATAGTGGAAAGTCTCCCTGGCAAGGGGTTGGAACTGGATATTAAGGTCTCCTCAATGCAAACCATTTCAGGATTCTTATTTAAGAGGGGTGGAGGGACACGTTCTGACACACATGAGGTCCCTTGGTGCAGCTGAGAATAGCCCTTGGCCTCCCAGGTCACCATCTGGCCCTCTAATCTTGTGGTCCCCATGACAGTTTCATGAAGGCCCACGTACAACTCCAGCTCTTTAATTTTATCTGAGCCAGAATAGCACTGGTGCAGCTGTGGGAACAGATATCTTAGTCCTCAAACTATTCCTGTGGCAGGGAAGTTTCTTGCCAGTTGTGAGGAGAGGAAAAGGTTAATTGCATATTTTTTTTTCCTTTTTTTCTTTCCTTTTTTTTTCCAAAGAGGAAATAAATGTACCTACCCCACCCTAAGGGGACAGCACAAATCTGTCAGCCCTTGCAGGGTGGGGGCAGGCAGCTGGGCTGCGTTAAGGAAGTCACCCTGGGGAGGGAAGGGGTTTGGGGCAGGGGTGGGGGGCCTTGGCTGCCTGCCCCGAGCTGCAGGCAGAGAGGGGGCTCTGCTCCTGGGCTGCATTACACAAGGCTCTGATGCTGTCTGCAGAGCCCTAGAATTGCAGAATGGTTTGTGTTGAAGGGACCTTAAAGCTCATCCAGTGCCACCCCTGCCATGGCAGGGACACCTCCCACTGTCCCAGGCTGCTCCCAGCCCCATCCAGCCTGGCCTGGGGCACTGCCAGGGATCCAGGGGCAGCCACAGCTGCTCTGGGCACCCTGGGCCAGGGCCTGCCCACCCTCCCAGCCAGCAATTCCTAATTCCCAATGTGCCAAAATCTGTGCCTGCCCTCTGGCAGTGGGAGCCATTGCCTGGGTGCTGTCCCTGCCTGCCTTGTCCCCAGGGGCTGTGCAGCTCTCCTGGAGCCCCTGGGGGCTCTGAGCTCTCCCTGGAGCCATGGGACTTCTACACGAGTTAATCTCACCCAGGGAATAGCAGATCTGTACATAAGCCTGGTTTGGAGTTAGGAGGGGTGAAGGAGATCTCAGACCTTGTCCTGTGTGACCCAGTCCTTCACTAACTCCCTCCTTCAGCTCCCTGCTAGCCAAGACCACCACATTCCAGCATCTTCATGGCTTTTCTGGAGGAGCCTGTGGGTTGGTGTTGGGTTTGCTGCATCACCCCCATCCCAGCAGTCAGGGGAGGGTGGGAAGCTGAGCTGCTTTGGAAGCCTGGATCCCCCTCACTCCATCTGTGTTTCTGTGCACTCCAACTGGGTCGGGCTGATGCCATGGCAAGGCTTCCTCCTGCAGACAGCAGTCTTGCAGGCTGTCATCCTGCAGCAGGGGCTTGATGGTGTGCAGATGGATTTGCTTTCCTGTTTCCCTTCCTGTTAGCCTCGTGCTGAGGCTGGCCAGCCCTGCTTCCCAGGCAGGAATATCTCAAGAGGCCAGCTCACCCATCTCCATCATGACCAAACCTCGTGTAGGTGTTCTGTTTCCACTTCTGAATCAATGCCCAAAGGAGTAGTAAAGGAACCGACATTTTAAGTTTCTCGGGGAGCTGATTGCAATAAAAAAATACACAGAGCCTATCCAAATCTTTCTTTTTGTGGTTTTATATCAGCAGGGCTGGTGTGAGCAACCTGTGCTCATCATCTGAGCACATTAGGAGGCAAATCAGCTCTGGGGGCTCAGGGGAGGCTGTGCTCAGAGAAGGAGCAGGGGAAGGTGGAGTTGATGTTGGTCCTGGTGGTGTGTTTGAGGTGGATTTACATCCTTACACTCCTCAGAGGAATGCTTTGCCCATGGTTCTCACTTCAGCTGAATGTTGTGGTAAGGACAGGAGGGGAGACGTTAGGAAGGGAAATGTTGGATCTTTAGTTCCAAGCTGTCACTGTTTGGTCCAGGAGAGCATCAGTGGAGCCTGGGTGCTGTTTCCCAGAGCAGGGGTGGATCTGCTGAGCCTGTGGGGCTGTGGGAAAATGCTGTGCCCAAAGCTGAGCCACAGCCCTGGGGCAGAGGGGGCTCTCACTGCCCCCTCTGGCACAGCTCCAGGGCAGGGGGCTCATCTGCATTCTGCCAGATAGGTTTCCTTGCCTCCTGTCTGGGATTCACCGTGTGTGTGAGCTTTTAATATCACTTCACTCTGCCTCCTACATCCCACGCCCCTGTCCCAGATGTATTTGTTTAAGTGGCTTTAATTAACTTACGTTTTCCTATGCGTGACAGCTCCTCGAGGCTTTGGTAGCTGTTTTCTGTCCTTCCACAGTTGTCAGTGACATGCAGCACTTTCCCTGCAGACCAGCTTTCAAGCCTACCGTGTTCTTCCCTTCCTCTGCGGAATTATTTGAACATGCTGAAGGGAATTGTTTCCATGTGAGCATAGTTGCACACTCTCAATTGATTATTAGGTGTGATTTTCCTGATCCCTGCTGGTATCTGCGAGGATTTTGAGCAAGGAAGCCAGAGTGGTGCGGGATGATGGCTCAGGTCAGATAGATTTATCTTCACCAGTGACAAGACTGATAACTCTGTGGTGGCATGGCTACAGGTGTTATCATTTGGGCGTCTCCTCAAGAGTGAAGGTTAATGTCTTGCCACTACTGATCCATCACAGTGTTATCTGCAGGATTTACAGGTCTTCTCGTGCCTTTCCAGCAGCAGCAGGTGCACTTTCCTGGAGCTCTGAGCTGGGTACCTGCTCCCTGCTTGCAGCAGCCGCAGGGATCACGTTGGCAAGCCCTTGCTCTCATGGATTTGTTTGGAATCAAAGTCGGGGATAATTCCTGCTTGTCACTGCATAAGTTTTGTGGATGGACTGGGGCAAGCGCAGGGGTTCAGTGCTCTGCCAAGGGAAGGCATCACAGGATGGGTTGGGTTGGAAGGGACCTCAGAGCTGATCTCTTCCACCCCCTGCCATGGGCAGGGACACTTCCCACCATCCCAGGCTGCTCCAAGGCATCAGGCAGGGGAAGGCAAGGCAGGCCTTGATCCTGCCTTCCTGAGGATCACCCAAGAAATCTGGCCAGGAGGATGGAAAAGAGCAAGGAGGGACTCAGATCTGGAGTAAAATCTCCCGGGGAAAAGAAAAAAAAAAAAAAAAAAGAAAAGAGCAATAAATCCAGCAAATTAAAATGAAAAGGCAGCTAACATGAGTGACAATTGTACAGCATCAGATAACACTGCATCCTGAATTCCAGTGGGATAGGAAATATGAAGCAAAAATCACTCAGGTGCTTCTAGATAGCGATAAGGAAAGCAATTCCCATTTACTGGTAGAAATAAAATAAGAGGTCGTGATAAACCCTCCATGACTAGACTGGATTAGGGCTCTGGCTGTGAAAATTCATTACAGGCATGCAAAAGAATGCGTATCATGCCAGCTAAACTGACTACAAACACCATTTATTTGGAGAAGAGACGATTCAGTCAGAATAAATAGATTTCTTTCAAAGGGAAGGGAGGGTGATCTGACACAAATCTATATTCCTGCCTTGTCATTTATTATGCAAATAAGTCTCACACCTCTCTAAGACATGAGGGATGAGTTTATGTTGGAGTTTTATGTTGGAAGAATAACCTTAAACTGCTCCAAGGATTCCAGGGCCAGGCTGGGGTTTCTTGCACACAGTGGCAGGAGATGCTGATTTCAGGAGGGGTTCTGGTGGCAATGAGAGTCATACAGCTTGCTCAGATGTTTTTTCAGATTTCCCAGAAACAAACCCATCTCTTCACATTTCTTCTTACTGTTTGTGGTGTTTTGCTTAGGATTATTTTATTTTAAAATTTTAAAATTTTATTTTTATTTTATTTTTGCTTTGTTGTATTTTATTCTGGAGTCATAGAATCACAGAGTGGTTTAGGTTGGCAGAGACCTTAAAGATCTACTTCCACCCCCCTGCCATGGCCAGGACACCTTCTACTATCCCAGGTTGCTCCAAACCCCATCCAGCCTGTCCTGGCACACTTCCAGGAATGGGGCAGTCAAAGCTTATGTGGGAAATACCTTTTCTTGTATTTTCTAGTATTTTATTTTACTTTATTTGCCCATTCTCTGCAGGAATGACTATATATGGGGGTCATGTGCAGATGGGAGCCTGTGGTGTGTTATCTGTCCTTATCTTCAGTTCTCTTGTGGGTTTTTTTGTGGCATCAGCACCCATTAAAGCAGCATCACTCTGCTGGGCTCAGCGGAGCAGGGCACGTTTGAGGTTCAGACTCTGAGGTGGTTGTAGGTGGCAGCAGAAGCACTTAGCCTGATGTGCAGGGACCGAAAAGTGACCTAACACCTCCTGTTCTAGCAATTACATCTCTCAGGATGCTAATTTTAGAAAGAGAATTGAGCTGGCAGGGGCCACAAACAGTGGATGAAACCCTGATATTCTGCTCGGCGGAGAGAGGGCTGAGCCAGTGTTAAAAGAACAAAAAACAACAACAACGAAAATGAAACAGAAAAGTATCTCTAGAAGGTTTTTTTCTCCTGACAAGAATGTTGTAATTTTTGTAGCTGTGTTTTGGAAAAAATCCTGATGAATTGTGTGGTCTTGAATTATATATGTGTGAACAGATCTCCAGGGGGGGAATCCTGACTCACAAATCCACCAAGCTCCCATCTCTGAGATGAACTCAGGACCTGTGGGTCTTCTCTCTAATGCAGCACGGAAGCCAGGGGGATGCTTGGGGAGTAGAGGGATCCAGGTGAGACATTGTGCACTTGTAGGACGCCCAGAGAAACCGGGTTGTAGCAAACACACACTCAAAGGACTTCCCTAAATGCTTGATTCCTTCTCCATCACAGCCAGTCGAGGTTTTTGCGTGGATTTCTGTTTCTGGTGATCTTAGGAGAAGATACGTGGGCAATGTGATGGGAGTCAAGGACAGGGGACAGGTCTTGGATGAGCAGGAAGGACTGAGCACGCAGCTTCTCTGCAGCCAGGGAGGAGGACAGTGCCCCACGCGGGTGCTCGCTTCTCCAGGGCTATTTCACACTTGTGCTGTGCCCCCAGCAGTTCTCTGCTGCTGGGCTGGCCGGGCTCTTGCAGCGCTCTGGAGAGATTCTGCTAATGGGATCTGACCTGAAGGCTTTGCATGTTTTAAGTAAATTAAACACAGCTGCTAGGAAAATCCAGTAACCTTAACAGCACCACGGCTCCGTTGTCTGCATTGTAATTACAGTGGCAACCGCTGGGAAGTTCTACTTTCTGGTTTATTTTAAAATAACTTCTGAGCCACCCTTTGATCAACTACTTCATCCCCAAGTCCTGCCTGTCCTCTCCCAAGGTTTAACCCTTGCTGTATCTTTAAGCATCTGTGTGATCACACTTTCAGTCAGTCACAAAGGCAAGCAGCTGATTGCAAAAATTACTTTTCCCCCCAAGTATATCCTGTAATTTTTGAGCTGAGGGAGAATTTTAAGCCAGAGCTTACAGGGTACATACAGACTGCAGACAGTGAGAAGAGTTTTATGGCTCCTGGGGAAGGGCAACTTGAAATATGCATCTTTTTCTAATGCTTCATCCAGAATCCTTTGTGCCCTGCAGAGAAATGGGTTTTCTGTCACAGTGACAACAGCAAAAGGACTTAGATTTATGTAGGAAGCAAAATTAGGAGCCTAATTAGTTTTTCCCTTGTCAACCCTTGAGTGCAACCCATGCTGCAAAAGCCTTGGTCATCTCAAGGCACAGGCATAGCTGTGTGCTCCTTCCCTGCATTAAAAACTCACACCAGCTTCCTGCAGGAGCTGGGTGGGCTTGAATTTCTGAAGGACACCCAGGATTAGGGAAATGGCTCAGGGTATTCCATCAGAGCCTGCAAAAGGGCATGAAACAGATATGTTTTGAGCACGTCCCAGTGCAAGGAGGTTGGCTCATGGGGTGCTGGTGGTACCTTGATGGCTGCGTGTTCAGCATCTCAGCTGCTGCACCTGAGGTGATGTTGTATTTGATTATATAATCATGGTTGGGTTTGGGTTGGAAGGGACCTTTAGAGGCCTTCTCATTCTACCCCTGCCATGGGCAGAAACACCTTCCACTGTCCCAGGTTGCTGCAAACCCCATCCAGCCTGGCCTGGGGCACTGCCAGGGATCCAGGGGCAGCCACAGCTGCTCTGGCACCCTCATCACCTTCATCATAAATCGTGGTTATGGCTACCCTTCATCCTGCTGGACATGGGATGAGCTGTCTCACAGAGATCTGAGGGTATGTTTTCCATCTTATTTTCCAACCTAATTCCTTCTGTTTGCATCCAGGCTACTCAGGACAGGCAGATCCCAGCTGTGGTGCTCTGCTCTGCTCTCCCGTCTGCCGTCAGCAGCACGTTGATGTGTGTCTGCCTTGGAGAGCAAAGAGGGTGCCTGTGCATGTGATTTGGGTGAAACACTGGCTGAGTGTGATTGAGGCTGTAAAGTTTATGAGATTCTGCATTTTATGGTAAATTTTAAATTGACACCGCAATCGGGAGCATTAGGGTCTGTAAAGGAAAGTCGGTGTGATGTGTTGCAGAGCACGAGGTGGTAATTTCCTCTCTTATATTGATCCTATCAACAGCAAAGAATGAAGCAGCTGCTTCTTGGAGGATTGGTTTTTTAATGCGCTCATTTTATGTATTTGTAGAATATTATTTATTATGTGGGGTTTTTCCCCCTATGCTGCCTTTCCCTCTCCCCCCATTTCTAGAAGGGTGCAGCGCAGTCTTACCTACACTCCTCACCTGTGGATCTCAAAACTCCTTTCCAGCCACAGCTGATGCTGCTGTTTCCATTTTCACAGAGGAAGGGGAAAACTGAGCATAGGAGATTGGAAAGGATGTCAGCCCAAAGATGCAGCCAGGTCTCTCCTTCTGAGCACAATCCACACACTCAGTTCTTTCTGAGCTGGGAGTGATGATCTGTCTCAGGGAGGTTTTTTTTTTTGCTGGAAGAAACAGTCCCTGGCAATAAAAAAAACCCCAGCAGTAATCATCCCAAACACTCTCCTAGGCAATGAAATGTCCATGTGTGCCAGGGCATGGTAGAAATGCCTTTTCAGAGTATGTTTTCCATGTGGGATTTTCTGCAGGGGTGTGGGTGACTTGGCTCCCGTGATTCTAGAGGGCATCTCCAGGGCACTGCCCTGTTTGAGGCAACAAAGGCTTTCAGTGAAGCTCAGGAAGAGTTTGAGGAAATCAAAGACTCTTTAGAGCACATGAAGGGAATGGGCAGAGGCCTTTGGGAGGAATTTGGGGGTCACCTGGGTATGGAAGATGTGAGATGAGCTCTTCCCCAGGCTTAGACCCATTACAGATGAATCACAGCAAAGGGGTTTTTTCAAGATGTTTGGTTTTCAGACATGCCAAGAAGATTTAAAAAGAACTGATTGCAAAAGTCATGGGCATTTTAAAGTAACATTTGATGGGGTTTCTTGAAGATGCTGTAATACAGCCTACTGTAGAAGCATCTGCTTCCCAGATTAACAGAGGGTTTGCAAACAGCACTTGGGAAGCACCCTCCAAGATTATTTCAAAAGTGCAGAACAGATTTGGTGAATGATTTATGACATGGATTTGCATATCAGTTGCTCTTTCTCCTTTCTTTGTCAAATTTACTTGTTTCAGTCCTATTATGCACAAGCAGTGTAACCATCCTGGAAGTGTGGATGTGCCAGGATTGTGCTGCTCATCACAGCAGGGGCCTGAGGGCGCAGAGCTGCAGGGCATCCCCATCCCATGCAAATGGGTTTTATTTAGGAGCTGCTGAAACTTAGACCACGAGCTGGAGGTAGGCTGCCGTGGCAGATAAAAATACTAACTTGGTGCTCAATCTCCTTTTAGGGTCAGTGGATGTTTGGCCAGTGAGTCTGGAGGGTGTTTCACACCCCAAGAGAGACACTGAAGTTGGGGTAACTGAATGGCTCCCCAAACACCCAAAATGGTGCAAACTGCATCCCCATGGCAGCAGTAAGAGCTGGGGCAGCCACCACACGTGTAGCCACAATTCAGCTGCTGGCCATAGTGTCCACTTTTACCCTAGGACACATTGCTTAGCCTCCCTCTGTCAGTCAGGAGGGATGCAGGCCCAGGGTTTTGCCCAAAAAAGCCAGGCATGGGTCTGGGTTAGCTCAGGGAGTCCAGTGTAGCAATGAGAACCTGCATTAAGCCAACTAAAGCCAGGATCTGTGCGGGCACCCCCTGAGATGCCTTAGCTGGAGCTGAGCCCTGCCACAGGTGCCAGGGACTGGTGTGGGTTTGTCAGGCTGTCCCTGGGAGTCACCTCCAGGCCTGGACACTGGGGAGGGCATGCCCATGGTCTGTGCTGGCTGTCCATCTCCATCCTGTGCTCCAGGGGACCCAAATTCCAGCTGCTGGCTGCTCAGAGCATGGATGGCAGCCTTGGAAGGCCACTGGAAATATATGAGTGCTTGTTCTGTTGAGGACAGGGCTGTTCCCTGGAGAAACCTCTGGTGTCCTCAGCATGGACATGGACCTGTTGGAATGTCCAGAGATGCTCCAGGAGCCCCTCTGCTCTGGAGCCAGCCTGGCACAGCTGGGGCTGTTCAGCTGCACCAGAGAAGGCTCCAGGGACACCTCAGAGCCCCTGCAGTGCCTCAAGAAGGCTTAGAAGAAAGATGGGGACAAACTTAACGGGGTGTGTTACAATAGGACAAGGAGTCATGGTTTTAAACTGAAGTGGAATCAATTTAGATCAGCTTTCAGAAAGAAGTTTTTTACAGTGAGTGTGGTAAAACTGACACATGCTGCCCAGAGAAGCTGTGGATGCCCCAGTCCTGGAAACATCCAAGGTCAGGCTGGACAGGGCTCTGAGCCCCCTGGTCTAGCTGAAGATGTCCCTGCTCATGGCAGGGGGGTTGAACCAGATGGCTGTGAAGGTCCCTTCCACCCACACTGTCCTGTGATTCTGTGATGAAGGCTGTCTCTTCACGTGGGCCTGGCCTCAAGGGCAGGGCAAGCATTCCACGTCGCCAGTTCATTTGGGAATCATCTCTCCCCGCCCCGCAGCCCAGCCCAGCCAGGTGATGGGGAGGAGGTCAGTGTGCTGAAGGGGGCAGGAGCTCCACTGCTGGGGACACGTGGCGAGAGGAGCAGCCCCGTGAGGGAGCTGATGTGGCACACCGGTGATGTACCCAGGGAGGGTAATTAGAAATCTGAATGTCATCTGCAGGAGGGCGTGCTCGAGTCGTTCTGCAAACCACCCCGAGAAGCTAAAAGGGGCCCTGTGGCTGAAGGGGCAGCCACAGGCAAGCCTGGTTGATTTGTAGCCTCTCATCGCACGTGTGCTTTGGGAACAGCAGAATGAAGCCTGGGCTGCCCTCAGCAATGCCCATCCTAGTTTGGAAACTGCTACAAGAGCATCGGGGCATGCCCTGGTGCAGAGGGTGGATCACGAGTGTGTTTATTCACAGCTACTCTTCTTGCAGGGTTGATGAAACTGAAACCCTCTTGGAGGGCTGAGGAAACTGTGATTCAGGTGCAGCTTTTTCTTAGCCCAGGAACTCCCATTTATTGGCCCATGAGAATTCTGCTGTGCCTCAAGCAGGGCTTTGAATTGTTTTAGGTGGAATTATAGAATCGCAGAATCATTTATTTGGAGAAGTCCAGCCATAATCTCAGCTCTGCCAAGGCCACCACTGACCCCTGTCCCCCCATGTGCACATGGGTTTTAAATCCCTTGAGACTCCACCACTGTCCTGGGCAGCCTGTGTGATGGCTGGACAGCCCATTCTTTGAGGGAATCTCTCCTCATATCCCAACTCAACCTGCCCTGGCTCACCTTGAGGCTGTTCCCCCTTGTCCTGTTGCTTGTGAGAAGACACCAACCCCACCTGCCCACAACAGGGTGTTGAATTGCAAGCTGAGCTCCCCTTGCTCTGGGGAGCAAGGCAGTGAAGGACCTGTGGAGAGAAGAAGGCTTTAGGCAGAAGTTAGAGCTGAAAGCCAACACTTCTCAAGGGAAATGTGGTGCCAGCCCCTGCCCTGGTGCTGGGGGAGGTTTTGTGCTGACCCAAGCAGAGCTCATGAGCTCTGCCACGAAGCCAGGATCCATTGCAGGGTTTTTGCAGCCTTCTCTGTGAATTTTGCCCTAAACAAAGGCAATGGTGCTGGCCCAATGTGGGCATGTTTGCACTAAACTCTTTGCCTGTTGTTGATCACTTTTGGCTGTTGAATGGCAAACAAGCCATTAGTCCAGGACAGTGGTGGCTCCTTGTGAGTTACGAACTGAGGTAAGGAAGGAGGCTGATGAGCTGGCTAAGGAAGGAGGTCCTGCTGGAGGGTCACAGCAGCTGGATGCTCTTGAAAGCACATGGACTCACTGGCTGCAGGGAAGTTCCATTCTTGGGGCTGATCGTGGCCCTGGGGCTGGTCTGCAGCCACTCCATGCTCTACACTCACATGTGCTCCATGAATGTCCTCAGACTTCCTAAATGTCCTCAGGCCAGTGAGAAGGAGAATTAGGGGCCACCACAAAGATTACTCTTCATGGTTTTGCTCTGTCATAGATTGGGTAGGGTGATCAGAGCCTGTTGGTTTCTCCATCCTGGCATCCAGGTGTCAGCCTGGCTTGGAAAATGTTGTTGACACTTCCCCATGAAAATAATGAGAATCTCATAAAGGCTGAATCAAGATTGTTGGCTCTTTCTAAAAGCTGGGAGAGGAACCCCATTTGCTTCCTTGTGTCATGAGTAATGGGAAACAGTGCTCGTGGATCCTGCACTAGTAAACCCATTCAGGGGCTGCCTGGAGAAGAAAAAGAGATGGTTGGGTGATTGATTCAGTCAGGAACCTCTTGGAGAGCTGGGGAAGAGAAGGCAGTGTCTCCATCTCCAGCTGCCCCATGATAACCAGTGTCTCCTTGCCCATGGATGTGCCACTTGGTGCCATGGTTTAGTTGAGCTGCCAGGGAATGGGTTGGACTTGATGATCTTGAAGGTCCCTTCCAACTCTGTGTGATTCTGTGATTCTGTAATAGAGAGACTGCACACAATGAGTGGCTGTTCCTTGCTTTACACACCACTAATCCTTGGCAGAGAGATCCAGTTTCATTTGCAGCTTCCATGAGTAGGAGGGAGCCTCTTCACCCTGTCCAGGACTCAGGTCCAAGGACAGATGTGAGCTGGTGGTGCCATTTTAGGGAGTATACCCCAGATTATTGCTTCTTTGGCATGCAGGCAGTGCATTTCCACCTGACTGCTGAGCCACAGGAGCATTTTCCAGCTGAGCACTACTCCATCCTATGTTCCCAGTGTTGTAATAGCCACAATGGTCTTCCTCCCTGTCCTCACCCAGGAGAAGGCCTGGGCCAGCCCCCAAATTGTCCTAGAGGACACTGTTGATTTTTTGGCTACCTACTGGTGGGGTTCTCACACCTTGAGGTTGTTCTGAAGTGGAGTAAAGCACCCAAAAATCCTTCTGCCGATCTCCTTCATCAGCCCTGAGTCCAGCCAAGCTGCTGGGGCTCCCACATGGAGGTGTCAGCTTCTGGAAATGCAGGCTCCCCCTGTCTCCATCATTTAGAAGTGTGACTGGTGGCCAGGAGCTTCTCTAGAGCTCCATTTCTCCAAAAGGGTTTCCCAAGCTGAGAGGGGCAGGGAACTTTTATGGGAGGATGCTGGTCATACACCTTCATCTCTGCACCCCAGCAGTGCAGCACGTGGATTTGCTGTGGATTTGCACTGCAGGTGCTGCTGAGCTGCCGCTGGTGACTGAACTGTGGGTGTAGGAATAAGCTGACAATGCTGAGGGGCCAAAGTGTAATGTTGATCTGGGGGAGGGATGGGTGAAGCAGCCCAGAGTGTGATCCATTCCTGGGGCCTTCATCTCCCAGCTGTCACTGGAGATGTGATACAGGGGAGGATGGGTGGGCTTGCCCCTCCATGGCACAGTGTTGCTAGGTGATTTTGTGGTACAGGGAAGGAGGGAAGGGTGATGAGCAGAGGAACTGACCCTGGGAACACGTGTGGTGGGAGAGCAGGAGCAGGCCTGGCTCTGTTTTCTCATTGTCCCAGCAGAGGCTTCTCCAGAGCTGGCCCTTCTTAACCACACAGTCAGTCCTGGATCTGATGAGGGGTTTTGTTTTGTGTTTTTTCTCTCTGTTTTTCCCTAGGAAATGGTCAGAGGAGCGAAAGGAGCATCACCATTTTGAAACAAAACCAAGGGTACTGGTGAGTACACACCGGGGCGAGCCTTGTGGGGAGAGCTGGCAAGCAGGATGCAGACTGGGGAGAGCTGTGTGGCTGTCCTGCCACCTTTCTGGGGTCTTGGGGTTCTGATCTGCCCTTCAGTTATTGAGATTTCCTGTGGGAGAGGAGGTAGTTTGCTGTGTTAATGGATCAGCACAAATCATCTTCACCACCACCACCGCGATTCTCTGCTGTCGTCAACGACCAAAGCTCTAATTGCTCTTCCTGTAAATGCGTGGAAGATGCTCTCATCAATATGTGTGTTCTCAGTGCTGAGTGCTGGAAGGAGCAGGCAGCAGATATGCTGGCAGCTGCACAGGAGTGCACCAAGCAACAATATTTGTTAATGCTTGGAGTGCTTTTGGCTGTTGTTGTGCTTGGCCCCGTCCAGACCCAGTCACGGGGCTGCGATCTGGGTGGCATTTCAAGGTCCTCTCCAGACCTGTTTTCTGCAGCTGTCACACAGGAGGCTGGGACTTGGATGTTTGCCTAGAGGTCTTGAACAGAAAGAAAGGAGAATCCCTTTTTTATCATCTGAGCTAGCTCAGATATGCCAGAGCCAGACCCTGAGCTGATGTTTTTGAACTGAGATATTTTGCATTGTGTCAGGTGGGAGGCTGGGGTTTTTATCACCATCTTCTTATGAGAACTTCTTGGTTTACACTGGCCAAACCCTCAGCAGAGCCATCCTGTGAGCCCCCGCAGGTTCCCATCCCTCAGGGACCAAATTCCCACGTCTTTCCTCTGTGCGTGTGTGATGGATGCTGAGGAGCATTTTGGGGCTGGGCTGTCACAGAATTGTAGAACCGTGGTTTGGGTTGGAAGGGGCTTTTAAAGCTCATTTCATTCCAACCCCCTGCCATGGGCAGGGACACCTTCCACTATCCCAGGTTGCTCCAAGCCCTATCCTGTGCCTGTCCTTAGGCACTGCCAGGGGTCCAGGGGCAGCCACAGCTTCTCTGGGCAACCTGTGCAAGGACCTCACCATCCTCATCATAAAAAATTTCCTTCTTACACCTACTCTTGTATCTCTGCTGTAGCCTGGACTACAGGAGCAGTGCTAGTGGAGGTTGGATCATGGATCGTGGGGAAATGGAGATTTTTAAGACACACCTCAGCTGCTGTAGTACAGTTTGAGTGTAGATGAAGGGAGAAACTTACACAACGTGGTTTCAGGAAGCAATCTTCAGACATGTAAAAACGTAGGGGCCCTTTATAGTTAGTGGAGGTGTTTCCATCCCGTGTTCCATCTGATCTAGTTTGGGCAGCATGTGAGGATGAGCAGAAGCCTGTCCTTCCTCTCTGGCTGCAAGAGCAGCCCAGGTGAGGGGATGGTGTGTCTGCAGGGTCACCTCCTGATAAGGCAGGGAGAGTACTGAGACCCCGTTTTTCCCCAACAACCCTGCCAGCAGAAGAGCTTGAGAAGGGATGCTTTTCTCACAGGAATCATCCCTGACTCCAAAACAGGTTCTAATCAGTGCCTGGAGCACAGACTAAACTCCTTTCTGTCTCCCACACCTCCTACAGCTTCCCTGCTGCCTCTGCAATCAGCTAGGAGAAAAACCCAGACTGTTCCTGAGAACAGCAACCCCTTCTCCTGTAAACAGGGCAGCCAGCAAGGCTGCTGCAGGGCTGAGTGCTGTCAGCCTGGGGTGGTGAACGTGCACCCATCTGCTCCCAAATTCCGGCTGCTCCCCCTCCATGCCCCCCAGCCTCCTGGCAGGGGTGGTGAGGACTGGCAGGGCCCGTGTGCATCTGAAGCATTGGGTATTTCATCGTGCTGGCTTTCCAGACTTACACCAGTGGGGGTTTGGCCCCTTGAGCTCCAGCAATCCTGAACTGATGCAGCTTATTAAGCATCCGTTTGCGCTGTCTTTAGCGTTAAATAACTGGTTCCTCAGCATATTTGAGTTGGAGGGTATCTGATAATCCTCTGAACTATCCATCAGGCTCCATTATCATCTCTGCACTCCTGTGCCAGCTGCCTTGTGTCAACTCTGCCTGGGGTTTACAAATAGATTTTGTTTCTCCTGCAGTTTTACCTCTTTTCTTCAGTCTCCCTCTCTCAAAGGAGCGGTTTCAGGCTCCTTAAAAATTTGTGCAGACACCCCTGTCAGCATCTTTCTGCTGCTGGTGAGTGATGGGTCCCATCCTTGTGCTGCCTTCTGCTCCTGACGGGGTCCCCAAGCAAAAACTCTTCGTTTACCTCAAAAGGAATAGAATTGTTGTCTCCACTGAAAGAATTGATAAATCTTCACATTGTTTGAGTTTTCTTACTGGCTCAGAGGGTTTGTAGCAAGCACAGTGATGACTTGTCAGCTGCCCTCTGGCAGACCAGCACTGTACATACATGTGGGGCACAGACCATGTGTGTCCTGATGGTATTTTAATAAGGATGCTTCAGAGGGCTCCTAAAAAGCCTCCTAGCCAGGTGGGTAATGTGAGAGCTGGGAGTAGAATAATTAGAGTAGAATAGAAATAGAAATAGAATAGAATAGAATAGAATAGAATAGAATAGAATAGAATAGAATAGAATAGAATAGAATAGTTTGGGTCAGAAGAGACTTTTAAAAGACATCTTGTACAACCCCCCAGCAATAAGCAACATATACCATATTCAACTATACCAGGTAGCTCAAAGGCCTGTCCAGTCTTTATCATATAATTTTTGTTACCTGTTGCTGCTACTGCCATGCCAGCTGTGAGGGGGATGCTCAGCATCCTTCAAAAATCAAGCTTATGCTCTCCAGGTCTGCAGCATCCTGGAGGAGGTGGCTGGGTTGGGAGATTAAAGCCTTGTGGATCTGGTTTGTTTTTAGAGCTAATCCTAAAGTCACATGCACCAGGGCTAGGGCCCCCAGATGCATATATTCCCATTTTAGAGGAGGTGCTGCAGGATATTTTGCCAGTATCAGGAAGGGCATAGCTGGGTTTTACTCATGCAAGATGAACTTCTTCCTTTTTATATAGCTTAAGAAATGTTTTTCCCAGTGAAATGTTGGGGTTATCAAGGCTGGTCTCAGGCTGATTGCAGGTCATACCAGGGTGTAGCACTGCAGCAGGCAAGAGGAGTCAGAAAACCAGGGCCTGGCTCTTTTACAAACACCTTCCCATATAGTCTGAACCCTTGTTTTCTGACTTGTTCTAGAGGCATCTTTTGCTGCTAGGGTGTAAAACATGCAAGGTAAATTCTGGCATCTTCAGCCCATTTAGGAACTCTCCAGCTCATACATTGAATTTTATCCCTGCATTTCCAGATTGCCTCTTAAAAAATTTTTCTTAGTTCTAACCTGTCAAGAGGAGATTGATAAGAGGAGATGAATATCCTAAAATAGCGACTTGATACTTCTGTAAAAACACATTGGTGCGACTGTCTAAAGGACAAAAACATGGCATTTTGTACCAAAATATATTTGCTTTTGCAATAGAAAGTTTTACTTTGCATCCCTACCCTGGGTGCAGTGTATTGTTGGACAGGAGCCGTCTCTTAAGTGAGCTTGCAGTATGAAGAAGGAAAAACAGGATGACAAAAACCTATAAACAGGGTAAATTATTGTGGAACAAGAGGCATTAATTGTGCTTAACGCATGGAGGAGACTGATGCTGGGTGGTGTAAAGTGACCCAGCAGAATCCCCACGCCTTCAGCAGAGGCAGAGACCTGCTTTTCCAAGGCATTTGCAGCATTTCAAAGCCTGCAAATTCTGCTTGTCCAGAAGACGTGACAGCGCCCCGGTGTCACTGTGAGACAAAAACCTCCCCGATTCCTGCGCCTGTGCCCTAATGTCATTACTCCCCTTCCCTTGCAGATCCGCATAATGACATTCATGGTCACACACGCACACAAAAATACTTTATATAAAGAAAATGAATCTGGCTTCAGCCGGCTCTCGCCTTCTGCCGCGCTTACCTCCAGACCCCGGCTCGCCCAGGGTGAAATGAGAAGGGGAGTTAATGTGGCGGGGTCATTTCTCACTGCTGAATTGGTCAGCCGTCTACCGAGCCAATTTCTGCAGCTTTTCAGTGGCGTGGCAGACCCCTGGGTAATATTTGCCTGAATAGAGCCCTAAGTGTTTAAGCTGTATTGCTAGCAATGGCTGTTTTATCCTATGCATCTGAGATTTCAACTCATCAGACATGAAGCAGGTCAAGACTCTCATGCCATTGTGTGCATTATAGCGAACAGAACAGAATATGCTTGATAAAAGGGAGGACTTAAAAGAAATGCTTCTTTAGACTTGAAACTTTCAAGTCCCACAATGCATCAAAGACCCCTCGTATAGACTTTGAAAGGGGTGAAAGGCATTACCTAATATTTGGAGGAAATGAATAATAAAGCATCCCAAGTGCCTGGAAACTAATTTAGGAGTGCACGCTGCACTGTATTGCCTCTGCTGGATTTGCTCCCCAGAAGAGTTGCTAACAAAGGGTTTAAAAAATAAAATAAAATGACGTTTGGCGACCAACTTTTCTGCCTTGAAATGCCCCCTTTTTTGTAATGTTTCCTGGTAAGACTTACTTATGAAAAGATGAAATACAGCCTGTGCTGCAAACACCAGGTCTCAAATGAATCTCGGGAGCCTGCAAGGTTTCCCACCATTCTCCTCCCCACCGCAGCCTTTTGTCCTTCATGTTGAAAGCACTGCTTGCAGGATGCTTGCAGGATGCCCAGGCACTACCTGCTCCTGGAGTTTAGTCATATCTCAGGAAAAAGAGGAAAAAAAAATCAGCCTATTTCTGTGGCCTTTGCTTTTGTTCCAGCAAAACCACCTTTGTGTAAAGCCAGGGCTGCTCTGTTGGTGACCTGTGGCTCCTTGCAGGTGGAATTGGAAACTGGGTACCCTGCTGAAGACACCAGTTGTGTTTCTGGCATCCCCACGGATGCTGGAGGTGCTGTTTGGAGCCTGAGATATTTATTGTAGAGTCATGGAATGGTTTAGGTTGGAAAGGACCTTTAAGCTTGTCTAGTTCCGAACCCTCTGCCATGGGCAGGGACAGCTTGCACCAGACCAGGTTGCTCCAGGTCCCCATCCAGCCTGGCCCTTCCAGATGTTTCCTTCCATCGCTGTTTCTGAGATGCACTGACTCCTAACGCAGTGTTCTCCAAGGCTCCCATGGGATTTGGGAGCTGCAGAGCTTCTGTGGGCTCAGCCTCTGCCTCGTGTCATGAGATGGGAGTGTCTGGTGGGACATGAACCCCCTTGGGATGGGTGGGAGAGGCGTGATGGCTCTGGGAGTCAGCAGAGGGGAGGTGGTGTTGGCAAGGATAACCTGCTTCAGAGCAGAGAACCAAACCTTGTGCCATACAAACTTTCCTCAAATCTCACGAGGTGTTGGGAGATGAGGGCAGCTGGGCAAGGGTGTTTGGGCCTGAGGGGCTCTGCTGTTCTGCTTGCCCTGCCCATCCCCTCTGCCCGTGCTTGTCTCACTGAGCTCTGCTTTCACCATCTGTGGAGATCAGTTAAATCTGAGTGCTTTCTTACCTGCTTCTCCCCCAGGCCATGGTTAATTGAGGGCAGGAGGGCGGGCAGGAGGGCAGGCAGGAGTGCTCAGGCAATGTTTACAAGAAGAAGGGGATGTTAATGGGCCAGCAGGGCTGGAGCAGTGGGGTATGGAGATGATGGGCAGTGGTTGTGGGGCAGTGATTTTCCCACTTTTTTTTTTTTTTTTTTTTCCCAGTTACCAGGGTTGATTAAAACCTCGGCTTTGTGTTCAAAAGAGTTAAATCTGGACTTCTACCCCCATAAAATTTCCAGTGCTGGGGCTGCTGTTTCAGTGGGACCTTCTGTAGTGGGAAAACAATGGGACATTGGGATGGGGGAAGATGCCTATGAGTTACCAGTCATTGCAAGACTGGGGGAAGGAGAACTTCTAGCAAAATAATGTCTTGTTTTATCAATCCAGCAACGTTATTAGGCTGGGGCCAGTTATTCTAGTTACCAGTTATCAGAGGGGCACTGGATGCCCCATCTGTGGCCATGTTGGACAGGACTTGAAGCACTCTGTTCTAGCGGAAGGTGACCCTGCCCATGGGCAGAGGGCAAGAATAGATGGCCCTTAATAGTTCCTTTTAATCCCAAAGCATTGCATGGTTCTGTGGATCTGTTTAGTGTATCTCCATAGCATCCTTCCTGACCAGGGTGTGTGCAGGTGCTGGTTCAAGGCATTGATGGTCTCAGCCACAAATCCCAGTGGGTGGTGGGGCACAAGAAGTGGTGTACAGGGTGCCAAACAAGTCCCAAGCTTTTCCACCACCTTTTTTCCTTAACACTGGAGAGCTAGCTGACAAAGCCTGACCTATCTTTGACAAAACAATAATCAGAAACCAGGATAATTTCTCATGGAAAGGAAACCTGGCAGTGCTGCGAGGGGAGTTTCATGCCCTGTCTTAATGATACATCAGTGTCCAGGGACTTTTTAGTCCTGTGCTTGGGTTTTATGATCCGTATTACTTCTCCTTTAATTTTTATTGCTTAGCTTTAGTTTTTGATACAGTGCTGGAAGCACCTTGGTGGGCAGGGATGGCTCCCTTAGCACTGGCTGTCACCTTGTGGCTTGACCCACATTTCAGGGAGGAGCAGAGGGGCCGGACGTGGGCTCCACAGCCCTTTATGTGGTGACACCCTGCCTGTGTCAGCCCTGCCTGCCGGCACTGTGAGCTGAGGGGTTGGCCTTGCTGATCACCCCCCTGGGCTCTGCTGCTTTCTCCTGGGCTTCAAGCAGAGCGTGGCAGGACACAGTCTTCTCCCCTGCAGAACATCTCCTTCAGGGGGTCTGTGACCCATCATCGTGTTCCTAGGACGTGTCCGAGCCAGGGAAACCAGGTAAGGCATGGGTGCTGGCTGGCTCTGGTTTCTTCCTCCCAGTAGATCAGGTGAGGTTTGCTTCCCTTCCGTGTGGGCCATCCTTGCTGTAGTTTTGCTTCTGATTTGCTACCCACTGCAGAGAGAAATAAAATCTTCTCTAAGATCATTCTGATAGGTAAAGGTAGTGAAATATGGAAAACTCTGAGGTTCATCTGGGAAACATTAACACTTCAGGAGCACGAGGGTTCAGCCATGCTCTCCTGAGCTGGACCCTCAAACACAGTTCTGCCAGGTCTGCTGGTGGCTCTTGTCTCAGAATAGCTCTGGATAAGATGTGCTGTCAGAGGAAGCACAAAGGGATTTATTTAGCCTGACTGGGAAGCTGGCATTGCCCAGGCTTTGTGGTAACGGGGTGACTTGTGTTAAGGAGATACTTGGGCTGCACTGGTGGGCACCTGAGTGTGAAGGGACAGCCCTGGCTGTCCCCTGGGGCTCCCTCCGTGCCAGCTGATAGCCCATGCCATTTAGGAGAGGCTTCACTCCTTGCTGCTTGGCATTTCTGCTCGCTGCTCCAGGACAGATCCAAACCCCGCTGGCACCAGGGAAGATTTTCTCTGGCTTCAGCTGGCTCCGTCCTCCCGGAGAGAAGACGTGACACAACTTGTGCATCGCGGTTTATTCCTGGTGACAAATGCACCTTCCCCAGTGCCCTTCCACACCCCTGCATGCAGGGGCTGGGATGCTGGTCCCCTCCCAGGCAGCCCACGAGCAGGGCTGTCAGAGCCAGGGAGCTTGCATGTTGTTGAGAGAAACCCTCCCCTCGGTACCCAAGGGACCTGAGTGCTGGTTCAAAAGGTCGCCAAGCACTGTCAGCTCCTGTTTGGGGCTGCTGTGCTGAAGGGAGATCCTGCCAAGGAGGTCACAGGCTGAATTTGAAGTGATTGTGGTTTGAAATGATCTTCCAGGTTTGTCAGCCCTGTCAGAATTCTGCTCGTGTAAGAGTGGCCAGAGGTTTGGGGTGCATGGGGCTGGGAACCACCCCAAGGAGGGGTGGCACAGCTGGGCCCTGGGCCTTCCCCAGCAAGGCAGGGCCCCAGTTCACCTGCTGCAGGTGATAAAGTGCAAGTGGCCACAGGAAAGGAAGGAGCAATGACATCGACCTCACCATCCTGTCTGCCACAGTGCTGAAGTCCTTCTGGCAGGATCCCTCCATCCATCCATCCATCCATCCATCCATCCATCCATCCATCCATCCATCCATCATCCATCCATCCATCCATCCATCCATCCATCCATCCATCCATCCACAATCCATCCATCTTCCATCCATCCATCCATCCATCCATCCATCCATCCATCCATCATCCATCCATCCATCCATCCATCCATCCATCCATCCATCATCCATCCATCCATCCATCCATCCATCCATCCATCATCCATCCATCCATCCATCCATCCATCCATCCATCCATCCACAATCCATCCATCTTCCATCCATCCATCCATCCATCCATCCATCCATCCATCCATCCATCATCCATCCATCCCTCCATCCATCCATCCATCCATCCATCCATCCATCCATCCATCCCTCCATCCATCCCTCCATCCATCCATCCATCCATCCATCCATCCATCCATCCATCCATCCATCCATCCATCCCATAGTTTTCAGGCTATGCATATCCTTCCCCATGCATGCGGCTACATCCCTTTCCCTCTTCCCCCAGTCAGATCTGACATTTGCTCATGCCCACAGTGGAGACTCCACTGATCTGTGCAGCTCAGGGTGAAGCTTTCTGTCCTTGTCTTCCACCAGCATTTCGTTTGAAATCCAACCTGCTCATGAATGCTCTTGCTCCAGGTTTCTTTATTGAAACACTTTGTAAATAAAATTAGAATAACAAAGCAGTAGAGCCTGGCAAAAAGTAAGGGGGAATGTTTCTTGGCATGGAAAAATATCCTCAACCAAGAAAAAGCCTAATTTATTCTGGTGAAGCAGAGCAACCTCCCTTTTGTTGTGCAGTTCACATGTATTGCTGTATTCACACCTGAAATCTTTTGCTGAAAGTTTGGCATCATTTATTCCCTTTTTGCTCAGAGAACTGCTAGATTCAAAGTGGCTTCATCCTTTCTGGCTCTGTAAGAGCTGATTCCCACAGAACCCACAGCTACCACAGAGGAAAGGACTCGTTGGGCTGGGAGCTGCAGCCTGCATTTCATCACCTACCAGGAGTCCCATCTGTCAGTGGGAGCTGCACAGTTCTCCCCTGCTAACAAAATTATTTATTTTGTCCCGTCATTAAGGATATTCATGCAGCAGAAATGGGAATGATCTCTGCTTTGTGAGTTTTAGAAGCCCATTTTGTATTTGTCTTGGTGGTAGAGGAGCAGTAAAGAGCTCTGTGATCTCGCCTGTTAGGATAAGTGAGTTTTGGAAGAGGTTTTCTGTCTGATACTCTGTCTAAAAGCGTGGGGAAATGCCATTCTAAAGGCTGTTAAAACACAATTGCTCCCTGATTTACACCGTCAAGGAGTGCCTCTTTACTGGGAGATGTACACTGAATAAAAGCAGTTCAAGTGGTGCTTTTAATAAATAGATAATGGAACAGCATTTTATCTTCTGCTTTAATCCGCTATGTTAGCATAGGGCAGTGTATCCCTCTGATAGATTTTGAGATAGCAGAAACTGCAAGTCAAACCACTTTCCTTCTGAGTCTTTGAGGAGGAATTGCACACTGGTGAAAGGTACTGGGAAAGCTCTCAGTGGACTGGGATCTTTCTCCCCTGGATGGGTTCAGTTGGGTCCCAGTGGGTTGGGGTTCAGGGCACTGATCTTAGAAATCATGAATATCATAGAATATCTTGTGTGTCCAGAGCAGAAAACGGAGCTGGGAAGGGGCTGGAGCCCCAGGAGAGGCTGAGGGAGCTGGGCAGGGGCTGAGCCTGGAGCAAAGGAGGCTCAGGGGGCCCTTGTGGCTCTGCACAGCTCCTGACAGGAGGGGACAGCCGGGGGGGGGTTACATTGCATTAGGGAAAATTCCTCTATGGAAAGGGTTGTCCAGCTCTGGCACAGCTGCCCAGGGCAGTGGTGGAGGTGTTTAAAAGCTGTGTGGATGTGGCACTTGGGGACATGGGTCAGTGGTGGCCTTGGCAGGCTGGGGGAATGGTTGGACTTGATGGTCTTAAAGGGCTTTTCCAATATAAAGAGTTCTGTGATTCTAAATTGAAAGGAACCTGTAACGACCATTAAATCCAACTTCCCCACTACTTGCAGGATTGTCTAAACATAAGAGCATCATCCAAATGCTCCTTGAACTCTGTCAGGCTTGGGGCCATGACCTGGGGAGCCTGTTCTGATGCCTGACCACCCTCTGGGTGAAGAGCCTGTTCCTGATTTCCAGCCTGAAATTTCTGTGATGTAGCTTCATTCCGTGATGCCTTGGCTTTGGCCGTGGGGCTGTTGCCTTGCTGGGTGGCATCGCCCATGCTTCACATCCCAAATGCCATGCGGAGTCCTCTGTAGCCCCCAGCTCCCATGGTTATGAGTGGGAAGGGTGTGGAGCCACAGGGGAGGAGGTTCCTCTGTGGAAAGCTCCTCTCCAAGCCCTTGGACTTCTCTAGAGGCACCAGGTTGCTGGGGCTGAGTGCCTTGAAGCTAAATGAGCTGTTGGCTGCTTGGTTAGGAAAGAAACAGAACACTTTGGGAGGCAGGAAAAAGGTCATTTATCCTGTTGCTGCTCATCCTTGTTAATTCATTGTTTCCGTTGAAAACCCTGCACTTAGCTGCTTCATGAATGAACCCAGTGTCTGTGCCTCCAAAAACAACTTGGCCTGGTGAAAAATAAGACCTCCTTTCACCTCCTCTCTGCTCTGCCCTGTTTTTTCCCCCCTTGTTTTCCTCCACTCACATCCATCCTGCCTGGGTGGCAGTCCCAGTTTGTCCCTGTGGAGCGGGGCTGGAGCCCAGGGCTGGGTTTACAGAATGGTTTGGGTTGGAAGGGACATTAAAGATCATCTCATCCCACCCCTGCCATGGGCAGGGACACCTCCCACTGTCCCAGGCTGCTCCAAGCCCCATCCAGCCTGGCCTGGGGCACTGCCAGGGATCCAGTAACTCTGTGGGAAACCTGTGCTGATGTTTTGTCACCCTCAGCATGAAGGATTTCATCCCAGGGGCTGCTCCTCTGTGTGGGAGAGGTTTGCTGTGACCCTGCAGGGGTGCTCCCAAGCCAGAGGGGATGGGAAAGCTGGAAGGAAAGGTCTGGAGAAGGGGAAGTGACTCAGCTGCATGGCAGGAGGGACTGTCAAGGAGGAAGGGTGGGTAGGGAGATGGAGATAGAGAATGGGGAGGCTTGGTGTGCGGGGCAGAGGGGCTGGAGGGTGGCCTGGGTGCTGGGGTGGGGCTGAGGCATGGCCCAGCTGTGGTGAGCAAAGCCTTTTGCAGTGACTGCGTGGTGTGGAAGGGCAGATGGAGCAGAGGAGAGGTGTCTGTGCAGTGGTGGCTGGGCTCCTAATGCCCTTCAGCAGCTGGAGTGGAGCAGGGCTGGCACCACATCAGCACTGAGCTCTCTGAGGACCCTCTGTGAGCCAAGGGCAATGAGAACAATTACCAGCCAGAGGAAAAAATCACCAGGAGAGAGGCTGGAAAAAGCTGTGGGGGAGGCTTGGAGCCAAGCAGAGGCAGAGAAAAAGGCATCTCTAAGGTAATGAGTGGCCAGAGAAAGTACACTGTCTGGTCTCCCTATCTCATAACACGGGGTCTGTTTAAGGAAACAGCTGTGTCCACGAGAAAATGCTTTCTCTTGGGCTGAGCCTGTGAAAGTGACTGGCAGGAGATGCCTCCAAAGCTGGGAATTCAACACTCAGATAAGGCTTGGATGTTGTTTGTGAATGGTAACGAAAACAAGAGCTATAAATGAAACCTGGAAGAGTGACTACTCTTTTTACAGGAGTTCAAAACAATCTTGAACTTGTTGGAGCTGGGAGAGCACCTTCTTGGAAGCACAGCTGGGGTTGGCTGGTGTGATTTGCAGGTGTATCAGTCTGTGGGTGCTGGGCTCTTTAGGGCAATTGGTAAAGCCTGGATGGCACCTAAAGCCATAATGCCAAGATGCTTGGACACAGGGACTTGGAGAGGTCAGCCTGGAGAAGGCTCCAGGGAGATCTTCTACCCCCTTCCAGGGCCTCCAGGGGCTCAGGGAGAGCTGCACATGGACTGGGGACAAGGCAGGCAGGGACAGCACCCAGGCAATGGCTCCCACTGCCAGAGGACAGGGTTAGTGTTGAAATTGGGAATAAATCCATCCCTGTGAAGGTGGTGGGGCTCTGGCCCAGGGTGCCCAGAGCAGCTGTGCCCCAGGCCAGGCTGGATGGGGCTTGGAGCAGCCTGGGACAGTGGGAGGTGTCCCTGCCCGTGGCAGGGGGTTGGAACTGGATCAGCTTTAAGGTCTGTTCCAACCCAAACCATCCTGTGACTCTGAGATTGCTGGCCTTGTCCACAGAGCTTTTCTTTGAGGAATCCTGCCAGCAGGGAGAGCAGCTTTGGAGCTTTTCCCAGGGCAGGGAAGGAACCAAGAAAAGAGTAGATATTTCCTAAGGGTAATCTGGCTGGTCCATCTGGTGCTCCCAAAAAGGCCGGTGAGATGGCACAGCACGGGGGAAGGCTGTGGAAGATTGGAGGCATCAAAGTAGAAGGTGATTAGAACCCAAGCAGAATAGCAGCAAGCATGGTCCCCAGGGAGGGAGGAAGCCTGGCAGGGCTCCATCAGGGAGGGCTGGCAAAGGGAGGCAGGAAATTAAAGCAGGGCAGTAATGAAGGTCAAGCTGCTATCTCCAAGGCTTTGGGAAGTAGGAGTTTCACTGGCTCTGAGCTGCAGAGCCTGCTGCTCCAGGGAAGGGGGATGGGAGGGACACATTAATTTGTTAAATGGGTAGAAATAAATTAGTGTATAAACCCGTAACATTTGTTTCCCCAGTCTGAAGGGGAGAGCTGTGCTCAGCCTGGCTAGGCTGATGTTTTAACCAGGTTTGCTGAGGTTTTGAAGGTTTTTAAGCCAAACCTCCTTTTTGGATAGTCTTGATTATAAAATCTTCTCCATCCTGTCTCCCAGTGAAGCTGTGTGGATGGAGATGCTGCTTTTCTCACCTCTCTCTTAAGTGTTTGGTGGCTGTTTTCCCCCACAGCCCTGCAGTGCTGGGGAGGGAACCTGAAAGCGGATGGACCAGTTGGGTCACCCTGTCCTGGATGTCACCACAGCCTTAACCTGGCTCAGTCTGCAGAGCCTGCTACCTTTCCAAGGCTCTTTGCTGGCCTGAAAGGGTCAGGATTCTGCATCCCCCACACACATCCCACCCGGCTGCAGCACTAAGTCTTCCCTGTTAATGAGGCTCGTTAGGCTCACACGGGGGAGTGGATGTGTGGGGCCCCCACCATCTCTCATTCTCTCCTCCTGAGTGTGCATCTCTCATTCTCTCCTCCTGAGTGTGCATCTCTCATTCCCTCCTCCTGGCTGCTTCAGCCATCTCTGCTCCATCCTTCAGCTGGGACAGGGCTGCTCTGGCACTTGGACTGAGGGGGTGCCACTGTCCCCACCACGAGCAGGAGCCCATGGTGATGGGGTTCAGAGGTGGGCAAGGGAAGATGCTGCCACAGCCTTTGGTCCTATTTTGCAGAGCTTTGTAGAGGTTTTCACAGCCACCCACTGCACTTCTAGCTCTAGGAACCTGCAGGAGTAGGTGGTGGCAGCATGGCTTGGTGTTGGGATGGGTCAGAAGTTGTGTTGAGGTGGCCTGAAGTGCCCTCACCCCCAGCTGTGTTATGGCTGATGGAGGACAGTTCTGGCCCACACAGGTTTGCTACAGGATCAGAACCTCACTGCCATTCCCCAGGGACCCAGCACAGACAGGACCAACACCTTGGCCTGGAGCAGCTGGAATTTGGATGCAAATTACCCCAACTAACTTGGCCTGGCCACCCCACCACCAGCACGGGGGTGCAAGGTCTGGGCAGCCACCACTGCCACCACAAGCTGAGCATGACCCAAATGGAGCAGCCTTCAGCAGGACCAAGCTCTGCAAAACAGCTTTCTCTCAAAATAGCACATCTCTCATGATTGCCCTCCCTGAAGTGACTTCTCATTTACAGGATTGGGACCTAAAGCCCTGTCCCAGCAGGAGGAGAGCAGGGGGAAATCATGGGGCTCCCCTGCTTCTCTAAAGAATCTGATTGCCTTTTTGTTTCTTTGCTGACTTTCCCTGTTCCCATTCTCTCGTTTTTTTAAGTGAGTGTCTTTGGGAACAGCAAGGCCATGGAGATAAGAGCTGAGACAACTCCCGTGCTCAGAGATTCATTACTTGCTCCCATGCAAGCCAGGAGGGAAGCAAGCCTGCTTTCCTTTTTCTATTTGTTAATAAAAATATTGCAGAGGAAATTTTAGAAAAACAAATTGAAACACAGGAGGACCTGAGGAAGTGTGGGGGCTACAAACTACTGCTGGAGCAAAAGGGCTCATTAGAATATGAATTATTTAGGAGGACAGACTGGAATGCCATTGTACAAAGTGTCACGGACTGAGTCCAGCCTAGTGTTTGGCTGCACTTGATAAATGAGTCCATGCTACTCCTCCTCCTCTCTCTCTTTTTTTTTTTTTTTTTTTTTTTTTTTTTAATATAGGGGAGAAAAATATGCAATTACAAGTTCAACCTGTTGAAAAAGTCACGTCCTGCTGGAGCAGTCAGACCCAAACCCTTTGGGTCATACACATCTCCCTGAATGTGAAATCTTGGGTTTTACCCAGCTGCTAAAATCTGGGTGAGCACTGGGGGTCCCTGCTGCTGAATTTTGGGAGGGAGTTGGTGCTGCCATGGGGTTCCCAGAGCAACCCCAGCAGAGCCCCTGCCCACACAGCATCACCTGAGCACAGTGCCAACCTGCCTGATGTGCTGGCTGAGTGAGGGCTTTGAGACAAGAAGCCTTTGTGGTTATTTAATTTTACTTTTTTTCCCCCTTCTATGTAATTTACTCTGGCTGCACCCTCCCTCGGGCTTGAGTGAGCAGGGGTGGGATGTTCTGCCTCGCCAAGCACTGGCTGTGGTGGAGGAAAAACACTCTGTCGCAGGGACCTGAGGTGGAGGCAGGGTGGGAGTGAAGGCAATGCCCTTTTCGGAGGGACTGGAGGGATTGGTTGTGCTCTGCTCCTCAGCCTGGCTGCTCTTGGGTGCTGAGCTGGGCAGGAGGAGAAGGTGGGAGGCAGGCAGGGCAGTGGGGCTCTCACCTGCTGAGGGCTTTGTGCCAGGCACAGCTACTTAAAGGCATGCCCAGGAGTGAGGCTGTGGAGATCCTATCTCCCCTTCAGTGCACAGAATCACAGGATCCCAGAATGGCTTGGGCTGGAAAGGACCTTAAAGCTCATCTCATTCCAGCACCTTGCACTGGAACAGGTTGCTCGAGGCCAAATCAAACCTGACCTTGAGTGTTTTGGAGATGAGGCAGATACATTCAGGTGAGATAGAAGAGGCCATCAGAATTAGTGACTCTTTGGGGAGATGAAGTTGCTTGTGAGCTCCTGACAGTTTGGGGAGTGGAAGCCACAAGGGGGAAGATGATCCTGTGTCTAAGGTCTTTGATCAGTTCCTGCTGCATCTTCCTAGTGGCATTTACACTGAGACCCCAGGTGATTTTTTTGGGTTTTTTTGGATGGGCACCTGTTTTTTACCTTGCATCTGGGCAGCCCAGCAAGGTGGCTGCAGTGTTCTTTTTGCCTTTGGTTTGGATCACCTCACCAAAACTCTGTTGGTTGGCATTCAGTGATTTTAAGACAAACTGGCTTTTTTTTCCCCCCTTTTGGCAAAGGTTGAAATATTTTGTAATGTCTGGCATTAGGTAAGACTTGAGATTTAATGCCTCATCCCTTCAATTCACCTTCAGCAATAACAATGTATTCTAATCCACTGCTCAGGTGTTGATGGATGGGGCCTGTTTGGGTTAAACAGTTGGGATTTGAATTGTTGACCTCATTCTGTCCCTGGAGCAGGAGCAGTCAGAGGAGCCCTTGAGGAACATTGTGAGCAGCAGGCTCTCCATCACCAGTTAGTGCCAGAGTCAGATGGAAATGTGAGGCCAGCCTGGCCCTCAGCCAGATTTCCCATGGGAAACTGGATGTGTAGGACAGGTGCCATATTAAGAAGCCCTCTGCAAATCCTGACAAAAATAGGTTGGAAGCTAAATTTCTCCTTGAGTTGGATGCAGGAGGATGGAAAGACATAAGATGAAAAAAATTCAATTTTTTTTCTGTGAGGCTGTTTCACAGGGACCATTGCCCACCTTTGCTCTGTTGGTGCATGTGGCAGTGAGCAATCTTTGGGCTTGGTTCAGGCTGGGATCAGGGAACAAACATCCCACATCACCCTCCAGTGCAGTGTGAGACCCTCCTCCCCATCCTTGTGCTCTGGGACCTCCATGAGGTCCAGTGAGGGTGCCTGACCTGGATGTGGTCATGACACTGGTCAGGGCTTTCTTGGCTCTTGAGATGAAGAGGTTTCCTCTCACCTTTGGCATGACTGAGCAGGTCTGGTCCCTTCCAAGGAAACTGCAGAAGCAGCAGGAAGAGGAGGAGATACCAGACTGTCCATCCAGACCACAAGGGAAGGATGGGCAAGAAACTGCTCCTGTGACCTGGCTTGGTGTGTCCAAATCACCTCCTTGCTCCTGCTCCTGCGATGCTCTGAAGACCAAGGACATGAACCTGAAAGTGAGGAGCACACGTGAGCTGGTGGGCATGCACCCTTCTCTGTCCCACAGGGCCCTCTTCTGCTCTGAACCCAGGGAAATGCACTCTCACTTGAATTTTCTGAGCCCCACATCTCTCCAAAACCCACCCAAGCAAGGAATAGATGTTGGCTGGCCATGGCCAGAATGAGTGAACAGCTTTTCCTAAACACAATGTGCCCCATGTGAATATGAGTAACCTTTGGTTTTTGAGGATCAAAGCATAGAAGCAAACCAAAATAAAATTGAATTGAATTGATGATGCTTCAGGAATAAAAAAAAAATAGATGTTGCTCAAGGGGGTGCTAAGGATAGTTTAACTGATTCTGATGCAGAAAAGCTGCTTCACATAAGGTTGTTTGAGCATTTAGGCTTGCTAAAGGTTTCTCAGAGCCTTTTCTTTCTTGTCTGGAGCAGCAGACAAGGCTGTCCATGTGTTCAAGCTGCCCACAGGGATGTCACTCCATGCCTGGTACCCCTGCACTTCCCTTTGGGATGTCACTGAGGTGTCCACCCATGCACTGAGTGTTTTCCCAAGGGATGGATAAAGCTCAGGGATGGGAAAGGCCAAATGGGATATTCCTGTTAGGAAAAACTGGCTCAAGCTTTAGTTGATTTCCTCAGGGTCACTAGGGTCAGTGTCAGAATAAAGTGTGGAAAGGGCTGGTCTGGGTCATGCATCCTTTCCCAGGCAATATCCAGCCCCAGATGCAAAGTCCTGCAGCAGGGAGTCATTCCTTCCCACCTCTCTCATCCCAGGCTCTGATTCACCTCCTAAAACTCACTCCAAGGAGTTTTCCTTGGGAATGTGTGACATCCAACCTTCTGCCCTCCTGCTGAGCCTGGGCTCTGTATCTCCCCACCACCAATGATGCTACAGCATTGCTGCCCTGGGTCTGAGCATCCTCTCTCTGCTTTCCCTTGCCTGTCCCCTTCCTCTTCCCTCCTGAGTTGCAGTGGTGACCCCAGCCAGATGCTGAGCTGTCCTCATCTCAGCTGTGCCCAAATGGCTTGGCCTCTCCTGTTTGTCAGTGCATAGCTGATCAATCACCAAGGATGTTGTATTTGCTTCCAGATAAGAAAATGCTGAATCTTAGAGCTGGGATTGGGCCTTGTGAAATCCCCCTAGAAACAGCCTGGTTCCCCTCTGGCAGCTGTTTGTTGGGATCCCCTCTGAATCCCCTGCAGATGTGCTTTGTTCTTGTAATGCAATGCTCATTTTATAATCAGCCTGCCACGCCCTGGTAAATCGAATTCTGTACAAAAGCATATGTATATTATCTCTAAGCAATTATCTTTATTAACCAAACTTGTAATCTACTCAGAGGACGAAATCAGCTTTGTTTGACATGGTGTGTTGACTGCAGAACCTCTCTGACAAACATGAGCTGTATTTCCATCCTTTAATTCCTCCTCTGGGTGACTCTTGGGAGGATTCCCATTATTTTACCCATGACTGATGGCAGGCAAGCCAACCTGTTCCTCAGGCCATCCCACTTACCCCTTTAGCAGATCAGTGCAGTATTTTCATGCTTCCATCCATCTGGATCTTCCCTGGTATTCCAAGATTTATTAAAAATTAACACCAGCAGGCCAGAGAGCTTCTCAGCCAGCTGTTGGAGGGCCCTTGGGAGCAAGTTATCCAGGCCTGCTGATTCAAAATTGTTTATCGCTGGTAGATGGTGTTTAACAACCTCCTTGGTTACTAATGGACTGGAAAGTACTTCATCCTCCTCGTGTGATACAAGCACCTCATCCTGCCTTCTCTCCAGATGCGGAGCAGAGATATTGATTGAGCACTTCTTGCCTTTTCTGCATCATTACTCTTCTCCCCATCTGAGGCTGCGCTGCTGATTTATGCAAAGGCATTGCAATATGGCCTGGATTGTTGGCCATCCCTTCCCAGTGCAGCTGAACACGCTGGGTGCTTTGCTTTCTGACTCTGCACAGAGCACAAATCCCTGTTTGACCCCATTCCTGGGAGGGCCATTCCTTGGTTTGACACCGTGTAGGACTCTGGCCTGAGGACCAGAAAATTCCTCTCTCTGCCCCCATTGCTTTTCACTCATTAAGGAGGAGTTATGAATTTGCAGAGCCACCTCTAAGAGCTCCTTACAGAAAGGTTGAGATTTGCCCCCAAAACTTTTGAGATTCTGTTAAGTGGTGACCATTCTACATTTCAACCCATCAATCCCCATCTCCATGCTGCCATGCTATTTTTGGGTTAATCATCCCTGGATATACAAGCCTTCATCTCTCCTAGCAAACTTGTGGCAGCTTGCTCTCTCCCCTGACCTCAGACACAGCTGCTCTTTGTTTCTCCCATCTTTGCCATTTTCCTTTCCTCCTGCTTCTCCAGCTGTGGGTTGTTGCAATAATCAGTCCCACATCTTGTGGCAGGGGGGGCAGCTGCACTCAGTGGTGGGGCAGAGATCCCCCAGGGCCTTCTTCTACTTTCCTCTGGTGAGACTCTGACCTGGAGTCCTGTGTCCAGCTCTGGGACCTCCAACATGAGGAGAATGAGGAATGAGCCCAGAGGAGGCCGTGATGCATCCAAGGTTTGGAGCCCTTCTGCTCTGGAGCCAGCCTGGCCCAGCTGGGGCTGTTCAGCTGCACCAGAGAAGCTCCAGGGACACCTCAGAGCCCCTGCCAGGGCCTCCAGGGGCTCCAGGAGAGCTGCACAGCCCCTGGGGACAAGGCAGGCAGGGACAGCACCCAGGCAATGGCTCCCACTGCCAGAGGGCAGGCACAGATTTTGGCACATTGGGAATTAGGAATTGCTGGCTGGGAGGGTGGGCAGGCCCTGGCCCAGGGTGCCCAGAGCAGCTGTGGCTGCCCCTGGATCCCTGGCAGTGCCCCAGGCCAGGCTGGATGGGGCTTGGAGCAGCCTGGGACAGTGGGAGGTGTCCCTGCCCATGGCAGGAGGGTGTAATGGGACGAGCTTTAAGATCCCTTCCAATCCAAACCATTGTGGGATTGTATTGTGAGATACTGTGGGAGATGCTCACAGCTCTCATACTTACTCATAGGATTGTAGCATTCAAATCTCCTCTTTGAAGAGATTCAAAATGTTTTAGCAGAACAATGGTTGGTGTGATGAGGTGTTCAGAAACAAGAGGTAACGTGGGAAAGAAAATAAGTGCAAATTTTCTTTTATAATGAGACTAATAAACTTCTAGAAGCAGTTGCCAAAGGATCAGGGCAAGCTCCTTGATTTGAAATCTTCCAGCCAAGATTGCCTCTGCTTCTAAATACTGGAGGGCAGGCAGGAATGAGAGCCTTGCTGCAGAAATTGCTGGGTGAAATATTTTATTTTGTATGAAGCTGGAGAGCAAAATGCATGATCATAGCAGTCCCTGTTACTTGAAAATACTGATATGAAATAAACCTTTGTTTTGTAGCCTGAACTTCTTACGAAGTGTGGTCTGAAATCCAGGAGTAGATTTAACATGGATGTCAAAACCTTGAGCAATGGAGTGATGGATGTTAAAATCTTGAATAATGGAAAAAAAACCCCAAAAGTTCTGCTGTAAAGTTTGGGATGGCAAGGGAGAGGATGCTTGGGGGAGCAAAGGTGGGAGCTGTGCAGGAAAATGCTCCTGCATCCGCTGAGGGGGGATTGAGCAGCCGTGTTCAATATTGTGTGCAGCTCAGGTCCTCCCTCCCGAGTATGGCGTGAAAGCAGTGGAAATAAAAGCTTGGCTTTTGCTAAGGAAAAGAATGACCCACAATGTCAATTTTTTTTTTTTTTTTAATGTGGGAAGAAGGGCTGAATTCAATGTTTTCCTTTCTGCTCTATCCCGCTGCAGCGCTTCGCTGTGCGGCCAGGCGGGCTGGCGAGCAGATAATGAATCTGCCGAAATGTGGTTATTGATACAGCTGAGATCATTATACCTAAGGGTCTTGTGAGCTTTCCCATCTAAAGGGGCATTTTTCAGAAGGTTGTGGTCATGACATAAACAGTCTCGTTCCGTCTGAAATCTCAGCTGGCAAAGTCCCGAGCCCGGGAACGTTTTTTTAAATACATTATCAGGAAGGTAAATCAGGTCAGCTGCATTTTCATTTTTTTCTTTCAGATGGGAGAAGTAAAATGGTTCATTTGCCTCTCACTATTAATGTGATGCTCTGCAAGGAGCTGTGGCCTGATCCACAGCTTTTGAAAGCAAAGGAGATTTGTTTCCACCTACATCAGGGAGCTTCTGTGGAATTTCCTATTCCTGGGTAAGGATAACTTTCCAGTTTGGAAGGAAAGCAGGAGATCTGTGTAGCGGGTTACCAGCACTTGGAGGCTGAAATGCTGGGCCATTGTCTTGGTTGTCCTTAGCCCATCCAGGTGTGGGATGCTGTGAGTGGACCCAGTGAGGAGCTGTGGCTCATTTTGTGTGAGAGCAAAGGAAAAATAACCCGCCGAGAAATTACGAGGCAGAGAAAGCATTTCAAAATTGCAGCTGGGACTGTGAATTGCACAGGGAAGTTTAAAGTGATTGCAGTGGAGGCCAGGCTGCTCTCTGCAGCCTCAGTAGCATCAGAGTCTTTGCAGATGCTCTTCCTTCCATCCTGCAGCAGACTTTATTTGGGGTTTTGCCACCTGTCTCAAATTTGGTCTGAGGTGCTGGGGAAGTTTTTTGGCATTGGGGCTGGTGACAGATGTACAGTGAATATTCAGAAGCTCTTTGTGAGCTGAACCTCCTTGGGGGCTTTCATCTCACCCAGCTTCAGCTGCCTTCGTGAGAGGTATCCCTGATAAAATTATGCATCAAGCCATCAAGCCCTGAAGAGAGGGTCTTTGATCCATGCCATGCCTTTTATTGTTAACATCCATTTGTGTTTAAATTTCATTTTATCACCATTTATTCTTAGTTGCCCTTACCCAGTCCCAGTCCTGCACCAACACAAATTGAAGCAAACTCAAAAGTTTTTCTCAGTGAAGAGAAAGGGAAGACTGAAACATTAAAAGCAAGTAAAGTGACCTGTTCTAGTGGAAGGTGTCCCTCTCAGTGACAGGGGGATTAGAAAGACATGGTCATGCAAGTCCCTCCCAATCCAAGCCATTCTGAGATTTTTTTGACCAGAATGTTGCCTTCAGGCACGTGCTGTCTAGCCAAATACAAGTTAATTGGCAAGTTTGTGCATAAGTTTTGCCATGTTCTTGCTAACATGAGATCTTCGTCATACCCTGAAGCTGCACGGGCCCAAGAAAGGCTGAGAACTGTGGATCAGGAAGGATTTGGGAGCTCTGGGGAACCAGAGCTGGCTGCATTTCCAGGCCAGGGATGATATATATATATATATATATATATATATGTGTGTGTGTGTGTGTGTGTGTGTGTGTGTGTGTGTATTCATACACGTGTTCAATATCACCTTAGCTCCTTCCAGCCCTGTTTCTTGAAATAAATCCAGCTGTGCTTCCATTCTTTGGGAAAGCTGGGTATAATAATTGATTGTCCTGCTGTTGGAGACAATGGTGCCTCGTTGACTTCTGTTTTCCGTAACAGAACACTAGGGATCCCTCAGGATCAATCCGGATTGCAACCATTAACGTTTCAACTAGGAAATCACCGAGGCTGTTTAGGGAAAGCATTTCATCAGCATTGGTTTTCACTGGTTTCCTATAGAGCTTTTTGGGGCTTTTTTTTGGATAAGGGTATTGTGGCAGCAGTAGCTTTGTCTATGGACACATCCTGGACCAGTGAATCTGCCCAGTCTGTGACATGGGGTAACTAATTCAGCCTCTTGCTGGAAACTGCTCCTCATCTGCAGGATGTGAGACTAGCAAAGAAATCTCTACCCATTCCTGCTTTCTTGAGGTTCACAGCTCTCTTTAAAGATGGAAAACCAGCATCTCATCTCTGCACCATGGACAAAGAGACCTCAAACAAGTTGTGTGGTGTCCCCATCCTCATCCCTAATGCTCTGCTGGTGCCCCAGCAAGGAAGTTGTTTGTCAGGATTGTGGGCTCTTCCTTCCCCATACTCTTTAAAATAAGGACAGCATTTGGAAGCACTTAGGCCAGGTTTAACTCTATTGCTATGTTGTAATTAACGGAGACACACACCACTGCAAATGGAAACCGAGTGTGTGGGATGGACACCTTGGAGGAAACCTCCCCAGGCTTTTCCAAATTTCCCATTTCCAAGCATCTCCAGTGAGATTTGTTGGGGGGAAATATTTTTATGGGTTCCATTTCTTAGCAAAATCAACCTGTAAAATAAATGGTGGTTTTTTTCACCACTGCAGTTTGGCAATGAAATAGGGATGTTTGAGGAGGAAAAATATTTTCCTTTGAAAAATGTGACTGATGCAGCAAGTCTTGTTGCAAAAAATATCTTCCTCTAGCTCTGAGAGAGCTGTATTCACTGAAGCTGATTATTGGGCTCCAACTAAAAAGTTTAAAATCAGCCTGGAAAACTGAAGTACAAAAGGAAAATATTGTATAAATTCGCAGACCAAAAAGAAACCCCAAAACTCTGTGAAAATTTTTTTGCCCATGAAAATCTTTACGTTTGATGATTGCTTGTTTGGTTTTTTTTTTCCTGATTAGACAAGCTTCCTTACTCTTCTGTAAAGCTTTCAATTCAATATACTTGAAATTAGAGTTTTCCTTGCCTATTGTAAGCAATCATTGTAACCTTTTCTATTATATTTTTACTAGGTGTTACCTTTTCTCCTTGTAAATCAAGGTGGGATCTGGCACAAGCTTTTCTTCTTTTTCTCCTGCTGTTCTTATTTCACACCTTCTTAGAAGTACTTTATTTTCTCCTCATTTATAGTGTAGGAGACCTGTTCAACCTTCCATTAATGCTGATCAAAAAAAAAAAAAAAAAAAAAAAAAGTGAGCTAATTTCATATGGAAAAGGGCAAATAATTTCCAGGGTTCAGTGGGTGCTTAATTGGTCTGCAGTGGTTTTTGAGTTATCACTGAGTTGTTTCAATTGTCACAGTCCACACCCAGGTATTTTTCTGTATTAAAGTACAGGGTTTGGCTTGCAAGAATTTGGAGTTGGAATAGTTTAGGCTAGAAAAGCCCTCAAGTCCAACCATTCCCTCAGCACTGCCAAGGCCACCACTGTCCCATGTCCCCAAGTGCCACATCCACACAGCTTTGAAACCTCTCCAGGCTTGGGGACTCCACCACTGCGCTGGGCAGCTGTGCCAGTGTTGGAGAGTGCTTACAATGAAGAAATTTTCCCCAATATCCAATTTTAACCTCTCCTGGTGCAACTGGAAGACATTCCCTCTGCTCCTGTCCCTGTTCCCTGGAGCACAGCCCGACCCCCCCGGCTGTCCCCTCCTGTCAGGAGCTGTGCAGAGCCACAAGGGCCCCCCTGAGCCTCCTTTGCTCCAGGCTCAGCCCCTGCCCAGCTCCCTCAGCCTCTCCTGGGGCTCCAGCCCCTTCCCTGCTCCGTTCCCTGCCCTGGACATGCTCTGACACCTCCATGGTGCTGAGGACATTTTTGTACGCCTGATTATAAACCGTCTTGAGAAGCAGCACCATGAACAATGTGCTTTGCTAGCATGGCAGAGATGCAATTTTTTCTTCAACCTGTTGGCTTTGGTGAATTGATGAAGGCAAGTCCTTTTGATGGGGGAGGGAAAAGAGAGTTGTGTTTTGTGGGAAGTGAAGAATTGCATGGTTTTGTGCTTGAGGAGCTTGGGTGGGTGGTTGCACGGGTGCTCCCATCCCACAGGGGATGCCAGCTACAGGAATACCAGGAAAAGCAGTGGGTGGTAATTGGTGTTCCTCTCCATGCCGACTTTGACAGTCACTGGATGCTGCCCAAGTTTTTCTCTGCCCTTATCTGGGGCCAGACACATTGTTCACTCCGACTTCATGTACTGATTTACCCAGACACTCCTTAGAAACCCAGTAGTCAGAGGAGCTGCAGATAGTGCTTTGGGTGTGGGGATGGAAACAGCATTAATGTTTTTTTCCCTACAGACTGAGAAAGCATGCAATAAAAGTTTCAAAAGTAACCGTGCGCTGAGCACGGAGCTCTTCCAAGCCCCGTCTGGGAGTGCCAGGTTGCCCCAGGCTATCTTACACTTGATTTTGCCTGGCGCTTCAGAAAGGTTTCCCTTGTATAAACAATTTTGGTTGTGATTTGGGGTTTTTTTTTAGTGTGCCTCTTTAGAGGAAAACCATTAGAAAAGCCTGTAAAATGGAACTCGGTGTCCAGCTGCTTTCATCGAATTTATTGTATTAACAGAAAACATCTATTTCCTTGTTGTTACTATACCTGTGCCAGAAAGTAGCTAGCATTTTATGAAATGCAGTGTTTTATTCAGTGTGACTGCTTAATTTGGGTCAGAACCTCAAGAATAAGCTGTTCCCTGGGGCACCCAGTGAGGAGAAGAGGAGGGAGCCCAGTTCTTTATCACTCAACACAGTGGCCAACCCTTTGGGGTTGTGTGCACGCCAGCAAGCTGGGCTTAGCCAAGCGAGGCTGCTCAGGCTGCTGAGATGGGCTCCCGAGGGGTGAATCCTCCTCTGGGAACATCCCTGTGGCCAGGGGCCACGGGAGGTGCGTGCAGGATGGGGTTGTTGGCCGTCTGGTGCAGCTGAGGTGGCCAGGAGTTGGCTTCCAAACCTCAGTGCTGGGGGTGGGGCTTGGAAACCTCGCACTGGGCACTCGGGAAGGTTTTTCAGTCACTCATTGCTTGGATTGGACACTTGGCTTAGGGTCTTGTCAACCGGGACAGCTCGGTGACTTGAGTAACCAGCCTCCGTGTCTGAAGATAGTTTGCCTCCATCTTCTTGCTTGTTCGAGTCATTCATGTGCAAACGTGATTTTTTAACTGAATTACAGCCAGTTATTTTTTCAAAGGAGGTGGTTTTCACCCCCCTCCCCACATTCACCCAACTCAGATGGCTGCAGTTTGCAGGGGAAGTGGAGCAGATCATAGGAGATTCAACCACAGAGTGACCTCTGTGGGGGCAAATCGGGGGTCACCAGTTAGACCAGGGCGGGGATTGTCTCACTGAGCAGAGAACACAAAGAATAAGATAAATCTGCTTTAAGAAAAATGAAACTAAAAAAAAATTTAAAAAAAAACAAAAAAAAAAACCAAAAAAACCAAAACCACAGCAACCCCCCCAAGTTTTTCTTTCTGAAGAACTTTCTGTGCTGGTTTAAAAAAGGAAACTTGAACAGATCTGGTAAATATCAGCCCGCGTCCCGCGTGTTATTTAGACCTTAATAGTACAGGTGGACGAGGAGGGCTTGGTGCCAAATACTTTTGGTTTAGAGGGAGTGGTGGGAGTGAATTCTCCCAACCGCTCCTAGAAAGGCTTAACTTTCTGCACACAAATAAATGACAATCTCCGCTTGGCTGCAGACACCCGGGGAGCGACGCTGCCGGAGTCCCCGCGCAGCCACGGCAGCCGAGGGGCGGACGAGGGTCGGCACCTGGAGAGGGAAGGTGGGTCGGATGCTGTCTTTTTGCCTTCTGAAATATGTGATATTTTTTAGTTTTTAAATCCTCTTCCCCCCTCCCCAAGCTTTTAGGGGTTTTGCAGGATATTGAGGGGAGGGAAAGGCACTTGAATTTATTGCTCGGAGGCTAATCGTGCTCGTGTTGGAAATCTTTGGCATGTCGTAGCGATCCTCTGTACTAATCTATCGCCATTTACTTGCATTCTTAATTGCTGTTTGAACTCAAACCCATGAATCTCTGTCTGATTTCCTTCCTCGTATCTTGAATCTTTACCAAGCTTGGAGATTTTGGCTGTACATCAACACCTGTACGATACTACCTCTCAATTTGTGGGGCTTGGGCTCTTTTTTTTTTTTTGAAGTCTAGCTTAGTTATATGTTTATTTTCTTTAAATAGGAAATACCAGTGCAAAACCAGATCTGCCAATATGTCCAGCTGTGTAGGCAAAAGAGATCTCAGAGGCAGTTGATTAATATTTAAAATTAGAATAGAATAGAATAGAATAGAATAGAATAGAATAGAATAATAGAATAGAATAGAGTAGAACAAGAATATATATTAATATAAATATTTCAGTACTTGGAAATATGTAACAGATAGAAATATACATCTAAAATTATACAAGATAATATTCTATTATATATTTTTAATACTTGTTTGTTAGTATTTGTGTTGAAGGAGTTTCTGTTTAAGTTGTTCTTTGTGGAAAACTTGCGAGAAAAAAAAATCCCATTCTTGTCTTGAGTAGTTAAAATGTCTTGGAAGATTTAATGCTGGCAGAAAAATTGTGATTAAATACATTCTGGGAAGCGTGGTCGGGAGGAGGCTGATGCTTGGTGCAGGGTTAAGCCCGGCTCAAGCTGACCTGCTCCACACTGCCCGTGCTGCAAGTGGGGCTTGCACGGGGATGCCCCAGCTCCTTTATCTGGAGACCCCATATCTAGAATTTGGGTGTAAATCTCAGTCAAACTGGGGAACTTTTTGCTTCTTCACTGGCAAACGGGATGCAGCAGGGCAGCGTGCTGCACCTAGCTAAGCGCTTACATTTTTAACAGCTCCTTCTGGAGATGAAGCTCAGTTTCAGCAGCACAAATCCCCTCTCCAGCTCCCCTGACCCCATGCAGGCAATTCCCAGATCCGCACCGCGGATAAAAACATAGCGGTGGTTTTGTTTAAGGTTGGGCTGAATGAGAACAGGAGGGGAGGAATGTGCCCAGCGGAGGAGGAACCGGCGCTCGGCCATCCCGGCGCTGCTGGGTGGACGGGAACGCTCAGCGCGGCCGAGCCGGACCCGCAGCCTCTTCTGCCCTCAGAAGGGGGACGTGAACCCCCCTCCAGTTCACTCAGGTGCAATGTTTAGGGGATGGAATTGGGCTTTTTCCTTCCCTCTGCTTGGAGGGAGTGGAATCAGAGAGGGGTTTCTCCTCCTGGGAGGATTTTGGTGTTGTTGGGTCTGTCCGAGAGCTGTTTGCAGGGAGTGGTACCACGGGCATGGGCAACCCTTTGTGCCTTCCGCACCTCTAGCACCCCATATCAGAGAAGAAACCTTTCACAGGCTTCTCAGCACATATCCTGATGTATCCACACCAGGACAGCCCAGCAAGACTCCTGGGACGTCTCAGAAGGTAAAGGAGATGCTCTGTGGTCTCTCCTTGGTCTTCCAATGCTTTCCATCACTCCCACCACTGCAGCAAGGACTTTCCAAACCCCTGATCCAGAACAGGCAGCATTTAACACTCACTTTTTGCCTGTGCTTGACACTGTTTACTTCAGGTGCCAGGCAGTGAGGAGTCAGACCCAGCGTGTTTGAGCACTGAGCAAGCATTAGCTGGAGAAACCTGGGATTTTCCAGCAAGCCCGGGGCTGTCCAGCACCTAACTCCCGTAGCCTCCTTTGAAATTCCTCCTCTAATTAATAAATAAGTAGCAAGTTTCACTGACATAATTTCAGAGCTATTGCTCTTAATTAAATAACAAGTTATTAAAATAGTTTCAAAACTGGAGTCTTCCCTGCCCAGTTCATAGTCCTGGTCTTTTTCCCATTAAGTGTCCCTGGCGGAATGCATTTGTACACTTGGAAGAAATTAGAAAAGGTGAAGGATCTCGGACCGCAGAGAAATATTATATTATTGAGTGTGTGGACAATAAATGGAGTGTGTGGATGATATTGGAAAAGCAGGCAGTGATGGGAGGACTCATCCCTGCTCCTGCCAGTGTCCCTGCCTTCCTGGCAAGATGGAGATGGGAATACGGAATCAAGATGGGTCTCATCTGTGTGTCATTATTCCCCTTAACATTTGTATTATTTTTCATATATATATATATATTCTATAAACACAATATATAATATATTTATAGATATATACGCCTTTATAATGTATCTTTTTGTGTATAGTACCTATTATAAATTTACATACAATGTAAAAATTAACATAATATGCGTGTATGGTGTTACATTGTGATTTAATGTTGGAGAAGGGGCAGCCAGCACCCAGCTGCACCCTGCTGCAGGTCAGGTCATTGAGGTAGCTGCACGGTTTATTTTCCTTTGCCTGAGAAAGCTTTAGTGATGAATAGAGGGAGGGGATCTGAGGCTGGGATGCTTCTGCCAAGTATGATTTGGAGGCCTCTTTATATTAGTCAGAGCTTTTTTATTCCTTACTGGAAGCCTGAGAGGAGCTGCGTGCCTGATGGCAACTTTGCTCACAGGTCTGCGTAAGTCTCAAGTATCACTCGTGTGAGCAGCTTGCCTTAATTACAGATTTATTTCTCGCTGCTCTTGGATTGCCTTCTTCCCTGTTCCTCAAAAAGATGCCCTTGCATCTGAGGGATGGGTGTGTGGTGGTCCTGAGTGGTTTTTTTTTTTGAGGAGGGTGAAGGCTGCTGTATCCCAGCTGTTGGTTTTGCAAGGGACTTGATGTTCTTGGCAGCTGCAGAAGAGGAGGAGGAGGGAATGTCCACACCAAGAAATCTCTGCGCTGTCTCCATGTGGGTTCAGGCAGATGTTGGGACCATCAAATGACTTCCACCTCCCAGGCAGAGGCAGCAGCCCAGCACCGCTGTCCCCCACCCTGCCCTGCCTAGCAGGAAACCAGTTTGGGAAGTGCCTCCGTGTTGCCTGAGGATGAGCCAGCCCAGGAGGAGGAAGGAGACCACTTTGGATTGAGGTCCTGGCACTGCTGGGAGGAGGCAGGGTGGAGGGATGGAGACCAGCCAGCTTCCTAACTATGCAAACAACCCACACCCATGTTCAGTGTTTATCCCTGCCGAGCCCGTCACCATGGTATCTGGGCACCTTTTGCCAAGGTGAGTTGAAGCTGATGGAGCAGATCCTCAGCCAAACCCCAGGCTCTCTAGGCATGTGCCTGGGAGGTCTCCTAGATCAGCTGGATCTTCCAGAGCTACTGCTGCTGGGATAATCCCAATCTTTTTGCTGTTCCTTTGGACCCCTTGCTGCTGCCTGCCCAGGCCCTGGGTGACTCCCATTGCCATGAGCTCCTCCAAGCAGGTGCATCCTTGCCTCTGCCATGGAATTTCTATATGTGTCACACCACAGTGCCAGGTGGGCTGCTGGAGAGGTGGATCCATGACACCCTGTGCTGACACTGCTGCCTTCATGCAAAATGTGGGCCCTTTCTCCACCATGTGGCTCTGGGAGGGAAGAGAGAAGGGAGAGGAGAGGAGAGGAGAGGAGAGGAGAGGAGAGGAGAGGAGAGGAGAGGAGAGGAGAGGAGAGGAGAGGAGAGGAGAGGAGAGGAGAGGAGAGGAGAGGAGAGGAGAGGAGAGGAGAGGAGAGGAGAGGAGAGGAGAGGAGAGGAGAGGAGAGGAGAGGAGAGGAGAGGAGAGGAGAGGAGAGGAGAGGAGAGGAGAGGAGAGGAGAGGAGAGAGAAGGAAAAAGAAAACAGCAAAGAGGGAGGAAAAGCAAGAGCATTTGTTTTTCTGCGAGTCTGTTAGGCTTAAAAAAACCCAAGAGTTTGTTGTTAGGGATGTTGGGCATTCTCAAAATGGGAGATGTCCCCTCCTGCCTTAGCAGCAGGTCACTGTCCCAGCCCCTCACTGAGGGGTGTCAGAGGGGATGAGCCGCATCAGCTCATCCCTGCCTCCTGTCTCCAGTGTCCCTCCAGATCTTCTCCCAGCCTTGCAGGGGTGCAGACTCCTGGTGCAGCTGCCTTCCCTTCACAGAAATAATCATTCAGGGGATGAGACTCAAGGCAGCTGCAGGTGGATTTGGTGGCTTCTCATTTCCAAGTGGCTGCTGTTGCTGTCTGTGCTGACAGACCGAGTGCCAGCTGGGAGGGAACATCTCTCATTCTGAAAATTGCCCAACATCCATAACCAAAAACTCTGGAAGCCCACCTCAGCTGGGATTAGTCCCTCTGTGCCACATCTGGATGCTAAGGAGGAATGGATTGTGAAAGAAGTTGATCAGAATTGCTTTCCTTTGTTGTAGAATGATTTGAGTGGGAAGTGACTTCTAAGATCATCTATTCCCACACACCTGAAGTAGGCTGGGACACCTTCCCCTACCCCAGATTGTTCAAAGCCCTGTCCAGTGTGGCCTTGGACACTTCCAGGGATGGGACATCATCACTTCCAACTCTCACTGCTGTCTGTCTTTAGGGAGATCTTTTGCTTCATGTGGAATTCATGGATGAGGCAACCTCCTCCAGGGGCAGGAGGCAGATCCCAGCCTTTTCAAGGTGCTGGGTGGCTTTGGGAGCTGCAAGGGAACATGAGAACCTCTGAGTGTTGCAGGGCTGTGATTTACTTCCTGGACAGGGCCTGGTTTACTTTGGGCAATTTATACCCTCTTAGTCACGTCTGAAGAGAAATTAAAGAGATTAACTCCTCTGAGCCTTGATTTCCGTGGATGTAAAGTAACCCAGTAGTTGCATTCCATGAGTCTTGGTCTGGAATGAGAGGTCTTGGAGATCCTGTGGATAAAAGGTGGTAAAGTGAACTTTTTTGAAGTTTTGTGTGGAAAGAGGATGGCAGATTTTATGCTTGTGGCTGCAACAGAGGAGTCAGGTTGCAATATTCCAGCCTTTCCACTGTGCACATGCACTTTCCAAACAGTTTTGTTGCAATTAATTACAGTGCAATTAAAGCAGAACGACAGTGCTAACTAAGGGCAAAATCTTGTGAAACAAATGGTGTTTGGGCTGATTTTGTAATTGCTCCAGGTTCCCCAGATACAAATTACAGCGTCAGGGCTCCTGATTTATGGCAGAGCAATACACACGCAGATAACTCAGGGCAAGAGCTGCCTGTGTGGGCTGCAGAGGCAGAGGTCCCATCAGTTCTCCTTGTTGCTGACCCGTGAAGGGCGGGCCAGCAGGACACAGGTGGCACCAGCTGTCCCTCTCTGCCTCATCCCCAGGGCCTCTCACGAGGTGTGGGTGCAGCTTCATTCTGGGCAGAGGGGATGTGGAGGGCAGAGGGATCCCCTTCATCCATGGTCCAGCTATGGGGAACGTGGCTGATGATGCAGGACATGTCCTAGGAAGGGCAGTGGGGGTCAGGAGCACAGGTCTGATGAGAAGCAGCTGAGGGAGCTGGGCAGGGGCTGAGCCTGGAGCAAAGGAGGCTCAGGGGGGCCCTTGTGGCTCTGCACAGCTCCTGACAGGAGGGGACAGCCGGGGGGTCGGGCTGTGCTCCAGGGAACAGGGACAGGAGCAGAGGGAACGGCCTCAGGCTGGGCATGGGCAGGCTCAGGGTGGATATTGGGAAAGTTTCTTGATGGAATGGGTGGTCAGGGATTGGCACAGCTGCCCAGGGCAGTGGTGGCATGCCCCATCCCTGGAGAGGATTGAAAAGCTCTGTGGCTGTGGCACCTGGGGACGTGGGTCAGTGTTGGGCTGGGCTGTGCTGGGGGAATGAATGGTTGGAATCAGCAGGCTTTTTCAGCCTGAATGATTCTGTGATTCTGCTGAGTGGCTTAGCCCTTGGGTCCCAACCTTTAGGTGCCTGTGAGGTCCTGTGAGGGTGAGCAGGTGAGGCTTGGCACTGCTGAATCACAGGCCAGCCCTGTCCATCTGTCTGCTGGGGCTGTAGCAAACCCCGGTGGATCACAGTGACTCAGCTGGGGGAGGTCACCAGCACAGGGAATACAAAGAGGTTCTACCCTCATCTGCTTGTCCAAGGGGTACCAGGCATTTTGTTCCATGGATTGGTTCCCTGTCCTCCTGTTTTCCAGCCCTGCTGGGAATATCATGCTTTGTTTTCATGTGGGAAGTCCCTCTCCAGATTAAAGAGCTGGAGTGGGTGTTTTCTCACCTGTAATTAAAAAAGCAAACCTGTGACATTTTAGCAAAGAAATCCTGTGTTGTGAGTGTTTAGAGGTTGTTAGAGTTAAAGCATTTCATGAAACCCAAACATAAAAACCCCAGATAATTCAGATATCACTATCTGGAGTTTAAAAATAAGTGATGCAAATTTATGAAAATATCACGAGATCAAGCAAAAATTGAGATGAGCTTTAAGCAACACTTTTTTTAATTAAACCCTTCTGTGTTCATTTTTTAGCCATGGACAATGGGGTTTGGGCTGTGAGTTGATGTTCCAGTGCTGCCATGAACCTATTTGGGCGCACCAAGGGCTCCCCACAGGACCATAAAATGAAATCATACAAACACAGAACAGTTGTTTGGAAGGGACCTTCAAAATTAGCTACTTTCAACCTCCCCCAGGACAGGGACACAGACACCTCCCACTGTCCCAGGCTGCTCCCAGCCCCATCCAGCCTGGCCTGGGGCACTGCCAGGGATCCAGGGGCAGCCACAGCTGCTCTGGGCACCCTGGGCCAGGGCCTGCCCACCCTCCCAGCCAGCAATTCCTAATTCCCAATGTGCCAAAATCTGTGCCTGCCCTGTGGCAGTGGGAGCCATTGCCTGGGTGCTGTCCCTGCCTGCCTTGTCCCCAGGGCTGTGCAGCTCTCCTGGAGCCCCTGGAGGCCCTGGAGCCTTCTCTTCTCCAGGCTGAACATTCCCAGCTCTGCTAGGCTGTCCTCTTAGGAGAATTTTTAGCCATGGACTGCTAATCTGTCTTGTGGTGCTCACTAACATCCTTTGCGGTGGGTCTCAGTGTCCCTGGAAAACAAAGGTGGGCACTCAGCACCAGCCCAGCTGCGGATTGGATTTAAGCATCTTCCCCCAGCAGGCTCTGGTGTTGGGTACCAATGCTCCCTGCTCACATCCCACCATCAGCTGGGCTCCTGCTCTGAATACTAAATCCTGAGACAGAGAGAAGGAGCCTGAACACTGATTAATTTGAGCCTGCGCTGCTCTTATCCTGGTTTCAAAGTAATTGTCTCTCTTGTCCACAATTTTCTCTCCTTACATTTCACTGCATATTTATTAGGTTTTTGTGAGGCTATCTGCAGCCACATTAAACCAATTTACTTCTTGAAATGTCTGACCTTTGATCTTCCAGCCACTGCCTTTCGGAGCCAGAAAAAGAGCCTTTAATAACGTGTCACATGAAAGGCTGGCTGCAGAGCCTGTCACTTGCACACCCCAACTCCAGTTAATAAACTATCGGATGAATCAATTATTGCCTCATAATTGTTACCTATATTTTTGTGCTAAACAGGAAGACTATTTCCCCCCCTCTTCTCCCAGACCCTTTGTAAGGCCAATGCGTGCAAACAGCTACAGCTAATATTTCTCAAAAAACATCCTCAATCTTTGCAGCCAGTTCTGGTCTTGGCAGACGTGTGTTGGGGGCAGGGGGGGGTATGCAGAGACATTAGACTGTCTGTGTGCACCTTATTTTAGGAGTGCCTGCTGCATCCCTCCCTCTGTACTGTCTCCTTAGCCCCTCCAGCTGCCCTCTGCAGCAGGCACAGGAGAGGAGAGGGGAGTCAGTGGCTTGCAGAGTGCTTTGCTGGAGGTATTGTGGCTTTTCCCAGGCAGCAGCAGTGTGGCAGGGGTGTGCCTGGATTTCTCCATCACAGCAGGGTTGGAAGCTGCCACCCCAGTGACTGCACTCCTCAGCATCACCTGCCAGCACCTCCCGGTGTCCCTGTGCCTCAGGGCTGGATGCTTCTGTGTCACTGCTGAGGGACAGGCATCCTGCTCCAGGGGTGGTGCCTCACCTCCCAGCCCGTGGAGAGGACAGGCTGGGGACAGGGCCCCTTCCAGTGGGCTGCTGGCACCATTGGCACAGACAGCTCCCCGTGTTATGAGCCAGGGCGCCTCACATCATGGTCTTGGCTGCATCCAGCCACACCATGTACCTTGTATTTTGCATTCCAGTTATGGAGTACCAAATATGTTATCTCTTACTCCTACAGACCCATAGAACTCTTGCTGTGAAAAATAGAGGCAGATGTGGCCAAGCTGCTGTTGAAATAAGGACTTGGGGTTGGGCTGGGGGGATGCAGTGTAGCTCCCTTGGGGTCTCTGCAGCCTCTGCACACAAGACACTGCTGCCCTGAACCCCAAGAACACACTGGGTCTAAGATTCCCTTTTTTTTCAGGCTGTACCTGGTTTGGGCTGGTGTTGGGGAGGATGGAGAATGCTGCTCAGGTCCTCATGGAAACCAGAACATCCACAAGGCCCCAGGGGCACAAGGAGCCCTCTGCTCAGGCTTTGGGGAGAGGGATCCCTACCAGCTGCCCTGGTAGGGGCACATCCTTCCCTCTTCTGCTGAAATCAGCAGCAAAGCTGGGTTTCACAGGGGTGCAATGGGCCAGTGAAGTTTAAGCACAGCAATTACAGTTTCTGTCACCCACAAGGTTTTCTGACGCATCACTCTGGAGCAGAGTCGTGCTCAGGAGCTCCATTTCCCTCCCAGTGACATCTCTCCAGGGCAGGAGCAGGCAGCTGTCCAGAGGGTACAGATCCATCCTGGAGCTGGCCTTGGCAACACACTTCAACATCTATGTATTATTTATTTCCCCTGACTCCTCACATCTCTTACATAGTTGCTTAACAGCGCCAGCCTTTCACAAAGGGATGGAGAAGGGCTGAAAAATGCAAAAGGCAACCCAGGTCTTCTCTCTCTGCTTTAATCTTCCCAGGGTGACTTTTCATTTGCCATATGGGGAAGACTCCTGACATTCCCAGTCTGCAGAGCACCACAGCACTGAGCAGAAGCAGTCCTGAGTTTCAGGGGAAGGAAAAACCCACTGCATTGCTCCCTGGCACATCTGCGCTGATTCGGCTCTGTGTTGACATGATTTCAAGCTTGTAGGATTCAGCCTCTTCAGAAAGGCTGGGATTAATTGCTGAAATGAGAAATGCTAAAAAGCTGGGTGAAGAAGAGGTGGAGAGAAAGGGAAGCATGGAAATACTCTGGGTTGATAATTCCTTGTGTAGTCTTGAGTTTATTGGCATTCATGGTTAAGATTGTTCTGTAGGAGATCATCTGCTGGGCTTTGCCTGCTGTGAAAGCTGGGGGAGGCAGAAGTGAGCCTCACTGGGGAATCATAGAAACATGGAGTTGTTCAAGTTGGAAAAGCCTTTCAAGACCATCAAGTCCAACTATGCCCCCAACACAGCCAAGGCCACCGCTGACCCACGTCCCCAGGTGCCACATCCATAGGGCTTTTAAATCCCTGCAGGGATGGGGACTCCACCACTGCCCTGGGCAGTCCATGTAATGACTGGACAGTACTTTCCATGAAGAAATTCTCCCTAATTTCCAACCCAAACCACCCCCTGGCTCTGCTTGAGGCCGTTCCCTCTGCTCCTGTCCCTGTTCCCTGGAGCACAGCCCGACCCCCCCAGCTGTCCCCTCCTGTCAGGAGCTGTGCAGAGCCACAAGGGCCCCCCTGAGCCTCCTTTGCTCCAGGCTCAGCCCCCGCCCAGCTCCCTCAGCTGCTCCTCATCACTTGCTCCAGACCTCCACTTTGTAAGTTTCAAAGCAAATCTCAGATTTGAGATAAGATTCAGGTGGCCCTGAAGACCTTAATAAACTTCCATGCAAAAAAAATAAATGTGCCAAACCTTACTCTATTCATTGTTGATTGCATTTTGGATAGAGGCACTTAATATACTTTCCAGCTTTAATCCTGAGTCACACCTCACACCTTGCTTCCTGCTTTCTGGGCAGGGAAAATGTCATGATTGGGCACACATTTTATTCATTACTGTTTCCAAGTGGAGCTTCACAGAGGAAGTTAGCCTGGAATAAGGCAGGGAGAAGTACCTGTGTTAGTTCTCACCATGGAAAGCCACGTGATCACACTGACATGGAATCCAGGAAATGCCTGCAGAGACTTCCACCTTGTCCTTGGATGTCCCAGAAATCAGAACTTTGCTTCCAGGTATTCCAGCAAAGAGAGCCCTGGCATTGTGAGTTGATTCTCCTTAAAATGATGCTGTCACTTCTGCCTCTTTCACATTTTACATCCTGTTGTACCCTGGCAGGGCCATTCCAGCCAAGGTGTTGTGCATTGTTTTCCAGCTCTAAATCCATGAATGCTCAGCTTGTGGCCCCCACCATACCCCATCCAGGTGGGCAAGGAGAAATTCAAGCCTTTTTGACCTTCAGCTTTCCTCCTTGGGCGATGAAATTAATACTCCCTGCCATACCTTGGAGGGATGCTGCTGGGATTAATTAGTTAATAGAACAAATCTCGCTCGCCTGCCTTTGTGAGGGCAACCATCGTGTGGCTGAGTCTAACATTCACCTTTCCAATGACCACAGGGGACCTTGGGTCTCTGTGGCTGGGATTTTGCCACGACTTGGGCGGGAGCATCCTGTGGATGCTGCCAGGACCCACCCCTCGTGTGGCAAAGGGCTGAGGCTGTTGCAGAGATGCCGCGGGTGCCTCCCTGCAGCCCCACACCGCATAATTCCAGGCTCGCAGTGCTGCCTCTGCAAAGGTAGATTTGGTTTCTATTAATAAGGGGATAATAGCATGGGAAACCTGGCTGCAGGATGGCCCGTGCCCAATTACTGCGGTCGCTGGGCTACAGCAGCAGCTTCCCTGCAATTATCCCACCGCGCGCCAGCACAGCGCGGCCCTCTGTGGCTTATTCTTAGCAACAGAGCCCCAGGCAAGGTCAGGGGGGTCTCCCTGCAGCGAAAGTCTCTGGCTGGGGGATGCTGGAGTTGGGATGGGGGATGGCAGAGCCACCTCAGTGTCACCTGCTGGAGATGGGGCCGTGGGGATGACAGTGCTGTGCCCTGGAATTCACAGTCGTGAGGCTGGGAGCAGAGCACTGCCCTGCTTTGTCCTTGTCCACAGCCAGGCAGTGCCAGGGGAGTCCTGGTAATTCCCAAGGGGCTTGTTGGCACTGTGGGATCATAGCAATCAGCCCCTTTTTTTGGGGAGGCACAGAAATCCCAACCTAGGCAAAATGCAGGGGTTGCCTTGGCCACGCTGGGTTAGCACTTAGACCTGATGATCTTAAAGGGCTTTTCCAACCTAAACGATTCTGCAGTTCTATGATTTAAGGCTGGATGTGATGCTTGGTCTTGGTCCCAGTGTAAAATGGGTTGTAGGGAAGCTCTGCTGATTTGCACCCACTTAGCAAGCCCATAGTGGAATTATGGTTAGGAAGGGCAGGGGATATCTGGGGATTGAGATTTGGGAAACCCAGGGTGAATTTCTTTTCCAGCACATTTCCTGTGCATCTCTGGGAAGTCACTTTCCTTCTTCATCCATCAGGTTGGTATCCATAGACATGGTTAATGGCCTGGCAGGAGGGATACAGGGAGAAGAGGTGCACTCCAGACAGGGGGACGCTCAATGCCAAGCCACCCAAATCACTCTGAAAATGCAGAAGGCCCTTCTTAAGCTTGTGTTGGCTATGGGAAAAAAGATGAATGAAAAATATGTGCCAAGGATACAAAGTGATGCTTAGAGGGCAGGAGTAAAGCTTTTCTGTGAGAAAAGTCCAGCTTGAGCCTGTGCTGTTTCAAATTAAGTTTTTGGTTTCCTAGAGGCAGCAGACAATGGTTCACTCAATTCTCTCCCCACTGTCATTAAAACTCGAGTGTGTTGTCTGGATATAGTATTTTGCCCTACCTTAAGAGCTCTAATCTTTTTAGGACCATTTCTTGCCGCTATCTGCAGACACTCGAAAGCCTTCTCAACCGCGGAGTGAAATACAATCCCTGTCTTGGGGAGCTTTCCCTCCCCTTTGTCTTCTGCACAGACAGAGGGAAAATTACCACTTAACAAATCTGCCAGGTCTGAAATTTTCTCCCCCTCCTCCTTCACCCCTTTTGCAGCTATCATTTGTCGGGGGTTGCTTTCTCCCAGTACCATCTGCCTTTTGCAGGGAGATGGCGAGGAGCATTTTATTGTTTGCCGAACAATTCCCTGCAATTTGCTGTTCGCTATTTCTTTCGGGCTCCTTTAATCCCTTTTTTCACTTTCTGCTGCTTATTTTTAGCTTGCACGCCATTTGTGTTTGTTCCCCAAAACTGTTTATATTTTTTAAAGCCTCACTTTGTTGGTAATTATTTTTTTAGTATCCCTGCTTGCATGCAAAAGCCTCCCTGTCGTGCCCTTTCCCCAGCACCCTGCCAGGCTGGGTGGTAGATGGGACAAGCTGTCATTCCCAGCTTCTCTGATTATCCCTGTTTTTCCCTGGAATCTCACTCTTCTTTCATGCCCACACCATTTTGGTTTTACCCAGTGAAAATCCCAGCTGAACTGTGGAGGTGCTGAGTGATGCCACCAGCACAAACGTTGCCCATCCCGGCTCCCTTTGGGTGATTTACTCTGTCCTGGTGCACTTGAACATCCTCTGGCTTTGCCAGGTGCCAAAACACTGCCAGGGATGGGCTGAGCCACCTGCCTGCTGGGCTGGTGCCAACAACCACGGGGTGTGGGCTCGAAGTTCAGCACATGGCAACCACCTGGCACATGGGATTCACTCAATGGTTTGGGTTGGGAGACCCTGCCATGGGCAGGGAGACCTTTCACTATCCCAAGTTGCTCCAAGCCCATCCAGGCTGGCCTTGGACACTTCCAGGGATCCAGGGGCAGCCACAGCTGCTTTGGGGAACCTGTGCAAGGGTGTCACCATGCTGGTTATGAAAAACTCTCTCATACGTAATCCAAATCTCCTCTTCTTTAGTTAATCCCTTGTCCTGTCACAGCGCCTCTGCTAAGAAAACTTTGTCCCCATCACAACCCATGCGATGGCCCTGACCTGAAGCCCTCTGAGCTTTAGGCTGCCTCTATCCTTGAATAAAGCTGAGCCTTAGATGAGAGCTAGTTCAGGCTGATGGTCTAGACAGAGGGCTGAGTTGGGATTTGTAAAAGCTAACATCAAATTTTGGCTCTGCCAAGGGCTTCATCCATGGCCTTTGCAAATCATCAAGTTTTTCTGTTCCTCTTCTGCACAAAACAGGCAATCTCTTTTTTTCTCCCACTGTTTCTTTGGACCACATTTAGGAATGTATTATTCCTTCCTTGGTCTCACTCACACAGTGCCTTTCAGGGAATGAGCATCCAGACTGTAGCTGTAAGACTATGGTGCAGTTTAAATGGTCACTGCAATTAATAGCAAGAGTAATAATAACAGTAATTGTCATAGTAGTAGTAATAGTAATAATAATAATGATAATAAAACCTTGCCCAGTAGAAACTTAGTCAGATCTGAACATGCTCCGAGCCACCATCAGTAAACAATAATATTCGGTATTTTTATTTCTTTGCTTGTATGTGCACTGGTAGGGCTATGCCTCACTCCTGTTATTCAGTGCTGCAGCTGGAGAATTAAAATCCATCTTTTCTCCAGCCCCCTCTCAGGATTCAGAAATTGGAGCAGGAGTTTTATTATCTGTACAAACATCTCCTGATCTGCCCCAGTTGGCTGCCCTGAGGGTAAGTAGCCACGGTCCAGCATGACCCCCTTGTTCCTGAGCTACCCGAACTGTGTCTGCTGTGCCAGCCAGGAATATATATATTTCATTTGTCCCTGGTGGTCCCATCTTCTCCCTCATTAATATTGCAACAACCTTTCCTCCCTGGGAGCACCACCTGGCCCCAGGAAGGCTTTGAGCCTCCCTTTTTTAGGCAGGTACACACTAACTCTACTGGCTCCATCCTTCCTACAGACTCAAAGCCACTGCCTTTTTCCTGGGATCACTCAGAAAGTACATTTATTGCAGTCATCATCTCTTTTTTTTTTTTTTTTTTTTAATAATCAGGTGGATTTATGTTGGAAAACATAAATTATGTTGGAAAAACAACTTGAATTTCCTGACTTCAGAAATTATTAGGCATAGGTCTGGAGGCACTTTCATTTTGATGCTTTTTTTGCTTTTCCTGGAGGTGCAACCCCAGAGCTGCATCTTTAATTGCTGTTTTCGTGAGCATCACAGCAAATGCACTGTGGTTTAGAGGAAAAAAAAAAGTGGGATCTCTGTTAATAACCAACACATCTCGCTGCCGATATCTCAGACCAACAGAACAGTGTTATTTCTCCTGTCTCCTAATAACAAACTGATTTTCTCTGTTGTCTTTCAACATCTGATGAGTTCTTGCTCCCATTTCCCTTTAATAAGTGCTATTTTGTTTCCATTATTACTCAATAGTAAAATCTTTTCCCGGCAACTTTACCAGAAGTAGATTTACAGCTGTGAAAATAAGCTTGGGTGTGATGAGATCTTGTCGTTTTATTATCTATTAAGTGCCTCGCACGACTTTGTTGTTATCAAAATGTAATTATGCATTTAAATAGGCCCATCACCTCTGTTTGTTGGTTTGTTTGTTGTTTGGTTTTTTTTTTTTTTCTCTTTAAGAGGGAAATGATGAAAAAACTCCAAAATTGATGCTTAATATAACTCAAAATGTGAATGCCACTGACTTTGCTGGCCCGTTCTAGGGGAAGGGCAGAAAATACTGTGTGCAACAGCGTTGCGGATCTGTCTGGGGAGGTGTTCATGTTAAGACACATCTTTGGTTTGGCTTTTTTTCCTCCGTGCACATGGAAGAAGCCGTCGTTTCCTGGTTGGAGATTCGGTATTTACTGATCCGTGTGCGGCGCTGGATGTGAATTGTTGTCGGAGGCTCTGGGCGTGGGCGAATCATTGTATAATGCCCACACCCTTGGGGTGGCTGAGGGTGTGGCGCTGTCTTTGCCTCACCGTGCAGCTCCAAGATGTATTATTACCCAAAGGGAACACGCCCTTCCGTGCCTCTTTTGTTTTTATTAGGGATCGCTCTGAGCCAGCGCTCCCAGCACCTGGCAAAGCCGCGCTGGATGGAACTGAGGCTTGCCCAGGCTTCCCGCTGGGATTCCCTGCGGAGCAGCTCTCACTGCCGTTGCTTTGGGGTGGGAGTGAGCCAACTGGGGCACCTCCATGGGCCTGATGGCTTCTAACCAAAGGTGTCTGGCGTGGCTGAAGACCACCAGGAATTTATATTGCGCTGGTCTTACCTAGGCTGAGCTCGCAGACGGCGTTTACCTAGGCAAAGCTTTCCGTGATGAGGAGGGGTGGGAGATGGAGAGGTGGGAAAGTATTTCTGGTCAGAAGTGGATGGGGCAGGAGAGGATTACCCCTTTGCAGTGGGCTTGCCGCCTGATCCCTGTTTTGGGCTGGAGATGCCCTGTGTGAGGGCTTTTGAATCAGTGAGCTGCTCCACCTCAGTTTCCCAAACTCCTGGCAGCTGCCCAGCTGCTTCTCCCACATGGTGCAGGTCCTGAGGGTGACCAACACAACCAATTCCTTCTTCAAACAGAGCCATTTCTTTCAAACTGTTTAGGAAAGAAGTGTCACAGTCAAGAGCCCACTGGGTACATCCCCATATTGCCTTTTGTAGCAGAACACCCCATAAATGTCACATCTTCTCCACCCTTGCACAGCCACTGTGGTGTCTCTTCCACCTGGACAGCTCTTAGGAGCATCCCTGGTGTCAGTGGTGACACCCATCAGTGCTGACTCCTTTGCTCACCTTTAGGTTGCTCCCACTTCTCCAACCACCCAGCTTTCCTTCTGTGAAGAGTTTTATTACTTTCTCTTGCCTGAAGCAGGGGGCCGTATTTAAATGAAACACATCCAAGGCAAACTTGCAGAGAAGTCTCACCTTTCCTGTGCTGCATGATTGAATAGGGGGGCAAAGATGCAACCCCCTTATTAGGGTAATATAATTTTCCATCTCAAATAGAAACCAGAGATGTTTTAATGATTGGGCTCATTAGGTGGACTTTCCACTTAAAGTGTCTGTCTGGCAATTAAGTCTGGAAAAAGCATGACTGATGACCACACCTTCTGTGACTTAATGGGGAGTCTGAAGGCTGATCTTATTATCACACTGATACAGTCTGTGATAAAAAAGAATTTAAGATACTCTCCAGAGATTTATTTGCCCATTAGGAAACTGCCAGGAGAAGGTTAAGGGAACTCGTAAGGTCAAAACTGAACAGAGGAAAGTACTAAACACTTGGGATACAGGTGGGCAAAAACAGGATGGCAAGATTTCCACTCTTGGCTCCTCTACTGACTTGCCTCATGGCCTTCACCAAGTCATTTTCTTCCTGTGTTTTTTCCAGAGTGAGTGGTTGCCACCTCGTTGGGCCCTGTGGTGGCCCTGCAAATACTTGGTGTATCTGCACCATGTCTTTGCCTCAGTGACACAAGTCCCTGATGCCATCCACTGCTGGATGAGCACATGGAAAAAGTGGTGTGGAGTGGAACGAAGCACAGGCAGTCAGTAGGAAAGTGGTGGTGATTAAGGCAGGGAGATGAAAAAGGCAGAACGTCTGTTCTCCTCCAAGAGGATCCTCATGGGTCCGAAGTGATTTTCTCACCTGCTCTGTCTGCTTTAAAACATGACCTGCTGTAATATTTTACTTAAACGTGGTGTTTAAAGGACTGGAACTTATTGTAGAGCTCACTGTGCTGGCTTCAAACCTCCTGTTGGGTACCATTTTACTGACATTAGCTTGCCATAGCTTGTCAGTGATTTTAACTCTGCCGATGGGTTGAACGCCCCAGGATAGAGGAGCCGACTCTTCCGGCTTTGTACTTCACTTTAGCTTCCTTAAGTACAGTGGGGAGAGATAATTCAGCTAAATACGCTTCAGTACAAAGTGAAGGTTTTGATGACAAAAGAACTGCTCTGCGTCTGGGTCAGTTTTGTCAGATTAATGGTGGAATTGTGAAAAAATGGAAGCGTTTCATTTCAGCATCTACAGAGTGAAAGTCTTGACTCTCACAGGCGGCATGATTTGTTTAACTCAACATTTGCTGTGTTTTTGATTAAACAGATGCCTGGAATTTAGGAAAACATTTTGTTTTCAGGCTGAGCAAGTCAATTTTTAGCATTTTTCAGTTCCAGAAAGAAGAAGTTGTGCTCACTCCCATTGTTCCTCTCCTGAAAAGCCTCCTCCACTTCACCCTGTATCCTTTGCAAGGGGGTCTTGCCAACTCCAGCCCTGTCTCGTCCATTAGAAAAACAAAGAGTCCCAGACTTCTCTTATCATCCTTCCACTTTGTCTTCCCTCTGCGCCAAATGGAGTGTTGGGAGGCAATCCCTCCACCCCTCCCCCCATATACTATTTAGATTTGTGTGAAAACTAAATAATTTAATATAAAGGCATTTGCTCTATGTCTTTAACGAATCCTTTTGAAGTTGACTCTTTTGACCTTCAAGGCCCTGCATAATTTTTTCCTTCTCCGTTTCCCTCCTCTTTGTTGTTCCCTGCGCTCCTGTAATCTTCTCTCCTGCCCGCTTCCTTCACCTCCTCCCACCCTGCTCCATGAATCCATGTGTTATCTGCTCGCCGTGTTTGAAGCGCGCAGCGGCTGGTGCAGCCAGCATCCTCCTCTGCCCCACAGGCCTTCATCTCACCCCTCTCTGTGAGGAGCCTCTCCTGCCCACCCCGTTCTCTCCAGATGATGTTTTACCTGCGCCCTTTCCACCCCTCAAATTGCTTTTTTTTTGTCTCCCTCCCATTGGGAAATGTTCAATTAGGGGACCTGCCTTAATCTTCTGGCTGGCCAAGTGCAATACGTCCACCCACAGCTTTCAGCAGGGGACGGGCTCCCTTCCCTCTCTCTGGACAGAAGTAGGGCTCCACCCTCCCGTGCTTATGGCCTTGTAGCTGTGTGAGCTTCCTGAGCTGAATCCACATCTTGTCCATCCCCTCTGGCTTCTCTGCTGGCCCCGTGGTGTCCCTGCAGGGGACTGTAGGGTTGTACATTCCCACACTGCCCAGCACGCAGCGGGGTCCTGCATCCCCTGACCAGACTCTGCCATTCACAGAGTTAGGTGTGATTCAATTAAAGAGGTTTCAGACAGTGTTTAGGTTATATGTAAGAATTGCTGGAGAGTCTCAGTTTTACAACTTCAGGGAATGTTTTTCTCTGTTTTGCCAGGAGTTGGAGCATTCCTGGGGTGAACAGGAGGACTCGGCTGACCTATCACAGAATCATAGATTGGTTTGAAAGGCACTTTTAAACCTCATCTAGTTCAACCGCCTACCGTGGTCAGGGGCATCTTCCCCTATCCCAGGTTGCTTTAAGCCCTGTCCAACCTGGCCTTGACCTTTTTCAGGGCTCCAGGGTCAGCCACAGCTGCTCTGGGGAAACCTGTGCCAGGGCCTCACCACCCTCAGTGTAAAGAATTTCTTCCTTCTTTCTGGCTTCAATGGGACAAGTAGTCTTCTTTCTAAAGAGTAAATACAGCTCTGAACAAAGGATGTGTACACATGCACACACACAGAGATTTCATGGAGATATTTAGGCATGGGAGTACTGGTTCTGGAGGGGAAGCCAAGCTCTCACCCTGCATTTATCTGGGCAAGGTCTTCCTGCTTATTCACCGGGAGGGAGGAATATGGATTTGCTCCTGGTGGAGGTAAATATTCACAGTGATTTCACCAGGACTCGCACTCCTCCTGCAGCAAATGTGTGAGCTGAGAAAGGGCAGCAGTGGTTGGCTCCCTGAGGAGCTGCTCCCCCTCCTCGCCAGGGCGCAGAGTTCATTTTTCCACTGACGCATCCCTGACAAACACCCAAGGAGAGCTGGCATGGGCAGCCAAGTGATTGTGTTGTCACAGCAAAGACTAGTGAAAGAAGAGCAAGATTTATATCCTGGCTGCTCAGAGGGCTGGAGAGAAGTGGCCCAGCGCCAGGAGTCATGCAGGCATGGCTGATACTGTCTTCAGTCCTCTGCCAAGTGTGGGCTGGATGGTGGCTGATGTGAAATGGGCTGCACAGTGCTGGTCCAAGTCTTGGTGGGCATGGTTCCACATCACAGGAACCAGCCTTGCAGTTGACGCTTTCACTGACAGTCTTAGCAGAAAGATGAGTTGCTGAATTTGCCCCGAAGTTGAAAAAAAAAAATTAAAAATCCAAAGAAGTTTGCAGCAGGAGAAGCTCAGGCTTCTACCAGGGAAGCAGATGACCCCAGAAAGCCCAGCGCACACAGGCATGACTGTGGTGATGGGTTTGATATGTTCAAAAGCAGTGAGGGTAGGGCTTTAGGTTGCTCTGTGGAGATGTGGCCTCAGGTGCAGGTTGCCTGCATACCTGTGGTTGTGCTATTTCATCTGCTCTGTGCCTTGGCTCCCTGTCTGCACAACTGGAGCACAGAGTCAGGGAATGGTTTTGGTGGAAAGAGCCTTTGAAAACTCCTGATCCAACTTCCACCTCTCAGTCAGGCTCGTGCCTTTGTGTGGTTGAGTTTTGAGCATCTCCAGGGATACAAAGCTCAGAATTTCTCTGGCTGCATGGTTCAAGGTTTGACCAGCCTCTTACTAAGAAATGTTTTTCTTATGTCTGATATAAACTTGCTGTGCTGAAACTGCTTCCCCTGGCTTCCTGTGCTCTGAGACCAGTCTGACTCCTTCTTCTCTATAGTTTCACCCTAGGTAGGTAGATGAAAAAAATTAGATTCCACCTTCATTCTCTCTTCTCTGGGCTGAACAAAACTCTCTTCTCCCCTCGTGTGCTCCTGCTCCCTGACCATCTTGGTGCCTCCAAAATGGCAGTGTCTCTCTGGAGACTCCAGAGTGGACACAGCCCCTCCAGCTGTGGTCTCATAAGTGATGGATGGACCTGAAGGTTCTCTTCCCTCGACCTCTGAGGATCACTTTTGTTATTCAGCTGAGTGTGTGCCTGGCCATCTTCAGTGCAAGGACCTGAGTCCTGGACGCCTTCTTGGCCACCAGGTCTTTGTCTACAAGGTATCTCTCTGGACAAACGTGGGTTTCTCTGGACAAATTGCTTCCTCTGAGGTGGGATGGATGGGAAATGCCAGGGTCTTGGCAGAGTTTGGCAGGTTGTCCATAAAAATGCAGGATCTGGAGGATCAGATGGGGCAAGAGCTTGGCCATGTCGTGTTCCCATCTACATCAAGAACCAAGCAAGGCTCAAATTTCTTCTTTGAAAGACTGAAGCCCTGCTAACTGCAGAGAGGTTAGGTAACTGTAGGAGCTGGAAAGCACTGTAGAAAGGATAAGGACACACAGAAACACTTGTATTTTTTGATCTCAGGCTTGTTCAGAGGAGGTGCAGCTCATGTAGCCACTGTGGTTGCTGATTCAGTGCCTGCCCTGTGAATATAATGGGAAGATTTCAGTCTCCACTGCTGCCCATCTATCACCTTTCAGAAGCCTAGAGCAAAAAGGAAGAATAAGAGGAATAACAAGAAAATAAAGAAACACTGCAGCCAGAAAGCTATCCTCTGTGTTTCACAATTCTATAAATTATGCCCTTTCCTTCCTCTTTAATCGCCAGGCATATAAAATATGCTTGCAGCAGAATCATATCCTTCCATTAAAGTTTCAGAAGAGAAATACAGGTCCCATCTGCCTGTTTAGCAAAGCAGGACAGTGCACAGCCATTTCTTTCCTTTCACCACCCCCCCTCAAAATCTACTTTATGGCAGGAGTTTTCTCTTTTAGCACTGGCTGTTTATTTAATTTTCTAATTTCAGCATGGTTTTCCAGAAGCAGTCTCCTCTTTGTTCTCACATGGGTCTTCCTCCAATGCCTTCACCCTCAAATGCACCTAAAGAGTAGAGGTCCAGTCTGCCCTTGGTGAAGGTCAAAGGAGAAAGAAGTCTTTTAGGACTTGAACAGGGTTCTTGGGGGTGTGTTTCTGCTCTGCAGACAGGGCAGACACTGTCTGAACAGCAGGAGTTGGCAATAGTGAGAATTGCTAAACTGGACTGTGGAGGCAACCATGAGTTCCACTGCCCATCCCTGTTTGCTCCCGAGGATATTAATGGATTTTTGTGTTGTTCTGAAGGCAGGGTGGCCATAAGATCTGAGGGCTGTGTTGCCTGCATGGCAGATGAGTGCATGTGGCATTGTCCCCATTCACACAGGAGCTGTCCCCATCACCCCCTGTGCAGAGGGCAGGGAGAGGAGGCAGCGTTGGGGTGCATCTCCCTCTGTGTGTAGGGTGGCATAGGGGAGGGATGGGCACATCCTGGGGACATGTGACACAAACTGTTCCTGGCTCTGCTGGCTTTCAGTTTTGGGAAGCAGTGATGGATGAGAGGGCACGACAGCCTCCACTTCTGGTTCAACCCACTGGGTCTCCATGGAATCAAGCAATGGTTTGGATTGGAAGGGGCTTTTAAAGGTGATCCAGTGCCACCCCCTGCCATGTGCAGGGACACCTCCCACTGTCCCAGGCTGCTCCCAGCCCCATCCAGCCTGGCCTGGGGCACTGCCAGGGATCCAGGGGCAGCCACAGCTGCTCTGGGCACCCTGGGCCAGGGCCTGCCCACCCTCCCAGCCAGCAATTCCTAATTCCCAATGTGCCAAAATCTGTGCCTGCCCTCTGGCAGTGGGAGCCATTGCCTGGGTGCTGTCCCTGCCTGCCTTGTCCCCAGGGGCTGTGCAGCTCTCCTGGAGCCCCTGCAGGCCCTGGCAGGGGCTCTGAGGTGTCCCTGGAGCTTCTCTGGTGCAGCTGAACAGCCCCAGCTGTGCCAGGCTGGCTCCAGAGCAGAGGGGCTCCATCCTCCTGGTCATTTTTGTGGTGTTCTCAATACCTGCTCAGTGTCTCATCCTGGGCTGCACAAGACATTTGCAAACTGGCTTGAATCATTATTTATAGCACTGCACCCTTAGAAATCTCTCCTACCCAGCAGAAGGACATGTACGTCTTTTTTTGCCATAAAGGCTCATTTTTATTCAGTGGCATTCGGAGCAGAGTGGATCCAAGGGCTGGGGCTGTGCATCGGATTTTTCCGTGCCTGGAGATTTACACCCGCACTCCTGCTGCCATTAAAGGTGCCCTGCTCCAAGTATAAATCAGACTGTGCTCTGGTAGATGTTTTATGTGTTTCCCAGAAGTCATGTGCAGAGGTAGGAAGGACCCACTGCAAATTTTGCACTGGCTTTTGGGGGCTTTTCTGAGTGCTGCTGGGGGAACACAACCACAGGGGGATTTATATTCCCTTTTCCTGAAGGGTTCACCATAGAAGAGGCTTTTTTTTTTTTTTTTTTTACCACCTTGGGCAAGAAACTGTTTGGTTTGATTTAGGTTCAAATTTTATTTTTAAGCAAAATATGAGAAACACAGGAGAGGAAACCGCACTCTGTTCCTTAAAATTGGTGGCAGAAAAGACAGGGCTACAAAAATATTCTCTGCTGCATGCATTTGATGAGCATGTACCTTGGCTAACATAGCACTGAGGAGCTCTGGGTGTCCAACAGGATTGCACCTTTTCATCTAAAGGTGTTTTTTTTTTAACAAGGATTCAGCCCCTGGGCTTACCATGTCCTGTAGTCCATCTCTGTGTGTAAAATGTCAGCAGCTCACATTGAGCTCTGATTCTACAATACCATTTGGAAAAGGGAGTTGAAACTAAACCCTTCTCAGACCTCAGCCTTCCACTATTTACAAGGAGATGATAAAAAAGGAATGGAAGGCAACTTTTCAGATGGGCAGATAGTGATAGGACAAGGGGGAATGGCTTAAAACTGGCAGGAGGCAGGATGAGATTGGACTTTGGGAAGAAATGCTTTCCTGTGAGGCTGGTGGAGCCCTGGCACAGGGTTCCCAGAGCTGCTGTGGCTGTCCCTGGATCCCTGGAAGTGTCCAAGGTGAGGTTGGACTGGGCTTGGAGCAACCTGTGATAGTGGAATGTGTCCCTGCCCATGGCAGGGGGGTGTCACTTGGTGATTTTTAAAGTCTCTTCCATCCCAAACCACTCTGTGAGTCTCATGACCTACCTGAGGGAGCCTGTGTTCAAGGCCATGACTCGGGGAAAAAGGAAAGAGAAAAGCTGTGGGTAATTTGGCCATCCACCTCCTTTAATCCCCTTCCCGTTGCTCCTGACCCGGTGAGACAAGAATCTTTTTAATTCTCCATGCTTTGCCTCCCCTGATTCAATGCTCAGCCTTTAGTAACCACAGAGGGAGACTCCAAATCCCCCTTTTTCCCTTTTTTTACCCTCCACAGAAGCTGGACCCACCAGCAGCCACCTGGGCAGGGGGAGCAGCCCAGCAGCTCTTGGCCGCGCTCGCGCACACGCCCACAGCGCCGTTCCCTTGTAATTAAATCCCTTTTTTCCCCCGGCTGGAAGGATCCTGCTATAAACAAGGGTTTTCTCTAACCATAATTGTGCCCGGCGGAGGGCACAGCTCTGCAATCACTCGGGGCTTTGTTCGGAGCCAGCGCCTCTGCCTCTCCTCAGGTATGCCAGCAATGCCAGCGGAACTCCCCACGACCCGACATGAGTCCCAGGGCAGGGCTTGCAAACACAGGCAGTGGTCAAAACGGGGCTTAAGTGCCTTTATAAATATTTTGAAGAGCTGGCTTAGAAAAAAGAAAGTCCCTGGCGTGCGGCGGTGCTGGTGTTTCATCCAGCGCTGGTGCGCGGCTTTGAAGTGTGGTGTGAGCAAGCTGCTGGGCTCCTGCCCATCCCTGGGAAGGACTGGGTGAACAAAAATATACATATCTGTACGTTTAGAACTATGCAAGAGATAGTATCCACACCCCTCTTGGTCGTGTGTCTTTGTGGACAAACAGGGGAGGGTAGAAATTGATGTGCTGCAAAGGAGTGTTCTGTTCATGTGGTGGGACAACATCAGGTAGGTCAGGGAGATCCACAGGTGGGAGATGGGGCAGGGGAATGGACAGGTAGATGCTTCCAAGTGTCTGGTTTTATTGTAGCCCCTTACCTTTCCTCTTCTAGAGAGTCATCATTACGATATATTTAACCAGAGGCTGTTGTATTTGTGCTGTGGAGGGAGATGCAAAGCACAGTGTGATGGCAGGCAAAGTGAGGTGAAACGCTGATATTTTCCCACCCAGGACAAAAAGTAGGTCCTAGGGTAGTGTGAGTGGCTCCACATGCATGCTGTTGCCCTTCAGAACATTGCCCAACCACAAACACACACCCAGAGCATCCTCCATTCCTTTGCTCAGTAGGTGAATCAAACCTGCACCCTGGGAAGAGGACAAAGAAGCAGACATGTGCTCCCCACACACGTGCAGTGCCCCCTTCCAGCCCATAAGCCCTTGGTGTTGCTGTTGTGTTAGACAAATGTTTTTAGAGTTTTATTTGTTTTTTTTTTCTTTTTTTTGGTGTAAGAAAGCAAGAGCAAAGCAGCTCCATAAGATAATCTCTGTAAGAGCTGAGAGCCAAAACATCCAGAGGTGTGCATATCACTGAAGAATTTGGGAGGGAAATGTCATTAAAGGGGATCTGATTCCACCCCCTCTGCCATGGGGCGGGACACCTCCCACTGTCCCAGGCTGCTCCCAGCCCCATCCAGCCTGGCCTGGGGCACTGCCAGGGATCCAGGGGCAGCCACAGCTGCTCTGGGCACCCTGGGCCAGGGCCTGCCCACCCTCCCAGACAGCAATTCCTAATTCCCAATGTGCCAAAATCTGTGCCTGCCCTCTGGCAGTGGGAGCCATTGCCTGGGTGCTGTCCCTGCCTGCCTTGTCCCCAGGGGCTGTGCAGCTCTCCTGGAGCCCCTGGAGGCCCTGGCAGGGGCTCTGAGGTGTCCCTGGAGCCTTCTCTTCTCCAGGCCAAACATCCCCAGCTCTCTCAGTCTGTCTCAATATGTCACAATGCACTGCAAGGTTGATCTGTAGCATTTTCTCTGGAAGTTGTAGCACTTTAACTGGACCAGCCTAGTCAGACTTGTACCATTTCCCCCTGAGCAGATGCAGTCAGAGCTGTACAGATGTTGCCTTATGCACCCAGCTGTGCCACTGGAAGATAAGCCTCTCTTCTGGAGTTTGCTGCTGGATCCATATTCCAGGAGCACCAGCCAAGTTCTTTTCACCCAGCTGCCCATAGCAGGTTGGAAGAAATCTGATTGCTGCTTTTTTCCTAGCAGAAATTGGGATTTTCTTAACACCTTAAAGGCTGAGCTTTGTAGAGTAGTTACCTCTGGCCTAGTAGTGGATGAGAAGCTGGGGATCCTTTCTCATGGCTGTAGCACATCTTGGATCAGAAAAAAGCATCCCTCCTCAGGCTTGTAATGCTCTGTAGGGGCAAATGTGTGAAAGTGGATCATCTTGGTAAAAGATGGTTTTTCAGTGGTGTAGCTATCTTCATTCTGCACTCCCATATCCCATCCCTGGAAGTGCTCCAGATCATGTTGGTTGGGGCCTGGAGCAGCCTGGTCTAGGGGAAGGTCTCCCTGCCCATGGCAGGGGCTTGGAACTGGGTGAACTTCAAGGTCCCTCCAAACCATTCTAGGATTTGTGACTTCTATGGTGGCTCCAGCACCAGAGTACAAAGTGTATCCCAGTGAAATTCAGATCACTCTACTCAGTCTGTCCTGCAGACCAGTGTAATGTCCTGATCCTCTTTGTGCTGGTGCACATCCAGAACAAGATCAGTTAAACCCCAGGAGTCAATCAGAATTACACCAGGATAAATAAGAATACATTTTACCCAGAAAAGCCCCCGAAAAATGTAATTCAGTTCCAGCAAGGCCAAGTTGAGGCTGTAGGCAGTGCCCTGTAATTCAATGACTCCTTTGGACATCCCCTTTGAGTTGAGACATGTGAGCAGCTTCCCTCTTCCCTTGAAGCTGTTTCCTTGTAAAGCCTCTGTGAACTTGTGCATGTGTCAATGTTATGGTTATCACACATGTAATTTCATCTGACATTGTAATGACAGCATGGAGAGTTCAAAATGTAACAGTAAATATAGTTGTTAGGGGAAAAAAAAAATACCAACATCCTAGCCCATCATCCTGAATGCCTCTTCACGTCATGGGAGGGATGCAGACAGACTCCAAACACCATCAGCATTTCTGGGTTCCAGTTGGAAACTGCCTGGAGTTCAGCGTAGGCCAACACAAACAGGCGAGACTGTCTCTCTCTGCATGTCAGGGCTGCCTTTTCCCCTCCTTTTCCCTGTTTTGTTTTTTTGTTTTGTTGTTGATTTGGAAGGGTCACCCCTCTGAAGAGGGGAGAGGCTGGGAGTTTTCCCTGCTTTCTTGGGGTGTTTGGTAGCCTGTGGCACAATGCATCCCAGATCCTGCCCTCACCCTTGGCCGAGAGCTGAGTCCTGACTCGACCCCTGGTTATTTTTGAGTGCTGTCAGCTTGTGATGCTGTATTGAAGGGTCATTTGCCAATTCCATTATAAGCCTCATTTACAACTCAGCTGGTTTAAATCAGATCAGACTGTGAGTTGGCACGTGCAAAGAGTCAGCTGGGACACAGGACTTGCCTGCTGAGGGACCTGATCCCACAGACCCCCTTCTTGCTTGCAGAAGCATTGGTTAAAATAATTAATCCCACTGACTTTCAGAATTATTTTTTTTCCATGTGTTTGAGAGAAACATCTAAGCAGTGGATATTTTTCTTTTCCTTCTTCCAGGGAGAGTTCAAATGTTTTTTTTTTTCTGTTGGTTCTCCACCAGCTTTGGCTATATTTACCAAGCTGGGCATGGGTGGGCCCCGCCGGATCGCACGGATTGCTCAGGCGGGTGAGGCTTTGCAGGAGCTGAGGGCTGAGCTGAGGACTCAGCTGCTGTTTAGCTTGCAACCAGCTTGGCAGAGAAACCAGGGACTTGGCACTCAGAAGGAGCTGAGATACAAATGAAATCTGAATCTGACCCCACATCTTCAGTTAAATTGCTCTGTAACCTTGAGAGCTGGATTAAATCATCCCTGGAAGACAGGGAGTTACCTCTGGATATTTGGTGCTTGGGCCATGCTATAAGGTTATGCCCATATATTACCTGTGGTCTTCAGAGAGCTCATTAGATGGCTGGTTTACATATAAAAAGTCTGGATGAAAGACTCATCCCCTTTCCCTGACCATCCTGTGCTGAAACCTGGCAGTATTTCCACTAGAAATGCCCAGCTCAAGAGTTAGGGACGTGATACATCTCACTGGGGCTTCAGCATGGTCAGGAAAATATTGGCTTGCAGAAAAAATGGTCATGGGACCACAGAGTCATCAGATGGCTTGGGGAGAAGTGACTTTTGAAGGTCATCTCATTCCAGCCCCCTGCCCTGGTCCGGGACAGCTTCCACTAAACTGGGTTGCTCCAAGTCCTGTCCAACATGGACTTGAATGTTTCCAGGGATGGGGCAGCCCAGCTTCTCTGGGCAACCTCTGTGCATGTTTGCCACCTTCATCATAAGAGTTTCTTCCTCCTAGCCAGTCTGAATCTCCAGTCTTTCCATTTAAAGCCATCACCTCTTGTTTCCATGGGTGCAGCATCTCGTGAAGCTCCTCTTTGGGGCAGCAAAGGATGGAGAGATGCAACATTCACCCACTCTGCCCAGCTCCCCTCTCTGATGGGGCAGGGCCTGCAGGTGACTCAGGGGAGACACTCACAGGTAACATCTGTGTCTGCTTGGTCTCTTCTCTGAGCCAGGGTCCTGAATTTTCATCCTGTGTTGGGTTTGACTGTGACACCACCGTACAAGCCCAGGACTATCATTCTGCCCATGGTTCAGATGATGGGGTGGTGGTGCTGGAGGGGCTGTGTCTTTGCAAGCTGGATTGCCATGGCAGGATGAGATGCTCTGCAGAGGCACCTTCCATGAACACACCTCTCCAAAAACCACCTCATGTCTATGTGGGAACTCTTCCACCCCAGCCATAGCACAGTAGCTTGCGTGTTCAGAGCTCCAGGACTGAAGTGGCAATTACAAACCAATGAGGCTGCAAGGGCTCTCATGAGAGCTGAGCAGGAATAGAATATTTTGAGTTATGCCAGAGTTAAATAGACCAATCTGAGGTACCTTTCTCCTAAATACCTGTGGGATTTATGAGCCTAATGAATGGCAACACGGTGTCAGCCACGCAGGGCGCAGTGGGAGCTGAAGAGAGAAGCCAAGCTCATGTTACAGGGCTTGGCCCAAAGCAAGCAGGGCTTTAGAGAGGTGCTGAGCTGCTGAGGATGTCCTCCTGAGAGAGAGGACAAAGCTCCTGCCTCTGCCTTGCTGTGATCTGGAGATACCTCAGGCCTGGCAGCGTCTTGGCCAGCGCATGGGAATGATTGGGTGCTCCTCCTGGAGGGTTGATACCGGGGGACTAAATGCAGATCAGCAGGAAACCCCCCAAAAAGGGATGTGTGCCACTGGGGATGCCCAGTGATGCTGCCAGGAGCCTGGGCATGGTCTGGAGGAGCAGTCCTGCCCAGGCAGGGGATGGGGTGCAGTGCTGCCAATGCCACTGCCGAGCTGAGCTTCCCACCCCTCTGCTGCTGGAGCCTGCCTGTACCTGCTCCCAAGCCGATATTAAGCCTGCTCAAACACTGCACCGCCTTCTCCTCGCATTGTTTTCTGTACCCCACACCCAGCACCAAAATAGCGATAACCCCCCCTTCCCCACCCTCCCGCGGTGACTCAGGCTGGCGAGCAGGCACACATCTGCTTCTGATTTAATGTGCGAGCGCTCTGACCCTTTTATTTTTGTTCCCAAAGTCCTCCCATCGTCGGTGGCTTTCTCTCTGGGGGCGAGGTTGGGGGGGGGGGGAGAAGAGGAGGGGAAGCTGGATCCCCATCCTTCGTGCTCTGCTTTTTCGGAGCCCTCAAAAAATGTATTTATTTTGGAGCTGTGTTTTCATGAGCAGGCTGGTGACAGCCTCACCCGGATCCGAGTCCAAGTCCCTCGCAATCCTGTCCACTCCGGAGGGACGCCAGCCAAACCAGTTTTCCATGGTTAAGTTGGGCACATTTTTCCGCCGTGGTTGGTTGGTTAGTTGGTTTTTCTTTTTTTTTTCTCTTTCTTTTTTTTTTGTTTGGTTTTTTTTAATTTTTTTTTTTTTTTTTTTTTTTTTGTCAGGAAGCAAACCCACCCAGTGTGTGCAGGCCGTTCAATAGGAGCCCTTTTTTTTTTTTTTACAATTTCTTTTCCTTTTTCTGGCTCTGAAGAAGAACAGGATGAGAGAGAGTGAAGGGGCTGGTGTGTTTTCCCAGGAGAGTTCAGAATGGGAGGAAATGGCTTTTTTTGGCTATTTTTAAGGCCATGCTGGAAGGAGGTACCTACCACTGATGTGCTCATTGGATTGCAATGTTGTGTGTTAACAGGGATGTATCCTATATGTGTCTCCTATGTCACTCCCTGTAACAGGGTCTGGGCACAATGGGAAGGTGTTGGAGGAGAGTGGGTGCACCCACATGGGCAGAAATGCCACCAGCAATGTCACATACCTCATGGACCTTCATCTGTCTCATACCAGAGCTGCTGGGGAGACCAGCAACCAGATGTTCAGCCAGACCCTGCATGGGCATATCTCTGGTGGGGATTTTCCTCTTGCTTTCTCTTTTTCTCCTCATTTTGGTGGTGTGGGAGGGGGAGCGTGTCACTTGAGGTGTGAATGAGTTTCCATGAGAGTGGGGTGGTTGCAGAGGATGTCTGGAAGCCCTCCTGTTTCACTTAACATATTCCCCCCTCCCACACGTGTTTTGAGTGTGTGCATATAGATTTGGGTGGGGGGGAGACACCCACCCAGCATCATTGCCTGTATCAGCAGCATTGTATTAAACACGGCCAGGAGACCATCAAGGCTACACAGAGCTATGTAGACAGTGCTTCAATAAAATGGGTTTCAAGAAAAAAAAGCATCTTGAGCATCTTCAGCCATGCAGCACCTTCTGAAGCCTTAGCAGAGAGGAGCAGTAGGAAGCTGATGCCCAGAGCACCATCCCTTCAAGCTCCAGACCTTCAAGGAAATGCTTGGATGGGGGGACAAGGCTGCAAGAAAAGACTGTTGTCACTGTGTGACCACTCTGTAAAGTCTTCTCTCTGGTACCTGCCTAGATGCTGTGGTTAATTAATTTGCCCCTGCTCTGTGTGTGGATGAAGCCCTCAAAACACCATCTGGAGCCAGGTGGTGCCTTTGATGTAGCTCCACTAATTGTTTATGTTTATTTGACCATTTATCACCAGGATGCCCCTTTGCCAAGGCCTGCTCAGCACATCAGATGGCATTTGTCATGCAGCATGCAGACTTCATCAAGCTGCCACCCAGAAAAGACCTGGAGCTCCTGATTTTGGAGCTTTATATAAATTCTGAAACTGGGCAGTGTGACGGGCAATTTAAGGAAGCTGGGAAAAGGAAACCAAAGTGAAAACATGGCCCTTCAATTACAGCAGACACTGAATTCTATTCTTGCCATGACAGGGCTCGTGTTGGTGTTTATCTGGGGCTGAGAACTGGTTCCAGGGAAATGGGAGGGGCATGGGACTTGGTGATGTGATCACAGAATGGGTTTGGGTTGAAGGAACTTAAAGAGCAGGTACCTCCAGCATCCTGCCATGAGCTCAACCTCTTCATCACCCTGTGCCACCCAAGAGCTCAACTTCAGCCACAGGTTCCTCCCCAGAGAGGAACTGAGGACAGGAAATCGAGTTTTATATGGACTGGGGTCAGGTCCTGGTGGTCGTGGAGCAGCAGCAAATTCCCATTACAACCAGCAGCACCCAACTGTTCAGCAGGCTGAGGGGTGATTTCATTCGTAATTTGCAATTTTGCCAGATCATATCTGTATGCAAACAAAGTTGATGAAGTACAGAGTATTTCATGTAGGCTCTGGGTAGCTGGAGTAAGCCTGCAGGGGTGGATTTGTTCAAGGGTATACATTTGCTGAGGTGTGTAAGGAGGGTTTAGAAATTCCCTGGGATGGATTCACACAGGGCACAGGAGCTGCTTTGGCCTCCACATCCTGGTGAGCAAATGAGTGGCACCCTCCTAAGCAAATAATCCCTGTGGAGCTTCCCAAGTGATGCTGTACCAGAGATTCCAGCAGATCTCCAGTACTGATGTGCCCCAGATCTGCTTGGCTGGATAAACTCCTGCATGGATTTTGGAAATTGGGAAGAGAAAGGGTTACTGTTGGGATCACTGGAAACTCTGGAGATTTTTCTAAAGCACCTTTTGTTTTGGACTCCCTGATGGGACTTCAATGAATATGGCTTTTTTTGTGGCCTGCTTATAGGAAACTAGTAGTTCCAGCTGGAAAAAGGTCAGTTTTATATAGTATGTGCAAATATAAATAGTTCACATGGGCTCAACTTGCCAGCCAGATGTTGGTACGGATGAATCCTTGTATGCCCAAGGATTTTGTTCAGAGATTAGTATGAATTCTGACAAGTCCAGTAAGTAATGAAGAAATAGCAGGGTGAAGGTCACCCCTGGGATTTCACTCCCTGAAGCCTGACCACTTTAATTATGTGATCAAACCATGCTCGACTGCTGGGGCTCTTCCATCTCACACATCCTGTGGAGGGCTGGGCTCCTTGGCCACCCCTCTCCTCCTGGCAGCACAGCGAGGTCTCCATCTGTGTCAGGGACTCTGCTTGGCCTTTCCCCTGATGTCCCACAGAGCATCTCTCCAAACTGTGCTGAGCTGTTCCATTTGCCAGGAGACCTTTGGGGTGCTGCCACCTCTGCGCCCACCCCCGGGGCTGCCTCCCATCCGTGCTGCCAGCAGGGAGAATGCCACCTTCTGTGCATCCTTCCTGGCCAAAGCATCGCTTTGGAAGCATCTTCCCTCTTCTGCTCTGTCCAGATCCAAGCACAATCCATGGGTTTTTGGCATGATCTTAATTTCTGTGTGGATGAACTCAATTGAAAGCCGACCACCCCAGACTTTCCCAGCTCAACCCCGTGTCCCCCAGACTGGTCACAGTTCCTGGAGAAGTAAAACCCTGCTGGTGTTGCTGGGAGGTGGTTCCCTCACACAGAACCGCCTTTGGGTCTGAAGAGGGATACAGTCCCTCAGAACCATGGTGATTTTCCTTGCATAGAACCACCTTTGGGCCTGTAGAGGGGTGGTGTCACTCAGAACTGGGGTGATTTCCCTCACACAGAACCAATTTGGGTCTGCAGAGGGATGGTGTCCCTCAGAATTGGGGTGGTTTCCCTCACACAGAACTATCTTTGAGTCTGCAGAGGGTGGTGTCCCTCAGAATCATGGTGATTTCCCTCACACAGAACAACAGTGATTTCCCTTGCACAGAACCAATTTGGATCTGCAGAGGGGTGGTGTCCCTCAGAACTGTGATGATGTCTCTCACACAGAGCCATCTTTGGGTCTGCAGATGGGCGGTGTCCCTCGGAACAATCTTTGGACCTGCAGAGGGCTGGTATCCTTCAGAACTGTGGTGATTTCCCTCACACAGAACCAGTTTGGGTCTGCAGAGGGACGGTGTCCCTCAGAATTGGGGTGATTTCCCTCATACAGAACCATCTTTGGGTCTGCAGAGGGCTGGTATCCCTCAGAACCGTGGTGATTTCTCACACACAGAACCAATTTGGGTCTGCAGAGGGGTGGTGTCCATCAGAATCATGGTGATTTCCCTCACACAGAACCACAGTGATTTCCCTTGCACAGAACCACCTTTGGGTCTGCAGAGGGGTGGTGTCCCTCAGAACCAATTTGGGCCTGCAGAGGAGTCATGTCCCTCAGAACCATGGTGATTTCTCTTGCACAGAACCAGTTTGGGTCTCCAGAGGGATGGTGTCCCACAGAACCAATCTGGGCCTGCAGAGGAGTCGTGTCCCTCAGAACCATGGTGATTTCCCTTGCACAGAACCAATTTGGGCCCGCAGAGGGTGGTGTCCCTCAGAACCATGGTGATTTCTCACACACAGAACCAGTTTGGGTCTGCAGAGGCGTGGTGTCCCTCAGAATTCCGGTGATTTTCTTACGAGGGAGGCAGTGGTCAATGTCGCCACATTTTCCTCATCATTCCAGGCATCCCAGGGAAGTGATTGAAAGGCAGGCAGCTCCATGCCCCACCTTCCTGCTGGAGGGCAGAAATGCGTGCTGCTGGGGTGGGTGGTTTAATAACATGTTCCTCTGGAGACAGGATGTTCAGAGGGGAGGTGTGCCCCCATAGAAAGGAATAAATATAAAGGCAATAGTTACCTCTTTTAGGTGTTGCACCTTCCTTCATTTTCAAATAAAAAGGTAATCCCACCTCTCTGCTTGCCTTCAAATTGGCATTTGGGGATCCCAAGTCTTTCTTGGTGCTCCCAATTGGAGTGAAGTGCTTGGCCAAGGCAGTGGTGTTGTCCCTGTGGGGCTGGCTGTGGATGGGGTGTCAGTGTGGGTGGCTTTGCTCGAGGACATTTGCACAAGTGACTTGCTCAAGGTTGTGGATGCAGGAACAGAGCCTCAGCATCCCTATTGCACCAAAATAGAATCAGAGTTTGGTTTGGGTTTGAAGTGACTGCTGTGTCCAAGCCCCCTGCCATGGGCAGGGACACCTTCCACTATCTCAGGTTGCTCCAAGCCCTGTTCAGCCTTGTCCTGGGCACTTCCAGGGATCCAGGGGCAGCCACAGCCTCTCTGGGCACCATGTGCCAGTGTTTTTCCACCAAGTAACAGCAGCAGGAGTGATCAATCACTGGCCAGCATACCCCAGTGAAAGAAGCTGTAATATTTTGACAGATTATGGTGATCTCACACGCACATTTTAATTGCCTCATTATGAAGAGACACAAATAAAACTGGGGGGGAAAGAAAAAAATAACCCACATATATATTTATGGGCTGATGGATGTAGCAGGCAGGTTGGCACATCCATGGGTGGATGCAGAGGGAGAGCAGCCAGCCCACCCTGGCTGCTGCCTCCGCTCCTGCAGCCTGGAGCAGGGATTGGGAAAGAGGTGCAGGTAGCAGAGCAGCAGAGCCAAAGCATCTGAGCCTCAGGGTGCTGAGCACCCCGGGCTGGGGAGGTGGTGATAGAAAATAAATCAGGGTGAGGAAAGGTGTTGAGATCTCCTCCTGATTCTCCCATCCTTGGAAGTGTCCCAGGCCAGGCTGGATGGGGCTTGGAGCAGCCTGGGACAGTGGGAGGTGTCCCTGCCCATGGCAGGGGGTGGAAGGAGATGGGGTTTAAGTCCCTTTCCAGCCCAAACCATTCTGAGATTCAATCTGTGGTTCTCTGACTCCCTCTCCTGACAGGGTCAGCAGCCTGGGGTGGCCTGGCGTGCTCAGCACCCCAAAGCCTGGTCCTGACACCTCTCGGATGCTCTGCTGGGTGGTCTCATGCTTCAGGGGTAGAGCTGGAATTCCTGCAGGAGTTTTGTGTCAGCTCAGGAAGGGGGGGCCAGCAGCTGGCTGGGATGGGGGAGCAGTGGTCAGGGATGCTCAACCCCAAGCCTTGCCCCTGGCCTTGCACCCTGAATCCCTCTACACACACAGGCTGGGTGAAGGGAGGAACTGGAGACACCTTGTTTTGCCTGGAAAAATGACATTTTGACACCAGGAGCAGGCAGAGATCAGCCAGAGCCTGAGGCTCCTTCCTCCACTGTGCTGAATGCAGAATGAGCCTGGCATGGGGGGGCAGCTGCTTTGCATCCCCTGCTTGCCCTGGGGCACCCCCATATCTTGGGGGGGCAGTCCCACAGAGAGCCACTGGAGGCACAGAAAAAAGAAACACAGTCAGGAGCCAGCACTTACCTGAGGGAAAATCACAGCAAAGAGAAGGCCAAGCAATGCACATTTTAAAGAAAAATCTCAATGCAAATAACGAAAATACGAAATAAAAACACAAAAAATATGAACGTATACAATATTAATGCAAAATTATAAATATCTAAAATAAGCAAATAATAAAATATTAATGTACCAGAATATTAATATATTAAAATATTAGAGTATTAAAATATTGAAACACTGCATGTTACAGCAATTACATTGTGTGTCAGCAAGCAATTAAAAGCCAAAATTGCATCTCCCAGCCAAGACTCAGGGTGCGAAGCGCTGTCCCCGTGCATGGGAAGGGGACATCCCCCATCCCTGAACCAGCAGCCACACCTCGCACAAGCCTGGGCTCCCCCTGGCAGCCTTCAACTCCTCCAAGGGCTCAGCTTTCCAGGGCGTTGTCACCGGGCTGAGGAAGGAGATGGGCAAGGGCAGTGCTGGTGAGGAGCCCTCACAGGTCACAGGCCTCCTGCTCCTGCCATTGAGCAGCGCTGAGAGCCAGGGGCAGGATGCTGTCCCTGCCCAGGGCTGGCACATCTCCTAGGGCTGCTCCAGGCTGTGTCAGTGCTCCACTTCCACCCCTACAAACAAGCAGAGGCAACACGAGTTTGCTTTATCTGGTTTCTGTGCATGTGTCGTTATAACCTATTGAGTGTACTTCTGGTTTTTACTTAGCGCGGTGCTAAAATCAGCATTTCGCCTCTCTCTGGTATTTCAGTTTTACATTGCTGGTTTGGAGATGCTGAGATCCTTCAGTGTTATAGTGAAGGAGGTTGGAGGAAAAAAGATTACTAAAGAAAAAAAAAGGAGGTTTTGAGCAGCAGAGTGCCTGGATGAGCTCTGGGTCACCCAGGGAGTGCACATTGCAGGTGGTTTATGATAATTGCTGTAGTCCATGGCTTGTATCTGGCGTTTTTCACCCAAAAAGAGGACAAATCTTAGCCCCCAACAACCCCTCTTTTTTTGCCTGTTGCAGCTTCAGGTGTCTAAATCTGTTGGCAGAATGTTTGAGGGAAACAGTCCAGTATCCCACCATCATTTTTTTATAAGTGGGGCTTTTCCTGGCAAGAAAGTAATGAATGAGTTTTAAGCATGACCATAAACGCAATGTTTCACAACATCATCTGCAGAATACATTTATCTTAGGTGCCCTCCACCCTTTCCACCATCTCCCTCCAGTTTATTTTAACAATGCTGTAATTTTCTATTATAAAATGGGATTTTGCTGTTTAACTCCATGTCGCCTGCTCAGCATTTACGTGTGTGTGTGTGTGTGTGTGTGCGTGCATGCTCTGGTGACATTTGTCACCATCAGAGGCTATTTTTAAGCCTGTTATTATTGAGGACCCCACCCTTGGCTTGGGGATGGGAAGGGGGGAGTGCAGGAGGAGGGAGAGGAGGGAGGGGAAGGAAAGAAAACGTCAGGCTCAGCACACTTCCAGCCTCTGGCCATCAACCTCCCCGGGGGCATGGGAACCATAAGGTCATTTCTCAAGCTCGCTGAGCTCCAGAGCTGTCAAACCACTCTGAGAGTTTAAAAAATGCAAATGCATGCAAATGAATGGGCTGTTTCTCTCCCTCTCCCCCCCCCTCACCCCCGGTTTAAATGACATGAATCACCTTCAATTTTGCCAGCATCCTGTAAAGTTATCGGCTTGCCTAAACGCTGCAGTTAACAGAGCCACATCTCAGGAGGACCAGGGAGGGATAAGAAAGGAAAAATAGCTAATTTCCACCAAAACCCCGTAATTTTTAAAATATATTTTATACATATAAATTATATGTAACTATGCATTTGTACACCCCAATCTCCCAATTCTAATTTTTCTTGCTGTCGAGCAAATAAGCCACTAATTAGGGAGAATGAAGCCTAGTGTCCAGAAAAAACCCTCTATAAAAACATTTCTCAGGGTAGCCTGATATTCTGCTGTTCTGATTTTTGGCACTTAGGGTGATCTGGCAGTGAAAGATGAAAATAGGAAGACACGTTCCTTCATGCAAGAAGCTCCTTTAACACTCAGGCTCCTTCCAAACAAAAATAAATGAGTAGATGATAAAAACAGCAATAGAAATTTAATTGCTCACGCTTATTATTCGGGATACAAAGCCCTAGAAAGGAAGCTGTCTTTTCCTCCCTGGCTCAGGGGTTATTTATTATCTTACACTCCACTTGGAGAAGGTATTAGATTTACTGTCATTTATCGGCGATTTTCAAGGAGGATTTGATACAGAGCTGGTCGGGATCGCAGAGGAGCGTTGCTGGTTAACATGGTTAAGCACAGCACCCTGTAATGAATCAATTTGTTTCAGACAACAGACGTAATTAGCGTGGAGGTAATGGGCACACCATGGGATGAGGGGCTGGAGCATCCTCCCTCCGCTGAAAATGACCAGAGCTGGGTGTGATTCCTGGTTCCTCTGCCCAGCTCCAGGCTTGGGGAGCTGGCGGGAGAGGGCTCCCATGGCTGGGGCTGCCCTCCAGCCCCTGTGAGGCTTCCCTGAGCATGGACAGCTGGACACTGTCCCCATCCCTGTGAGGCTTCCCTGAGCATGGACAGCTGGACACTGTCCCCATCCCTGTGAGCATTCACCAAGCATGGACAGCTGGACACTGTCCCCATCCCTGTGAGCATTCACCAAGCATGGACAGCTGGACACTGTCCCCATCCCTGTGAGGCTTCCCTGAGCATGGACAGCTGGACACTGTCCCCATCCCTGTGAGGCTTCCCTGAGCATGGACAGCTGGACACTGTCCCCATCCCTGTGAGGCTTCCCTGAGCATGGACAGCTGGACACTGTCCCCCATCCCTGTGAGCATTCACTGAGCATGGTCACTGTCCCCCATCCCTGTGGCTCCGCCCAGGCCTGTGGTCCATCACCTCCCTGCAGGTTGCATCATCCTCTGAGACCTTCACTCTCTGGCTCCCACACACCCGTTTTTGGCAGTGCTGGATAAGTGTGGGGAAGATACCTGCAAGGTCTCCCTGGGGAGGGAGGAAAAGGGAGACGGCGTTCCTTTTCCCACGGGAATGTTTGCTGCTGAATCTGATCCCCTCTACAGGCCTCCCAGGCTTCCCAAGGGTTTCTGGCCAAGGTGAAGTGCAGGTTTTCATGCAGAGCCTCCATTCAGACCAGGCTCTTTCCATCCCCAAGGCAGCTGGGAGGGCAGGAGCCATCTGAAGTAAACCGAGTCCCTACTGCTGGTGGCTTGGAAGGAGGTTTGGAGGTTTGGAATCAGCAGAGCCATAAACTGAGCAGGGAAGGATAGCGAGGACATGGCAGTGGATCCCAGGAGAGCTGCAGAGGTGGTGTGGTGTGGAACTGGGGAACCTGCCTGGTGATGTCAGCCTCGCAAAAGGGATGGAGGGGGGCTGCAGTTCTGCTTTCACGTGCCCTGAGTTCTCCTGGAGATTAACTGCTCTGTCCCTTGGCTGTGAACCAAGTGTCTACCTGCAGCAGGGCCAGGGCTGGTAGAGGTGACACTGCATGAACACATGCTCTGTGTCCTGGGGGTTTCCAAGAGTTAGTGTATTCAAAGTTATTCTGTCTGTTTGATGTATTCTGTCTGTGAGGGGATTAATGTATTCGTCGCCTGCTGGAGGAAATCGCTTTCCTTTCCTGGGATTTCTTATGTGGAAGGGCTGCTGAAGCCATGTGAAAGAGGAAACATCTTACAGATTAAAAAATGGCAAAAAAAAAACAACAAAAAAAAAAAAAAAGAATCAGGTTTTCCTCTTGGGTGTGGGCTTTTTGCTTCCGAGTTTTCCTTTGAAGCTAAAGCTGCTCTAGCAGGGGAAGAAGTCTGCCAGATGCACGGGGCATTTTGATACCATGCTGACAAGTCCAAGCAGGATTGGGAATGGAGAGAGCTCAGCTCATGGGAAGAGATAGCAGACAACTCTGTGTCTGGCCAGGTCCTTGCTACCTGGTTGTCTTCCTGAGTGTTTAGGTACACACTGTGACACAAATCCTTGCTTTCCTCCCCATTCCCAGATCCCTCAGCAGGACATTCCTACATGGCATATCCTCATGTGAGGTGACATGTCATAGCTTCCAGGCATGAAGCAGAACTGAAGATCCATAAGGATTGCTCTCCTGCTCCTGCAGGAAGCCGTGACCCTCCTCTATGGGATGTCCACTTATACCAGCCCCAGAAACAATCACGTAGATGATTTGGGCACTCCCTGGCTCATCTCTTTCAAGCAGTGTAGGTGCTGGCTCTTGGCAGTGTCAGCAATACAGCATCACTTTCCCCACATAGCTCCTGGCAGGGCAAATCCAACGTGTGCCTGGAACAATGCTGGCTTCAGGAGAACGCAGAAGAAATGTGGTGGGTAGGGAGTCATTGCACAAGGTTCCTGGGGGAGGGGTGTGAGAGAGAAGAGGGAGCTTGTGGAGATTGTGAAAAGGTGAGCAGGGTGGGAATTGAGAAGGAGATGAGGAGATGGGTATGGAAGCAGAGGATCTGGAAGGAGCTGAAGGTGCCCTGGAGATGCACGGAGACATGCAGGCAGGAGGTGATGGCAGGTGAGGCAGAGGAGGGAAGGCATTATCAGTTGGTAATGCCCTGCTAACGCTCTGCTGTTGGTGCTTTGTCCTAGGGCACTAAATGAGAATATGGCCAATGGCATTGAAGATCTTATCGGGATCCCATTCCCGAACCACAGCAGCGAGGTGCTGTGCGGCCTGAACGAGCAGCGGCACGACGGGCTCCTGTGCGATGTCATCCTCATCGTGCAGGACCAGGAGTACCGCACCCACCGCTCCGTCCTGGCCGCCTGCAGCAAGTACTTCAAAAAACTCTTCACTACCGGCACTTTAACGGACCAGCCCTATGTTTACGAGATTGACTTTGTCAAGCCTGAAGCACTTTCTGCCATCCTCGAGTTCGCCTACACCTCAACCCTCACCATCACCACCTCAAACGTCAAGCACATCCTCAGCGCCGCCAAGATGCTGGAGATCCAGAGCATCATCAATGTCTGCCTTGAGATCATGGAGCCTGACAGGGAGGCTGAGGAGGAAGATGACAAAGAGGACGACGACGACGATGAAGATGAAGAAGAAGACGAGGAGGAAGAGGAGGAGGAGGAAGTGGAAGATTTTGTCAATCAGGAGAACCGAACTGATGTGCAAGAAGTAAGCTGCCACCAAAGCCCTTCTGAGTCCGATCTCACTGAAGAAGCTTACACAGAAGCACCTAAAGATTTTCCAAATCACTTCCCAGCCAGTAACTCCTCTGGACACTTGGGCATGATACGAGACTTCTCCATAGAGTCCTTGCTGAGTGAAAACTTGTACCCTAAGGCAAACATCCCAGAACGGAGGCCAGCTCTGTCTCCTTTCGCCCCCAGCTTCTTCCCCCACCTGTGGAACGGCGACTTCAACTCCTTCCCCCAGCTCGAGGAGCCACAAGTAGACAACGGCCCCTTGGATCTGGTGATCAAAAAGAGGAAGATCAAGGAAGAGGAGGAGAAGGAAGACCTACCTCCACCTCCTTTCCCTAATGACTTCTTCAAGGACATGTTTGCCAACACACCAGCAGCTCCCTTAGGGCATATTAAGGCAGAGACTGACTATAGCACTTATCTCAATTTCTTAAGTGCTACCCAGTTTGGAGGAGTTTTCCCCCCATGGTCCCTGGAGGAAGAGAGGAAAATAAAGCCCAAGGCGTCCCAGCAGTGTCCCATCTGTAACAAAGTCATCATGGGGGCTGGCAAGCTGCCCAGGCACATGAGGACCCACACGGGGGAGAAGCCCTATATGTGCAATATCTGTGAAGTTCGCTTTACCAGGTGTGTGTTGGTCACCTCTGCTGTGTGTGGGGAGTGGGGTGGGGCTGGAGGGGCCACATCATAACCCATGAGTGATTTCTCTGCTGCTCATCAGAGAAAACTCACCAGAGTTTTTGTCCCAGAATAAATGTAGGGAGGAAAGCAGGGCATGATCTCTGTCCCCTTAGAAAAAATAAAAAGGGAGGAAGGGAGGGTGGAGGAAGAAAAAGAACCTACTGATTTTTGTGGGTTGTGGATGACATCCACAGCTCACTGGATCCATCCCTTGCTGGACAAAAGCTTAAATAAGTAACAGGATATTTTCAACCTCACCATAGTTCACCACAGTGGGATCAGAGTGAGCTGGAAAACAGATGGTCAAACAGCCAAGGACGCTTCATCTCTAATGTGCTGAGAGATGCACTGAATTGGGAGGGCCATTTAGCCACAGGATGTAATTAGTTTGGGTTTGCACTTTTTGGCATCAGTGTAGACCACAACCAAATTGCACACATTGGGACGTGACAGTATCTGGGCTCTCTGGGCTTTCTGGGGCTGGAGTGGCCCTAATTATTATGTCTTAGTAGCGCAGTTGGGGTCTCAGTCTCTTCCCCAAAGTAAAAAATGGCAGGATAAGGGGAAACGTCCTCAAGCGTCACCAGGGGGTTGGATATTAGGAACAATTTCTTCATGCAAAGCACTGTAACAGCCTGTCCAGGGCAGTGGAGGAGCCCCCATCCCTGAAAGGATATAAAAGATGTGTAAGTGTGACACCTGGGGACATGGTCTGGTGGACTTGGCAGTGCTGGGGAACAGCTGGACTCACAGAATCATGGAATGGTTTGGGCTGGAAATGACTTTAGAGTTCATCCAGTTCCACCCCCTACCGTGGGCAGAGACACCATCCACTATCCCAGGTTGCTCCCATCACTGTCCACCCTAGCCTGGGACACTTCCAGAGATGGGGCAGCTGCAACTTCTCTTGCCAAGTTGTATTTAGCTGTGCAAATGTAATGTTCCAGCCTGAAACCGTGCTCTGCAAAGCTGGGCAAATTTAATCGGTGAGCAGAGACAAATAGATTCCTGGACCTGCTCTTGCTGAGTATAATTAATATCTAATGAGAACAATCTTTACCATAATAATAAAGCTTTCTGACAAGAGCATGGTATTTCAGCTCCTGGCTGCATGTGAGAGAGAGAGAGAGCCCTATTAAGCTGGGGTGAGAAAACCAGAGGAAAATAATCTGCACAGTAGGCAGAGGCGAGCTCCTGACAATGGCCGGACACCTGGGGTGCTCCTGCATTCAGCCTGTCTTTTCTTCTCCTGTCCCTATGATAATATACGAATGGAAGATATGCAGATGATGAGAATTTGACCTGAAAATAAATTTCCATGCTCCCCTCCATTAACACAGCAGACACCATATTATAATGCGGGGAGCATCGTGCCTCGGGCGGGCATGTGCAGCGTGAGCCATCTCACCCTGGTATTTGCAGGGGAAAGGCCACTGCATGGTGATAATTCCTGCCTGCAGGAATTTGGATCTGGCTCCTGCTGGTGCTGCAGCCCCAGGTTAGCACTGTTCTCTCTGTGGGGTGGGTTCAGCCCTGTGACTGGAGGGACAGCCTGGCCAGCCCCATCCTGTGGTCCCTGTCGCTCTCTTGTGTGTGCTGCTGCAGGTGCTAATTTTTGGTGAGGAACTAGCCTGCCTAGATCCATCACTGACATCTTCCCTGTAACAGGAATATAGAGCTGAGCCCTCCCAGAGGGCTTCCAAAGTCATTTACAGGCAAAGGCAGCGTTGTTCACTTAGTTCAGGGAAACTGAGGCATAAAGCCTAATCCAGACAAGTTATATCAGCGTGGTGGTGGAGGTTGAAAACTCCACACAGAGCTGGTCTAGCATCACCCATTACTAATACAGGACTAAACCTGATAGTTTCAACATCCCCCATGTGCTCAGCATCTTCTAAACACAGGGCACAGGGGTAGGGGGACTTCATCCAAGGGGAAAAAAAATCAGAAAACTGAGACTTGTCCAACAGTGCAGTCCCCCAACATGACTAATGAAAACTGGTCTTGTGGGTCACTCCATGCAGAGCTGGGTGCTAGAAGGTGTTTTCTTTCTTTAACACCCTGAGCAAAGTGGATATATTAAAATATTGATTTCTTTTTAAATGCATTTGGAAGGATTTTGAATAGCGTGCAGCTAATTGGCTTTGTTTGGGGTGGGGTTTTCTTAGCTGTTTTCATCATTACTCTGGTGTGAGAGCTCTCTTTTAGGAAAAGGTGTAGTTTTAAGCAAAGTGGAGTGGTTGAGATGCAGAAAGAGATTTCTACTGGGATTTCCTGAGTGCTGCCACTTGGATTAAGTGTTTTGCTCTCGGAGGAGGGGGGGAATCCCATGCTCTCTGAAAGCATTGGACTTGCACCCACGGTGCCTTCACTGGGGAGGTGCAGGCTCAGATGGTCCCTTCTGGGGTCCCCTGGGAGTGAGAGTGCAGGGAAGCAGAGGTTCTCAAATGGAATCTCAGTGTGAATCAGTCCTTTGCAATTCTTCTGCATTTAAGGCACTGTGGAGGTGAAAATCTGCTGGGGAAATGGAGAAGGTATATTTTCCTGGGGTGAGGAGTGCCCCAACCTCCCCAGCAGATCCCTTCCCCTCCACATCAGTGGGGTCTCTCATCCCCCAGCAAGGACCCTGCGTGCACCTGGACCTGCCCCTCCTGCTGCCCACGGACATCTGATCACAGGAAGCAGGACTTCATTTAATGGCTCATTAATTATTTTTTCCTTAAACAAAGACTGCTCAGCTTCTAGTCTGCTTTCCACCCCACTAGAACGCCGGAGAAAGCGGCAAATATTTCAGCTTTTCCACCAAGACAACCCCAGAGTGCTCAAGGAGATACTGTTCCAGCTGGAAAGGTTAACATTATTTGTTCCTATTATTTGTGTTGTGACAGCTCACAGAGCCCTAATCGCTCTCCTAATGCAATTGCATTAAGGTTATTCACACACACAGAGTGCGGATCTCCGTCGGAGCGAGCCTCCAGCCCAGCTCCCAGCTCACAAACCCCGTGTTCCCCATGGCACATCCCCCTGGGGTGTTTCACCACAGAGCACCTCACCCTCCCAGCCTCTGAGCAGCTCCACAAACCTCCCTTGCGTTCCCTGGAGATGCTGCCGGGCCAGGGAGGACTGGGTTTCTCCCTGTCTGCTGCCGGAGATGGGTAATAGCCTGAAAAGAGCTTTGCCTGTATTTACATTATACAGTCCTGGCACGCAGCGTGTTTATTAGGAAAAGCGATCCTGCTAGGTTAAACATTACCTACAGAGGTTTAAATTAAATTATAGGTGGGGTCGGCAGCTCTGCTTTTTATTAACACTGCCCCCCCTTCGCAGCACGAGCCCCCGCGCTCATCCGCGCGCGACTTCGCCGTTCGGGGTGAAATTCTCCCTGCTGCTGCTTTGTCTGCTGCTGAGCACTGGCTCCAGCCCCTGCAGAGAAAATGCACTGTTGTGAAAACCTCGGGGTAGCACCAGATTTAAAGATGCCACAGTGGGAAGTTGACCTGAGCTTGGCACAGGGACTGAGGGATGCATTTTTTTCCGTGTCTCCCTAAAAAATTTGTAGGTGCAGGGCCAGGCTGGGATCAGTCTCCCAAGAGCAATAAAGCATCATCTCGTGAAGAAGTCACTCTCCTGCTAGGGAAACTCCTTTGCATCCTTGATGGTGTGCAGGGATGCCCAGCCCAGAGCTGCATTCCTCACGGTGTGGCCAACACCTCTGTGCTGCTGGGCACGTCACCAAAAACTGTTTCAATATGGGCTGGGTGACAAAAACTAGTTCAGAGGCAGCACCTTACAAGTTTTGAGGGCTTGACCTTCCAGAAGAAACAGATTTTTGTCTGGTTTTTATGTTATATAAATTAAATCATCATAATATATATTAACATTATTTAATTTATAATATAATTATATTTTAAAACAATAATGAATTGTATATTCTTTACTGTTTATGCTAAAATACACCGTATAGTTTTATATGACATATCTGTAATATATAATAGATTTTTTATATCTAATAATGAAATTACTCCACATGTTCTACATATTTTTAGCCTCAATACTATTATGTTGGAGGGTTCATACTGAAATAATTTTGGAAAGCAATATGAATTTTCCCACTTTGCTCTTTACTTGAACACCACTGGTGCAACCCAGGAAGCAATGTTCAGCTCAGCTGGGCCATAATCAGCTTCACTTTTTATAATCATACTCTTTAGCTGTGATTTTGTTTTTTTTGGATTTTGGCTGCAGAAGGAAACATTTATTTTTTTGGGAAAAAGCAGTGATTGGATTGCCCATATGGGAAAATATTCTCGCTTTTAGATGTTCCCCTTAAAAATACATATATAAATATTTGTAAATAAGTGCCATTGGGATGGATATTACAATATTCCATGGCTGGACTTGAAAAACTTCTCCAAGCTGTGTGGGAGGTTGGATGTGTGCTGGCCTTGGAGACCCTGGCAGGGAAGGGCAGAGAGCCTGGATGCTGCACCTCTGGCAGCATCACCCTCTGTGCTGCTCCTGCTCCAAAAGAAAGCTCCTGAGACACCATGTGGTCACTGTAAGAATAAAAGGAGAGGAAAATCGGCTCCGAGAGGGACTGAATTTAAGCAGTATTGTCCTGCATTTCCAGGTTCTCAAATCCCAACTGATTTCATTATTTGCAGGCTGGAACAGGGCTGTATTTATTTAATAATCCCAGATTTAATTATATATAGATATATTCCCATATTTAGAATCTTGCTTTTTACAAGTATGTGGAAGGAGGATGTAGCCTAGTGGGGATCAGGCTCTTCTCCCAGGGAACAAGGGACAGAACAAGAGGGAGCAGCCTCAAGTTGTGTCAGGGAGAGCTGAGCTTGGAAAATCAGGAAAAATGTCTTACCTGAAAGATCTGTCCGGCCCTGGCACAGCTGCCCAAGGCAGTAGTGGAATCTCCATCCCTGAAGGGATTTAAAAGCCATCTGGATCTGGCACTTGGGGACATGGGTCAGTGGTGGCCTTGACTGGTGGTGTGGTTGGACTTGATGATCTTAGGTCTTCTCCAGCGTTAATGATTCTGTGTTTTTTAGGTTTATTACAGGGATGATTTTTTTCCCCTCCAATTTGAGCTATTTTGAACTCTCTGGGATGGGCTGCAAACTCCTTACATGGAGGGCTCTGTGTGTATGGTGTTTTAGTGCCAAGGAAAGAAAAGGCGAACGCGAACATCACCTGCAAGACCATCCATACATTGGGAGAGGCCCTATGATGAGGGCCTTCCCATCTCCACCCTTCCATCACCCTGATCCCAGCCGGGGAGCCAATCCCAAAAAGAGCAATCCCAACCCTTCCGGCCCACACCGCCTGACCAAGCACCTTTTCTTTTGCAGGCAGGACAAGCTAAAAATCCACATGCGGAAGCACACGGGCGAGCGGCCATACCTGTGCATCCACTGCAACGCCAAGTTTGTGCACAACTACGACCTGAAGAACCACATGCGCATCCACACGGGCATCCGGCCCTACCAGTGCGAGTTCTGCTACAAGAGCTTCACCCGCTCCGACCACCTGCACCGCCACATCAAGCGGCAGAGCTGCCGCATCGCGCGGCCCCGGCGCGGCCGCAAGCCGGCGGCGTGGCGGGCGGCCGGCCTGCTCTTCGCGCCCGGGGGCCCGCCCATGGAGAGCGGCTTCATGATGCCGCCCGCGCTGGAGGAGATGAGCGGCCACCTCGGCAGCACGGCCATGTGCCTTCCCGGGCCCAGCCCCAAGCACTTCCTGAGCGGGGCCAAGGCGCCCTTCAGCCTGCAGGAGCTGGAGAGCCAGATCGAAGAGACGCAGATGAAGCTCTTCAGGCGGGCCCAGATGGACATGGAGAGGAACGCGGGCATCTTCGCCTTCGCCCTGGGCCACAATGAAAACCTCGCTGCCCAACCCTTCTTCCCTCTCCCCAACCCTTGGAGCACAGGCTTCAGTGGCTTGGCGGGGCTTGGCCACGTGGCTCCCATCTCAGAGGCCAGCAACTAAACCCGCGCCTGGTCCCACCATGCATCTGCTCCCATCCCAGCAAGGCTCCCACCCACCCTTCTGCATCATCAGGCTCCCGAGAAGCTCTTTGTCCTCTCACTGCCATGGGGCTCGGGGCACGAGGCTGTCCCTGGGGCGAGCAGGGCATGGGCAGGTGCTGTGCCCCATGGCCACCAGCACTTTAGACTTTGGGGCCATCAGGCACTCCCTGTCCCATCCCTCCACTCATGGCTCCATCTGGGAAGGCCAGGCCAGGACTGCTGCTCTCTTGAACACCCCTAAAAATGTCACTTGCCTTAGTCCAGGGCTCGGCCATCACCACGAGATGGCTTTTCTGTGGGAAATGTTCCCCATTTTCCCACACAAGGAGCTCGCTGGACACTGACAAGCCGTCCAGACTTGGGTTTGTTTTGTTGCATTCCTTGGCCCTTTTGGTCAAAAGGACCTTTTTGTTTTCTTTCTGGTTTTGTTTTTTTTTTTTTTCTTCTTAATTAATTCCCATGTCTGGTGACAATATTTATTCTACAAGGGATAAAGGGGAGGTATAGCAGCCTTACTGGGAGAGGGAGAGAGGGAGGATACTGGCCGCTGCCTTTCTCAGCAGTATATCAGATTTACAGGGCTGGTGAAAGCTCTGACCTGCAGCATGAGTTGGGACCTTAAAAACATTAAAAACATTAAAAAAAAAAAGGAGATTGAACACCTAGCGCAAAGCTAGGTGGAAAAGGGGGATTTTACTTATTTTGGTTCTTTAGCTATTTCAAAGTTTCAAAAGGAGAACCAAAGCCTATTTTGAGTATTTTAACTTCAGTTGCTTGAAAAGGTGAAGGAAAAGTTTTAGAAGAATCAGTAATATTTCAATACTGAGCTTTTATTAAACCCTTGCTTTGAAAAAATGAACAAGTGGGAATTTTGAAATGAAAAAGTCGTTTCAAACCAAAGAGTCAGAATTCGCTGCCGCTGACCATTCAGAAATGTCTGAAGTTCTGTCCTTAATTCCCTCAAATTCTTATGTGATAGTGATGAGAAAAATTTAGAAAACACTCGCGTGTCCCCAAATCTGCAGTGTTGGTGGGAAAAATTCGGGTGTGCAAATATCCCTGCTGCGTGTCTCGAGGGATCTTTCTGGAAAAGATGTTCACTACTGGTGTGTTGATGGTGATAGCATCCTTGACAGCAAGTAGAAATGCTGTTTCTTCCCTGTAGTTGGTTCAAAAGAGAAGGTGGTGACATATGACAGGGTACTCCAAGTTGAAGGTCACTCACATTGGCCAGCAGGTTTGGGCTGACTCCCCAGCATCCCTGCAGACCCCATCTGGTAATTCTTTCGGGGTACAAAAAGTGGCCACTTGGCTGGAATCACCCCGTCCACCTCCTTCAGCCCCAAATCCATGAGCTGCTCTGAAGGATAAAGGCTTTGGTGGCCATCTGCCTCTGATGGCTCCTCCTGGATGAGCCATGGGAGGCAGGCGTGGTGGGATCCCACTTCCACCCCTGGCTGAGGTGGGTTACAGTGGTTGTTTTACATGAAACCAACACTTAGAAATGTAAATGTTACCAATTGGGGCTTTTATTTCTCTTTTTACTATGACCTTCCAACGTCAGCAAAGTCGAAGGGAATGCGAGGAGCGCGGGTTCATGAGGTTTTTGGTTTTTCCATCAGTGGCGAGGTGGCTGGATGAGAATCTGCCCACCAGAGGCAAGGAAGGGGACACAGGGAAGTCAAGGGTTCCACAGCCCTCAGGAGGGTTGAGGGGCTTCTGCTGTGAGACCAACCATAGCAGAATGGCCCCAAGGAACTGCCCAACACTTGGCTTCCTCCTCCCAAAAGAAATCCTTAAAGACTCCATGTGCAACAAAAGTCAATGGAGAGAAAAAAAAAAAAGAAAGAAAGAAGAAAAAGAAATCTTCTTAAAACTGCATCAAACTTTTTCTTTTTAATCCACATCAACTTCTTAAACAAGCGACGTTTTGCAGATGATTGGTTCCTTCAGGTGTTTTTTTGTCTACGATTTGGAGTCATTGTAAAATATCCAAAGATGCCAAGTACTGTATGATCTGCAAGGACTTGAAGCAAGGTGTTTTTTCTGTCTTGGTTTGTTTGTTAGGTGGTTGGGTTCTTTTTTTTTTTTTTCCTATATGTCTAAGTGGGGATAAACCTTTGCAATTTTTCTATTTATAGCTATTTTTATGTGATTGCTTTATGTACAAAACAATGGAAAAAAATCAAAACAAAAAAGTAGAGAGGAACACACACGTACACAAACAAATTTGCCTTAGTTACTCACGGGACAATCACCCTTAACTTTGATTGATGCTAAAAAGCTGATGAAAAAAAAAAGAGACTAGATCACTTCATGTATTTATTAAACTGTATTAATTGATGCTTTTAAATTATTAGCAGGACTTGATTCTCTTGCCTGTGGCCATGGTGTGAAGGCAAAGGCGCTGCAGTTGCTGAGCTGCCAGCACAGCCACCCGTGTGGCCTCAGCTCTGTGGATGTTTGCCTGACACCTTTTGGAAAGCCAGAATAATCACTTATTAATTAAAGATTGAGCTGGTATGGGCTCCAGCCCGAGGGGCTGATGCTGATGACAATTATGGAGTTAAGGTTGATTTTCCCGCATTGGCGCTGGGTTGGGCAGGGCTGGAGGGAGCTGAGCACTGGCTGTGATCACTTTTGGGGTGTAGAGGGATGGTTAGAGAAAACTCTTGTTTCTTCCCGTTTCGGTGTTGTGTGGTGGGTCCAGGCCACAGGTATCCCCGTGGGAGCCCAGCTGAGTGTGAAGGTGCCTTCCTGGGGATCTGCTCCTGTTTCCAGGGCGGGTGTGACGAGCACCAAACCTCGGCTGGAGGGACACGAGCTCTGTCCCAGCTCACGGTGTGGTGGCTTCTGGTTCATCCCACCCTGGCTGCAGCAGGGCAGGGGGATCCTGCCCCTGTGCCCCTGCAGAGCTGCCCCAGCCCTGGCTCCAGCAGCACAAGGAGCTGGAGCTGCTGCAGCCAGTGCAGAGGAGGCCACGGAGCTGCTGCCAGGGCTGGAGCCCCTCTGCTCTGGAGCCAGCCTGGCACAGCTGGGGCTGTTCAGCTGCACCAGAGAAGCTCCAGGGACACCTCAGAGCCCCTGCCAGGGCCTCCAGGGGCATTTTAGAAAAGAGATGGGGCAAACATTTTAGCAGGGCATATTGTCATAGAACAAGAGGAGATGTTTTAAACTGAAAGAGAGGAGATTCAATCTAGATAGAAGGAACAAATTTTTTACAATGAGGGTGACAAAACACTGAAACAAGTTGCCCAAAGAGATGATGACTGCCCCTGGATCCTTGGAAATGTCCAAAGCCAGGCTGGATGGGGCTTGAAGCAACCTGGGGTCGTGGAAGGTGTCCCTGCCCATGGCAGGGGGTGGGACTGGATGACCCTTAAAGGTCCCTTCCAACTCAAATCTTCTGATGATTCTATGATTATATGAACTCAAATGACACAAAAATGAGCCCTCTAATTCATGTGGCTGCACAAAAATTGCAGAATTCCTTTGCTGTTTTTGAATGAGGTGCAAAAGCCTGGAAGATAAGCTCCAGCTGGGAACGGTGGGACTCATCCCACATTGTTCAGCCATTTGGAGGTGAAGTAAACAGGTGCCCTGAGCCTCTTGGGACACCTACGTGTTGTCCTGCAACCTGCAGTGTGATTCCAGCCTGCCTCTGAAGCCTCCCTGGCTTCTGGTGGAGGGTGATTCACCCTCCCCTGCTGGACCTCCCAGGGCTGGGATGAATCACCTTGGGCACCTCTCTGCCACCTCCCAGCGTGATGTGCTTTCCCAGAGCTCTCTGAGATAAGGTTAACCAGAGCAGGGATGTTCCCACCAGCACCGCTCCCTCCTCTCTGCTCAGCTCACGGGACGGCCCCTGGAAAAGCCTTTCCCAAGAGGATGGGATGCTGGTACAGCCCAGGGACCCAGGTCAGGGTTTCTGATTTCTTCCCAGGCTGTTTTAACTGGGAACACTATGGGAAATAAAGGTCTGTGTCAAGCCTCCCAAGCCTGGGGACCAGAGATTCATGCTCATGAATCACCCTGCTGCAGTCCCAGTAAAACTTCCCAAGTTCTTATAGCCACAGGTTATTTTCCTTCCTTTACACTTCAGAGAAGGACTCCACAGCATCAGGTGCTCGGGCAGGGGCCCAGATCTGCAGGCAGAGTCCAGAAATGTGACTTGGGAACAAAGAAATACCAATCCCCCTCCCAGGGCAGGTGGTTGATTGTTGAGCAGCTCCTCTGTGCTTGGAGCCTACAGGACTGTGGCAGGGTCAGCCCATAAACTCTGTGGTTTTGAGCACAAAAAAATCCCCAAATGAAATTTGTGTGAATCACTTTTTAGCTATTTAAATACACCTGTAACTTCTTTTTTTTTTTTTTCAGCTCTTGTGGCTTTTAACCCCATTTTATGCTCACATTCTGGTTTGCTTATAATGCCAGAACAACAACAACAACAAAAGAAGAAATAGATTTGCAAGGGGAGGGTGAAAAAAAAATCTAAAAATCGCTCGGAGGAGCTGTGCATTAATCAGACACTTGGGAATCACAGGAAGAAACCAGCTTCAGTAAATGCTTGTTAGCAACAACATATGGCTAGATGCTTGCTGCTGAACAGCTGCTGTTATCTGCTGGAGCATCCAGGCTGTGCAGGGGGAACAGCACCAGGGTGATGCTGCACAGGCAGCGTTTGCCTGGACCAGGTGTTGCTGCCAAAGGAGCATCTCCTGGCACGAGTGGCAGGGAGCTGGGTGGGCAAACCCTTTCCCTGGGCTTGAAACCCTTTGCTGAGCATTGCAAGAGCCTCTTCCTGCAGTTGTGCAGAAGGAAATTACAGAGAGAAAAAAATATTTGTGTTTTGAGAAGGGAAGAAAGAGCCTGCAGTTTGGGAAGTGAGAGGCTTTTCCATTTGGCAGTCACCTGCAGGAAAAATATAAAGGGAATAATTTTGCAAAGTACAGCCTGAAATGTTTTAGGCTTGAATGTGTCAGCAGGACTCCTGGCAGCCCCAGTGAGGCTGCAAATGCTGCCTGGTCTCTGCTCCACTCGTGCTCTGCCTGCAGCCCCTGGGACCTGCTGTGCCCCCCATCCTTTTCCATCCACTTTGGAGGGGATTAGGGCTTTATTTACAGTCTTGGTGCCCTGAAGCTGGAATATTGTGTGGTTGCAGAAAAAACTTTTCAGGTAAGAGAGTACATGAAGCAAGACCCCAACCATGTTGTTTTAAGAAAATTATGTGCTTGGCAGCAGGTCACCCGTGGCTGGGTTTTTAAGATCTACCATTGCCTGTTGGTACCTCTGACTGTGTGCACCTGTGTTTCTTTCCAAGCCAAAAACAAAAAAGGGAAGAACTGAGAAAAATCCCTTCTTGTAGAAGATACCCCCTATGTAGTCCGAGCTGGAGTGAACTCATCCCCATCCCACCTCCCAGCCCCTCCTCTGGGACCTCCAGCAGAGGGAGAGAGAATACCTGTGGCTTGGAAATACCTTTTTTCCCCCCGTGTTTTCCTATGTTGAACCAATGTTTTACATGACTTGCACTATTTGCTGTAGGGCAGGATACTGTTTAGGTTTCTTTGTTCCAGTCTCTTGTTTGGTTGCGACTCCTCTTGGCGGTCCTGTACACGTACCTGCTGCACATCTTACACCCCTGGAGAAAATAAACTGTTACCTGAAGCACTGAGCCTCTCGTGTGTCCTTGGCGCTGCTCTGGGGCTGGGGAATTCGGATTTCAGCATCAGATTCCTGGTGGGACTTGGTGATCTCGGGGGTCCATTCCAGCAGAAATGATTATGCCATCGAATGATGATGAGCTGGGTGATGGAGCATTTTGTGGTGGCCCTCCAGGGTCACCCTTCCTGTGGCATCTGGGCTGTCACCACGAGGGTGCAGGGGCTGAGAAGAATGAAATTTTGTGCGGGGAAAATAAATGCTGTGTGTAAGTGTAATTGTCGGGGGTTTATTTCTCCCCGTCTCGGCACATCTGCTCGCTCAGCCCCTGCACACTCGAACTTGGGCTGCCCTCGTGTGGCGGCCTGCGGGCAGCTCGGCCACCGGAGCGACGCCGGGGACCGCAGAGGGCCGGGACCCACATCTGGGGCTGTTTTAGGGGTCTCGGCAGCACCAGGACACGCAGGACCCTCCATCACCTCCCGTCTCACCCAGCCACGGCTGTTTGCCAGGAAGAGGAAATGCAAACCTCAGCCACATCCTGAGGGAGCTTAATGGTTGGACTTGGTTTTAAGGGTCTTGTCCAACCTAGATGATTCAATGATTCTTAAGAAGTTTTTACAGCTTAGTTAACCACCACCAACTAATAAGGCCAGTGAGGCTGGAATGTGCCACAATTGTCGGTGGCCTCATGGGAACCCTGATTTTTTAGGGAATTATTCGTGCAGGGTAAGCCAGGACTGGACCCTCTGATGCCCAGTGCTGGTATTTCCCACTTCCCCTCATGGTACCACTAATAATTTAGCTCAATTTGGGCAAGCAGGGCTTTCAAATGTAAATCTTACACAATTATATAAAGCCCATTTCCTTAGGAACTGAGACTAAAAACCATAAATGCAAATGCCAAGCAAGGAGCCAAACAGCAGTGCTGAGCTGCAACCCCCAAAGTTTGATTTTATTTCCTTCTTTCTGCAGGGATGACACTGACTGAGATGTCACAAATCCGATCGGGCTTCCTAATAGTTCATGCAGTGCCTCGAGCCCCGGGGGTCATCTGAAATTCAGGCAGCCAATTTGCAGGCAGGAGATGCAAAGCCAGAGCAGGCAGGGGCTGAGGTTTATAAGGACAGACCCTGTCTGTCAGCTAAAACCTTCCTCTGCTCTTGGGTAACCTCTGGCAAATCCTTGCAGGGATGGCTGTAAACCTGCGTGTCTTTAATGGCTGACTGTTAACTCAGTGCGGTTTGACCAGGAAGAAGTGGGAATTCTGGGATGCTGTGGTCAAACCAATGGGTGCTCGAATTTTGATATTGGCACCTGATGTGGCCAGTGGGTTTTTGGACACACCTCTGAGAACACACAGGGGTTAAAAGCAGAGCTTTGGCGCTGCAAGGCTCTCTTGGGACTTCGAGGGAAGGAGGTCGGATCTCCCTCCCCGGTCCAGCCGCTGCCGCTGGGCTGAGAGGGGCGGCCATGTGGTAGGCCTGGGCCTGGACAGAGATGGGGGTGAGGAGGCCCTGGAGGATGGAAGGGTGGAGGAGCCCCAAGAGACATCGGGCAGCTATTCCCCCCCCCCCCCCCCCCCCTTGGAGACAGACAGACAGACAGACAGAGAGAGAGCAGCCTGTGTCCTTATCTTGAAACTCAGTAAACATGTGCTGGCAGCAGGCAGCCCAGCTGAGGAGATGGGGGGTTGCAGCCAGGAGTCCAGCTGCCTGGAGGAGTTTTTAACCCTTTTTGGACAATGAAAACCTTACAGAACATTAACCCTTCCTAGACGAGTGATAAGAGTGGAGGAGGACAAAGGAAATGAACAAGTGATGGGGGTCTGGACCAGAGAGAGAGAGAGAGAGAGTGAGAGATGTTGAAAGAAGGGAGAAGATGGAGTGGCATTTTATGCTGGACTCTTTCGTGTAGCCATGGACAGAGCTATGTTTCCGTGAGATACAGAGACTGAGTCCAGGGGGAGAAATGTCCCAGTGCCAGAGAAGATTCAGTGTGGGTACCCCTCGGCCCCAGGGGGTATATAAAATATGGGGGGGACGGATGTCCCAAAGGTGAGAAGGTGAGATACTGTGTTTTTCTGGAACTGGACGAAGCATCCTTAAAAAGACAACCCTGGAAGCAGCCCTGATCCCTGTTGGGTGGTGAGAGCACTGGAACAAGGACGGAAAAGGCCACCATGACACATGGAAGGACTCCCTCTCCTCTTGAGGAACTGAAAGTTTGAGCAATCTAGAGGGTGGTGTTGGACCCAGAACTGGTGATTTTGGAGGATGTATTGTATTGGGAATTTAGGGGGGAGGAGGGGGAGAGTGTTTTTTGTGAGGTTTTCATTTTCCTCGTGTTTTCTTTTTTTTCTTTTGTGTGTAGTTTAGTAATTGTTTGTGTGTAGTTTAGTTAATAAACTTTTCTTTATGTTTAAGCTGGAGCCTGCTTTGCTTATTCCTGGTCACATCTCACAGCAGACACCGGGGAAAAGGTGAACTCATGGGGGCTCTGGCTTCGCCAGGCCAAAACCATAACACTCAGTTTCCATAGTGAACAGGACAGGGCTGTCTTGGTGGGACCAACTTCTGCAGTGTTAGCTGGAGTTCTGCTTCGTTGGGGAAATATTTAAGGCTTCACCTCTGAGTTCTCAGAAAAAGGCTTCTCATTTAGGCAGATTTTGTGGTATTTTTCTGGAGTTCTTGATGATAAATTCATTGAAAAATCAGTTGGAAATACAAAGTCCTCGCAGCCTTTCTGAGACAAGGTCCTGGATCTGAAGTGAAGGTGAGCAGTGATTTGCTCTGGGTGTTGCTGCAGGGGTGTAAGCCAGGCTGTGACACCCCAAAATTTAGGATGATTAGGATTCAAACAGGACCTGGATGAGAAAAATGAAGAGTGAACAGAAGCCCTGTGGGAGATGGAAGAAAATCTCCCATGGAGAGACAGTGAGGCCACACCTGCAGTGCTGGGGACAGCTCTGGGCCCTCAGCACAAGAGAGACACCGAGGGGCTGGAGCGTGTCCAGGGCAGGGAACGGAGCTGGGAAGGGGCTGGAGCCCCAGGAGAGGCTGAGGGAGCTGGGCAGGGGCTGAGCCTGGAGCAAAGGAGGCTCAGGGGGGCCCTTGTGGCTCTGCACAGCTCCTGACAGGAGGGGACAGCCGGGGGGTCGGGCTGTGCTCCCAGGTGACGAGAGGAAACGGCCTCAAATTGTGCCAAGGCAGATTTAGGTTGGATTTTGGAAAAATTCCTTCATGAAAGGTCTGTCCAGCTCTGGCACATCTGCTCAGGGCAGTGGTAGAGTCCCCATCCCTGGGATTTAAAGGAGACTTGAACGATGTCCACATGTGGCACCAGGGGACATGGGTTTGGTGGACTTGGCAGTGCTAGGGGAATGGTTGGATCTGATGATCTCAGTGGCTCTTCCCACCTAAATAATTCTGTGATTCTGTGAGCTAAGGGCAATCATCACTGCTGCAGCAGCAGCCCAGATGCAGATGAGCTCCTCCTGCAGCTGCCCAGAGCTCTTCATGTTCAATCAGCTCAGCCTGTGAGAGCGATTTGTAGCTCCAAGCACTTGGGATGCTTTTTCCCTGGAGTGAAAACAGCCAAGCTGGATAATATATATGTGTGAGTGTGTGTGTGTGTACATATACATACAATAAATATAAATATAAATATAAATATAAATATAAATATAAATATAAATATAAATATAAATATAAATATAAATATAAATATAAATATAAATATAAATATAAATATAAATACATATATACACACTTTCAGATTGATCCAACAACCCTAATATATGTATGAACATGCTAATAATGTAATATAATATAATAAATATAACATAACATAACATAGCATAACATAACCCTATATATGTGTGAATGCATTCACAGACTTACACACATCTAATATGCATTTAGCTGTTACCCTCACCAGATATTATATAGAAGACAACAGAATTTCTCCTTTGGGAGGGGAAACTGAGGCACGGGGAGGCACAGAGATTTATTCACAGCGCCCTTGCAGCACACAGGTATCTGTGAGTGTGCTGCTGGCCTGACCTGTACACAGGTGCAAACCATCCCTGGGGGAGTGCTGGGCTTTGGCAATGGCTTCATCAGCCTGTTACATTAAATGTTGGGAAGGAGTATTCCCAGGAAACCCCCCCTCCTTGTCTGCAGCATCCCTCCCTGTCTGATTCAGCAGGGATGATTTGGCCGCTGCGCAAATCGCCATCCGGCTGGCGAGGGTGAAATTTGGAGCAAGAGGGAAAAAGAAAGTGACCAAGAGAGGGCGTTTTCAGCCGAGAGGAGCCCCCGCCCGATGAGCGGGAGAGCAGCGGGACCCGCACGGGTCCTGTATCTGTGATAAAGGCTTGGCTCCGAGCGTGGAGGAACCTCTGCCAACAGCCCACCCCGGAAAAAATCCCACCGCCAGCGGTAAACGCTCCCGTCCCTGGTGATGCTCTGAAGCACCCGAGCGGCAGCGGGGGAAAATGAAACGCGAGCATCATTCCAAACGGCAGGGAGGAGGGAAATTCCTTCCTGGACTTCCCTATAAGCGGCATCCGAGTAAATCCCAGCAGCCGGGAGGGGCTGCAGACGCTGCCACCACCGCCCTGATGGGGCAGGGATGTCCAGAGCAGGGGATGTGGCCGTGTCACACACGGGGGCTCCTTGTTTGCAGCGAAATCCTGCACCGGCCAGTGCCAGCTGCTGCATTAACGCCCCATATGCCCGGCCATATGCTCCATCCACGCAGGGGATGCTGGGGGGGCCTCAGGGGACGAAAAGGGACATCCCAGCACGGGGGAGCAGGTGGGGTTTGGATAGGGCCAGAGGTGTGGGAAGGACGCCTGACAATTGTGAGATGGTGTGGGGTGAAACTCTCTGTGCCCATCAGCAGCACAAGGGGGCTGGAGAGGGCTAGGGACCTCCATCCAAGCTGGGTGGGTCTCCAGAGGAGGAAAAGGGACATCCCAGCACGTGGGAGCAGGTAGGGTTTAGACAGGAACCAGAGGTGTGGAAAGGATGCCCGACAATTGTGAGATGGGCTGAATGTCTCTGTGCCTATCAGCGGCACAAGGGGACTGGGGGGTGTTGGGGGGGTGTTGAAGGGCACCACAGACCTTTTGAAATGGGCCCCTGGCATAAAGCAGCTAAAATGTGGGCAGGAGGATGCTAACACGGTGTAGGAGGGCGCCACTGACACTTTGCAATGTGTTTCTCTAAAGCAGTTTGGCAGCAGGTTGCAATTACACAATTTATTTTGGAGCGGATTTTCAGGACACGAACGAGCTTGGCAAAGTATCACAATGGGAATCAGAGGGTGCTGGGTGCTGCTGCCCTTTGGGAGCACAGCCTGCCTGGGTGGCATGGAGGAAAGGGTGGAGGGAGGAAAGGGTTTCTGCTCATCCAGGTCAGACACTCACAGAGGTGCTCTCTGTGTTCCAGCTCCCCTCAGACACTCACAGAGGTGTTCTCTGTGTTCCAGCTCCCCTCAGACACTCACAGAGGTGTTCTCTGGTGTTCCAGCTCCCCTCAGACACTCACAGAGGTGTTCTCTGGTGTTCCAGCTCCCCTCAGACACTCACAGAGGTGTTCTCTGGTGTTCCAGCTCCCCTCAGACACTCACAGAGGTGTTCTCTGGTGTTCCAGCTCCTGCTACAGTCGAGGGGAGAGCAGTCCTGGCAATCCAGCTACACACCTGGAATGGGTCACAGAACCACGCTTTGGAAATGCTGCTTGCTCTCCATGTCCCTTCTCATGCCGTGTCCCCTTTGCCTCTCGGTCTCCTGGTCACCTGAACTCATCATCCAAAGCTTTCCCCAGTCACCACTGAAGATCCCAGCACATTTAAACAGCCAGGATGGGACACAGCACGGCACTAAAGGACACGTTCTCTGTGTGGAACAGCAGATTGGAGAGGCAGGAGGCTGTGGATGCTCCCAGTGCTGGAAGAAGGGCTAAGAAGGGACACCACCAGCTGAAGATCCACAGGTGCAGCCCAAATAGCCTGGGGTGGTTTGGCTGTGCTGTTAATCCCACAGCACAGGGAGAGGGGAGGGTGGGATCTGCACCATCCTCAAGCCACGCTGTGGGGTGAATGTGGTTTTTCCTGCATTCTTGGTAGCTCAGACAGGTACTGGTGAGAGAGAGAGAGGATACCAGCATGATGCAAGAGGCTGGTGCAAATGCTTGAAAAGACACTTTTTGCTCTGAAAATTCAATTTATCTGGACAAATTAGGGTATTGGCTTCAAACAAAACTGGGGACCTAAGCCTCATTACATTTAATAAACTATCGTGTGTTCTCTCCCATCAGCCTGCACCAGGCTCCCCGTGATTTACAGCCCACAGCTGTAACCTGAGCCATCTCCCTGCTTAGAGAGAAACTCATTTAATCCAAGTCCAGGTCTGAGGCTCCGTGAGGGAAGGCAGCTAATCTTTCTGCCTTAGCTCCTCTATTTGTAAAATGGAAATGGTGACTTTATCCATCTTTGTGGATGGCTTATCGCTTAATCTGAGACTCTGCTGTGCCTTGATCAGGAGCCTGGTGTGAGGGGCTGCATTAGCTGTGTTGTTTGGGATGCTGGTTCCTGTTATGGCTCCAAGGACGGGGAGGAGGGGAGGGAGGCACAGGTACAGGCTCATGCCTGGGGAAAAGTGAGGAGCTGCTTGCTCAGGAGGAGATGGGGAGTATTGAGTATAAGGATAAATGAGTCTTGTGGCCCTAAACCCATTGGGGCCAGTGCAGAGGAGGCCACGGAGCTGCTGCCAGGGCTGGAGCCCCTCTGCTCTGGAGCCAGCCTGGCCCAGCTGGGGCTGTTCAGCTGCACCAGAGAAGCTCCAGGGACACCTCAGAGCCCCTGCCAGGGCCTCCAGGGGCTCCAGGAGAGCTGCACAGCCCCTGGGGACAAGGCAGGCAGGGACAGCACCCAGGCAATGGCTCCCACTGCCAGAGGGCAGGCACAGATTTTGGCACATTGGGAATTAGGAATTGCTGGCTGGGAGGGTGGGCAGGCCCTGGCCCAGGGTGCCCAGAGCAGCTGTGGCTGCCCCTGGATCCCTGGCAGTGCCCCAGGCCAGGCTGGATGGGGCTTGGAGCAGCCTGGGATGGTGGGAGGTGTCCCTGCCCATGCAAGCCTCGAGCTCAGTCAAAGCAGGAGGACACAGCTGCTGTCCTCTTGTTGCTGTCCCTGCCAGTGCAGGACCAAAGCCTGAGAGGATCTGCATCTGCATGTTGTCTTCCAGTGTCTTTATAATTCATGATGGTCTGTCTGAAAGAAGCTTCTGGCAATGTGTTTTTGTTACTGGTCTTAAAATAGGATGCAGAAGAAAGGTTTCTGGGACATAATTCATTTTATTGGCTCTTCTGCACCAGAATTAATTACAGCCATGTTTATTGCTCCAGCTAGTAGAGATGAGTTAGATAAGGGAATTACTTTGTTTAGGACAATGAATAATTTATGTCGCAAATTCGCCAGAACCTTGAAATTTGAAGGCCTGGTTTTGCTTCCTTCCATGTCCAGGGAGCAAGACTGAGCCATAATCCTTGTTTGTGACAAACATTTTATGATTTTTTTCCATCATTGTAATCATGTATTCAAACTCCTGTAGCACAAAACATGGAATTTCTCTGTGTAAGCTGCCTTGGCATCCAGGTTACTTCTGTGTGTGGTGGTGAGAGGTTTGCCCAAGGAATAACCCATTCTGTCCTAGGATAAACACATAATGCACAATAAAACACACAACTGACTGCAGAGGGAGTTTTGATGGCTTTGATGGCTCATCAAATCCTCTGCCAAGACACAGGTTCTGTGTCAAACCCACAACTCCTAGCTGAGCTGGAGGACAAGGTTTTAGAAAGACACCCTGAGCATCAGGGACTAAAAACCTCCCAAACTTTACTATAAATTTGCAGTTTCTTTCCCAAAGTGACTTTCCCCCAGGCTTTGGGCTTCTGATGAGTATTTGAATCATAGAATATCCTGAGTTAGAAGAGACCCACAAGGATGATCAGGAACTCTTGGAATATTATTAGCATTTGTGCCCCAGGGGAAAAACAAAAAAAAATCTATTTTTTCCCAAAGAGGATAGAGCTGTTGTTGAGTTTTCCTGTCCCTGGGGTGGGCACAGCTGCCTGCCCACCTCCCTGAGAGCCTGCACAGCTGTGGGCTGTGTCCTAGGATGGGGCTGGGTGGGTTTGAGAGCCTTTCCTTGGAGATGGATGGTGCATATGGGTTTATCAGCCTGGTCTGCCTGTGTTCTGGAGCAGAGCTGGAGGGCTCTCAGACATTGGTGTCCCTTGGATGATCCCTCACTTCAGAATGAGGAGGGTAGGTAGGAGGGAGAGACAAAGAAAGTCAGGAACTGTAACTTCAAAGACGAGCTGGGATGGGAGCCCGTCAGCTTCTGAGAGGAAAAACAGGGATGGTTTTCATTAGTGAGAAGGTAAAACACATGGCTAGACAAATAGCAATGCCCTTGCATAGCTCTCTTCCAGTCCAAGAAAGGACAGTGGTGGGGGACACTGGCACCCTCAGTGGAAACTGTTATGTCTTAGGAGAAAAATCTATTTATTTTAACCAACTGAGGAATAGGCTTCAGCCTTGGAGTGGCTCCCTTTTAGTGGCACCAGGGTTGCTGCTTGTGCAGAACAGAGGGCTCTGATATCGAACCAAGGCTAAAAGAAGGGACTGAGTGAGGAGAGAAGGACACTGGGGCCTAATCTGCCTCTGCAGAAGCTAACACTGCTCTGAAGAATGCAAGCTGAAGGCTGGTTATCCAGAGCTTACAGTCTGAAGGGAGGTCACCAGCATGTCCCAGCTGCCACAGAGTGTACTCTGTACCACCCAGCATGGGCAGAAGTCCTCTCAGAGCACACAGAAGGTGGGCAATTGCAGGGAATACATGTGTTTGTCAGAGTCACTAAAAGCAAAAAGCAGCAGTGGGACCGTGGCGTGGAGTGAGCAGGCCACGGGATGGCAGAAGAAACCCAAGCCACATAAAGCCCAGGTGCTGAGTGTGGAGGGGCAGTGGGGATTGGTGGCACTGCAGTGGCTTGCGCAGTTTGGCCAGTGTCTGACAGATGATGACAAACACCAACACTGGCTGAAAATTAACACTTAGGGCTTGGATTTTGGATGTGGGTACCTGAAATGGGATTCAGCTGCGGGATTTGGCAGTGCTCTGGTAGCTCTAAATGTGGTCCCTGTGTTTGTTGCTGTGTGGTTGCTTGAGCTCTGGTCAAGCCTGAGCTGTGTCCTGAAGGCCTCAAAGGTCTTTGTTTCTAACACCCATCCTCATGTTTTGCTGAAGCAAAACACAAATAATAGTGGGGAAAAGGAATCACACTGTTATCTATTATTTTTTTTTTTTTTCTTTTAAAGTACAAGTATGCTGGTGTTGCTCTCCTTTGCAGGTGCAAGGAAGGCACAAGTGTGTTGGACCCCCATCCTGCATTTTCTCAAATTTGCAGGTCAGGATTCATCCAGCAGCTGAATTTTTGTCTCCTGCAAAGGCAGAGAAGAGGTGAAAAAGCATGATAGCTAAAAAGCCCCCTGTGGATCAGTCACAAGGAGACAGAGCTGGAGGCTGCTGTGGGAGCACTTTTCAGTGCCAGAAGTGACCAAAGTGGGCAGCTCTTTCCCTTGCTTGGTGTTGGGAGTTGTCAGGCAGTTGTGAGATGGTCTCTGTGCTGGAAATTTCTGTGACAGGAGAGGTAATTCAGCAGCTGCTGAAGTGTGCTGGCCCTCAGCTTCTCCTGCCCTCCTGGACATGGCCTTAGAAGCCATCTTCTGTGTGTGGGAAGATTGGAACACTCCTGGCTCCTCCAGGAGGATACACTGCTGTCCTGGTGAAGAAGTTTTGAGGCAAAAGTTTGGCATTTGTCAGGGCCCGAACACCAAACTTTTAACTGTGCTCTCTCCCAAATCTGCTAACCTCATCCATGCTGTTTGCTCCCCTGCCTCAGTTTTCCCTCCAGGATTTTTAATTCCCATTTACTCTAGCCTTCAAAGCTTACCCCGAGGGGTCAGGTTGGAGGGCATGGGGAGAAGTGGATCATCACAGGGAAGAGGGTGAGCACTTCTCTTTTTTTGTCTGAGCAGGCTGTGGTTTGCACAGAGGCTTCAGGCCTGGGCAAGGATGAGTGTGTCAGCGTACTGCAGGGTTAGATTTTGGTGCAGGGGCACTTTTTGCAAAAGCATTTAGTGACAGGACAAGGGGGAATGCTTGCCAGCTGACAGAGGACAGGGTAGGATCAGATATTAGGAAGAAATTCCTCCCTGTGAGGGTGTGAGGCCCTGGGCAGGGTGCCCAGAGAAGCTGTGGCTGCCCCTGGATCCCTGGGAGGGTTCAAAGCCTTCAAAACCAGTTTGGGTCTGAGTGACCTGCTCTGGTGGAAGGTGTCCCTGCCCATGGCAGGAGGCTGGAACTGGATCATCTTTAAGGTCCCTTTCAATCCCAGCCACTCCATGATTCCCCAGCACCTGTAGGGCACAGGAGGCCCCATGCCACAGGCGCAGCCCTTCAGGGCCCACTCCTTGGGTTATGGGTTCTTTTTCCTTCCCTAACACTGAAATCCCTTCTGAGACAAACCACAGCACAAACCAGAATGCACTGAGTGCAGAGTCAGGCTCTGCCTCCCTAGCAAGGCCTGGATCAGTGTTCCAATGCATTTGCAAGGGTTAGGCCATAGTGTTCACCAGCCACCCTGCTCCTAAGTTTGTTATCAAAGCCTCAGGAATTTGTCAAAGCTATTAGAACATAAATTGTGCTAAACTAAGAAAGAAGAAGCTAAGAAACTGAATACCAACACAACAAAAACTAGATAACAGATGACTGTGAAACACCTAGACTATAACCAATCACAGATGCTAAGGGATTGAAGCAGAAAATGAAAGAGCAAAACAAAAGCACCAATCAAGAAGTGTCTACTTAGTAGTTTATAGAATCTATAAATATGTGTGCAAACAATAAAGTGGCTTCTACTTGATCATATTAGTCAGTTATTCAAAAGTCCTAAATTTCCCACAATAGATCAGTGTCTTTGTGACCCCTGCCTCTCTCTGCTCAGCCACGGGGAAGCTCCACAAGAGCTTCCACTTGTTCCCATCCATCCAAGGCTCTTCAGGACCATGCAGGGAACAGCAAGAGGGCTGAGCCCATCTGTGCAGTGGGACTGCACTGGGGGAGAGGCAGAGCTGCAGCCCCTGGGCTGACAGGGTGCCACGCTGGGCTGGTGGGCTGCAGCAACACCCCATATGAACCTTGTGCCCCTCTTCACAGGATCACAGCATGGTTTGGCTGGGAGAGACCTTGGAGACCATCTCATTCCACTCCTTGCCATGGGCAGGGACATGTTCCTCTAGATCAGGTTGCTCCAACCTATCCAACCTGGCCTGGAACACTTCCAGGGAAGGGGCATCTTCAGATACGCCCTGATTCCCCTTCTTCTGATGACTCCAGAATTTAGTCTGTAGTATACAGGCATAAGCAAGCTCAGCCTTGTGCTTAGCCACTAGCAAAGCATCTTCCACTTCCACTGTGTTCCCTTGGCCCTCAGATGGAATTTCCAAGTGCTGCCTTGTTGAAATGGCTTTAACAGCATCTTTGGACTGTGTAAGATCAGACTTCAAGGTGTCCATCTGAAAGGTGGCTGCTGCAGTCTCTCCCACAAAAGATTTGTGTCCTTTCAAAACCCAATCTCCACCTGGAATTCTCTGAACAGCCAAGCTGACAAATTCACAGACAGAGGTCTAGTAAGGGAGCAGCTGGGGTTACATTAGCACCAGGCTGTACAATACAGTTTTTTCAACACAAAATCTAAATAATCTAAGTAATCTAAAACCAGGGAGAAAGTTTTGTTCCAGTCAACCAAGAGAACAGATTTAAATTTCCATATTTAAAATCACTGCAATGTAAAGTAATGCTTCAATGAAAGCTCATGAAATATATTTATTCTGAATGATATGAAGGGAAAAAGGGAGTAATTACTTAGCCAAGCTATAATTTCATTCATTATTATTAGGTGGATTTAGATTACTTGCTCACTCGAGATTAGAGATTTGAAATACATGGCTGAAATCCTCTTTCTAATCCAGAATTGCTAAATCCTTGGGTATTTCTCCACGATCATGCTTTGATTTGCGTCTGTGTTGATGTTCAGGGCATGATTTCAGTTCTCTGCCAAATATTTGTTCCTTTCTTCTCCCCCAAACACAGTCCCTGGTTTTCCTGATAACAAACACTGTAGACAAACCAACAGCACCAAGGTTCCACAAGGCTCCCAGCATTTCAGATCTCAGCACAGTGTTGTGATTATAAGCTAAAAGCAAAAGAGAATTAACTTTATTGAAACAAAAAGTGCCAGCAATGTGAACCCACTTGAAAATGTGATTTTCTTTTTTAATTTTAACAGCTCTGTATAATCATAGACTGGGTTGAGTTGTAAGAGACCTAAAAGATCATCTAATTCCAAGTGGGCAGGGACACCTCCCACCATCCCAGGCTGCTCCAAGCCCCATCCAGCCTGGCCTGGGGCACTGCCAGGGATCCAGGGGCAGCCACAGCTGCTCTGGGCACCCTGGGCCAGGGCCTGCCCACCCTCCCAGCCAGCAATTCCTAATTCCCAATGTGCCAAAATCTGTGCCTGCCCTCTGGCAGTGGGAGCCATTGCCTGGGTGCTGTCCCTGCCTGCCTTGTCCCCAGGGGCTGTGCAGCTCTCCTGGAGCCCCTGGAGGCCCTGGCAGGGGCTCTGAGGTGTCCCTGGAGCTTCTCTGGTGCAGCTGAACAGCCCCAGCTGTGCCAGGCTGGCTCCAGAGCAGAGGGGCTCCAGCCCTGGCAGCAGCTCCGTGGCCTCCTCTGCACTGGCTGCAGCAGCTCCAGCTCCTTGTGCTGTTGCAGTACACAGCATACAGCAGGTACACAAACTTGACAAATCTTCTTTCTTGGGCTGCAGCTGCCAGAGATGAATTCTAACCCCTGTCCCCAGTTGCTCGGTCCCTTTGGCTCTGCCTGCCCACGAGCTGTTCCTGAGTGTGGGGATGTGTCAAAGGAAGGAGAAAGCAGACAGAGCTGGTGCTCCAAGAAAAAGGAGTTGACCTCAGTTGGATAACTGGGGTGGCTCCCATAGTGCTAACGGGGTTATGCCAATTTATGGTAGGGAAGGACTTTTTTGGTCCTTCATCTTTTTGGAAGGGGGTTTCTAAATCCTACTGGTTCTCACTTAGCCATTTCTCTTGGTGTTAATGTACTCCAAGAGGATCTCCAAGGTCCCTTCCAGCCAAACTATACTGCCTGTTTGCCCTTGTCTCTGTTAGGGGAAGAGGTTATTGTTTCTGGGTGCTTGTGTGATGTGAATCCTCGGTAAGGTGGAGTAGATTCTCATTTCAGGTTGCACAGTCAAAGGGGATAGGCATCCAGTCCCAAGACTTTGCTCACTGCAGTTTCACCCATGGAAATTTCAGCTACAGAAAGGGTCGCAAGTTTTTACTTTGGGGCACCAGGATGTCACTTCATGTTCACTGCCACATCCTAGCAACTGAACCTCACATCAAGAGATGGAGCAAGGAGTGGTGCTCAGGGACCAGCTCTGAGTGTTTAGGCAGCTTCTGAATTGTGGCACTCAGCACCCTGCTCATTAGTATGGCTGGAAAAGGCATCCATGTTTTCCTATGTAAAGTAAAATAAAACAAATAATTGTATGAGGAGGGGGAAAAAAACCAACCACATTTTGTAAAAAAAAAAAAATCTCAAAAACAAAACAAAACAAAACAAACCAAACCAACAAAATAAAAACCACCAGAAAACCAGTCTTGTGGAGAGGCACCTCCAGCCCTTTTGGTTTTTCATCAGCCTAAACAAATGCTCAGGACGTGAGTTTGGGTGCTGCCCAGAGCTGTAACCACAGTGGTTGATGTTTCAGTCACGTCTGGTTTCTAGCTGCTACCTGCTCTCACTCAACTGATTTTTAACTCGCTTGGCATTTTCTGTGCGTGCAAGATGTTTGATTAGAGCCCTTGTGTTGCGTGTGTGGAAATAAAAGGCCAGCCAGGAACAGACAACTGATTAGGCATTAGGTGAGCTATAATCCTCCCTAATCACATTTCTAAACGTGGTAGTTGGAGGTGGGATTAGAGTTATTAACATGCGGACAATAAAGCATATAATTTATTTAACAATTACTGGCTCTTTGTGAAGGAGGGTCTACATGAGATGCAACCACACACCAGCTCCTTCATCCTGTGCAGGATGGAGCTGCTGTCAGTGACAAAGCTGGCAGATAGGGATGGATGTCCATTGACATGAAGGGCAGGAAAATAATCACAAATTCCTCCACAGGACCCCTATAGGAGAACACTTGACATCTAGATATTAAACAGTACAAAAATGGAAAAAAAAGAAACTCCAAAGCTGAAAAAAAATTTACTGAAGTTTCCTAGTCTTCTCTTCCTGGACACACTGAAATGCAAATGTACAGTAATCTAAAAAGCTGTTTAAAAACTTGTAGGATGAACAGGAGGCAAAGGCAACAGCTGGCAAGCAGTGATGTTGTGCAAGATCAGCAAGGAAGGGAATTCCAGAGCTCCCAGACCAATCCCTGTCCTGACCCTGTCATACAGCTATGCTGGGCACTGTGGTGTTACACCAGAGATTTGCATGCCAGGTAGAAATTCTGGTAGTCAACAGATTTGTATTTTAATTCTTGAGTTTATCATGCCTGCCTTTGAAGAACTGAGGCTCCATCTTGTGATTGTGTTGAGGATGCTTGGGACAGCAAGGTTTTTTCCTTAGTACTTTAAAAAAAATGAAACAAAACAAAAGTCCCAAACCTGACAAGCAGACCCAAGCTTGAGACCTTTAGAAACACCAAACCCCCCAATTCTGCACCCCAGCCTGTTGCCTAGGATAGGTATTACCCTACTGAAGGGTAATTCCAAGTGGCTCCAAGAAGCATTCAGGTCTGCTGTGCAGCAGGACAGAATGCCAAAGCCCGGGGGCATCTCAGCCTGATCCCAGCACCAAGCAGATGCAGATGAGCAAGCCCAACACACAGAGCTCTGTGTCCATGCTCTCTGATTGCTGCAGTCCAGGAAAAGGCGGGGTCCTGGGCCAGATGCTGTTTGCAGACAAGTTTTGGGCATGGTTTGGGATGTAGGTCAGGCCAGGGACCATTTGCAGCAACGTTTTCCACATGCCTGCCCTGTTTGGAAAGAGGAAAGTCTGGCTCTGTCTGGGTATTGCTGGTTCCACGCTGGCTGCATCTCTGGCTGTGGCACCTACACCATGCTCTGCTGATCTGCTCACACTGCTGCAGGAGGGGGAAAATGAGACTGCTGTGGCCAGCCTCAGGCCTGGTTCCAGGTTTGGACCCTGCAGGTTTAGACCCTTCATGCTCTGCTGTGTGTCCAGAGCCAAGCTTGCAGACTTGAATACTGAGGTATCTAAAAGTTAAGAGGCTACATTTATAGTCGGGGCAGAAAAACAGAGGGAATTCCTATCATTATTCATCTCACCCTAAAACAACCTCTGAAACAGGCCAGATGAACTGTCCTCTAGAAACTTTAGGATGAGTAACTTAGACTTTGATGTCTAACTTCTAACATTTGGTGAAGTGCATCCAACCATCTGTCTGCTAGGATTTGGTGTTGGAGATAGCCTCAAGGCACTCTCAAAAGCCAGCACAGGCCTAGCCTGTAAATCCCACAAATGCCTTTTAATTTATTTTTTTTTTTTTGGAATATATTATAGAGCAAAACCACGTTACAAATATTGTTGCATGGGAATGAGGTTGGCCCTGTTCCCCTGATCTTCCTCCTCAAGGCTTTGTTCTTGCCACAGACAGCAGCCATGCAATGCAGCTCCTGGCTCAGAGCACGGAGATCTTCCATGTAAAGCATTCTGTGAGAGACCTGGCAGCCTTGCCAACAGCTGAAGCTGTAGTTGGGTCATGTCACAGACTTGAGCCATATCAGACACCAGAAAATTTTTGTGCTCAGAAAAGGGCAAAAAGACAGGAGAGGAGAATGGCAGAATTCATTCATGGGGACAATCCTGTCCATCTGGATCATAAATGGTGCTGGGATAATTCTCTCACTCTTCTCTGCTCCTCACCCTTTTGCTGGGAAGCAAGCTAAGAAGAGATACTGATGTTCTGTTTAAAAAAATATTTTTTTCCAAGCCACTAGCCTTAATTTTTAATTGTACTCCAAGTGTAAATTGTCACAGATTTTCTTCTGGCTTTATCTAGCAGCAGGAGACCACTATCTACTGACATTAGCTGTTAAATAAGTGCAAACTACCTGTAACTGCAGCATTGCATGTGCCCGGGGAATTTGTGTAAGCCTGAGCTGATGACAGGGATGGACTTCTGGAAAAAAAAAAACCCAAACCCTAGAACATCTTAAAGAGGCAGAGTTGATTCATCGAATTATGTCTTCATCTGAAATTGTTGTACTTGCCACTGACACAAATAACCTGTGAGATCATGACTGAAAGAGGATTCAGAGGGAAAATATTCTCCCCTATCATTTTGTTAACTTTGTGCCTTTGACAGCACATCAGTATGTCTAGACAGTTCCACGGGTAGGCTGGCAATCAGCTGTCTGGCACTGACACGTGGCAGGTGAGACACTGCAGGTGCCTCTCCTCCGGATCAGCTACAGGAGAAACAGGAAGGATGATCACAAAGAAGGCCAAGTGTCTGGCTGTCACTTCTCTAAGCATTTTCAGGACAGGGCAGTTCTCACACAGAGCATTGTGGCTGTCAGTGCCCATCAGCAGAGTCATTAGAGCTTGTGCTGGGCACTTTCCCTGGGCAGAGTGACTGCTGGACTCAAACCTGCTCCAGGCATGTCTCCATGGTGTTTCTTAAGAATGGACAGAGTTCAGACTGACATTCCCTGACTCTCTTACTCCACAAACAGTGTAATCACCTGCCAAGTTTGGTGCATTGCAAAATCCACCAGGGCCTGGGTAGCCAGCCAGCCCTGAGCTCCACACTGTGCTGGTCACAGAACTCACAAACCCTGAGATACTGAGCTCCATCGAGAGGTTTTCAACTCTCATTAAACTATAGATGAATCCTGGAAACAGCTTTCCAGATGATTCTTCTGTTTTCTTTAACTTCTAAGGGGCTTTTTCTTGCTGGTGGGCCAGAGTTCAGCTGAGCTTCATACACGAAACTGAACAATTGCACCCAATTCAAGGTCCTCCAAAGCATTGTACTGTGATAAAATCACCCACCGAGTGCTTGGGCCAAAATATTTAGCCTCTGCCCTGCAAACCACAAACATCTATCCCCTTTCTTATCTAAGGAGAAGTCTGTGGTTACACTGAGCAGAGTTAATGTCAAAACTACACACAGAGGACAATGTGGGTCCTTGACTCCAAAATAAAAAACCTCCTTTAAATCTTTACCTAAATCTTAAGTTTAGCTTTTAAGTTTGTGAAAGACACTTGCATTCTTTCTGCAAAGAAGACATAATGTCCTTGGAACATTTCCCATATAATGTCTTAATATCTGCTTGAGGTGCAAACTGTTTTTTTTTTTTTTTTGTTTTGGTTGGTTGGTTGGATTTTTTTGCTTTAATCTTCAAGCCAGTGGATGAGAGCAAGATGCTCCTTCTGAAGGTTGATACTGTTTTTCTTCTGTTGCTGTAGACTCCGAACTGGTGCAGATTGCTCTTTGTGCAGGCTTGGAAAGCAATGTATCTTGGAATGAACACATAAAGCAGGATCATTGAATATTAGCCTCTTCCTTTGTTTCTTGCCCTTTGCAGACCACTGCCTCTATTTCAGATGCTGCTCCTTTTTATTGTCCGTGGTGTCAGCTCCCATGTTTTCCAAGGTTTTCATCTTTTGCAGCTCATTTTTGCCCTGCTCCCTGCCATGACACACATCAACATACTGATTAATTCTGAATCTGACTTTTGTAGCCTGTATGCAGTGATTTCCTTATCTCTGCTTCGTAAAACTGTATGATCTGTAATCTGCTTGCCTGCAGCCCTGTCAAACTTGCATGAAGGAGCTGACTCTGCCAGACTGCAGTTTCAGGTTTGGTTTGGTCACATCTACCACAAGATATACCTCTCCATTTCCATTTCCACCAGCAATACCACTCTAAAGCATTTAAGTTCTCATTTTTGTCTGACCTTTCCTCACCTGTAAGCGTGGAGATCTGAAAAATCAAAAGCTGTCCTTGCCTGTGGCTGGAGGCTGGGAATCTTTTCTTACTGCCATGTTTCATAAATATTGACAAATTACTTTTACAGACCAATTTTCACAGTGCAGAAGGTGTAGTCACTGAGAATTGGTGTTTTTAAGACAGCTGTCTGAAGGAATCAGGGGCGCACATCTCAACATGAAGAGCAGGGACTGCATTTGGGAAAGCAGTGGCTTTAAAAAGAAACTTACTGGTCACTGTATCTATTCCTAGTTTTACATGGTAGCCCAGAGAGGAAAGAGGGCCTTTGAACGTATAAACAGATGACAACTGAACAAAGGCAGAGAACTGTTGTACCACTGTAAATGAATTAAAGGGCTGTTCACGGTTTCAATGTTCATATTTAAAAAGAAAATTGAAGAGGTAAAGAAGTTGTGGGATAAACCTGAAAGTTTGGAAATCCTCCTAGCAGGGAAAGACTAAAGAAACTTGGTTTAGAGTGTTTACTTTAGAAAAAATCCACTGAGGTGTCTCACTCCCAGTAGCCAAATATTTACATGGGATAAAGATTTGTATGTGAAGACATCACTGTGACAAAACAAAACCAACAAAAAGGTATAATGAGATTTGATGGCTTGAAGATAAAAGAGAGAGGCCTCCATTTTCACCACACCAACTTACTTGGCAGATAGGGGATCCTTCTCAACCCAAGTTTGCCATCAGAGCTGAGCTGCCTTTCCTGCAACAGCTCACAGCTGCAAAGGTTGCAGACTGAAGAAGGGATCCTCTGGGAAAATTATGTGGTCTTTGAAGTGAGCAACATACCGTAATGGTTGTAATGCTCCATCTTAGTTGAAAATTTGTAGATTCTGGTAAAATATTAATTTTTAACCTCTTGCAGGCAGATCATGGCATGAGGACAATGACTGCCCACATATTGCTGAGATGTGGTCTGTGTGGCCAGCAAGGCACCTCCTACGTGTAAAACAGGGCAAAACTCCCTTCTGCAGAGTGGAGTTTGCTGTGCTGAGAGAGGACAGGTGCCCACCCCCAGTTTGATCCCAGACTGGGGGAGGACACAGCCAGCTGACTCTTACACCACCCAGCAGTGCCAAGGATATCTCCTCGTGCTCTCCCCAGCTCCTCATAAACACAGCAGCTGTCACAGCATCGCTCCAGGGCTGTCCAGAGCAAGGAGCTCCTTCTCCTGTCACCCCAGACAAGGAAACCAGCCCCTGGTAATGCAGGATGCCAGGGATGGAGGCTCTGACACAGGCTTCCCTGGGGATTACACAGAAAAACTATCAGTTGGCTGCAAGCACTGTGAGATGGATAGGCAGGTTTTTTTTGCATCAGTTATTCATCATGATACATGCCAAGAGCTAAAATAAACAACATGACAGCTCTGTAGTGATAAAGTCCCACTATATTTTTAAGGCCTAATTTTTTTTATGGCAACATTTTTATTTTGTGTTATCTTCACCGGCTCAACAGTAATATATGTTTTATATCTCTAAAAGAATCTAAGCAAGAAAGGATTTGTCAAGTCCTTTAAAGTCTTGCTTGATTTATTTAGTCCATCAGAATAAATCTTTTAAGATGATAACTTTTAATCAAAACTTTAAAATGGATAATGTAATACATCACTAGTTTTTGAAAACAAGGAGAATGGCCAAAATCCGTAAATAAAGATTTGTTAGGCCAATAATAACAAAAAGAAAACTTCTACCTCAAAGTGTTCTAAACACGTCTTCAACTAGTATAGACAATATATACAGAGATCACTCCCAACTCAGCTACCAATCTTGCACAGATGGCATAGAAAACTGGGGTAAATCTCATTGAGACTAATCTATACAAACATATGCTTAATTAGCATAGTGCATCTTACACAGTGTAAAACAGAAACAGACTGTATTGCAATAACTGATCACGGCATAAATTGGTTTATTTTGATCCTTCCTGCAGAGCCACAAACTATTTGTTATTGATTATTTTGCAGATTTCAGTGTAATGAATTAATGTTAGTTTCCTGGAAAAAGCAAACTAAAAAAAACTAAAGATGATAAAAAAATAATCATACCAGGTTTGCATTTATGCTGAATTTTGTTTCTATGACTGGTCCCACTGGCTTGTTCACTGCATAGATTTAAACACGTACTCAAATCCTTCCTGGACCAAGGCCTACCATTAATTCAGAAACAAAGCTATTGTCCCCCAGGCCTGCTCAGAAATTACACTTGTTTATTTAAGTCAATAGAGATAAACTTGTGTAAATCTCTTTGTAAACAAGGCTATTTCACTTTAATGATGGCTTATTTGGGGTTACCATAAATGTGTTTCTAATCAACTAATCCAAAATAGAGGATGTAGGCAGATGAATGGTGCAGTATTTGGAAGAATAAAAAAGGACAAAGGAATAATCTGAGGAAAAACAGAAATGCTGGCAACATGAAAAGTTTCTACACAATAAAAAACAGAATTGGGAAAGGAAAAGCCAGTTTCAGTGCACGAAAGTTTCCTGTCAATTTCAGCACAAAATCAATCAAGATAATGCAGCAGAGGAATTAAAAACTTGAGTGTCTGATTGTGTCCAAGTTGTCTGTCAATTCTTTACACTTTGGGTTACTGAGGGCAACTGGGTGTATGTGCACAAAGGCACTAGGAATTAAGGCAAGTTAAGGCAGTTAAATAATTTACTCATCAAAATCATACAGTGTAAATTAAGAACAGATATATAGGTCTTCTCATTGTGCTTTGAATGTCTCAAGGGGGATGTCACTTCTAAGGATTATGTCTAATTCCATTCCATCTGATGAAAGCACTGTGCTTTGTACCACAAACACCAACCAGTTTGTGCAATGATGGGTCAGAAAGGCAGAACTTTGCTTTTAGCCTATTATTTTGAATAGTGGTTATTTCTTAAGTCTGCTTTGCCAAGGGGATAAGACAGACACAGCAGGCTTACATCAAGAGCTGTCAAGTTTTATTTTTTGTCAATATTTTTTTCACTGTGGAACTGATTCCTCTTTTTTTTTTTTTTTTTTTTTTTTTTTGGCTTTGTTTTGAAATCTTCCAACAGCCCAGTCTGAAATGACAGTGATTTGTGTAATATTGGAAACATACTTCTGCATTTCAGAAGAGGCAGTGAACAGATTTGTGTTTCAAGGTTTCAGAGGTTGTTCATTGCATTACTGAAATAATGAATAATTTCAATATTGGCAAGATAAGAATAACAGAAATATGCAATGCCTTTTTTATGTATTTTGCTGTTATTCCTAGCCATAGGTTCCAGCATATTTTATTAAGTTTGAGAAGTTTTGTATTTAATTTATGCTGGTATGACTGAGTAAAGTTGCTGTTTATTTTGGAGATTTTTATCCCTCATGCAATGGCTTTATTTAAATTTATGATGCTAAATCTCTTCTCTAGACACTTTAATGCAATGCCCGTTTTGACGCTACGCCAGACATTACTTGTCTTGAAAATCAACTGACATGCTCCTCATGATGTGATGGGGAAAGCAGAGTGTGGTTTTCTCTTTAACCCTCTTTGTGCAGCCAGAAGAACTGGTACAGCATGAAGCTTATGTGCAAGCTTGACAAAGATGCAAGGAAAAGGGGTTTAATCCATATTTAACTCTCAGAGGGAGACACAATCTCAGTCCTCCAAGAGGTTTTTCATGCTGGTACCAACAATAGGGGTGTTTTTTGTTGTACTGCTTCCCCGTGGCAGGCAGTCCTGCAATGGCAAGGACAGGCTGTTTCCATGTTTGGCCATGAAGTAATGCAGAGTGAAAGGGGATCTGTGTCTTTCACAGCTTCCAGACTCAGCACCATTCCCTCTTTCATAATCTTTTGCAGATTTGTGCAAGGGGAAAGTTACTTCCATGTAAGTTTGGAGAGAAAATAATGTGCTCAGATGGCATTAAGAGAAAACAGGGAAGCAACATTGCAGCCAGTGATGCAAGAGACAAAGCACCTATTGAAATACAGAATAGTTCTCCAACAGAATGAGCTAAGAAATCTAGGAACATTTAACAGTGGTTTTCCATGGATTTGCGGCAGGTTTTATACACAGAAGTAAGCACTATACCCTGATTTGGATGGGAACCACAAGGACCACCAGCCCAGCTCCTGCCCTGCACAGACCCCCAGCAATCCCACCCTGTGCATCCCTGGCAGCGCTGTCCAAAGGCTCCTGGAGCTCTGGCAGCCTCGGGGCTGTGCCCATCCCTGGGGGGAGCCTGGGCAGTGCCAGCACCCTCTGGGGAAGAGCCTTTCCCTGAGATCCAACCCAAACCTCCTGAAACAGCTCCAGCCATTTCCATGGGTCCTGTTAGTGGTCACCAGAGAGAAAAGATCAGTGCCTGACCCTTCAGCTCCCTTCATGAGGAAGCTGCAGACCAGGGTGAGGATTTCCCCAGTCATACATGGTTACCTGTCTTGAACTGATCTTTTCATATCACACCTCTGCTCAAAGCTTTTCAATTTTTTTCAGTTTAACACATCATTTTGACATGTTGGTAATAATGACTTCAACACAAAAACTATCTACTCTGCCTCCAAGACCTGTCCTCCTGGCATTGCACTTTGCACTTGTCTCTACTTTCATGCAGGGATACCTGCTAGCGTTGAGTCATTCAGAAATCCTAGGTGTCTTTGAAGTTATCTGGTATTGATGTTGTATTTCCTCTGGTCATAGGCTTTGGGAAGTCAGCATGTATCCTCTACAGCACAACAGAGCCAGCTACTGTTTCTTGACACTTTTTTTAAGTCCTGGGCTATTTCATACAATCACAGAGTGGTTTGGGTTTGAAGGGACCTTGCAGATCATCTTGTTCCACAGGCAGGACACCTTCCACTAGACCAAGTTGCTCAACCTCCTTTGTTCTTTTTAGCAGACAGATGATAGATACCACTGAGCTGTTGCTGTCTCTGCACACGACATCCTTTGTGAGGATGTCGAACTGCTCCCACACACTCAGAGACCTTAAGGTGGATGCTCATGTTCTCACATGGCAGCCTAAAATCCAAATGGGACTGACAGCCATTTGTATCTAACTGCTAATGTCCAAAATGTGCTGAGCTATGTGGCTTGAGAAACAGGAGGACCTGGAGTGAGTCCAGAGGAGGCCACGGAGCTGCTGCCAGGGCTGGAGCCCCTCTGCTCTGGAGCCAGCCTGGCACAGCTGGGGCTGTTCAGCTGCACCAGAGAAGGTTCCAAGAAGACCTCACTGAGGGTCTTCAGTACCTAAGGGAATCTCATAAAAAAGATGGAGAGCAACTTTTTACAAAGCAGATAGTGAAAGGAGAAGGGGAAATAAGGAAAACTTAGATTTGATTTTAGGAAAAAATTCTTGCCTTTAGGGTGGTGAGGCTCTGGCACAGGATGCCCGGAGAAGCTGTGGCTGCCCCTAAATCCCTGGAAGTGTCCAAAGGCAGGTTGGACAGGGATTGGAGCAACCTAGGATAGTGTAAGGTGACGCTGCCCATGGCAGGGGAGTGGAATGAGATGAACTTCCAGCCTTCCAAACCAAACTACTCTAGGATTCTGTGACTAATTAACAGGACACAGCAATATCCAGCTTTGATGTCAGGGATCAAGTTTTGCAAATGGTTTTACTAAATCAAGTATTATTTCACAGTTTGGATTTGGATTTGCATGAGACCTTTAAAGGTCATCCAGTCCAACTCCCCTGCCAAAGGCAGGGATATCTTCAGTGAGATCAGGTGTCTGAAAGCCCTGTCAAACCTGACCTTGAATGTTTCCAGGGATGTGGCATCCACCAGCTCTCTGGCCAACCGGTGTCACTGCTTCATCACCCTCATTAAAAAAAACTTCTCAATGCCCAATCTAAATCAATGCTCTTCCTGGAGCTGCAGGCATAGGGCTGGGAGCTCTTTCTAGATCAGATGCACATCCTGTCTGCCTTCTCCACAGCCACACTGCTTCTGAGGTGACTTCTGGGCTCTGGGATTTGCAGCTGTGATGCTGCCTTCTTCCATCGGCTTTCTTCCTCCTGCTGCTTGCAATTTCCTTTCCTAGAAAAAGGTTTATGGAAATGTTGGATTTTTTTTGTGTGTGTGTGTGTGTGTGTGTGTGTGTGTGTGGGTGTGTGTGTGTGTGTTTGTAAGTGTCCCCCAGCATAAACTGGCCAACCATTTGACTGATTTCAACCACACCTGACAGAGAAGTAGAGCTTCTGGAAACACAAAGCCTGTGGAGCTTCATGGCAAGCAGCAGCCCTGTTAGAGAAGACACATGTTGTTAAGTGCTCTGCCGGGGAGAAAGGCAGGCAGAGCTCAGCCCTTATCAGCACTGCTTGGCTTCCTTGGCAGCAGATAAGGGGCAGGCAGCTGGCCAGCCAGAGCACACACATCCCTGAACCAGGCACAGCATGTGCTGCTCCAGACAGAAGGCCAACACAAGAAGGCTGGGGACACAGAAGGGAGATTTGGATGTATCAGGAATCAGCCTTGGAGATAGGAGGAGAGGGAGCCACAAATCTGTTGCAGAGGAGAGGTGAAGGGAAGGTCTGATGCAAATCCATATGAAAACTGATCTTAATTAAATTACTCTTCATAGGGAAAAAAAAAATCTCTCTGAATGCAGTGAAACCTCCATAAAGCAAGTGCAGTGTTGCCTGAATAGTCTGTATGTGTTTCCAGGCACAACAAGACTGGAACACCTTATCTTTCAAAAACATGATGGCAATCTCTCAGGTGCTCTGCTTTGTCTGCAGAGGGGATCTTCTCCATTTCACTTCGCTATTAATTTCATGACCAGCTTGAATCTGGTTTGGAACTGGCTGAAAATGGTTCCAAAAAATTAAGCCACATGTCCGCTTCAAGCTGGGAAAATCCAGGCACAGAAGAGGCAAGAGGGGGATTTCTGTGAGTCCACATTCTGTAGAAGGGCTAAATATTGTGAGGTGTCTCACCTTGCTCCTGGGAATACCAATCCTGATAAGATGGGAGCTGTGCCCAAGACACTGAATCATAACACCTACATCACTGAATGCAGAAACCCTTCAGTCTAGAAGATGAGCATGACTCTGGAGAGACAACTGCTATGTTAGGGAGAGGTGACCTCAGGTGTGAAGGAAGTGGCTTGAAGTGGAGATATATGATATATACTAAAGTACCAAAAAGGCAAAGCAGAAAAAACCCAGAGGATCTCCAACAGACCTACAGCAAATCTGGAATTGACCTTCTCACCCCAAAAACCCCCATTAAATTCTCACCTTGTGGCTTCCCACTTGTAGAATCACACAATGTTAAGAGGTTGGAAGTAACCTTAGAGTTCATCTGACCCCACTGCCATGTGCAGGGACACCTTCCACAACACAGGTTTCCCCAAGCCCCATCCAACCTGGCTTTGAGCACTTCCAGGGTTGGGGAATCCACAACCTCCTTGGGCAACCTGTCCCGGTGTCTCTCCACCCTCATAGCAAAGAATTTCTTTCTAAGATCTAGCCTAAAGATCCCTTTCTTTCAATTTCTACCCATTCCCCCTCGTCCTGTCACTGCAGTTCCTGACAGAGAGTCCCTCTCTGGCTTCCGTGTGGGCCCTTTTGGATACTGGAAGGTGCTGTGAGATCTCCACAGAAACTTCTCTTTTCCAGGCTGAACAGCCCCAGGGCATCACTGCAAAGGTCTCTACAGACACAACAGCCATGGAGACCCACACAGATAGGTCCCCAAACATGCACTGCTACAACAGGCTCTGATTCCCTTATGGTTACCCTGGACACAGGGTCTTGGTTACCTTTCACCATTACCTCAACACAAGTGGTTAAAGCTTTGCAGAGATTATTGAAGAGAGTAGCTAAGAAAACCCCAGCATATGGGGAACCCCTATGTTAAGAGTTAAGAGTGTGTAAAGAGTTACTGAGTTTGGGGTGCAGGCAGCAGAGGGAGGCTGGGCAGGCTCTGCGCCATGTCTGTGTCACACCTCGGGACCCCCACCCTGGAACTGTTGTGCCATTGTTGGAACATGGAGCTGTGGGCAGTTTGGATCTATTTAGAAACACAAAATCGTTTAGGCTGGAGAAGCTCTCCAAGACCAGTGAGTCCAACTGTGACACCAGCAGTGCCAAGGCCACCACTGACCCATGTCCCCAAGTGCCACATCCACACGGTTTTTAAATCCCCACAGGGATGGAGACTCCACCACTGCCCTGGGCAACTTGTGCCAGGGCTGGACAGCCCTTTCCATGAAGGAATTTTCCCAATATCCAACCTCAACTTCACCTGAGGCCGTTCCCTCTGCTCCTGTCCCTGTTCCCGGGAGCACAGCCCGACCCCCCCGGCTGTCCCCTCCTGTCAGGAGCTGTGCAGAGCCACAAGGGCCCCCTGAGCCTCCTTTGCTCCAGGCTCAGCCCCTGCCCAGCTCCCTCAGCCTCTCCTGGGGCTCCAGCCCCTTCCCAGCTCCGTTCCCTGCCCTGGACACGCTCCAGCCCCTCGGTGTCTCTCTTGTGCCGAGGGCCCAGAGCTGTCCCCAGCACCGCAGGTGCCTCAGCAGCGCCGGCACAGAGGGGCGGTCGCTGCCTTGGTCGTGGTATCGCACTATTGCAGGAAGAAGCCAGGTGCCACAGCCCACCCGTGCAGACCCCAGCCGGAGTCCAGTGGCAATTCCCGCCGGGAATCCATGCACTCTTTCTCCGCTCCCAGCGTGCCCGCCGCGGAAGAATACGGAGCGGGGGTGCCGCACTGCGGCCACGCTGCTGCAGCTCATCCAAACCTCCGGCGCGCGCCGATCAGCCTCCCGCGGCGGGCGCGCGCGCTGTGATTGACAGCAGAGCCAACCAATGAGCGCTGCGACCTCGACCCGCCTCCCTTCGCCTCACGCCTGTTTCTTCCCCTCCCCTTCCCTTGTCTTTTTTTTTTTAACGCTGAGGGCACTCCATTGGTCATTCTGTCTGCCAATCAGACCCTTGGACCAATAGTAGTGCGGCTCTTTAAAGAAAAGATAAATGAGGCCAATGGGCGGCCTCCCCGCCCAGCGGCGGGGGCGGGGCGGCTCGGGGGGCGGGTCCTCAGAGGAGGTAACGCTGAGGGAAGAGGCGGCGGCCGCACAGCACTCGGGGAGACGGAGGAGGATAAGGAAGGGGAGAGGAGGAAGAAGGAGGGGAAGGAGCTGTGGCTCTCGGCGGATCCTGGTGGCTCCCGGTAGGTGCTGGTGGGTGCCGGGCCCGGGGTCCTGCCCCATGGGCAGGGTCGCTCCGCTGGCGTTGTGCGGGCCGTGAGGAACCGTCCGGGCCTGGTCCCGGCGGGGCCGGGGGTGCCTCCCTACGCCCTCGCCCTTTTTGTTGTGGTGGGACCCCGGCTTGGTTATCCCGCTCCCGCCGACATTACCCCCGGGCTGTGGTGGGAGGGCCGCGCTGTGCCGCCCGTTTGTGTGTGTGTGTGTGTGTGTGTGTGTGTGTGTGTGTGGGTGAGGGGAGGGAGGAATAAAGAAGTTGTGCCGCTCCCTCTCTCCCCCGCTCCCTCCCTCCGTGCCCGGTGTGTTTTCCTTGCAGGGGTCCGCAGAATATCCCGAGCTGGAAGGGACCCGCGAGGATCATCGCGTCCAGCTCTTAGCGCTGCTCAGGACACCCCTCTGTGCCTCCTGGACGTGCAGTCAGGGTTAAGTGTGCGAAACTCCGTGGAGTTATGGAGGGGAAAGTTAGGAGCGGTGTGGGGTGAGGGGTTGTGTTTGGAGCTAGGAGTTTGTGTTTGGGATGGCGAGGCCTCGCCTCACCCTTTTGTCTGTCCCCTCTCCTTGTCTGCAGAGCCGCGGGTGTAAAATACACACAGCCCACGTGAGGCAGGACTCGAGATTTTATTCACTGGTTTAATTCACGCCTTTAATGCTGCAGCGACCTGTGTGTTGTCAGAGGGCAGGGGTAGGTGGGATACTGGGGAGAAATTCCTCCCTGTGAGAGTGGTGAGGTGCTGACACGGGCTGCCCAGAGGAGCTGTGGCAGCTCCATCCCCGGGTGTTGTTTGTAAACAAACACAACCTCGTAATGTCTCATCTGTCTCGATAAGTGCACGGAGGAAGCTCTGTCGTGATAAGGGCAAGAGGTTGGTGTTGTTGCTGCAGAGTTGTTTGTAGGGTTTTTTGTTTTGTTTTTTTTACATTTTGTGGAGAGTGGAAGGGAAGAGAAGTGCAATGCAGCGTGGTCTTTTACTGTTCACTCTGGGGAAATAAAAGAATGGAAAAAAGCTTGTGAATGAGTGAAGAGCCCTTGTGATGATTGTGGAGAGCTGTTGAACAGCTGGGATTCAGGCTACAGGCTGGTCTTGTGTCTCTTTGGTCATCCATCACAGTTTATGACTGAGAAAAACCCAACACGTGTGTTGTGCTCTTTTCAAATGCTTGTGAGTGGGATAGCATTAAGAAAAAGTTTGTTTACTGGGCTTGCCAAAACAAGTGTCTCCAAAAACCTGCAGCCTGTGTATGTTGTGTGTGGAGCTCATGCTGTCACAGTCCAGGGGTGTAAAGGGTTTAGATTCCATTGGTAGTGAGAGGTTTGTAATAACAACTTGTTAGGAGACCGCAGGTAACAGCAGGTTTGTCTCTTCTCGAGTGCTCTGTCTTAGCCTGGAGAGCTATACTTCCGAACTGATTCATGGCATTGCTGCTGTGGGGGCTGGCCTCTGCACCGAGGGACTGATTAGCGCTGCTCTGTTCTCCAGGCTGGAAAAAGAAACACCCTCTGGCTGAGGTGAGGGGCCAGCAGAGCGAGGTTGCTTGTTTAGATTTTCTCATGCTTTGTCGAGGTGTCGGTGCGTGAGCGGGCTGTTTGTGTGCTCCTTCTGAGGCACAGCTTTCAAACTTCTAACGTTTACAAGCTCCGGTGAATTCGGGGGGGATGAGAGGGTGGGTAAAGGAGGTGTCTGTGAAGTCCCTTCCCCCCTTTGCTTAGCACTGTCGTGATGAAAGATAACATTAGTTACAAATGCCTTGAAGAAGTGGAAGGGGAGGTTCTTGTTTAAAGTGGTTTCCACTTGAAGATGAGTCTGAGCATATGTTGAGCAGCATCTTGGGGTGTTGAAAAGAGTAACCTGGCAGCTGGTTGTTGTTCTGCAGTTGTGTGGGTCAGATACACAGTCAACAAAAGGAGTGTAAGTGTTTGAAGATCCATTTTTTTGATTGAAGAGGCTGGATGTGCATGATAGAACCTTGGAGAAGAATTCATCAGCTTTCCTGAGGTTTTGTTTAACAATGAAAGAAACAGGACAATTGAAGCAATTGAAAAAATGAGGTTCAAGATTTGGTCTCTGAACTGTTCTCTTGTTTCCTTCCACCCAGCAGCTAGATTGACCAACAAAATCAAATACCCTGGAATTGCACAGTGAATCGCCAAATGAAAGGCTCTCCTCCTCCATCTTCCTGTTCCACTTGATCTCTCAGAAGTCTTGAGCACCAGTTGATATAATTGAGTTTATTGGAGCTCAAAAAAACCTCCCTGCTACTGAGGACAACTTTAAAAAACAAACCTTGTTTCCATCTCTCTAATCCCTTTCTCACAAAAGTACTGGGAGAACAGGCTTTGTAGTATGTTCTGGGCAACAATGAATCTGAGCTCTGCTTGAGACTGAAGCAAATTCCTAAGTTTTGTTTGTATAAAGAACAGTACGCAAAGTTTTAATTATTATAAAACGTATTCCAGAGTTTTCAAATGTATTCAGTGCTGCCTTAATGGTTGTGCATGTAAATGCCCTATAATTGAAAGCATCCATTTATGGGCCTGACTTGCTAAGTGAGCTGTAAATTCTGCTTTTCAGATTGGATTTAATGACTTTTATCATAAAGCCATAAACTGGTTGTGAACTGTGCCGAGAGGCAAACAATACCTAAGCTTACTTTGCCAAAATATTTGTAATTGTTGATTTGTTAAACTGAATTGCTGCAGGTCATGCGATGGGATTAGGTTTTTGTAATAGAATGGAGAGTACAGGCAGCCCTGTGCTCAATACTCTCTGGGCTAGAAGAAATTGGCCACTGCAGAAAACCTTCCTAAACATTCCTCTCCACTTCCAGTAACAGCAACTCCATTGCAAACATTGCAGCCTTCATTCCAGATGACTTTTTACTCTGATTATGTGTTTGACAGCCACAGTGTGAAGAAAGACCAAGCAGAGACCCCAAGAGGGGAGCTCCAGAGTCTCCCATCAGTTTAGTCTGGGGCTCGAGCTTGGTTTAAAACGCTGGAGCAAGAGGAGATTAACATCAGATAGATATATAACATAATGGAACCCTGCTTATCAAGGGGGTGGGGGCTGGCTTGTCTGAGGAGCACTAGGCCCCTATTGAAAGTGAACTTGCATTAACGAATTGTTAAATGCAGTTGTTTGGGCTTTGACAAAGTGGAGGAGCTGCTAAGCTATAAACTGAAACAGGTACCTAGGTAACTGATAGCAGCTCTGTGAATATTCCTGTCAAATTTAGCCCAGGAGTATTTATTTTCTAAAATAATGAAGCTGACACTTGCCTGTTGCACATGGAAAATTTTAGTTAAAATTAATGAGGTGAAAGGGGCTTAAACTGCTATGTTTTGGAGTGCTTAGTCACAGCTTTTCTGGGGCTGTTAATGTCCTTTGAGTTTCAAGAAGCACTACTCTGATGTTGTTCATAATATTGATTAAGTGGAGGAATTTTGCATCTTTGTAGAGACAGGTGGATTGGCCAGTTACAGTTGTGGAAGTTTTCCTCTTCTGCAATTTTAAGAGAGTTGCTAAAATACATTGGGCCCTCCAATAGTTTAATCAAAGGTCAATAAAATTAGCAACTCTTCCTTCTCATGTCTCCTGTTGCAGGCAATTTTAGTGTGCCAGGAGTGCATGTGTTAGATGGAGTGCTAATTTTTTAATAGCAACACACCTTTTCATTACTGCATTGGCTACAATTTGAGGTAGCCCATAGTAATTGAAGAAAAATCCAGCTTCCCAAGCTTTTTTAAGATCATTATCATGCTTGTTTAGCTCTATGAGAAATTTGAGTTTTCTCATTTGATTCATAAACAGACTTCATGGAGTGGGTGAGATACACAGTCATGATAGGTGAGTAACTGTGTTTTCAATGAGTATAGTTATGTAGAATTTCGAGATGCATTGCAATACTAGAGTGTGGTAAACTTAAAAATATGTGTGAATTGAGTCTCTGTATAGGCATGTTTCAATTTCTCACTCTAAAGCTGGCCCAGAGGAGGAAATCCCTTTGCTCCCTCCTTCCCTCACAAGTGTCACGCCTTGAACTTCATCAGCCTGTATCAAAACAGAACCAGGACCTTGATCTTGCTGGCCAGAGCTCCTTGGGATGGGAGCTCTCCAGAGCTGCCTCCCCTACTGAGCTGACTGTTGAAAACCTTAGCTGGAGTCTGAGGGCATTGCTCAGTGGGGCTGAACTCCCCTTCCAAAGGCAAAAACCCAAAAGAAACCCTAACACCCAAACCCCAGTAAGGGAATACTGCCCTGCTCTGACCTGACTGTGAATGAATGAGCAGTAGGAATGAGCACTGTATCACTTTTTCTGGTGGTGGTTCTTCAGAAGGGTATCACAAAACCAGATGTCTGTTTGTAGGAAATGAAAGAGTTAGCCCTTCTGGAATCCTGAAAGGCAGTTTTTTGAGGAGTGGTGAGGGCAATAGATGCCCCTTATCCTTTCCACTGAGTGATTTAAGCTAGAGTGTATTCTATCTCAAATGTAAAAGATTGACTTTGATTTTAGTTTGAAGTTCATACTGAATTCAGGTGCACATTGTGCGCTTGGTGAAATTGATAAAGAATCTTTTCCAGATTCCAGGATTAATGAAAAAAACATTGCCTTTTAAAAAATCCCAAAAATGGGACTAAAATAGGGAGGAAATGAGCTTGTAGACTTTCTCTCAAATACCACAAATTATTTTCCTCGATCTTCTTTCCTCAGGAGCTTAACTTCTGTCTTCTTTATTTCAGAAGAGCTCTTGCAAATGAAATTCTTCTAAGCCAGAATACTTCTAGTAAAACCAGGAGAGATCAGATTTCTTTATTTCAAGTTTAAGATGAATAAGCAGACTGATATGAAATATGTTGCATAAGGCTTTAGAATAAATTAGCCAGAAATCACTTGATATTTTTGGTAGCACCAGTGTGTTTATAGTATGTTCCAGACACTCAGGAAAGGAAAATTTTCCTTGAAGATTTCAGTCTGCTAGTATGCTGCCCTTAAGGTTTTCTTCATCTTTTGTGCTTAGTTATTGCTGGGATCATGGGCTTAATATTTAATACTTGTTCCAGAGAACCACAGTAGAATGGAATAATAGTAGACATGACTCAAACTTTGACTTTAGGAGTTGCCAACTATGACACTGTTTGACCAACTATAGAAACATGTGTGCATCAGGGAGGAGAGATATACTGCGGGGGCAGAGATGAAACAAATACCACCAAAGTTAGGCAATTTGTAGCTCTTCCAGTTTTAATCTGTAGGGAGTAACAGCACATGGCTCTCTGTGTTCCATCAATCTAAAGGAACTTTTGTACCTTTCTGGGTAACAATGAGTACTCCCTTGAGTATCCCTAGCTGCAGTTTGAAGGCACATTCTGGAGATGGACCGGGATGGAAAGGGCTGAAATGGAAGTTTTATGCTGACTTGGTACTACTGGTTCAACTACAGTTGAGCTTGGGAAGGGATCCTGAAAATCTCTCTGCAGTTGCCCAGAGAGTCCCTGAATCTTGGTGTCTTGTGGTGGATATTGGAAGTAGTGCACAGGAAGGAAATAAAGATCAAATTTGGGCCATGCCATTGGGCCTCAGCAGAAGGGAGCAAAGGGGTCATGGTGCAAAGAGTCAGTGATGGTGAAGCACATCTGAGCTCCTTTTAAAAGCAAAAGCTGTGAGTACTCAGTTTTTTGAGGAGGTTGGCTCTAAACTACGAGGGAATCACAAAAAAACACTTCAAGTAAGAGGGGATGTTACATATTTAGCATGTAGTTAATCTGAGGCCATTTTAGCAATGTGGAAATGTTTCTTGCAGCATTGGTAAAGATTGTGTTCTATGTGCATTTGGGGGAAGAATATGTTTTATTATTTTTTTTTTTAGTGGATGAAGAATGTGTACCATGCAAAAATCTAGAGGAATGTTTCTAGCAAGAGGCAAGTGTCAGCAGTGGCAGTGTATGCAATTATTGTTCTTTAAAAGATCAAAGCTTCTTCTATTACTGTATCCATTTGAAGGTAAAAGTTATAATTGATGAATAGAAATGGGATTTTCTGGTCAAAAATGAGCTTTAACAGTGACTCCTAAACCCATTGGTGTAAACAAGGTGTTTCTGATACCATCTGGGTGGGTACATTTAGAATGATCAATGCAGGTCTAGGGATCCTTATGTTTGTTTGAGAGATGTTCTGCAGCAGACACGTGCACCCTGCCTTCTATCTCCAGTTCCTCATGAGGTGTAAATTTCTATCCTTATGCTTTATATTTAAATTATAATGTTGAGAGCTTTAGGATAATATGACAAAATGAATAAATGCAAAGATAACGTTAGGCTGATACAGTATTTTTCTGTGGTCCTTGGATTAGTCCTTATACAGTGTCTTCAAGTACTTGAAATTAATTTAATGGAAGAAGTAAAGCTTTCAGGCTTGGTCTCTGTCCAGGGGAACATCCCAAACTGTGTGAGCTGAGTTCAGGTAGTTTCTTTGTGAGGAGAGGCTGAGAGCCCTCTTATTTGAGGGAGGAACGTGATTCTCGTGTACCGAGTTGTGAAGCTTGCAGGCCAGATGAATGCAAGTAGTTCTTCATTCTTCAGCAAAGTTTTCAGTGGTAGAACAAGAGTGACTTTCTGAAACTAGGAAGGGAATGAATTAAATTACTAGAAGTAGTTTTTCTAACAGTGAGCACTTAAATACTAGTGCAGTCTGCCACAAGAGGTTGTGAAGGCATGTTTAAAAGGTGGTTAGATGGATTTGTGGGACAGCAAGTCCATAAATTGCTTCTGATGGGAGAAAGTAGCGATGTAGCCTTTAATTTTGTAACAGTTTAAATTGCTGAAGGATTATGGGGAGAGTGGACTGCAGAAAACAGGTTCACATGCTTTCCTTGAATAGCATGTCCTTTTGCCACCTTAGGAGCCATTGTAGCACTGGGCTGGATGCACCATGGCTGCATTTTCACTGCAAAATCTCCTTTTATCCAAATTGCTCATAATTCAGCCCACTCGTGCCTTGCAATTTGCACTGTCTTCTCTAGGCTTGGAGCAGAGTGCCTTTTTTTCATAAATTAAGCTGGTTGAAATACTCCCATGTGAGTACTCATCACAATAGGCTGAAGTATTAAGCTGAATGAAGTCCCTGTCCTACTTGTGTCACATTCTCTCTGCTCACCCTTTGAAAGATACAGGGTCACTACTGGAATAACTTACTTACTGAAATTCTTATTGATAACTCCTGGCAAATCACTGACATGGCAAAACAATAGCTAGAAGGAAGAAGTTAGTTTAAGCCTCCCAGACTCCTAGTCTGCAGCTGTGATGTATGTTGTGTTTTTGTTAAATAGCTGCAAAGTTGCAAAAAAATCATTGTTAGAAAGGCTTCTTTAAGTGTGTCTCTTGGTGTTTTGGGGTTTTTTGCAGTTGATTTTCATGGAGGTAACATATCAGTTTTTGCTTTCTGACATCTTCTGCAGAAGCTGGATGAGCCCAATCTGTAAGGCAACTGTATAAAATAAAATGTAGTATCTAGAAATTTCTGACTAGTTAGGTCTGCGCTTACTGTCATTTGGAAATGTAAAAAGAGATTTTTTAAAAAATTTATTTTCCTCCGAGTATGTCAAAATAATGTGAAAGTTAAAATGAAATATATGGAATTTCTAAATTCTTTTGTGCTCCAGGATTTAAGTTACTCAATGTGTATTTGAAGGAGAAAGGCAAATCTTTATTAAAGAAACACCAAACCACCAGAGAACACAGAAAATTTTATTTCATTATTAGGGGAGAGAATACTTCAAAATTGAGCACCTCATCACAGGGAGTATTAAAAGCTGAAAAATTGGATAAATGCATTGAGACTGTTTGGAGGGCCTGGAAGAATAGGCTCCAAAAGAGGGTATTTACTGCCTTGGTGGTAAATGAGACCTTTCTGAAGTCTGTGTTTTATAAGGCTGACAGTCAAAGGAGTATTCTGTGGCACTGAAAGGTGTCAAATTTGAAGCTAAAGAACAGAAAGTATTCAGATAAGGATAAGAATTGGTGTGTGGATCAGCAATGATAGTGGTACTTGATTGCCTACATCTGTCAGCACTGAATTTAATATTTAGATATTATACATCAATTGCTGCTCTTTTGAAACAAAGTCTTAAAAGCCAAAGGGATTGTCTCCTTTTGTTCAGTCTTTCTGAATTTCTTGTGTGTGCCTCTGAAGCACCCAGTGCTGGCCTTGCTCAGAGGCTGAAGTATTTTTATAAAGCTCCCAGGGACTGCTGCTCCCTGCTTTAGAAACTGAGTGTGATTCTTCAACCAGTGGAGGCCCTGCAAGCCTGCCTGTTTAATCTTTGGAGCTGCTTGGTGTACTCATTAGGGGTCTAATGTCTCTCACTGCAAGGCCCTCAAATGGTTCAGAACATATCAGGCTGCTTAACTTGGCTTTGTCACCAAAATAAATGACTTAAATTAAAGCACATTTCCAGCTATGCAGTCAACACTAGTGCTGCAGTGGAAGTCTCTTTCCACACTCCTGTAATTCATCTGACATCACTTGTAGTACATCAGTACCATGTGTGAGCAGCTTTTTAGCTTAAAAGAGAACTATCTTGGCAAAACCCCCAGAAAACTGATGGGTTTTTGCTCTTACCTAGCTGAATTTTTGTGGAAGGGCATTAGCACTGGTGGTACCACAGAAAGGAAGGAGAACTGGGCTTCCTGTGGCAAAAAGCTGTTGTGTTGGCTTGACTCCTTTTCATACTATACCTTGAGTGTCTGAGTCAGTGTTTCATTAAAAAATGTTGTCTATTGAGTTTTATTTTTCTTGTTTGCTGTAGCCAGGCCTCCAGTGCAATGCTCAGCAAAACCATGAGTTGGAGTTTTGGGGACAATTCAGTAATAATTTAATGTTGCTGGAAGAAGATAATTTCTTTATAGTCTTGTGTGAAAATGAATGTTTTATCTTTTTACCAGGGCCTCTACAGACAAAAAATGTGCAGTAGTTTAAAACTGAGAGAGGGTTGGTCTGGATTTGGTATAAGGAGGAAATTCTTGCCTCTGGAGATGGTTAGGTCCTGGCACAGGTTGCTCAGAGAAGTTGTGGCTGCCCTGTCCCTGGAAGTGTTGCAGGTCAGGCTGGATGGAGCTCTGAGCAGCCTGGGATAGGGGAAGGTGTCCCTGCCCATGGCAGAAGGTGCAACAAGATGATTTTTAACAGTCTCTTCTCAAAATACTCAGTGATTCTGTGGTTTAGGATGGAGTATTTTCAATGGCTTGCGTAAAATTATCAGTGTTGATCTTGGACCCTGTTAATTAGCACCTCTGTCTCCCTGACCCCAGAAAACTACTTTGCTACCTTCTGTCATATTTTTTGGGTGCTCTGAGAAGCTGGTTTATGGAGGTGTAATTTATTTGAATCTGAAATGTCATGCCTACTGAATGTTCTGTTTTGTGGAAGTTGCAAAGTTATGACTTAAATTACCTGTAGAATATAATCTAGTATTTGTTGACTTGGCCCTCACTGAAAGTGCAAAAATGTGACAAGGCATAAATTAGCCACGAATACTGTAGGCTGAAGTACCTCGGGTCATGCTGTTGTGCAGGTGGGAGACTTCAGTAAGATGAAGTTGGTATATTTGGGATAGATGTGAGGAGTGTGCCTGTACAGGTTGGAGAGGCACATAAGCTGCCTTCAAAGCTCAAATCATCAAATAGCCTGAAGGTAGTGTTAGCTTTTAGCTAAAACAAGGTATTTTCAACTGAACTAACTTACTCAGCTTGGGAATATGGGAGCTTTCTGGAGTTCAAATACCCATTTTTTGCCTGGAAATAGAATCATTTTTGACTTCAAAGCTATGCTTCCATCCATAGGACCATTAATGTCCTTGAGCAATTTCTAACAGCTGTGTCTGCCTGTTGATTTCAGGTATTTTATTTTAATGCCTAAAACCAGCCTAATGGAAGCTGCAAAAGCAAGATGCTTTTTCCTAAGTGGCTATCATTTCTCTTTTAAATTATTTGAAGTGCATATTGCAGTGAATGCTAAACATAGCTCCAGTTTCAGCATCCTTTTTAATATTTCATTTTATATTAATATCCTGCTCAGGTAGTTATACTGAATGAAAGGCTTTTAAAATTGAAAACAGACAGTTCTACTACCCTGATGCCTACAAACTAAGATTTTAACTGTTCCTTTAGTGAATTTTAAAAGACTTCATGTTAAGGACTGCCATTTGAGAGGATTTATTATCTGTAGACCACTAAATTTTAGAGGGGACTAGGCTTATTACTAGACTTAGGGGAAATTTGAAATTGGTGTCTCCCCAAGTAAAAAAACCTGGTAGTTATTTAAAACATGACAAAATGAGAAAAGGTTTGTGAAATGACTGGCTGTTGTAAGGTTTCTCTCCAGCTATAATGACTAAATCACCTTCCAAGCACAATTTCATCTGCTAAATTAATTTGGAGATGGGCAGAACGTGCATATATATGTATGCAATTTGTCAGTCATTTGGGGAAAATATTAATAATTTACTTAAACCAGCTAGCCTAGGTACAAAGCTAGACTCAAGTTACCTCTGTATTTGGTGAAGTTTGCTTTAGTCAGGAAAGACTTGACAAAAAATAAATTTTCTATTCCAGTAGTAATCTTGGTCTGTGTTAGCTGTTGAAGAGTCTGCAGCAAACTTGATCTTTATTGATGAAGTACCTAACTGCAATACAGACTACTTCTGAGCTATTTATCTTTTTTTTGTTGTTTTTTTTGGGATGCAGTGTCCTTTGGAATTTCGCAGTGAAAGGTCCTGAGGCAGACAGGTGTTTAATTAATGTGAAACCTCAGTGCTAACGTGTCTCTTGTTTTGGTTTGTGTTTTTAGGGATCAGGTGGGAATCTCCAATTCATTGCTTGCTGAGTGTCCTCTCTGGTGGAAGTCATGTCCATATTGCCATTCACTCCACCAGTTGTGAAGAGACTTCTGGGCTGGAAAAAATCTGCTGGTGGCACTGCAGGGGCTGGTGGTGGTGAGCAGAATGGTCAGGAGGAGAAGTGGTGTGAGAAAGCAGTGAAAAGCTTGGTCAAGAAGCTAAAGAAAACAGGACAGCTGGATGAGCTTGAGAAGGCAATTACCACTCAGAATTGCAATACAAAATGTGTGACAATACCAAGGTAAGTGCTATTGTGTTTGAAACTGTTACAGCCACTTAGGAAATTACTAAATGGATGCTCAGACCTTCTGTGAACAAATGACTGAAAAATAGTTGCATGCTTTTGATTCTTTAAAATTATTTAAAACCTGTATAGGATTAATATGGTGCTTGCTTATAATAGAATCATGTGCTTTGTGAAATCACAATTTCGTTACAATTTTTATTGATATGTAGGATCCTGGTTTTGTGCATTCTGATGATATTTAACACTGGTCTTTGTTTGTAGCACTGCCTTATGCTTTTATTTAATAACCCTGTCTATACTTGGGGAGGGGAGCATGCTGGAGCCAACGCTTTTACTTGAAAAAATACCAAAAGACTAGTTTTTCCTTGGTCAACACTTCAGTAATCTAATTATTTTCAGTTTTATCTGCTAGTTTAAATGGTACAAGCTGCCTCCATTCTCCCTTTTGAAGGGAAGTTTTATCTTTGGAGGCAAGTTGTCTGAAGACCAGTTTATTTACTGTAATTATTGTTATTGTTTAATGAAAACACTTTTTGCTTAATAACTTGGGGTATTTCTTGAATTGCTCTTCTGATATGTATAAAGATTTAGATGAACAACTTGCATTCTACCCCTTTGACTTTCCCAGCTTAATTCATAGCAACTGCTGTGCGAGAGCAAGGGTTATGTTTGTAAGTATAATGCAGTCTGCTCTTGATTCATGTTGCACTGAAATCCCACTGGGGTGCCTGGGCAAGCTCATTGTGTGTGACAGAAGTATCAAATCACTTCACAGGTGTGTTTTCCATGAAAAAGTTAGACAGTTTCACTTTTCTGGGCACTTAAGTCACTTGATGCTAAAGTTATTTATAGGGGAGAGGAGCTACATCTGGTTTATGAACTTCATTTCTGTATTAGCGCATTCATCCTAGCTACTTTCAAACTTTGTATTAATCATAGCGCAAGCTAGATTTGACTGGTGTCACTGATGATTCCATATATCAAATGTGTTGTACTTATTATCTGATAATGGTTTCAGCATTCTGTTTTCGATTTGACACAGCTGTCTGGGAAAATCATGACTATACCCTGAATAACTGACTATTTTAATTCTTATTTTTCTATTTTTCTCTTCACATTTTGTTTCTAATGCTGCACTCTGCTTCTTCCCTAGAATATACCCAAAAATTTCTGGTTTTGCCTTCTGCTTTCTCCCTTTGCCAGATGGAAACAATAGATTCACAAATATTAGTGCTTTCTTGTCTTAGTGTATTATCAGCAGACTAAGATTGGAACCTGTAAGGTTTTATGTTTCTTGAGATGACTCCGTGTATTTAGCGAGTCTTTACTGAGACTCAGATGAGGTACTTAATTGGAAGTTGTTTCATATGACACAAGTTAAACACAATATAAAAATGTGTACTTAAACAATAGATTCACAAATATTAGTGCTTTCTTGTCTTAGTGTATTATCAGCAGACTAAGATTGGAACCTGTAAGGTTTTATGTTTCTTGAGATGACTCCGTGTATTTAGCGAGTCTTTACTGAGACTCAGATGAGGTACTTAATTGGAAGTTGTTTCATATGACACAAGTTAAACACAATATAAAAATGTGTACTTAAGTTCTAGAGCTCTTGGATTTTATAGAGCCCTCCTCAAGGATACTGAAACAGTAGATATTGTTATTTCAGAAAAAGAGATGTTTACAGTGAATTTTGTTAGAAGATAACAAACAGTATTCTAATACATTATTATTTTTGAGTAGACTCTAGTCTACTCATGGTAGAGTATGCTTGTATGACGTTTTGTGCTAAAGTAGACATAATAAATAATTCTTTAAAATGGAATACAGATATTCTGTGACTAGCAGTTCTTGCTGTTCTCTGTCCTCCACTCAGCTTTAAAAAGAACTGGACCTGGATTTTGCTCCTCTTGAGTACCTTCAGAGTTAGGCAGGAAGAGTTTTTCTGTTGGTGTTGGCTATTATACAGGGCTTAATTTTAAATTTAAAAATTGTTTTGGCACTAAGGGGCAGGGTGATATCAGGGCTGCCAGCAGTGCCATACAGAATTTTTTAATTTCATAGCTGGGTTTTGTATTGTTGATATTATTTCACTTTGACAGCAGTAGTTTGCGTTCCCAAGAAATAATGAATGTCAACTCGGTACTGTAATGACTTCTTGGAGATTCTGTTCTTGGATTTAGTAAGTTAATGAAACCACTGCTTGAGACCCGCTTTAATGAATGTCTTAAAGATCTGTAGATCAGCAGGGATAAATAATAAAATGCTGAATTTGAAACTTTTTTCCTTACTAGTCAGCAGGAAGTTTGTGGTGCCAAGCTGCTGAGATGCAGTTCTGATGTGACAGCTGGGCTAGCTTTCCAAATGTTGTTCTGCTTGGGGAGGGTTTTTGTGTATGTTGGTTTATTAGTTAGCTTTAGTTTACTTACTACTGTTTTTAATTTGGTGCAGATATCAACAACTGTCGTGGAATGCTTCTGTTTGTCACTATTGCATTATTGCCTAAAGAAAAGTTTCATTTGCAGTTTCAGAAATTTCTGGTCCCCTGGGAGATTTCCAGAGGTTTGATACAGTGTTAAACTCTAGTATACTTTTTCATCATTGAAACCTAAAGCGTCCAAACTCCCACAGACTTTTCACAAAACTGAGAAGCAGCTTGAACAAAAGTAGTATTAAATCACCTACTCAGAAATCTGCATTTCTTACTGTGTGTCATTGATAATTGTGCTGAATCAGGCTTATTCCGCTCCTGTGCTGTTTGTCAAGGTGACTGCACACTAAGGGAGGCTGATCCTGTGTGTACTACACAAAAGCTGCTCATGTGGTAATTAACACAACTTCTTACGAGACTAATGGAGGTTCTGAGAAAGCAGAAGCAAACAGATGGAGTGGGTGTTGGCATTGCACAGCAGGACTGCTTAGCTCTTCATAAGTGGGTCAGTAATCTAGAGCAGAGGCTAAATAAGTACAGAAGTCCTTTTGACACTAGCCCTCTAAGTAATTTGTAGTTATCTTGCTGAATCCTCCCAACGAGCCAGTGGGATTCTAATCACATAATCCTTGTGTATTCTGAAACTAAACGTTGGCACATGAGTTCACTTTTCTAAAATACAAAATGAATTTGGTGGCGTTTAAGAACTTGTCTTCATGCTCTCTCATGCAGTTTTGACATGGGCAGAAGATGTAGTCAGTGGAGAAACATTGTGAGCATCCTTCTTCTAATGGAGCAGTTTCTTCCTTCCTAGCCTGGATTATTCTTTTGAATCTCAGAATCCTAGATTAGTTTGGGTTGAAGGGAGCCTTAAAGATCACCTAGCTCCAACTCCTCTGCCATGGCCGTGTGCAGAGGCATCTTCCACTAGACCTGGTTCCTCAAAACCCAGTCTATAAATGCTTTGTTACTAGTGGAGGCTGAAATCCAAGCATTTAACAAACCAAACCATGCCATGTAGTGAATAATCAGCTGGCATATTGTCCTATCTTTGGCATATAGTCTGGCATATAGTCTTATCTTTGTTATTCAAAAAGTTGTTTCAGTGGTAACAGCACAGAGAATTGAAATCCAAAGTATGAAAACACAACTAGTTTCAGCATCCCAGTATTTTGGTGTGATCAGCTGAATCATTTTTCTCTCTTAAAAAGAGTACAGGTATGCTTCATGCCTTATTTCTGCTCTTTTTAAATGGGACCACAAAACAGTTGCTTTTTTCAAGTGCCTTATAACGTACAACTAGTAAAAAGAGTTTGGTTGGGTCAGGTTTGGGATAATATTGACTTGCTGTAGTTCATTTATTTTCAAAATTGGAAATAAATAAATAAATAAAAAACCACAAAACCATACCAAAGCCTACGGGAAGGGAAGCATTGAATTTGGACAAATTTTTGTTGACATTAATAGCAGTAGTCATATTACAGTTATTATATATAGTTGCTTTTGATACTGTATGTGGGGCTGTAGTTATCACTTGAATCTCAGCTTTAATTGGGGGCTTTGGTTCCTGCAGAGGAGGTAAATTTTACTGCTGATTTATATTGAATTGCATCACAAAAGTAGAGCAGTGTTGAAAGTTGGAGAGCACTCTGGCAGATTTTTGGCTGAAGAAAGGTTTAAAAAGCCCAGCTTTCTGAAACTGCAGTTCAGAGAGTCTCTGCTGGGGTGCTGGTACCATGCAGGTGCCTCAGAGCCCCAGCGAAACGCAGCCATTGCTTCCAGAGCAGAGCAAGGGCTAATACTCTTGTCATGCTCTTCCTTTCCAGCCTGCTTTGCCATTGGAGTTTTAGTATGATCTGGTCTTACATGTGCTTTCTGTCCCTCTTGTTTAACATGAGGAGAGCTTCTCTGTGTCATGGTTTTTAGAACCTTATTCTTGCTTGTTTTTTTTGCAGCTTCCCAGTTTTGACTTAGAGTGAGAGTAAGAATGTAGATGATCTATGGAATTTGCGGTCCATATTTAGATTTCTAAAGCACCTGGCTTCTGCTTCCAATATGAGCTGAATTCTGAATTTTTGTATCATTCAGAATCAAAGAGAAAATCCTACAATGGGTTCCATGGTTTTGGGAATGTGGAAGATAGTGAGGGAGTGTTGGGAAGGTGAAGCACACAGTAACAAATCAAGTGATTGGTTGGAATTACTGATCAACTTCATTAACATTGATGGTGCTTTGAGATTTTAGGAGGAAGTAGTAATATTTCAAATATTTTAAAGCCATACTTGTATGGCTTTCACTTCATCCAATAGTAAAGGCTGGTAATTTTTTTAACTGCTCCCATGGAATTGATTGTTGCTGATTCTTCTGGGGAAATAGGATGTTGTTATTTAAGCATTGCATTCAGGATACCTTTCTGATATTCTTTCCTAAAAAATGTAAAAATGCAGCAGCATGCATTGATTGCATCTGAAGGCTGTAGTGTTTTTGGGTTTGGTTGTTGTTTGGTTAGGGCTTTTTTAGTGAAATAAATATCCATGTGACTTCTGAGCCTGAAAGACTGCTCTTGATGCTGAAGTGAATAATGCTATTGACACAGCTTCTCTTAGGCTTACTTTAAGTATCCAGGAAATAAATCCAGTATATCATAATTTTGCTGTATTTCTGATGTACTCAGCAATGCTTCAATACTTAAAACTGCAGAATCAGATGAAAATTTGTCAAACGCATGAAAAAAAATGCCATTTGACTTGATTAAAATCCTTTGAAGAAACTGTTTCTCTGTTATATAAATGTTATTCCTTTGGTTGCTTGCCCCACAGCCCTTTCCTCATTCCCTACTGTGAATAAGACAAGGGGCCTAGGCATGGCTTATGGCCCATGTTAAAATTGTTTTCTGCAGATTGGCTCTCTTTATTGGTCACTCTGAGCCTCCAAACATGGCTGCAGATCACAGTGTCTACACAAGAGTTACCAGCAGGAGTACACTGGGCAAAGAAATACCCTGCTCAAATATTGGGAAGCTGGCTTGGAACTGCTGTTTGAAAACAAATCTTTTAAAATAATGCTTTTTTTGATGCCTTTTTCTTCACATAACTGAGTAGAAAGTAAATTTAGGTGTAAAGAGGTGAAAAAAACAAACCTTCTACCAGTTAGCATGTTGTCTTGAATTTCTTGGGGATATTTGTCAGGAAAGTGATCACATAGGTAAGTGCAGTAACCTAGTTTTAGAAATGTTTTTGATCACTAATAGAGCTGAGTTGTCAAGCTGATGCAGCTTCTAGAATAGATTGTTTTCAGGGTTTAATATCTTTCCCAAAAATAGGTTACTTCAGAGGAGAGCACTACAGGTACTCCTTTGTTCCTTCTCAGGTTAAAGCCATAGGACACGGGTGATTTCAGCAATTAAACTGGGGTGCAGGGAAAGTTTCTCTGGGAACTGTTCTAGGAGAGTTCCCAACGTCTGCTAAGCTATGAGCAAGTTAGTGAAGAGGACAGTGGTAGGCACTTGCAATAACATTGCAGTCCAGACAGAGGTGAAACCTGTTTTCCCAGAAAGAAAACTTGGCACTTTCTGATAGTTTGTAGCAGAGATGGGATAATTCACTATTTAAGTTGGGGATGGACGCTTAATCATAGTTTAATGTATAAAAAATGTCCTCAAACCATGTAGTGTTTCTCGGTCTGGATCCGTTCAGTTGGATGTAAATGAAAATGCATGAAAACTATAGTTGAACATCTTAAGCTTTCAAAAATATGTATAGATATTTAAGACAATGCTTCAAAGTTCTTGCTGAGATTACAGGAATAATATGCTTGTAAATCGCTTGTTGATAAATTGACTCCCTTTTCTCATGACAGGCTTATTGAGGATGAAGCAGACCCCCCCTCTGTTTTCCTTTTGTTGGAATTTCAATAAAAACATTCTTTAGAACAAAGCCAAATAAATCTTTTCTGGAAGTATTGCAAGAAACAGCTGAGATTGGGGGATATTGGCCAAGATCAGCTTCATAATCTTGTGCTCCTCCTTATGATATTTGATGCTATGAGTACTTTGGATGTGTTCATAGGAAAGGTGTAGCAGGAGAATCAAACTGCCCTTATTCTGCAGTCCCATAATTATGGTGGAACTTAAGTATTGTTCTCTGTAAAAGACTAAAGGATGTGGTTATAGAAAAAAGGATGCTGCCCTAATTATGTAAAATGACATGTTCAAACTCGAGGCTGCAAAACACCTTTAGATGTTGCATGGACATACAGTGGGAAATAAAAATTCACATGAGGTTTGACTTCAAGGCTCCCTGAAACTTCCTGTCTAAACTAGAGTTTAACAATTAATATGGCAATGTTGGTAATGTTATCATGTTAAATACTGTTATTCCTTCTATTATTAACCCTTTCAATATAATTCCCACATTATAGTCTAAAAGCAAATTTTGTTAGTTTTCTCCTATTTGAGTAATAATGTTGCTGTATTTCATGTGTGGAGTACAACACAGGATGGATATGAGCACAAGGTAATGTTTGTTTTTTTCTCTAATAGCTTTGTTTTCCTCTACTGCCACTTCCTACTGGAATAGTCTCTCTTCAGGGATACCTGAGAGCTTCTTCAGATACCTTCAATGGACTATAAGAAAGGGACTTTGGACAGGGGCCTGGAGTGGCAGGACACAGGGAATGGCTCCCCACTGCCAGAGGGCAGAGTTTGATGGGATATTGAGAAGGAATTGTTCCCTGGGAGGGTGGGCAGGCCCTGGCCCAGGGTGCCCAGAGCAGCTGTGGCTGCCCCTGGATCCCTGGCAGTGCCCCAGGCCAGGCTGGATGGGGCTGGGAGCAGCCTGGGACAGTGGGAGGTGTCCCTGCCCATGGCAGGGGGTGGAATGAAATGAACTTTTAACTGAAATTAAGGATAGCAGTTGTGTTCAAGTGTAATTGAGTGGGGTTTAATTACAAATACTAAAACATAACTGTTAACTTGTTTTGTGGCACAGCTGTGGCTGGTGGTGAGGACTGAATTGCTCTAGCTGAGGTTAAGCTTTAGTGTAGGCATAGCTCAGGTTACAGCATCTTACAATGATGTCATCCTGAAAAAGGAAGTCTTAGAGTATTAAACAAAGATACTTATGGCTGCCAGCTTTAAGCTCCTGCAATTCAGGAAGCCATGTGACTTACCCACATAATTTGTTAGAGTTGGTGTGCCAAGCAGGGAGTATTGGCATGTCATTTGAGCTAGGTCAATGTGTAAAAATACAAATGTGAAAAATACTTAGCAAGTAGCAAAATGCTGTGTAGTTCAAAGGAGCTTGTCTCTCAAGTCAGAAGGAAGAAATGTTGAATTTTGAGGATTACATTGTATACTAACTGGAATTCTGGATAAAGGCTGGGGGAATGTGGATTCTGGCCTTGGATTTCCTGCCTTTTTCCAGGTAACCTAAGTTTCTAATTTGCTGTTATTTTTCTGTCTATAAATGGAGATACATATTTTTTTAAGGGTTGTAATAATGCCACCTTCACTGCTATAAGGCATATTAATTGTTTAGAGAGAAAGCTTAAAGTATTTTTTGCTGTTGGATTATCAGTGATGTGAAAGCAAATTTGGGGGTGACAATGTGAATGGTTAAGATTTGTGAAAGTTCTTTGTTTAAGTTGATGCTGCTCTTGATTAGGATTGCCTTAATGGTTAGAAGCAGGAAAAGTCTGAATCAAAAATAAATGTTAAAGTAAGTGTTTAGGCTTGCTTGATTTTTTTTTTTTTAAATTTTTAATTTGCAGTTAATTATCAGGTTAACAACTGATGCCAAGGCTGCTTGTGTTTACTTTATCAATTTACCTGCACAGTAGGTTCTGTTAGCAAGTTCTGACTAGGAAGAGTAATACCTGCATCTTGACAGTTCATGCTGCCTTTAAGAAGGTGTATTAGTTCACTCAAAAAAAATATATTGACTGTGCTTTATTGTCAATACTGAGCCCCAAATTATCTCATAAATAGGTTTTTTTTTTTCTCCAATAAAGGAGTCAGTCTTTACCCAGTCCCAGTCTATGCCAAATTGTTCCCTATCTTGCTGTGGTAACTCATGCCTTTAGCTGGCCAGCTATTCAGTGTGGTGAAGATTCCTCTCCTCATTATATTCTTCTGTCAAAGTCAGCCATTTTAGTTTTCTTGGTACTGTAACAAAACACCTGAGTGCTGTTTTTACTAGTGTGAATGTTTTATGACAACCTAGCCAATTTTACATGAGAAACTTCCCAAGTATGTCGCTCAGGCTGTTAGTCTAGGAGGAATTTATAGGCTAAACAAGATACTGCAGTTCCTTTACTGCTGCAGCTTTGAACACAAATAGCTGTTTAATAGGCTCCCTACTGATTTAATCCCACTTGTAATGTACACCTGCTAATTTAATAAAAGTAATTTCCCATGTCTTGTTTACTACTTGGAGTTGTTTTTTTTTTTCACTTACTCTGACTCAGTTGCACTGCTGATTGGTGGAAAGCTTCTAAAATTTACTGTGTACAATGCCATAGTCTCATCATGAACAGCTTTCTTTGGTTTCTGTCATGTTGCATTGTTTGAAGCCGACTGGCAGGATACAAGAGAACAATCGGGAGCTGGAGTAAGTTCACATCTCGCTGCATATGCTTTAGAATTGGCAGAAGAACAATGAGGTTGGGGAAATCCCCTTGAACAAGTGCTGCACAGTAATCTGACTTCAGCATTTGTGCAGAAAAATCCTCCAAACTGTGGCTTTTCATTACCAAATATACAAGGAAGTCTTAGAATTAGAGTTGAGAATTTTCATGTAGAATCTTCACTCATAATTGTAGGTAGACAGGCCCCTTTTTCAGTGCTTGGTTTGTTCTTTTCTTGAGTAGTGGATAGAGAAAAGCCTGGTGCAAGTGAAGCATACTCAGTTTTAGTTTAAATGCAGAATTTCAAAGTTACTGTTTAGTTCAGTTAGTGAGTTACCTCCCAGAACTGGCCTTTACTTCTCCTTAGTTTTGTGGAAGGTTTTGAGTTCCTCTGATGCTTGAAATAATTTCACCTCATGCTGTAGTTTTGCAGGTTTGAACATGAAGAAAGGCTTATACCAACTGATGTGGAATCTTGCAGCTTTGTGGCACAGAAAGTTGTGTTTGAAATGGTTTTTGACTCAAGTCAAAACCCTGAAAAAGCCTTGTCTCTAGTAGACTACTCAAATGTTCATCTCATGGACTCCCAACTATATTTTTCAGGAGTGGCTTCTGAACCTTACAGTTTGCATAACCTGCAGAAGCACAGCCTCCAGTGACCCAAGCTCATTGATAATTCTTTACTCTCTTTGTCTTCTCCCATTTCTGCTGCAGTGGGAGGAACTTGAGTATGAACTGAACAGCTATACCAGGGAAGGGAATTCATATGTGTCCATAACCATGAATTCCACAAAACCAATAACAAAAATGCTTTTTCAGTTCTTGTGCATTTTAATTTTGAATGTTCTGTTTGTCCCATGTACCTGTCTTGCAGATTGATGTCTTGTCTAAACACAGTTAGTACCCAAACATTTGCTGTCCACTGTATGTCTCAATTAGATGAATATAGGAGGAAAACAGAAGGGCTCTACCTAGTGCAAGCTGCATTAATGGCAGTCATTTAAAAAAATCTGTAGTTCTGTTTGCTGATGGGAAGACATTTTTACTGGAGTTGAGTGCTGATGTGTTTGTTCATCCTCTGGGAGCCCCTCAATGTTTTGGCAAACAACCACAGATATTCCAAGAAGGATTTAAGCAGCTTTCCTTCCAGCAAAATCCATGTATTTGTTAACTTAAATGTTAGTGTTCCTTAAGCCTTTGAAACACTCATCTTTTTGGCTGCCATAGGACAGAGAGAGAGAGAGCAGGGCAACTGCCACCTCAGCAGAGGGCAGGTGGTGGTAGACCAGGGCTGACTTCAGGTAGGTGGAGTGAGGAAAAGAAACTGTTGGATGTCCTGGGAAAGCGTTTTACCTGTTAAGCAATTGGATGTGAGGCAAGAGCACTTGTGGGCACAGTCTTCAGATGCATGTTGTGGGTGTGGACCATGAGCAAGATGTTGAAGACTTCAGGACTTGGCCAAGGTCTTAACATGTCCTTTCTGCCTAAGCTCTAGTCAGCAAAGCTCAGGAAGTAACTTTGGCTCTTATTCTAGAGGTGTCTCCTGCATATTCTAGTTTTCTGATGACAGTATCTGCTGTAGGGTCCCATGTTCTCTTCTGGGCCTGAGGAGAATAGAGGCTTCTAGTCAGGCACATTGGCTATTACCTTCTTGATTTTGTCTTATGAAAAGCATATGAAGTAATATAATATCTAAGCAAACAGGCAAAGTACATTTTAGAAATGTTTCATTTATTTATTCTATCTGAATAATGCAACTCTTCAAGGCTTTTTATGGCTTCCTAGCTAGTTGTGAGTTTTCTTTATTCTCATAATGAAATATGGGCATTGTCAGACATAACTTTGTATTTTTTTGGCAAAAAGTGATGTCACAAGTACTGTTCAATTCTCACCCTCAGTGTGTTGCTCGGGGAAGCTTTCTCTAACGCTCAAACTTTAACTTCATTTGAAATTCCTTACAGGAAACACTTATAATTTAGCTATATAATCATTGGTATTTCTTTATGTTTTCATAAAGACAGTCTGTTGTTTAGCATATGGATCAAGGTCAGTGTATTCTCTGCTTCACCAGTTTTCTGCCAGGTGTGCATGGCTCGGGCTGCAGCAGGGATTGTGGTGGCCTCCCTGCATTGAGCATTTCATAGCATATAACCTCTGTTGTTCTTCTTGGGTTTTGAGATGGATGTGCAAGTCATAGGGGCTGTTCAGAGGAAACTTCAGTTTGAAATGAGGTATTTAAAAGATCCTGTAACTGTTGTTCCACGAGTAATCTTTTTGCCAAGGTAACATCCTTTTTGAGGACTGTGGACAATTGACTTGAAGGGCTAATCTCTCCCCTTCACTGTCCCAAATACACAGTAGTTAGAGAAGGTTAATCAAAACATCTCATGTTTTCTCAGCTGTCTATCAGCTGCAAAACAGCCCACGCAGGTGGTAGCATCAGCCACTCACCCACTTGAAGGATGACGGACTCCTCAAGAAAAATTACTTGGCTTGGCACTTCCTTGGTAGCTGTACCTGTTAGCTTGTGGGGAAAGCTTTCACCACACCTACTGTGACTAACAGTGGTTAGAGAACTTGAGATAAAGGTCATTTTTTAATGTCTGTTGGGAGTATGATCTTCTGTGAGATTTGTCTGCTATTAACAAAACAGTTGTTGTGGATATATCAGCCGATATTGTGGTGGATAGGTCTTCATATACAGGTACTTTGTCTTTGGATATTTCTGATTTTCAGGTCTGTAAAGAATGATACGACATCAACGTGTGAAAATGCACTGGGTGTCATCATAACCCACTGCCTGATGTTATCACAGAGTAGTTTATGTTTCTAAAGATGTGAAACTGCAGCAATTAGAAAATCTTTATCGGCAATAACAGTATAATGAATAAAGCAATGTAGGAACTCCAAGTTACCATTTCAATAATGCCATCTTAAAGCATAAACATCCACGGCCTCAGTGTTTGTAGGTTTATATGGTAATAGGTTTTTCTTTATTGTTGGTTTTGTTGCATGGGGTTGTTTGTTTTTTGTTGTTGAGTTCCCTCCACCCCTTGGTTAGTCTTTAGAGAGCTGCCATTGTGAATGCTCTTGTACACTTGTCATCTTCAGTAGATACAGGGCATCTAGGAGTGATTGGTTTTGATGGCTATTTTGGAACATGTGACTGGGGGCAGTTTTTCCATGCTTAGGTTCCTCTTACCTCCAGTTAGACTGCTTTAGTGTTTGTGAGATGCAGAGCTGCTGAAAGCTGTGTGGTGTTTGGTTGGGAGTAGGGGAACTGCAGGGCAAGTTTCCCAGCAAAGCTGTTAGCTCATGATTTCCGTGGGCTGCTTTTGGATGCTCCACATCTTTGGTCTTTGAGCAAAAGACTTGTGGCCAGCTCCCTGCTGAGCCTTGAAGGAGGCTGAGCTGCACTGCATGCCTTTTATTTCTCAGTCCTGACACCACCTCTGTGTTGCTTGACCTTGTCATTTAGAGATTTTCAAGTTCTACTCCCCACCTGCCTTTGAGCAGAGAGTAGAAACTCCTTGATCAGATCTGTGTCTGAGCAGACCATATGGACAATGAGAAAAGAAAGGAATATTTTACTTCAACTTGGTTTCCATGGCGTCCTGGGAACTTTGCTCTTGAACTTTGAGGTTCTATCCTTCCAGGATCTCGTAGCATTGAGAGAAAAATAAAGGTAGCACTGGTTGTTGTGGACTGCTTTATTCTGTCTGCACTGGGCTAGCAAGTCAGGATTTGGGAGAAGGGAGGATGATAAAGTGCTTTGAAGAGCCTTGTATCTGTATTTTTGCCTATGTAGGCAGTTTGTTGCACATTTGACCAGGAAGAAGTGTTCCTTTAGAAAAGGCAACAGAAGCATAGGCTGTTCATCAAGATCGCTTGTTGGCCTGGCACTCAGCAGCACTAGAGAAAATCAGCTACTGGCCCTGGGCAGCAGCCCTCGAATGCTGGGCTCTAACAGTATCTTCTGTACATCACGTTCCACTTTCGTGTCCCCTGTGGACATCCTTGAAGTTTTAATCTGAAGTAAATGGGAGTTATTCAATGACTTTTTTTCTTTTCCCACAGTGTTAGAGAGGTTAATTGCATCCTGTGCCTCCTGCTTTTCTGGCTATTTTGATGTGTTAATTTTTTTAGCATACATCTATTTATAAGGAAGGTTATTAAGTCATTTTCCTCGGTTCAGATGCTGCATTTTGTATTTGATGTAATGGTTTTGAATATGCTTTATAAAGTTCTATGTAAACTTTATTCGTAAAAGCATTCTGAAAGATGAGAGGTTGTGTAATGGTTCCTGATTTATATTCCACTAAATATGCACATACATAAGTGTATCCTTCTTGGCTGCTTGTGGTGTGTCTTGAACGTGCCTGTGGGGTGGGGGGAGGGAGGGAGGGAGGGAGGGAGAGAAGGTAGTTACAGTTTTCAGCAAGTATCTGTGTCTTCTGCTTGAAGCATAAAGGTCTGCTTTTGGATTCTGGGGAAGGAGGAAAAGCAAATTTTTTTTTTTAATTTCTTTTTTTTTTTTTTTTTTTTTTTTTTTAGTAACTGTGTAAGGCCAGTTGCTTAAATAAGTAAATCTAAGGGGTTAGAGATACTTGAGGAAGCACTCCTAGTTGTAGATGATCAGTGCACAGCCCACACTTTTGTTTTGCTGAGTTTGTGCTGAGAGAGAAATCTGTGATTTCAGTTCTACAAGAAGATTAAGTCCAGGACTTTGTAAGACAGTACTTGGTATCCTTTTCCTAGACTTGCCAGGCTCTATTTCTGCCTTTAAGAATGGGAGATTCTGGTGGCAAACTACCTGTAACTACCTAAACTGTCCACCTACAGTTGTGTGTAAATACATGTAAATATTCATTTACTCTGGTTGATAATACAGCCCTTTAACAGAACTTTTCTAGGGGTCTGCTTTTCTACCCCAGCTTCTATCACAGAATTGTCTACATAAAAGAACCTTTGTCTAGCTCCTCCAAAGGGCAAGTGCCACCACAGAGTGGTATTGATAATTTTCAACAAGAATTCATACCTGTGGTTTTTATTTGGTGTTCGTTAACTTATTAGGTCATCCCTCTAGCAGATGATTGGATGAGAAATCATTATTTCATGCTGAATTACTGAAACTTTATATTTTCTGTTGCAGGATAATGAGATCAGGACCTCTGTAACTTGATGTCATTGACAAGCAGGAATGAACTGCTGTAGCTCTGAGTCATTCCATTTGATGAATGTGTGTGCCTGGTTCTGCACACTTAAGTGAGCAGATGACATTATGTCACTATAACATGGAATGCTGGAGATGCAAGTGAAGACATTGATCAGTTCTGCAGGGATGCAAAATAATTCAAAGGAGGAGTATGGTAGATCTGTCATGAAAGGAGCTTAGCATTCGTGTCCTTATTGCAGGTTGTTTTAGTCTTTCCTAAGTCAGCATAGTGCACTGAGTCAGCATTCTTTTCCCCTGTCACCCTCAGCATGGGGAAAAGAAACATAAGCAGCATGCATTTCAGTAGTTGAGGCATTTAGGACAACCAGATTGCATTTTAGTGGATTTGTTCAGGCACTAGCTGAGGTGCTGCTTGGAAAGATTGGTAATATAGTTAGCGTTTGTAGGCATTTTAGACTGTTACAGGCAAAAGTGCTAATTGTCAGTATGCAGAAAGGACTGTCAAATCAGAATATAAAAGAATATTTCCATAAAAAGCTATTTTCATTTGAAACCCAGAATTAAGGAAACCATGTTCAGGCAGGTTTGCTAGGAGCTGTCTGCGCTGAGTACAATACTCATGTACAATGTATCAATGTAAGCAAGTGAACTTTTTAAAATGCTGGCTTAGTTTAATTGCTGTTACACTTAAGCGTTTTAATTCAGTTTTTCCTATTACTGGAGACTTTGAGGCCATTCCTGAACTAGCTTCAAAGGCTTGGTATATCTCCTCAGCTGTTCTTGAATCTCAGTTGCATCAGGAAGAAGGTAACTAATATGAGAAGGATTCTGTTCTTCCATATATCAATTCACTGGTCCTTTTCTCAAAGGTAGAAACAGTGGAGTGCAATGGGCAGTGTGTTCACAGAAATGCAGCTTCAGTGTAGCCATACCAGTGATAAACTGGAGGCCAAGTCAGTGTTGTGGTTCTTGCCTTGGCTTCCTGCTCACTACATTGCTCTGAATTCTTGGATCTAAGACATTACATAGCAAGATTGATTTATTTCTTATAAAAGAAAGGTACAGGTCTTTTATACAAGGTACAGATCTGGAGTTTTCAGACTTCAACCTGTTTTCTCTGGTCAATTTTACAGAGGCAGCCATGAGCAGAGCTAAAGCACTGGAATTGCCCATTTGTTATGAGAAAATGGGATTCCATAAGTCTAATGGCCATTTTTTACCATTGCTCTAACTCCAATTTGGATAGCTTGGTGTAGCTCTTGAAGCAAATTTTCTGCCTCTTTTCTGCCTACTTGGCAAAATAACAGGGTTGTAAGCCTGATAAATGTTAGGCTAGTATAAAGGTGCCTGCTTGCTTGTATAAGTAACTTTTCTAATTCAAGTGAAAAGTCTGATCGTTTTTGTTGTTGTTGCATTTTTTTCTTGTTTAGTCTTTGAGTAAAAACAGGGAAAACCAACATCAGGCTCACTTCTGTAGGGCAGACTTTGCGTGAGAATTCTAGAACTGGAAAACTAACTTTGATTCTCATCTCCCATTTTAAGAGATAAATGGAGTACTGTCACAGATTGCTGAAATTATTTTTCGTTTCAACCACAGCTCCAGCACTATGAGTGCCTCAGAAAACGTAGGGGCAGACAAATTAGATTCAGTGGGAGAAAGGCTCATGATTATAAGATGCAGGAGAAAGGCAAATGGAGAAGATTGCCTTGAACATGAACTTGGCAGACTTGTTAGTGGCTGCAGATTCTGAAAGATGTGAAAGATTCAGGAAGGATATTAGGGGCTCAGTGTAATACTTCACAAATAAGCAAATTAAATGTCCAAGACCATTTCTGTAATGTTTTCTGTATAATGTGGGCTTTGACTAGCACAGTGCTATTTGCATTTCAGGTTTTATTTGTCATATTTCTAGTGTTACCACTTCAGGTAAAGAGGAGGCTGCCAACTGAACTCAGTGTGTTTTAGCTCCTTTAGAGCTGTTCCACCTTGCAAGACTTCGAAGAAAAAATGTGTAACTACAGTTATATATGAATTGTGACAATATTTAACGACTTCTTTATAGAGTTTCTGGTACTTCATATGTAAATATCTTTCAAGTGGTTCTGCCTGCTTCCATCTGATGTTGTACTTGTTGCAAGCACTTAATTTAGTACAAAAAGTACCTTGAGCACAAGGAGTTACCAACACTGTAAATAGGGGTAGGATAGTTATTTGTTCAGTCTGTTTCTCAATAAAAATTGGTAATAAATTAATGATAGCAACAACTTGTAATATACCTAGATCAGCCCAAGCACTGTGTGTGATAGTTTTGGTGCACACCAAAACTGTCACATACTGGGTACTGATTAAAATTCTTTGGCTTCAGGTTTTTCAGCTATAGCCTCAAATAAACATCTCTGTAAAAATGAGTATTGTTGACAAGATCTATCTCATTTATCCCTGTTTGTATCTTCTGCTTTGCAAGTGCTCTCAGGGAAGGTGCAGGGATGTCTTGGAGGATGTGCAGTGCTATGTATAGACATGAGCATGTTGATGCTGTGGCCATGAATATCTGGTCAATGCATGCACATACTTGCTTGGATCTGCAAATCAGTACATCTGGCTTTTAACTGTCTTGAGAAACTGATCCTAATTAAGTAGCCGATGTTGGGTACCAGTAGGCTTTAATAGTTGGCATCTGGACATGAGTGAGGGGATTTGTGGATTGATCTGTGTATATACGTCTCCAACTGCTGATGTTTCTAGTTACAATTACTGCTGCCACAAGCCAAGATCCAAAAGTCTTTCTATATTCACTGAGATGAGGTTGTGCTGTCACAGGTCATCTTACCCTGTTCAGTGTTCTCCTGCAGTGTCCTTTACCACCTAAACGTATCAAATAGAAGAACTTGGTTTTGGGCAGTGTGTTCCAGATAATAAGAGCTCCATGTGTATTTTTGGACTCATGAAGATCAGTACAGTGCATTTCTTTAAACTATTTCATTAATGTAGGGTTTTTTTAATTGGTATGAATTTTGATAGAGACAGTATTCCTCTGGTTGAGATACACTGCCTTAAAATAATTTTAGTGCTTACTCATGAGTGTAGCACAAACTGTTTTCTATGTTAATTTTGTTGTGGGCAGATCAACAATTTATTTGTATTTGTACCAGGACTTGATAGCCCAGTTTTTTTAGTAGACTTACAGTTAACTGTTATTCCACTAAGGTAGTGGAATAATGACTGGGAACATCATCTGTAGATAATACAAATACTTGCAGATTATCTTCCATAGTAGTTGGGGTTGTCCCGTGTCCACATGTTTCTTGTGTATGTCAGAGTTTTCTGTCTTACTGAATAAAGACAGTCAGATTTGTCACTTTGTGTGAAAATAGTAAAGCGTTGCTACAGCTCATTGCTGTGTAGGTAATTTCTTGCCCAGAGTATAGGTTTTTTGGAACTCAGATTTTCCTGTTAAAGGAAATGATGAAATGGAAGAAGTGAAGGCATACTGTGAACGTTGCACGCTGATAGCCACATTAAAGATTCTTCTTGCCAGAATTGCACAGTATCATATGAGATGATATTCCTTATAAGCAGATAAAAAGTCAGGTTGAAACACCAGCTCTTACAACCCTTTCCATTCAGGGAAAGCTGACAGAAGTAGCTTTGGTTCCACTGCGTATAAATTTATCTGATCCTTTCTTTACCACCTCAGTCCTAAAGAGTCCCAAACCCCAGTTGTCCCAGGTTTAGTGTGTAGCAGCTTAACCACATACCTGCTAGATTTGGTTTCCCTAAAAGTGATTGATCTCAAAGAGTGCTTCTTATTCCTTGCAAATATTTTTTTCAGCACTTCTTCTTTCTCTAGGAAATAGTTTTCTCCTATTAGACCATCCTCCTCACCTGGGAATCGGAGCCAAATTGGTATTTATATCCCTGAAGTCCCTTATAATAAATTCACTTGTGGGAACTGCAAAAGTAACAATCTTCTGTTGAGGCATGGAGTACTAAAGGCCACAGAACATGATGATTTGCTGTTGGGAGCTACTGTTGAAAAGTGTTGAAAAGATAAAAAACTAGCTTTTGTATTGTGGACCAAATGTTTGCTTGTTTCTGTCAACAAATTGTTTTAAGAACAGCAGTGAAAATGCTCTTTGGAATGAAAGTGTCCAGGAGAGAGGAAGTACATTAGCTTTGAACTTGTGTTTTGGAGTATATTTAAACACTCTCTGCACAGGAAACATTTAGGTACAGTGACACAGAAGCCAAATTATATTTTGAAAACAATGATGGCTTACCAGTGATACAGTGTACAGCGAGTTCAAAACCAAACCCCCTTGTTTGGTAAAATACAAAGCCTGAAGTGTGCTTCCAGGCTTCAGCTTGAGTGCTTACTGAGGGTGAAATGGTGATATGCTTTGGCTGCCTCCTTCCTAATAAATTAAAGGTGCCTGGGAACGTTCCCAGGCTCTGTCCAACTGGCTCAGGACTGCCTTGTCCATTCTCTTCAGCCCTCAGCTAGCCGAGCAGGGGAGCTGCATCTGAATTGTCCACTGTGACTGGGTCCCGATGGTGTGCGACTCACAAACCTGGGAATTGTGTGGGAGGACAGTAATTGGCGCAGCCTGGTGCTGGGGAATGTCCTAGCTGCTTTCTAGCATACATGATCATGTTCCAGGGCCTGGGAACATTTCCAGACAAGGCTTGACTTATGAGTACAGATGTTAGTACTTGATTCTCCTGAAACCTTTATGGACTAACGCATGGAAAGGACTCTGCACCACACAAGATTTTGGATGCTCCAGAAAGGTAGATTTAGGAGTGAATGATTCCTGTTTATTTTGAGGCAGTAATTCTGCACTATTAAAAATCTGTCTTATTTTCAGATGGTTTTACGGGTGGTTAAAACATCTGTCAGAATTCAGTCACCTTTCCAGCACCACCTTTCAGGGACGAGTAGACATGCCTGCCCTCTGTCAGGCAATGGCTTGTGTATGAATGAACATACTGTGGCCTTTCATGGAAGTGCTGTGTATTGAAGTACGGTTTTTAAGGTTGTGAGGAATTTAGTTTTGATCTGGTGTGCGTGTGTGTGAATTTTAGAGTCTTGATTTATTGCCTAGGGGACGTAGTGAGGGGATGGTCTTGCACCTTGTGGGCAATGGATCTTTTATGTCAGCAGGAAGTAGAGAAACCTCTTTATTTCTTTAGATGTTTCTTCCAGCAAGCAGTAAAATCTTTGTTGAGCTGACTTCATTGATCATATGGAATGATTTCCTGCAGGCTCTTTCTTCTGTGTTTGATTGTGCATTACTGGAGTTTAAGTATAGTCCTGGTGTAGATGAAACAGTAATACACTAGTACTAATCCCAACTCCAAGCAGATGTGTATCCTGGAGGATAGCACATCATGTAAACCAATGACTTGGGAGCTGCTCTGACTGATCACTTTTCTGTGCCTCTTGGCCTGTCCTCCCTCCATGGTGTTTTAAGCTTCATTCCAAGCTGTGGCTCTGTCACACAGTCTGCTTCAGGATACTGTTTGTCTTTCTGTAGGTTGTGGAATGCTGTCAGCTTTAAATATTAATAGGGAGAAGAGGTTAGCAATATAAAATACTGTTCCTGTTCATCTTGTTTTGTCAAGGGCTATGAAATTTTACTTTTGCATGTGCTGTATTAAAAGCCTTGTGAACCAAATGCATGGCAATGTCATGCTTACACCAGTGATGCCCCCGACAATTTTGGGAATGTGTAATCTGTGTGACAGCTCCACAGTTTTGGAGCACTGCTTTGTATGAAGGATCCATTGCTCAAAGGTAGTGAGCTGTCAGAGCTCACTGTGTCAATTAATATGCAGCAGGCTTTGTGTCTGCTGATTGTTCTTCTAATTGCATGTAAAGATGATCTGTCTTAGCAGCTCTAGTGGTGCATATTTAAGGACACAGTACAGTGCGGAGATGCTCCCTGGTGTCCACGTGTCTTCAGGGCAACTGCTTCAATCCTTGCAAAGCTTCTGGCGACCCAGGGTTCTGACTGCATCTTAGGAATGTGGAAAAGAGAGGCTGCAGGCCCTGCTGATGCAGCCATGGGCAGGATCCCTCTTTGCCCACTCCTTCGGGAGAGCTGTGATCTCCTTGAGATCTGGATGCTTGGTGGTTGGCTTCTCTGAAGAGCTGGATCTGTGCCAGAGAATGGGCCTTCATCTCTGGCTCTCTGCTGCTCTCTACTAGGCAAAGTCATCTAGTACAAGATTTTACTTGTATCTATAATCAGTAATATATCAAAAGGCTTTATTTAACATATTTAATTCTGATAAAAGCAGTCTGTTGCCACCCTCTCCTCCTACTTAGTAGTGCTCATATAACTATGGTGAAGAGAAGTGATCTGACTGAAAAGTATCTCAAAACATGTATTTTCAGCCATGTTTGTTCTCTGGTCAGATAGCCTGTTTATTGATTTGGGTCGCTTCTCACTGGCATGCATGTTTCAGCCTTACTGGGATGGCATTAGAAATGAGGTATGTGGTAGAGGCAAGAAGGAAGCAAGACCCGTTCATTGCCTTCACCAGTTGCCAGCACTTAGGTTTTATTAAAAGTCACTGTGGAATTGAGGTGGTTGTCAGCCCTGACAGTGGTTTCAAGTCCAATGAAGTGCTGTCTGCTCTTTTGTTTTGTAACACTAATGAATTTTCCCTGTGTAATGAGAAGAAAAAAAACATCAGCCTCACTTTTCTTTTCTTAAGCACTCAATTAAAACTTGAGTGTATCAGCTAAACTTGGTAATTTAAATTTCAGTCACAACACTTGTATTTAAAATCAGAAGTTTGGTGACCTTGGATTCTTCCTGTTGCAACTTTTCAGAGGCTGTTAATTTTAAAGGTAATACAGCAACAAGCCAACTTCAGGCTGCATAATTAGGAAGGAGAGATTTGCTTGTGAAACAAATTCTCTCCATTTCTGAAGTGAGAGTATATAAGTATGTTACTTACATAAAATAAAGTGTTTTCAGTGGTCACTGAGCAAGTAGGTTATAGAACTGAGCTTCATTTATGCTTCTGAAAGTCTGCTGCCTGATTACAATCCTATGCTGTTTTCTTGCTTTGTTTAAATGTGCCTCTGCTTTAATTTGTTTCTATGACTGAATTTTCCTTTATCTTCTCTATTGTGATCTGCTCCTTGAGCCAGTTTGGTAAAGGCTTAGCTGCCTTTCCTTTTCTCCTGCTTGATTTAGCAATAAAAGTTATGTGATAGTTGAATCTTAAGGTACTACACTGTAAAGCATTCTGTTTTGTGTACTGTGTGAAAGAATATTTAGCTGTTTAATCAAGGAGAGTACAGAAAACAGTTAAATATCAGCTATAATGTGTTTTTCTTCAGAGTTTGAATTTCTGTTTTTCAGAATAGCAACAAATTACTCTGTGCATGGAAAATGAGATTAATGCTGATTAATCAAGTGGTGATACTTGAACTTTAGATTGTGATGTTCAGTTTTGGATACACATAGCCTTTCTTTGAAGTCTTAGGGCAGTTTATGTTTAGAAACAAACAAAAACAAAAAAAAAAAAAAAAAAAAAAAAAAAGCCAAAAACCAACCCAACCCAGAAACTACCTTTTAAAATTGAATTTTGTAAAGAACTAGGCTGAGGAAGTTTTGCCTGTTTTAAGAAACATTGCAACTGTATCAATTATTTAAAATCTGAGAACTTGTTCACCTTTAAAAACATTTATCATTTACCTTGAATCACTTGTTCCATTTTGATAGCCTCCTTCATATAGAAAATATAGCATGAGATGTCAGTTTAAATGCCAGTCTAACAGTGCTCTATCTTCTATGTGAAAGGAAGTATTCTGTACATTTTTCCATGTTTGACCTCATGGTGTTTTGAATAACCATGTTCCATATTCATATCAATTTTTTGTTTTTGTTTTCAATTTATGCACAGCACTTGCTCTGAAATTTGGGGACTGAGTACACCAAACACGATAGATCAGTGGGATACAGCAGGCCTTTACAGCTTCTCTGAACAAACCAGGTGAATATTCTGCCCTCTCTCGCATCATAAAAATCTTGTGGGAGGGATTGGCTTTGGAGGGTCTGTAATGGGATGCTTTAGCTGTAAAATAGACTAAAATGATTCCTAGGCCTCTCATGGTACAGCATTTTGAAGTATTTCCTTGCCAGTGTAGAGATCAGTGTGTTCACAGCTGATGTTTTGACCAATGAAACTCTTAATTCTACTGTTACTCCTTTTTCACGCCAGTGCTATTGAAAGAATGGGAAGACTTGTTAAATGCAAGCTCTAATGTGATTTGGTATTTATATTAACAAAATTGGCAAACTTAATTCTTTAGACCTAATCTTACAAAGTGTTTAAACTGCTTTGTATGTCACAAGCTTTCAGTTAAATCTTGCTAATTGGCTCAGATACGAGCTACTAAAGAATTGTTTGTAAATTCTTCAGTACTTAATGGTGGGCAAATTCTAAACAGGGTCTTTATTTTTTCATGTCACATTACTTGATTTGTGTATTGAGGTTTGTCTCCCATCCCATAACAATCATAAACATCTGCATTTGTGTAAGCATATGCAGTCTGTCTTAAAACTAGCAAAACATTTTCAGCTGGTAGCAAGGCAGATGAAGTGAAGAAGATAAACTGTACAGCCCTTACAAGATGTGCATTCATGTGTTTTGCATTGCAGTTATACTGCCATGTGGATCACTTGGGCAGCTGACTGCTTATAGGCTTATTTGCAGTCCTGTGGGAGTTCTTATGCTTAAAACCATAAAGCATCCATGCCACAGCAAAGCCTTGAGGTGCCTTTAGCAGTGGAAGGGACCATTAAGTGTGTGAATTTATTTTTAACAACTGTGTTCTGCATTTAAAAAAAAAAGAAAGTATATGAAGCAATCATTCTAAATACTTCGTTGTATGTAAGTGGCTTTTAATGAACCCTAAATTCACTGGCAATAGTTTGAGCAGCTCAAACATGAGTTGACATTGCTTGATACGATCATTGTCATGGCATTTGAAGCCTTTCAGTTAGAGTATAGATGTCACTAGCAGAGTCAACGCACTAAGTTCTGAGAATGAGCTCCCCATCTGTGTGCTCTGTTGCTGGAGGGGCCGAGGCAGCACGCAGTGTGTAAATGCTTCTCCACGTCTCTCCCCTGCAGATCCCTCGATGGCCGTCTGCAGGTGTCTCACCGCAAGGGACTGCCTCATGTCATTTACTGCCGCCTCTGGCGCTGGCCAGACCTGCACAGCCACCATGAACTTAAGGCAATTGAAAACTGTGAATATGCTTTTAATCTTAAAAAGGATGAAGTATGTGTAAACCCTTACCACTACCAGAGAGTGGAGACACCAGGTAGGAGGACTGCTTCTGACTTTCTGTGTCAGCATCTGTTTGTGTTTATTCAGCATAATGTTTTAAATGAAAAATGAGAGAAAGGTGATGTCCTCTCTTGATATAAGTACACGATTCTTTTTGAGATCGTATCCCTGAAAGTTCTTAATAGTAAAGTTACTGAAAAATCTTTACAAATGTGTTTATAAACACTTCCAGGACTGCTAGCAGTTTCCAGCTGGCCAGGGGCAATTCAGACTAGATACGATAAAAAAGTTGATTTACCTTTGTTAATGTGGAGTGGTCTTATTTAAGGCACCTCAGGAATCACATCTCTTCCAGTAACTAGCTGTGCAAATGTAGAATTAGCAGTGCTGAGTTTCAGAAGATTTCAAAACATCTGAAGAAACTCTTAAAAGTTTTAGATTTATTGTTTTTCATTTTATCTTACAAAATTGTGTATTTTGATTACCAGTGATTTTTGAATTTTGCCTTTCCAGTCTTGCCTCCTGTGCTCGTGCCACGGCACACTGAGATCCTAACGGAGCTGCCACCTCTGGATGACTATACCCATTCCATTCCTGAGAACACTAACTTTCCAGCTGGGATTGAGCCACAGAGCAATTACATACCAGGTATTTTCTTAACTCCCACTCTAGACAGCATATTCTGACATTGTGCCCCTGGAACAAAGATGGTCATTTCATCCTTTTAAATGATCAAATTAATTGAAATATGCACCACTGAATCAGATTTAGTTGATCTCATGTACTAATTCCAGTGGAAATACCTAAACAATGTTGTTTGCAGAACGTGATCCTGCATGAAACTATATTGCTGTCGTTTCACAATAGCTGACTTGGTTTCAGTAGCTTGAGATTCAGAATGCTAATAAGTCCACGGTAGATCTTCACCTTCTGCTTTAAGCCTCTTTCATAAACATGCAAGGGGTTGCCAATAGCTGTGCATTTGAGATTGAGTAATAAACTGATGCTCAATCCCATCCTGTGTAATATGTGGAGAAGACTTTTAAGTTGCAATGTAGTGACTTAACTGTTTTGATCTGTAGTTCACATCAGTAGTGGTCTCCTTTAGCTTTTTGTTACTATTGTGTGCATATTGTTTTATCTTTCTGTATGAAAGAGCAACCTAACAATACTGAACTGTTAAAGAGTTTCTCCTCACTCTCTTTTCCCCCTTTTCCACCCCAAAATAAACAATGCTGAACTGCTGCACCTGAAACCCTGTTACCCTCATTGAAACAAAATTGGTGACCTTTTTTTCCTGCCCCAACTTCCTGTTTCCTGTCTCTTCAGGAAGTCGCATGGAGTGTAAAACCAAGCAAAGCTGAAGTTTGCTCATAAATGTTTAATGCATTCATGTTACAAATAAGCTGAAAATTCACATCTGGAGTCTCTGAAAGAATGAGATGACTGCCCCAAAACTCAAATATGTGCAATATACATATTTGTACATAAGTTGTACTTACAGGTCTTAAGCAGAATGTTGCTTGTGTTTTCTTTAAATATATCCAAGAATTGAAATGGCATTAAACAATCAATTAATTTGACCTTTCTGTTTAATTTTGGTCTCATCCGTTTCCATCTTTATAGAGCAATTGAAGGCACTAGGAGTTGGTGTTGCTTTCTTAACTTGCTTATACTTTAACTCAAACTGAGGGCTTTTGGTAAGGTTTGCAAACAGCTTGCCTGAAAGCCACTTTCTGCAAACACAGTGCTATGGAAATGAGCTAAAGTAGTTATTTGCAGGAAGTTTGCTCAAGAAGATTGTAGGCATTCACATGATCTTCAAATGTTTATGCAGGTAACCACACCTCCTTCTCTTTGTCACTGACACCCTCCTCCTGTGCTCATATCATGCTATCTTACTTTATTTGACCTTGCGGACTTAATCTGGAACGCTTGGCTGGGTTCTGATAAGCCTTGTGTGCCTTGATAGCCTTCTTCAGAGAACGATTTTCTTCAGTGGTAGGGCAGGCTCACATCTGGTAGCTTTGTACCCCAGACCTGTCTCAGTACTTGATCTGCAAGAGAGAAGGTTCAGGGTGGCCTTTGAGAGCTGCATGTTCCAGTTGAGGTTCTGGATGAGCTGAGCTGCATCACCCACACTTCTGGCAGCACTCAAGCTCTAAATTTTTGGTGTCCCACCTGAGTACTCATTTCCAGCTGTGTGGTGCTCATCCTCTGACCCTAAACTGCTAATAGTACTAGGTAGAATAAATCTTCTGTGTTTGGGCAGAGACTAGACATGGAAAGTAATCTGTGCCAAAGAGCCTAGATTAGCAACTGGAAACAGGAGTCATGGGTTGGATTAGAAATGTGTATTGACCTTTTGCCACAGCTGTGGGTTTAGCTGTAGCTAATGATTTGGAGAAGGGTGGAGTCCCCTTTATCACAATGAATGCTGTAAAAATCTTCAAAATGGATATGATTTTTGTTATTGCATTTCTTACTAGTGATGATTTCCTTTAATTGTCCTTTTAAATTGAATTCTGTCAAGTCTATACTTAGCGCACAGAATGAATCAAAGATAAAATTCTCTCAGTTAATTTTAATTTAATCAATTGACTTAATCTAGTTTCCTCTCACTGGTTTCCTTCTGATCTCATAATATTGCAGTACATCTCAGACATGATGCTTGTTATAACTGTATTTTATTTCTTAAGCAAAAAGTCTTTATCTTTAAGTTTCTGCTGTTTGGTAATAGTGCAATTAAAGATGTTTAACCCCTGGGAGTTTCAGAGACAATTCTAAGGTGATTGTAGAGATAGTTAGCTTCAAACACTTTCACAAAAGAAACACAGGTTTTGCCTATAATATGTAGGAAAAGACATTTGCCCAGTTCAAAGAAATTTATTTCCTGAAATGCAGTTGGTTAACTTGTTATGTGGATTACAAAGAACATCTTGAGTGGAAAAAAGGAACGTGTATACTCTCCTGGGTTTTGAAGATATTTCAGAGGAATTAGACACAGTTTCTGGTATCAGAACGCTTCAAAGTTGGTACTGAATTTACTTTGGTCTGTGGAATTCTATCTTTAAAGAAAGCTAGTTAAAAGAGTAGATGATAGTTTTAATAGAGCTCAGAAGTATCAGTGGTAACAATAACAGAACTTTAGCAGCGTTTTAAGTCAATAGAGTTATAAATGAGTCAAATCAGCTGTTGTGTATGGAAGAAATACATATTTGGGAGCTGAACTGAAAAACAACCTTTAAATCTAACAGCTTCAGTAAGGTGTGGGAGGGTATCTGATCTGATGGTTATCCTACATGAAGACAGCTCACATTATTTTTTTGTGGAAATCACCAGATGGTTTTTTTCATTTGTGATTCTACTAAATATGAAAGCTGTTGATCAAAATTACAAAATTGTTACTCATTGTAGTGACAGCAACTTATCTTAAATGGAACAAACAAGGATTCTGATATTTATATAACAAATTTCAGCAACTGATTGACATACAAAAGAAGATACATTTTACATACCAATAAGGCAGGTAACCTGTTTGAAGTCCTACTGTAAGGAAAAAGGGACAGCAAATTACATTCAGATTCAGTGTTCAGGTAGGTATAACAGAGCTCATGAAGATGTCATGACAGAATCCACAAGACTTGGATCTTACAATAGTTTGCCTAGTCATTTTACAAATTGGTGGATTTTTCTTTTTTTTTATAAGAAACACCTCCTCCAGGATATATCAGTGAAGATGGAGAAACAAGTGACCAGCAGCTGAACCAAAGCATGGATACAGGTAACATTTATTTTTCATCACTTTCAAGGCTTTGTATTAGTAGCTGTGATCCCTCTGCATAGGAGCATGAATTCAGCCCTAAAGATGATTGCAGTTTTCCTCTGTAAAATCTGGTGTTTTATGCCTAAAATACCACTTTCAGTCTTTAATGAACAAAGCAGATTTTGCCAGGGAAATGCTTCTAAAACATTCTGTGACTTACTAAGTATATTACATTTGTTCTGTAACAGGAGCATACAAGTCTAATTAAGACTTGACCAGAAACCCTTAAAATAGATTTTAATAGCTAATTGGTTTCAACCATTCCCCGGCAAACAGGTTCATTGAAGCACAATGTCTGTGGCCTAAACAAGGTATAGACAGTCTGTGTTCTGAGAACCGTCTCTAACTCTGACAAACTTACCACTTCTGCCATGTTTAAAATTAGTTCTTGTGTGGAAGGTTCTGTGGCAAAAGTAATGGCATTTGTGCCTTTGTACATAAGGGTTTCTAGATAATGTGGTTGACCTTAGACTTGGACAAAGCACAGTTAATGTGCTGGGTAAGAGCCTCCTGCTGTGTGTTGGCAGACTTGAGTGTGCTTGGTTAGCTAATGTTAGCAACCATTTTCAGTAAGTTGGAATCTGCTGCACCAGTTTCTGTAAGAACTGCAATATTTTCCCACTATGTGACAATAAATACCTGAATTAAAACAGCCTGACATCAGTGGTCACTGTAGGAATGTTTCTGTGAAAGCTTTTCTGTATTTTGCCACCTTGTGTGCAAATTGTGTTGGAGAGTTCATTTTTTTATGAGTGTTTAAATTCCTCCTTCTGGGAAATAATTCTATTTCCTCAAATGAGGAAATTTAGCTTGCTCTTTTCTGGCGATCATAGAATCATAAATTATAGAATGGTTTGGGATAAAAGGGACCTTAGAGACCGTCTCTTTCCACCAGGGACACCTTCCACTACCCCAGGTTGCTCCCAGCCCTGTCCAGCCTGGCCTTGGACACTTCCAGGTATGGGGCAGTCACAGCTTCTCTGGGAAACCTGTGCCAGGGCCTCACCATCCTCAGCATAAAGATTTTTTTTCCCAATATCTAATCTAAATCTCTCCTCTTTCAGTTTGAAGACTTTCCCTCTTCTCCTGTCACTACCTGCTCTTGTAAACAGTCCCTTTCCAACTTTCTTGAAGGCTCCCTTCAGATACTGGAAGGTCTTTTCTAAGATAACTCTTTTCCTTTGAGAACAGAGAGGCAATGTCTTGCTTGTCTCATCGACTCTTTCTTACCTGTTTTTTTACTGAATTTGGGAAATCACTACCTTCTCACTGGAGAAGTGCATAAATGATGTTGGGAGTGTGTGCAAAGTGGCAGTTCTGCCAAAATACAGTGCTAAGTTAATTGAGTCTTTACAAGGAGTGGGGGTACACAGAAGTCTGGAAGATTAAATGAAATCCTAATTCAGAGTAAGTGTGTGATATTCCAGAAAACTGATTTTTCTTACTCTGAAAAACTTCAATGAAAACCTGATGTAGATAATGGTTATGCCTACTGATCTGAAATAATAAAAAACATTTGCTCTGAAACCTGTCTGTCTTGCTTCAACAGGATCTCCAGCAGAGCTGTCTCCTAGTACTCTCTCTCCAGTTAATCATAGCCTGGGTAAGCTGGAAATACTTACAATTATTTCTCCATGTGTAGTGATTCTTCATTATATATGTAATTACTTTAAAAGTGAAAATGTGCTGTAAGAAATTAAGAGCTATATTAAGAGGTCATTCTTGTGTTGGCTTCCTGGTGTTAAGCATAGTGGGGCTGGGTTAATCACTTGTTAACAATTACTCTATTTCTGTACCTGTTGAGCTCGTAGCAAAGAGAAGAAGTAGTATCTTTGTGTGCAGGAATAGCATTTATAAAATGAATAGTTTAAAAGGATGTTTGCCTCTCTGTGATGCTGCCCAGACTTGCTGTCTCCCTTGCGTGTGTGTTCTGCTGCTCTTCTCATGTACTGTTTCACCTGTAACCACAGCACAGTAGTTGCTCCCACATTAGTAGCCCACCTGCTTTGATCCAGTGCTATTGCTGTGTGTCTGTAAGTGCCGCAGGAAGATCAGATTGCCATGGGTTTGTTTAAGGAATGGTGACAGGATGTGACAGGAAAATGCAGAACGCTGAGTAAGTAATTAGGGTAGGTAAAAAGGGGAAGCAGTGAAGAAAAAAGCCTGAAGATACACAGGGAAGAGTCTCTAGTAGGGGACAATAAAGTAGCTTGGAACTACCTTTATCTAAAGAGAGAGTTTAATGCAAAAGAACATGATTATCTTTTTTTTTTTTTTTCTTTTTGTTGTTCCATGTTTGATAGTTTAATCTTTTCTTTAATGCTGCCAAAATGTTTGCAAGCTACAGAAAAGGCAACAGGAATGTCTCAACGTCTGGCGCTCAGAGCACCATTAGCTTAATCATTTTGCCGAGCAAAATGCAAGTACTGAACTAAATGAGCTGTGGTCAGATTAGATCATCCCTTCTTCCCCTCCTCATTCCCTTGTGTGGAAGATTGAATTCCATTCTGTTTACTGAAGTAGGTAAAAAGGACAGCAAGCAAAATATAGTTTGAGTAGTTTGAGGAGACTACTGCTGTCATTTCTGGGAGAGACAAATAGCAGGGTAGATCTATCTACTTTCAGCCTCAAAATCTGTGTTAAGTTTGGTTTTTAAAATTTTTTTTTAGACTTGCAACCAGTTACTTACTCGGAGCCTGCGTTTTGGTGTTCAATAGCATATTATGAGTTGAATCAAAGAGTGGGAGAAACCTTCCATGCGTCTCAGCCTTCCCTGACTGTAGATGGCTTTACAGATCCATCAAATTCAGAGCGATTTTGTCTAGGTCTGCTTTCCAATGTAAACAGAAATGCTACAGTGGAAATGACAAGGCGACATATAGGTAAAGATCTCTGATCTTTTAACTATTTAATTTCATTTTGTTGGTTAAATTATCTGGAATGACCCAGGTAGGATGTGTGTTGGGTTCCTTTCACCCTTGTGCAGCCAGCCATCAGCCATATCTCTCAGGGCTTGTCAAGGATAGTTTGGTTTCACTGGCTGAGAACAGAAGTGGAAAGACAGAGTCACTGCTTCTGAAATTAGGGAGAAGCATGGCAGCTTCTGCTGCTGAAGCCAGTTTGAACTGGGAAGAGATGTAGTGATGGCTGGAGCTGAAAGGAGCTGCCTTTCCTCACTTGGTAGCCCCATAGCTGGTGGCAGCTGCAGTCACACAGCTGTCACACTCCGGGCAGCACAGGAGCAAGCCACTCTACTGTGTGGCACTCCAGTAGCTCACATTGCTGTTCTTGCCTTCTGGAAAATGATGGTGCACCAAAGCATCCCAGGGACAGATTTGTGGCTTCCAGCATCCTCAATGGACCACTCTGCCCTGGGCAGCATTTATATTCAGATTTACTTGTAATTGAAATTTAAGCTTTAATTACAACATATTCCCATGTTGCTTAGTTTACTGTAGTTTATAAAATGCAGAATGGACACCGATAGAATGAAATTCTGGATTCTTTTCTGGAATGGGAAAAGCTGCTATTGAGAACCCATTGTTCTGACATGATTAAGGTTTTCTTTGTAATGGTTAGTCAAGAATGTTGTTTTCCACAATGCAGTGTCTTGACTTCAGGTTCTTCAGTAAACTACATTCATTCTTTTTTTTTTTCTGGATACTTTCATTAGCAACATTTATGAGATTTGTTGTTGTTGTTATTTTTACTTGCAGTAAAATTTCAACCTCTTCAGTAGAACTGACTCCTTTTATGCCTAGTCCAAATGCCAAATCCAGATGCTTGTCTAATAAAATTTTAGATGTGCAGAAACCCAGGCTGTGCTTGTGCTGACTGGTCAAAATGATCAATGATAAGGAAGAGCAAAAATCTCATGAGCCCTTACTCTTTAATAGAGGGAGCTCGCATTTTGTTTGAAAAATTGTTTTAACGAAAAAGGCGAATGGAAACTATGGCCTCTAAAGTACCTGTTAATTATAAATAGTTCTCTCTGGGAGATCATTTGCACATTATTTACTTTCTGCTAGAAATAAACCATGCAGATTTGTTTTCCACTCAGAGACAGAACAAAGTAACAATTTAAAGGTGGAAAATTGAGTTTGTTTTTTTTCACAGTTTTTTTTGTTTGTAATAGGGCTAAATGAAATCATATTGTTTTTTTTAAAGCAGCACGGGATATGCAATAGGCTGTGAAATAGTGTGGGTGTATGTAAGCGGAGAGTTTTGCAGTGGTGATCTTATGTTTTCTCCTTTGATCATAGTGGCCTGTACTGCTTCACATACAATGCCTTAATATTAGCACAAGTTTTAATTCTGTTTTATGAACACTGCTTCTGAGCTTGGATTTGGTTGCAAGCCATTATATGGCTAAAAAAGGCTCTTTCACTTTTGACCAAAAATTATGCTGCTTTTCCTTCATGTATTTTGCATTCGTGGGAGAAAAATCCAATTTAATTGTGTTCTGCTCCTGCTACAGCTGTCAGCGCAGCAGTGAGGTCGTGTAGATAATTGATTTCTGTTTGTGTTGTAAAGAAAAACCTTGGCTTTCCCTGAAAAATAAACTTCCTTGTTCCCCAATCTAGTCATACCATAACTAGAGTTCCTTTGAATTTTGCTACAGGCAGGGGAGTGCGTCTGTACTACATTGGCGGAGAGGTTTTTGCCGAGTGCCTGAGTGATAGCGCGATCTTCGTTCAGAGCCCCAACTGCAATCAAAGATACGGCTGGCATCCTGCAACTGTGTGCAAGATTCCTCCAGGTTAGTGGCCTGCCAAAGGTCTTGGGTGAAAGCGCCCAGTGGAGGTGGTCACTGTATGATGTTTGCTTTCCTTTTTTTGTAGTTTCTTCATAGATTCAGACTTCTGTGTAGCAAGTGCAAGTGTATTCCCTGACTGTACCTTTTTGAATCTTTATAGGATGCAATCTAAAAATCTTTAATAACCAAGAATTTGCTGCTCTTCTGGCTCAATCTGTGAATCAGGGCTTTGAAGCAGTTTATCAGCTTACTAGAATGTGTACCATAAGAATGAGCTTTGTTAAAGGATGGGGGGCTGAATACAGGTAAGAAATTAACCTCCTTTGTTCTTAAATTTTGAGTTAATAATTTTTGTTTTTTCACTAGTATACCATTTCTGTCTGGCTTGTATGTATGTAAGCCATACATACACACTTCTTGCTGCTATTGTGGATATGCTCTCTGCAAATTGAACCCATATTTTCCATTTTCCCCCCCCCCAGCTATGGAACTGCTAAGTTACAAAGTCCATAAACTGATTTTAGGGTTGCGTTGAAGCCAACTGCTGAGCAAGGAATGTCGTCAAAGTTCCGTTCCCTTGCTCAGCCCTGCTGGCTTGCATGTTGTGGTGAAATCCACGCCATCATCTTAAAGTTCCACAGTTTGTGCTGTGAGATTATTTGCTGTGTGTTAGACTTGCAGTCATTCTGGTCTCTGTCCTGCTCTGCATGTAGCATGAATTCCTTAGGCTGTGGTGCAGGATGGGGTTGGTGGTACCCAACGGAGAGATGGGCAGTGCCTCTTGCAGAATGGAATAGCTGGAGAGCATGCATCTAAGGGATGGCAAGTATTTTGGAACTTTCAGTGGAAAAAGCTTTGCAGGAGTAAGATGATTGTGTTTATGTAGTAAAACTTCTAAAAACAGTTCTTTGAGTGGAAAGAAATAGCATTCTGTCTGCTTTGGAATAGATTCCAATTGTGTTCTCTATTAGCACAAATGAAAAGTGGTAGTTGAGGACAGTGCCTGTTTTTAATGCAGTATGGAAATCCAAAAAGAAAAGGAATTGACGTCTAACTGAGCAGTTCTAAAGATTTCATTATTTTGGAGAGCTAGACCTGTGGTTTTAAACAAATCTCTTAAACCTCTCTAGAAATTGTCCACTGAAAGAATGAAGTTTGACAAGTCAATACCCTAATGCATATATAACGATTTTTTTAAAAGCCATATTATTTCTGAAGTTGAATAATGGTGTGTAGGCTCCACTTAGGTTGATTCCTTTATCTGCTCTTGAAATACATACATGTAAATAGCAGTGTCAGTATGTGGGGGAGGTTTCTCAGCTAAATGAAGCCAATTTTGTAGTAGTCTAATGAGATGAAATGAGAAATTTGAGTAATGGAATAAATTGGTACCTCTTTGTTAGGAAGAAGTAAGAAAAAAATCTGGCTCAGGTTTAAAGAGCTATTGGGTTTGGCCCTGAAGGAGTATGTATACACTCAGGCATAATTAAATACAACATTCAAATCTGAGCAGAAGAAAGGCTTAATCAGTCAGATTATATAGAGGCATCTTGAAGTGAGTGTAAGTGCTGGTTTAAAACTGTGGGGAGGCTTTTGTTAAAGTTGATTCTGAGTGGGGAGAATGTTGGTGGTTGGTCTATAAACTGTTTGTAGACTGTAGGATTGAAAAAGCTGCAGTGGTAGCACTGCCAAAACGGCACAAAAACTGGTTACTGACTCATGATGAACTAATTTCTTTGCCCATCTCTTTAAGATGGTGCTAATAAATTACTGATACACAAAGCTTGTAAATATGCTCTAGCTGGGATTAGAGCAAGAAGAGGTGGCTCCAATGACATAACCTTGAATTTAAATTAGTGTGGCTTGACTTGTTGAAATGGATCAGGAAACACTGTAAACCCCATCACTCTTGTTAAAACATCTGTGCTTCATTATTATGTGAAAAAAAACATTTCTCATAGAACAAGCTTAGGCAAAGCATTGCTTGCATTTTGAGCATATGTGCATAAATGTGCAGATACAGCAAGGTGATATGTTTTATAGGCTTGGTAGACACAATACCTAACAAAGCTTTTTGCTTTGTTACATGTTGGTCCAAATTGGGGATGGTAGAAGTTCAGATCACCAGTCAAACGCTCATGTTAGTACAGGAACAATCCAGGTCCAGGATCATCTTCTGAACAAAGTTCAGCAGAGGTAATAAGTGATCTTTGAACTGGAAATCTTTGGGTTGAAGAGGTTGAGTTTTTAGCTTTAAGATGGCTGCTAAGTGACTGTCACTATTTTACCAGTTTTTACCAGCGTGGTGCAAAGGGAGGATTGTTGAACTGAACCAGTTGTAAAATTTTGAGGAATTGTGTTGTGAAACACATTGTAGGAGAGTTGACAATGGTGGAATAATGAACTTCCTTCTTTGGGAGAGGATTCAAGAGTAAATGCAATCTATATTTCCTGTGGTTTAGATTTGTTTTTCTGTTGTATCACTTTGTTCTGACATAGGCATTTGGAGCTAAGATAACTGTTTTGTGGAGTGCTGAAAGAGCACAGACCCCAGCTGCTGTCTTCTCCTAGAAAATATGAAACTTTTGAAATCAATCTTCACTGTCTTAATCTTTCTGCCTTTTCAGTTCCTCTGTTTATATAAACAGATTTCCTTAAAGGAAAGGGCTGCATGCCGACAGTAAAAATGAAGGAGCTCCGTTTGTGTCTGACTAATCTGCTGCCTTTGAATCTTGGGATAGCTGGAGTTACTACAAAAAACTGGCTTAGCAACCATTGTCTTGCCAGTCTGGTTAGGGAAAACTCCCATGCCTAGAGTGGGTACAGTGAAATAGGATTTCTCAGGCAGAATTTGTTTTGTCCAATACTGATTTCTTTACTTTGGAGATGAGAAGGAAGATGTTTGAATAGCAGATCTGTGAAACAAAGGTATGTGGGAGAGAGAATGAAGCTTTTATGGTTGTCAGTCCTTCAGCTTTACTGAAATGTGCTATATGGTGTTTAAATTAAGGTCTTCTATTGTGGAAAATTATAGGCAAGTTATAAAAGACAAGGGAAACCCAATTTCTACTTCAGTTGTTTCTGTGAGGATGTTGTAGTACAAAACACATGTAGAAGTGTAAGATTACGGGAAATCAGAGATAAAGTTTGGTGTTCCTTTGAGATACCATCAGTTAGCACAGTGCAACCACACACTGAGTTTTGATACAGTGTTTCTGACAACATCTGCCAATTTCCTTGGTACATTTATCATGTAGTTTACCTCAAAAAGCCAGAGCTTATGATCGCCATAGCATTGTGCTGTTGGCCACGCTGGCAGTGCAGAGCCAAGGACTTCTATTCCATATTTCTCAGTAGTTGTCTACAAAATTCAAATCCAGGTATGCATGCAGACCCTTGAAAGGTTGACATACAGCTGCACACAGTTGTTTGTGGTGTGAACACTGCATCAGCTGGACAACCTTCACTTCTGAATTTCTTTTCAGAAGTAAGGCTTTTGGTGTGGCACTTGAAGAAAATACTTGTGATGTTATTCTTCAGGGTGAAATATTCTTCATTTATTATGAACAAGCAGGTAATTATCGATTTGTCTTACATATGTGAAATGCTTTGGAGTTCTGGGACCTTTTTTCCTGGAAGAGGTTTAGTAACAGTTACGGTAATGGTTACAGATTTTTATCTCTGTGTACTAGGTATGGATGGAAACATATCTAATCATAGGATGCAGAATTTTGTGGCTGCTGAGCCTGCTCTCTGGCTGTAGTGGGTTGACTCTGACTGGATTCCAGGCAGCCACCAAAGTAGCTCTCTCCTGTCCACAGCTGGACTGGGGAGAGAAAATGGAGCAAAATAGTAATGAGATAAGGACCAGGAGAAACCCTCACCAAATACCATTTGGGTAAACAGGCTTGAATCAGAATTATTGAATGAATTATTGCTAACAAAACCAGAGCAAGATAATGAGAAGTAAAATAACACTTAAAGCACCTTCACCCTTTGCCAGCTCTACCTTCTCCCCCAGCTGCAAAGGGAGGTAGGAATGCATGTCATCGTCAGTTCTTTAGGTGTTGTTCCTGCCACTACTCAGGAAGAGGAGTTGGAATCCTTCCCCTGCTCCAGTGTGAGATCCCTCCCACAGGAGACAGTTCTACATGAACTTTTCCAGTGTGAGTCCATCCCATGGGCAACAATTCTCCATGATCTGCTGCAATTTGGATCACACTTCCATGGGATGTGGTCCTTCAGGGACAGGCTGCTCCAGCATGGGCTTCCCTCTCCACATGCCTCCCACAGGCTCACAGCCTCTCTCAGGCACCCCCTGCTCTGACATGGGCTCCTCCAGGGGCTGCAGGTGCGTCTCTGCAACCGTGGTGCCCTCCATGGGATGCAGGGGAATCTCAGCTCTGGCACCTGGGGCAGCTCCTGTCCCTCCTTCTCCACTGCCCTTTGTGTCTGCAGAGTTATTCCTCTTACTTGTTCTCACCCTGTTCTTCTGTGGCGATTAAAACTGGGTAACAACCTCATTTTTTTCTTAAATCTGTTATCCCAGAGGCATCACCATTCCTAGCTGGCCCAGCCTTGACCAGCAGCATGTCCATCTTCAGAGCTGCCAAAGGATATCTCTGCCAGACAGAAGGGAAGCTTGTGGCAGCTTCTGGCAGAAACCTCCCCAAAACCTGGTGACACCAACCCCATGGAGTGACTTTTCCCTATTCTTTGTTTTCTAGGCGGCAGACGGTAACAAGCACTCCTTGCTGGATTGAGCTTCACCTGAACGGGCCTCTACAGTGGCTGGACAAAGTATTGACTCAGATGGGCTCCCCTTCAGTTCGCTGCTCCAGCATGTCCTAAAACTCTCCTCTGTCACCTGTGGGCTAAAAAAGGAGTCCAGTCAACAGACTTAATATAACAGCTCGTCTGTCGTAGTATTTGTGTGTGGTCCCCATGAACTGTTTACTATCTAAAAAGGTTTTTTAAAAAGGAAAAAAAAGAAAAAGAAAAAAAAAAGAAAAGAAAAGAAAAAAGAAAAAACAGCACTTGAGGTCTCATCAGTTAAAGCACCTTGTGGATTCTGTTTCCTATACTCTGATACTAGATGAAAATTTAGTGTATAGAAAAGCCTTCTTCAGAAAGAAGGGACAGTTCTAAAGACTCTTTAATGGTGTTTTTTATTGGGTATATAATTGAGTGTCCTAATGGTTGTCAATAACATGAATAGCTAAGTATATATACAGATAATGTATCATGATCTCAAGTATCACAGTATTGTGCTGTTCTACATTTTAGTTCCCATAAATAGTAATTTTGGTTTTTTGATTGGGGCAAGTATCTCATGAAATTCCAAGACTTTGCTCCCTTATTCTTTTATATTTTTTTAATATAAGCAGGTTTTCAATTTGTCCTAAACATAAAAAGACTTTCCTTATAGAAAAGCTGATTTTTTTTTTTTGCTGCGTTCTTAAAGAAAAGTCCCTTGATTGGAAGGGAAAGAAATGTCCTGAGTTTCATCTGTGAAGTCTTAAGATACTTTGTATACTTAATGGGGCCTAAAATGAATTCATATTATAAATTCTGAGTGTCCATCACACTAGCAGTCTACTTTTTGATACCCATTTGAGTTGATGCATCTGTTGCCAGCAATATTGCTGGCAGTGGTGTAATTTGGGACTTTTTTATACCTTGGATCATTGAAATGAGTGATTTTTTTCTCACGGACTGAGAATTTACCATGGCTTTGGATATTGGATTAAGTGCACAAGGCTTACCCCTTACATCTGTAATTTTTTTCTTTTCATTGAGTAAGTCTTACCCCTTATCATCTGTATTTTTTTCATTTTTTCATGTCACTAAAGTTAATGGGGTTTAGTTTTTGGAGCCATATACCTTGAAAAATTATTTCCTGGGTTAAGCTAGGCTCTTTGTTTAGGTTTTAAATAGATGCAGCTTCTTAACATATTTCAGTAACAGAATTTAAATTTCTTATCTGAGTCGCTTTTATAGTTTACTTACACACCAGATCATACGCATTCATTATGTCATAATGGGCCTTGTTATTAAAAGTAGTTGCTTCTGCAAAACCTCTAGGATAGTGGTTGCTGAGGTATGACCAGCGAAGGAGGACTTCCAGGTTCTTCATGACAGTGCATGTTATTGTGAACCCTTGGACACTACAGCTGCACCATATTAAAAATATTCTGAAATATATTCTACAAATAAGTCTGGGTTGGGGCTGGGTTGGGAAACTGTATAGAAGGGTTATTCTGACTTGAAAAATACACATCTTACTAACAATCTTGTGATCTAGCCGTCTGTCATTCTTTTGTTATTGTGGCAGTAGCAGGATTGCCTTTGTCTGTTTTTTTCCATTGTTTCATCAATTACACTAGTTCTGTACTTTGTAAGTACAGCTAGTGATAACTTAGCTTTGAGAACAAAAATGTGGCCAGTGTTACAGCTTCTAATCACTTGACTGAATTGATGATAGTGATGGATATTTTTATGCCATAATGACTAGGGCATAGAAGCAATACCAAAAATCAAGCCTTGAGAAAATGGGCCGGACACCTTTCAAAAATTGGCAAAGCAGTTACCAGTTTGTGCTAGTTTTACCAGTAGACTAATGTATTGGTAGAACTTGTGGACCTAAGAAATAAGCTTCATGCGTGTTGCATTTGCCTAATATGTGAATACACTAATAAAAGTTTTAATTCTCAAAATGGCCATTGTTTTTTTTTTTAATTAATTACTGTGTATATTTTTTCATTGAAGGTCAAGAGTTGCCCTTATCCACCCTGTTAAATGGTACAAGTGTCCTGCATGTGGTGGGTGGAAAGGCAGAGTTTAGATCCTAATACCACTTTCCATGCAGCTGTTGTGGAGGTTCTGGATCTGTGTGTGTTTGGTGGTACAGACTCCTGCTCCTGATGGAGTTTATTAAAGCAGTTGTTTTTTCCCTGCCACAATCAAATTGCATCCTGCTATCTCAGGTGTTTACTTTCACCTGTGAGACAGATAAGATTAATTTTCCTGGGTCAGACTCCCATTTTCGAGCAGGTTGCAGCTTGAATCAGTTGGGTGGCCTAATGCTGTGGTCTCCTTGCTGTGGATTTCTGAATGTGTCTTTCACCTGTGGCAGTGTTAGTTGCTTTGCCTTGAGCACTGTAGTAACCTTGACTCTGCCTCTTCTCAGGGTGGGCACTTCCAAGCAGAGTGCCAGGACCCTGCAGACAATGCCTGTGGACCATTCTGGTCTGTGCTGAAGTCACTGTTTTTGACTGCTGCTGGTACCATTCAAATGTTCTCCTGCCATTGCAGTTCCAGCCACAGCTTAGAGGCACAAGGGAGTTTATCTGTGTTTGTAATGTTCACTTGTCTGTGTTTCATTTCAGTGCCTTTGGCAGTTCTTGACTAACTTTAACCTACTCCTGTTTCTTAATCCAGTGCCTTTCTGACACTGCTGTTCTGCTCTTCTTCAAATTCATGCAGATGACTCCAGCATCTTAATGCAGAATGCTTGTGGTACATAAGGAATGTGTTTTTCCTTCCCCTCCTCTTCTGCCAGTCAAAGTACTGATGTCCAAAATACAAATAAAAGTGTTTTTTTTTTTTTTTTTCAATGAGGCTATTTTGCTAAATAAAACACCTAGCAAATAGGGAGTACTCAAGTGGAAATGCTTTCAGTAAAGTGTGGGGAGCCAGCTGCTTACGTGTATCACAGAGCTGAAGAAAATCTGTACGAATTTTGTGTAGCATTGACTTTAATTCCACGAGCTGGGGTTCTGATCTCTCTTGTCACAAGCCCTGCCTGAGCCGTGATTTTCATATTGCCAAAGCCAAGTAATGCAACACCAGGTGGTTAATGTAAACATCCAAACCTAAAAATTATTTTTGAGTTGCCTTTTGGCAGCTTGAAGGCACAGAGTTGACTTTTCGGAACCCTTCCTCCAAAGAAAAACCTGATTATTTGTAAGTTGTCTCAGGGCTGAGGCTTTGAGAACCATGTCGAATGCCTGGACTTTGGCAGCTTTGCACTGTGAGAGTTGATTACAGTAGAGTGTCATCATCTCTGCATGTTTCCCCGTTCCTTTTGCCCGTGGCTCCTTTTTAGGTGGCAAGGTCCTTGCAATAGGCATTCCTACTCATATTTCAGCATTTTGTGTGGAGTCCTTTGATTTCAGGTGGTGTTACACAAATCTGGAACACCATGAGAGCTGTGGTGTTCTCTTGTTTTTATTCAGGACATTGTGTTTAAACAGATCTTAACCTCCCTGAGAGCAATTGCAGGCAAGGAGAGTAAATAATTTAACTTCAGACTCCCTAAAAAATTGACAGGGAGAGGTAAAATCTGAATTTGGCTGTCAGGCAGCATAGGCTGTTTGCAAAGGAGCCTGTTTTAAGTGCATAGTATAGATATAAATGTCTGCCTTAAGAGGTTCTCTGGTGCTATCAAAGTAGTAAGCTAAGATATTTAAGAATAAAAGGTTTAAACTAATTAACACACAGCCAGAAATCACAACTACTATACTTCATCAAGCTCTTTGTTTCCATGTGTCCAACATTTTTCATGTTGAAGTGGGAGGGTGTGAAATTTGGGGGTTTGATAATCATCTGTAGCTCTGAATAGCTGGCACAATGAACTGTGTTTTGTTTTAGCCTTGAAACTTGTCACACTTCATTGTGGTTACTGTTTTGGGGTTTTTTAGCATTGCAAGCTGAAATTTTACTGCAGCTGGGTTTTGAGTTAGAATATTGTGAAATACAGGATTCACTACATTCCGCCCACACAGTGCTTTACATAAGTATGAAGCACTATTCTTTTTTACCAAAACAAGTTTGGCTAACCTAATTTTGGGGATGCTGAAGTTCCAGTGCTAGCTCTGAAGCATCAGTGAGGTACTGTCTTTGTTAAAAAAAATTATAAAAATACTGTCTTTGTTAAAAAAATTATAAAAATAGTTTTATAACTAAAAATAGTTATAAAACACACCAGCTGCATTAGCAACCGCTTCTGGAAGGACGAGAGGAAGTTCCACCAAAGTGAAATCCTGTGATCCTCCTGTCGCGTCAGCAATAGAAACTTTTTTGTTTCTGCCCCTGCATGTCTCGATGGGATTAATGTGCATTGTGCACCAGTATCAATAAAGCTTTATCCGCACAGTCCAAAAACCACGGTTTTCCCCAGCCTCTACCTGGCTAGAGGCAGGGCCCCTCTAAGCCTGGCTATCCTTCTTTCCCTTGGATGCATGTCTTGGATGTTCCTTCAAGGGGAAGGCTGCTTTCCTTTTGGTGGAACTTCCTCTCTGAGCCTCACCTTCCTTCAATTCATGCACCCATTGGGCCAGAGCAGCAGTAGGTTTTCCATCTCACCTCCTCATGTTTTCTCCACAATCCTGCAAGAAGGACTACAGCTCAGCTCATGAGGTGTACCTTCTCTCCCCATCTGGGGAACTTCTGTGTTGGATACCAGAACATCTGATCTGTGCTGCTGAGATTTAGAAAAGATCCTCTTTCATCTCCTCCCTGAGTTTCTTGTGATTCTCCTCTATCTTGTCCTCTAATTTCTGCAGACATATTTCCACCACTGCGATTCTGGCATGTGTTGGGGCCATGTACAGCATCTGCATAGGCTCGGAGCTTCTTTGCCATGTCAAGCACGGTCTCATCCCTCTTCATTATGGTTAAAGCAGAAGTGTATCCTTGCGGCCCAAGTCGTACAAGTTTTCACCACATCCCAGACATGCATGGTACCAAGTCTGGGTTCCTAGTTGTTACGCCATCTGAGAGGACAATTTCTGCCACTCCATTTCTCTCAGGTGTTGGATCCCTTGCTCTATGGTCTTCCACTGCGTTTGCTGCATATGGAGATCATCTGCATGCAGATATCTTTGTGACGCATTTCCTAAGATCTGTGCCCAGAGGCTGTGAGGGTTAGCCCCCCTCATCATTCCTTGGTTGATGACAGGATCCTGTGACAGGGATCCCAAATGCCTTGCTTCACTACTGTCCAAAACTGTAGCCTCACCTGCAGCATCCCAAAGACAGACTAACCAACTAATTATGGATTCCTCACATCGTTGAGTGTAATCCTTAGGCCATGAAAGTCCTTCAGGGAAAAGGACTCCATAGTGACTTCTGATTTTGTGCCTGTTGCTGGCCTTGAGGTTCCTTTCCCTGCATATTCTTCATCCACTGGGCAATTGGTTTTGGTTTTGTGTTTCATGCCTCTCTTGGTAGGAGCAACAGCCATTGCTTTAGGCTCACTGTCTGGTTTAGATGCAGGTTTAGGCTCACTACAACCTGAATAGCTGGGGTGTTGGCTGCAGCCTGAGTGTCCGGGGTAGCTGCTGATTTATCTCCCTGCCCTGCTGCCTCTCTCTGCTGCCCTCCATCTAGCAGCATGCAATAAGCACAGGCCAGGGCCCAGCTTGTTGCAATGACCTTTTTCTCCTTAAAGTCATCATGGCAGTTCTCTTCCAGATATTTCCCCACCTCATCTGGGTTCTGAATTTGTTCACAGGCTATTGGATCAGAAAATTCCTTCAGGGTTTTTGACCCGTTCTCTCCCATTCTCCAGTCCACTTGGAATTTTCCACAACTGGGTCCATGCCTGGGCCAGGGGTCTCATCAGCCCCTCTGGACATCTCAGCTCATTCTAGACAAGCTGCAAACTATACAGAGAAAGCCTACCAGATGAAATACCAGAAGGGTAGTATCCTTGGCATCCAGGGGAACCTGAGCATTCTCAAAAAGTGACGTTAACAGATTTAAAGCAAAAGAAGGAAAGGAAAGGATGGAAGGCCTCACCCCCTGCTCCTCCTCTAACAAACGGTGCAATTACAAATAAACCCCCAAAACATGCTACTGAAACTAGGACACGGGGTACAGAGAAACCATAAACCACTCATATTTCTAACAAACCTCAGTACCTTTGTTAAGTCCTTTTAAATCATTATCACCACATCCATGGTGGTGATAACCCTAATCCATGCCTCTCTATGTGCCAGTGACAATACTGGACCTATCTGTGGATAGGAAAGTAAACCTAGGGACCGGAAAGGTATTAACACCTCAAACAGCCCCAGGGGCCACAGAAACATCAAGGCCTCAATAAACTCAACAACATGGTGGGTACAGATTGCTTAATTCCAAGACAAAGTAAGTGAAACCAAAATGCAATCAGTTCAGATTTTTTCCACTTTCTCAAGCTCCATGTTGGGCACAAAGATATTTGTCTTGATTTGGGACAGATTTGGGAGGAAACTTCACTAAGGGATCTCCTCTAAAAAAATTAGTTCCAGCAGCCCCTCCACCAGCTGATTCGGGAGAAAAATCTCTTTGGGGAAAAGTGGAAAAAACCTGTTTATTTCACAAGAAAAGTACTCGTAAACATTAAAAAAAAAAAAAAAAAAAAAAAAAAGGAAAAAGAATAATGTTAAACAATGAAACCTCTTGCTGCTCTCAAGAGGTGGCAAATTCAGAGAGCCCTTCTGTGGGTGTGGCTCAGTCTCTCCAGAGGTCAGCCTGGCATCCAGGCTTGGTGTCCAGCTTTGGGGGGAGGGCCTGGATGATTGTCCTGGTGTGTTGGACCAGAGGAAAACCTGAACAGTTCCATAAGGGTAAAAACCCCACAGTCCTGGGAAAACTTTTCTTTGCCTTGGCTAATGAGGAAAACCAGCAAAAGAAGCAAAGAACAACTCCCAGTCTGCCCCTTGCTCTGCACTGCTGTGAGGTTAGTGAGAACTGAACTCTTACCTCTGTGTTTTGAATATAGGCATAAAAAAAATTCCACCACTCCCCCTGCCCCTCTATCTCACTCTCTAGACCTAGCTTAAAGCTACAGGACCATTTCTGGGCACACAGCAGGTCAGGGGATACACTGCATGATAAAGTCACCCCAGGACACCTGCTCAGGGACTTAATTTGCAGCTGGTCTGAAGCTTTATCAGTACTGAGAAAATATGAATGAAATGTGTTTTTCCTGACCACTTAAACTTGGTGAGTGAATAACCATCATAAACCCTATTAAAGAAGGCCTTTTAAAAAACTCTTCAGTCATGTTTGTCCTCTTCCATCTCTGCTGGGTAAAAAGTTCTCTGGGTAAGGTTGACATCTCTTCCCTTGGAAAAGCAGTGTGTGGAGCAAGGTTCTTGTCCTGCATTGTCACAGCTACAAGAACTAGAACCAAGGCTTCAAAGCTGAGAGCAGTCTTTGATGTTGCCTTAGCTGTTGTTTCATTAACTGTAATCAGGATTAAATCTAGTTGGCTGGAAGAAGAAAAATTAATGACAATGGAAATGTAGACATGTCAGACCTCAGTGCTCTTGATCCTTCCCCTGTGTGTAGAAGATGTAGTCAGAATGAATTTGATAAAGCCCAGTTGCTTGTCCTGTTTCTTTTGGAATAGGATCCAGTATCTATGGGCATAGACATTCTGGCCCCACTGTTTTCCCAGCAGGGGAAGGTGAAACAAAGCAAGCTTCTGACACTCTTGATTTTTCTGTTAGCAGCAGCATTTTTGCTCTATTTGCTTGCCTAAAACTATAGCAAGGTATCATAAAGAATTTATGCCTCATGAATTAATTGAGCTTATGAGCAATGTGTACCTGAGGCTGCAAATTCAGTTTGATTTTAACACTTACTCTGCTTTAAAGTCTAGTTTGCTTGCCGTTTCATTTTGGAGTAAAATTCCAAGAACAGCTGTTGTGTACTTAGTGTGGAGGATCATTAAACATAGTTGCAGGTGATCTCTGGGTAGAGTTGGATGCTCTCTATGAATTTGTACTTAATCTTGGAGAGAAGTTGTTTAGAAGATGGTCACCTTTGATCAAGGAGTAACTACACAGCGAGACCAGAGCCTCAAACATGCACCCAATTTCTGGGGAAACTGGAGTGGAGGCAGGTCAAGGTGTAGCGCCAAGTCCTGGACCAGGGAATTGCAGACCCCCCAGTTACCTGCCATGCACCCAGAACTCTTCAGAGATACCAAACAGTTGGACAGATACACTGGAATCGTCTAGATGCATGAATTGCTTTGAAATCACACCAAGGCATAATGAATTTAGAAACACTTCAGAAGACCTGTCTCTTCTGTTTGTGTTGCATGTCCTTGGTGGGTGGATCTGCAGGATTCACAAAGTGAAGCTGGGAAAAATGTGCATGTGTGAGAGCTGGTGAGATTCATGTGGGGGTTACTCAGCATGGATTCCCCAGGGCTTTCACACCTGTGTGTTGGTGCATTTCTTTTTCCCCTGTGGGATCACTGGTGGAGTCTGTGGTTAAAAACAAAACGCTTCAGGCAGCAGAGGGGCAGGACTTGATCTCAGTGAAGCTCTGGGAAGAATCACACTGATCTTGCTGAGAGGAGATTTGTGAGCTGCAGGAAGAATTTCCCTGCTGGGAAACACCATGAGAAGGACAGTGTGCTGTCACAGGGGGTGTTGATGCAGGTACAGGCCCAAGTGACATTTCTAATGGGCTCAGCCAAGGTGTTCACAAATAGAATTAGTTGCATTATGTGCCTGTGCTTCCTCTTTCTAGGTGCCAAAGCTGGCAAAGGCAGAGGGAGCCTGGGATAAATGGATGAAGATCAGCAAGGTCCACTTGAGAGCTGGATGAATAATCACTACCCAGGCTGCTTCCTGATAGTGGAAAAAGAGCTTTTACCTTATGTTTTTGTAAGTGGTCTGATGAAGAACAAAGGGCATTAAGTTAGATAGAGGAAGTCCTGGAAGAAAAAAAAATAGTTGTAGTGAGAAACAAATGAAAATATCTTTTGGATGAAGAGCTGCCAGGCACCTGAGGAGCTCAGCAGGCTGGCAGGGCTGGCAGGCACTGAGGCAGGCTGTGGGCTGGGATGCACTGTGGTCAGTCTGGAGAGTGTCTGCCTCCAGACTGGACATTCCCAACAGGATCCTGGTTTGCACAGGAGATGCATCTCCATCACGGAAGTGTACGTTCATAACCCAGCATCTCTTTTGGTATACTTAGGCCTAGAAAATGATAACATTAATTTTTGAGACAGTAATCTCCTTCTAGACAAGTACACTTATCTTTTCTTCTACAGCTTCACAAGTCTGAGAGTCCAATGGGAAGAAAAACCACAGTAATTAGCAGCGGTGCTGTTAGTACTGATGGGAGGGAAAATGTCTTCATAATGTACGCAGACTTTGAGGTTTGTGCAGCGTATGAAATTAAAACGGGCAAAGAGCCAGGGCTGAGAAATACAAAGGTTTACTAAAACAGGAAAAGTGGTGGAGATGAAAAAAAGAATGAGAGGGTGGCTGGTGCTCAGCTTCAGCAGTGATACGTGGTCACAAAGGCACCCTAAGCAGTTATCTGAACGCTCGTAATATGCATCTGCTTAAAGATCATGAAACTCATTTTCCTTTTATTACAGCACTGAAGGAGTTGTTGGAGCACAGAAGCAGGTTTAATGGAAATGGGGCTGAGGAGCACAAATCCAGTTTTGCATCTCTGATTGCCAAAGATGAGCCTCAGTCTCTTCTGGAGCAACTTGAGTTCAAGAATGAAGAACAGAACAGAGAACCCTGTCTCCTGGTAGTTACTTGACCATGAGGATAAGAAGTCTTATAAATAATAGTATAAATAGCCCACAAACTCTGTGGGAAGAGGTTTGCTGTAATATCTGCATGAATTTTTATTCTGAAGAAGACTTTTTTTTGCTTTTTCTTTACTGCTGGGACAGTTCTTGGGAGTGTCCAAGTGCTCATTGGCAAATAGTACATCTCGTCCCATAGCATGAACATGTTTTGTGATGGGGCTTTGGGAGGGAAGGCTTTGTTTTTGAGGAATGCAGAAGAGAGTCTGACTTCCTGAAAGTCTACAAGACTTTTTTCTCTCCCGATTCTGTTCTTAAAACACTTAAATCCAAAGTTAGTGGAGTTTTGCGTGACAGCAGCCACGCTTGTAAAATGTGGGGAAAACACTATACTCTTCTGAGGCCCCGAGGAAGAATATTAAAGAGGAAATTTTTCAGAATACTTATTTGCTAATAGCAGGAAGTCCTATTAAAAAGGGGGAGGGAAAAACCAGCTTCAAAGTTTTCTGCTTTAAAACAGGGTGGGGGAAGTGGGAATGGAATTAGCGTGCAAGTAATAGTCTAAATATTTTAATTGTGGTTGGATTGCCCTGGGCTGAAACTTGCCTGGCTGATGGACCAAAGCCTCGATGAAGTGAAGCTTGAAGAGGCTTAATTTCAAGCATAGGACACTTTGTCATAAATGTGCATTGTATTTTTAGCTTGCTGTGTCAACAGCCACCCTTGCTCTGTGCAGTTTCACTTGGCTGACAAAAGCAGCATGACAAAGGTGTTTTCTCTCCACTGGAGACACCTGGAAACAGGTCAGCCATTGGTTGAATTATTGATTTTGTGTGGCCTAAGAAACAAACCTGGTACCTCTGGGAAGGCAGTTCTGATCTCTGTACCATCCCAAGGGCACAAACTCAAGGTCGGTACTCCCATTTCCCATATGGATGTTCACACACACCCTCTTGGACTTTATTTCTGATCATCTTGTTGAAATCAAGGGGGTCCAACAGAGGTTTGCTGCAGTAATGCCATAATTAGGTGACAATGACCATAATTTGGGTGTTCTCTCTGAGTTCCACCCACTCCCCATGAGTTTACACAAGTGGACCCCTGGGAGCCAAAACCCTTGAGCTCATTGAAAAGACGACTGTAGAACTTTGGGACTGTAGAATTTTGGGATCTGTTTGTACCCAGTGCTTCCCCCAGGCGTGCTCCGAGGGCTGAGATGCTTGTGTGAGCAGAAGGAATGATTTATCCTGACTTTGGGATGATGAGCACAGCTTTGGGAAGTTGTACCTCAGGCATGGGGTAAGGAGAGATCCCCCTAGTCTGCTTCGGTCCCCAGGTCTGGTGCTGTCAAAATATCAGGGCGGGTTTAGAATAATTAATGTCCTGTTAATTAGCACTGCAGCAGGTGGCACTGGTCATACCAATTGCTAACGATGGGCCTGTTGTGTCTGACTGCATGTCCAACAAAAAATAAAGGCAGATTAATTTCTGGCAGTGGCCTAAGGAGCTCCAGTGTCCTTGCAGAAGGAGCTGCTAGCCTGGATTTGCCATGACCCTGTCAAAATCCAGCCAGCTTTTGAAAAGAATTTATATTTCTTTGATATTAGGCCAAATAATTGAAAGTCATCTAATTAAGGAGAAAGTAATCTAGTTAAGGAAGTGATTAAAAACTATGGAGGAGCAAGGGGGTAATTTGTGGACTTCTTCCCATGGCATGGAGTGTTTTAGTGGCAGATCCAGTTCAACCCAAAATTCATGTATAGGCTGCTAACACTGGTGTACCTGCATCCATGGAGCTCTGTTTTCCTCAGCTGTGATTGAGCCAATTCTGAAACTGATGATTTCAAAGGTGTGCCTTTTGAGGTTTACAGCAGGTGTTCTGCGCTATTTTAGATTCTCTGCTGCCCTGTGCTCTGGCTGGCTTTGTTGCAACCTTGCCTTTCACTGAGTACTATGGGATTTTTAAAATTTTGTGTTCTTGTTTCCCATGTGGTCAAGAAAATGTCAACTCTGTGACAAACTAGGTCCCTTAGAGCCTCCTCCTCAGAGAAAAGAACCGATTGAATGTGCTGATTAAAAATGAAATACTCATGCTGAGCATGATTGAGGTAATGCCATAACTTCAGAAGTCCAGGAAAAGAGATCTCAGCCTCGCTGCCTTGAAAGGTGTTTGTAGGGGTTGTTCCATCCAGAAGAGGCATCAGATTCTCTCCACGAGGGTGTCGAACCTCCACAGCCATGGGAGGGAAAGTGATCTGCTCAAAGTTTGTGTGGAGGAGTGCCAAGGGAGGCAGACTGGGAGGAGCAGTGTCTGTGTGCAGATGGAAAGCAGATAAGAGCAGTCAGCAGCAAAACAAGTCAAAACTCCTTGTTTTGGTGGAGTCCTCGGGTCCTTCTGTGTCAGCTCTGGGTGCTTTCAAACAAGGTTAAACTCCTGGGGGGTTTCTCTGTTGCCATTACCGCAGGGTGCATCTGCAGCAGCAGCATTTAAACCCACGCCTTCCTGCCTCCCAGCCTCAGGATGGTTTCACAGTGTTTTCTGACAGGGCACCACCGTTGGTAGCCCATGGCTCTGAGTCATGGAAACTCTGAAGTGACCTTTGCAGGGCTACAAAACTTCTGTTTGCCTTCGTGTCCCCCTTCCTTTGGCTTGTGGGGCCGGTCTGGTTTGAGCCCAGTGAGACCCAGCAGGGTCTCCCTCTTGTCCTTGGTTACTGAGGCAGTGGTGGAGATGCTGTGAATGGAACTCAAGGGGGGGTTGGCTTTCTGAGCCGCTGAAAGGGGAAAGTGTTTTCATCAAAGAGGCAAAATGATGATGGACAGGTGTGACCATGTTTACAGCGGTTCTTGGATGAGGGAAGAGATGAGGATCTGACTCCATGTTTCAGAAGGCTTGATTTATTTTTTTATGATATATATTACATTAAAACTATACTAATAGAATAGAAGAAAGGATTTCATCAGAAGGCTGGCTAAGAATAGAATAGCAAAGAATGATAACAAAGGTTTGTGGCTCGGCTCTCTGTCCGAGCCAGCTGACTGTGATTGGCCATTAATTAGAAACAACCACATGAGACCAATCACAGATGCACTCCACAGTTGCATTCCACAGCAGCAGATAACCATTGTTTACATTTTGTTCCTGAGGCCTCTCAGCTTCTCAGGAGGAAAAATCCCAAGGAAAGGATTTTTCATGGAAGATGTCTGTCACAAAGAGATGTTGGTGTTCATGAAACTGGTTGTACACCTGCTGACCGACTGTTTTTGTTCCAGGTAGTCTTGGAATTTGCAGAGGTGACACCACTACAAGCCACCCTTACTGGGAGGGTAAAGCTGCTTTTCACAAGGCCTGAGGACCTTCACTGGTTAAAATGTTTTAAGGAATTTAAATTATCAATAAAGCCTTTATTGAAGAGTGCTAGGTGATAGTTTTCAGTTTACACAAGAGAAACAAACAAATTTAGTTATATTTGGATTAAAAATAGTAGGGGGAAGCACCAAGCACTTTTGACAAGAGTTGAAATGTTACATGGGGAAGTGTTGATTATGTGTGAGTGCTGAATAAAAGCAAAGCAGACAATTTGGTCCCTTGGCCATCATTGCAGACTGGCAGCCTCCCTGAGCTGGTGTCACCCCATGTGTCTCCAGCTATTTCAAAATTAAATTTTTCTGACATGCCTTCTGCTGAATATTTCTCTGTTTGAATCTTCCTCCCCCATATCACATGGAAACGATCTCTTTCCACCTAGGATGGCTATTCAGCTCTGAAATCACTGCAGCTGTGGTTGTTTGCATCACAGAAACGCATTCCCAAAACTGCTGCATGAATTCAGGCTGCTCCAAAACCCCCTGGCCCTACCTCCTTATAACAGGACTGCCTTGTCATCCAAAAATTGTCTGTGCTGTGTTGTTCTTTTGCTCTCCAGCCTCATTCTTTTACTACTTGGGGAAGCAATCTTTTGATCTGTGTCATTGACAGGTCACATCTTCCCCTCTCAAGAGTGTTTGTCCAAAAGCCTATGTCTCCCCAAGTCAAGGACAGCTGGAATTTGGGGGGAAAAAAAGCCACAAACCCACGCTTTTAAGACATCCTACAGTGACTGCATTTAAGTCGGTGCAACCTCAGGAAGGTGCCAACATTTGGTTGGAATTGTGTATTTCTGTGAGGATGGAGCTTGTTAGAGCACCTTGTGACTCTCTAGCAAGGCACTTGATGTTGGAATCTCTGCTGGTCAGAGTGAGCCCAAGAAATGTTAAAAAGTCTCTTTTCCCAGCCTGGTGATCAAAGAAAGAGTCAGGTCTCTTCATTTCTGGGTCTCAAGGTTGTTTATTATTTCTTATCTATAAAATTCTTTCTCCTATACAGCTGAGGTCTGCTCAGCAGGACAGACAGAGGCACACTGGTGTTGTCTTTGTATACTAAAAACTATGTGTACAATGTTTACAATTACCTTCAAATACCTATCACCTATGTTAGACAGTGAGCTTCTACTCTAAACCAATCCAAAAGTGCCACCATCACAGCAGAAGATGGAGGCCAAGAAGAAAAAGAAGAAGAAGAAGAAGAAGAAGGAGAAAGGCTGGATATGCCCAGATTCCTCCATCTTGCCCCCCTGAATCCCCATTCTAAAAACCCCAAAATCTGCTTTTCCACCTTGTGATAAATTCACTATCATTCTAATTAATTTGTTGTGGCTTGCTGTGATGGTGTTCACAGGGGTTCTTGGATCAGGGAAGAGACGAAGATCTGACCCCATGTTTCAGAAGGTTTGATTTATTATTTTATTATATATATATTACTTTGAAACTATACTAAAAGAGTAGAGGAAAAGGTTTCATCAGAAGAAACCTATTCTTCATTCTTAGCTAAGAATAGAAAAGGAAGGAATGATTACAAAAGCTTCTGTCTCAGACAGAGAGTCCGAGCCAGCTGACTGTGATTGGCCATTAATTAGAAACAACCACATGAGACCAATCCCAGATGCACCTGTTGCATTCACAGCAGCAGATAATCAATGTTTACATTTTGTTCCTGAGGCCTCTCAGCTTCTCAGGAGGAAAAATCCCAAGGAAAGGATTTTCCATAAAGGATGTCTGCGACAGCTTGCAGATCTTCATACAAGGTTGGTAACTTGCTCCACAGTCATAATCAAACACACAGGAGCATTTTGGGCTCTGTGCCAGGGTCTCTGAGCCCCCTGGCAGGGTCTGGGCCTCTCAGGACAGACAGCTGGCTCCTGACAGCTTGGCTTCCTCCTGGGCATGGTTTTCCCTGTGCTCCTGCAGCTGGCAGCCCAGCCAGCCCATGGTCTGATGGTGTCTGTCACTCCTGGGCACAAATCCTTTGTTCCTCGCTCGAGGTTCCCTCTGTGATCTTTGCTCCAGGTGTTGCCAGCTGTGCTCTCTCTCCTCTCCTGCCAGACTGTCCCACAGCACCCTGGCCACTGTTCTTGCCGTGGCAGGAGCAGCTGGGTGGTTTTGATGAAAGCCAGGTTCTCCCTGGGCTGGTGTTAGCAAACACCATCTGCTCTGGTGGAGTATCTCAGGCAGGAGACTGCAGCAGCCTTGGCATGGTCCTGGTGGACACAGGAATTCCACATTCATGCCCTAAAGCTCTGGGCTGTTTTAGAAGGCATTCATGCAAAGCTTTCTGGTCTGTCAGCCACAGTTTGCTGTATCAAAAATTGTTACCTTTCCCTCTGCCAGGCAGTCCTGATTTACCTGTGGGTTGGGGTAAAGACAACAGGATCTCCTTGTCTCAGCAGCTGCCCTCCTGCTTGTCCTTGAGTGCTCTAGGAGATGAGCTGAGTGGAGTTTTCCTTTTTTTCCCACCAGGCAGGGGATCTATTTGAAAATTATTTCAAAGGCATGTGATGTGGCCTTAGCCCAATGTAAATAAACCCAGCCTGCTCATTTCCCATGTGATCAGCAAAGGTGGATTCCTCTGCCTTTGAGAAGGTTCATCATGCCCAGGGTCTTTCTGAAATGTTTTGGATTGCATGGCTGAACTTCCCTGGAATCTCTCAGGGATAGGCAGTGATAGGACCTGAGAGCATGGCTGGGGTTTTATCCAGGGAGGATTAGGTTGGACATCAGGGAAAAAGTTCTTCCCTGGGAATGGGCACAGCCCCGAGGCTGCCAGAGCTCCAGGAGTGTTTGGACACCATTCCAGGGATGCACAGGGTGGGATTGTTGGGATGTGTTTGTGCAGGATCAGCACTGGACTGTGTGATCCTGGTGGGTTCATTCCAGCCCAGGATATCCTGTGATTCTGTGATTCCTCAGCTTTGCTGTTGCTTTGTGCAGCTCTGAAGAAGTCACAGGGATGGCCTGGTGGTTCTGGCCAGTGGAGCAGTTTGGAGCCAGATCTCAATGTGTGTCCCTGTGTGCAGGGAGGGACACAGCAGGGCCCAGGCTCTGCTCTGGGGACAGCAATGGCACCAGAGGAATGGGCAGGGACTGAGCCCGGGGAATTCCACCTGGACATGAGGAGGAACTCCTGCCCTGAGCAGTGACCAAGCCCTGGGCAGTGACCAAGCCCTGGACAGGCTGCCCAGAGAGGGTGTGGAGTTTCCCTCACTGGGCATATTCCAGACTCATCAGGATGCAATCCCATGCCCTGTGCTCTGGGATGGCGCTGCTGGAGAAAGGAGCTGGGACCAGCACCCACTGTGGTCCCTTCCAGTCTGACCCATTCTGGGCTTCTGTGATTTATATTGCCCTCTTCATGTCTGCTGATATCCCTGGAATCTCTGTGGGATAATCCCTGACCTCCTGACTGCCCATTTGCTTCATCCTGAGTCTAAAATTCACAACTGGGGTGTCCTACAGGTCTCCTTGTTTGCTCACTCCTCTTCTCCTGTATACCAGAGGTCTGAGTTAATGACAGGGGATCTCCCAGGAGCAATTTTCCCTCTTCCTCTTACAGCTTCTGAGGATTTTGGGACTCCCAGTAGAACCAGCAGTTTGAGTTTCCCCTCTGGCTCTTTTAGGATCTCCTGTCCTGGCTGTGGCTTGGGAATCTGTGTCCTTCATTTGTTTTCTTGTGCTGTCATGGGGGGATGGAGGAAACCAGACTCCTCACAGCTCAGCTCTCAGGGAAGGGGCATTCCTTCAGAGTCTTCTCCCTAAACCTGTGTCTGATTCACCCCGGAGATTGATCCTGTCATCTTTCACACCTTCTTCTCAAGCAGAGTGTCCTCACTGAAGCACTGAGGGCACCAGCAGTGCTGGGCTGAGCAGCTCCATGGCTGAGCTTTGCCATGGAGGGCTGACCCTGTGCCCTCGGAATTAGGGACACGTGGGAATGATGGGATCAGGTGTGGAGAGGATCACCCACTGGTGAAAATCAGCTGTGGAAAAAACCCTGGTTGGTGTCGCCGCCTGCATGTGTCAGTCTGCTGGAGCTGGGTTTCTGTATCTGACAGGAAAATTGAAGAGGTGTGATGGACCTTCATCCACCTGTGCGCTGAGCTGTGGGTGCTGTGGGTGCTTTAAGGTCCCTTCCAACCCAAACCATTCTGTGATTTTGTGAGGTCACGCAGCTAACTGGTAATGGAGGGAAAAAAAAAAAAAAAGGGCAATAGTGTAAATTATTCTGAATTATGCAACCAATGGTCACTGCATGCACTAGGGACTTATGGAAATGATGCACGCCAAGAAAACCTCCAGGAAAGGGATCTGGGTCATGTTTCGTTTTTCTATTCTGATGATAGCCAACTGTTCTTGGAATTTAAATCACATTTTATGGGGAGAAAAATTTGTGGTAGCCCCAAGCCATGAAAATTCAGATTTCATTTTATTTTTTTAAGAAAAGAAAGCACACAGCAAAAGTTGAAATGAAAAAGTTAATGAAACCCATATCCCACTGAGCACTTGCAGTGAAACTTTACAAACATGAAAGAAAATATTCCTAAGTAAGCTAATGCCCCTTGAATAAGGAGGACTTTCTGTAATCCACTCTGGTAGGGTTTGGACTATGCTGTAGGGAAAATAATGAGATTTTTATGTCAAATAATATTTTTCATATATTTTACTTAAAGCAATTTGTTCCAGACTGATTTCTGCATTGCCACATCTGTTTTATAATATGCATCATTTTTATACTGGCTGCAAGAATCCCGTTTCCAAAATTTTTAGGGTTTTGGGTTGTTTTGCAAAGATAAATGTTAATTGAACAGGCAGGGCCTTAATTTCAAGGGGAAGGGTAAATATATGAAGACTTCCCAGGAAATTCACTACACTGCTAGCTTAGAAAAGAAGGAAGGAAGTGGCGGAAGGAAGTGGAAGAAGAAAGAAAGAGAGAAAGAGAGAAAGAGAGAAAGAGAGAAAGAGAGAAAGAGAGAAAGAGAGAGAGAAAGAGAGAAAAGAGAAAGAGAGAAAGAGAGAAAGAGAGAAAGAGAGAGAGAGAGAGAGAGAAAGAGAGAAAGAGAGAAAGAGAGAAAGAGAGAAAGAGAGAAAGAGAGAAAGAAAGAAAGAAAGAAAGAAAGAAAGAAAGAAAGAAAGAAAGAAAGAAAGAAAGAAAGAAAGAAAGAAAGAAAGAAAGAAAGAAAGAAAGAAAGAAAGAAAAGAGGATGAAACCTCAAAATGCAGATGGGCATTATCAATGTAACGTCATGGATGGGGGAAAGCCATCAAACATTGGAAAAGTGCAGGTTGGGATAAATAATTTTTGGAATTCCTGTCAGCTGGGATGCAGTGCTGTGCCTGAGCTCCCCGTCCCCGTGGCCTTGGGAAGCCACAGAGACACAAACGTGCGGCAGGGAACATCCGAAGAGCCCCGTTCCGATGGCGGGGAAAGTCAATTAAAGGAACAGGTTTGATCATAAACCTCCTGGAAAACGCGAGGATATTAAAGCCGGCTGGATAATTAGCATAATTACATCACAGCCAATGCAAAGGAGATCATCTGAAGGGATGTTGTGCTGTGGGAGCTCGGCTCCAACTGGTAGCGCATGTTGAACGACAGACTAATAGACTGCTCCGGGGAACAGAGCAGTAAAATCTTGTTATGAATTTGTTTATCAAGAATGCAGGGATAGGGAGGAACGGCGGTGGCAGTTAGTTGGCTGAATTATTGCTTTTTTAACCTTGCTTTCTGCTGATAGTCTTTGTCAACACCTGGGCATCCCATTTACTTTAGGGGCAGGGGGAAAAGCAGGAGCTGGCAGGGAGCCTTGGGGCCACGAGCACTGTGAGCACCTGCAAACAGGAGACACTTTGTGTGGCTGTTTCTCTCTTTCTCCTGCTGCCTTTTTCACACTCTGCTTCTGGCTCTGCTGGTGCTCCTGCACCAGTGTTGATCTGTTTTCATAGGATCACAGAGACATTTGGTTGGGAGGGGGGTCTTAAAATTTCATCCAGTGCCACCCCCTGTAATGGAAGGGACACCTTCCACTATCCCAGGGTGCTCCAAGCTCTGTCCAACCTGGCTTTGGACACTGCCAGGGATGGAGCAGCCACAGCTTTGCTGGGTAACCTGTGCCAGCTCCTCTTTTCACCAAGGTGGGAAGAGGAGTGCTCCACAACTTAGAGATGTTCAAAATCTACTGGGAAAATTTAAGATACTTTTTTCAGTGTCCTGTTTTCCTTTTCTGTGGGTTTTCTGAGTAACTTGAGAGTGTCCCCTGTGTGCTTTTGGTTTAGGCATAATTGTGACCATGCTATTGTCAGTCCAGGCTCTCCCCTCCCGTGGCACCTTGAACCCACTCACTAATTTGGGTCAAATTTAACAGAGGATTTATCTTGTCCAATCTTCTAGGGCCACCATGCCTCTCAGCCTGCCCCAATGTGAGCTTGGTGTTTCTCTTCTGTTTGGTTTGCCTCTGGTGAGCCAGTAACATCTGGCCAGCCAGGAACTGTGGATTCAGCCTGGATGGGAATTAAATCAGTTGGAAAACTCTCCCTGGTGGCTTCCCCAGCTGTGGAAGGGGTTGGAATGCCGTGGAAGATCTGGGAATAAATCACCAGGGGTGGACGCTTGGAGGATAATAATGCATTATGGGTTATGGGTGACACTTCATATCCCACTGCAGCCAACACCAAGCATCCATCCTGGCAGTGCCCTGCGTCTCAGAAGGATCAGGCTGGTTGGATCCTCCACCAAACTGCTGAAGTTTTCCTGCGCAAGCATGTTCTGTCTGAATTTCAGTGCTGGGATCATACTCTGGGCTTTTGGTGGTGCTGCTGTGGCATGAAAAGTACTGATTTTAAATTACACCTTTTAAATTAGCTACTGCTTTCTACAGGAGTGCAAAACAATTCCAAAACCCTTTGCAAATGCTGGTGTTCCAAGCAATCTTTGCAGTTCTACTCCACCTTGGTGAGGCCCTATCTGGAGCTCTGCATCCAGCTCTGGGGTGCTCAAAAGGCTCTGGAGCTGCTGGACCAAGTGCAGAGGAGACCATGGAGATGCTGCCAGGGCTGACACCCCTGCTATGGAGCCAGGCTGGGAGAACTGGGGGTGCTCTCCTGGAGAAGGGTCTGGGCACACCTTATTGCAGACTCTCAGCACCTAATAGGTTTTGGAAGGATCTTGGACACAGATTTTTTTTTAGCAGGACTTGATGTGTCAGAGCAGGGGGTGATGGCTTTAAACTGAAGGATTGTCAGTTTAGAATACATGTAAGGAAAAATACGTTTATGCTGAGAGTGCTGAGGGTCTGGCCCAGGGTGCCCAGAGCAGCTGTGGCTGCCCCTGGATCCCTGGCAGTGCCCCAGGCCAGGCTGGATGGGGCTGGGAGCAGCCTGGGACAGTGGGAGGTGTCCCTGCCCATGGCAGGGGGTGGAACTGGGTGAGCTTTAAGGTCCCTTCCAACCCAAACTCTGGGATTCTCTTTCATGATTCTAAGTCATGTGGCATGCTGAGAAGAAGATGCACTTGTGACATCAGATAGGAGCAGTTCTTGTCTAGGAAACCTCTTGCTGCTTAGTGGGAAATTAAGATGTGCATTTCTTTCCTTTCTCTGCCAGCAGCAGCTCCATTTCCAGTGCATTTAGCACCAGAAGATCCTCCAAATCCTCCAAACACTCTGGTTCTCTGCTGAACGTGAATCCTGCCCTGTGTTTGCTTTGGCATCTTTGCTGGAGGATGCCAGGACCTGGAAAAAAACAAATGTACAGGAAAGCTTCTGGTGCTGGTGTAATGCCAAGGTGGGTGCTGGATCCTGGCCCTGCCTAGAGCCTCCCCTGCCCTGGGGTGGGGAGATGCTGGGTGAGGGGAGCAATAAATGCTGCTGCTCTCCCAGGTGGGGTGAGATCCAGACCACAGACTTAAGAGAGCAGAACAAGACCTAACAACTAATTAGTTGTTACAACAACTAACAACTAATCTAACAACTAATTGTTGAGTCTTGGCAGCCTTCTGTGGTGTCCAAACCCAGCTTGTTCCCGGGAGGGAGGGGGAAACATCATGGATCTTTCCATGTCCTCAGGCTCCCGTGGCTTTGCCTGTGTGACCAAAGGCCGGGCACTCACTGCCCGTGGGCAAGATGGAAAACTAATCCCAGTTTGGGCCCTGGCTTTTGTGGACTTCAATTAATCGTTGTTCTAAGATCTTCTTTGATGGGAAGGCCTTATTGGCATCTAGGGATTGTGACAGCTCAGTTGCTTTTTAATCTTAGCTACTTGGATAGCATGTGACCACTCTTTACACCGTTATAAAGTTAATTTGGGTCTCCTGTATCACCACGGTGGCTGGCACAGGATTTACCAACCCTAGATTTGCTATGGCTACGTCAAGCTTACACTCAATAACCAGACCACACACTGAAGAGAGCAGAACAAGACCTAACAACTAATTGTTGAGTCTTAGCAGCCTGCTGTGTGTCCAAACCCAGCTTCTTCCTGAGAGGGAGGGGGAAACATCGGGATCTTTCCATGTCCTCAGGCTCCCATGGCTTTGCCCGTGTGACCAAAGGCCGGGCACTCAGCTGCCCGTGGGCAAGATGGTCAAACCCAGGGAAAACACGCTCGGATTTCGCAGCTTTTAGCTGAGTAAAATGAAATTAGATATCCACCTGATGGCAGCAGAGAACAGGGAATGAGGGAGCCCGGGCTGGCTGCGCGGTCCCCAGCCCCGCTACCACTCAATTCGCGAACTGCGTTGGGGGGATTCCCAAAATGTGGAGCTGCTTTGGTGATGTGGCTTTGCCATGGGGACAGCCGATGTCCCCTGTCCCTGGGAGAGCCCACTCACATAATTTGGAGAGGAAAAGGCCCTGTGGGGTTCAGGTAGCACTTTTGGGGGTGTCAGGGCACGATGAGCATCATGAAGTGCGTGGTGCGGTCGGAGGATGGATTCTGCCCAGCAGCAGCATCCCCAAAACCCCCATGCAGAGGGCTGAGGTGGCACAGCAGCAGAATGGGTGCTCACACTGTCCCTGCCAGGGGTGCTGGCCCTGGACAAGGTCCCTTCAGCCCTGGGCATGATCCTGGGGGTGGCTGTGACTGCCAGGGGGAGCGGGACAATGGGATGTGGATGGAGCAGCAGGAATTTGGGAGCTTCCCATGGGGTGTTCGAGCAGAAGAGCCCTCAGAGCAAAACTGGGGGGTTGTTTTGGAGGGGAGAGAAGAACTGAGGAGCAGGATGAGGGCTGGTGCTGAAGCATCTCTTGGGGAAAGGGGTGAGGTCAGTCCCATCACATCTTGGGACAGGCATCTCGCTGCAGAGCACAAATGGCTTTTTCTGGCCATGCCACCAGCATCTTTCCAGGATTTGCTGGAAAAGGCAAGGAGGTGGGTCTTCCCATGTGCCACAGAGTCATGGCAGTCATCTGTGGCACATTGCACTGAAAATAACTTCTTTTTCTCTTAACTGAAACTCTGGTTGAAGAAAAATCCTAATCCTGCAGTTTTTAACTTCTGTTCTGACAAACTGTTTGGGTCATGGGATGGGTATTTAAGAAAAGTTTTAGGGAATGTCTCAAAGGAACACTTTTTAAGCAAAATAACTTCTTGTATTTTAAATATTTCCTATTTTGAATTAGATTCTGTTGGGAAAAAATATTCTTTTAAGTGCTCCATTTGAAAAAAAGTGCAAGGCCCCTCCTGCATCTTCCCTCCCCAAACCCTGCTGGGATGTCCCTACTATTGCCATCAGCTCAGGTCACCAGCCAGGAGAGAGGATCCTCTGCTGCCATAAAAACGTGGTGCTGCTTCATTCCAAAGCTGAGTTTGTTTCCAAAACCAGCCAGGGAGTGGAAGCTTGTTGTCATCCCAAAGGTAAATCCTGTGCCTGTCCCTAATGCCTAGGCTCTTGTTTTGATGTGTTTCAAGGGACAAAAGGAAAAAAAAAAAAAAAAAAAACAAACAACAAGAAGGAACAGATCCCAGCATAACTGTTTGAAAACTATTACATTTATTGGAAACTACCATGAGGAAAAATTTATTCATGGTAAGGGTTGTCCAGGCCTGGCACAGCTGCCCAGGGCGGAGGTGGATTCCCCAACCTGGGAGGGGTTTAAAAGCTGTGTGGATGTGGCACTTGGGGACATGGGTCAGTGTTGGGCTGGGCACTGCTGGGGAATGGTTGAAGTCAATAATCCTGGAGGGCTTTTCCAGCCTGAATGATTCTGTGATTTTGTGCTGGCAGAGCAACACAGATGTTGTGTGAACCTGAAAATACAAACGTGGAAGGTCACTGCTGCTGTTGTAGGCTTTGAGGAGCTGGCTGGTCTTTGTGTGATTCCTGTCCCATTGATGAGAATAATTGAAAAATAGTATTTATATCCCCATGACCTTGCAGTGACCAAGTAATCAGAGCAAGCCATTGATTTGGTGTCAGGTGAAGTCCAGTTGGGAGCAGGCAGCGAGGAGAGGGAGGGCAGCCTTGTTTGAGCACGAAGGAAAGCTGAACAAGTTGATTTCAAAGACCTTCTCATTCTGCATTCAAAGCAGACCTTTAGCTAGTAATATTAAATGCTAACAAAAGAGACTCTGGTCAGTTGTGGGTAATAAACTATTAATTGGAGCTTTGTCAGAAACGACTCTTGACCTTTGAGACAAGACAATGAGCAATTGGGGGTCCTTTGTTCCCATGCTCTTGACTCCAGCAGTGTCAAATGTTGGATACAGGTGAGTTATGTTGTTCTTCCCCTTTGGGAAAGGTGATGCCCGGTAATTTGAGGATATTCAGCAACTTAGGAACTAATTAGTTTAAAATTAAATTTTCCACTCTGCCAGGCCAAGCACAATGAGGCGAGGCCTTAAGACACAAGAGAGCGCTTTAGAAAGGAGTGAAGGGTGACTGGGCACATGGAAGATGCCAGCGTGCCTTTCAGGCAGATCCAGGCTCCCTAATTAGGTGGAACACAAAGCTGTGCCCTGGCTGCTGCAGACCCGAGCTGCTGCCAATGCCTGTGGGGTCCCAGAAAGCTGCCAGGGAGGGGACAGGTCCCCCTGATGTCCCCAAATCCTCCCCGTGCACCACTTTGCCATGGGATGGTCTCTGCCCACCTGTACCTGCCGTTTGTTTTCGCTCTCCTCCCTTGTGCTGTGCGCAGCAAGCCGGGAGGATAAAATAAGCTCAGCTGCCCAAGTGAAGACCATTTAAAATTTAAAAAAAATAGTTAAATTAATTGTGGGCAGAAAAGATGGGCTTGCAAGGCACTGCTGTGCCTGTTACATCCCACTGCTGATCCAGCTGAAATCTGAAGGGTGGAGACCCAAACCCCATCTCTTCCCTCGCACCTGGATTTCCTTCATTGTGCCTCTTGCCCTCAAAGCCCCACTTTGGTTAAAACTTGTGCTCCCCCTTCCCAAGGTCCTGGTACAACCCCAGATTTCTGTGAGGGTTTTTGGGGGCTCCTTCCCACCCCATGGTCATCCCAGCTGCTCACCACAGGGGCCAGGGCCACATCTTCCCTTCCTGGCCAAACTCGTGGCCACTGTGGCACGTGCTCAGTGTGGACACAAATTTATCTGTGGTGGGGAAGGTGAGCTTTTCTCATGGGGTGTGCTCCACTGTCTGCTGGAACCTGTCCACTGCACCAAAACTCTGCAAGTATTTTCAGGATTGGGCTCTAGTGAAGTAAACCCTGCTAGGTAGGAATCTCCTCTTGAGCGTCGTCAGGTTATAATTAATTTGGGTTTCTATGGAAAAGTGTTTTTTTTAAAAAACAAAGCAAAACAAAACAAAAGAAAACAATACAAAACAAAAAAAACAACAAAACAAAACCAACAAAAACAAACGAAAAAGGAAAAAGAAGCCCCCCACAAAACCATCACCAAACAAAAAACCCCAAAAAAATAAAAAAAAAAACACCAAAAACCAAACCACAAAACAAAAACCAAACCACCAAAAAATCAACCAAAGCAAGATCTTTCTGTATGTCCTCAAACTACTTTTTAAAGTACAAACAAACCCCAGGAAGGGTTATGTTAATAATGCTAAAAGCTTTCCCCAACCCCCAGAAGCCCCAAGCCCCTTCTCCAAGTCAACTCTGCCCCATCATCCTGTGGTTAACATCGCTGAACGCTGGAGAAACTGTAATTGTTCATAAGCAAAGTAGCACTTCCCAAAGTACAGTATTTGTTTAATGGATCGTTAAACCGATATAAATAATGCTGAAGCAAGCATGGAAGCAATGAGGATGTGAAAGTAATTACACAGGGAAACTTGGAGTGTGACTGTCCGCTCTCACAGGCTGTGGTGGGGATTAAACCAAGCTCAGGAGAGGCTGAACTCTCCAAAACACCCTTTTAGGTTTATGAATTTCCTTTCCTCTTAAAGAGAAAATTCTGGGGACGGGCTTTGACCTTTTTACCTTGTTCCTGGAATGATTTCCTCTCTAATGATTTCATCAAGATCAGTGAAATTAAATTAAAAAGGAAAAAAAAAAAAAAAAAGATCATTGCTTCTACAGCTGCGGGAGTTGGCAGTGAAATGAATGAAAAATATATGCCACTTCTGGAGAAGATTTTGGAGGTGTCCTAGTGTATCTAACATCCATAGATTCAACTTCCAGAGGGGGAATCAGTGACCATTTTAGCTGACCGGCCAGAGAATCTACTGCAGTTTTGACTTGTTCAGGTGTGTAGTTTGGTAACTCACTGCAGGGCTTCTTGGTCTGCAGATAATTAGATAATTTATCTTTTCTCTTTCTTTTTATTTTTTTTTTTTTTTTGAGAAAGAAGATCTCAACATTGCAGCTGGAGGAAAACAGTGTGGTTGGGCTAAAGCTCATCTGTGCACTGGTCATCTCCAATCACTCTGACCTTTACTGCATGGGGAGATAATTTAGTGCTCTGAAAATGCCCATTATCAGCCCCAGTGCAGCCTCACTGGCTGGTGCAGACGTACAATCAATGGAAGTTTGTTATTCTGTTCATTATTACTTAAGCTAACATAAACACATTTACCAATAATCAAAAACATTGCACTGGAGAGCATCGTTGCACCAATAATTTCCATGCTCTGTGTACAGCATGGAGGAGCACTTGGGGGCTCCTAATATCTAAAATCAAGCTCTAATCTGAGCAGTGGAAAACACAGCATCTTCAGGCTCCTCATCTCCAGAACCATGAGCTTTAAAATGAACTGTTGGGAACCCCTTGCTGAGGAAGGGCTTATTCAGTCATAGAACCCTCACAGAATGGTTTGGGTTGGAAGAAACTTTAATTATCACCTCATTCCAGCCCTTCTGCCATTGTCAGGGTGGCCACCCACTAAATCAGGTTGCTCAGGACCCCATCCAGCAGCCCTTACATGCCTGCTGGGTGCACCGTGAGGACATGAGGTCTTCATGGGCCTCTGCTCCAGGCACCCAGTGCATTGGAGAGGAGTTAATATTCCTCTTTTTGCATCAAGAGCTGAGTTCTGGGCTCTCTGCTGTGTCTTGGTATCTAAGAGCTCTGGATTTTGTCCCTCCTGTGCTTCTGGATGCCCGTGGGCCAATGTGATGTGGGGAGAGAGTGATCCCCACGGAGGGATGTACTTCTTGCTCAAAGCCTTGTCATGCTATAAACAAGACCTATGAAACCCTGACCCACCTAATGTGCCCAGACCATTTTTCTTTTTTTGGGCATCCGGAGGGACCTGCCAGCCTCCCCTGCAGCTCCTCACTCCTCCCCACTCTAACCCCAGCCCTGGAGCTCAGTGCTGTGTTTTGTGGAGCCAGCATCATCCAGGGATGCAATCAGAGCAGGCTGTGACACCCAAGGGTGCCCGGCGTGTGGGATTTCCCTGTTTTTCCACGGAAAGTGAGAGCTGGCAGCTCTCCCACCTGCCTGGACCTGGAGAGGGCAGCAGAGAAAAGCGGAGCGTCCTTGGCTGCGAGCGCCTGGATGGAGCAGGAGCAGCTGCGTTGCAGTATCCAAACACACTTCTCTGTGAGGAGGGTAATTTAGAGCAATTACACCGATTATTATTGCTTTTCTAATTAGTGCTTTTCCTACAGAATTAGCTGAGTGTTTATTAGGAGCCGCTTGTTGCCAATAGCTTAACTGCTTCACTACCAGTTTTTATCAAACATTAGAGTGGCTTAATTTTATTATTATTCCCCCCCCCCCCCCCCCCCCCCCCGTGTGTGTAAGTGGTTTTGTTATCTGGTTTCACATAAAAGCCCCAATTAAATATTCATTTTGCTTTGTTACATATGGCATTAAATTTTCATGAGCTGTATGTTCTCCTTGAATTTTGGGGGGGTGGGTGGGCAGGGAGGAGAGGGGTGAAGTCACCCTTGGTCTCTTAAAGGCAGGGATGCACACGTGTGTTTTTTGCTTTAGTGATAGTGAGAGAACTGGGAAAAACAAAAGAAAAAAAGAAAAGAAAAATCAACAGAAAAAGCCTTTTCTCACGTACATTAGAGATCCAGCCTTAAACCCACCGGCTTAAAGGAAAAAAATTGTGAGGCAGGTGGAGTTTTGGTGCCCCTCTTTGCACTGCGGCACGAGGTTGCAGCATCAAGGCTGAGGGGGGGAAAAAAAGGCTCTCTGGGGGCAGAAAAGATGATTTTTCACTCTCAGCCCCTTCTCCCCATCTTTTTTAGCATCTTTGAGCAAGTTTAGTGGGTCTGCAGCCCACAGAATCCTTCCTGTGTTCAGTCAGGGTGTGAACTTGTGTTCCTGGGAAGGGGTTACGTCTTAGCAATGCAGAGGGAAATGGCTGGGATCAATGCTGGCTTGATCAGGGGATTAACGAAATTAGCAACAATTAAATCCTTATCTTCCTCTCTGATGAGGGGATAAGGATTGAAAGAGCAAAATTCTGACTTTTCTTTTTTTTTTTTTTTTTTTGAGCCATTAAATTTAAATCATAAGAGCAAAGATAAAACTGCATTTGAAGCAAATTATTTTGATATATTCCATAAAAATCCAATTAAATACTTTCTCCAGAATAATACTTGTTCTTAAGACACCTAAGAGGTTTTTTGTTTATTTTCTTTTCCTTTTTTTCTTTTTAAATTATGTGTTCACTGTCAAGAGTAAAATGTAGTTTTGTTTAATTTTTTGACCAATTCTCTTTGGTCATTTCTTAAGCAGTGTTGTGACTTCGTACAAAATTTCAGCACCCTCATCTTTATCCTTAGAAAACAGTAATGCTTCCCATCTGTACTTTGAATTGTAAAGGGAAACAAAAATGGGAAAATGAGGAAAAATTATTATTCTCAATTTTTCTTTGCTTAAGGAGGCAGACAGGGGTCATGGGACTTGGAGAGCCAGGAAAAAGCTGTCACCTTTTTTCTTCTTATTATTCTCACCTTTTTCCCTCCTATTACCCTCAAAATGAGACAAAATAACCCAGTGGTTTTCAAAATCTTGTAGTATGAGTATTTTTTATGACTTTTAATAGCAATACAGTGGGTTTTAACACAGGATCCAGGGGAATTGCCATGTCCTGCAGAAAGTGCTGGGATGAGCATGTGGGCTTCAGATCTCAATAAAAGCATTGAAATTATTATCCATAATAAAAAAAGTTTCAAAGCAGTGACATTTCTGCCAATTCTGTTGTCACAGTCATGCCTGCCTGCTTGTTGTGAGCTTGCAGAGCTGCCTTGAGCAAGGAAAACACATTTTTTCCTATTTGAGGGTAAAACAGGTACAAAAGTATTTGTCCAGCAAACCAAATGTCTTTTGGTGTTTCTGGATGCGATCTGTATGATTGATTTTATGTATTAAAATTAAATAATAAAATGCAACATGATTTAAGTAAAATTTTATGTGTTTGTGTCTGTCTTATATTATATATATATTTATATTTAAGGACATATTTCTCCGCACAGCATCAGGGGCTCGCGGAAATAACTACTCGGCAAAACATTGACCAGAATATCAAATCCTCCGAATTATGTCCTACTTATGGGTTTCCAAAAGCGAGCTTTAGAATAAATTCCAAGGGATAAGTAGGATGGGAAAATACACAGGCTAATATGCGTGCACGCATGGCGAGCGGCGCCGCTGCCGCGGCTCGAGCCGGGGAAGGCGGGAAGATAAATGAAATTCATAGTCAATACATCATTTCTTATCCCCCTCTTGGGGCAAAGGGTTCAGGTTTTGTTTGGTTTGGATTTCTCCTTTTTTTTTTTTTTTTTTTTTGCCTGTGTTCATCTGTGGCTCCTTTGCTGCTATCCCTGAGTGTAAGAGCAGGAGCGGGGAGAGCTCAGGGTACCTGGTGGGACCATCCCAACCTTCCTGGGGTCTTCAGGCAGATCCCTGATACTTGGGCATTTTCCTCTTGTGAGGCACCAGAAATCCTGATTTTGGATAGTGGCCATATATTTATTTTCCTTAGTTTCGGTTTGTTTTTTTTTTTTTTTAATCAGCTTCAATTAACAGTGCCTTTCTTTGCTTTAAATAGCAAATTTTATACCAAGTTTAGCACCAAAGAACCTATGGAGCCTATTACAGGTGAACGAAAACTGGAGGAGAACACAAGTTATTCCCATGTTAAAAGGTGAACAAACTCACTAAATAGCATTTACTAAATTACATCAAATCAAACAGATTTTTTTTTTTCCTAGAAACAAAATGCTCAAAAATTTAGAGGCAGAGCATCATTGTAAGTAATCTAAATGGCATATTTAAATTTCTAAATAGTGTTTTGAAATGGTCCAAAATTACTTGGAAAATGTGAAGCCCCTGTTACCACTGCTGTCTTTGAAAAAAAATTAAGTGAAGCAAGGCGGATCAAATGAAACAACCCTTTAAAATAATTTTTCTCATCTTTAAGAGAAAAAGAAAACCACTTTGCATACAGGTTTCACATGCTGTTTTCCTCCCAGTTTTTTCAGGGGCTGGAGTGGAGTGGGAGTAGAGTGACACAACCTGAAGGTCCCTTCCAGCCCAGCCATTCCAGGAGTCTGTGATCTTCTCACAAGTCTGAAGATGGAAAGAAGAAAGGACAAAAGACTACATTCAACTTGGGAAAGGCTAAAACCCCACAACTCCATTTCATTCCTGAAAAGTGTGCGTGGGTTAGATTTGAAAAAAAAATAAAATTAAAATATCATATTTCAAAAGAAAAAAAATATTTGGCATGCAGCAAAGTTTGCATAGCTAATAAAATTTTTCAAATTTACAAATTCAAGGGAAGGTTTCTTGTTTAGACCAAAGCTTGAAAAGCATAAGCCTTGACTAGATCTGCGCTCTGTATTCCCAGTGAGTTTGTCTCTTTCCTAAACATGAAGGTGAGGACACTGCTGCTCTGAATGTGTAGTCTGTGAAGGGGATCATATGTAGAGGTCTCCAGAAACCAGACCTTAGTGACAATTTGAGGAATAAGCAGGATTGAGAAATACACAGGCTAACACACACAGGGCTGTAAAGCTGTTCTTCTAAGAGCTTAAATAGAGCAGGGCAGCCAGGGATGAATTTTTATGGTGGCAAGTTTGATTGCTGCAGGTTATCCCCATCTGGGAGCTGCAGCTGAGGCGCTGCTGGAAGCACCAGGCCTGGCCCTGTTTTGGTGCCCACACAGACACTGAGCAGGGGTTTGCTGCTCAGGGTGGGCAAAATGGGCCCAGTGAGCTGGGGCTGGGGCAGTGCTGGTGCCACAGGGGTCAGCTAAGGAGGGCTGTGCCTCCTGGGAAATTATGGAATCAAGGAATGGTTTGGCTTGGAAGGGACCTTAATGATGCCATTCCAACACCCCTGCCATGGGCAGGATCACCTTCACTAGGCCAAGCTGCTCCGAGCCACGTCCAATCTGGCCTTGAACAGTGCCAGGGATGGAGTAAATGAACATGTGGAATCTGTGGGTTTTGGGATAGACATCACTGATTTTGCAGCCACAGGACAGTGAAACAGTGACTAGCAAACAGTGCTGTGCATGCAGGTTTCTACTCTTCCCAGGCCAAATTTGACTGAGCAGCAGTCAAATCCAGGTCAAGTCTGCTTTCACCTTGAGGCTGGCGAGGGAGTTTCTGGCAGAGATCATTTTCCTGATTCCTCTAAAGTGTGTTTCCCCACATGGAAGTGCACCCCTGGCTTGGGAAGAGCCATGACACCTTCTTTCCCTCAGGTGGCAGCCACCCCTCAGGGATGCCAGGAGTAAGGAGCACCTGGAAAACCCCAGTTCTGGAGGCTGATGAGCAATAACCCAAGGTGGGAAACATCCAGGGATGGTGAGGGATCCCCAAAAAACAGCTTGGGCCACCTTTAAGTGTGCTGACCCCACAGCAAGGCAAGGGCACAGAACCTCTCCCCTCCAGCATGAAAACCAGACTGTGTCCCCACAGGGTTTGGGTTGGAGGCTGGAAATCAAGCTGAGCTCCCTGGCCCATGGCTCAGTGGCATGGAAACAGGAATGCCCCAGCAGGTTAAGAACTGGCTCTTCCACCTAAAGGATGGAAAGAAGGGGGAGAAAAAGCAAGAGAGAGAAAGAGCTGCTGCCATTGAATAATTGATGAGTTTCAGACCAATCAATGCGACAGCAGAGCAGGGCTAATTAAAGGTTTCTGAGGAATCCCTGTAGTAATTTACTTGAATGTAAGAAGTTCATATTCTCTCTCCCTTTTTTTCCCCTCCCTTTTCCCAGGAATTCCAGTTTTAGGCTTCGGCGGTCTCTAACCACCGCTCACTTTTCCCCTCCAGGGGGATGTTTGCTATGGAAATATGCAATTAATATTGCAGCGATCGTAATTGCTAATTATTAAAACAATGCTACCCCCTTTTTCATGGCCTACTTTCTTGCTCAAAATGATTTAAATAACAGGGAAAAGAAAAAAAAGAAAAAAAGAAGTGGAGACAAGGTGGCTGGGGCTCAGCTGAGCCAGGATTAAGTGCTGAGCATGGCTGGGGGTTTTTTTGGCTGTAATTTGGTGAATTCCCACATCTGCCTGAAAACTAAGGGCAAGGTGATGGCTGTCAGTGAGTGGCCCTTGCCATAACCTTGAGCCATGACAAGAAAACCAGCGTGCAATGCCAGAACAACCTGAATCCATTTAGTGATGAGGGCATCTGGATGGTCTGCCCGTGTTTCTGAAGCAGCTGTCGTGGTGCTGTCCTGGTGCTGCCATGAAATATTAATAGTCAGAGATGAGGAATTAACTGTCAGAGGTGTAGGCTGTCAAGGGAAAGGTGAATCAGGCAGGGGAGATGTGCTCAGTGGTAGGGACCTGGTCTGGGGGAAAGATGGAATTCTGTCCCACACTTGGACAGGACTTGCCATTCCACAAAAAAAAAGGGGGCAAAAAAAAAAAGGGGGGAGGGCTTTTTGGGTTGCCCAGATGTTGGGATCCTGAGGGAGCAGAGTAGAGCACAGCCAGCTCAGGACTAAAAACCCCAAGGTCAGGCTTTGAGGAAATGGCCTCAAGCTGTGCCAGAGCAGATTTAGGTTGGCTATAAGGAGAATTTCTTCATGGAAGGGACTCCCAAGTGCTGGCACAACTGCCCAGAGCAGTGGTGGAGTCCCCATCCCTGGAGGGATTTGAAAGCCACGTGGATGTGGCACTTGGGGACATGGGTCAGTGATGGCCTTGGCAATGTCGGGGGAATGTTGGATTTGTTGAACATAGAGGGCTTTTCTCACCTGAAGGACTCTGTGATTCTCTGATGGTCAAGAGCTGAGATGTTGTGGGCTCCCCATGCTCTGCATCCCAAGCCTTTCCTAACCCATTGCTTGAGCCACTGGCAGGGAGCTGGGCTCAGCTGGGGCAGATGGAGGGAGCTCACACGAGGCACCACAGGAGGAGCCTGCATGGATTCAGACGCGAGCAAGAGTCCACATTGGGAGCTGCCAGCACCCAGAGCACTTGGGGAGCTCTTGGGGCACCTCTTCCAAACCATGGCAGCTGCTGCCATTGAGGGCAGGGCACCTCAATAACAAACTGCCTTTTAAAACAGCATGAGGAAGAACACCAAGGTGGTTCCACAGCCCATGAGAATACAGAGGGAAGAAGTGAAAACCCTGCTGCTGAGGGTGCCGGGGCTGTGCTCAACCATTCATGCTCTGACAGCAGACTGCAGGGACCTGCGGGGAGGGAACCTGCTTGGGGGTTTCTGGAAGCAATGAATGTATGTGGAAATAAGGCTTTAAAAAGTCCCTCTGCCTGTTGAGGCTAGCGACTGAGCTGTTTTCTCCCGCACATAAACGAAAGCAAAAAAATTGTCAGGGTTATAATAAAACATGAAAGGCTTATGTATAAGCTAGGAAGCAAGGCTTTGAATGGTTTCCTGGTGGTCTCAGGTGGCGATAGGTGTAACTATAATACAGCCAGCAATTAGAAACAGGTTTGCTATTAACTGGCTTGCTTTGCTGGCTGCTTTGATGGGGTTGACCTTTCCCTCCCAGCCCGTCCTGGAGCAGGTGACAGGTTGGAGAGTGCCTGGCCCTCACCCCTCCCTGTTAAGTACAGGTTTGGGTCCCACCTATCACATCTTTTCCTGCCAGAGGGGTAGGCTTTGTTGTGTGTGGAGCTGATGGAGCGGTGGTTGAGCCCTGGCTCTATTTGCAGCACGTAGGCACTGCAGACCTGTAGTGGGGAAGACAGAAGGAATGGGCTGAGATCCCTGTTACTTCCTCAAGAGCAAAAAAAAAAAAAAAACCCTGGTGCATCTGAGATGTTTGAGGAACTTTTTGTTCTCTCTCTCATTACATGGGGATGCCCCACCTCTAAAAATCCCTGTGTATTGTAGCACTGTCAAAGGTTCATTACTGATGTTACTGGCTGATGTGCCTGGAATTTCTCCTATTTATCCTAGGAGTGAATGGGGAGTTCTGTTAACAGACAAAAATATTCCTGATTTGCTGGGGTTTTTTTTTATTTTATTTTTAAAGGCCTTGAACTAAGTAACCTTTTTATGCAGCTCACAAAGCTGCCTGGAAGTTACCTGATCTAGTTTCAAATCCACCACTGATCCTGCTGGGATTTGAACCAGTAATTTGTAAAAAAGCTTTCTGCTGCTTTTCTTAGGTGTGCTCTGCTTTCCACCACCAGGTATCTTGTTGGGTGACCAGTGATGAAGAGGCACAATGGGGAGAATGGGCAGAATGGGGAGAATGGAGGTTGTTGGCTTCTGCAAAGGAAGAAAGGGAATTGCCACCAATGCCAGTGGGTGAGGAGCAATTGGTTTTGGGCTGGGCACGGCAGAGGTGGAAGAGCTGATGCTCCAGCCAGGTGTGTCCTGTCTCCATTTTGATGTCACCACAGCTGAAGGTGTACTGTTCGGTCCACAATAGGTTCAGGGGAAGATGTCCCTGTCCATAGCAGGGCGTGGAATGAGGAGAGCTTTAAGGTCCCTGCCAACCCAAACCATTCTGGGATTCTGTGAAATGGAAAACACAGGTACAGAAGCAACTGAGAGGAGTCACCCAAGGCTGCTGTGTTGGGAAGTAGCAGAGCCTGTTTTCTTAACCATGTGCTAGTCAGAGCTCTAACCACCACATCTTCCCAATCTGCTCCCCTCACTTGGTTTTTCATTTCTATCACACCAGCGACACCTCTGTTGGAGTTTTGGGGAAGATTGTTGTCAATTATTTAAGAAAATTGCCACTGCTGGTGGCACCCCTCTGAAATGCTGCCAAGACCCACAGCAGGCTCCCAGTGCCTTCCCAAGCTGAATGATCATATCTTCACCCAGAGCTGGTAGATGAGCAGGTCAGATCTGCTCCTAAATTCTGAGGGTCTTGGAGCCCATCACTGAGTTTTGGGAGGAAATAAAACCACCCTCCTGTCCAGCAGGTGTGGGACACCAGGCTGATGGAACCATGCGTGCCAGGACCCTACCCTGCAAATAGTTGAACAAACTTGACTGTTAATCCAGCAGAATTATGGCAACAAGTTTGGGGATGCTCACGCTCAAATCCACACTGCAACGAGGCTGCTTGTTAATTAAAAGCTGAGGAGAAGCAAGCAAAACCAGAGAAGCAAAACCACAGAAGTGGTGACTTCAGAGGAGAGCCTTGGAGTACTTCTGGAAATCAGAAATGGAATGGCACTAGTGCTAGTTTTATCATGATTGCTGAAGTGAGGATCAGGCAGGATGTTGGGTGGGTGAGTTGGGTGATGTCCCATTGTGTGGTATGTCAGGCATTGGTTATGCTGGAGAATAAGACAAGGGCAGAAACAGCTGCTTGGGTCAGGAAGTACTCAGTGGCAGCTTCAATGGCTCATGGGTGATGGGATTTTGAGATTAATGGGAGGATGGCAAGTGTGTTGATTCTAAGGCCAGTCCAGGCCATAATTCAGTGGTTACTTGAGATAGCAATGGTTATTCCTAGGAGTAGGCTAATGATGAAGATTAGATTTGCTTGGGGGTTCATTAGCAGGGGAAGGACCTCCTTCGTCTGCTAATGAACAGAGCACCTCCTCACCTGTGCCCAGATGCCAGGTGTTTTTTAAAGGGGTTCACAGGGAGGAGTGCCGAACTTTAGCTGGGTAAAGCTCAGCCTTTCCACTCACCCCGGGACGGAGGGAGCGTCCCCAGAGGAGAGGAACTGGTTAAAGGGGAGCAGCAGCAGCAGCAGCAGCAGCAGCAGCAGCAGGATGCTGGCGGGGCGCTGAAGGATTGGTGGGCTGTAATGATGCGCTCGGGCTCTATGGAAATGCCCACCAGCCCTGGGCGGCAGCGGCGGCGGGCGCGGCGCAGACGGGGGGACGCGGCTCCAGAGGCACGCGGAGCGTTATTGATGCGCTCGCCTCGGGCAGGGAAGCGGATAATGGATGTGGGATGCTGGCCGTGCTTTGTCATCAAACGAGGGGCCTGAAAGATGGTGCGCTGGAATATTATCAGTCATTCCTTGATCAAGATGTAATGCTCTCGGGGTCCTTTTCTTTCTCTCCTTCTCCCCCGCCGCAGTGGAGAACGCTTTTATTTCTCCCCCTTTGACCTTTTTGCTCCGGTGTTTGGGAGGCTTGGATCCATTCTGCTTTTAACCAAGGGAGCACTACCTTCCCCTCTTCCTTTCCTCCCTTCCCCCAAGCCTGAAGGTAGTGGTGTGAACTCGAGGAAATCATGTTTCCTGGTCTGTGTGTCTTCATCTTGGAAAAAAACCTCTTGCTTTTCATCCCCCCCCCCCACCCTGCCATACTGTTAATAGATTATGTTTATGCAGACAAATATTTAAGTTTTATTTCTACGGTACTATAGGTAAGAATAGTGCTTCCTAAACAAATAAAAAGGTCAGTCCCTGCTTTGGGATTGCCATAACACAGCAAGGGATGGCAAATAAGGGGTTTTATTGCATTTCACCTGTATTTAGGCAAATCAAACAATTGCATTTTTTACAACCCTGCGTAATGGCCTGATGCAACCAAATGAGACCTCTCTCCTGGGGAGTTTAAGCAGCATATTAGCTTTATCACTTGATGACCCATAAAATGGTTATGCACCCCTTAGTGATTACCTGACTTACTCAGCACAGCTTGGCAGGGAGGATATTTAAACATTTTTTGCATTATCTGTTTCTCAGTGTCATCATTCTAGACGTCAGCCTCTCAGAGGAGGTGGCTTTCCTTTACATCTCTGTATGGGGTATTAGACCAAGGAAAAGGGTGTTGGGAAGAGAAAAAGAAGGTTTCTTCATATCTTGGAGGCAGAATTAGAATTTGGGGCATCTTCTCTTCCCCTCATGTCACCTCTGATGGAATTTCATTGTGTGAATAACTTTGTAGTTGTGAACCTCATGGAGTTGATGGACAGGACAAAAGGAGAAATATTTTCTCTCCCACAAAGTGGCAGTGATCTGGTGTGTGCTGCAGAGTGGTGCTAAGATGCACAAGAGAACAGAGGTGGAAAAAGTGCTGCACATCATCTCTGCAGGATGCACATCATTTCTGCAGGCTGCACATGGCAGGAGAGCCCTAGGTCCTGGGATCCAGGGCTGGTTTTCTGGGTTCTCCATCCACCTTTGCAGGCTGCAGAAAGTTTTTGCTGTGTTTATCACCACCTCTTCAGTAATTATCTCTTAGCACAAGGTGCCACAACACCGTGTTCGTGTCCTTTGGTATCCTGGCTGGGGTTCATCTGCAGAAATGCCATGTTTGGGGCTGCTCCCAAGTAAAGGTTGTCTGCAACAGGAGCAGATGCTGAGCAAACCCTCACCAGCATCCCATTGAGTCACCTCTCATGAAAAATGAGAAGTGTTGCTTTTCCACAGCTGACAAAGAAATCTGCAATTAGAGAAACCCTCTGGGCTGGCATTAGAAGGAGCATTTCAAAGCATTCCTGGTCAAACTTCTCCTCTACTCCATCTGAGTGGAGGAGTTTATCCACATTATTCCTTGTGGATAATTCCCAAATAAAGGGTGTAAGTCATGACAGCAGCAGTGTTTGCCTGTAATTACCTCACACTACAGCTGGAAATGTAGGAAAAAGCGATGCAAAAGGCATATACTCCAGAGTAGTTTATGAGAGAACAACAATAACCTTGGAGGAATGAGATCCAAAACCTGGGCCTTGGGACAAGAACTTTAAATGACAATGCTTTTGAGCATCTCAGTTTTGGGGAGTTGCTTTTTGTGTAAAGCAGGTTAAAGAAAGGATGTTTTTTTCATTTGTTGAGAACATCGAGGTTGCAGATTTCACATTTTGCTGAATTTAAATAAAAAATAAAAATTGGATATAAGCAAATATTTTGGTTTCATTTAAGAAAAGCTTAGCTGATTGTTTAGTTGAAAAAAACTCCTAAATTTAAATTTAAATCTGCTGAAGACCTTAAAAGAGGGATGACTTGAGATGAAATAAAGTTTATTGAAATGAGACATGTCAGTATTTTATGGCATTTTTCTATTTCATTATAAAATTTTTTGTTGCAATCCGTGTGACAAATACTTTGTGCTTACCAAAAGTGCACTGCTCCTGGGAAATGTCTTCTGAGGATAAGGAAATGTCTTCTAAGGACCACTCTGCTTTTTAGGAAGGAACCTAGGGAGTTATTTACTCTTGCTGTGGGTTCTTAAAGGTATTTTGTGGCCCAGAGTTCCCCCCAGTTTGACTCATCACCACACCTGCATGGACCACAACTGGGCAGCAGCCTAAGGTCATGGCTTCAACTTGCCAGCCCCTTTGAGGGGCAGTCCTGAGGCATCTGGATACCTGTGTTGGGGAATTTCATTGCCACCTGCTTTGCAATTTGGCTTTGTACAACCTCTCTTGGTTGGAGGGTGCCCGGAGGCTCACTGGGCTCCATCCAGCAGAGCTGCACCATGAGAGAGTGGATGAGATGTCTGAGCAGCAAGGCCTCTCACATCTCCTACAGCACGCTGCCAATGGGCCCAAATGTCACCAAACATCACCAAACTTGTGGCCGAGCCCAAAATTGCACCATCTTTGAGCTGGAAAGGAGGTGAATAGTGTAATCTCTGCTGTTGGCCTCACTCACAGTGTCTCCCCGCCTGAGGAACAACCACCCAAGAGTGATCTTCCAGTCTTTGTGGGAAATTTTAGGCGACTAGGTGAGATATCTTATCTTAAATAATTATGAAACAGCACAGACCTCTCTATTCCTACTGATCCTGTCTCATCCATCACGCTGAGCCTTCACTGGTCTCCGTGGGAATTCAGTAAGCAGATATCACAAAGGGTTTGCATGCTATGGTGACAAATCTTCTCTTCTGGAGTAAGCACACTGAGCGTATCAGTAATAGGATTTACTCCCAAGAGATAGACCCAGGCCTTGGTTACAGACCACTGTCCTGTTCATTACCCTGTCACTGGTTCCCGCACTGGTTTGATCTCTGATGACTGTGCAGGGAGCAAAGCTCAGTAACCTGAGCAGGAGAGTGCTTTGAGGCTCTGTCACCAACCAGGTGGAGTCACCTCAGGCAAGCCACTTGCTCCTGGATCGCCAAAACCACATTGTCTCTTCAAACTCATGGACACCGAGGAGAGATTGTGGGATTTTGGAAGGATTTTGACTCTGCTTGTGTCACATTAGTCAGGGTGTGCTTCCCTTTCAGCCCCTGAGGCTCAGCAGACTGGAGAGAGAGGAGGTGGAAAGGCTGCAGGGTTTCACACAGGAGCACTGAGAGAAGGTGTCACTTTGTGGTATCCATAGGGGCATTGGGGTTCTTCTGTCCATTGGAACAACGTGTCTGGGGGCAGCTGTGGGAAAGGGACCTATATTGAAAGGGCCAGTATATGATGGGGAGTCCCATTTTACTGGGAGGTGTCCTGCAGGTCAGAAGGAGGGGAGATGTCAGCTGCTACTTTTATTTCTAGTGACTGGTTTCTCAAAATCGCCTCTGATGCACAAGGCAGCAATCTTTTTTCTCACTTTATTTGGTAGACAGCTGCACAGACAGGTTCCTTCCAAACAAACTGCTCATGAGCTGTGGTGGCAGAGTCACCACTACTGGAGATGATCAAGGAAGAGCTGGACAGGGCACTTATTGTCTGGTTGACAAGGGGGTGGTCAGTCAGAGGTTGAACTCAGTGATACTGAAGGTCTTTTCCAGCCTAAGCAACTTCTAGATTTGACCCCGTTTCTCATTTATTATCTGCTAAATTAAAGTTAGCAAGCCCATCTAACCATCCTAAATTTGCTTTCTCTGGAAAACCTTTAAAGGGATCTGTGAGTCACCAGTTGGTAAATAATCAGGCTGTACTGAGCTGAAATGGGCCCATCAGGCTCATTGAGACCAGCTCCTGTCCCTGCAGAGAAACTCCAACAATCCCACCCTGTGCTGAGAGTGTTGCCCAAATGCTGCTGGAGCTCTGGCTGCCTTGGGGCTGTGACCATTCCCTACAGAGGCAGATGGTGTTGACCCATTTCTAACGTGTTTATGTAACCCACATTCTCTTCTCCTATGCACCAAAGGCTGAAGCTTCTTCCATGTATTGCCTTTTTCCATTTATAGCTGCCCCACCAGAAATGACAATCACCTCAGAAGTTCCTCACATCATTTTTTCAGCTTGCTTTTTGATGTCAAACCAAGCAACAATCCAGGAATCTGAGATAAATGTGTCAATTTAAGTGATTTTTTTTTATTAGTCTTTGAATTACAACTTCACCCAAATGCTTCCTAAATCAGGACTCTGCTTTGGATTTGACAATTCTTTGATGATTTCTGAGACTTGAAGCAAATATTGCAGCTGGCTGCCAAGGGGCTCTGCTGTGGGGGCTAGTTTGTGGAAACAAATTCCTAACTATTCTGGTCTATAAATCCTGAGCCTAACACTGTGAGACTTTCATCAGTGATTTCACTCCCAGCATATTGGCATTTTAAGTTTTTGACAATCCCATTTAACCATCTGTATTGATTGCAGGTTTGGGTATATACAAAGGAGCCTTTTTCGGGGGGAATTTGAATTCCACTGGAGTAGGAGGAAAGCCCCAGATCACATCTACACACTTTGATACTTAATTGGCAATCCTGGGATAGTGTAACTTCAATTAAAGTGAAGTCATCCCGCATACCTGCCTACTGACCTGAGCTCCTGCATGAGCATGACGATGTTTGATAATGAGCATGGAGAGCACAGAGTGTAACAGCCCAAGGTAAGGAGTGCCCCTAAGGCACCAGGTATCAAGTCTCCTCAAGGCACCCTTTCCTTTTGTTTTTCTTTTTGTTTTTGTTTTTATTAATTCTTTCTCCCTGTAGTGGCTTTACCCACCTGTAATTGCAATAGAGGGAGGGAGCCAGGAGATATTTCTTTGCAGACAAGACAGTGGTTATGTTATTATGGTGTATTATGTTACTTTCCATTAGACCAAAAACTTTTCATCTCTAACCCTAGGAGGTGACCTACAGTAAATACAGTGTCGTATTTAGCTTTTGTAAATAGCTTAGCTCTCATGAATGTTTTATAGTGGGGTAAATATCACATTCTCTCCACTTATTTACATCCGCACAGCATCACAGAAGACTTGTTGGTATTAAATATTAATTGTGAGCTTTAGTGAATCTATGCTTTTGTCAAGAGTGCACCGGGCCACACATCTTTTTTGGCCTCACACATTGAGAAACCGCATGATCTTCCGAAGAAAGAACTGGAAGTGCATTATCAGTGTTTTTAACCAAACTGGCCCCAGCCTGATGGCTGCAGCTCCCATTCCTTTTACCCTGCAGTCTGGCAGGAGGGAGAGAAGCCACGGGCAAAGATGTACACCCAACACCTTGGCCTCAGTCTCTGTATCTCTCTCATCTCAGGGAAAGTCCCTGTGGAAGGATTTTGGAGATTTATGAAGGCCAGGACGGATCAGCCAGTCTGGCTACCTCCGTATATGGGTCCAGTGACCTTCTCAACCGAGCCAAGAGCTTGTGTCTGCCTGAAGTATATCTAACTGGGAAGCAACCACATTTTTGGCTGGAAGACTTCAGTCAGTGGTGAATCCACCATGTCCCCTGGTACATTGCTATTACTTGATGTATTGTAATTAATTTTAGAATTACCAATGATTTCTAAAGCCATGCTCCGATTTTCCTGGGTTTTTGCTTCTAGACATGAACTTTTGTTGTGCCTTTCTTGGTAGATTTGCAGATCTTGTCTTATATCTTGTACTTTCCTCCTGGGAAGGGAGAGTTCTTGCTGTCCTTATTGAGGGTAATAATTCCTCTCTCACTCTGAATATGCCTAATACATGGAGCTCTTGTTCTCTGTCTGTTTCAAATTATCCATAGCAATTTTTGTATCTCAGTCAATTCTTGCGCCTCATCTGATTTAGGGCTGGGGGATGTACTCAATACTTCAGGATCAGTCTCTCTCTTGTGCATAAAATTTGCTTTTCCAGCACTGAGTCTTCCTCCAGAGTGACCATGACCCATTACAAGTTTTGCTTCCAAAGCTTTTTAACCCAATCTAGACTTTTTCATAGATAATTTTTTGAGAAACTGCTCCAGAGTGAGACCTACTTTTGAATATGAACAGCACTCTGAGATGTGCTATTTTTACTGTCTATAAAGACAGTTTATGTTTCCTCCTCAAACTTCAGAATTACTTTTCTCAGGTATTGACCATGGGTTATTGAGGTCCCATGTGCTCTATACACCCAAATAAATTTACACCAAGGCATCATTTCAGACCTGTAGGTAGGAACAGAGATGCCAGCATCTGTGTTATTGGTTGACTTCAGTAGCATCTCACCAACCAAACATTGATTGATTTACTGTTCACCCATATTGGTGTGTCTCTGTGTCTTCCCCCTGAGTCTCTGCTGAATCACACAAGTGTGGGAGACCAGAAAACTGGAAAACTTGTTAAATATCAGCAGAAGACACAAGGGTCAATATCTTTGAGATATTATTTTTTAAATTATTTTTAAAATATATTTTAAAATTATTATTTTTTAAATATATTTTTGAATGTTTCATCTGCAGGATGAATTCCTTCTTCCTCCTTCTGTTGCTGGTGCTGGTTGGGGTCATTGTTTGTGCTCTGGCTGGTATTGGAAAGGTGGTTACTCAGACATGGGTTAGAGATAGGGTAATGGAGTTTAACAGCATTGATTTTACACAGAAGGCTCATTCTGCACTTAAACCCCTCCTTTCCCTGTGAACACCTTATTTAAATGGTTGGTACATAATTTTTTTATGAGATGTTCCTTAATCCATCCTACCAAAGACTAGGAAAATTGTGACTACACAAGAGGGACAAAAAGCTTCTGGTTTTGTTAACTGCCCGATTTTCTGATTTGTTGATATTGAGGGCCTTCCCCTTGGCAAAAAAATTCCTTTTTTTTGCCCCATCTGCCCCTAACCCATTAAAATGATTGCAGGAACCAGAGCAGTTGCTGGTGCATGCTGGAGTTTGTCAAGGGACTCTTAGCCCAGAGTACCAGCCTCGTTATTTTTAACCAATGCTAATCAAGTTTTGAAGCATCCATTATGCCCTGGTCCAGGGGCAAATTAAACTACATTACAAAACACTTAAGCCCTGCAAAAAAATTTCCTGACCTCTGAAATCTCTTATGACCTAGTTGCAGCTTCACAATGTCTAGCACTAATCTCTCCATTAAAGCCTTTTCACCTATTTCCTAAACTGCTGCACAATGTATGTATTTAGACAAAAGCAGCAGCTTTCAGAGCCATTAAAGGCTCAAGCCAAAAGTAAAGATGATTTTCTTATGGCTGAGGATGTCTGACAGCCTCAGGGGGTTGGACAACACCATGTTCTTCAGCTGACCCTTATTTAAGACAACCTGTGAGTGTCAGGATTACGATGCTAAGATTACTGTGGTATTTAAATATTATGTTATTAGTCAAATACTGGCATGTATAAACCCAAGATAATTTGGGCGGAGAGAGGATTGGCTGTCAAGGCTCAGATTTAAGCTGTTAGATTCAGCTCATAACCGAGTCTTTAAAAATATGTTTTTCTCCACTAAACTACTATTTATATTTACTGCAACTTAAATCATTCCTCTCAAGTTCGGTGACCCTTCTCTCTTTTAATTCACTGATTACCTTTATAATGGAATCAAGTGTGTTGCATTGGTGGGAGAATGTCTTAAATCCTCCTCTTCCCTTGGAGGGAAGGAGAACCTGAAATCTATGTTACTCTCTACAGTTTTTAAATTCCTGAAACTCTCAGAACTCTTACAAATGATAGTCAAGAGCAGTCAGGGCTTATTTCTCCCGAGGAAGAGCACACCGGTCAGCTGAGCAGAGGGTTTGCATTGCTGTGAATAAGTAGGAGGAAAACCAAATTAAGACCCTCTTCCAGACTCACCCTGACCCTTCAGCCTTTCCAGAGGTAGAGCAAGGACCTGAATGAGGGCAGAGGAGTGGCCCTTAGAATTTTGTTTTTCCCTATCAGGCAGGCAGAAAGGTCCAGCTCCCAGCAGCCATCAATGTCTGAATGTGGATAGGATGATTTCCACCTTGTCACAGGTATAGATCACCTGCTTTGAAAAATAACTTGGCAAGAAATCGTGATCCAATTGTTCTGCAGGTTCATGAAACAAAGAGCCTGTGGGGGGAATGGGGCCTGCTGTGTCTGCAGCACCCAAACCCCTTGCAGGCCTCATTTCGCTTCTTTTACTTTTGAAACCACCCTAGGGGTGACCCTGGTTTAGATGCATCACCTCTGGGGCTCTTGGCCTCCTCTTCTGTAAAAATAAGAATTCAGAGCCCCTCAAGACCTGGTGCAAAATGCAAGGACCAGAGCAAGTGGTATTGGAGCAGCAAATGGACAGAAATGAATTTCCAGGGAAGACACTGGCACTGCCTGAGGTTGTGCCATTCACCTTCCCCTGTTCTCCCACTTTTTATTGAAGTTATTTTAGTTGTCATTCTTCACAGTGCTGTGGTCTCAGGATCCAGTTAAGCAAAACCCGCATTATCCACACTACCTAACAGTGTGACATCTGTGAATGGCTTTCTAATTACTCAAATAAATCAGCATGATTGGAAATTCTTGAGATTTTATTGAGAAGGAAATTTATAGTAATTAAACCAAATTAATTTTGGATTTCTGTTAATCCAAAGAAGGTTTTGGAAGCTTTAGGTTAGACCTGCATTTTCTCCCGCAAGTTATGTGGGTGAAAGAATGAGAAATTAATTGTTTTTGGACAATAAGATGATGATAATAGGAGAATCTTTCAAATGAGCTTGCTATACATCTTTCATCAATTGCAGAGTGTCTTTTCTGGCATCTAAAAATATCGTTCAGGGCTTTTACTAAAGATTCAAACAGACTGAAAGGAATCTTTTTTAATCAAAATAAAGAACCCTTTTTAATTACTCAGACTCCTTCACAGTTGGAGGTAATAATTGTCTTACGTTCTTAAGTAGTGCTGTTATTAGCCTGCCCTGGGGCTCTTCTATTTTCCAGAAGTTGGCATCGCTTTCTGTTGAATACCAGGGTAGAGCGTGCATCAGCTTAAATAAATATTTCTGTGTCCTCGATGCTGGAAAGGATGCAGGTTGAACTCAGCCTCCCCCTTCAGTGCTGCCAGTCCCAAAATGCCTGCACACACCAGCAGGACCCACTCCCAAACACCAAGGAATGGTAAACCCATGTTCTGCAGAAAATTATGGGTTTGGGTCCACCTGTAAGACAATCCTCTTTGCTTTTTCTTAAGCACTTTATAAATATTTTTTTTTTGTTGGGGTTTTCTTTTGTTTTGGGGTGGGGAGGTTTGGCATATAAGTGCCAGTGAAGTGAACAAATATGTTTCTCTCTGTTTTTTGCTAATATACTTTAAACCTTCCCTCCAAGATGAATGGAGGGTGAAGGGGAGCATACAGGCAATGCCATGTCTCTGCCCTGTAGCTGCACAGGTGGGGGTTTGCAGACTGTTCTGCAGGATTATTAGGATGGGGGTATACATTTTTTGGGGGAAAACAGGATTTATGGGACATGGGATTGCTGTTCTTCATGAAGACTTCCTCAGTGCTCTCTAGGAATCCAACTGTTAATAACTGACATAAAATTCACTGCTCTGGGTAGGGTATTGCCGACCCTGAGAAAGGGTTTTGAATATTTGTGCAGATTTTTGTATCTTTTTCATGTTCTTGGCCATGGATGCTGCTTCTGGGTCTATTTACTTTTTGTCAAAAATACTTTTCAAGTGGATACTTTTGTTGTCTCTTTTTTGTGGCTTCTTCCAATGCTGAGCAGCCCTGTGTTTTGAATTGCAATTGATGTTAGTAAGAGCAGAATCAGCCAGAAAGCCTCTTGACTTATCACACACACCAAAACACAGAATATAGGTGTAATATTGGTGGACTCAGATTCTGTCTCTTCAGCAGCTGTAATCTTGTTATTCACCAGTATTCTTAATCAAGCACACTGTCCTTTTTTTCTGTAGGCATAAAGGCGAAACAAAACAAGGCTCATCCCAAACTGCTGAGAGAAGAGGTTGAATGTAGAATCAAGGCATCCAGAGCCCCATGTTACCACTTTCACCCCGCCAGATGTTCAATTCAGCACATCCTGCCTGATTCAACATGTCTCCTTTACACTGCCTTAAAATTACACAACAATAATAAAAACAACAATAATAATAATTTTGGTTGGAAGGAACTCAGTGTGTTTAATTGCTGTGAGAGGGGAAGAACACAAGTCCAGAAAAATAAGTAATTCACCACACAGAGTAGGACCCATCACTTATAAGGATGTCTACAGAGAGAGGGAAAGAGAAAGGAAAGAAGGAAGAGCATGAAGATGCTTCTTCTGTGCCTGCAGAAGCCATTTATATAATATAATAAACCCTGAATAACGGGGTTTTGGCTCTGTTATTCAGCAAGGGAGTGTGGTAAAGAGTGGCTAAATCAGCTGCCTCAGAGCATCTTCTGAGGCCATGGCACCTGAGATGGGTTTGGTGGAGCACCAATACGTCCAAATTAACAGTTGTTGGCTGTCTTTGATGGGGAGCTGGTTGCCCTGACAGGATAAAATGGTGATATTTCCATGTCCCACATCAAAAGCTGAAGAAAGCCTTGTTCCATAATACTGAAAATAAAAAACTGCTTTGGATATTTTGGTTTGGGAGACATTCTAAACTTGATGTACAACCAGGAGCTGGTGTTACTGCTGCATTGAAAACCCTTGGCACAGCCAGGAAAAACCTTCCACTGAGGCAACTTTATGGGCATGAAATGCTTTCAGTAAATCAAGGCAAGGTCTGGGTGAAAACGCAGGAGGCAAAGAGTTAAGCTGCTTTCATGTTCCAGGTACTTTCCACTAAAGAAGCCCCATATCAGAGTGCTGCGTCTTTCTGAATATGAGTTTAGACTGCTTTTGTGCTAATGCATTTATATTGTGATTGTGAAAAGCTTTTTTTAAAGAGGAAGATAAATCTTACCCAAATCTGATAATCATTTTTAAAAATCTCTGCTCTGAGATTTATGTTGCTTTTTTCCCCTCCTCCCCCTGACTAAAAAAAAAAAAAAAAAAGAAAAAAAAAAAAAGAAATAAAAAGGAAAAACAACAACCCTACTGCATCAAAGACAGAAATAATGGCTTGTAAGTACTTAAAAGCTTATGGATAGGAAACTTAAAAAACTGGTCGGATTCAAACCAAATCCTATCAGATTTTCTTGGTTCTCATAAACCTTTAATCAGCTCCCATGGGGCATTTTTACTAACCATAAAACATGTGATTAGAAGACACATGAACTACTGGAATTATGACAGCGAGATGGGCTTTGACTTTAGCCCGACTCAGGGACGGCAGCGCAAGGAGCTCTGCCCCAGGAGGGGACACACCAGCACTGCCATCCCCACCTGCCAGGCTGGGGACAGCACCCTCACCCGGCCTGTCTCGGCCCTGGCAGTGGCTTTCAGAGCCCGGCACCCTCCTGGATTGAACCTTGGTGCTCCTTGAGGTGCTGGCAACCTCCTGCTGTCAGTGAGCTGTGAGAATGGAGTGACCCACAAAGGACAACAGCAGAGGGCTGGGGTGATCCCCATGGCACATGGATGGAAATTGTGGCACTTTTACCAACCCTTTCTGTAAGATGGTATCTGGCTGGCAAGTGCAAAGTGTGACCCAGGGTGCCTGGTGGCATCCTGCCCCACCCAGGAACACCCTGTGAGTTTGACCCAGCCTCTTCCTATCTCAGGGTTTGGCTGGTTTGAAATACCAATTTTATGGAGCATGAATTCCCTCATACAAGTCAAGGCTTTGGAGTAGAGTGTAATTTAGTTGGGATCTCTGAGTGCTTTTGTCTGGTTTGTATCTGCAGGGGGACACTCACTGAGACAGAAGAGATTTTGAATTTGAATCTTAGAATCACAGAATGATTTGGGTTGAAAGGATCTTAAAGCTCCTTGCATTCCAAACACTCTGGCATGGGTAGGGACACCTTCTACTAGACCAAGTTACTCAAATTAGGCTGAAAATGGCTCCTAGGCCCCTTTTTGGGGGAATGTAAATATTTCATTTGTAAAAGTCCCATTATCTATAGGATAGAAATATGCTGTAAACAACATAGAAATCACAAGTATGGTAAATATAATTTGGCATTCCTCTGTGTTAGGTATTACTGATGAATGTAAGAATTTCTATTTCTGTCATTCAAAAGCAGTCCAATTTGGAAAAAAACCCAGTGTCTAGAGGTGAACAGGTCTTTTTAGGATATTAGTATATAGGCAAAGTTGCATTTCCTATCTTTTTACCCAGGTGATTATGCAAGGCTGATATTTTAAAGGAGAAATTGGTTTGGTATGTACAGACCTGAATGTCTGGTTTGGTAATTTCAGATGGGGGAAAACTGCTGTTCTTTTAACTAACAGCACTGCACATTAAGTATCACCCCACAAAGCACATGTACTCTTTGTATGTGGATATGATAAAGATTCCACTTAACTAAAAAGAGCCAATATTTCTGTTAGGATAAAAGCAAGCAACTTGAGTATATGACTAAAACCTAACTTAACATAATCACTTGAGCACACCAAGGCAAAAAGAATTCCAGGAATCCTGGATATGTGACACTATTTTACTAAGCTGCTGGGGGCTGCATACATAACTTAGTTCATCTGCTCTGGTCTTCTCCAATTTCTGCAGGAATTTTCTTGAGTGTACCTGGGAGGACTATATCAGTTTATGTTACACCAGCTACTGCAACACTTTTTGCTGTAAGACAAATTTGCAATTCCTGATGCTGCAATGTCTGCAGGAGGATTACTGTGTGTTAATGTGATTGGACTGTACAGTGGCTGGAACAATATGGAAATGATGGAAGAGCCTGATACTGTGAATTGCAAAATACAGAATCACTGGTACAAGTGAACTCCTGGTCAAACATCAAACTCTTCAAGTGTAACTCAGAGGAAGGTAAAACTGGAAGCACAAGGCTCATATCCAGAGCAAGGTTCAGCTTCAAACCTTCCCTGTATTGGCTTCTGGGAGTTTGCTTTGGCCAGGTAGAAGGGGCATTGTGGAATCAGCTGGGTCCTGTTGCCGTGAGAGGGGATGGACAGCCCATCCCTGGAAACATTCAAAATCAGGTGGATGGGGCCCTGAACAACCTGCTCTAGTGGGAGATGTCCCTGCACACTGCAGCAACTGACAGAACCAGAGGACAGTCTCAAGCCATGCCAGGGAAGGTAGAGGTTGGATATTAGGAAAAACTTTTTCACTGAAAGATTAATAAAGTACTGGAATGCTCTTCCCAGGGAGATGGTGGAAGCACCATCTCTGGACATGTTTAAAAAAAGACTGGACATGGCACTTGGTGCTATTGTCTAGTTGAGGTGTTTGGGCATAGGTTGGACTCGATGATCTTAGAGGTCTCTTCCAACCTCATTATTCTGTGATCCTGTGATCCTGTGATTCTGTGATTCTGTGATTCTGTGATTCTGTGACTTTTAAGGTTGCCTTCCAACCCAAACCATTCCATGATCCTGGGGGACACGCAGAATTTGGGAGGTGCTGGGATTCTTCTTGTCATGGAATTCTTTGAGATCCTGAGACCCTCTTGAGTGAAAGGTGGCACAGTAATTTAAACAACAGCCCCGTGCTCTGGGCCACCCATTGTGCGCACCAAGAGACAGCAGGCTGGCCCTCACCAGCCCCTCACACCCTGTGGCCCTGCCTTCTCCATGGGGACATGAGACATGCGGACATCAATCTGAGCAGCTTTGTGAGACCTGGGGTCAATCCTCAGCCTTCACTTTATTGGTTTTCCCCCCTGTTTTTGCAGACATTTCTTTGCAGTGCTGATGTCTTATCCCCGCACAGGAACCATCTGAGAAGGGAGAAGCAGTGGCCATTTCTTCACTGCCCAGGTCACTGGAGAATGTGCCACTCTCTCTTTGGGATTGCCTTCAACCTGGCATCGCTTTGGAGAGCTGCTTGGACATGGTCCCAGCTACCCAGGCAAGTAAGAGTGGAGCTGCACTGCTGGCATCCTCTGTAGAGGTGCTGTGGCCAGGCTGGAGCATCACCATCCCAGAAATCTCCACGGATGTTTCAGGAAAAGTGCTGTGTCAGCATGCCCTGCTATTCCCAGGAAAATCTGGGGGATGCTCCCAGAAAATGCAGCCCAGCTCTACAGGAGCCCCCCAGGTAAGAAATGGGTCCTCCATCAGGACCCCAAAATAAAAGTGCTTACACATTTTCTGGAGAATTGAGGTGAAAAAGACCCATTTCAGTGTATATCCATGCAGCCACGCAGTGATTGCTCACATGGAAATACTTGGGTCACTTGGACCGGAGTCTTCAACACACGACGACTTTTAACAGGCAACATCTGACAGTACCAAAGCCCTTTGCAGCCCTGGGTGAAATTATGATAACAAGAGAAAAAAGCTATTACTGCCACCATGCTTTCATTATGCAAATGATATTAAGATAGGCTGTGCAGATCGCCTGTGGCTATGCTATAATCTCCATGCAGTGATTATAATGTGTCAAACTTAGTCATTTTGATTATGACATGTTAATTACATGCCATCCTCATGCAGACATGAATATTACTCGCAGTCAAACAAAACACAAATTGGGGGCATTGTTTTTTGTTGTTGTTGTTGTTGTTGTTGTTTTCTTGTCATTTTTTTTTTCCCCCAGTTCTTGTTTTTGCTGGAAATTTTGATGATTAAATGGATTAAAAGATAAAGAGATATGTAGCATTGTAAACTCATGAAACATTGGCCAAGCCAGCCCTGGCTGCCTGGGTGGAGTGGGGTCTTCTATTACAAAAAAGAGTCTGAAGCTTTATTATTGGGTGTATTTTGGTCCCAGCAGGGTTGGTGTTTAAAAAAATATGTATGTTATAAACTGTAGGGCTGAGTGAGGTTGAAGAACAATTGAGTTTTTAACCTTCCATGGGATTTATAAGAAGAGACTGCAGTTTGCCAAGGTACCCCCATTTCCACCATGGTCACCTTACTGTGGATGCTTCCCATGATCATCCTCAATTATCTCAATTTCAGAAAAATATTTCTTTTTAATTAAATAATGTTCCAAAGTTTTCTGAGGACAAGCCCGTTTTTTTTTCCTCTGACAGATCCTGCTTAATCCTCCTTGAGAAAGAACATTTTTTTTCCCCCTTATATTTTCCAGCAAAAAACACATTTTAAAATGTTGCTATTTTGAATGTAGCTCACTGTAAAAAAATAGTTTCAGGGGAGATAGTTGAGTAAAATATTCCCCCATGATGAAATATGCCATTAAATATAGAAACAGCTCAGATATCAGATCTTCCCACCGAGATTCCCCTGGATGAGGTATCTAGGTAAGAGGCTGAATAACAGAGACACCTCAGTACGTATGGAAGGGAGGAAAAAAAGAAAAGGCACCTCACAAGGGAACAACACTTAACTAGACTTATAAATAGCCAGGATTGCAACTTGCCTGATTAATTTGGGGAAATAAACCTCACTGAAAGCTTTCTGCAAATTCATCAGATTTCCTTACTTTAGCCCTTGCTAATGTTTAAAAATAAAATATTGACATCAAAGCTAAGGCTTTGATTTAGGTAATTAAATGCTTTAAGTTACTCGTTCATTAAGAGAGATCTCTCCTAGTACTGTTTCCTCTCAGTTAAGAAAAAAAAAAAAAAGAAGAAAAAGAAAAAAATAAAGATGACAGAAACCAAATAAAAATGAGCACAATAGACTACTTTTAGCTAAAATTTGTGTGATGGCAGGTGGGACAGAACTGAGAAGAAGGAAGGAGCCAAAAGATATCCAAACATCAAGGGACAAGCTTAAAATTTAGAATTGCTTCACCCCAAAATCAAATTCCATCTAAATTCCTTGGAGAAAAGTAATAATAAAACTGGTTCTTTCTGGAGGGACCAGCACCACTTGAGAGATCTGTCGTGGGTGTGATGAGCGCAGCAGGGCTGATCTTGATTTTGGATGCATTTTGGAGCATCTGCGGTGTAGATTGTGATCAATTACTGTGATCAATAATTTTTAACTTGAGGCCATAGTCACCATTTTGGCAGCTTCGAGGTGAATTGGCTCTTTGCTTTTTTCTAAAGTGTAAAATAAATTTTAAATAAAATAAAAGGCATCCCCCTAAACATAGTGCTTTTACAGAGGGACATTTCAAGGCAAGTTTTACACAGGTTCTGCCCAGAGGGAAATTAAACTCTACATGTAAATGGAGATTACACACAAAGGAATCTATTACTTTCAATATTTCTCAGCAGGAGGGTTCAGAGTTATTTAAATAAGTTTAGATATTAAACCTAAAGTAGCCATTAAAGGAATGTGGATTTGTTTGCCTAGTTTTTATAGAAATCTTTTTTCCTTTTCCAGCTGACTGAAAAATCCATTGCTTGCATGATGGTGAATATTTTTAATGCATAAAAAAAATCAAAGAACTTTCAATATGACACTTCCTTTGAATTTTTAAGCACCAAATTACAGCATACTTATTATAGTAAAATGTCTTCTTTAGGAGAGATTAAACTGCAAACATTTTCTTTACTTTTTTTTCCCTTTTTCCATCTATTCTTTAGAAGAGAGCTAATATAAACACTGACATTAAACCATATTGGCTATGTAAGGCACTTTGATTGTCATTGAGATTATTTTAAAAGTTATTTAGGTCCCCATGTTACATCTTTGCAACTGCATGGAAAATGTTTCACCATGTTTCTCTTTGCAATATTTCTTTGGGGATTCATAAATATTGATTGTACCGTAAAAAATTGATGGAATCTTGAAACAGACTGCAGTCTTGGTAGCTGGGGAATTTACTCAATTTTTCTCAATAGCTGCAGTCTATAAAAAGAGGAGATTTTGCAAATTGTTTCTCACCTTGTCTTTTTAGTATTTAATAGCTCTCAATTCTGCAGCCTCCTGAACCATGCACCGGGTGCATTTTCCATCAAAGCTGTATCAGGCCTATTCAAAGGGAATTAAAAGGCGAGGTGTGACCAAGGGGTTAAACTGCCTTCATGGCTGGCAAGCCTCACTTTCATTACTGGTGGCAGTGTAGAGCCATCCTACTTGTGCTAAAACTTACGTTAAAAAAAAAAAAAAAAGAATCCTTCAATATTAATGGGTGCATGCAAAAGAAAAACAAAACAAAAAAAATTTAAAACCCCAAACAAACAAACAAACAAACACCCCCCAGCCAAGTAAAAACACCATGACCAAAACCTTCTTAGAGTTTCTCTCAGTTGAAAACAAATAAACAAACAAAAACCCCTAAAAAATAGGCATTTCCCTGAATGCCAAGGAATCCCTCAGCATATTATTATTAAGTAAGGGATATCCTCCTTTTGATGTGGAAAAGTTTTAGCTCCATTCACCCAGGATTAGGTAAAAAGAAGATGCTTTTGGTAAAGCCCTGGAATGGAACCTGTGCCTAAACCTCAACATCCATCATCCTGTCCCACTGTACCATATCCAGGCAACCTTTGCTGGATCTCCTTTGGCTGAAATCTGGAATATTCTGCTAAATGCTGGGAGAGCTTGGTAAATGCTGTAAAAGAGGTCAGTTTATTTCTCTTTTAAGCCTCTGGTGGGACTTTCTGTTCTCCTCTCTGACCCATGGGCACTGTCAAGCTTGGAGGCAGCAATGACTTCTTCTTGGCTGGGTCCTGGCTGTGCTGGGTGATGGTGATTCCTTCTTCCCCAGCTGTAAATTAGACTTCTCTTTGGATTATTTTGCTCTTCCAAGGAGAACATGGACAGCAGCACTGGGCAGGTAGGACTGTGCACACGCAGCAGTACATTTGCTTTGCTCCTTGTTCAAAGGAATAAACAGGAATGAAATCTCTGTAGCCATGGGATTTTTTGCAAGGTGATGCCTGGGTGTACTGCAGACATGTGTTTTGCTGGAAAGGTCTGCCTGGGGTCAAGATTTTTTAAGGGTGACAAAAAATGGGCTCAGTTGCAGGACCAGGAGCTGTCTTCTTGTCCTCCTCTATCACTCCATTAGATCAAACCTGAGATCAGTGTGAGATCTGGAGAACAGATCACCAAAGGCAGAGAAAAAAGAAATCTCTCATGAGTGGGCAAGAATAGAGTAGAAATAACCAGCCCTTATGTTGGAAAAAATAACTTAGAGAAGCATTTTCTTTGCCAGAACTTCTGCCCTCATATATTTAATTTGATTCCTATATATCAGCTTATATATCATATATATCTCATATTCTTATGTCTCATATTCTTATATATCATATGTAAGAATCCTCCAACTGCTGCTTGGAGAAAACACAGCAGTTATTCAAGAAGATCATAAATGTTTCTTGTTTAAGTAGGCCTCGAGGTATCCATAGGAATGATCTGCACTCTGTCCATCAGGAGTCCATCCAGATGTCCAGAACAAAGGTCCTCAAGAAGTCCATCAGGGACATCTGGAGAAAAGTGGCAGAAAACACTCTAATTATTCAAGAAACCCATAAAACTTCCTTTTTTTAGTAGGCCTTCTGGTGTCCAGACAGTAAGATCTGCAAGGTGTACGTGAGGAGTCCATCCAAGAGTCCAGAAAATATAATCTCAAAGACGAATGGATTTCCATGCACCCGAATTCCACCACACTGCTACCTACTGCCTCAGACTTTGAGCCAGTGCAACAAAACAAACATTTCCCATCTGACAATGGATGCTTTTCCTTTTGGCTTCAAAACCCCCGGGCCTCAATTACCAAGACCCGAAAAGATTTCGATACGTTTAAGCCAGGACATGTTCTGTAAAGAAAGTGGCCCTGCTAAATGGGTTTCTGCTCCTGGGGGCTCTTTGCTTTTGGCGTGTAACAACCCCTTGCATTAACATTAATGGGAGCTCAGTATGCACAGGAGCTGCAGAAAAAGCCTGCATCAAGGCTGCGCATGTTGCAGTAATAGGTCTGGTTTATGTTCTCTGTACTTTCATTCTCCCAAATTGGAGTGGGGAGGCCAAAAAGCTCAGATGAGCTGCTGTTGGCTTCAGCATGAGCAGGGTTTGCAGTGGGACTGTAATTACAAGGTCAGGTGTGGCTGGTGGCCAGCCAGGGCTCAGCTGTGCACAGCGGGGCTGCACATGGCCAGGCCCAACTGGGGCCTCCCCACCTACTGCTCCTTTCCTGCTGGCCTGGGACCCCTCAAAGTCTCCTTGCAAAGCCATAAATGGAACCCCAGCATGGTTTGGGTTAAGCTCATCTCATTTCAAGCCCCTGTGCCATGGTGTCCTGGTTCAGGGCAAATCTGGGAGAAAACCTCCAAAGGAGGCCGCTCCAGAAAAGCAAACCCACACGGCCCCTACTCCCAACTGGATCAGGAAGGATTCCTCAGAGAGGAGTGGAAGGAACCTGTTTATTTAACCAGCACAGCACCCTCCAGCACACAAAATGAACAATACCAGATGACACCACTCTTTCACCGCTCTGAAAAAGATGACAAATTCAGAAAGTCTCTCCTGGGAGTGGTCATTCTGTTATCAGTCCATCCTGTGCTGGGGTAGCTGCTGTAGGCCACAAGGTGCAAACTCTTGGTGTCCCAGTCTGGAGCAGGTTCGAGTGGTTCCAAGAAAGGGAAAGAGGAACAGTCCAGGCAAAATTCGGACTGCCTAGCTAAACTAACTAACAAGCAGAAGCAAAAAAAAAGATCAAAGAAGGAGCAAAAAGAGAGCAAGAGCAAAGAGCAAAAGCTTCACTATGTACTGCTCCGTGTGTCCCACCAACTCTTAGGGGGAGTGAGCAGACTGATAACAAAACAAAACAAAGCTTCGCTTCTCAGAGCCAGTCTTGAAGACACAGAACATAATATCCAGCATGAGCAGAACAATGGCTGGGGATACAAGCATCCTTACGTCACCCTAGGACACATGGGCAGGGTCACCTTCTGCTGGATCAGGTTGGTCACAGTCCCTGAGCAAGACACAGCAATGTCTTCACAGCAACTTCTGACATGAAATCTGCTCAGGCTTTGCTGCTTTAAAACAGCTAAGGCAGCTGCAAGTCTGAAATTTAAGGCCCGGGGTTTAATGTAATCGAGAAGTGAAGGTGCAATGTTAGTCAAGGAAGGTGGGGCAAGAGGGAGGGGATGTTACTGCAGAGTGTGCAGCCCCTGTGTTTGACGTCAGGGTTTAACAAGGTGTTCATCCATCCCTGAGCGATGGGTTTGGCTGTGTCAGGGCATCAGGGGTGGACAGGCACAGTCCCAAGTGCCAGCTAGCCCAGGCAGGCAGGGGACAGCCCCTTGATGGGCTGGTGACTGCCTGCTGTGCCTGCAAACCCCCAAGCAGAAGGACCAGAGCCTGCAACTGAGGCTGTCCATGAACCATCACAGCAGAGAGTGTGCAGTGCTCCTCGACTCCAAACCTGGCAGCAAACAACTTCCCCAGAACAGGTACTTTTTCAGCAAATAATAGCAGCAATGACCAGAACAAATCCCACCCCAAAAACATTCACATCTGGTAAGAAATGGAGGACACGATGGCCCAAAAAGATGCAGAGCATGGACACACGATGTACCAGAGAACTGGGAACAGGTTACCTACAGAGACCTTAAAGAACCGACTCAAACTGCAGCAGAAATTGTTAAAATGCTGTGTTATTTTTGTAACTCTTGTTTTCCTTTCAGAAATATTTGTCAAGATTATTCAAATTTCATATTGTATTATTATTTCACATATTATGTTGGTATTTATATAAATTATTAATATTTGGATGAGACGACCTAGCCTCAAGCTGTGCTAGGGGAGGTTCAGGGTGGACTTCAAGAGGAATTTTGTGGGATCTCAGCACCTCAGGATGGAGGTGCAGAGTGACCGAGACCACCCTTGGGGGGCTCGGGAGTCCTGGAATGATGCCAGAAGTGTCTGGTGGCTGGACTTTGATCCCACATGGGAGACGACACCTGTATGAGGATGGGAGGATTTCACTGGGGTAAATGGTGAAGGGATAAGTTAGAGTGTGAAACACAGGGTTTAGGATTTCTGTACAGGGGGGTCTAAAGAAGTAAGATGGAGGAATTGGGGCGTGTCCTGTCCTTCTTCTTCTTCTTCTTAGCCTCCATCTTCTGTGGTGATGTTGGCACTTTGGGATTGGTTATTACTAAAAGTGCACTGGTCAATAAGGGTAAAAGGTATTGGGGAAAATTGATAAATATTGTATACGTAATTTTGAGTATAAAGATAGGTGACCGCCCCGGGGGCTCTCAGTGTGCTCATGGCTGACTTGCTGTGCAGACCTCTGTCGGACCGAGAGAAAATCTTTTAGATAAAAAACTAATAAACACTGAAGACCGAGAAAAAACCTGAAGCCTTTTCTCGTCCTTTGGAGCTCGGGCTGCCCAAGGCCACCCCGAGCCTTCCCGGGTCATTAAAACAGCCGAGAAACCGACAGAATTTCTTCACAGAAAATATGGGGACAATATGGACATCAAGAGGAATTTCTTCACACATGGGAAGGGGCTGCCCAGGGAGATGGGGGTGTCCTCACCCATGGAGGTGTTCAATGGCTGGACAGGCTACTGGATGTGGCACTCTGGTGACAAAGTGGGGCTTGAAATGTAAATGTTGTGCTGCCAAAACCACTGCAAGGTGATGGGAACCACAGGAGTGATGCTGCTGTGGGGCAGCTCACTCTAATGGAGGAAATGGAAAAAAAGGAAAAGACTGTGAATATGGGCATTAGAGGAGGAAAATATTAATTGCAGCCTCTACAGGACTCTCCCTCAGATACAGATTAAGCAGGCTGGCCCTGGGGATTAGGATAATTTCAGCAACTCATGGAAGCACAAATGCAAGATGAGTCAGGAAGAGTAGGCAGGATGGTCCCCAAGGAGAGCCCAAACTCATTGCTCCAGACACAAGCCTCCTTCCAAGCTTTGGTAAAACCCCAGCAATCACTTCCTTCTCCATCCTCTCTTCTGCCAGGATTGGAGCAGAGATGCTGTTTTTGCATGGCACAGCATTGTGTTTTGATCTCCAGTTTAATGGTGGTAGGCACAAGCAAGATCTCTTCCTCCCTTGTATCCACCCCCCTCTCAAGCTCAGTGATGAGGGCAATCCTCAGCATTTAACATTATGCTAATCCTTGCCTCACTTGGAACTTGGCCAGTTCATTTTCATGCTACACTGCTCATTTCCAGCTTCTAACGTAGTTTTAAAGTTGCATTAAATAAAGAATGGATGTAAAAATCAAATTAATTACTGGACACTCCATGCTACTTAATTTTAAAGCTCCCATTCCACCAGTATTTCTTGTAATCACAACAAGCTGTGGAGTGCCAGGATGGCCGTATTGCTCTTAAATATGTTGATTAGAGGAAAAATATGAAATGGAGATAAGTGTTGCAGCATTGATTTGCAATACTGTTTGCAGCTCTTATTTTCACTTTGCAGTTCGCAGCTGAGGGAGCTGGGCAGGGGCTGAGCCTGGAGCAAAGGAGGCTCAGGGGGCCCTTGTGGCTCTGCACAGCTCCTGACAGGAGGGGACAGCCGGGGGGAACAGGGACAGGAGCAGAGGGAACGGCCTCAGGCTGGGCATGGGCAGGCTCAGGGTGGATATTGGGGAAAATTCCTTCATGGAAAGGCTTCTCCAGCCGTGGCACAGCTGGTCAGGGCAGTGCTGAGTCCCCATCCCTGCAGGGATTTCAAAGCCATGTGGCATGTGGCACCTGGGGACGTGGGTCAGTGGTGGCCTTGGCTGTGCTGGGGAATGGTTGAACTGGATGGAATTAGATGACTTTTCTGGCCATAATGGTTCTGTGATTCCATTGTTAGGAGACAAAAAAAAATCATCTTGGATGGCAGGTCCTAGGATCCAAAACATACTCCATGTAAAACTGAGAGTTTCTCTGACAGCTAAAATATATTTGTGATGAATTGTAACACTCAAGCTCCTTCAGACAGACAGGTGCTCTGGTATATTTTTTGAAGAACTTGTGTTTTGAAATTACTTTTTATTTTCTATATTGCACATCTAATCATTACAAAATTCTAGTACTGCCTCTTTAAAGCTAGGCAGACAGTCAGAATTTACCAAAATTTGGGGTTGTTTTACTATACATGTGACTTTCAAGGATAAGTGCTTGTTTTTGTTCAGTGAAGAGTCATAGATTATGTTGCTTGCCAATTCATAACCTTTTTTTGTTTCCATTTACTTCTGCTCTATAGCTAAATCTGGACACCTTGGTTTTTGCATTTTCTATTTGAGTTCTTTAATCCTTGCACTCCTATATGACAATGTTTTTTTTCAATTGCTGTGTTTGTTCGGAGTGTCTTTCTGCAGACCCTGCTGCCCACAGAGGTACAGCCACAGAAGGTTTGTCCTTCTGCAAATGGTATTTTTCTGTTCCGTGGGCTTTTCACACTGTTCTGGGGTGCGTAAGGACTGACCCTGCATCTGTACTCTCCTGTAAATAAAAAGCAGTTTGGTAATCCCAAAACATGCTCTCTTACAAACACCAAACAGGGGGAGGATGCTTCAGTATTTCAAAGGAACCTGAGAGCAGAGCACTGAACCAGGGCCTTTGCAACTAATACACATTTATTTTTATCATTATGTTGCTGTTTTTGATTTGTTGATTTGATTTGACCATTTGTTAAGACGTATTGTTTAATTTATTTTCCTTGCAAGAAGGGGAAGTATCTAGAATTCAGATTCTGATGGTTAAAAAGCACAAAGCAATGGCGTAGAAGGGGTTACACCTGCACAGCCATTCTTCATGGTGCAACTTCTTCCAGGACCCACACAAAAACTTATTAAGCGGCTGCCTGTCACCTCTCCTTAATAAATAAGAATCTCTTTTCAGCCTCTTTGTCTCCTTCACCTCTGGGGCCGGCGTCCTGTAAACACACTGCCAATTAAACCTCACGTCTAGCAAGGCCACAACTAATGAAAAGCAATAGAGAATTCACTGCCTTTTAATGAGGAAAACATTGCTTTTTACAGGGAACAATTTATTGGGCCAATTCCCCCCGTCCATCACCCTGGGGAACTGCTGCCTTTTTTACCCCCTGTTTGTTACTTTGTCAAGCGCGTGTAAAATTGCACGCTGAACACAGAGGTGAAGGCTCTGACTCAATTTATGGTGTGACATCTCTGATCTTGCTCCCCGGATCAGTAAGCGATGCTGGCAATGATATGCATGGAAATTAATTACTGTGCCCGGCAGCAGTACAGCAGGCCCCTGCCGTTGATAATAGATCAGTTTGCACGAGTTTGTTGGAGGGGCGGCCACCTCTGCCTGCTGCTGTTTGCTGTCACAGGCAGACAATGTCAGCCCAGTGCGAGCCACCACAGCATCACCACGGCCCTGGCAGGGGAGGGAGGCCGCAGGGGGTGCCGCTGGAAAAGGCAAGCCAGATTTAAAATTAAAAAAAAAAAAAAAAAAAAAAAAAAAAAGGAAGTAACGCAGTGATTTTACACCTCTTTTCTTTTTTTTTTTTTTCCTAAGATGAAGAGGAGGTGTTATGTAAGAGTGCCACAGTGTTAGAGCAAGGGGAAATTTCTGTCAAGCCTACTATTAAAGTTATAGGTATTAAATGGGGGAAAAAAAGATGGATGGAGATGCTGAATTGAAAATAAATAATACTGGGAATAAATTCTGGATAAAAACCTACAGGTCATATCATCCATGGTTATAATACGTGTTAGCTCTGTTAGCTTCACAGCCTTTTTTCCTAGGATTTGCAGATTAAAATGCATTCACAGAATCATAGATTCATGGCACAGTTTGAGTGGGGAAAAACCTTAAAGATCACCTGGTTCCAATCTAACATTTTGGCTTCTCTATTTTGTCTCCTCTTCCTGACCAGACCACTGCTTTGTTTTGGGCTTTTTTTGCAGGTGGATGCAGCAGGTTTTACTTGGCGTAGCTTACCCATGACTCAGGACATGAAGGGACACTCAGTGCACCTGGGGGACGGCCAAGATGTGTCATCCTGCTGAGCTGTTTTGGGGGAAAACAAGAGAATTGCTCCAGAGCAGTTGTAGGAAATCCCTTCCCACTGAGCTGCAGGGCAGTGTGGTCCTTGAGCATCCTTGAATCCCTTCCCAGGTCACTGGTCCACAGAAGGAGTGGTGAAGCCAGATGGAAGGAGGGATGGAGGGTAGGTCTCAGAATCTCTGCTGCTCAGTGTGACCCCGAGATGTGTTAGAAAGTCTTTTTTCCCAGCCTGGTAGTAGAAGAAGGAGTCAGAACCCTTCAGTTCTTGTTCTCAAGGTTGTTTTTTGTGTCTTATCTATAAAATTCTTTCTCCTGACCTGCCAAGGTCCACTCAGAGGCACTCTGCCTGCCCCCTGGGGTGGTGTTATCTATTCATACTAAAAGTACATGTGCAATATTTATAATTACTTTCCAATACCTATCACCTATGTTAGACATTGAGCTTCTACTCTAAACCAATCCATAAGTGCAAACATCACAGCAGAATATGGAGGCCAAGAAGAAGAAGGAGAAAGGCTGGACACGCCCAGATCCCTCCATCTTGTCTGGGCTGGACATGCTCAGCTCCCTCCATCTTGTCCCCTGAACCCCCCATTCTAAAAACCCCAAAAATCTATTTTTTCACCCCGTGATAAATTCACTATCATTCTACTTAAATATTTGTGGCTTGCTGATCTTCATCTGAGGTTGGTAACTTGCTCCATGGGTCATAATCAAACACACAGGGGCATGTTGGGCTCTGTGCCAGGGTCTCTGAGCCCCCTGGCAGGGCTCTTGGCAGTCCAGTACCTGAATTCCAACAGGTAGGGACAGGCACAAATCCCCAGTCCTGGCCCCCAACACCTCCACCTCCCCTGGCACTGCCATCTTCCTCACCTCACTTATTTTGGGAGTGGAAAAGGGGTACTGGTCACTTCCATGTCCTTCTGGGAGGAGCACTTGGACACACACTGGGGTTAGAAGGACACAAGGAATGTGAACTCTGCAAGAACTGTCGCTGCATGGCTTCATAGAAATCTTCCTGGCAAGATATTTCTGTTTGTTATTTGACAGTTTTTATCATGGTATTTTTTAACACATTGGTGTATCTAGTGGGAGATACACTTTTCTGCTTGGTCCTCAGACTGTTCACATAGTCATGGACCTAATTTAAAATTTGCTTTATTTCTCACCATTTACTTCATGGTTTTTCTACACTTTTAGGCCCAAAAGGGCTCTATGTTGTTCTGGGGGCTAGAAGAATAAACATGATGCCCAGCTAAAACCCCAGCACTGGGGTACCAAGGCAAACAGGGATGATGACACATTTGGTCCAAACACAGCAGACTTCCCCATAAAAGTAATTATCAAAAAAAAAAAAATTAAGGACTCCGCCTCCAGCTGGTGGCTTTGGGGTCCCTATTCCCAACCTAGTACGTGATTTTTTTTAAAACAAATATTTCCTGTTTGTGGCACTGATTTTCAGTTCACCTGTGTTGAAGCAGCCATACAAGTCTCTACTGGCAAGAATGACACCTTAAAAATATATTTGTAAAAAAGTGAGCAACCAAAAGAAATGTGTAATAACAAATATCTGGGAGAAAGAGGCAGATGGAGAGGAAACAGGGATAGCCATGAGCTGGTTTTGATTCCTTGAGTGATGGCAGTGCTTATTGATTCCACATCCCCACAGCTCTTGTGCTGCCCCCCTTCACCCTCTGCCACTTTGCTTTTGGATGGGGAACATTCCAGAAAACAGGAGTGACTCAAAGAATAAATCATACATTTGGACCTACCTGGGCATCTTCTTTGACACGGTTTGCATGCACATCAAAGAGCAAAGTTTGGTTCTTCCTATTTACCCCGACAGTGAAATCTAGAAACTGCCAGAAATGCATAAAAAGCCCAAGATTATTTCAAAGCTCTGAAAAAAAAAATAGGAAAGAAAAAGGAGTAGGGAGAGCTGTGAAAGATCATTTCTTTCCTAATGTGACTGTTAGATTTGGCTGGTTTAGCAATTAAACTTTTCCTTTATTTGTTACCCCTACAGACCCCTGGTTAGAATAGGATCCTGAAGTTGAGTCCGCCAGAGCATTGGGCTTACATGATTCAATTAACCTTTAAGGTACCTCTGGAAGTTGGTACTCTAGGAGATCCTTTTGTTAATTGGCAGCCTGACACAGACAATTAAGTTTGATCAGATGAAGAGGGCATCAGGGACATCATTAGCATACTGTACTGAAGACTACGTGGTGTGTAAAAGTTGTTTAATTTCTGCCAAGGAAGAAAGCGGGGGGCTGGGGGAGCCCTCCTTGCACATACAGCATTTTGCTTATTAAATATTTCATTTCCCTTGCCATAAACTGCAAATGTTCCCATTTTTTACCCCTCCTTTTTGGTTTCTTCCCACTGCAGTGAAATCCATGGAATGATCGTTCCTCTCTTATTAAAACTTCTGCATTTCATTTGAAGTATTACACTAAAAAAAAAAAAAAAAAAAAAAAAAAGGAAAAAAAATAACCCCAAAGTAGGCAAAACAGCAACAAAATCAGCAGGGTTGCTTCAGAGATGGTCACAAAGCCCATGGTAGATGGAGTATGAGCTGGGTGTGGTTAAAGTGGTTAAAGCTGGAGCTGTGCTAGGTGAGGTCTCCAGAAGTCCTTTGGTCAGGAAGTGAAAGAAAAACATACGTGTGTCTCTCACATGCAGCAAGTCTGATAACAAAGGTGTCTGTACATCTCTGGGATGCAGGGGGATGAGGAAGTCACATTCCTCATGGCCATGCATGTCTTTGCAAAGGCAGGAGGAACTGGAGGAGATGAACCCAGCACTGATGGTGGTGAGCTTGGGTTAGTGATTGAGAGATTTTATTTCCCTGCATTTCTCCTGGTATTAACAACAGTGGCAGAGTTGAGGCTATATTAGAAAGGCATTCTTTTTTTTCAAGCACCACTGCAGAGCAGAATGGAGGTGAGCCAAATTATGGCCATCTGCAAGGTTTAGTGACCACCAACATCCTACTGAATACAGATTTACATCACCTTGCCCACATCTGCTGCTCTGCAGTCGCTTTTGCTCCCTCTCCTTTCTCCAGCCCTTTTTCTGTGGGCAAGAGAGAAGGAATAGAAACACAGAGTGGTTTGGCTAGGCAGGGGCATTAAACACTATCTCATTCCACCCCCCGCCATGTCAGGGACACCTTCACCTACCCCAGGTTGCTCCAAGCCCTGTCCAACCTGGCCTGGGGCACTGCCAGGGATCCAGGGACAGCCACAGCTGCTCTGGGCACCCTGGGCCAGGGCCTGCCCACCCTCACAGTACAGAATTCCTTCCTAACATCTGATCTAAATCTCTCCTCTTTCAGTTTTAAACCATTCCCCCTTGTCCTATCAATACTTTCCTGTACAAAAGTTGCTCATCCTCTTTTTTTCATAAGTGCCCTATAGGCATCTGGAAAGGAAACAAGGCACATAAAGCCAGTAGGCAGATGATATCAGGATTCTCCACCCTGATGCCACATAGGCAGGGTCTCTGCTTTCTCGTTAGTTGCTTCAGCAATTATGATATATATTGCATAATTCTTATAGCATTAGCCTTGCTACATAAGTCATTAATGAGCTAAGTTAGTGATAGCAGCAAATGTAGACTCTTGTGCTGTGTGATGCTAATAATATCTATGAGATTTTAGTCCTAATCCAGGGAGACGTTTTCAGCCCTCCACTACCGTAGCATCGTGTAATGGAAAATTAATGGGAAGTTGCAAATGCAGAATGAGTACCTCTTCTTGTTTTGCTGGTTTGCCGTGCCCCTTTTAAGGCTGTTGCACAAGAACAAAAGAGCTGAGGATTAATCCAGACCACTATCCAACAGTGACCAACACTCAGTGCCTTGGCGAGGACACAGGAACAGGGTAAACACTCAGAGACTCCTGCCCAGGATACTCTTCCAGCCTCCAGAACCTTTGGCTCTGAGTCCTTGTTTTCCACAGGTCCAGCCCCCAGATTACTCAGAATAGTAGTACTTGTGGTTTTTTATATATTGCTCTATTTTTCTAATATATTATAGCTCTTGGTGTATGTTTCTTCCATAAAATTTGGAGCTCTTTTGAACTCACCTAACTATTCAATACTTCAGCTGGTAAATAACAGAAACAGGTGGTGGGTACCCTTAACTCTCCCATGGCAACTTGTAGGTGATTTCAAACTGATGGTAAGAGTTAAGAATGTGGGAATGCTGGGCTTTTGAAGTGTTTTTACAAGTCTGTGCCAGTAAACCCCATCATTGTTCTGCCCTTACTGAAAGAGACAAGGCACTTGGTGGGACACTCAGGGCAGCACTTGGAGAGACCAAGTCACACTCTGCAGATCTTTCTCTGTCACGGAGAAATGCAGATGGGATGTTCATTCCCCAGAGTCACCTGTCTCCTGTGAGCACCTCCTTCCAGGTGGGAGGAACCCAGGAAATCTCTTTACCACATGGAGGTCAAGTCAGTCTTGTGCACATGGCCTAAGCCTGCTCATTTCTCTTGGGCAGCCAGGGATTCCCATTTACTCCATGCTGTTTTCCACCTTATTTTCCTATGGGGGTGTCCCCTCAAAAACAGAATCATAGAATCATTCAGGTTGGAAAAGACCTGTAAAATTGTGAAGTCTCATTTTTAGTTGACCAAACAATGCTGAGAAATGGCTTCTACCAATCATTGGTGAAAATTTTATAATGCAAAAATCCATCGCTCTGCATCTCCTAACAGAGGCAGCAGGGAGAGGCAAGGAAAGGGTCAGCAAGTCAAAGGTTTTTACCAATTGACATGAGTCTTCAGCTCAATAGATCAATGAGAAGGTATGTCAGGACATGAAATGGTGGGAAAAACATTTCTATGAAGAAATGGGAATTGTGCCAAATTCCTCTCCAGAATTTAGCTGTGGAGCAGGACTTTCCTGCATCCTGCATGTGTCATGGGCACCTCCTGCAAACTCAGGGACAAACAGATGATTCCTGCTCCATCTCCCACGTTAGGAGCATAAGAAAAGGGCAAAAAAGGTGATAGAAAATAAGAAGTGCATTGAAGGCAAATGACTGCACTAGTGAGGTGTGCTGGGAGCATTGGCTGTCACTTGTGCAAGCCTGTGAGCAGGTGTGTCCCTTGCACCAGGACTGGGGTTAGCCTGGTTCTGCCGAACTGCACAACAGGATGTTTCTAAACCATAGAGGAATAATACTTGAGATGTATTGGCTGTACAGTTTCATTAAGATGACATAACGCCTTGGATAGATTATAATTTTATAATACCTTTGCATGCCACTGCTATTACTACTATGTTGTTTTATGATGGTGTTAATATACAGATGTTGCTTTAATCTGTTTTTTAATTTACTTTGTATATCCCCTACGTACATTTTGTCGTAAGGTAGTTTATTTTGTAGCAGCTCATTTATTTTAAAAGTTGGAGGGTTTTTTTATATCACTGCTAGCATGCTAATGATATTTATACATGTGTTCTCTTTAATCTCTCCCCTAGTTGCCTGGTACAGAGCACAGATATTATAATTTCTCTGATTTTTCTAAGTGCTGAAAACTGTTTTATTAGGGGTTTTACTTTGAGGTTTAATTTTTTATTTTGAGGTTTATTAAGTACTGTACTTTGGTGTGGGAAACCTCATGGTTTTTTACAGCTATTTTCATCACAGGGTAAATGTTGTCACTGCAGAGGGGTTTAGTTATGTTGCCTTTCATTTGATGCTCCCTAGAAAAGTCTTGAAAGAAGGATTTTTAGGGGATCATGTGTCCCTTCAATTTAGGGATAAGGCAAAGGCTAAAATTTTAGGCTAACCTCTAATAGTCACATCTAGTTAGGACCTGGATTTTAAAAAAATCACATTTTTCTAACAAGCCTAAGCTCAGCCCAAGGAGCAGGATGAGACTGTGCTTGGATGCAGATGCCACACCCAAGCTGGAGGGGAACTTCTCCCAGCTGAGATCAAGTTTAGCAGGAATATTCGAGATTCCTTCCAACCCAAATCAATCTGCCATTCCATCGCTTTGTATTTGGGGTCCTACCAAGAGAACTGGGGGATAAGGACTCAGGAACTGGAGGCTGACAGAAAAAGAGATGGGGGCACAGCCTGGATTTCTGGAATTTGGTGAACGATGCTGGAAGCAGGTTCTCTGGGTGATTAGTTGCAGTGACAAAGTGAAGTCCCATCTCACAAGGACCTCAGTGCAGAGATGTGAAGGAGGGCGTGTGCTTGTTGGGGGAAGAAGGAAGAAGGAGGAGGCAGCAGCATCTTTTTGAGCAGCTTTCTGAGCAGCTTCCCATGCTGGACTTCTCAAATTACGTCTCATTAAGTCTGCTGCCCAGAATGCCATCAAATTAGCAAGTGAACAAATTGCACTGACTTTGGTGGGATGAGTCCCTTGTTTCATGATGCCCTGCAGCATGGCTGCTTTGTCTGTGGCTCTGCTTCACTGAATTCCTGGTGAAACCCCTCCCAAAACAAGGACAAATCCAGCCCTCACCGCAGGCTTTGCTCCACTGCCTTGATGTAATATCCTGCCAGAGCTCTCCAGCCTCCTCGGGGAGACCTTCTTGCTTTGCCTGAAATATGTACATTGGGAAAGGCCTGAATATTTTTCCCATAACTTGGTGGGATGGAGCTTGAGAAATGCTGCTGTAGGTGGTTTCATGTTGTCAAAATGTACTTGCTATTTGATGATGTGGGCTTCGGAAGGCCTGCTGTTCCCAATTGTCCATTGCATATTAAGGATGGTTATAGCCAAGAAGACTTCTCTATTTATTTGCTCCCTTTTCACTGTGACTTTATTATGCATGAGCAGCTTGACTGTGATACTTCTTTTGTTTTACATTTTGCATTCATTAAAAACCAGTCATCTGCATATTTTGTGAACCCTCAGGGGTCTCTTCTCCCCTTGATGCATGCGTGCCAGTCCCATTAGCATGGACAGGAATTAGGAGCTCATGCTGAAGAAAAAAACACAGGCACACCTCCCTCTGTTTGTCCTCCTACTATTCAACAAGGATATTTAAAAAAATCATTACAGTGTATATTCACTTCGTGTTAAAAAAAATAAAAAATAAGGAAGAAAGGAATGGAAACTTGACCATGTATCTCAGGAGATTCTTTTTATAACCCAAGGCTAAAGACATCATAAAGAGAGGATGTAAGTAATTTCAGCATTGCTGAGATTTACAACTCTCTCTTTACCAGTAAGTAAAGTGGCCCAGACCCACTCCCCAACAGAGAGGACAACTGGTGTGGTATGACTTGCATCCCCTGCCTCCTCCCCGAGCCTTTTAACATGAGAGTGAGGTCTGACAAGGCTTTCTGGCCCTGTTTTGGTCACCAAGAGTCACCAACGATGGTTTGAGCCTGTTTCTGTAGCTGTAGGCTGCACTGTGGTCCTCAGTGATCTCTTGGTGGTGCTGAGGGTGTGGGGGAAGAAGTCATGGGAGTTTCCTAAAAGCTGGGGGATCTTGGGGGCTCATGACTGACCATCCCACGACTGCTCCTCGCCAAAATACTCAGCCAAGGCATCAAAGTGTCCAGGTGAGGCTCCTGGGGTGGATGGGGAAGGCAGATCCTGCCCTTATCCCATTTTTCAGAGGGCTGCTCACCTCCCTCCCCTGCTCCTGTTGAGCAAGGGCTCAGGCTGTGCATTCTTGTTCCCTGCGAACAAAGAAGTGATTTATTTTTTTTCCATTTCAGTTAAAACTGCTGGTGCATGGTGGCCTCTGGTAGAGGGATCCCCTATTTCTCTGCCTTGTCTCTGAGGGCTAAAGCAATCAGGCTTCTCCACCCAGACAGAAGTTTTGTGTAAAACCTCCCCTGCTCCTCTGTGTTTCAAGTTTGGCAGCTCCCCTTCCCACAAAAATGTGCACAGGAAGACGCACAGAGAGATATGAATTTATTTTCTGCATTGTTAAAGCTTCAACATTGCCCTCAAATCATCCTGACACAAAGGCAATGTAGCTGGGTTCACCAACCAGCACATTTTGCCCTGAGCAAAGACACTTTCCCATGCATGGAATGATCTCCCACTGTTTCCCATAAGAGCACAGGGCTGGCTAGAGGAATTGAATCAAAAGCTTTCAGAGACAACAACCTGCCTGAAACAACTTGAAAGAAATGAGGGCTTGGGCTGTGGCTGGACAGTGATAGCTGGGGCCACGTGCTGATCATGGGATTAAGCAATAATCCTGTTTTATTGTTGCTGCCATGGCTGGAGCACCCCATGCTCTGCTCAGCATCCTCCTTGTTTTAGCAGCACGCTGGTTACTGTGAGGGCCAGGTGAGTCTGCCTGTGTGCTGTGTGCTGGTCTGTGATGGACACGGGCAGGGTTTGGCACAATGGGTGCTTTAGAAGTCAGCCACACAGAGCCTGTCTTGTCTGGATGGTTGTGGGTGGGGGGAGAGGGATAAAGAGCTTTGGAAAATGAGGCATTCTGTGTAGCACACTTCCTGGCTCTTTGGGCTCTGATTGTGGTCGGGTTGCTCTCTGAAATTAGCAGCATTTCAAGTGTCAGAGTTGGTGTCTGGCTGGAGAAGCCCAATTCCCTAATGCTTCTCGACTCTGTATATCTCTGCTTTCTGTCAGCATCACATTCTAACATCCAGCATGTCCTGGAACAAGATGCCCAAGGAGGTTGTGGATACCTCAAGCCTGCAAGTGCTCAAGCTCAGGCTAGATGGGGCAACCTGGTCTAGTGGCCGGTGGCAGGGAGGTTGGAACTAGGTGGCCTTTAGGGTCCCTTCTGACCTAAACCATTCTAGGACGTTTTGATTCAGAAGTAGAGAAATTACTTAGCAGGAACACAAAGTAAAGGGATAATTTTCTAGGAGAGGAGAGATTTGTCAGCTGACACCTGGAACAAAGAAACATTTACACAATCATGACGAGTTAGGAGGTTGCAAGCTATCTTTAGGTCAGCTCCAGGTCTTGGGGACTCCTTGTCATCTTTTGCATGAAGGTAATGAATTGTAACTTGCCTTTTAGGAAAACTTCCCCCAGTGGGTAGTGGGGCACTGACCAGGCTCCCCAGGGAATGGGGACAGTCCCAAGGCTGCCAGAGCTCCTGGACTGTTTGGGCAATGCTCCCAGAGGTGCACAGGGTGGGATTGTTGGGATGTCTGGGCAGGGTGAGCAGCTGGACATGATGATCTTTGTGCTTCCAATTTAGGACATTGCATGGTTCTTTGCACATCTCAGCATTGCAGATTCATATTCTCACCTTGACTTACTGCAACCCAGCTGGTTATTCTCAGCCTGTCTCTTCTTTGGGATAACTTTGCTAAAGCATCTTCCATTCATGCACACACTTGCCTCTGGTTCAGAGTTTCTGGTTGTGTCCCAGGTTGTGCCTCAGCTGTGAGCGACAACCACAATGCAGAAGCAAGTCTGAAGAAAACTTGAATCCAGCACCACTGGGTCTCTCTTACTCCACTGAAACAAAACAAACAAAACCAGAAAGGATGGGAAATGGTTATACTGGAGCAGCATCAGTGTCTCCATTTGTGAATTGGTTTCTTAAGAGAAAGAGGCTCCATTTAGGTAAGAGGTATTGTCACTGGCCTTCACATCTACAGCCCTCCATGCACCAGCCTTGACTCAGCAGTCTGCAGCAGTAAATCATTAATGGCCCCTTAAAAAAGGCGAGCTAGTTCATAACACAAGCCTGAAATGAGGAAAGGAGATGGGTGGAAGATCAGACTTTCCATTCCCAAAATAAAGCATCGCAGTCATCCTGAATGTCTGGAGAGCGCGCAGAAGGCCGGAGGCGTTCTCTTTGTTAAATATTTACCACTCAAGTATTATTTGAAAGAACATTTCTGGGACTTTATCTAAGCAGGATGGAGTAAGTGAAACATTTGGATGGGTCAATAGGACCATTTGCCAGAGTGGCTTGTTCTTAAATGGGAATCAAAAGCCGACCAGAGAGAGCTCTGTAATGTTTGACTACTAAAAGCATTGCTCCAGAAATGCAGCACTGTGCTGGCTCCAAGGGACCAGTGTATGGCTTGTCTCGCTGGCATTGCCAGGACAGGATTTCCTCCTCATTACCAGCTATACAAGCTCTTGGACATGAGCAGGGCAAAGGGCTGAGGTCCTGGTGTCTTTGTAGGAACATGATGGTGCTGAGGAACCCGGGTTGATGTGAAAATATTCCCTCAAAATCACATTTATGACTCATAGAAATGACCTGTATTTAGAACAGGTACAGCCTAGCACAGGTCCAGTCATCTCCTTTGCAAGCACCAGGGGTCAGGTCCAGCATTACCCAGATGACACTCCAACCTTCTCCCCAGTGCTCAAGACTTCACTCATAGCTATAATTAAATTACAGATAGTTCGGGGTCATCCACATATTCAAAGCCACCAGAAACAGAAAGAAGATTGTTCCTTGTGAAGACACTGCAGAAAGTGCCATTCTGTAGATGCAAAACCAAAGTAAAAACATTGTTTTATGAAATTAAAAAACTGTGGGTGAAAAACTCAGTTATTTCAGGTTTCACTTAAAAATGAATGAAGTTTTATTATCTTCCCAGATGTTTTAAAGGAAATTTTGGCTGGATTGACTGCAAGCTAAATAATTCTGGTTAACCACATAGGAGCAAATCTCTGCATTACCAATGAAGTAATTCAGGAATAAAATAAATAAATGTTCTTCTGGGCACAGATTTGTGTTGTGCTACTTCCTTCCAGCTTTTTATGTTCATCTTCACTGGAAAAGCATGAGACACTGAAAAATTCTTGAATTAAGAGGAATTACTCAGCAAAGTCCAAAACATCAGGCCATTTTTGACATTACTCTCATAATGGATACAAAACACAGCTCTGTACCAGTTATTAAGAAGAAAATGAACCCTATCCCAGCTGAAATCAGGAAAAAATTGCTAATGAAATTATGGAGAGTCCCATGAAGGAAACCCTGCAGTTAATTTTTGCATGAGAAAAGTGGGTGAGGCAGAAATATCCCCCAGCAAAAGGAAGGGCAAGTGAGCTGGATGCAGGTGGGTGGTGTTGGTGAGTGCTGCTTTTCTGACTGCTCTGCTCCCCACCACAGCAGAGAGCCAAGGAAACTCAGAGGACAGTGGATCCGAGCCTATCTTTAAAATATCAACACTTGTTAAGGCTAATTCAGTATATGTGAGGATTACTTCCCCAGAATTTCCATTTTTTTGAGCCACCTGAGCTAAAGGGTTGCTCTGTGCAAATTATCTCTCTTCCATCAGCTTATCTGCCTCCCCTTGAGCTCAGGCAGACTTTGAGCATCCAGTGTGGTTTCAGGAAGCCAGGCGTGACAAATAAGGACGAGTTGGATTCTTTCCTTTTATTATTATTATTATTATTATAAATTATAAAGTGCAAAACACCATCAGCAGCTAATTTTGATTCACAAATACACTGGAGAAACCTGTAACCTAGGAACGCTTTGCGAGCAGGGAGAGAGGTGCCAAATTTGTCATGCCTGAGGAACCACTCAGCTCCTCTGCACTCCCAGAATTTGCATCACACTGGGCAGGTGCACAGTGCAGCACAATCTGAGGGAGTGCTGCCTGAACTGGGGAACTGCTGCACTGCCTCCCCACTGTTCTCATTTGTTTCAGATGTCTAAGTAGCATCCAAAAATTAAGAAGGCTGTTAAATGTGTATTGAGGTCTTTCTCCATTGAGTGAACTTAGAGGACCAGCCCCTCATCTTTTGTCAAATATTATTTTTATCATATATTATAGAAGCATGGAATAGTCTGGGTTAGGAGGGACCTTTAAAGGTCATCGAATTCAAGCAACCTGCAATGATCAGGGGCGCCTTCCCTCTCAGAATCTCTGCTGCTCAGAGTGACCCTGAGATGTGTTAGAAAGTCTCTTTTTCCAGACCAGTGGTCGAAGAAAGAGTCAGAACTCTTAATTTCTCGTTCTCCAGGTCGTTTATTGTATCTTATCTATAAAATTCTTTCTCCTCTCCCGCCAAGGTCCATCCAGCAAGACATTTCCAGGCACTCTGCTGGCCCCTGGGGCAGTGTTATGTCTTTATACTAAAAATTACATGTACAATATTTACAATAACATCCCAATACCTATCACCTATGTTAGACAGTGAGCTTCTACTCTAAACCAATCCCAAAGTGCCACCATCACAGCAGAAGATGGAGGCCAAGAAGAAGGAGAAAGGCTGGACACGCCCAGTTCCCTCCATTTTGCCTCCTGAACCCCATTCTAAAGACCCCAAAAGATCTGTTTTTCACCCTGTGATAAATTCACTATCATTCTACTTAAACTTATTTGTGGCTTGCAATTCTTCATATAAGGTTTTTTGCAAGGGCTAAATCAAAGGCACAGGGGTCTTGGGCTCTGTTCCAGGGTCTCTGAGACCCCTGGGCAGGGTCTTGAGTCCTACAGGGCTGCCAGAGAAATTTCCTGGGTTCTGACATTTCCCCTAGGTCAGGCAGCTCAAAGCCCCATTCAACTAGACCATGAATGTTTCCAGGGATGAGGCACGCACCACTCTCTGGGAAACCTGTTCTGTGTAAGTATCATGGTGTTAGAAACAGCATTTGATCAAAAATTTCCCTTTTTGTGATTTTTTTTTGTGTTCCACCTACTCTGGTTCTTGAGCAGCAGGACTTCTGAAAACTCACTTTCCTAATGTTTCTCTTCCATGTGTAATAATAAGGTTGAGCTCATCTTAGGGCTTGATTCCAGAAGAAGACCATGATTGGGTGCCCTCTTGATTTTCTTTTAAGTAACTTTCCCTTCCCCTCCCTGAAAATTTACTCAAACTTATTCAATATATTTGATATATTTGTCATTGCAAACCTTTTGTCATGTATTTTTGCGACTCTTCAACAGCTTCAGAAATTATCAGCCTCATTTCCTTAAGCAACATATTTAAAAATATTGCTGCTGAAAGCATGGCATATTTCTTCACTTTAATTTGACAGCAGGTAAGGATTAGCAAAGATATACTGTAGTCTCTGTCTTTCTGTATTTCTCCTGTAAATTGTGCTTACTTTTGTTTTCTCTTTAACCATTTGTATTTATGACCACATTTCCCCTCAATGGGCAACAGCAAATGTCATACCAGACAAGAGCAGAATTTGGCAACCCGTTTGGTTTGGTCCTTGCAGTGCCTCCCAGTTTGCTGCTGTCGTCTGCAAAATTAAGATTTTTACAGGATTTTCCTTAATCCTTGGATGGCTGAGCTGGCTCAGACCAAGGGTCCAGTCCTCAGCCTCTGTTCTGACACATATCAGAAATAATTTTCTATTATTGGATTTGCTCTATTGATTTTCTGTGATGTTTTTGGCATGTAATTCTTAAGGAAATCACAGAATTGCAGAATGGCTAAGGCTGGAAGGAACCTCTGGAGCTCATTTAGTCCCATCTCCCTGCACAGGTAGGGTGATACCAGAGCACAAGGCAAAACATTATGTCCAGATGGCTCCTGAATATCTCCAGGAAAGGAGACTCCACACCGTCCCTGGAAAATCTTTTCTAGTGCACATTCACTCACAGGAAAAATTGTGTCCCATATTCAGGTGGAATTTCCTGCACATGAGACCCTTGCAGAAAAGCTAGCTGTCTTGCTTCAATAGCTTTTGAATCTATTTATTCCTCACCCTGAACCACTGATTCCTACAAGTTAAAAATTTTGGGTTGAGATGAAAAGGCCATGCAGAATCTCTGCTAAAGAGAAAACTAGAAATGTCGTAGTCCCAGGAAGTATGACTTTAGAAATCAGGGGTTTCAGGCTGTTTATGGCACTGCTTGTTCATTAGTTCAGCTAAATATTTGAGACAACTCAAATGTTTAGCTGAACTCTCAGGCGGATGTGTCTCAGCAATTACCTTCATAAGATAATCACAAAATTGTTTGGAATGGAAGGCACCTTAGATCTCATCCAGCGTGACCCCTGCCATGGGCAGGGACACCTCCCACTGTCCCAGGCTGCCCCAAGCCCCATCCAGCCTGGCCTTGGACACTGCCAGGGATCCAGGGGCAGTCACAGCTGCTCTGGGCACCCTGGGCCAGGGTCTCAGCACCCTCTCAATGACAGGCATGGAGGAGGCTCCTACCTCTTCTGGCATTCACTCTCCATTATCTTGCAGTGATTGGGCCTTTGACATCAGCTTTTACTCCTGCAGACATGATAAAAGAGTCCAGCCAGCACCAAACCCATGTAATGGACAGAGCTGGGACTCAATACTCACACCCTTTCTTCTCTATCTACATCTACTTTCCCCCACCCAGCATCCACTTGGGGTGCAACTTGGATGGAGAAGAGGGGATTGAATTAAATCCAGTGCTCAGAATCAGCTCCTACAGACGTGGAGATCATAGCTGATGTGTATTTCCACTGACATGACAGGTTTGTTCAGCCTGGGTTATTTGCCAGCCATAACTATAAGCATGGAGAGGAGTTTAAACACAGGACCCCTCGCTCGCTCTGTTGTACCCTGGCCAGGCAGGAGGGATATTAGGAAATCACTCAGATAATTTTAAGGAGGATGGATTTGTGATTATGGTGTTTTGACCCACCTGGTAGCCTGCCCTTGGAGCTCTACTTAACAGGTCTTCCCTGTGTCTTTTCAAGCAGTTAATTTTGTGGCCAAGTCCCTGAACTCTCTTCCCATTCCTTTTTCACGTGTAGGGCTGTTTGCTTCTCTGCCATCCAGTCATCTTGCGAATGCTTGCTCAAGGACACTGCAGAAGATTTGTGCTAATAATGAAAAGCTTGAAGGGGGCAAGAGATTTTGCCCAGGAAAAATAATGCCCATCAAGTCTATTGTGTCTCTGTCCCATTGAGAAAGGGGAGCTAATAACAGAAAGGTTAGCTAACATGATGGCTTTTAGGGGTTGTGGCCACGTGAATTAATGCATTTGGTCTGTCTAAGCAGAATTCTCAGCTACCTTTTAAGGATTCAGGGGTTTAGAATATTTGCTTCCACATTTTTAGTTTACAAAGAGGCTTTCCTGGTCTTGCCATCTCCCTCTGTCACAGACTGGTAGCTGGGAAAAGAGAGCGGAATATTTCTGCACTGCTTCTTCGCTTAATATGAGGATATTTTCAGCAGTCAGTGGAGAATGTATTTCTAGGTTTGGGGGTTGAGGCTGGTTTTTTTTTCTTCCTTTCCTTTGTGTGTTTGTTTCTCTTTGCACCACAAACTGCACAGAGGGGCTGGGAGGATTGTGCATTACATAAGAGTGGCCCTCCACGCTTTAATGTGGGTCTGCGCCGTGCCATGCAGCGAACATAATGTGTCCTCCCAGGGACAATTTGCATAAAGGATAAATAAGAGAATCACAATGTGAAGTTTATTCATTTTTAAATCCTGCAGCGTTTGTGATTGAAGGCCCAAGCTCAGATGTTTTCCTGATGTGTACCATTAAGAGTCAGGGCTTTGCCTAATGTCTCTTCTGTTACTGCAGGGAGATGTAATGTGCAGTATTTCTCCACACTGGAGTATCATTTTCAGTGTATACCACTCGGCTAGGGAGTGAGGAACTGCAGGCTGCATTATCTTGTACCAGGCCTACTCTCCTTAATTTGCTGTAACCGAGCCAGCACATTAAATACAAAACATATTGATGTTCTCTGAGAACCCTTGAGGGTCTTTACCCTTCCTTGTCAAAGGAACTGTGCAATCCAGGAGGAAAGAAAAAAGGCATTTTGCCATGGTGAGGATAGTTGCACTGCTGGCATGCCGTGGCTGACACAATGCTGTGCTTCCATTTACTTCACTTAGAGGGGGAAGTCATAACAAAAGCCATTTTACCTCCCAACTCCAGCTGAGGGTTAGCAAAGGGAAGTGATCTGAACCCCAGCTCAGGTGGTGTTGGCAGCAGGGGCATTAAAACTGCACACTCCTCAATTTGCTGAAGTCATAGAGTCATAGAATTATTTAGGTTGGAAAAGACCCTTAAGGTTATGGAATCATAGAATGATTTGTGTTGGGAGGGACCTTAATGATCATCTAGCCCCAACCATTAACCTAACACGGCCAATTCCACCACAAAACCGTGTCAGCTCTGGTGATCCCACAGATGAAAACTGGTGGTGAAAGGGTCTGTTTCTACCTGGGCACCATGGGCAGGAACCCACACAGGAGGTCCCACCAAATCCTCTGACAGAGTTTAGTAGGCTTGGGCCAATGTGGTGACTCAGGTTCAGATCTGGTTCTAGTTCTCCTGTTTAAGAGCTGTTTCTTTTTGGGCCTGCTGCCAAAAAAAACCCAACAAACAAAGAACAACAAAAAAAAAAATTTCAAATAATTAGAGATAAAAACAAGCAAGAGTTTGTTTGACCAGCCAGATCTCCCTTTGTCCTATCACCAGTAAAATAATATGAAAGCAAAAATCCCAGATTTCATTGTCAGCTTGCAAGCATTAGCCCCGTATGTCTGCAGATGGTTGCCTTGCATTATCCAAAGAGGTTTTTGTCGGTTTGGGGACTACAATTTTAGCACAAAGCTGTCAACATGTCAAAAGGGAGCATTTTAAACTCTAACAACTTCTTCTTCATCACCAGTGAGTTTGGGCTTTCTCAATCTCAATCTGAAATCTCTCTGGTTAAGAGTCAATTTGCTCTTCTCCTGTGTCTTCTGAAGGTGGTGAACATCACCTCTCTCATTGGCACCAGAACTGAACGAAACCAGGTGGTTTGTGGATTTGCATCCTGAGATTGACAGTCTTTACTAAACAGCAAGGGAATGAACTCAGCAAAAAGGTTTTCTGTGTTTGGAAGAATTTCCACGGTCTGTCATGTTGGCTGTCTCGATGTTCTCTAAGGTAAAAATTTCATCATTCCAATATCCAGAAGGTCTCTGCCCTCAGCCTGATGGTGCTCATGAAATTTGCAAAGACTGGATAATCTTGAAGAGTTCTTATTATCAATTTTGGATAAAACAAAGAAACAGAATAAAAAACATATCAGGGAAACATTTGGAGGCTCACACACGTGGGTAGTAAGTTAATAGTGACTCCCTTAAGAAATCAGTTAATTGTAACCACATAGAATTAATACTATTATGAAAATTATGTAGAGTGCAAATCTCTTTACTGGTTAAATTTACTGGGTAAATTCCCTGTGTATTCGTCCATTTTTACACCAAATCATGAACTTTTTATTGCATTAACTGAGAGCTGTCATTCATCTCAAGCTCTGAAAGCTGAATCCAGAAGGGAAGGTTTGACACAGTGCTGTACCATGCCCTTGAGGAGGCAGTTCAGGCTGGGTGTGTTGGGCACATTTCTCCGTGAAAAGCAACACAGAATTTCCCAGTGTCAGGCTAAGTGATTTGAGATGGCACAAACTTAAACTTAAGACCCAGGATAGAAGGCAGACCATGGGTAGACCAAGTTGCCAGAAACCCAGCCATGAACCAACATTCTTTTAGAGAAAATAGCCCTATAAAGAGCCTCATTTGCAAAAGTACCCCTTTGAAGGGAGGAAAACATCAAAACAAAGCCAAGATGGAATTTATAACCTTTAAATATTTTGGGGTTTTTTCTTTTTTCCTGCAGAAAACTCATGTCTGGCTCATTAAGTTACATGATATTTGCCATGGGTAATTTTTATTCCAAACCATTTTATGCAGCTCTAACCACAATCCTTCTGATCCTGTGCAATCATTTGCTGTCTGTAGTATCAGAAAGCTCTGGAGTGGTGAGATAACACCCCACAGCCATCAGCTGTACAGGGATTTTGGGCTGCAGACGTTGGCATTTCCCTTCTTCATGCTTTTCAGCATGGAGAGAAATATTTTATATGAGTCAGAAAATATTTTGTAAAATAAAATAGAGGAGTGTGGAGGGAATGTCCTAGGTAAGAAAGTGCAACCATTTACAATCAGGAGTAAGGAGCAGTTCTTGGTTTGGATTGTTTGAATGAATTATGTGGCTAAATCAGCAGAGACCATTCCTTTACACAGATCAGGAAGGCTGATTTTCCATCTAGCAAAGAGGGACATTTTCCCTGCCAAAGTAACTGGCAAGGCTCTCTTGAAGCCAGTTGGTGTACTGATGAAAACCAGAAGAAATAAGCAGGAAATAAATGCTTGCAGAGAAGATACTGACTTGTGGGACTTGGGCTGTAGTCTTTATTTGGTGGCATTTCAAAAAGTGATTTTTTTTTTTTGTTTTCTGGGTGAGTTTTTTGGTTTGGTTTGGTTTGGTTTGGTTTGGTTTGGTTTGGTTTGGTTTGGTTTTGTTGGTTGGTTTTTTGTGTTGGGTTGGAAGGGGTTTTGTTAAATTATCTTTGTTTTTTACTGTTTTCTGTGGTGATGCCCATGACTCAGACTGACCAGAGCTGCCCATTGCTGAGCTGCTTGGAGACTCTGTCCGTGTGACTCCTCCAGTCCACTCCTCCTCCTGGTGGACACACAGCTCCTGCAGCATCCCTCACCAGGCAGCAGCTCCCCAAAGCCACCAAAGCACCCCCAAAACCTCTGCACAGGCAACATGGGTGTGTTCTGCATTGGAGGTGTACAAAAACCAACCCCATAACAGCAGGAACACCTTGGCTGTTTAATTCGCTTGTAGCCTGTGCACCCTGGCGAGGCTCTTCCATGCTCAGCAAATTTCCCATCAGAGCAGCCAAATGCCATCTCCTGTTGCCTCCAGTTTTTTACAGTACTGAGGTCCTTATTTTGAAAACCAATTAATGAAAATCCTGAAGTAAGTAAATATTGTTGTGCACTGCTTGTGCTGTGGCGCAGCACAGTTTTCACTGATGCCTCCAAAAAAGTATTTTCTTAAAATTGCCATTTTTAAAACATGTTATGGACTCTGTAGGGCATTTTCATAGAATCCCAGGATGGTTTGGGTTAGAAGTGAAATAAAATAAATATCATTTCATTCCAACTGTCTTCTATGGGTAGGAACACCTTCATCTAGACCAGGTTGTCCCAAACACCATCCAGCCTGGCCTGGGACACCCCAGGCTCACCTCCAGGGCTTCTGCACAGTGCTGGAAGGGAATTTCAAGAAATAGTTTAAAGTCAGCATTGTTTTTTTCCTCCTTTGGAGAGTAAATGCAGCAGAAATTTATTGCGTGAACTGGCTTGGTCAGAGGAGATTTCTTGTTATTCATGGTAAAATTCATCTGCGGGAATTTCACAAGTTCTGGTGTGAGATGCGAAGTAGCAGCACTTTATTAGCTCAGGCAATGAGATCCCTTACAAAGTCAGGAGACTGGTTTAGAATCTCTGGTGGCACCAAAATACAGGACTGATGACTTGTCTTCTCCCTGCTCCAGGTGATGCCCCCCAGTTCTCCCCCTTAGTGCCAGGGACACCTCAGGAACGAGCAGGACTGTGATGCTGGGACATCCTGGTGTCAAGACAAAGGATGGACAAGCTCTGCTGTGCTTTGCAAAACTCCCTCAGCATTGAACCCTCACCCAGCCCACCTCACCCCACAGCCTCCTCCCAGAGCCACCAGCTTCAACACCTGCTCCATGTGAAACCCACCTGGGAAGGCAAGTGCAAGAAAAAACAGTGCAGAGCTCCAAAGCAGGCTTAAAAATTGAGTGATGATTCATCCAGGTCTTCCACGCAAGATACACCCCAACTTCAGCCTCTGCCTCTGTTTTTCCCCTCCCCACAACCCCAGCAAAGCCGTAACCCTCATGGCTCAGTCCTATCTAGGCAAGTGTGCCTGTGTATGTCTGTATTTTTTTTTTCCAGAGTGACTTGTTTGTGCTGTCATCAGCCGTTGTTTTGGTAAATGGTGAGTTAAACAGATATATCCAAGCGTAAAATCTAAAAAATGTTCCCTGTGGGCGCCTGGGGGGTGTTGTTTGAAATCAACTACATATCAATTGAGCGGCGGCGAGCGGATCCGATGATAAATTCCAGTCCACAGACGCCTTATAAATTACATTTTTTTGTTCACGATCTAGCCTCATCTCAGCTCCCCAGAGGCCCTTAGACTGAGAACTATGATTGTGTTGGAGAAATGTTTGCTCAGCTTGAGCGATGCCATTAGTGTTACATGTGCCAGGCCGCTCTCGCCGGCACCCCCCACTTCCACCCCTGCATCCCCCCAATCCCAATCCGATCCCCCCTCCCTCTTCCTGCCTTCCACAAAATGCAATATGTGCCTGGTAATTTTTCTGTTCATTATCTCATTGTTTTCTGTAAGTACAAGGTTAGATTGAATTACTGCAGGCTCTATTGTCTATTTGTAATTCTCCTTCCATGCCGTGCTACTAATGAATGGGCAATTTAGTCAAATCTTTGTAACGGCTTCTTCTGTGCGTCAGCCACTTAATTACTCTGAGCTTTTCTCACTGCTGCTTTATTGCATGGAAACTCAGGCTGCTTCCAGGTCTTTGCTAGGGGATCTCCAGCTCCAATATAAGGGAAAAATAACCATAACAATAACCAGCCTGGATTATCTTGATTCCTTGATGTAGCAGCATCCTCGGCGTACAGGGCTTGCCCATCCTACGGGGTTTGTTTGCTCTGGAGTTGGTGGGTTTGTTGTTGTGTGTGCACAGAGGAAACTGTCATTGTGTAAATTAGGCAAAGTGCATCTAAGGTGAAAGTGGTAGAGACCCTTCAATGTGATGAGAGCCAGAAAAAAAGGGGCAAAATAAAAAATGCATAGGATGTCATTGTATGGAATATACCCCACTCCGTGCAATTCTACTGAAACTGAGGTGCCAATCTCTATCTGTTTCAGGATCTCCAAAATAACTTGGTTTTGCTACCAGAGGTAGAAATTGTGCTCTTTCTGTTTATTTGTTTGCAAAAAGGATATGTTCACCTTTGTGTTTAGCATCCAATGTTTTAATCGGCAAATCAGAGGCAGGGTGTGGGAATAAACACATTTTTAAATCTATTTATTAGGGCTAATCTTCATAATTTATAACTAGGATTAGGTATGTAAGGATGTGTAGAGAGCTTTAGAACAGCCCCTTTGTATGATAAATACTTTTTTTTCCCCTTAATAAGGGGACACAAAGAACATAAGTGAGAGGGAATAAAGGAGTTTGAAAGAAAGTATTGTGAAATATAAATAATAATGCCACAGATTATCTCCATGCATGATCTGACTCGCCTGCTTAAATTCCTAAAGGGATTCCATTCCTCTCTTCAGTGACTGAAATTCTCGGAGGCTGATGGAGTGCAGGATAATGGCAGGTGGGCCCTAGGAGTATTTGAACTCCACTTTTTCTCTGTGTTTAAACTGGACACAAATACTAAAATCTCATCTTTAGTAAACTGTGCTGCCTCTTTATAGCATGACTGTATTTTACTATTTCACTTTTGCTCAGGGTGTGTTGTCTCCATAGAAGAAATGCTTTAACATTCTCTCTCCCAGTTTATATCTACGCATTGTTGCCAGAAACCCAAACCTCTGGTTGTACTTTTTGGTCATGTTCCTCAATTTTTAATTCAAAATTGAAACTTTGGATTTGTTCAGGGATTCATTAATTTGTGTCAAGCTGACCTTTTACGGAGGGTTTCATATCCATATTACAGACAGGCATAAACTTCCTATTGATGTTGCTCAGAGGATCTGCATGCTCAGTGATCTAAGCAGACATTTAATACACAAACAATAAGTTCAACAATATAAACCTGTTTTCTTTCCACTTCCTGTGACTGGAAAAGAAATTCCAATTAAAATTCTGTTTTGCACAATTTTTAGGAAATAGATTCACTGGAGAAGATCTTGAAAGCTTTGCAAGAATACAAGAAACCTGATAACAAATTACTGTAATTATTAATGATTAGAAAGGTCTTTCAAAAAGTTTTCCAGGGAACTTTCCTACAGGAGAATTTCCAAGCCTCTGGAGACAGATTGCAGAAAAGAGCTCCATGCTGAAAACCAGCACAAAGGCATGGTGGGAGATGGAGAGATTTTGACTAATGCTCATGTTTTCTTTGACCCTACAAATCAAAATCTTCCCCAGTGCAGGAGCAGTTGGCTCGTGGAGAGGGGCCACATCTGCATCTGATCACCCTAAAGTGGCCATCCAATACAGACTGTCCTCAGCCAGAACTGGGTTCTGACTTCTTGGGGTTCTGCTCCTAAAGGCCTAAAGTTCTTGGATTTCAGAAAAAAGTGAAATAACCCACTTTTTACATGATTGCAAACAAAACTGACTGCAGAGATGCCCCAGAATTTGGCCAGGACACAAATGAGAAACTCTGTGGAAACCTCCAAAGCAAATTCTTGCGTTGGTAAATGTTCATTTTAATCACAGCAGTGTGGCCAGGTCAGGCTGACCTTTTTCCCCCACTTCAGGCCTGGGGAAGTGTGCTGAGCTCATTGTGACCCTGACACCATCCCAACATTCTGCTTCTCTTGCCCATCCCCATGCACGTGTGCTCCCCCCTCTCCTCCTGCCCAGGCTGGTCCTTGTGTCCACCTGGAGGTGCTGCAGACAGACAGATCCTCTCCAGGGCTTGTGCTCAATCCCGGATGTCACCAAGGAAAACCAATTTTGCTCTGGGACAGGACAAGGGTGATGGCTGTAAACTGAAGGAGGGTTTATTTAGGTAAGATACAAGGAGGAAGCTTTTCACAATGAGGGTGGTGAAACCCTGGCCCAGGGTGCCCAGAGCAGCTGTGGCTGCCCCTGGATCCCTGGAATTTTCCAAGGCCAGATTGGACAGGGCTTGGAGCAACCTGGGACAGTAGAAGGTGTTCCTGCCTGTGGGTGGAAGTGAATGAGCTCTGAGATCCCTTCCAACACAAATACAATTCTATGGCTCTGTGGCCATGGCATGGCTGGGCCAGGAGGGGCTGTCCAGGTCTCACTGGATCAGTGGCCCCTTGGCTGCTGTGCTGCAGTGCTCTGTGTGGAGGGATAAGGGGACCTCTGCCAGCATCTGGATCAGTGAGTCCTGGGTTTTTGACCGCTCCTTTCTCGTGCCACTCACAGAACTGAAAACAGCTCATGCCTTCAGAAACACGTATCATTAAATAACAGCTTATTTCTATTTGTGTTTGTGGAATAGCTGAAAGTGGGGAGGCAGCCTGAGAGCAAGCTGGTGCCTCGTAGACCCAGATAGGCTCTTTGCCTGCTTTGTTATAATACTTCATTGGAACTGACACATTGATAGCCACAGTTTTTCTAGGAAGTGACCTTCATGCTGCCCATTGATTCCCAGTGGCCATCAACTCCTTGCAATTGGAATGACAGGCCAGGTTAAAGGTCAGTCCTTAAATAAAGCTTCTGGATTACTAAACACCTGAAGTTCAAATGAAAATGGAAATCCGCACCTCATTTTATGTGACATGTTACTGCTAATGACACTTCAGGATCTTAAACAGCTCCCGCTCTTTAACTCATGTGCATGTTTCACTCCATAACCCCTTAAACCAGCTCCTTTCTCCGCCACTGCTGGACCCTTACAGGACAGGCAGCAGGGAAAAGCAATCTCCCTGGGATATATGGCTTCTGGGGAGGAAAAAAGCTTTCTCAGGAAAAGACATCAGAACCAATTAGAACATTTGCCTTTCGAGCGATGGCCAGAAACAATCATTCCCTTAATTAAGATTCACAGTAAAAGGATTTTATTTACATGAGCTGTGGCATTAAAAAGACCCCAGTTGCAGAGCTGTGGGAGTTTGATGTGTTTTGTTTGCCTGTGCTGAGTGGGGCAGTGCTGGACTTCTGGGTTTGCCTGGCTATGGGAATGGGTGTGGGGGGTCTGCACAGCAAAAAAAGAGGGTTCTTGTCTCCCCATGCCTCACAGAGCTGTGCTTCAGTCATCCTCATGCCAAGACTTGTTCCCAAAGCCCTCAGCCTTGGTGAGACCCAGCTCTCTGTCTGTGGGGCATCCAGGAGTACAAACAGTGCATTGGTTGGGAAAATCTCAAAATTAGGGAAATCTAAAATTGGCGAATCAAAACCTCCACATAAAGGTTCCCAATACCTCCCCCAAGGGACCAACAGGGTCCTTGAGACAGTGCTCTCAAATGTATCTCTTTATCTTCTCCTCTGAATTTTTGGTCATTTTCCGCACCTTAACCTGAATGGGAAATGTTGCCAAAAGGGGAGTAAACTTGTCATTGCATTTTCACGAATATTTATACTTACTCTGAAGCTTTTGCCGAGAATACTTTGACAGATTCTGCTAATTTGCTCCTATGTTATTACAACATCTCTAGTTTCCAGCTGAGTTTAGCATACTCTTGTGCCAGATGCAGTGAGTGCTCGCTGTAAGATGCAGTACCCACCCCAAAATGCACACAGATTAGATAATGACATGAAGCTATTTGCTGCAGGGAGGGTTCATCTTCTGCAGTGTGTCAGGCCAGTTGGTGGCAGAAGATGGTGGACACATCAGCATGATCATATTTCTTCATCCACAGTCCCCAGAGTTTAATAAATAACCACATAATAAGTTAAGGGAAGGAGGGAGGGAGGGAGGAAGGAAGGAAGTGTCGGAAGGAAGGAAGTGTCGGAAGGAAGGAAGGAAGTGTCGGAAGGAAGTGTCGGAAGGAAGTGTCGGAAGGAAGTGTCGGAAGGAAGGAAGTGTCAGAAGGAAGTGTCGGAAGGAAGTGTCGGAAGGAAGTGTCGGAAGGAAGTGTCGGAAGAGAGGAAGGAAGTGTCGGAAGGAAGTGTCGGAAGGAAGTGTCGGAAGGAAGTGTCGGAAGGAAGTGTCGGAAGGAAGGAAGGAAGGAAGGAAGGAAGGAAGGAAGGAAGGAAGGAAGGAAGGAAGGAAGTGTCGGAAGGAAGTGTCGGAAGGAAGTGTCGGAAGGAAGGAAGTGTCGGAAGGAAGGAAGTGTCGGAAGGAAGTGTCGGAAGGAAGGAAGGAAGGAAGGAAGGAAGGAAGGAAGGAAGGAAGGAAGGAAGGAAGGAAGGAAGCGTCGGAAGGAAGTGTCAGAAGGAAGTGTCGGAAGGAAGGAAGGAAGTGTCGGAAGGAAGGAAGTGTCGGAAGGAAGTGTCGGAAGGAAGTGTCGGAAGGAAGTGTCGGAAGGAAGTGTCGGAAGGAAGGAAGGAAGTGTCGGAAGGAAGGAAGGAAGGAAGGAAGGAAGGAAGGAAGGAAGGAAGGAAGGAAGGAAGTGTCAGAAGGAAGGAAGGAAGGAAGTGTCGGAAGGAAGGAAGGAAGGAAGGAAGGAAGTGTCGGAAGGAAGGAAGTGTCGGAAGTGTCGGAAGGAAGTGTCGGAAGGAAGTGTCGGAAGGAAGTGTCGGAAGGAAGTGTCGGAAGGAAGTGTCGGAAGGAAGGAAGGAAGGAAGGAAGGAAGGAAGGAAGGAAGGAAGGAAGGAAGGAAGGAAGTGTCGGAAGGAAGGAAGTGTCGGAAGGAAGTGTCGGAAGGAAGTGTCGGAAGGAAGTGTCGGAAGGAAGTGTCGGAAGGAAGTGTCGGAAGGAAGGAAGGAAGTGTCGGAAGGAAGGAAGGAAGTGTCGGAAGGAAGTGTCGGAAGGAAGTGTCGGAAGGAAGTGTCGGAAGGAAGTGTCGGAAGGAAGGAAGGAAGGAAGGAAGGAAGGAAGGAAGGAAGGAAGGAAGGAAGGAAGGAAGGAAGGAAGGAAGGAAGGAAGTGTCGGAAGGAAGTGTCGGAAGGAAGGAAGGAAGGAAGGAAGGAAGGAAGGAAGGAAGGAAGGAAGGAAGGGTCGGAAGGAAGGGTTGGAAGGAAGGAAGGAAGGAAGGAAGGAAGGAAGGAAGGAAGGAAGGAAGGAAGGGTCGGAAGGAAGGAAGGAAGGAAGGAAGGAAGGAAGGAAGGAAGGAAGGAAGGAAGTGTCGGAAGGAAGTGTCGGAAGGAAGTGTCGGAAGGAAGTGTCGGAAGGAAGTGTCGGAAGGAAGGAAGGAAGGAAGGAAGGAAGGAAGGAAGGAAGGAAGGAAGGAAGGAAGGAAGGAAGGAAGTGTCGGAAGGAAGTGTCGGAAGGAAGGAAGGAAGTGTCGGAAGGAAGTGTCGGAAGGAAGTGTCGGAAGGAAGTGTCGGAAGGAAGTGTCGGAAGGAAGGAAGGAAGGAAGGAAGGAAGGAAGGAAGGAAGGAAGGAAGGAAGGAAGTGTCGGAAGGAAGTGTCGGAAGGAAGGAAGGAAGTGTCGGAAGGAAGGAAGGAAGGAAGGAAGGAAGGAAGGAAGGAAGGAAGGAAGGAAGGAAGGAAGGAAGGAAGGAAGGAAGGAAGGAAGGAAGGAAGTGTCAGAAGGAAGGAAGGAAGGAAGGAAGGAAGGAAGGAAGGAAGGAAGGAAGGAAGTGTCGGAAGGAAGGAAGGAAGTGTCGGAAGGAAGTGTCGGAAGGAAGTGTCGGAAGGAAGTGTCAGAAGGAAGTGTCGGAAGGAAGGAAGGAAGGAAGGAAGGAAGGAAGGAAGGAAGGAAGGAAGTGTCGGAAGGAAGGAAGTGTCGGAAGGAAGTGTCGGAAGGAAGTGTCGGAAGGAAGGAAGTGTCGGAAGGAAGTGTCGGAAGGAAGTGTCGGAAGGAAGTGTCGGAAGGAAGGAAGTGTCGGAAGGAAGGAAGGAAGGAAGGAAGGAAGGAAGGAAGGAAGGAAGGAAGGAAGGAAGTGTCGGAAGGAAGTGTCGGAAGGAAGTGTCGGAAGTGTCGGAAGTGTCGGAAGTGTCGGAAGTGTCGGAAGTGTCGGAAGTGTCGGAAGGAAGGAAGGAAGGAAGGAAGTGTCGGAAGGAAGGAAGGAAGTGTCGGAAGGAAGTGTCGGAAGGAAGTGTCGGAAGGAAGTGTCGGAAGGAAGGAAGGAAGGAAGGAAGGAAGGAAGGAAGGAAGGAAGGAAGGAAGGAAGTGTCGGAAGGAAGGAAGGAAGTGTCGGAAGGAAGTGTCGGAAGGAAGTGTCGGAAGGAAGTGTCGGAAGGAAGGAAGTGTCGGAAGGAAGGAAGGAAGGAAGGAAGGAAGGAAGGAAGGAAGGAAGGAAGGAAGGAAGGAAGGAAGTGTCAGAAGGAAGGAAGGAAGGAAGTGTCGGAAGGAAGTGTCGGAAGGAAGTGTCGGAAGGAAGGAAGTGTCGGAAGTGTCGGAAGGAAGTGTCGGAAGGAAGTGTCGGAAGGAAGTGTCGGAAGGAAGTGTCGGAAGGAAGGAAGTGTCGGAAGGAAGGAAGGAAGGAAGGAAGGAAGGAAGGAAGGAAGGAAGGAAGGAAGGAAGGAAGTGTCGGAAGGAAGTGTCGGAAGGAAGTGTCGGAAGTGTCGGAAGTGTCGGAAGGAAGGAAGGAAGGAAGGAAGGAAGGAAGGAAGGAAGGAAGTGTCGGAAGGAAGGAAGGAAGTGTCGGAAGGAAGTGTCGGAAGGAAGTGTCGGAAGGAAGTGTCGGAAGGAAGGAAGGAAGGAAGGAAGGAAGGAAGGAAGGAAGGAAGGAAGGAAGGAAGGAAGTGTCGGAAGGAAGTGTCGGAAGGAAGGGTCGGAAGGAAGGAAGGAAGGAAGGAAGGAAGGAAGGAAGGAAGGAAGGAAGGAAGGAAGGAAGGAAGGAAGTGTCGGAAGGAAGGAAGGAAGTGTCGGAAGGAAGGAAGGAAGTGTCGGAAGGAAGTGTCGGAAGGAAGGAAGGAAGGAAGGAAGGAAGGAAGGAAGGAAGGAAGGAAGGAAGGAAGGAAGGAAGGAAGGAAGGAAGGAAGGAAGGAAGTGTCGGAAGAAAGGAAGGAAGGAAGTGTCGGAAGGAAGGAAGGAAGTGTCGGAAGGAAGTGTCGGAAGGAAGGAAGGAAGGAAGGAAGGAAGGAAGGAAGGAAGGAAGGAAGGAAGGAAGGAAGGAAGGAAGGAAGGAAGGAAGGAAATGTCGGAAGGAAGTGTCGGAAGGAAGGAAGGAAGTGTCGGAAGGAAGGAAGTGTCGGAAGGAAGGAAGGAAGGAAGAGGAAGGAAGGAAGTGTCGGAAGGAAGTGTCGGAAGGAAGTGTCGGAAGGAAGTGTCGGAAGGAAGGAAGGAAGTGTCGGAAGGAAGTGTCGGAAGGAAGTGTCGGAAGGAAGTGTCGGAAGGAAGGGTCGGAAGGAAGGAAGGAAGGAAGGAAGGAAGGAAGGAAGGAAGGAAGGACCATCCATTTCAAATCTCAAAATCTCACACGTGATCTACAGCCTCTCCTGTACACACTGTTACATCACCTAGATTAAGCTATTTTTGGAAGGCAGCCATCTGGAATACAGATGGATAGCTTTTGTTAAGGAACCAGTGCCCCAATGTAACTTCAATAATTCCACAGGACCATTCCTAATAGCTGAACTTCACCTGGAGGCAACGCACAGATCATGGATTTGGCATTTTGGCATATTTTTTAATGGTGAACAAGGTGGTGCTGAGTTAATGTTTGAATTTAGTGATCGTAGAGTGATCCTTAGTGATCTTAGATCCAACCTTATCAATTCCATGACTTTGTGATCAATAGCTGAACATGAGGCAGGTTGCGGTCGCTTCCTCCAGCTCTGCGCTGTCTCTTCCTCTGTTCTGTTGGGGCCTGTGGTGTTTTTGGAGTTTTCCTGGAGCCTGTCTGGAGCAGGAATGGTTTAACTGCTGTCCAGGCTGGTGTGTCTGGCCCAGGGGCTGGGGCTGGCTGGACAAGGGGCCAGGTGATGCTCTGGTTCCCAGCACGGCGCCCGCAGGCAGTGAGCAGAGAGAGCTGCTGCCTGTTACCACCCTGGTGATGGATTGTCCCTGTCCCTTGTCAGCCTGACACCGCTCACCAGCACTAAATTAACCCAAACAACACCGTGCAGCCTGTGTGCTGCCAGGGCTTGCTAATGCCCAGCTAATAAATCAGGAATAGCAGAGACACTGAGCACGGTTTCGTGAAGCGATTTAAGTGCTCATTAATGGGCTGGGAGCACCAAAATGTGAGTTTGCTGACTATCTGCTTCAAGGATTTGTTAGTTTTGGTGGTGCTTCTTGATGGAAATCCTGGGATTTCTGGCACAACACCCAGATTTTTTAGGCAATGATTTAAAATATCTAAGAAGAAAATTAACTCTATCCCAGCCAAAGCCAGGACATGAATTTAAAAGATTAGGTAATCTCTCAAAATAACCCTTTGGTTCTGTTCATTTTGTTAAAAGAAACCTGAAACCCATCTTCACCTGGTAAAATCTAAGGAAATCTTCTGTGTAACATCGGAATAATAGAACTTGTTTCAAGCCATCTTCCAAAAAATGTTTAAAATATTTCCCCTGGCCAGAGACCTTATGCTGAATTTCAGCCAGCCGCAAATCTTTTCCAGCCAGTGTTATAAATCAAAACTGGGTTTCTAATGAAAGTGCTGACACAACTTTAACTGTAATGGTATTTTCAGGCAAAACTGTAAAGAAATTGGAGCAGTACATTCAGTATTCTTGTGCCATATCCAGAAGTGACTTTTTTACCTTCCTCTTGAGTTCTTCTCTGCAATGATGAGCATAAGCATAATTGACATGTAATGGGGAATGGATATATCTGCTATACCTAATAAAATTCTACCATATAAACCCTCTTCCTAGAAATATCAAGAGAAAAAAAAAAAGCCAATATTTTTAAAATTATTTGTCTATGAACTAACAGCTCTGTGTGTGAGTAGCTGTCCAGATCACTCAGCATCATATTTGCTCCCTGAGTGGACAACTGAAATATTAAAAATATTAAAAAAGAAAGAGTAGTCAATATGCAAAAAGACATCAGAACAAATTAAAATATTAAAAAACTCTTCCTGGTCAAACATCTATGTAGAACAGCTTTTTGCTCCAACACTCTTGAAATCTGGGTGAAAACTGTGTGAAACTGCAACATGGGCAAGGGATGTAATTTTGGGAAGATCAGTGGTCTCAGGGAAGCCCCTTGTGTTTTAAAGCTTGCACAAGCACAGAGATGCACAGAGGACATTGGGGTTGATGGAACACTGGGGATGTTATAGTGCTTCAAAGTGGGTTTTTTTGGAAACAGAATGAAAATCAGGATTCTGGTGAAAATTTAAAGCCTCTGAAAAAGCTGTGGTTGGTTAGCTATCAGAAGGATTCTTCTCAAAGTGGTCCTACATCAACAGGGGAGCAAAAATTCCCCTGCAATTATTTAAAAGCTCTGATTCTTCCCAGCAGAAGTATTTCTGAGAGAATGAGGTCATTTTTAGTGAGATTACACAGAAACAGAAGGTTCTCCATTGGAAATCCCTACACATTTTGCTGCTGTATTTCGGAGACTTGATATTTGCATGTATTATTGTTGTAGGAAGGGGACCAGGACACCAGATGGTTCATCACAGATCCAGTTTATTGAAAAAAGTATCAAACACTTATACAGCAAATAATAAGCTTATGAATATCCTGTAAGCCAAGCAATCTATTGGTTAAACTATACCATGAACTCTTCCTCATTCCTTAGGGGTTACATCTCTCTTTTCTCATGTCTCTTTCACTATTTGTTATTATACTACAGCTAGGCCCAAGGACATGCTATCTAGCAGGTGCAGAACTTGGAATTAGCCACGGTTTTGTATTTTTCCAGTCTCTAGCAGCTAAATTCCCAACATCTCCCCTGTTTTTATTTTTTAGAAAAAACAAAGTTCTATGGGCTAACTGTGTTACAGTCTTTGCAACATAAGAATAGGCAATTCTAATAACTAAACAGTATTTTCAGCTAGCAAGGTTTCTCTCTTATAAGGGATCTAAGCTAGGATAACAAACCAAAAAGGCTATCACTATTTATAGGATATGTTATACAACAAATACAAAAAGTATTTTATGTGCTATAAGGCTCAAACCAAACTCAGGTGTGCTAATACAACCCACAAAAATAAGCTAAGGTTTCATCTGCGTAGATTGTCTGATAAGTTTGCTTTCTATTCTCAAACAGCAGTATACTTCCAACAGAAACGGCTTTACTCACAAATGCTTCTGATTGTCTCTTTTAACTAAAGTTTCTCTGATGTTCACAACAACACTTTGCACACAAGTCATAAAATAAACGCCTATCATAAAAGCATAAATCTATCTAACATCACTTAAACTTAATAGCACTTATACTTAAAATACTTAAACTTAAAATATTTAAACTTAACAGAATTTACCAGATTTTTAAATCAACAGAACTTACATGTAAAATCTCTTAATTCTAACAAAACTTAACTATAACAAAACTTAACTGACTTTAAATTCTACGTAACTTAAACCTAATATAATTTAAAATTAACAGACTTCGAACTTAACAGTATTTAACATTTAATGGTACTTAATAGATAATTTAACTTAAACTACTTAGCAACGGATAAAACTTACTATAGAAATAAAGTATAGCATTTACTATAACTTACAGGCCTGATTCTAAAATATTAAGCTAAAATAACTTTCTTCACGTGTTTGCTGCACCATTTTTATATTTAAATACACTTAAACATAAGAAGTTTATTCAAGGTATACCTGTGAAAAAATTCTTTTGAATTCAGTGCTTGCTTTTACATCTATCACATCTAAACAAAGCTTAAAAAATACAAAAAACACAGTCATTACATCTTACTTCTACAATCACTTTAACACATCTTTAACAATTTTAAATTTTTCAAAATATAATTTTAGAGTCTGATGTTCCACCGACTGAGTTATTTGGGCCTCTGATATTTAAAGCCTCTGTCAATACAGGTGATTTTAAGACAGCATAACGGATGCTAAGCCGATTCGGCCGAAATTTGACTCCCGCATTCACTACGCTGATTTGTCTTTCACAGTCTCTGCGGCGGGGCTGAATCACACCGCTGGTCGGGTCGCTACCCCCGCGGCTGCCTCCGCTCTCCCCGCCGCTGCAGCGCAATATTCCAGGCGGCCGCTCACCGCGGCTGCTCCCCATGGCGGAGCGCCCATGCCAAATTCGGAGCAGCACAGCCTCGCAGGCGCCTCGAGCTGCACCTGCTGCTTTGCACTCAGAGACCATCACCCGCCATGGCTTGCTCGGTTTCTTTGCTGACTTATCATCTTCTAACACTGCTTCCCATAGTATATCCCCAGATTTTCTCCATTCCGAGAGTTCATAGACCGTATAAGGGTTACGGAAAAATTCTTCAGCGTATCCGTAGGCTAATAACAAATCTATCCCCTTTATCCCTCGCCATTCTAGATACGTGGCGAGTAACTTATATGCTGCTTGCCTTTTCATACCTCTTTCGTGAGCGCTCTTGCAGCTTTCCAGGCTCCGGCAGCACGTGGATGGCTTGAGTCACCGATGTGAACCCCAAGGGTGCTTCAAAACTCCGGCACCGTCCCGGCTGCGAACGGGACCCAGCTCCAACTTCCTCGACCGTGGCGTGTTCTCCCCCTTTTTCTTTTAGTCAAGACGAGGGTTCAGCGTTCAGGGTCACCCATTTGTCGTAGGAAGGGGACCAGGACACCAGATGGTTCATCACAGATCCAGTTTATTGAAAAAAGTATCAAACACTTATACAGCAAATAATAAGCTTATGAATATCCTGTAAGCCAAGCAATCTATTGGTTAAACTATACCATGAACTCTTCCTCATTCCTTAGGGGTTACATCTCTCTTTTCTCATGTCTCTTTCACTATTTGTTATTATACTACAGCTAGGCCCAAGGACACGCTATCTAGCAGGTGCAGAACTTGGAATTAGCCACGGTTTTGTATTTTTCCAGTCTCTAGCAGCTAAATTCCCAACATATTATCATAAGTATTTCAAAGTCTCTTCCCAAGTATCACCAAATGAAGGACTTCAAAATCAATTTCCCTGCCTGTTCCCGATGAATTTTGGTCATAGTCCAGTCAAAGAGCAGGACAAAATGCTTCTTGAAATCCAGAAACTAAGAAAATGCTCAGGAATATGGTTCTAAGAAGCCTAAAGACCTTGTTAACATTTCTTACAGTGATCAGATTCCTTTTGAAATTTGTGAATTAAAGATCACTAAGACACAGAGGACACCTGCCAGGACAGTGCATGGCCACTTTTAAAGGTGCTAAACCATTAACAGGAGTTTAAAACTACTGTCCAGTTGCTGATCCTGCAATAAAGTGCCCTACAGGGAGGATGGGAGCTCTTTATTTTTGCCTTCCTCAACCACAACATGACATTCCCATTATTTTCTATAGAATGGTGGATCTGCATTTATCTCTCCAAGGCTGAGTTATGTGAGTAAATGGTTTTATGGAATGTTTCTTCTGTAGGGTTTGAACTAGAAGGGAATCTGGCTTTCCTTCCCACTGCAATTTTACTTCCCTAGTGGTTACAAGGATGAAAATAGGTTTGTCCCTCTGTTTGCAATTTCTGTGTGTTTGGATTAAAATTCAGGGTTGTTCAAGGATGGGAACCTCTGAGAATCCCCTTGGAGCCCTCCAAGGCCTATGGCACAGACTGTGGCTCCAAATCTCAGCAGCTGAAAGTGGGCAGAGCTAAAATCAATGTCACTGTCCAGTTGGGGTCCTAAATGAGAGTTCTTGGATACCTACTGGAGCTCAGCCTTTTTGTGTCTTGAAAACTGTTGTAGTTTTTTTTGTTTGTTTTTTTTTTTTTTGAGAAAATATTGTCAACCTGTCTCTTTAATGACTACTACCACAGGTTTAAAAGGTGGCAGGAAAATAATTCACAGAGATCTTTTTTGGGAATAACTGGTTTTTTGATTCAAATATTAAAAGGAAGGAATGAATTTATGAGAGTGCAAATCCCCTCCTACGTCTCAGACTGTTTGGTGGCTTGGAAATCATAAGTTTATAGGTCAAATGGGACATTTCAAAGGCTCTCAACCAGAACATCTTGCTTCTTTGGAAGATTTTCTAATGAAAGCAAAGGAACAGTGGAAGTGGAGAGGACATTTCAAGCCAAAAAGTCCATGCTCTAATGGGCTGAGAGTCATTTGTTCTGTATGCTCATTTATACCCACTGTGAACCTTCTAGAGAAAAAAATGAAGCCTCTTTGTTTAAAACGGTGTGCCATGAAACATTTTGACTTTTTTTCCAGTCAGGCGATAGCACTCTGAATTTCCAAAAAGTTTTTCTGATCCTAAAGTGCATTTCTTCACAAGTAACTCACTTTTTCTTAAACAAGCAGAATGCATCCAAAATTAAAACACCTGATGTTCCTGTCTCAGTGTTTATAAATATGATAATATGTGTGATATTCTGATTAAACACCTTATTTTGTGTTCTGACTTCAGCCTACTGAGGTAGCTTTGAGTCCAGAGGCCCAGGACTCTTCATCCTTTGTATGTTGACCTTAACTTTTCCATCTAAAAGGCAGAGCAAGAAAGGGACATGTGGCCCCAAAATCCTCCTATGTCTACGTGTAGTAACAGCAGCAAATTCCAAAGCCAAAGTAGCTGATGTGAGGCAGTTTTAGTATTTTTTTTTTTTACAAAACCTGTTTTCTGCTGTACCTCTCTTGGTGCTTTTATAAGATCTCACAAAGACCTCTGGATTTTTCAAAATACTGCATCCAGGATCCTGTTCTTTGGCTTTCAGTCTGCCATCAAATCTTGTGGTGTTATTTCTGTTACATTGACAGGAAAGGAATTTTAATACAGTGTATTTACTTTATCTGCTTGTCTTTACAAATCACTCTGCAATCCCAGGGTTTGGTATGAGACAGAGAGAGAGAGAAAGAGCAAGAAGTAGTATTTATAGTAAAACATGGGTAGTCAATAGCATGTGGGAAAACAACTGAATCTGAAAATGGTCCCAAAGGTAATTTGCAAATCTGCTGAAATCCCGAACAAGCTTTGATTTAACCGAAGCTTGAAATGGCTTTTATTTACTGTCTATTGTGGAATAAATGACATCTCATAAACAGGCTTTATCCATTACCACAGAATGGCGATCACTGTGTTAGGGACATTTTATCCTCTTGATATAAAACAAGATATGCTATAGTGTGTTATTACAAATAGAAAAATCAATGCTGAGACACACACCTCTGAAATTTCATTTTTGCGGAACCCCATTTTCAAAAAATGTATTCTCTAATAAAAACGTCTCCATAACCAGGGGGATTTACAAAACACTGAGCAACAAAGAACAATAACAAACAATGAATAAAGTGGCTCCATCCTGAGTCTTTTTGCTGTACATTAGTCACACACTTGCATACATTTCTGAGCGCTGAGCAAAGCTCCCACTAGGCAGGGAAGCAAACCAGCTGAATTACCTTCACTTTTAAGCGCTTTATGGAGAACACACACTGCATGCCAAGTTGTGCTGGAGAGGAAAACTTTGTGGTGAAAAGAGCCTGATGCAGGGATGGAGCCATCCAAAGGAAGACTTCCCTTATTTTATCCAAAGTCTGGACCAAAAAGCTAGCTAAAAACTGGGGTTTTTTGGCTGAGACTGGCTTTGGCAGTTACCTTTCACTCACAACAGGTCTGATATATTTGCCCCTCTTCACTGTTCATTACTTAATGCTGATTCATCAGACTCTGTTTATTTGATAAATTTTCACCTGAAAAATGCCTGAAAACAGATTTTCTCCAGTCAGTTATGAATTTTTCAGAGTGTCCACTCCCACTGCACATAATTGACCCCCCAAACATGATACTGTAACTGGAGTTTGACTGGGTGCCTGCAAGACTAAAATTACATCAAGTAGTGAATGGCAAATAACAAACAGTGATTGCATTGATCTTTTTCTTTTTTTTCCTAATGCACGATTATTTGTCGCTGGAATTTATGATTCTTCTGAGATTTTGAGACTCATCAATCAACTGAAACGGGGAGAGAGACTTCCCCAATACCTTAGTATATGAGCTGTAAATGATTGTGAAGTGACTTCCCTGAACACTCCTGAAAATGCAGATAAATTGCTTTTGAATTATTCAGTTGCCAGAAATCAAGACCAGATAGCCACCTTTGGTGGGTCAACAGTGTCCCAGGGATGTGAAGATGAGTAAAGAAAGAGGGCCCCTACTCCTTCAGCAGCAGCAATCCCATGGAAATTCACATTTCCCACAGAAAGGGAAGAGTCATTGACAAACTCAACTGGCATTCCCACCCTTTTAAATCAAGGAATAGATACTTCCAAAAAGGGATTTCTGATGTTTTTTATAGCCTGACCTGGGCATTGCTTCAGTATAATTTAGTTCACATAGATTGGTCTCGCATTTATTTCTAATGCTCTCTGTCTAAAATTATCCCATTATATTAGCATTAATGTCCATGGATGAGCACATGCAATGAGTAGCTGGGTTTTCACAGACTCTGGAAAAGCAGATGTCAAAGACCAGATATATGGCTCGCTCCTCCTCAGGCAGATAAGTGAATTTATTAGGATGACTTGCAAAGTACTGTGATCCTTAATGTAAGCAATCGTGATGAGGTCACATTTACATTGAAAATGATCTCATAGCCCCTAGGGCTTGCCAGCCAGCACTGGGAAATAATCCTTGCCTCTTGCTGTGAGAAATGGGATTTTTGAGGCTGGAAAAGCCCCCTAAGATCACGGGCTCCAACTGTCCCCCAGCACTGCCAAGGCCAGCAGTGACCCATGTCCCCAAGTGCCACAGCTGGGGAAGCCACACCTGGGGAAGTCGCAATGGGTGCTGCCTTGGGAAGCTTCATGAGCAGCTGGAGTGGTGATTCTGCTCTGAAACAGAACCTCCACAGAGGTTTCAAGGGAAACCTCTTTCATCAGGCTTTCACTCTGGTGCAGACAAAAATTTGCCGAGGCCCAAGGCTGGCTGCAATTCCCTGTGGGAAACACCACCTCTGAGAATGCAATCAAGTGGAGGTTTGCCTACTGCAGACACAAATAGGAGCATGTGGAATGCTTTCAGGATGCAATTAAGAGCATTTCCTTGGACTAGAGAGATCCCTTCACTCTGTTTCTTTGTTTCCTGTGTCATGTGCTGGCCCTCCTGTGCCAAGAGTTAAAACAAGGACAGCATTCTCAGTTACTTCAGTAAAACTATGGTCTAGCTCCTAAAATGATATATTTCAAATATAAAAAATGGAAGAAAAGTAAAGATATGAGATCAGCAGTGGCTTCTCAAAACGTGGTCAGAGTGGGGAATTACAGCTTTCCTGCCTTGTGGAAGGAGATGAGACTTGAGGCTGAGGGTTGCAATAATGAAAATAAATATCATGCATTTGTTATAAATGCTATAAATGCAATTTCTGGCCAGACCCTCACAAGCAGCTGCTTTGGTGCAGATTTGAAAGACTTTTTCATTGTTATCACTGCATTAAAAAATGTGCAATTGTTCATAGTTTGAGTTTCTCCAGTTCCAAGGATTTACCAACTGGCTGTGTTAGGCTGGTTAGTGACAAATGTTATTTGCACCTGGACACCTCCAACCTCTGCATCTGTTCACAGCAATTCAGGTGATATGGTGGGTGTTTCAGGTGCACAAAACCAAGACACTTCATGTCACTAAAGTGATGGAAAGAATATGGAAAAATCTGATTTTTCCCTTGCCATTCCATTGGTTGAATCTACATGTCCCAGCACTCACAGCCACAGACAGTCAGACTCATGAGGACTCCTGTAAAAGGAGTCCAAAACTTTATGGAATTCAGTGAGGACACAGACCAGGATTGATGAAGCTGATTTGACAGGCTGCAGTATTGCCAGTCTACAAATGTTTAGCCACATCCATGGTGATTCAGTGGAATAAACTCCTTTCTTAGGCAGAATTACAGAGTCTGGTTTTCACCTTTCCTGCCATGTGGCTCAGGAGATGCTCATCCCTCTGTGTGCATCTCCTTTTGGAGCTCCTTTCAGGGGGAATACCCTCAAAGCAAGGTGGTACGGAAGGGAATGTCAGTCTGCTCTCTCAAGAACAAGGGGAAACAGTCTCGAGTTATGTGAGGAAAGGTTTAGATTGGATATCAGGAAAGATTTCTTCACTGAGAGGGTGGTTGGGTGATGAACAGGCTGCCCAGGAAGTCCCCATCCCTGGAAGACTTAAAAGCCATGTGGATGTGGCACCTGGGGACATGGGTCAGTGGTGGCCTTTGCAGGGCTGGGGTAATGGCTGGACTTGATCTCAGAAGGCTTTTCCAGCCTAAATGATTCTGTGATTCTATGAAAAACTCTTTGGTTTGTGGGCTGATGGAGGAAACAAAATACTGTCTCATTGTCCTCATCTCTGCCCTTGTTTTACCTCCTCTCAGTCTGGCTCCCTGAACTCTAAAGGCATTTTTTTCCATGTGATGCTCATGAACAATCTGGGACATGTTTTCACCCAGCACTGACCCCTTGCCAGGACTGGCCAGACCACAGTGAGTCCAAATGAGATGCAGATCTGCAGATTGCATCTCTTGCTGGAGACCCTCATGCACATGGATCAGGCTGCCTCCTCAGGTGGGGATGAGCCCTGCTCACACAGAGTATTTAAGGAGTCAATGCCTAATGAAAACTTTGAAAGACAGTCTACCTTTAGAAACAGTTCTGCTTGTACCTCCAATGTACAACATTGCTCTTTATTTCTTCTCTATCACAGAGGACATTTGCATAAAAATAGGATTGTTGTTTTAAAACATTCATCTGTTCTTACTTATTGTTGATTGTTTGGAAACTTAATGCCAATGGAGTCTCAGGCCAGTTGTTATATGGGAAATAAATGGGTCAGGGGTGGGAAGAGGAGGCGTGGAGGAATGTAGTGGTTGAGTTTTTATTTTCCTGCCAGATTGTTCATGTAGCTTGTACTGAGGGAACATGTCAGAAGGAGACAAGGAAAGAGTCCAGCAAGTTTGGATCTTTTCCCTTCATTGGGTGCCTACACACAGGCCTGATAACACACTACACACAAAATCTCTGCTGGTCCCAAAACCTTTCTCTAGTGGTGGCTGGAACCAAACCAATAAGGGAGGATATAAGAGAAAGATAGGCATGTTGAGTTACTTATCCTGCATTTTTTTGCAATACCTTTGTGGACTGAGAGAAACAGTCTGTATCAAGGAATTTCCCAGAGGAGTTTTGTGGGATGTTGGGAACCACAGTGCAGGGTTGGGCAGAGAAGACAGCTTTTTTCTTTAACCAGTCTTCTTCTCCAAGAAGGCTCTTTATTAAAGGTCAGATTTACCAAATACTGAAAGCAGACAAAAAGCCCACAGACAATTCAAGTATCCAATGTTAAAAGAAGATTGAAGTTACTCTGGCCTTGGAAAGATTTGTCTTTGGTCTAAAAATCTAGCTCAAAATAAATTGAAACAGCAAACTCAAGTCACCCCTCGTGTCAGTTTTGTGTTTAAGCTTAGTGAAGGTTTTGAGCAAAAAAACTCATTGTGGATCTTACAGGACAGGTTTGCCTCAAGACATATAAAATCCTCCCATTCTGACCCAAAGAGGAACAGTGAGCAGCAGCCAAGAGACCCTTGTGGTCAAGGAATATATGCAGAATTCCTTGGCAGTAAAGATGGAAGGGACAACAGCATTTAATTACAGACTATAAGCTCTCATTCTAGTATAGGGAAAGCCAATTATGTGGAGGTCATTTAGAATTTCCCTGTGAAACATCAAATTTTTGGCTTGCAAACTGTGACATGACATGAGATGGCTTGGAGCTTTATTTATGACTCGCTGTTCACCTCAGTGCCTGCGTAAACTTCAGGAAAGTATCTGCTGCAAAATGTTGAGTTCCTCCTCAGAAAGAGGACATTAGGCTTCAGAGTTAGCACTCATTTGAGATAACTGGTATGGGGGAGTTGGAGAGGTGCAGTTTCCTCACTGCTTCATAGATGTAGCTTCAGTTTTTTTAGGATTTTTTTCATGACCATGCACTCATCAGATAACTCATCCAGGAGTGAAGGAATCAGGATGAAAGTGTCCTGTCCACTCTCCCAGCTAGCTGTGATCCAAACTGGAGCCAGAGCTCACACAGGCACCAGGTCCAAATGTAATAATAATCAGAAGAACATTGCTTCAGTACAATATTATGTGTTATATTGCAGTTATGGGTAAGCCGAGGACAAACCAGCTTTGCATTTTTGATAGTCCATAAGGAAGGGGATGAGTAGGAACAGTGTGGATGATTAGGAAGTGTATCCAGTTACACACCCAAAATTCTTCATCCTATCCAGGGCACTCTCTAATGGTGCACCTGAATGGGTATAAACACTAATTAACTGATGAAATGCACTTACAACTTCCTTCAGTGAGTGTCTATGGCAAGCTTAGTTTCCAGTCAGCTTTGTCAGGAAGAGAAATGAAAGACATTTGGTTTCATCACTGATTGCCTCAGCTGTCTCACCTTTAGTGCAGTGGTGACAAGCGTCCTTCCCACTGCCTGGCTGGATGTTGCACAGCTCACTTTTTTAAAGCTGTTTACCACAGAAAAATGTTTAAGTAGGATTCAGATATCCCTCGGCAAAGAGAAAGAGGAAAGGAAAAGATGAAGGAAAAAAAAAGGCCTTTCAAAATATAAAACAGGAGTTGCTGCAGGCAAAGATGCCTTTGAGCAGTCTCAAGCTAAGACTTTCCATTTCCATGTAAAAATGTCTGTCGAAAGGGCAAGCTACATTTACAATGAGCAAAGTTTTATAGCTTACACAGGCATGAGCACCTGCTAGGAAGATGGGGAAAAGATTCAATTTACCTTTGGGTTGCAATGCTCAGATTCCCATTTAAAAGTCTAAGACCCCTGATTATTTATTGATGTCTTTCTCTTCATAGCTGTCTGCATCTTTACCAGCTTGCAAGATGCAACAGTGTGGCCTAAAGGATTTTTTGAATTAAGTTCTTTCAAGTCATTTTTCCCCTTCAGGCATTTAGCCAATGATGCTGAAGTTTGAAAGGTCTCCTCTGTATTTGGAGGGGTGATATATTAATATATTTATTAGCCAACAGTCAAATTAACTGTGCCTGAGCTGTCCTTAAACACTAGGTTATGACTGGGTTACTGCATTTTCTGCTTTATTTCATTTACAGGATGAAGGGAAGGCAGCATCAGTGGGAGTGATGTTCTAAAGCAACCCACATTTTACAGTGGATATGTTCCAAGCTCCCATAAGGCACAGGCAGACAAAATTTAACAGCAAAATCTCTATCCACATTCCCTTCCCCTCTCAGAAAGCATAAAAGTGGCAGCTTGTACATTTAACTTACAGGAGGCAAGGACACTTTTACTGAAGACATCTAGAAAGACATTACAAGGCACCTCTGGCAATGAAATGAGTATTTTCTTATTTCAGCAAGAAGAATAGAAACTCTGGTTCTTCTTTTTTCATGATAATAAAAGAAAAAAAAAAAAAAAACAAACACGTATTGCAATTAATTTTGATGCTTGTAGCACCCTGGAAAATCAAACCACTTGTGCTGGGTAAAAACAGAGAAGCAAACACTGACTCAAGGGGGAGTTTATTTGCTTATTTTAGTTTTCTGAGGAAAAAGAAAGAGCAGTAGTAAAGGAAATCTTACACTGGTCAAAGAGCAAGCATGTCTGCTCCACCCTCCAGTATCTACTGTTAGTTAACAAAGGTGATATTAACAACCCTAAATTACTAGAAACAGGGTTGGACCAGAAAATTATACAGGTAAGCAGGACCCAACTCAGCAAGTTAACCCAGGGGGAGAATCATTAAGGGATTGCATTCACCAAACTAGGGATTTTATTAAGCAAGGTGCTAGAGGAGACAGTGGCATGGCCATGTCCAGCCATAAAACACGATCATCCTCCAAGAGCAGAGGAAGAGGCCCTGGTGGCTGCCAGGAGCTGCTGAGGGCCCGCACTCAGCTGGAGATGGATCCTCATCCCTTCACCACTGCCCTTTCCTGGCGTGCTGGGGACACACTGGGACCCTCCAGAGATCAGGGCCTTCAGTGACCTTCAGGAAAGGGAGGAAATCCTCAGCCACAAAGCCCCAAAGCTGAGTGGTGCTTGGGATCTACACTTGCTGGGGCCTGGACGTGTCTGGCCCTCAGCAGCCAGCGTAGGACCAGGCCCGTCTCAAAATGAGGAACGGGCTGGCACTGTCAGCATTAATCACTGGGCTCAAAGGGCTTTTTATCCTGGAACTCACCTCACCTAAATTTCTCTGCCCTGGGCTGCCTTAAATGCCCTTTTAGTCAGTGGAAAGGGGACCTCAGGGCATGACTCTGACCTGTCCTGGCCACCCTGAGGGAGTGAATCACTGCCGTGCCATGCCTGTCCTTCCCTGGACTAAAGATAATTTGTGGATAACACCTCGGGCGTCTCCTGCTCCTGAAGTCACAGCAGGACAGCAGTGAGCCTCACCAGAGGTGAAAATGGGAATTTCTGGGAGGGGATTGGTTTTACAGAGGCTCATGGGACTCTGGGGATGGCACAAATGTAGGGCAGGAAATTTACCCCGGTGATCTTCTGGTCTGGAGAGGGCTGTGAACCAGTGCCTTGCAGGTTCACCTTCCCCCTTGCTAAGGCAAAACCTCTCCAGCTCTGCTCCACGTAATCTTTTTTTGGTAACAGCAAGCAAACCACAGGTGTTTTGATCAACATTTAATGGAGATGTGCCTGGGTTTTCCATATGCGAAGACATCTCTGGAGTTACAAGGCTTCAGATGAGTTCTCTAGGGGGGGAACCTTGCTCAGCTGTGATAATCCAGCATGTCTGGGGCTTCCTGAATCACAGAATCCCAGGATGGCATGAGTTGGCAGGGACCTGAAGTTCATCTCATGCAACGCCTGCCACAGGCAGGGACACTTTCCACTAAACCAAGCTGCTCAGAGCCCCATCCAGCCTGGCCTTGGACATGGACACTCCTGACAGTGATTGAATATTGCTGCCAAAGCTGACAAATAACACTCTGGGACAGGATATTTGCGATACAGATTGTGAAATTAAGTAACTGTCCAATCCATTTATCAGCACACTCACAATTACAAAATAAGAGAAGAAATAATAGTTATTGCAGAGAAATTGATTATCACCATGCACACCATTGTGGTAAATCACAAACCAGGAAAGGTGGCAGATTATTGTTGCAATTTGTTTATTGGTGAAACAAATTGGGAATTTCTGGGAGGAGATTGGTGTTTTACAGAGGGCTCATGGGGCTCTGGAGGTGGCACAAATGTAGGACAGGAAATTTACCCTGGTGATCTTCTGGTCTGCTCTGTGGACCATAGAGATCCAGACATGGAATTCTGGGCACATTCAAGGACTTTGGAGCAGCTGTCCCAGAGGCACCAGCAGAGGCAGATGTGCCACATGCTTGAATCTGTGTTGGCAGGAGTGATTTTCAAAGGAGGTTTCTACACACATGATGGATCCCAGACCCCTCCAATGCCATTGGCTCCTTTCTTCCCTGGATGGGAGTTAATAGGTATCTGCATTAATGTAAGGACCTTTTTACTGGGTTTCGTTTCACTTCTCTTTAACCACCACAAGAGCAAAACCCAGAAGAACTGTTCAGAGAAGAGTGACTACATTTAGAAAAGTGAAACACATACCATTACATGGGGTGCACTAAACCCAGTTAATTAGTAAAATGATGTCATGGACACTAATATTAATAGTGCATACACAACTTAGGTTGTTCTCCTACAGATCATTTCAAAGAGGCATTCACAATTTCACCTGAGTCCAAACGTCCTTCTAAGACATTTATATTGCAGATATGTCTGTATCTAAACACACATTTCACTTGAAAATAGGTCCCAGAGCCGACTGTAAAGACCTCATCTTTATGTATACATAAAAACCACATTAATGCATCTCAGTTATGAGAAGTTCATATCATAAAAGTGGGCTCTGAAAAAAAAATGAAGCCCCCATCTGATTTGAAGAATGCATATATGTCAGGGGTTTATGGAAGACATCCCCAGTGCATTTCTGAAGCACAGACTTAACTATTGACTGCATGAAATACTTTGTGGTCGGGGATATTTTTGGCAGGTATTTTTCCTGGAGGAGTTCTTACTCCTTTTTAAAATCCACCTGTGCCAAGCGGGAGAAATGTGGAAAATCTGGTGTTAGAGAGTGTGTGATTCAGCTGGATTTTGGCTGCTTTGTTTTCTCTGAATGAAAGCACCAGGTTTATTCACCAGATTAAAACCCCTTAAACGGTTCCATTTTCCTGCCCTCGTGATCATTGCTATTGATTACTGTGTGTTCTTGAATCTATTTTGTACAGCCCTTGTTTAATATTTAAGAGACATAAGGAGCAGCATGTTGTAATATTTAAGAGGTTAACTTATTGCAGAGAGATAAAGAAAAGGCATGGCTCCAAATGAGGTGGAAATTCGGTCCATTTTATTGATGTGCTGCAATATACATTTAGGGATATACACTGCACTGTAATATAGATCTTAAAAAAAAAGGTAAAATATTGGTGATATCTGAGGCCTTTCATCTTTAGCAGAGGCAGTGCCAAGGTGCTCAGCACCTGCCTGAGAGTGTAGTGGCAATCACACCATATATGTCAGTCTGTGAGTGTTACAGACACATCTTGCTGCACTAAAGTACCACATTTTCCATGGTTACATGTCTGACTCAGGGTCTGGGGTGAAAGATTTTCACAGCAAATAATGTGTCCTGCTTTGGTACTGGCTGTGCAACAGTTTGTTTTGCACCATCCTAACCTGCATCTGCAGGTAAGAAAACCACAACTGCCAGCAGGTACTTTTATTTCACATGGCTAAAAAAGCTTTGCATACCTTTAGGAGAGGTGCCAGAGCTGAAAGAATGATTTTGATGCTCAAAATAGCAGCATTTTTTCCATGTTGATTCAGGGTCCATAAATGTGATTCTTAGCAAGGCTTGGGCATAGAAACATAGAATCACAGAATGGTTTGAGTTGGAAGGGATCTTGTTCCTCCCCCCTGCCATGGACAGCATTCCTATTATTCTAACACCATGAGTTTTGTTTTATTTAGAGATTGCTAAAGCAGAAGGCCTGAAACCTGCAGAAGAAGAGTGAAGTCCAGGTTTTTTAGGCCTTGGAACTTCTGACTTAAGGAGAAGCAATTATGATTTCCAAGAGGAAATTAAAAAAATCCTACCCAGGGAAAAAAAGGAAGAAATAATACAGAATAATAATACAGAATAATCTACAAAGTCTATAGATTCTCCCAGGTCCATAAGTTGTCACATAATGATTTTTTGTTTGAAGGCCAGAATAATTTAAACTCATAAAAGCACAGAATTGTTTGGGTTGGAAATGACACCTCCCACTGTCCCAGGCTGCTCCCAGCCCCATCCAGCCTGGCCTTGGACACTGCCAGGGATCCAGGGGCAGCCACAGCTGCTCTGGGCACCCTGGGCCAGGGCCTGCCCACCCTCCCAGCCAGCAATTCCTAATTCCCAATGTGCCAAAATCTGTGCCTGCCCTCTGGCAGTGGGAGCCATTGCCTGGGTGCTGTCCCTGCCTGCCTTGTCCCCAGGGGCTGTGCAGCTCTCCTGGAGCCCCTGGAGGCCCTGGCAGGGGCTCTGAGGTGTCCCTGGAGCTTCTCTGGTGCAGCTGAACAGCCCCAGCTGTGCCAGGCTGGCTCCAGAGTAGAGGGGCTCCAGCCCTGGCAGCAGCTCCGTGGCCTCCTCTGCACTGGCTGCAGCAGCTCCAGCTCCTTGTGCTGCTGGAGCCAGGGCTGGGGCAGCTCTGCAGGTGGGCTCTCACCTGAGCCCAGGGGCACAGGGGCAGGATCCCCCTGCCCTGCTGCCCACGCTGGGGATCAGCCCAGGGCAGGGGGTTCAGGGAGCCAGAGACATGCTGAGCTTCTTTTCCAGATTCCTCAAGGCATGGGAGAAGCAAATTTGATGAATCAGCTGGTGTCTACATGCCTGCAGCATCTGTTTGTGTACAGAAATGTTCAGTACATTGGCAAATGGTACTTGACATTTTCAACCTATTTTAGATGCAGTGGGGTTTAGCAGTCCCTCTGTGGGCTGTTCTTGCCCTCCATCACTGGAGTGGGGGAGCTGGCTGATACATTTATTCACGTTACTCCTTGGGAATTTAGGGAAAGTGATGACTGTTGTTTGACAGAAAAGGAGCCAAGTAGCTTGAGGACAGATTTTAAATGGTATTTAAGAGACTTGCTTAGTTTTCCATTGAACTCAGAGGTAATTAGGCGCCTCAGATTTAAGAAATCTGGTCCTTGGTGGCTTGAGTGAGGTCTGCTTTAATACTGGGAACTATACTTCTATTTCCCAAGGATAAAGCAGGTGCTTCAACCATGGGATGGGCTGTTCCATTCCTTGACTGCGTTGTGCAGGTATATATGACCGATTTTAATGAGATTTTGTCCCTTTTTTGGACTGGAGTATGTTAAACATCAGTAGAAATAAGCAGGTGTCCTGCTCCAGTGCCTGGTACTGGGCACCAGCTTTCACAACAGATTGATTAACTCTTTTTACCTCATATATTTCCTGGCAAAACATTGTAAGACTCTCAGGTTGCTGTGGAGTGATGTCAGGTAATTAGTATGTGATTAAGAGTAATAAATGCCTAAATGTAGCCAAGTTTATAACATGACATTTTCTTGCTTATGTTGAGAATTGTAAAATTATCAGGAATAGAAATAAAAAAGATGTGTAAATTTCTGGAGGCTGCAGTGAACCCAATATCTTCACAACAGCTATTGTACAGAAGCTCCTGTGGGTTGGTGTAAGGTTGTACACCATGGGTGCATCAAATTCTGGGGAAAATGGCAGAGAAGAATAAATCTGTGTAGAGATTTTTCACCTAGGGGTCTGATCTGTGGGTGAGGTTTGCAGCTGTGGTGGCAGCCAGCAATGCCTGGTGCCTGCAGTGGGTGCTGGATGGAGCTGTTGGGCGCAGCTGAAGCAGGAGGCGGCCCTGGAGAGACCTCACCACGCCCCAGGTCACCATCCATCCTCACACACAGCTCCCAGGGATGTTGCACAATCCCAGGAAAGGAGTGGAAGGCGGGAAATCACTCTAACTTTTCTTTTCAAGCCCCCAAACCACCATCTCCTCTGTCAAATCACCACAGTCCGCTGGGTGAGCGGTGCGGTGAGTGCAGCCAGACTCCGCGTCATCCAGGGACAGCCGGTGTCCCACAGGAGCAGAAGAGAGCTGCAGTTAAGCTCGAGCAGTGCCTGGTGAGTTATAACCACTCCTTGTGGCTGCAGGATCACTGGTAAGACCAAAAGTCCATCTGATGAAATGCTGTAGTGCCACACCTTCCTTCCTTGGGTAACACCAGCCAGGACCACAACATCACCTTGTGGGGATGTGCTGATGTTTCCATGGTGTATGGGGAGGGTTCTACAAATGCTCTCCTTGCTGGACTCAACCCACACAACCCAGGCCAGCACAGATTTCCAGACATTTCTCTACAGCCAAGCCCCAGTATGGATTGTGCCATTCCCACTCCTAAGCAAGGATAGGGGTAGGTTTGGTGACTCGAGTTGCTTCCTCCCTCTTCCACAGATGAAAAACAAAAACCTCTCGAGCACTTTAATGAAACAGTTTGTCCTTATTAGGTTGAAAATAGAAATGCACCTTTCCCCCACTGGAGACGTAACCGGAATGGCACAAGGCTGTGGAGTTTTATTATCTTGGTCTAGCTTAAAATACTAAGAGGCGCTTCTTTAAGAAAGTTTAAGAGAAGTTCTATAAACCATGTCTATATATAATCCCTTTTGTAAGCATCTAGGAAACTGCAGGATGGAAAGGTTGCCTGCCAGACCTCAGAAAGCAAATACTAATTCAGCAGTCTAGTCACTCTGTCAAACATTTAGTGTATCAGGGTTGATTGTTCCCTGGTAGGTATAGCTCTGGTATATCCGCCAGGCCTTTTGTCATGTTAACTGCAACCGATCAATGGATTGAGGTCAGGACTTCTGATGTAGGTGCAAGCTTAGAGGGAAAAAAGTCTCAAAGATTCATTTTTTCTCGTCTGGTAGCACTCCGGTCACTTATTTTTTCTCAGTTAGCCTCTGCTGCTCTAAAGTGGATATTGATCAGTGCTTTAATGCAAACCTGTCAAATTAATTTTGCAGAGCTGGGATATGACTGGCCTAAAATTGCTTCTGCATCTGTTCTCTGCAGCAAGCCTATGAATTTTAATCATGACCAGAATGGGCTGTTGGCTTTTTTTGTTAGAAACTTGAATAGGAAAGGTTTAAACTGTAAATGCCATGAAATGATGCTGTTTTGTTCTTTTCAGAAACTCATGTGGCTGAGGTCAAAGAAATTATTATGTCTGTGCATTCTTGTCAGGTGCTCGGGGAGCTGTGCAGGGTTTTCTTCTTTTGCAAAGCAAAGCAAAGGTATGTACTGAGCTTGTTAAACATTCTCAGGCCAATGAGGGAACAGCAGGCTTGGTGTCTCCTGCAATGCCAGATACATTAGTATTAATGTACAATTTCCTCCCCAGCCCCCACTCTATGATCTGATTATTCCTGATAACTTTATCTCGCAGGATGGAGAGGGAGGCAAACTGGGAGAACAGCATCTATTTCTTTAGTACAAATTAAAAAAAAATAAATTCAGAGCATCCCACACACTCGCACAAGGTGAGTGTGACTGTCCCTGGAGTAGCAATTCTATGGACTGGGGGAAATGCAGATGGTTACAGAAGTTTTTCTTCATCATGCAGAACAGGAGATTCTTCTTCTCTTCATCAATCAAGACAGAGTGTACAGGGCTCTGTTGTGATGTCAACGCCATGCAAAGTAAATAATGAATTTTAAGCTTTGCTCTGCACAGGCGAGACTTGTTCATAGGAAAAAAAAAAAAGGCATGTCAAGTTTAATCTGCTCTAGAAAACCTGCAATCAGGCAGGACTCATCCTTCACAGCCCAAACAGTGACATTGACCATAACAGCTTGATTTTGTGCTGGCTCTTTCTCCAGGTGATTTGAAAACATTCAGAGTATTAATTATTAAGTGCTGCTTGATCCCTGAGAGGTGGTGGAGAATTTGAAACTGATTTTGGCACTGGAAAAGCTGACACTTGAGGCGGGAGTTGGGGCAAGCCCTCTTCCTGTGGTGCTGGAGCAGCCTGGGAGCGCTCCCAAGGGCAGGTCCTGGGTCTGAGCTGGAGGAATAGCATCAGCTGGCTCATGTCTGAGACCTTACACCTCTCCAGCTATTTCAGAAGACAATTTATAACTACTGCCAGCAGTGTCAGCCAACAGAAAGATCTATGCTTTTCCCTGGTGAAATAACTGGCAAAACCTGTATTAGCTACAGCGGTGCAGAACTGGAGGGAAAGGGCTGGTCTGCGAAACTCCTGGCTTCATCTCCTGCTCCATCCAGCTGCTCCCTGGTGTCCACCTGTACCTGAAACCTTGCAGCCTGCAAGGGTTTGATGGTGGCCAGGTCCTCCACTGATGCAGTTCTCAGGAAGGATGGCTGTATGAAAGCTTTCAGCTGTTGGGGCCAATTCATCTGTTAATCCTGTGTCTTTATATTTTGTGTGAGAAAATCACCTTATACATCTAAGGTGTTTTATCTGCAGCTTGGCAACACTCCAGAGCTGCAGCCAGGCTCAAACAGGGATCTCTGAAGAACAAGGATGATGGTAGGAAAAGGCAAATACCTTTGGCATGTCCATCTGAAGGTATTTATGAATGGTCTGCAGGAGTGTGTCCTGGCATATGAGCACAGTGGGAAATGAACCAGCCACCAAAGCCACACCATTTTTGGTGTCCAGGAGATATTTCCTCATATCACCTGGCATGTCTCTGCAAATCTTTGCAGGTGGCCATGGGACATTCCTGGGTCCAAAGGTGGATGTTGTGACTAGCTGAGTCACAACTAGGTTTTGCCTCTAGAGATCTTCCTCCTCTTCTTCCTCTGTGTCACACACAGGAAACCAAGACCTTTGCTGCTGTCCAACATGCTTGGAACCAAAATTGTAGGTGAGTTGGATGAGCAGGCTGTACCCCATGAGATGGTCAGGAAGAACAAGTATAATTGTCCCCTTTGGCATCATTAAAGGAATTAATAGTACCATTAATTCTGCAGAAGAGGATAGTCCATTTCAAACTAAATGCAATTAGGTTTGCGTGGTGCCTATTTTAACGTTAACTCCACAAGAACAAAATAAGGAGTTTACATGCACTGATTTATAAAACAATTTTTTTCTTGCTATTTTTCATTGAGAGGATGTTGAGGCTCTGACACAGGTTCCCCAGAGCAGCTGTGGCTGTCCCTGGATCCCTGGGAGTGTCCAAGGCCAGGCTGGATCAACCTGGGGCTTGGAGCAACCTGGGATAGTGGAAGATGTCCCTGCCATGGCAGGGGGATAAATGGGAAGGGCTTTAAGGTCCTTTCCAACACAAACCATCCTGTGGTTCTGTGATTCTCTGCTGGAACTTTAGCTGTGACAACACCAGCGCTGCTTCTCAGCTATGTGACTCACATGAAACACCTAAATGTTGCCTAAACTTTGACTTCAAGTCTAGTTTGGAGGTCTCCAAAGGCGAGCCCTCACTGAGCCACAGAGAGGAAAAGGTGGATGGGAGATGCCGAGGGTCTCCTGCAACTCAGTCTCACTGGGTAGCCTGCAGGGAAAACCAACTGCTTTGAATGGTGCAAACAGCTTTTTGTACATCAAAGGCTGTGATGATGTTCTGGCTCCTGCAATGTCGGTGGTAAATTTCCCACCAGCTTCCCAGGTGGTGAGATTTCGACCCCAGCCTGCAACCTGTTAAAACTAGAGACCGTGACTCACTCTCCATCTCACATCTTCCCTGTCTGTTTCACAAAATTTGAACAAATAATGGGCTTAGGGTTGTTGGCTGGTGCAAATGTCAGAGAAACTTCTGTTCAGGTCAAACCCAAGGAAATTTTTTCCTAAGTATTTTGGTTAAGTGTAAGACAATAAAAGTTTTAGGTCAAGACAAGAATATTTGAGTCAACTCAAAATGAGTTGTTTATTTCAGAAGATATTTAATGTCTATGAAGTCTTCGGGGTTTTCGTAAGAGACTAAAAATGTGGTTTTAGAATGAAAAATGAAAAATGAAATAGCTTTTCCAAATAGATTGTTTGGGCTATTTTTTATTTTGTCTCTACCTGTGGTGCAGTTTTTTCCTGACATCATGAATAATTTTGGACCTTTCAGTAAAATTATTTTTTGTCAACTATGTCTACTCCAGCTATAGATTTGAGTTATTTCCAAGCAACAAAAGTTCATTTTTTCAGTCCTGGAAGATGAAACTTCATTCTTCTGGCAGCTTCAGCAAGAGAAGACTTTAAAAAGGCAGTTGGTGGGAATTGCTTAACTTTTTTTGTTTGTTTGCTTGATCTCAAAGGAGTCTGTTGGGATTTACTCTAACAAAGGGTTCGACAGGCTACATTTCTTTTGGGAAACAAATTTGCAATTCTATAATACATGTTTTTTTAAAGTCCTCTGCCCTTGGCTTGTATCTTGATCTTCCCCATTTGCACACCTCCGTGAGCTTCTACTGCTGGGTTACACACTGAACCTTGGAAATTCCCTGTTTCTTGAGTCAAACATCACACATGCAGAGCCTGAGCACTTTGGTATTTTCAGTGCTGCTATCAGAAGTCACAGAAACAAAGAGCTTTTCCCCAAGCTGACAGAGGCCAGAAGTGATTTAACCACCCAGAGGTGCCAGACTACTCCAGAGGAGAGAAGGGTTGTGTTGCAGAGAGAAATGGAGTCGTTAGAAGATGTCACTGTGGGCCTTAAAAACTGATCTTAAACTACCAGGGTTAAGGCAGTCACCAAAGACAACCTTATTTTTATGCTTAAAAGTCATTTTGCTGTAGGATAGGAAAGATGTTAGGGAAGCAGATGCTGCTTCCCAGTCAGATGTAACTTTTGTGTAGCTGGAGGAGACTTTAAGAGAAACTGCAAATTATTTCTTCAGTAAGAGCCCTGCTCTGTTCTGTGGACAAAAAGAAAGGTGTGTGAAGTTCTCTGCAAGCAAGCACAAAGTTACCCATTGCCCTTCAAACCCCAGTGATTCCACCGAGTCACAGCCCTCCAAAACGCAGCGGAGCCCAGGCGCAGTTCACGCTGCTCCCTCGCTGGCGTGCCGCATCCACGGTGGCACTGATGGATTTGGCTTCTTTAGGGGGCCAGATCCATCTATTAATTGGCATTGGGGTGGCATTGTAGGCTGTCAGCAGCCCCAGCCACCAGCTGGAAGGATATAATTGTATTGTAAACGCCAGGCGTGAGGGTGATGGATACGTGCGTCTCCGCGGTCTGACTGCTGCGATGTGCGGGGCAAGGCATCCTCTAATTCGCCACCAAGAGGGTCTCTTGCACTGAACAGCCTCTCTTAAATCAAAGTGTTCAATCCTGCTGAAGGTGGGTGCAGGGAGGGGAGAGCTGGAAGCAACAAAGTAAGGTGATAAAAAAAAAAAAATCAATAGTGCTTCCCTATAAAAGAGACCGAGCTTTGCAGAATTTGCTTCCACCTGACGGCAGAGGTGCCAATTTGGCAAATTCATTTAAGGCCAGATTGAAAACTCAGCTGATAGTCGGGGTTTGGGGGCTGCAGCAGTGTCCATTTGTGGAGATTTGGTGATTATTGCATGCAGAGCACTTTGAAGCACGTGCACTGTGAGTGACACAAATGGTGGCTCCAGCTCCCACCTGGTGTCACAGTGCTTGGCACCCTCCTGCCATGTCCCCTCTGGTGCAGGGCACTGCTGGCCATGCCACGTACTCAGCCATGCTCCTGCTGACCTTGATTTCTCCACACCCAAAGACCTGTGTTGGCCCATACTCTGCGACTCATCCCTTTGGAAAGAGGTGGGTGGTGCCACGCTGCCTCTCATGCCCAGGAGAAGCTCCTTGGGATGGTCTCTGTGCTCTTGGAGCTCCTGTAAGCCCTGCCCTGGTGGTGTTTTACCAAAAGAGGTCAGAGAGAGAGCTGTGGCCAGGCCATTGTGGGTTTTCAGTCATTAGCCCCCAATAACAGCCTTGTCTGCTGGGGAAGAGATGGATGTCTGGGGACACAGGGACCCATCAATCCCACAGCACATTCAGGCTCTCTGCATTTTGTGTCCTCTAAAGCAAAGCTACTGAAGGTCTAAGGCCATGTGAGGTCAGATCTGTGGGCATGAACTTCCATTGCCCTGCACAGGGCAAAGGGTGTGTGAAAAGTTACCAAATCACTATGGTTTTTGTTTCACTTGGGGAAACTGTTTGCAATGTATAGTTTTGCTATCAACAATTTTAACAAAAACATTTTTAAAAAATCAATTTTTTGTGTAAGTTTTACAGTGTTACTTGAACCAAAATTTTCATTCATGTGTATTTAAAGTTAGGGCTCTAGAAACCCTTTTCTGAAAGAAAATGACCTGGTTAGCTCTTTTTGATCCTTGTGTGTCCCTTCTAACTCAACATATTCTGTGATTCTAACCCTTTCCTTTCAAGTAAAAAATTCCAGTCTCTTTCAGTATTCCCTCTAGTGCACAAGGCATCCTCTTTATTCAGCCATGAATTTGCAGCTTCAGGCTTTCCTACAAGACCTGATCTTCTCCAGTGGCACACCAGAGATGTGTGTCACCACCCCACACTGAGCTGTTGGTCCCTCTGTTTTCACAGCATTTGTATGAAAGATTATTCAGCTAGTTCATTAAATAATCAGAATCTTCCAGTTCTTTCTCTCTTCATACATGAAAAAAATTAAAAAAAAAAATACTAATTACTAAGTCGAATAGAAAAAAGAGATTTCTTTGCTCTTTGAATGTATCAGTCAGATGCCACAAGAAGAGGAGTTTCAGGATCATGCAGAGCCAGCAGCACAAGTCAGAGTTCAAAGCCACTGTGTGGATCCTGGTAGCAGCAGGTGCTTATTGTGGTCTGGTATCAGGTGCACTCACAGTCGTGGTATTAATGTGGTGCTGGTCTATGACCCATCATTATACAGCTAATGACCCTGCTGCAGAATGGGATTTGTTCTTTGTGACCTGGGGAAAATGAAGGAAAGTAGTGAGGAATTCCTAAGTATTTTTTTCTTCTAGGAAAATACAGCATTTTTAATAAAGCTTCTCCTTGCGGCCCTGCTGGGAAGAAGCTGAAGAGTTTTTAATCTCCACAGAAGAAGAAGACAGAAGAATTTGCAGTATTCTCAGCTGTACTTTCCCACAGGATTATCAAATGCTGATCAAGAAACCCCAGAAATCTGATTATTGCTGCCAAAATAAGATTCAAAAATTAAAAAAAGGCGAGGATTTGGCTTTCATAGAACTTAGAATTTCATACCATTATTTTGGTTGAAAAAGACTTTTTAGACAGAGTCCAGCCACTCCCCCAGCACTGCCAAGGCCACCACGAGCCCCTGTCCCCAAGTGCCACATCCACATGGCTTCTAAAGTCCTTCAGGATGGGGACTCCATCCTTGCCCTGGGCAGCTGGGATCATGTTCAGATCACACAAGTACTTTCCTGTCTAAGGAGAGAAATTCTTTGAAGGGTTTCACCTCTCAGGTTGTGTGTGTATAAAAAAAGAAACCAAGCCTCGAGCACAGATTGTTTATTTACAGTTCTCAAATGCAGTGGAAGTCCTTAAAAGTAGGAAACCCTTCCCTGACCAATGGGCTGTCTGCTCTAACCTGTACAGAGCACAGAAAAACACCAAAAGTGGTGTGGAGAGGAGTCTGCAAACCCCAGATCTCCAGCACAGTGTTAGAGGGAAGTTCTGTCTGGGACTTGATGGGGAGCAGGTGGGGTTGGGATTTGTTAAGGTCTGGGACTATGACTGATGTTTGCCAACACAGTTTGGTATCTCCTCAAAATCCTCTTCCCTTTGCACAAGGGCTTTTAACTGCGGGGATGGAAGACTCAGCAGGAAGGCAAGAGACAGCTTAAATCTGCTCCTTGAAATCCTGAAATCACACAGAAAATCTCTTTTAGTCTTGAACACAAAGCCACCTTCCTCAGGATATTCACTGCAGAGACGGTATTTAACCAACTGCAGGTGGATAAAGCTTTGGATGTAAATATCCCTGGGACTGCAAAGGGGAGGCTGAGGGGTAAATTACCACCTTTGTAACAGGTAAAATCTCCGCCAGGCCTGGAAAGAGTTCACTTTCGCTCATGTGCCTTAGTTGCCTTGATGTTGAGACTGAATCTCAATTTGACCTCCTGAAATTGAATATTCACTTCAGCCTAGATTTGCAAAGCTGTTTGTTAATGCGCACATACAGGGCTGTTTTCTCCAGGGTTTTAAAGAAAAAACTCATTTCAATGTAAAATTCACAGGATCAAATTGAAATTTATTTTGGGAAGGTTAACATTACTGATTTTCAGGCTCAGACAATCACTTCCATGTCAGGTTGTAATTACACTGTTTTGTGCATCAGCTGCATGCATGGTATGGGGAAAAAAAAGTAAGATAATGCAGTTTCTTTCAGCTACAGAAAGGACCTTTGTACTGTCCTTCCCTTGAAATCCCCCACACTGAAAGGAAAAAAGTGATTTATTTCAATCAGTCTGACAGTATGAGCTAACACATTAATTGCATAAAGAGATTTCTCTTGCCCAAAGTTTAGTTTGATTTTTACTTGCAATTGTCTGCTAGGTGTCTGCATAGCATTTTCTTTTCCCTGCAGCAGTTTTCACTGCCATAAAAATCTTGCTTCTGTTAAATAGCAACATTAAAATATTGTAGTGCTGACCTTAATGGTTTACAACATTCAGCTAAGGAGCTCGAGTCTCTAAAATAAGAGTAAAGCACACAGTAAAAATTTATCTAAGGAGAATTAAAGCCTCAGAAGATTGAGAACCGTGGTGTAATTTCAACCCTTTTTGTACCTCCATGGGTTCCACCACGGGTATGGGTGGGAGGATTGCAGGAGCCCAGCAATTCTGGAAGTGTGAGCTAATTTCACGTGGAGCATCCCTGCTCTTGTGTGCAGAGGTGGGCTCAAAACATCCCCAAATCAGGAAGGGGCAATTCTTCCTGCTTACCTTGTCCCGGCCTACAAGGCTACGTAAGATGAAAATGGAGAAATAAATATCATAGCTTTAATGTTATTTAATATTTTATTAGGTTAAATGGACACACATTTTGTACTTTGTAAAGTACTCAGCAGGACACTAGCTATTTTTGTATAGCATTTAAAAGGTAGTACAGCAGGGCTTGTATCAAAATTTTGCTGCAAGACATTCCCAATAATCAACACGTTTGTTTCTTTTGAGGGTTTTTGTTTGTTTGTTTGTTTGTTCTTGTTTAGTTTTGGTGGGGTTTTTTTTTGTTGTTTTTTTCAAGGAGCACCAGATATAGGAAGAGAAAACAGTTTGTCATTGAACTGTACTGTCATTTTTGTTTTAGAGAGCCCCAAAAGGATGCTCACCTACCTTTTACACTAAAAGCTGACAGGAGAATCTGTTCAGCCACATGGAGCAATTTATGAAGCCTTGGAATGATCATCTAATCCAATCCCCCTGCCATGGGCAGGGACACCTTCCACCATCCCAGGTTGCTCCAAGCCCTTCCCACCTGGCCTTCCACCCTTCCAGGTATGGGACAGACACAGTTTTCAGAATCATTTGGGCAAATCATGGTAATATTTTCTGTAAATTCAAAAGGAGGGGATCCATAGTGCTGTGAATTATTCAGTTTGGCCCAATTGTCATTGGGAATGCTTGCAGGAACCTGGAGGATCTTGGAAAAAGAAAAGCAGCAGTGTAGAATATGATCCCTCTTCACAAGGCCTCGTTTTAATATTAGCACAGCAGGCTCAGGAGTCAACAAGAGCTAACTCTTCCCTCCAACAAAATAACCTTAAGAGCTGTAATTTTTATCAAGCAGCAGGGAATCATCATTGTCACACAGACAGGTTCTGGTCCTTCAGGTTCTGCAGCAGCTGAGTATCAAAAAAGCCCAGCTAATCTTGATCCCAGGACAGATCAGCTAACAGGACTCTTTCTAGTGCACCCACAGTGCTTGAGCAAGGACATGCAATCATTACCTGAACCCAGCTCCCACTGAATATTATGGAAAAAAATGTTCTAGGTGGGCTTCTTATCTCCTCCATGAAGTGTTTCACAGTATGGCAATGGTGACCAGTGCTGCTTCCCTTCACTATAGCACCTTTAAAGAGCAGCCTGTAATTCATGATGAGAAAAAAACAATCATATTACTTCACATAGAAAGATAAAAACCTTCCTTCGCAGCAATGAAACTCAGATGTCTTGAGCAATGTGTGTAGCTTAAGGGGTTTTTTTTGACAGTGCAATATTGTATATAATAACAATTACCAATGACCTCTATTAGGTTGTCCAGTCTCATTAAGGCCAATGCATTTGGTACCTGCCACTGCCAATTTGCCTCAACAGAGGTTTTATTCAGTGGATATGATAGAGCTGTAAAGCAATCTTTTTTCATTTAAATAGTTTAATTGAGGAATGCTATCAGATGTTTCAAAATTTAATGCATACAACAATTTGCTTCTCCTATCTCTTTTCAGAGTTTAGTTTGGAGAAAATGACATCTGATTCTTATAGAAAGAAGGCAATTACATTTTGGAGCCTGCCTGCCTGCATTGCATATGTTTTTAAACATAAAAAGAAATTCTTAATATGTAATTGTCAGGTAATAAAAAGGAAAATATTTTACTTTGCATTTATGAAGTAATTTTTCAAAAGCATAAGGGAATTGCATGTTAACGTTTTTTGTTTATTACCACACTCCTAATGCTGCACTGTTTTTACAAGTTTAGATTAAGAAAAAAAAAGGCAGATCTGATACTTGTGTACTAGTATGGTAATACCCTATAAAGTAATTAGGACAGAGGAAACTGCAAAGGTTTGTCAGTTCCAATAAGCCTACGCCCACTCTAGGGCATCACAGAAACCCACTGGGAGCTTCTCCACCAAATTTTATGGGCCTCAACTCTTAACTTAATCGTCTGAGGAACTTCAGTCCTGGCTTATCCATTTAGTAAACTGTTTTCTCCACAATTTCTCCTTTTTCACCTGGATCATAAACCTTGAAGACACACACGAGTGCCATGAAACTTTTTTCCCTTTTGCGGGGGAATGATGGAGTCACAAATTCATTGAATAGTTTGGATTGGGAGGGACTTCCAAGGGTCATCTAGTTCCAACCCTTCTGCAAAGAGCAAGGACATCTTCAACTCAACCAGGTTGCTCAGAGCTTCATCCAGCCTAACCTTGAATTTTTCCAAGTTACACACAACATTTCTGGGCAACCTGTGCCAGTGTTTCACCCCCTCCCATTATAAAATACTTCTTCCTTATACCTTATGGAAATCAACCCCCTTCTTAGTATGAAACCATCCCTCCCCTCATCCCACCACAACAGGACAGGGCAGAGCTGGGCCTCAGCCACTGCATGGAGGTGGGCACTGCAGTGATACCCCAAAAAAGTTCACTCTCCTCTGCTGTGGACCTTTTCCACCTCTGGCCTCAAACTGGTCAGCTTGATATCCAGCATGCTGCAGCAGATACTCTAGGCGGTTCAGTGAAAACAAGGTGATTTTTTGTTTCAGAAATTAGCCTCAAAGATCCTACACTACAGCACCAGGAACCCTGAGCTGTAAGTAAAACTCTGCAGAGCCTTCCTCTCATTTGTTTGTTGTACTTTCATTTTATACAGCTGACCTTGCTTCTCTTGTTCTCCACAATGCCAGTAAATACCACTCAGCTGTCTTAAAGAAAATCACATGTGTATGGAGGGCTGGATTGCAGTTCCATTAAATACTCACCTATATTTATATTAAGTTATTCTTGCCTCATAAAACAAATGCTTGAAGATAATCCCTGTTAGTAAAGAGGGACTGAACTGAACTTCATCAGGGCATAGTAAATCCTTCTTCCTCCTGTGGCTTCTCAGCTGGAGCAAATCCATCTTTAAATCTCTGTCAAATTTGGTGCACACCTCAGCTAGAAAAATACAAACCCAAGTATTAAAATTACCAAAGGAGTCCATTCATCTTTGATGTACCTGTTTGCCATGTTTGCAATGGGAAGTGAAAGGACAGGGGAAGGGGAGAGGAGAGGGGAAGGGGATGGAGAAGGGTGCTCCCATCCCTGCCCTCAGCCAGCCCATGTGGGCTCGGGGATCCCCTGGAATATGGGGCATCGCCAGCTTCTCTCAGGTCTTGCCCCATGCAAGGTCATTTCAGCTGTGCCTGGACATCTCACATGCTCCTGTAATCAAAGATACAACATGAGGAAACACAAGGCCTTTTTTTTAAATGCCTTTGAGAGAAGAGCACTCCATGAGAGGCAACCTGAGCTGGCAGTGCTAAACAGAAAATAACCTGTTTTCCTCGGGGGGGTGAATTATGGGCAGCACCTGCTAAGATAACCCACGTGGTAAGATAACCCACCTGCTAAGATAACCCACCCTGTCCCTGCTCTTCCCTGTAGGTCAGCATTTCACCATCAGTGGTGTCACAATACCATGGAAAACCCTCCCGAAAACCCTGTGAGCCTTACTCAGACCCACACATGCAAACCTGGATGGGCTGATGAGGTGCCTGTGCCACCCCCCAACTCTGAGAAAAATTAAGGGTCTCACTGAAAAGACTGTCAAAGCCCTGGAGCAGCCTTCCTAGGGAAATAATTCACCTTCAACACTGGTAAAAGATACTCACAACTGTGGCTTAGGTCTAGCTCTTCTCACCCAAGGTCAAGGTCATACCTGAATGGCTTTCTAGGGTTCCTTCCAGCCTTGTTTGCTGTACTTGCATGACTTCAAGCAGAAAAGACAGGACAGCAGCTGAGCAGACACAGCAGTGTGTGATGGGCACGAGGCTGTTTTACAGACTGGCTGGTACCTCCTGACTTAGTGCCACTTAGTGCGAGATTAATGCCATGTGAATGCAGCTCGTGTCCCCAGCTGGGATTTCCTACAACTTACTGCTCATGCTTTGCTGGCAGCAAGAGCAACAAGCTTTCAGTTTACTGTTGGAGGTCAAGGTAAAGTGATTTCAATTAGAAGAGGATCACGTAGGTCTCAATCCAATGCAGGCAGGTTGTGTAATACTGGCAGCGTGAAGAGGAGAGTCATTTATTCATTTCTTAGCTGCATGGTTTGGGATTTCATTTTCCCCTCTCTGTTTTTACAGTCTGCCTTCTCCCTTTTACCATTTAAAGGGTAATGCAAAAAGGCATTTAGGGTTCATTGTTCCTTTCCTTTCATCAGGAGGGGGTTTGCCCTGCCCCAATCACCCCAGTAATTACCAGTAATGAACCAGAGGAAGAGAGAGGAAACCAAGATGGAAAATGAATATTCAGCTGACCAATTCCTTCCCCTGGTGACATTTGCTTCTGTGTCATGCAGCTGTATTTCAAAACCCCACAGATATTTACATGCCTCTTAGAGGAAGGGCATGTGTTTGTTGCCCTGTTAGAAACCAGGCACGTATTTACATGCTGTGCTGAATTGGGGCCATATACCCTTCTTTTTCCTTGACACTGAGGGCAACCCTTTGTTTCTGCTGGTCAAACAAAACAGAACACACACACACAAAAAAAAAAAGAGGAGACTAGGGAAAGAAAATGTATTTATTAAATGGTTCTATAAATAAAAGAGCTGGGAAAATATAGGAGGCTCTGATCTCTGAGGGGTGATGGCAAAGTGCTACTGATAAAGTGGCTACGATTCAGATCAATAGCAAACAAGACAGGCAGGTGAATTTCCCCTTTGATCTTCATTCCCCGTGCAGCCTGAGTTGGTCTGGCTCTGCCACACAAATTACTGCTTTATGCAGGAAAAAAAAGCAGTTTGCTTGGCTTTTTGCTTATTGCACAGGTGGATTGGGTGGCAAATGATAAGTGTCGTTTGTTATCATTTCAAAAAGCCACTGGAAAATGGTGGATCCACCACTTTGACTTGATGTGTTGACATTTTGTGTGTCAGCAGAGTATTATACATAGATGCGTGCTAAATAGTCTTAATAAAAAAAGATTAAATCTGGAAGAAGGAAATAAAGCTCAGAGCGGGTTCACCTGTAAAGCTGTAAAATAGAGTAGGAATATATGAGATGGCAAAATGTTGGTGGGAGACAATGCTTTGTAAGCCAAAACTGTGCTTTTGGCCTCAAAAGCTGTGCTGTAGCCTCCTCTGCCCTACTATTAACTTGGGAAAAAATCACATCAGCCTGTGCCTTACTTTCTCCAACAATCAAGCAGCCATGGCTGAGAAGAGCTTTGAAAACTCAGCAAAGGAGATGACTTGTGACATTCCTGTCACAAATCTGGAATTCAGCAGCCAGGATGAAAACAGTTGGCTAAATCAAAGTGAGCTCAGTCTCAATTTCCTGCTGGAAACCACTTTTCCCAAATTCTAAGGAGCTGCAAAAAGGGACTTGAACTTTTCAATAAGAATAGGTGATGTTGTTCCTATCGCTAAGAGCTGGCGAGTGTTTTCTGCCTTCATGTTTTCACCTCAGTGACAAGGGCAGGAGGGACACTTTGCAGGTCTAGCCTTACTTCATAAAAAAAAGGATGTATCGGATCAAATCACAGAATCTTTGAGGTTGGAAAAGTGCTCTAAGATTATCGACTCCAACCATTCCCCCAGCTCTGCCAAGGACACACACCACTGACCCATGTCCCACACATCCACATCCTTACAGAAATGGAGACTCTACCACTTCTTTGGACAGCCTGTGCCAGGGCTAGACAACCCTTTCCATGAAGGAATTTTCCCCAATATCACAATTTAAACCTCCCCTGGCCCAGCCTGAGGCCATTCCCTCTGCTCCTGTCCCTGTTCCCTGGGAGCACAGCCCGACCCCCCCGGCTGTCCCCTCCTGTCAGGAGCTGTGCAGAGCCACAAGGGCCCCCCTGAGCCTCCTTTGCTCCAGGCTCAGCCCCTTCCCAGCTCCCCCTCCCCATCAGACTTGTGAGAACAGAAGAGAACAGATTGCACACAGCATTTGCAAGGCTGTGAGGTCGGGTGCCCACCTGAGCCCTTGGGTTTGGACAGGGAGCTGCACCAAGGTGATGCCAGCTCAGGGCAGTGTGGGCTGGGGGTTGCTGTGCAAAACCCATCTTTTCTGCAGTGCAAAACCCATCTCAGACAATGAAGGCATTAGGGATGGGGAGAGGGCTACAAGCCACATGGACCACCTTCCATCCAGTAATTCCATCCCTGTCGTCTGCAGAGCAAGGCAAGCCTCGCTGGATGGGGCCTCATCCACACAGGAAAGCTGTTAAACCATGAAATACTGGCTTCCCATGTGTTCTCATTTTTATCAGCCAGTCTGCTGCAGGAAGAACTTCCCTCTGACAGGACTGATAGTTCCTTAAAAGATAAACAATGATCTTGCAGCTTCTATGCCCTCTACTGCTGTTCAACTTCCCATCCAGCTGTTTTAATTGTTTTGAAATTGAGCGTACACCATGGAGATCTGTGGGTAGTTTAAACTTGGAATTTGCTGTTTGCTGGGGCTAATGAGTCAGTGATACCCACTTAAACGTCTGTCACCCTACAGGTTTCTGAGCAATCATGGGACAATCTCCCACTTGGTTTCACATAATTTTTGAGCTGGTTGTTCCTTCTTTCCTTTTTGAGTTCCAGGGATCCCAGAGATTCTTGCAGGTCTGTGTGCAGCTTTTTAGTTGAAGAACAGACACGATTAATGGAAAACAAATCACATTTTCCAGGTACTGTGTCCTGAACATGAACACCACTGCCATTCATTCCTCATCCAATATTTAATTCCAATCCTTTTGTGTTGTACTCCCTGCACTCACATCTGGTAGCAGCTGGAATTTTTCACCTGATGGAGTTTCTACTCACTGTATTTTTTAAGCAAGAGACCAAGAAGGTCGTTAGAAGAGATGTCCTGCAAAGAGTGATAAGGACAGCAGAAAACCACACAGGATAAAAACCTGGCCAGAGAACCTGTGAAAACACAGACTTATCTTTTCCTCCCTGGCATGCACAGCCCCATCTTCCAGGGTGAAATCCAGATGTAACTAAAGTAGCCTCAAACCCTGGCAAGGAGTGATGCAGCTCCTACCTCCCCATGTACCCTGTGGACCATCCTAAAAACATCATTTTCTTGTTCCCTACAGTCCCTTCCAGGGATTTCTAAGCCACTTTGCTGAGTTGATGGGATTCCCTAGGAGCACAATTTCTTCTTGATCTTCCCAGTTCCTGTTCTCTAATTAAGTTCTAATTTTCTGTGTTACTTGCTGGTGGTAATGTAAAGGACAATGGAGCTGGAGTTACCTGGCATCACCATAAAAAGGGAAGTTGAGGGTTGAACTTCAGAATCATGTCAGAGGAAAACTGATTTTCAATCTACATTTCTGAATATGCACATTACAGGCCGAGTATCACATAAATAATGCCTCCAATTAAATGGTGTGCAGTGCTCGTCTATGTGAGAAAAAATGGAAAGAGTTTTTATTCAGTCCAATTTTAATCAAATTCTACTGAACAGCATTTCTATGGCCTATTTAAAATTTAAACAAAGACAGAATAGCTCCCTCTATATCTATACCCTCTTACTATTGTCACAAGGAAAGAACAAGTAAAAGCTAAAAGAAATGCTTACAATCCCATTGACACTGGCCAGATGCAAGCTGTACAGATATTTTAACCTCACTAAATAACATTTTGAAATGCCTTTTCCTTCTATTTCGGGTTCTAAAGAGCCTGATGAAACGATACCTGGAGAAAGTGGCCAGTCCTATTGTTTGTGAGATACCTCTGTGGATTCTTAATAGCAATTTTGAACACTAAGCAGTTGCCCTGGTGCCTGTTGTGAGATTCTCAAAAGTCTGCTCCAAAGTGAAAGAGACAAAAGAGAATGAATGAAATCAAATTGAGTTGTAGCAGGAGACAGATGGGACCCACTCACTAATGCAACCTGGCCTATTCATGGTATTCTCTTCCATGCAGAACAAGGTTCTAGTACTTGGAACTAAGATTAAAACAATATATAGTTCTGAAGACCGGCTTTACACTGATGTTTGTGCTCCACAAGGAATGTGTTTAAATGGAAAACTTGAGTGGTTTCTTCTTTTTATTTTTTTTAATTATTTCTCTTTTCTGGTAAAAGCTGTAACTCAAACTCAAAAGCTGTAAGAGGGATTGGACTGATCTTTTAATGGCAGAGTGTTTTTGGACGTACTCAGAAGTGAAGTTCAAATAATCTCTAACTAGCAGGGCACTAAGGCACTGCCAGTTGGACCTCACCAAACTCTATCTACCTTTTGTATAACGTCAAAGAAACAAGATAGATGTGAAATATGAGGAAAAAAATCTGATGGCCGATACCCCAGACATGAAAGAAAACTTCAGTGTTCAATATTTAATTTGGTGTGTGGAAAATCATTGCCCTCTTCCAAGGCATCTGCTGCTGGTTATCTCATTGTTGCTGCCAGGGAGGTTGGCTTTTATTAGCAGTGCCAAAATTTGACATGCAAAATTAAAGTTTTTCCTTCTCAGCTAACATCTTTGAGACAGCAATTTGTGGAGAGTAGTGAAACAGATTCCTTCAGCTAAATTCTGTTTTCTCCCATATTATCCCTCTGCAGGGCATGGGGACGTGGTTGTGATTTTCCCCCAAAAACATCCCTATGATACCAAGATACAAAACAAGGAGCTCTATCAAGAATTAGTTGCAACAGGTCTTGCTACTCCTCATCCTCAGAAAATAATTAGTTGGAATGTTGGAGGGCTGGGATGTGTCTGTTATGGATTCAGGCTGGAAGAGTTGAGGTTGTTCAGGCTGGAGAAAAGAAGGCTTCAGGGAGATCTCAGAGCCTCTGTCCAGGGGAGCTGGAGAATGACTTTGGGCAGGAGAAAATGGCTCCAAATTGACAGAGGGCAGGTTTAGATTAGATACAAAGAAGGAATTCTTTCCTGTGACAATGATGAGGGGCTGACACAGGTTTCCTGGAGACAGGGTAGAAATCCCACCCCTGGAAGTGTCCAAGGCCAGGTTGGATGGGGTTTTAAGCAACCTTGTCTAGAGAAAAGTGTCCCTGCCAGTGGGAGGGAGGTTGGAGTAGATGACCTTTAGAAGTAATTTCCAACCCAAACCAGCCTGGGGTTCTACAGCTGCTGTTCCTGACACTTATAAAAAAGCCAGAAATCTTAGTAAACCCTCACAAAGTACTAGGGCAGCCACAGGCTTCATCAGGATGGCCACTCAACAGCCAGCTGGAGCTAAAACAGGGTCTAGGCAATGAATGGAGGAGGATTTGCAGAACCTGATTTGTAGAACATCTCCTTGTCAGCCGTGCCTCATTTGCAATGTTCTGTCACTGTTGGGTGTCATACTTAGCAGAAAAATCAAGCTGCTGGCTGCTGTTGGATGGCTGTGTAAGAGAGATTTTCAGTTTCTAAACTGCCTGATTTTTCCACTTCCAATGACCCTCCCAGTGTAAAAAACCCCCACCAAAACCCACTCACAACATATTGCATTTAATCAAACTTGTGCAGGAGAGAGTGAGTTGGTTTGTTTGTTTGTTTCATTTTGTACTTCCATATTCCACCCATGGAGAAATCTTGCTGGTAGGGAGGATAAACAAACAACCAACCAAACAACCCAAACACTGGGCCTCTAGGAGCTGTTGTTATTTATTTCCACAATTAGCAGTCGAGTTCTGGTGCTGTGCCCAGAGAACTCCTCTCATTTTTCAGTGTGTCACTCTGTGCACAATATGCTTTTAGGAATTGAGGATTAAGGCGGCTGATTGTGGGTGGTTTATGAAACTTTTTATGGGAAGCCATATAGCCAAACCTTCAGAGAATCAGACCATCATTTTAATGGGCTTATGTTGTGTACAAGACTGTTCAGTAAGATATTCGCACAGTACAGAGCATCTTGATAAAGAACTTGGATTAATCAGGGATGCTGTTGCCAGTGGATGCTGTGGGTTGTTTTCTGAATTAGCTGTGAGTAGTGCTGAAAACAGCCTGGGGGTGGCTGCTCGTCCTCCTTAAGGATACTGAAACAGATCCTAGTGGGAAAACATCAACACATCTATCTGTGAAATAAACTTAATAGACACTGTCTCTGTAAAGCGGCAGTGAACTCGCCAGAGATGTTCTCTCTCAAGCCCAGTGTGACCACTTTACTCATCGGGAAGAGGTCAGCAAAATCTGTTTGCAATTATTTGCCGATTTGAAAAACACACATTTCTACTTACTAGCAGGAAAGCAGAGACTTCAGAGAATGCAGTCACCTCATAAGAACTGCAGGTGCTCAGCACCTTCCAGGATTCAGTCAAATGCTTCAGCTGTGACACAGGAATGAGTATTTAAGGCAAGGATCTATAGCATAACATTCAGATTTACCAGAGATGTCATTCTCTCCCAGGGTTGTTAAAGGTATTGATTAATTGCCTATTGTTAAAGTTATTGATTGATGAAGCTGCAATATAAATACTGGCACTGTCATTTACTCCATACAGATTTTAGGCTGAGCACTCAAATGTTTTATCTCTTTTTGTATTTGTAAATCAAGGGAGTTTCATGCAAAATTCCCACTCTGACATCTCTTAAATCCCTTTATGCATGATTTTGCATTAAAAAACTTGCAATGGAACCTCATCTCTGACTGTGCTGCAGGTTCTGGGACCATCCTGATGTCCAGCTCCCTTTCAGGTAGGAGCTCTTTGAAGATCAGCTTGTGATATGTAACAGGCAAATCGTCATCCACCTTTCAATATGTGCAAAGAGCAAAGGAGGTAAACCACAGCAGGAATCATCCTCCCAGGATGAACAAAGAAGCCAATTTTCTGGATGGAGTTGAACCTTCAAATACACCTGGGAACTGAAGACCTGATGAACCCTGTTATAAATCCTATAAAGACAAAAAAAAATCATTTTTATTGAGTGTCACCTACTTTCAACAATGTTATTGACACATTTGAAAGGACTTCTGGAAAACATTTCCAGGAGCCTTCAAGGTCAATCCACCATTATCATTAGCAAATTGTTGGAAGACACTCCATGCTGATTAACTGCCATCATATTTAATTAGTTGTTGAGTGGCACTTCATCCTGCTTATTGTCAGAAATCCCTTTATCTTCCTATTTGCATTGCAGAGGTTTTAATTAGGATATGTGTAGGGAATCTCTTAATGATCTCCTGTCTGCATATCCATCCAGGCTGTGCAGAAGGTTGCTCAGTTGTCTCTGCATCTCCAGAGGGTGCTTTGCCACCACAGGAGAACAGGAACTTTTATCTCCTCAGCTGAGGCATTGGGAATGTGAAGTTGCTTTGACAGCAGCTAAACCTGACAGAGATGTGTCCAAATGGGATATATCCAGCAGGTTGGGAATTACTGCCTGGCTTCAGCACTGTCCCACAGAAATATTTGTGTCCTATTGCCCAACACAAAACCTCTCCAGGTGCAACTTCTTTCTGCCATACTCCATTGCCAACAACTCTTTGTAGCAACCTTTCAAGCAGCCTTGATGTTCTGTTTGGTTTCTCCTTTAAACTCATCTTTTACTGGATCAAAAAAGGGCTTTTGCTCAAGATCTCATTGTTCCTCAGACTGACTGCCCTAGAGACTTTCCAATGAACAAATGACTCAAAATTTTTCTTGGCACTAACCACAGACAAAAAATCTTAGAAGGAATAAGGGGCAGTTGCAGAGATAAAGAATAAAAAATAATTGTAGGAAGGTGGTCCTGCGTTACCAACAAAAAAGAAAGTTTTCATCTTTGAGCTACCTGGTCTAGTAGAAGCTGTCCCTGCCCTTGGCAGGGGAGCTGGAATGACATGATCTTTTCCAACCAAAAACACTTTGTGATTCTGTGAAAAGTTCTCAATCACCTCTATGTCAGAGCACGTGGTTATTTAGGTTTTTCCTCCAGCCAGTGAAGAAAAGAAACCTCCATGGAAAGCATTTCCTCTCTTCACCTTTGACATCCTCTTCCATGGGGTGAATCACCCTCTAAATCAATCTGCTTGCAGTGGAAGCTGAGGCTGCTGGAGCCAAAGAAAACCTGAACCACGAGTGGGTTTTGGGAGCTAACACACTGCAAAGACTGGAAACTAAAATAAAATTTCTGGGGAGAACAGAGAAGTACAAAGGCATCAGCAGAAGTAAGGAGGCAATGCCACGTTCCTGAAAGAGCCCTAATGATAATCCTGAAGAGCAGCAAACCGGACACTGGTCTGGCAGTAACTTCACAACTATGGTAGTCACAGAGTCATAGAATGACTTGGGTAGGAAGTGACTCCTAAAGGTCCTCTCTTTCAACCCCCCTGCCATGGCAGGAACACTTCACTAGACCAGGTTGCTGGTTGTGCCAGAAAGTTGTGTCAGAGCACCCTTAAGAGGAGAAAAATCCTCTTTGTTGGCATTAATAACCTCTTCCTTCTTCATCTTCTTCTTGGATTCCTGTGCTGACCACTCAGGCGTCCCAGGACTTGTGGAGATGAGAGAGGTTTGCTGCAAGGCTCCACCAAATTACAGCTGGGCAGTTCAGTGGCAGGTGAGGAAGAGAGGCAGAGTGTAGGTAATGCACACTAGAAGGAAAACAGCTTAAACTACTTGTACATGCTGATGGGTTCTGAATTAGTCGTAACTCACTGGGACAAGATTTAGGCATTGCTACTGACAGCTCAATGTGCAGCAGAGGTCAAAAAAGTAAATAAGGCATTAGGCTCTGTTAGAAGGGGAGAAAGAATAAAGAGCAAATACAAGGCTCTGGCTGTGCTGCATGCACAAGGGATTGAGCTTGTGCTGTAAATGCAGCTTTTGTTTCTTTGCTAGCCTGCCCAAAATTGGGACTGCCCGGACCAGGGAAGCAAAGAGACACTGTCAGCAGCACTGATATTTCAGGAAAGGGGGGATCTCAAAGGATATGCCAGTGCCAGCCAAAGGGTGAGTTTAGCACACATCAGAGTGAACAGCTCATGGCTCTGGTCCAGAGGGTGCCGCACGTACACCCCACACCTTCTGGGTCCAGAAGTTTCTGCCTCAAGGTAACAGGGGAAAACCTTGACATCATCTGGATTCTGACATCAGGGACTCCCATTTCTTCTAGAAAACTCCTTCCACATCCTCAGGCAAGTGGCCCAGGTACTCCATCTGCCCAAAAACTGAAAAGGGTACAGGGGAGGTTTATATCAGAATCATAGAATGGTTTGGGTTGGAGGGCGCTTTAAAGACCACCAACACCACTCCCTTCCACTATCCCAGGTTGCTCCAAGCCCTTTCTAATCTGGCCTTGAACATTTCCAGGGGTGGGGCAGCCACAACTTCTCTGGGCAACCTCCCCTATGTGTCAACACCTCCCCAAATCTCCAGAAAAATAACTTTTTTAAATCTGGCCATTGAATTCCTTTAGATATTGTCAGAAAGAAGGAAAAACCTGTAACTGTAAAGTATCCTAAAAAAATTATCAGTATTATAAATATAATGTATTGATTTTTATTAATATTTTTATCAATAATGTATCTCTGCGCTTTGAATTTCATTGGTATTGAAAAAGATCCGGGAGTCTGAAGGACTGGAGAGTGAACCAGGAAAGAGTTCACTGAGAAGGAAAATTGAAATATCTAATTTTTCTGTCTTCATTTTGTTTATCTCATAAGTGAAAACAAAGGGGGGAAAAAAAGTGATGTGCCTGTACAAATCAACTATGGAACATTCACTGATGAGCTTTAGTTATCTGCATTTTATTTGCAAACCTATATGTGCTTGGAGCTGTACAGGAAGCACAACACTTTTCAAAGCAAAGCTTCCGCCCAGGGATTTTTTTCCTCATGAAAAAAACCTTCCTGCAAAACCAACTGTGGGGATGGGGCGGTCTGGAAGGGACAGTATGTAATAAGTGTTATCAGGTTACACCTGGGGCTGTTCAGCTGCACCAGAGAAGCTCCAGGGACACCTCAGAGCCCCTGCCAGGGCCTCCAGGGGCTCCAGGAGAGCTGCACAGCCCCTGGGGACAAGGCAGGCAGGGACAGCACCCAGGCAATGGCTCCCACTGCCAGAGGGCAGGCACAGATTTTGGCACATTGGGAATTAGGAATTGCTGGCTGGGAGGGTGGGCAGGCCCTGGCCCAGGGTGCCCAGAGCAGCTGTGGCTGCCCCTGGATCCCTGGCAGTGCCCCAGGCCAGGCTGGATGGGGCTTGGAGCAGCCTGGGATGGTGGAAGTTGTCCCTGCCCATGGCAGGAGTGGAATAGATGAGCTTTAATGTCCTTTCCAACCCAAACCATTCTGTGATTTTATGAGGTTAAGTTATTTCAGCACTTGAAACTTAAAAATTGTTTGATGACGGTTATGAAGCTGGGAACATCTATGGGCTTTGTGGATTATTATGAATTTTTTCTTTCTTCATTTCCCTGGGTAGAGTCTGCTTTTTTTCCCCTATTGCAAATCACCGTTACTTTTCCTAAAGTCAAAAGTTAGAGCCCTAAAAAAACATGCAGCTCACTCTTTTTCTGCAGAGCATCTCAGTTTTCAGTCCCCCTGCTTTAGCTGTGCCTAAATAAAACAAAACTCTTTGGTTTAGAATACTGGGAATGGCATCAAAAATGCCATTGCCCCTCAGTTCCCTGGGATCTGGTGGGGTTTTGCGGCCTGCATGGTGCAGGCACCCACCCACCTCACTCCATCCATCCCTCTCAGCCTCCTGCTCCCTGCACACAGCCCCCTGCCCTCCTTTGTGCTCAGGCTGCCCGGTGTTCCTGCAGGCTGTAAATTCCTGGGACACGGTTTAGCATCTCTCTGGAGAAAGGGAGGGACAAAGCCACCAGCAGCACCTCCCCGAGCTGCAGACAGATGCACCTGGGTCAATAGTGCCGTGCTGCAGCAGCCCTGAATGGGGCTCACTCTCCGTTTCTTGATTCCCTCGATCCCCATCAAGCTGCTCTCGTGGAGAATCAAAATACATCATCAAGAAGTGGAGTGGATCCCAAGTAATTAAATGTATAAATTAATTCTCCCCTTAAGATATGTTCCTCTCCCGTTATTAGGTTTGTCTCAGAGAAAATCCTTGGAGGATAAAACTACCACTACTTCAAATATTGTCTTTCTAAAGCTTTCCTTTCTTTTGCCTATTTTTTTCCTTTTTCTTTCTTAGACCCGATGCCTGCAGCCTGCAATTAAAATAAGTGACATGAAGATGTCTTTAAAATAGAGATCTATGAAAAAAACTGAAAGGATTGTCTGTCAAAGGGAGAAAAATGAAAAATAGCAGTCTCAGATCTCTGAATGGATGAATGGGGAAAATTCCTGTCCGTCCTAGTACCCAAAGGGATAAAACCCAATGATAGCTTCTCAACTGCTTAGCAGATAATGCATGTGCTGTTTTGATGCTAGTAATGTGTTTTTTACTTCTTTCTATCTGGGAGGAACGAATCAAATATGAGAAGTGCTGGGACATGATTTTCAACCCATTGCCTTTGATTAAGTGCTTTAACATGTGAGTCCAGAGACTTGCAATAATACTAATGGGGCATAAAGCACTATAAACAGGACAGGCCTACTTTTGTCCAAATGCCATTATCCTGGAATAAAAAAGAGTAGCAAATGTAATATGTCCACTGCTAACCTTTTTTTGACAGGAAATTTTCTCTCCTATGTGCACACCATGAATTATCCTGCATTTTGCCAAAACCATGAGCGATCATTTAATTTCATGCGAAGAAGTGTTTGCTAAGCTTGAACCACTTAGCTCAGTGTAATATTTAGTTGTAAAAATGTGACAGTGTGAAGCAAAACATGAATGCAAGCAGCAGCCTGTCTGGGCTGAAATCAAATTTCTTTTTATGTCAGATCTGGGAAAAGGAGGCAAGACCTGTCGATAAATACTGGGGCAAGTTGTTCAGTGACTTTAAATACAGTTAAAAACCTCCTGGACATGCAAACTACACATTTATCCAAGAAAAATATGTGAGGTTAGAAACTTTGCCTAAGTTTTAAAAGATACTGAGGAGTCTGCCTCTGTAACATCCCCTGGTGAGGACAAAGCCAGCCCTGCTGCCACAATAGTCTGTCTGGATGCTTCAGCACAGCTCTCTGGGCCTGGCTCCTTGTCACTTCTAACTTTGCGCTACATTTTATTGCTCTCAGCAAGTTGCAGATTGTCCAACTGTTCTGTCATTTATTGTAAACGGTTGTAAAAGAAAAAAAAAAGAAAAAAAAAGAAAAAAATAAAGAAAAAGGAAGGGCAAAAAAAAAAATTCCACAACTCTATAACATAGTCCTTGGTGTAAATCAAACATTCCCTGTCATGTTGATAGCTTGTGTTAGTCTAATGTATTTTATATTACTCAAAAGCATTGAAACCCTGCAGCTTTCTTCATATAGGCCATTATGCGGTTATCATTAAATTGTCTTGCAAAGAACATTATCGGTAATTATAGCAGACACTAAAATCAAATGATCAGACTGGGACCTTTAACACCAAGAGGAACTATTAGAAGTTAATCAAATAAAAGGATGAGAATAATTATGTTAGGATTAAGCAGTAATATGCCAGAAGTTATATACTTTGCTGACTATATATCTTTACTCCCAGCTTCTTGCCTCTCCTTCCATTTGATGCTTTTTATATAATACTTTGGCACAGAATGTAAATGACAGTATTTTTGTGCGCCACAAATGGGGCTTTAGGGTTCAAATGAGGTTCATGTCTAAATGGCACAAAAAGCAGCACTATGTAATGATAAAGATAAAAATAATAGTTCTGTGTGTATGGATAATATATATAAAAGTACAAAGCTGGGAAAAAAAATCCATTGGTCAATGGAGCATGAAGTGGTGATAAAAATAGTTGCAACAGGAGGTGAAACCACATGGCTATTGGTTTGCTACTTGAGGTTGCTTTTCTGTTTGTAAGTGACGGTCTTCCTGCCTTTCATCTTTTCAACAAGCCACAAGAAATATCCCCTGCATCCACAGAAATTGCTTCTGTCATTCCTAGCATTTTTCTCTAGGGAAAAACCTTCCTATCAAATTTGCTCTTGGTGTTTGTATGAGCCTCAAAGCAGTAACAGCGTCCAAGCTGCCAACTAAACACAGAAAGGTGGCTAAGGAGGTGGTCCCAGGAAAAGCAGGCTGGTTTTGGTTACGGCAGGTGAAGCCAGACCTAAGATCCTTGTAGTATTTTCACCAGGGAATTCTGATGAACTGGGCACTGAGAGAATAAGAGCACAAACCTGTCACTTCTGGTAGGAGCCCAAGAGGTATTTCCTTTATTCCTTCCTTCTTCATCAGGAGAATGTGGTTATGGGATCCTTGAGTTGTTACCCATCCCTGCAGAGCCCAGGACAAAGTCATTTCATCTTGTACTGTCCCTTGTTGGCTGGGAGAAGAGACCAACACTCGGACTGACCTCAGGTCTACAGAGTCTTGTAAAGACCAAATGATTTTCTATCAACCAGATCTGGGAGAGAAGAAATTTGCTCTTTCTTCTGACCCAAACAGACTAGTGCTAGCCAGAAGGATACTAGCTTTTCTGAAAAAAATGGAATTTTTTTTTCTTTTCCCCCCCTCTCCAAGAGCTAGGGAAGAAATAATATTTTGAGAATGGAAACCCAAAGAGGAAGAAGGGGACTGCCCACAGTAAGCTGTAAATTATTTCTTGGGGTTTTTTTTGGTGGAATGAAAAGCTAATCTAAAAATTATTCGGGGGCTAGTCAAAATGGTCATGCTATAACAAACAATAGCATGAAACAATTTCTACCCTATTTTTAAACTTTTCTCAAACACCAGCTATTAGGAAAATTTCAGAATTTATTTTTTTTTAAAACTGTTTTCTTTTAGATTTTCCAGCTTTTTTTTTCTGTTTTAACCTATTCCACAAATTAAACACCAAGCAACCATGCTTTCCTAAAAAAAAACTTTGTTGGCTACAAAATATGAAAAATTTACCTGCAGCCATTGCATCAGATAAAAATCAGAGCTATAGAATAAGAGAATTATATAATAGTTTGAGTTGGAATAGACCTTAATGATCATCTAGTTCATGTCCACCCTGCCATGAAGAGGGAAACTTTCCACTAGGTAAATCCAAGAACATTTCCCATTTAAAAACCCAGCAGATCCCTAAAAATAAGTTTTCAACCCCAAATTGGATGTCTTATGTGGCTTGCCTTCATAAGGTGTTGAGATAAAACATCTCAAAAAAGTCTTTAATGTCCTTAGAATATTCAGTCTCCCAAAGGTCATGGCAGAGAGGAATTGGTGGAGAAAAAGTTAGTGAGAAAAAAAAATCTGAGTTTTGGGTGTGTTCTAATTTCGGCTTTTCAGATGGACTGCTAAAAAATTTTAGATGATCTAACACCCTCTTTACTAAAAAACCAAGTGGTTGGGACACCAGAAAATGTTTTGCAGAAACTTTGTATTTCCTCTAGATTCCTTTTTATTTTTAAAAATTTATTGCTCATAGACACCATAGCAGAATTACCTCTGTTTATGAGACTGCAATAATCACTTCCTCCAAACAGAGATTTCCTTCTTTCTGTTAATCACCTATTTTAGAAAGTTCCCATGATCTGCCACTGTACCTCATGAGGCTGCAGGCTCATGGCCATATTTTTGGGCAGAGGTATCTCAGAATCATGGAATGGTTTGTGCTGGAAGGGACCATAAAACTCAAATCCATCCCCTGGAATGGGCAAGGATACTTCCCACCATGCCAGGGTGCTCCAAGCTCTATCCATCCTGGCCTTGGACACTGCCGGGGATGGAGCAGCCGCAGCCAGGATGGTGCAGGGGTCACAGAATCACAGAGTCATTTAGGCTGAAAAAGATCTCCAAAATCAGCAAGTCCAACCTTGACTGACCACGTTTGCACATAAACCACAGAACTGAGTGCCACATCCAGCTGTTTCTTGTACACCTCCAGGCATGGATTCAGGCGTGCAGGGATGTGGGGATTGGGGATGCAGGGACACAGGCCCATCTACCCATCAGGAAGGAAGGACAGCCCGTCTGCTACAGGAGAGTCACTTCATTGCATCTTCACTCATTAAAAGATGTTAAGGAAACAACTGATGTTTCAAGAGGCAACACTGAAAGTCTTTGATAAATCAAAATTTTAAAATGCAAGAAGTTTTTTATCCCATACGGACACGAACATCCGTGATGTGTTTTCTGCTTGTTCTACTGCCTTAAAGTTGCCTTAAATCAGAAGAAAATTATAACAATCAAGGTCATATGGACACATGTGCTGCTGCACCAGCTGTGCCAGGGCATTGCACCGACAGCACTGAAAAGCTGAAAATCTGAAAAAGCAGAAAAGCTTTTTTCCCCCATTAAACTTGCTGAGACATGACTGCAACAACCAGTCTCTTCTAATACCTCATAATTTGATTTCACAACCTGTTGTGCTGATTCAGAGATTTCAACTGAGTGCTGCGCTGATTGGGTTTTAATTGTGATATTAATTCAATAGTTTCCTCTTCCAGATCTGCACATTGATAAAACTGGAGCACTGCAAATCAGCCCTGCAAAGCCCAAGCTGAAGTGTGGAAATGATTCAGGGACTTGCCAGGCCTGGATAAAACCCATTCACCTGACACCATCCAAGGAGGCCTCCCATCCAGACAATTAATATGGCAATTAAAATTAAAATGGTCCATACCAGCAGCTCTGAGCTGTGGCAACAGCGGGATTCCTTCAGCTGCAAGCTGCAAGGGTGCTGTGAGCTGGCAGAGAGGAAGAACCTCTTCACATTTACATCTTGTGATGTGTCACCAGGGGGACTGGGTGGGGCACAGGACTGGCCAAGGGTTTTCCACACCTTCATCCATCCTCATCCTCGCCTTGGGGAGGCTGCAGGAAAGAGAAAACTGCACAAAGGTTGTAATGAGCTGGAACTGGCCTTCTCATTAGACCCTTTAAAATAACTTTACCAAGGGATAAAACCAAAGGGTCTTTAGAAAGTCTCAAAAAGTCACCCTACTGGAGGAAACAAACTGATTTTACTGTTTTCCACAAAAACACAGCTGGTTTCACTGTTTGCCAATGTAAGCTGTTATTACTTTTTCATTAAATCTTTTGCTTTACTATGGGAAACAAACTGCTATTACAGTGGAAACCATATGCAAAGAGACCTCTTCCAGTTTGTACGTGGAGTGAATATTCCTCCTTTCCAAAACTTTCCATGTTAGAAATAATTTGAAGCACTCAACTACTCATGCCCAGCTCACTCTTCTGTTTCCACTGGATTTTATTGAACCACCTGGGATTATTTTAGGAAAGATGGTTGAAGATTTTAGGAATTAATTGGTATAACATGGAAAGTAATGGAAAAATATGGTCATGTGAATTCATTCTGAATTTTAAATCATGTTGTTTCTACTTAGATCGTGTTTATGGCCTTTTCTCCTGGTTATTCTAGTGAATTTTAATTTAGTGGCAGGGTTGTTTGGTGGAATGAGGAGTTTACTGGCAGGAGGGTTGGAGAGAATTGGAGAGAGGACAATTTAGTGTGTTACCCACAGACATTTGGCAATGAAAACAAGTTAAAATATTTCATCCCCCAAACTGGAAAACTCCCAGGGTGAATTACCTGTCCCATCCCACAGTTCAGCTTTCATGTGTAGTGCACAACTGTGAACTGCTTGTGAACCAGACGCAAAGCCAGACTTACTTGCAGAACTTATCTGGCAAGTAATTTAAAGTAATTAATCAATTTGAGCAAACTGCAATCTATTCTTGGATGAATCAAAAGCAGAGAAGGTCTGATTTTGGCAGGGAAATAAATCATTATAAATTATTGGTCCAGCTGTACTATAAACATTAATAAAGTTCCCAAAATAATTAACCAGAAAACTGTTGTTATTAACAAATTATCAAGCCCTCAGTCACTGTCCTTCCAAGGTATTAGGTCTTTGCTCATGGGGGCTGCTTTTGGTAGTTTTATTAATCTGATGTGAAAATAAGAGACTGCAGCCTTCTCTGGACATGATGTTAGAGCAGGAGATCAGCCTTTCCACCCTGAGAAATATTTCCTTGCTACCTCAGAGCCAAAGATACTTGGTAAAAAATGAAGAAACATTCCCTACAATCATAAGTGCTTTAACTCTGACCAATCAAACACTTGCACTGTGTCTTTAACACTTAGCTAAATTGAGGAAGATTTTAAAGATGTTGAAAGGGTTTGAAAGCGTTCCAGGCCAGGCTGGATGGAGCTCTGACCAACCTGGTCTAGTGGAAGGTGCTCCTGACCATGGCTGGGGATGGAATTAGATGGGTTTTAATATTCCTTCCAACCCAAACCATTCTGTGATTCTTGGATTCTTGGATTTCCTGAGAGCTTTCCTGTACAAAGCCACAGATTATTAAAGTTGATCACTAGGATGATCCTGGTGACAATGAAATACCTGCTGGAAAATTAAGTAGGAGATAGATTAAGGAAGGGAAAAAAGGAAGGCAAGGCAAGGCAAAAAACATCAGTGTTCAGCTCACAGACAGTCAGAATCTCTCTCCTGTGTCTTCCTGAGCCATTTTCCTAGGGGTTGCTGAAACCCAGTGACCATTTTGCCACTTTTGGACAATCTTTGGTACTACAAAATGTTACTGAAGTTATACCTAGCAAGGAGTGAGTCTTGATAATGCTGAATAAGGACTTAAGCATATTCCTGTAGCAGACGAGCCCAGAGACATACTTTTAGCACCAAATTTGAAAAGACTAATTTTACTTTGGTCTTCACTGAAACTGGGTCTACGTTTTTTCCAGGTGCCCTGACAGTTACAGCCAAATAAAGGCAATTTATGATATGCTGAGAGACTCTGAAAAATCTTTTATTTCTTCAATACTCATGAAAATTGTCTCGCCAGCCTTGCAGATGCATTTTGGCATCTTGGGCTAGTGAGACAAAGATGCTCTGGTTCTGATATTTTCTTGGGGAGAGGGTCAAGACATGCAAGTGCTGAAATCCAGCAGAGAGAGACGTCACTGCAGGGACACTTTCCCTGAAGCCTGATCCTCCCTCACTGTGCAGGGCAAGAGGAAATAAATCCCACCCCCAGTGACAGAGTGAGCAGAGGGCAGAGAGTCCTTATGAACCTTGGGAGAATCCTGACAAAAAAACAGATACAAGCAAATTAAGACACAAAGGTCCAATGAAAACAGCAGCACTGCAAGGAGCATTTCATAAAGTTCCAAATTACACTGTTTCTGTCTTTAAAAAAACACTCTTTGCAATGAGCAGTAGAGATCTGGTTGTAGTCTACAAATCCAACTTTTAAAAATAGAAATATCTACTTTTCTTGTGACCTGACAGAAAGAATGGCCATTAAATGCTCTAAGGAAAGGAATGCTAAAATGAAATTTGTCTCAGGAAGGTAGGAGAGTTTCGTAATCATGTTTAAGATTTTTTTTCCTCATCTAGATGGATATCTTCTATCAAACCATGGTGTCCAGAGAAACAAAAGGTACCTTTCACTATTAAATAACTATAGAACTTTTACCTTGCTAGATTATTTGTAAATTGTAACTAAAATTTAAAAAGTACCCTGTCAGAAAAAGGCTTTAAAAAGTGTAATATTTTTTTTATTTAGCCACTTCTTGGGAAAATTTAACACCGAGACAGAAAGGTTGCAGACCAAGTAGCACTTCATAAATTGCTTGAGCCCTAATCAATACATATTGTCATCTAGTCAAGTCCTCCAAGCAGATTTTTCTTTGCCTTGCCTCAAAAGCGTATTTTATGAGGTTGTTACTAGCTTGTGCTGCAAGGCCTGGCCTAATGAATCTGTCACTGGCACTATTGATTGACATGCCAGTGTAAGTGAGACATGTGATTCCGATTGACTTCCTAATTACTGCTGCTGTGATGTCTCACCAACTGGTAAGGCCAGAGGTTAATAGTTTTGATGTTCAGCCATTGCTGGCTCTGGAAGCTGGAGTTAAACCAGCTCGTTGGAAGTCAATATCTGAATCAAGTTCTCAAGGCTACTTTCGAAGCTGATCAATTAAGCCCTCCTTGTTCCCTCTCTAGTTGCCTGACAAGACTTTGATGAGTGGGGCCCTCTAAAGCTGGAGGTTTAAGGCAGAGCAGGGAGGTTGGTGGGATTTAAACACGGCAGCAGGAGCGGCCTGTAGGCCGGGGCTGCATTTCTGACAGCACACAGATGGAATCCTGCTCCTCCTCCTCATTGGAGGGAACAGGCCTCAGGTTTCCTAAAGCTCCTGGGTGTCCCGAGTGTGTTCATGACATGGACATTGTTCAGGATATTCATACAGGATGGGTGACAATAGTCACACCCTCCTGTCCATCTGTTCCACCCCGTAATGATCATTCACCTCTGTGCTTGGACAGTCCTCAGTGTTGTGGTGTGCTGTATTGTCCCATTTTTGGCCTTCCAGGTCACTTTCCCAGGTGTGCCTATGCTCTCTCCCTTCCCCCTTGCCCCCATGCTGAGTAAGTCCTGTCAATCAGGCTTAACGTTCCAGCAAAGCGTCATGTGGTTGGTCAAGTTCAAAGGATGCCCCTATGCCCAGAGGTCATTGGCCTGTCTGGGTGTCATCTTCCCCTGAGACCCTGCCCCTCTCACCTGGTTGGTGGCTCACCTGTACCTCCCCTCCCCCTGTCCCTGAGCTTAAAAAGGTGATCAGACCATGCGGTTGTTGATTCTGTTGGAGCAGTTGCTCACGTTCAGACCTCTGTAACCATGGAATAAACCTCTGGACATTAAACCCTCCAGCAGAATCCTCCTTTTTCTCTTCACCATCGCCTGAAGCTATTCCTCCTGAGGTGAACGGGGTTCCAACAAGCCTGGACTTGTTCAGTGCCCAGCTGCAACCACCAGCTAGCCAAGGTATCTCTGGGGTGACACGCCGCAGTTGCTGCCTTTGGCCCAGCAGCGAGGGTCAGACTGGCCCAGGCACAATCTAACTGGTAATATTGGGAGCCTTCTTTCCAATACTCAGCTCCTGGCTCAGAATTAGGCATGAGAACCCACGCTTCATTTAAAAAATGTGTTCCTCAGCCTGATTTCTGAGCAGATGATCCTGAAATGAGGCACTGTAACTGTGATGGATGGCCGAGAGTGCAGACAGCCTGGAAAGGGCATGAGCTGCTCCAGGTGTCTGTCCAGAGCAAAGGGCCTCTGAAATGCCTTTAATGCCTTTTGAGGTGCTGTAGAATTTAAGGATTTTTCTGTAGCAAAAAATTACAACAGCTGCCTCAACCCAAAAGGCTCCATGGCTGAATACTCTGTGTCTGATCATTGCTCCTTGCTCAAGCCTGGAGACAAATATAAGAATATGGCAAGCACAAATCACTTTGCAGCAAATATATTCTCTAAATGTCCAGCATAAGGGCTTTCTGAAGTAAAAGTGATAGGCCTGTATCAAAGGCCTTCATGGGTTTCTCTTCCATTAATTAGTTCTGCTGAGTCCTGAAATCACATCAACTCTCAGATTCCACGTCATTGGCTTTTTGTGAAGCCCACCATGTACAGTAGGAACAATGTACCTCCTTTGGGTTTATACACCTCTGTCTCCACACTCACCTTTTTTTGTGGACTTGTCTGGACCTTATATGAAGCCATTCTTCTCTTGGATCATCCTGTCAATCTTGTTCCTATTATTTCCTTCAGGGGACAGAAGGTCCTGAAAAGGATGATGCAGATGCAACATTAATTGATGCAGCTGCATAACACCCCTGGCTTGTTCTTCACTCTTTCTTAGTAATCATCAGCAGCCAGTTTGCTTTTCTACCTGTAATCTAGCAGTGAGATAACAATCTCTCAGAATTGCCTGTTGTGACACCAAATTCTCTTTTCTGAAGGTAATAGACAAGTCAGAGTACATGTGTGTGCATTACTTTGCATTTAGTAATGTTGAACTTCAATTTTATTTTCTTGTCACTTGGGGTTGCAGATCTCAGCGACTCTCATCAATCAGCTCTGGGCTTTTACCACCCTGAATAATTCAGTAATATCACTGAGCTTTGTCATCTCTCTATCCACACTCCTTCCTGGGTTATTTATGAATATGCTGAACTGAATGGCTCTCACTATACACACACACACACTGGTTTCCATTGGAAACATGTGCAAGTTATTCCTGTACTCTATTTCCTAGGGATTTTACCCCATCTAGTTATTAATTGATTAAAGGTCCTACCCTTCTAGCAGCTTCTTGAGCTTTCAGGATGGAATGTCATAGAAAACTTACCTATGTAACATCAGATCACCTTTTCCATGTGCTTAACAAGACCTTCAGAGAGCTCTAACAAATTTAAAAGCTTGTCTTCCCCTTATGAAGGATGGATTGAGCTTTCTTTGTGATATTGTATTTACCATGAATGCCCTGATGGTCTTTACATCTAACAGTTTGCTTAGTGCAGACTTGAGACTTATGGTCACTGTCACTCTGCAGACACCCTGGAGAGGAGAGTGTGTGTTCAGGAGTCACAGTGACATCAGGCAAGGACACAGCACAGAAAAATGTCACCAAGGTCACACTCAAGATCCTCTATGGCTCAGAGAAGAACAGCATCCCACCTAATAACTACTGTGTTCTCTGTACTTTAGATTTCCCCTACTGAAACTTCAATTTCTGGATTATCTTCTGCTGAACCCCAAGAAACAGGTGTTATAAAGTTAGCACAATCTGGGCTTCTTTGTGCTGAATATAGATGTGAAAATCTCACTTGGTTTCTCTGCTGAGGCCCAATCTTCCCTAAATTTCACTATTATGTCATAAATACCTGAAGCCCCTAGTGAGGTCTACTGGAAGCTACTGAGCCTCAAATCCCTGAAGGCTGAGGAATGGTCCTGAGAAGCTAAATGTTGTGCTGTGCCTTTCTAAACATCTGTATCATCTGCTGTTGGAGATATGGTACTATGGTAGAGGAAACTTCAATCTAACATTGCAGTTTTTCTTGTGTTGGAATTGCCCTACAAACCTTCAGGCTCCTGCCTCTGATTTATTACCAGTGTTTGCCACTTCAACAATTTTTTCCTCAAAATTTTATCTTTTTTCTTTGTTTCTTTTTTTTTTTTTTTTTTTGGTTTTTTTTTTGCGGGGGGGTTTTGTTTTTGGTTTTTTTTTTTTTTTTTTTTTTTTTTGTTCTGTTTGCTTGGGTTTGGTTTTGTTTTGGTTGGTTGGCTTTGGTTTGATTTTTTTTTTTTTTTTTGTTGGTTGGTTGGTTGGCTGTTTTTGTCCTGTTATAACTTTAGATTGAAGATACCAGACTTTTTTTTCCTCTTTTCTTTTGGTGGGCATGCATTCAGCTTGGACCTCCCAAATCCTTCTAATTTCCTTTGAGCTGTTGCTGATTTGAGCACGAGTTTTTCTAGGTGATCTGAGGTGGAGACTTATTGTAAATCTCTGAAATAACACCTCTAAGTAACTCCCCTGCCTCTTACCACCCTATAGTCTTCTTCTTCACTCTTCTCTTCATACCATCAAGACTTCCCCATTTTTATGCAGTCCCCCTTACTAAAATAGAACACTGATGGCTGGATGGTTGTTTTGTTTTGTGCCCCATCCTACATTTGACCCAGTAGCCTGTTTTAAAAAGCAATGTTTAAAACAGATTTTATTTGATTTGATGCTTGAGTTTTGGCAGGTTCTGGCCTACTCTTTATTTCAACATAAAGAGATGCTATAATCTTTACTACCAGAGTATGCATCATCCTGAAGTTTGTGATTCTCTTTTCCTGTCAGCTTTCCTTGAGTTTTAATTTCTAAAACCATTCTAAGAACATTTCAGTTGTGAGGCTCAGTCCTACTCGGGCCAAATGTCTTCTGCTTTTCCCCAAGTTTCTCAGTTCTTGATGAAAACCCCTCCTTGTGCATCATTTTCTCAATTCTTAACTGCAAGATTTCCCAAGTCTCTGCATTGAGTTGGTTCTGCAGTAGTAAATACTAATGCAGAATTTAAAGCCTGGGTGCAAATCTTGTTTTTTTAGTGTTTCTGGTCTGTATGGCAAGTTTTTAGTGGAAATTAGTCATGTAATCTTCATTACCTTGGACAAGATCTCTGCCATTTCACTGTGTCTGAAGTTGCTGAAAAAAAACTTGGCAGGATTTGTGATTAATTACACTCCATGTTGTATTAGACAATATAGATCAACCTGCCAATATGAATTTCTCAGATGTCAAAACATCGGATAGGGAAGAAAAGATCATATGAGAAGGGGAAAAAAAATCATGAGACAGTCAGGGACAGCAATAATTCACCCATACCTATGCACTGTGTACAAATAATGCCCAGGGGAATTAGCCACACTTATCCCTTTGTCAGCTGTCTGTTGAGAGCAGACAGTGCTGGGTTCCTCATGTGTCTTGTTTCTTGCAACTTTTCTGAAAATGATGACATAATGAGAGATTTTGAACTCTTCATCTTAAATGGTTAATTAGGGACAATATATGAGTTCTGACACCAAATTTACTTCAGAAATCTGTGCTTTAAGAGCCCTGAATAATGCATCCCAGGGATTGGAGACTCTCTTGAAATTCCTAATCACAGTTTGAAAAACTTGGCTCGTTTAGGGAAAGGCAAAAAAAATACAAAATACAAAATACAAAATACAAATACAAAAACAAATAATCTCTTGAAGAGTTGTGTGTCACTGCTTCCTGTCCTCTGCCAGGGCACCTGTGGTGTCCCCATGTCCCTGACTGCCACGGGGATCTCTGCCAGCTCCACAGGATCAGGGAGATGCTGTGGCTCAGCCCCAGGGGAACAGGGACCAGCCCCAGGGCCTGGGCACCCCAGAGGCACCCAGAACCCAGCCCTGCTGCCTGTCAGGGGCAAAAACCTCATCTCTTGTGCCCCAGCCTCATTCACTAGGTGTTAGAGGAGCCAGAGGCTGGCAGGATTTGGTCTTTCAAATGGGAAAAATGGCACTCCTGGGTTTTTAAACCTGGTGCAGGAGGGCCATGGCTTGGTGGTTGTAACCTGCAAACTCAATAGGAATGGCAAGACCCCAGATCTGTCCTTCCACCAGGGACCTGAAGCTGTATTGATCCAGGGAACATCCATCAGCTCATGGCCATGGTGAAACTCAAGGTCCTTCACAACATCACAGCATATATTAAAAAAAAAAAAAAAAAAAAAAAGACCAGAAAGAAAAGAGCAATTCATTGTGAAATAAGAAACTTAATTACTTCCAAAACAATTAATTATTTAATTAATTAATCCTCACATCTCCCCTGCAAGGTAGGAAGTGATTATTCTACCCATTTTACACAGAGGGAAACCTCACTGTTAAGTGACTTGCCGGAGGCAAAGGCATTGAAGGTGAAATCAGCGTCCCATGGCCAGCACCCCCAGGTCTTGTTCCAGACCAGCCCAATTTGCTTGGACACTGCCTGCCCTCAGCACCCCAAGACCCCAGTGTACCAAGAGCACTTAAATTCCCACTCTTATTCCCCAAGGAAGCCCTGAAGTCCTTTTGCCAATGCCCAGATCACACATGGTCCAGCTGAGCTCAGCTGAGCCTGGTGCTGCTGCATTTATCACTCTGAGGTGATAAACCCAGGCAGAGAAGGAGACTCAACAGGGGAAGATATTTTTTGGACAGAATTTTGGTAGAATGCTGTCTTCACGGTTTAAGTGAGCTGTTGTTTGACCACTTCAGGGTCAAGGTAAGGAGCACTCATGAGGCCCATCCTGTCTGCACTGCCTCAGGCCACAGCGTGGGACTGACAGCCCAGAGTAAATCCTGCTCTAGTCCATTGCACAAGTAGCTATACACCTTAATTTCAGACTCTGAAAATAAGCTTTGTGTCTTATAAGACCGATTCACATATTAGGGGCAGAGTTGTTGAGTTTTCAGGTGTGCAAACCTTCCACCCCCTGATGCAGGAGGACCAAACTCCAGCCAACACAGGAGAAGGGATAAAATGACAGAATTATGGAATCATTTAGGTGGAAATAGTTCTCAAACACTGTTGAGTTCACCTGTTCCCACGGCACTGCCAAGCCCACCACAGAATGATGTCCTTTAGGACAGCAAGTCATGCTGTGGGGCTGATGACAATCACAGCACTCAGACCAGCATGGGCTCATCCCAGCAGCCCAGTCTGGCTGGTCCCTGCCCATTTTGAGGGAGATCATGGCAGGGATCATACCCTTGGATGGTAAAGGGGGCGCAGAGGAAGGACAATGATGTGTGACAGCTGTGCACCTCCTTCATGATTTCCCACATCAGCAAACTCCAGCCCGTGCTTGCATGCTTATTTTTCTTAAGAAAACAAGTTTTTCCATTATCCCAAGGCTCCAGGAAATAAGGAGTTAACAACAGAAACCAAATACCAGGAATAAATCTTGGTGCTCATGATTTGGGCAGAAAGGTGGAGCCTAAGCAAGGAAAAAATGAAGTTGTGGATCAGAAGTTTGCTCAGGTTGTGACTGAAGCCTATTTTTATGCCTCTGAGTCCTCCCAGGAGATCCTGCAGATGTGCTCCAGGACAATGGCAAGCATGAGAGCTGTGATTTAGCCCTGTGGGCATGCAGGCACATGGCACAGGGCAGGATGGAGATGCAGAGTGGCCCAGGGATGGCCACAGTGTCATCCTGACCCCAGAGCTTTGTTAGAGAAACCCAAGCCAGCATCTCTGGAGGGATCAGCCATGAAACCGGCCTGGCAGCATGAGGGTACAGGTAACCATGGAGGGATCAGACATGGGGCCAGGGCTGGATCTGTCCTTTGGAGGCCACTCCAAAGAGCAGCATCACTGCTAGTTTGTCCAGGTGAACATACCCACCTCCACTTTTTCATTTTGACAGCACTTGTTGTGCTATAGCTGAGGTCCCAAATTCTCTCTTAGGCCAAGAAGCCAAGAAGTCAGCTCATAAAGGCTATACCTGCACTGCCAAAATCAGCCCATCTGGCCATCCTTTGGCACAAAACTCTCATTTAAACTGCTATCTGGGGTGGCCAAACCCAAACAGGCACTCAGGGATGGTGCTGGCTCAGGCAGCTCCCCAGAGCAACCTTAGGAATTACCTGGGAGTGGAACAGCTACCCCTGGCCTAGAGCCCCTTCAGACAGGATTAACAATTTGGCTGGCAGTCACATTCCAGTGCCCAGCAGTGACCCTGGCAACTATTTAATTTCCTAGCCACAAAGTCCCCAAAGTCATAAAACCCAGGCTTCATTTGCCTGAAACAAAGTGGAGAGACCAGGATCCCTCACCCTTCAAATCCAAACCGCGGTCACTCCCGGGAACCTGTTACAATTCTGCTTTAATTGTTGTGAGAGCTTTCCAGCGGCAGTGCTGGCACTGATTTGGATTTATACCCTCTCTCCTGATCTCAGGGTACTGCAGGAGTGGCGTCTGTGAGACCAACATTTATAGCATCCCTTGGAGGGGTGAAATGTACCTACTGCAAAGTACTTTCAGTTAATTCTGGTGCATCATTTGCGGGAGGGCCACGTGGGGATCAGCGTGGGACAGACAGATTTAGATCATTTTGCTTGAGTCAGGTGGTGCCTTGCTCCCAATTCCTCGCAAGTTAATTCTTACCTGGGATAATTATGTCTCTCTCCAATCCAGCCCGGCTTAACCCTTCTCATCCCACACTCCACACCTGTGGCCATGGGGATGGTGATTTGTGGGTGTTTGCGGCCATGGCTGACCTCTTCTGCAGATTTCCTCAATGACCTTGGGCAATTCAATTAATTAATTTAACTTGCTTGCTCTCTGACACATGAAAGCTGCCTGGTGTCTGAACTACATACTCCTGAGAAATGATTTATCTGTTTAAGACAGACCTGGCCCTCTAGATCTGGTGTCTGACCAGACTGACCCTGTCACCACCGCTCAAGGTGTCCAGAACTGGATCTTCTGAAACGGGATGCAACTTGATGTTGATGCATCTCCATCTTGTGCTGTGCAAGAAATAGAAATAAATAAAACAGGGACAGCATCTGACCTCATCTTGGAGCCCCTCTCCTGTGTGGGAGCAAGGGAGCACTCCCAGAGCCATTCCCATCCCTGTTGAGCGCTGGTGCTGAAGTAGGTGGTGTGAGTTATTCTCTGGGTTGGAATAAAATGACACCAAGCAGTATGTGCAGGAATAGGGGTAATTAAGAAAAACTGCTCTGAAAAGGTTGCCCAGCCCTGGCACAGCTGCCCAGGGTAGTGGTGGAGTCCCCGTCCCTGTAGGGGTTTATAAGCTGTGTGGATGGGGCTCTTGGAGACATGGCTCAGTGGTGGCCTTGGCAGTGGTGAGGAATAATTGATCTCTTAGATGCTTTTCCACCCTAAAAGATTCTAGGGTAAGGACTTGTACATTCTGAGCCCCACTATTTTTCAAGCCATCCCCTCTTGAACCTAAAAAATTTGGCAGGTCACTGCTGTTCTGCCCAGAGGCCAAGGAGAGCATCTTCCTGCTTCCCAGCCTCTCACACAACTGCCTTGCTCCAGGGTCTTTTTCTGTAGCTGGGACAAAAGAAATAATATCTTGGATTCTGATAACCAATAAATTATTCTTGAAATGCCATAATTGCTCAGCTGCAGCTGCAAGAGCAACTAAATACAGAACTTTAATAAAATATTATCGTTCAAATCAATTTGCTGAGAGTCTGCTTTGCTTTCTGCATGGAGTGCTAAGCAGCAAATAGTAAATACTGCTCACTGATTAGAGAGCCAAAGAGCAAGAAAAGCCTGGAACCTGATTTTTTGCCATCTGTACTTTTATTTTCCCCCTGTTTGAGCAAGGACAGGGGCCAGATTCTGCTCCACGTCTGGAGAACCGCACTTGTTCCAAAGGCGTGGGAATTGCAGCTACTGCATGTATAGGTTTACAAAGTAGCTTAGGCACTTAAGAAGATAATCATCTAGAGATATTTACAGTAGTGACTTTTACAGGGGGAGGGACAAGCGGAAGCGCCCAACTCCCACCAGGGTGAAAAATAAACAAAAATAAATCCAGAGCAACGATGCAATTGGCAGCTCAGGTAACAAGTTCAGAAAATGACCACATCTGGGCTGTTCTGGATCAAAAACTATTGAAGTCAATGAAATTTGCTCTGGATTTACAGTGGCATTAACTGAGATCAGAATCCGACCCTATAAATTTACTATTACCTCTAATCCTGGCACCTCTGATCTTGCTGAGATATTTGCTAACTGCTGAGCAGCTCGCTTTATTGACACTGAAATAAGACACCCGTGCCCTACTATTGTTAAACTCAGCTGGTTTTAAAAACCCATCATACTATTTGTCATGACTGACCTTAACAAACTGGCCTGCTGTCCTTGGATCTATGGGCAAGAAAGTTGTCAAATGCCCCCTTTTTCTTCAGCCTTCCACCACCAACAAAACAAAACAAAACAAAACAAAACAAAAAAAAACAAAAAAAAAAAAAAAAAAAAAAAAAAAAAAAGGAAAAAAAGGAGGAGAAAAAAATCAATTTCAATCAACATGGAGTGTAATATTATCAAATGTCAGATGCTGAGGCTGTGTGCTTTGAAAATTATCCTTGACAGCTTCTTGTCGACTTAATTAAGTGCTCAAAAAAAAAAAAAGAAGAAAAAAAAAGCAAAATATCTCAATTGTCGGCCCCCTCTCTTTGTGCTTCAGAGGTTCTATTGACAGCTCTGAAAAAAAGATTGCCTTTGGGGGTTTTATTGATAGATCCTTGCCTGATATTGGAATGATTCCTGGGCAGATAAATCACATTTAGATTTGTTAGTAATTGAGGAGAATTGATTGAATAGTTAGGATGGTCCCAAAGGGAGGTACCTATTCCTCTTCTGTTCTGCAGAGGTTGTCATCAGATAAAGGACCTCTTTGGGCAGGATGGATAAAGGTCTAATTGTTTACATGATCAGATATTGCTTCCTTTCAGCCCTCCCTCCCCAGACTTCCCCAACTTTCATGTGGCAAGTGTCAAGATGACAAAGGGGAAGGCTGTAAATAAAACCAAAAGTGGGCGAAGGTGATCAGCCCCTCTTCATGACCTGGAAAGGCACTAATTATATTCAAATGATTAGTGGAATTTGGGTGCTAACGGCAATGTGTTCTTACTAAAAACCTCTGCAGTGTTTATTTGTGCTGTGTTTGTTTAAACAGCTATGAATTTCACATAGGAGCAGGTCAGGTGTGGCTCGTGGTGGCTCTGCAGGGTGGCCCCTTTTTGGCTGATGAGATCCATGTGCAGGGCTGGGTTCTGGCACTTCAAGCCCTCACTGGTGAGCTCCACCAGGGCTCTGTGTCCCATCACCCTGGGTGGCCTGCTGCACCTTGCATGGTCCCAGAGGGAAGCAGCATCTCAGAGAGTGGGCTAGCAAAGCAGGAGGGGATGCTGGAGCAGTGTGGGGAGATGCTTTGGACAAGGGCGTGTAGTGGCAGAACAATGGGGAGTGACTTTAAACACAAAGAGATTAAGTTTAGATTGGATGTTAGGAAAAAATCTTGACTGCGAGGGTGGTGAAGCCCTGGCATGGGTTTCCCAGAGAATTTGTGGCTGCTCTGGTTCCCTGGCAGTGTCCAAGGCCAGGTTTGACGTGGCTTGTAGCAACCTGGGGTAGTGGAAGGCGTCCCTGCCTGTGTCAGGGGGTGGGATGGGATCAGCTTTAGGACCCTGCCAACACAAACCATTCAGTGATTTTGTGATCTTCTAGGCTGGAGAATTGTGGGGAGGGTGATAAAAGCAGAGGGAGTCCAGAGTGACATTGTGTGACTGTGGAGCAACGTGAGGGGGCAGATGCTGCTCCAACCAGAATGTGCAGCAGACACTTGGGTGACCTGCTCTAGGTTCCCCCACCCTGCACTCCTCCTTCCACACCTACCAGAAGGAGTGAAAAGGATGACTATTTCCAGAGAGGGCTTTTCCATGGACTAGAAAAAGCCCTGAGTAAGAAAGAGTAATATTTAAATTTCCACCTCCCATCCATTTTTAAAGTTTCCATTTCTTTAAGAGAGGACAGATACCCTGCAGTCTGCTTGGCACTTCAAGAGGCAATTTATTTCTGTCCATACCAGGTACAGACCCTGCATGGACCCTCTGTCTCTCTTTCCACAAGTACTCAGGCAAGATGATATTTCCCTACCATCTATAGAGGACGGGGTGCTCAGGTTGATTTTCAAGGTGTACTGTGCCACAACTTTCTTCCAGGGACATGTTTGGGGAAGAAGGGAAAACATTTGAAAATCAGTTTTTAAAATCTAGGCTTAATACATGTTTCTAATAACTGGCTGAAATTCAAACTGGCTGGTCAGCATTTCTCATCCTCTTCTCTCAGCAAAGTAAAGAGTGTTGAAAGTTACAATTTAAAAAAAAAAACAACAGTCAAGGAAAAATAAACTAAGGTATTTTATTTTCCTGACTTCCGGCTTCATCAAAAATGAAAGTCATTGAGAGAAAGAAAGGAACAATTTCTTGACTCAAATTAAATACCATTTTGGCACCACCAAACATTTAATTTATAATAAGAAGTCATGAGCATCTATGAATTCCTGCAGACTTGATATGCTTAATATTTCAGCCCCACTGGTAGACTTCAAATTACCATTGCTCAATCCAGTCATCAGGGACTTTGACAGAGGCTGCAGGAACCAGGTTCCTCTCTGGGTCAAACCTATCACCTCCATATAGAGACCTGCAACCTCCTCCTTCCTCTGGGAGTGGGCTATTGAAGTGCAAATGGATCTAAACTAGCCATGAATAAATTTAGGCTGGAAATTACAAGAAGATTTCTAATTATCAGAGCTGTGAATATCTGAAAGGAGCTCCTGAACAAAGCAAGATGGTTCTGGTCATTGTGGGCATTTTGGGAGGCACCAGCGCCATAATTCACAGGGCAAATTTTCTGATTTGCCAGTAGTGAAAATGATGTGTGTTTTCTTACACATTCCTGTGCTTTCAGATAGACTCTGCAGCAATAATGAGTCACAGACTCATTTAGGCTGGAACAGTGCTTTAAAATCATTGAATCCAACCATTCCCCCAGCACTGCCAAGGTCACTGCTATCCTGTGTTCCCAGGGGCCACATCCACATGGCTTTGAAATCCCTACAGGGATGGGGACTCTACCACTGCCCTGGAAAGCTGTGCCAGGGCTGGACCACCCTTTAAGTAAATAATTTTTCTCAATTAAAAAAATTAAATTTTAAATTTAAACCTGTTCTGGTGCAACTTGAGGCCGTTCCTTCTGCTCCTGTTCCTGTTCCCTGGAGCACAGCCCGACCCCCCCGGCTGTCCCCTCCTGTCAGGAGCTGTGCAGAGCCACAAGGGCCCCCCTGAGCCTCCTTTGCTCCAGGCTCAGCCCCTGCCCAGCTCCCTCAGCCTCTCCTGGGGCTCCAGCCCCTTCCCAGCTCCGTTCCCTGCCCTGGACACGCTCCAGCCCCTCGGTGTCTCTCTTGTCATGAGTGGTCCAAACACATAACCAACATGTTGGCCCATCACAAAGTTATTTTTTCAGGGTCAAACCTTAAGGTTTTACAAGTAACTTAGTGAGAGTTTTAACCCTGAAAACCCAGACTCACCCATGTCTGCATAAGTCAACTGCTTTTCAAGCCAAACCAGGTATATCAACAAAAAATCCTCATTCACTTTTGATAGGTCACTATAAGGTCACTGCTGTGCTCCTTTAACCATGGCTTTAAGTGAAGACTTCCTTGATGACCTAGAAGAATTTAAATAGATCACAGATCCTCTTCTACCTAGGTACCATAGTTCTAAGGGGAAAAAATTCACAGTTGTACATGTGTACACATTTACAGGTGTGCAAACTTCACACGTGCACACATCACACGTGCGCAGACAAGAACAGGGATCTCATGTCTTGGGGAAGAATCTGGCTGAGGTCAAGCAAGCAGGCTTGGGCCTGAGATCTGGCATTGACTGAGTTTCCCAGCACCAAACCCAATGGAAGTATTCATAGACACATCTGAATCCACATCAAAACTTAAAATTTTTCAAGCAGCCCATTTTATTGTTCCACAGCAAAGTGAGTATTTCTTCTAAGCAGAACCCTTTCTTCCCTTCGAGTCCTCCCCCCCTGTAAAAGCTGTTGAATTGCCTCTTTTTTCCTTCCCATTGCTCATTCCTATAGCAGGAGTGGAATTGATTTTTGATACTATCCATTTTGTTTGTCACAGATCGTCCTCCACTTCCCCCTGCGCATTGCTGAAATATCACCCACAAATGATTATTCCTATCACTGCAGCCAACGCTTCGCCTGGGGCAGGGAATTTTCCCGCAGCTAAAAGTGGCCTCGTAATTGAAGGCAGAAAACACCAGTATACCTGTAGCCTGAAAATGTTAATAAACTACCAGAGGTCCCAGGAAAGTTAAATATTGGGAGGGATGTCAGAGCTGCGGTGTGATTAGTGGAACTGAACGACAAAGAGCACCTGCCCAAGGCGCCAGCACAGGGGGGATCAGTCTCCCTCTGACATCTGAACACGGCTCCTGCCTCCCAGGATGGGGCTCTGCTTGCAGGGAGGCAATCAGAGCAGGAGGAGCGTGCTCGTGCTGACACTGAGCTTCATTTTCTGGCCGTGGATCTGGGGGCTTGGGGCTGCTGCGTTGCTGCTGTAAAGGATCTCGAGCTTTTGGGATTTACCTTGCACTTGATGTTGGGATTTCAGTGGCTGGGTTGTGCATGTGTCTCATTTCCATACCTGCTATGTAACAAATGCACGTATTTTTTGGCTTGATTCAGATTTTACCTTGTGCTGAAGGCTCGTGGCGTACTTCAGAGATGCGCAAATATACTCATGCGCTCTACATTCAGGAAAAATAAAATAAGGTTTCATACATGTGCAAATATATGCTCTATATTCAGACAAAATAAAATTAGATTATGTATGAAAAAATGTTCTTATGAATGAGAGATGATTCTTATGTATGAAAGATGGTGTATGTAAACATTCTCATGTGTTTATGCTAATTTGCTCCTTAGAAGTAGAACATACAGAACATATGTGAGGGCATGTGTGTGTTTTACGAGCATATGTGCTGAACAAAACAAAGGGGTATGGCTTCCCACTGCCAGGGGACAGGGTTGAATGGGATATTGGGAAGGAATTGCTGGCTGTGAGGGTGAGCAGGCCCTGGCACAGGTTGCCCAGAGAAGCTGTGGTTGCCCCATCCCTGGAAGTGTCCAAGGCCAGGCTGGATGGAGCTTGGAGCAACCTGCCCAACTGAAGGTGTCCCTGGGGGTGGAACTAGATGATCTTTAAAGGTGCCTTCCAACTCAAACAATTCCAGGATTCCTTGATTGAAATATGCAGAGATGCATCCCTGTCATGGCTTGTATGCCATAGGGATATTTGGGGGGATTACATATGCAAGTTGCACTATACTAAGTTATGTTCATCATGTTATATATTGTATATATTATATATGTTATATCAGAGGTTGGTTGGCCCCTGTGAATTATGGTGGCTCTGCTTGAGTGAAGAGTGCTGTTTTCCCATGCAAACACACTGCAGGGTAAGTCACAGCTGATTATGGCACCAAGACCCAGCCCTGCCTCACAGAACCTGGGCTGTGCCTCAGCTTTGTGAGACCTGGAAGCTGATCTCACTCCAGAACAACTGCTGGTAAGCAGGAAGGGGATTTTTCCTCCTGATAAATTGGTGTTCCATTGGACTCTCTGAATTTGGAGAGCTGTTTGCCCAGAATGGGGCTTGAAGACCCAGGCCCTGACTTTGGCAATGCTGGCTGCAGAGGTGCTGTAATGCAAGGGATCTGCATGAGAGGGATAGGGCAAGGGTGCAGGGTTATTAATTGAGATTTCTACACATGCCTGCCTTGCATGTAACTCAGCTTTTCCCTTGGGAGAGAGAAAGGTCCTTTTTCTGTTATTTTACCAGCCTTTCTTTCCTTGCTTGCTTGATTCCATCCTTTCCTTTAGCAGAGTATCTCTAATCATTGCCTTGCGTCATTATCATTATCTCTTTTTATGATCTTTAGTTACGATGTCAAAGAGAAGAAAAATGAGCTCAGTTTTCTGGCATCCTAACACATATTGATTTCAACAGCAGCTGCCATGAGGCCTTCACGTATGATGGATTGCCACTAGACTGATGCAAAAAATACCCGCATAAATAAAAGTATTTACCAAAGAGAATAATCAGTGATTGCATAACTGCATCATCATAATGACCAACAGTCTAGGCAAGCTCAGGGAGTGATATTAGCACAGAATAGTGTTCTTCAGGAAAAGCTGTAGGAGTTTGTACTGAGGACCCCATTTCAAGTAGTAATTTTAATAACATCCCTTGGATTCTTGGGGGCTTCCTCAAGCTTGGAAAAGGAAATAATGCAGTATAAGCGTAGGGCACTTTGCTGGTGTCAGCCTTTGCTCTTTGGATCACACAGAAAAGAGCTATACCATCCTAGAGGAAGATATTCCTTGGGGGGAAGAGGATCATACAGGACTTCCCTGTGGCCATGTGCTTTTGCTCCATTCTGGAAGCGCCAGACAGAGGAAATCCACCCCAGGTGAATGAGGAACTGGGAAGCACCCAGCCAGTGCTGTGGCCAGCAGAACAATTGCAGGGATGTTTTCCAGCCCTAACAGTCCTGTTATTCTGTTTCTAAGGTCCTTGAGAAGATCTTGGGCACTGCAGGTTGCATTTGTAGGTTGCATTTCTGGGTTCTTGTGGTTGATCTGCCTCAGGAGTGTCTCCAAATGAGCTCTTTGAAAAGCCCAGGACCTGGAGGCAGTTGAGTTTTCTGTCAGTACAGCTTTGGGGGAATACCTCTTGGCTGTCTCTCATCAACACTACAGGCCTGGAGGCTCCAGGGCCAGATTAGGAGGGTGAGAACAATGTGAGCTGTTTGATTGAATTTAATTTAGGGTTGGTCTCTTCTCCCCGGTAAAAGGGACAGGACAAGAGGAAACGGCCTCAAGTAGCTCCCGGGGAGGTTCAGGTTGGACATAAGGTAAAATGCCTTCAGCAAAATTGTTGCCCAGTCTGGCACAATGTCCAGGGTGTGGATGGTGTCCCAGTTCCTGGAGGGATTTAAAAACCATGTGGATGCAGCCCCTGGGGACTGTGGGGCAGTGGTGGCCTTGGCAGTGCTGGAGAGTGTTTGGAATTGATGATCTGAGAGGGCTTTTCCCATCTGAACAATTCTGGTTTTTTGTTCCCAAGCCACTAGCGTCAAATCTCTGGATTCAACCCTTGCTTCCAAAGAAAAAAGACAATATCATAGAATATTTTATTGCAGTTTTTCTTTCCCATTCTCTTCTATTCTATCCTGAAGGCAACCTCAGCCAATCCTCTCTGAATTGTATCTTTCCTTTTTTTAAAGGAATGTCCTGTTTCTTACGGGGGGAAGGGGGGGGGGGGGGGGTGGGGGGCTGGAAATATTCCTGCTTTCTTTTCCTGTTTTCACCCATCTGCACCAGCCTGGCAACCAGCAAAAATACACATATAAAGATGTCTTAATCTTAAATATAATTAGATATAATACCTCACGCAGTGTTGTATGATTAGTAAAATATATGATCATTAGTTATTAGATTAATGTGTCTACTTGTGTAACTGAAAGCCATTTGCAGCCAGAAATTAAATAGCTCAATTTGCTGTAATTGACTTATCTCCCATTGAGATTACTGCACTTGCTGCTGGAGAAGGTTTCCTCAAATGCTAAAAGCAGCTGCGTGGAGAAGCTGGGTCCTGTTTTCTTTGGAACACTGCGACCCCAGTGGAGGCAGAGACATCTGAGGCCAGGTCTGGATGATCAGCAGAGCCGCTGAAATGGGAGCCGCTGCATCTGGGGACAGGTAGCCCACGATGATGATTCCCATTCTTGGGAATCTGTGGGGCCAGAATCAGATCTGCCCTTGGGTGACCACAAGAGATGTGACCACCTTTTACTCCCTGTGGGCTCTCATGCTGGTGTAAATCCAGGGATTCCTGGGTTTCCCTTCTGCAAGAAGGGCGCGCGCGGGATCCGGCGCATCCCAGCAAAGGCTCCGTGAGAGCAGCGAGGCAGGCACGGAGCAGCAGAGAGCCCCGTGGGGCTGGGCAGGGCCTCTGCAATGCGGGTCTCTCCTCCCAGGGGTGCCAGCAGCAGCTCCGAGGGCGGACACGTGCGGAATAGGGAATTGGGAGCACGTCTCCTCTGGCGATGTGGGATTGTGCCCTTAAATTATCCGCTGACACCTCTGACATTGGGAGGTGCTGAGGGGCCCTACAAATCTCCAACTTTTGCTGCTGCCTCTTCTTCTTCTTCTCCTTTTTTTTTTTTTTTTAAATAGGTTTTCTTATGGTTTTCTTAATTTATTTTTTTTTAGCCACAGCAACTAAGCGAACCGTTCAAATTGAAACACTGAAATGAACCAAGCTGAACAATAAACTAAAACATGCCTAGAGCAAGTTGAGCAATAAACAGGTTTTTAATTTTTTTTCCCCCTTCCATCTCGGTGGTGTCTGTCTCTGATAGATGATGTGACAAAGGAAGAATCCTCAATAAATTCTAAATTCTGAATACTAAATCAGTGAGCAAGAGCAAACGTGTGAGATGCCATCCCAGCTCAGAGTGGCTTTACTGCTGTGATACCACAATGGTACTGCCCCGTGGGGCTGGGATGGAGGTGCAGATGGACAGAGGGACATGCATCAAATCCATCCATCTACGTGTGATGGTTTTATCCAAACTACACCCAGCCCAAGTCCATAACCCAGGTGTGACTGAGGCTCTTCCCACTGTACCCTGACTGGAGTCTCCAAGGGAAAATATTATTCATAGATTTTAAGGCCAGGAGGAGATATTTTGCTCTGCTCTGACCTCCATTAAAACACAGGCCAGGGAATTTCAGAGTGACTCCTGCAGGAGGAACAAAGGAGAGGGATCATCTACTGCGTAATTTCATCTCATGAGAGATGTAAATATGCTGCGATTTCTACTAAGGGATGCCACAGAAAAGGAGGACCTGTGAGGGAGATACTAAAGGAAAAAAGCCCTGAACTTAAATTGTACCAAGACGACCTATGTGAACTTACTGCTGTATGTTCTTTCTCACCTTTCAGGGGGCTGAGTGCTGTAAAATGCTTGCCCTTGCAAAAATTGTGTGGTTTCAGAAAAAAATAAAAATATTTTTTGTGCTGAAGCATTGTCACAGTCTTTTCCTCAGGAGGACCTAAATGTGAAATAATCCCCCAAGGGCTGTGATACAGTGTGAAGGGAGATGATGGCAGTCACACAGTGTGCCCTGTGTGACAGGCTTCTGCTCCAGATCTCAGTTTGCAACCTGCTTTGAGGAAAGCTGAGGTACATCTTCCTTCTGCAGCACCTTTCATGCTCTGGTTGTCCTGCCTGAGTTGGGAGGCAGCAGCTTTTCCTTCTTGGATGTCAGGCAGCCTCTTTGGGAGGAGCTACAGATTCCTGCAGAAGGCACTCTCTAATCTTCAGTGCAGAGTTTCTGCAAAGACTTTTTTCTCACTGCAGCTCAGCCTACCTGCACCTATTTATTTCTCATGTGGTTTCCCATGGAAAATGTTGGTACCTAGAAGTTTTTATCTGCAATGAGGGAAACCGTTTAGTTTGACTGGAGAAACCCAGCAGCCTAGCTGGAGTCTCACTCTGAATTATTTTCCTTCCACTGAATTTGCAGCTCAGCTTGAAGCTGACACAGTACAAATGTACATGAACACAGCCCATATTTGCAACTTAATCCTTCAAGCTCTGCATGGCACTGCTGAACAGCCCACAACAGGGATGAGATCAAACTCAATAATTCAGGCATTCAGCTTCCAACCCATCATGGTCCTGAGCAGGCCTGGGGTCTGGTCTAGCTCGTGAAAAGTGCACTTCTTTCAAACTCAGTTCTTTTACCCCAGTATGTGTTTGAATTCAGTCTGTAGATGCAAATTAATCTTTTCAATCTGTCCGCACAGGTAAATCAGAATGACTTCCTGAAGCATCACCAGGGAGCTCAGACCAGAGGTGCAGAGACCTCAGGTTGGCTTGACACAGTTTGTTGGAGGAAAATCAGTTTAGCCCAGACTGCAAGCTAATGGATGATTCACAAAACTCAGAGTGACAGGGAAGAATTTGGGCCTCTGTCCTTCAGGAATATTCCCATGGCTTGCACATAACGCCTTGGTGTGGTTAAAATGCATGAGCAGACAGCGACAAACTCGAGCAGGCACTATTATAAAATGTGACAAATAAGCCATGATGCCAAGTGCAGATTACCTTTAGGTACTTCTGAACTATTGCTGCCATGAGTTCTGCTGCCAGGCTGTGTTCTGAGGACACCCCAGGTATTATCAGATTTATCACTTTTTCCTCCTCACTCAATTTCTCACAGCAAAACACATCAGCAATTCACCAGAGACCATTGTCTGGTTTTTTTTACCTTTTCATATCTCTTCTGAATAATTTTGCTGTGTTATTTTTATTGTATTTGGATAACAAATACTACTACAGCACCTTTCTCCCTTTATTTCACCCTCACCATAAATCATGAAGGAAACTATCACCTGGCCTGTGGAACACTACTTGAAAGGACAAAACAAATCCAGGTGGTGTTGGGAAAGCTGAGGTAGAGCAAAGTGCCCCAAAGGTCCTGCCTCATCTCACCTTCCTCTTTAGGTGTGATATACTCCAAAAAACCCTTGAAAATGACTCTAAAAATTATATGTACAGGCTGTGAAATGAAAGGCAGGAAGAAATGCCCTTAAACAAAATATGCCAGTGGTGTCCAGGAGCAGTGAGTGAAAACAAGGCTGTGCTGGGTCCTCACTGGGAAAAAGTCAATCAAATTAAAGAAGACAAACCTAATTTGAAAAGGACAGTGTTTCTGGCCACTTCTGAAAAAGTGGCATTGCTGTAAAAGCAGTTCTGTGGCAGTACAGGTGCTGAATCATAGAATTGGGTTAGAAAGGACATTAAAGCTCATCTATGCCACCCCCTGCCATGGCAGGGACACCTTCTGTCATCCCAGATTGCTCCAAGCCCCATGCAGCCTGGCCTGGGGCACTGCCAGGGATCCAGGGGCAGCCACAGCTGCTCTGGGCACCCTGGGCCAGGGCCTGCCCACCCTCCCAGCCAGCAATTCCTAATTCCCAATGTGCCAAAATCTGTGCCTGCCCTCTGGCAGTGGGAGCCATTGCCTGGGTGCTGTCCCTGCCTGCCTTGTCCCCAGGGGCTGTGCAGCTCTCCTGGAGCCCCTGGAGGCCCTGGCAGGGGCTCTGAGATGTCCCTGGAGCCTTCTCTTCTCCAGTCTAAACCCAGGTATTCCCCTTCCTGCTCTCCCCAGCCTAGGGCTAATCAAAAAGCAAAAACTGCTCTTCATTTTCCTTTGGACAAGTGGGTGGTTCAGCAGAGCTGAGAGACTGGAAAGGAAAGGTAATGGAGATTTTACAGCCACGGAGCTGATATAGCTGGAGATAAAGGCACTGTGAGCTCTGGTGTCACAAACTTTATTGCCAGGTTGGTGTACATAAAAGGAGAAACACAACATGGTTTTCAGACATATAAAACAGAGCTTAAAAGTCTGGCAGTTAGAGAAGAAATAGGTGATTTTTAATTCACCGGTGGTGAAAAGGAAGACATTAATAAGAAAAAAAGGCCAAAGAAAAAGGTGCAATAACAGATGAATTGCATGAAATGGGCCCATTTGGCAAAGGAAGGTGGTGGGGTGCTACTGGTTAGTTTTAATTCTGTTATAATAATGGTGCATCACTGTGCATCAGGACAGTCCAAAGGGCTGGAAACAACATGCCAGGCACAGGCTGTTCTCCACTTGCCCAAGGCTGGTGGAGAGATGTGAGACACCACCCCTAATTCATTGCTGCCTCTTCCTGGTGAAGGCACAAGTTCTTCTGAGAAGATAAATAGTCAATAGCTATTTCCTGTTCCTACTCCTCATGCCTTTCAGAAATGCACATACCTCTGTAATGCTCCCCAGAGTATTTCAAGACATCCCAGACACCTGTGATAAGGAAAACTCATCACAACCCCAAACCTGTCCATTCTTGCCTTCTCCATGTCCTTATCAGAGACAAAGCAATCAGATTGCCACCAAGCACAACCCATTCTCATTGACTCCTGTGGCGAAATCTCTCACAGGCTTGAGATTTCTTTCGTGCTTTATGCAGGATTGTTGCACAGGATCCATTTATTTCTATACCACGAGGATAAACAAAGATATAATTCTTTCTTCTCCGTTAAATTTATACACTCATATTTATTGCTTTTTTGACAGGATTAGTCTCACACTTCACAAAATTTAAAGGATATCTGTTAAGTATAGAAATTCTAACTATCAATACAGGAATTAAACTGCTTAATAAAATATCCATCCCCCTCCTCCAGCTGGCCATTCCCCAGTGCTGGTGGTCTTTATGAGCTCCTTTATCCAGAATGAGTAGAGGTGCCAAACCTTTTTCTCCTTGTTAGGGAGAAGGGAAGATGATCTGTGCCAAGGCACAAAGGAAAAAAAATATTAGAAGAAAGGTAATATTCAGACAAAGCAATTCACCATGGTTAGCTAAAACAAAGACAACATTCATTTTAGACAGGGACAAAAACACTTTTCTTTTTTTCAGTAGTGAAAAAGAAGAGTGGGAGCCCAAGATAAGTAATTAAAGGCCAGAATTCATCTTGGACAAAATTAAGTTCTTACCAAAGGGACCTGAATAAGGAGTTAATTATCCCCAGTTCTTCCATTGGAGTTGGCACTTCTCAGGCTAAATAAAATCCCCTGTCAAAGGTGGACCTCTTTATTCCTCACTCTGGCAACTGTGTGTTCAAAGTTATATAGATACTCAAAGATATTAACAGAGATGTGGGAACAGGTCCATGTCAGTTGGAAATTCCTGCAGTCAAGAAACAAAGCAGAAGAAAAGAGCAGAAGCTGAGAAAAAATATTGACCTGAAAAACTTTTGAATTTGTTAATCAAGGGCTTCAAGTCACTCTAACTAAATTTTTCCTTTCCTTGTAATATCAAGTATTTGCTGCTAATGACATGAGAAGCCTTAGATTGTTATTAATAGTGACCCCATTAATAACAATAATAAAAAATACTGAAGGCACAGAACTTTCTTCAGATGCACATTCTTTGTCTGGTCCACCAATAACCTTCTCCCTTTCCTACACCCAAACTATCACCTTACCTCTCTTCCAAAGATGGTGAATCACACAAACATCACCCAGTGCTAGCTCTGGAGTGAAATCCAGTGAGCAGTTAACTGGAAACAGAAATGCATCTCCTTGTTTCAGCCAGAACCAGGAAAGTTGTGATCGATAATGAGATCCATCCAGAACTGGAATCTGTCTCCAGTCAAGGACAGGGTGCAGCTGAAATGTAAATGAAACAGGAGAACTATCAAGGTGGGTGAAATATGATTACCTAGGAAAAGATCCTGGATGCAATGCTGCAATGCTCCTTCATCATGAAAATATCCTGACTTCCCATGTCAGCCATTCAAATGTGTCTGGTTTCAAATAATATGCTTGACTCAAAGGGGTTTTTTAAGGAAGAAAGACAAACTTTTTTTTTTTTTTTAAGTCATCAGGAAGGCAGAAATCTTTTCCCCCTGATGATTATTATCCATGGTTAATTATCCTCACTGAGAAAAACGTGTGTTTTGTTTCCAATTTGACATCTTACAGCTTTAGACTCCAGAGCTCAGCTCTTGTTACGTCTTTTCCCACCTGACTAAGGAGTCCTCTGGTACCCACTGAAGGATCCAGGAAGGAAATACGCTCTCTCATCAGTTCTCCTCTATATCTTTCTGATAAGCTGAATAGATCATGTACCTCCAGCTGCTCGCTATGGGACAGCTTTTACCCTTCCATTACTCTAAGCTCACATTCTTTAATAACAGTGCCCTGAGGTCTTTAACCACTGTAAACAAGGTCACACAGCGTAAGGACAGAGCTACGAGGGGGCAAAGCAGCTTATTAAAGGTGAAAAACCACCACAGCAACAGTTTGCCCTCTGGAGCCTCAGCTCTAGCATGGTAGAGAAATACGCTGGAAGTTGCTAAATATGGGAAACATTGAAGCTTGGGCAGTGAATAGAGGGTGGAAGGCACCAGTCAAAGGATACTCACTTCATCCTCAGCCTCTTCCCCAGGTCCCATGGGGTAGCATTGCTGAAAAAAGAATAAATTGAACCTTTTGTTGGAAGGCAGACCTCCAGTGCTGGGGACAGCTCTGGGCCCTCAGCACAAGAGAGACACCGAGGGGCTGGAGCGTGTCCAGGGCAGGGAACGGAGCTGGGAAGGGGCTGGAGCCCCAGGAGAGGCTGAGGGAGCTGGGCAGGGGCTGAGCCTGGAGCAAAGGAGGCTCAGGGGGGCCCTTGTGGCTCTGCACAGCTCCTGACAGGAGGGGACAGCCGGGGGCTCGGGCTGTGCTCCAGGGAACAGGGACAGGAGCAGAGGGAACGGCCTCAGGCTGGGCATGGGGAGGTTTAAATTGTGACAGCAGGGAAAATTCCTTCATGGAAAGGGTTGTCCAGCCCTGGCACAACTTCCCAAGGCAGTGTTTAAGTCTTCATCCCTGTAGGAGTTTAAAAGCCATGTGGATGTTGCACTTGGGGACATGGGACAGCGTTGGCCTTGGCAGTGCTGGGGAAATGGTTGCACTCCCTGATCTTAGTGTGCTTTTCCAGACTAAACAATTTTGTGATTCATTTGACCCAGTGTGGTTGTTCTTAGAGTTTTCACTTCATGCCAGAGCACTTGTCACATTTAGGGTTGCTCCTTTGCTGAGCTGCCATTCCCGTGCCATAATCCCAATAACGCACCCATCTGCACACTGCCACCAGCACGAGCCACCCACGCTCATTTAAGAGGTTGAGAGCTCATTCTTGCACAGTCGGGTTCTTTAGTTATTCTCACTCCATTGGAAAACATCACTAAACACAGACCAAACCCAGCTGGTGCATGGAGGGTGCAGCACAAGGTGTTAGTGCTGTTAATAATTGAGTGCCAATAACTGATATACAAGGAGCTGATACTGAAAAACTTTGGTCCCATTCCCAAGTTAATGCTAGCAGTGTTGCACAATGCAGAGCAAAGAAACAAGGCTGTAGTTTATGTTAAATCAGCTCAAACTGGCATCTGAAGACTTGAATTAGTACACAGAGAGCGTATGAAACATATTCATTTTGTTAATAGAAATGTCTAGTTATATTAGCCCCTTTTTTGCTTATTATTCATAATATTTTTCTGTAATACAGAAAATCAGTTTTTATTTTTAAAATGCAATCAAATTATATTTCCTATTAAAACTTTAATATCAAAACAAATTAACCAATGCTGCAGATTACACATTACTAATGTAGCTCTGACAATAATTCATGCTCCTCTCGATTCTGTTATGAGCTATCACACTGCTAAAGTGCAGCAGTTCAGAACATACTCTTAAGGGGAAGTGACTTTTATTTTTTAAGGCAAAAAAAGTGAATTAGATAAGATACCTCAGTAATAACAGAAAGTGGCTGGGCCAAACAATCAGACAAAAGTATTTTCAGAGGCAAATATGGCCATACCTTTTCCTCCTCTACTAACCTGCTTTTCCCAGAGGCAAAGACCTTCATTTCAGAGTGCACATCACAAGACAAACGGGATCACTGCAAGTCCCTGTTGCACAGCAATGTCAATTCCTCCAAAGACAGTACCTGAACAGGTCAGGAGAGGAAAATCCTATTAAATGGAATTCCTGGCAAGGAAGAAGCACTTGAGCGTGCTTTTGTGCAGGTGGCCTGGTGAAATGATGCTTTTCCAGATATGAGAATAGTGCCCAAACACAGAATGGCATCCTAAAACCTTTCAAGGTCACTGAGCAGTGTTTGTCCATCGTGGCTGCATCTTCTTCATCCCTTTTGGAGTCAGTTTCTAGCTCACAGCTGGACAGAATTCCTGAAATAATCCACCCCAGAATCAGGAGAAGCAGGTCAGGTCTGTTCTGGAAGATGTGAAGGAAGGTTCACCTCAATTCTGGGTGAGTGCATGTCATAGAATCATAGAATCCTAAACAAGTTTGGGTTGAAAAGGACCTTAAACCTCATCTTATTCCACCCCCTGCCATGGGCAGGACACCTTCCACAATCCCAGGCTGCTCCAAGCCCTGTCCAACCTGGCCTTGAAGAGGTCACTGTGTTCATCCTCAGGAACCTGACATGGTTCTCACACCACCAACTGAGGCTCAGATGGAGGTAGAAGCATCACTTAAAATAAAATTAAATTAAAATAAAACAAAAGCAGCAAGAGGCACAATAATTCTCAGAATAAAATGTTCCAAGCCGAGCTTCAGTGAAGGGAGGGCACACCAGAGGCAAACTGAGCAAGCTGCTTTCTGTGGTGAGAACAAGGACAGGGAAGATTCTTTATGATGCATCCAAGAGGAGACTGAATTCATGAATAGGATGTTACACACAAGAAAAAAAAATAAAGTGTTTTAGAAGGGTAAAAGCTGGGACCAAGGATAGGAAGTCACAAGGGATGGAAGCTCCAGTGTCTGGAATTCGTTCCTTTCCTCAAGTGCATCCTCTCTGGCCAAGACTTGGGGCTTTACAGATCTGCTTTGCCAGCAGGATCTGCTGACCCACAGAGAAAATACAAAACCCTCAGTCCCTCCTCTAATCCAAAGGGGTGGCCTCCATCTCCCAACCTGAACCATACATGCTGTTAGTTACCAGTTGATGATTGTGATGCTAATTAAAACATACTAAGAGGCACACTATAAACATGCACAGCACATGAAGGAAATTAGCCAAGTGAGCTTGTCTCTCTTATTGTGCTTTTATTATGATGCTCCTTGGATGATGTTTTTAAATGAATTTTGAATAGTTTTCTTAATTTGTTTTATTTTGCTTCATGGTAACAAAATTGCTGGAGTCCCACAGGAATGATTCAGAGAAGTGCAGTATTATTGAAACATGTCTCCTGCTTTTCTTACTGCTTACTTATAATTAAGCTTTATTGAGGTGTAAAATGAATAACAATTAAAAAAAAAATGTTTATTGGTCCAGGTGCAAATTCACAGATACTCCTGAAAACTTCCTTTTCCATGACCTCAAGGAAACACTGCTGGTTTCTACCAGCTCCCAACAGTTTCTGCTAAGACACCAAGTCCCCCTCCTGCTCTGCCATGTGCCCCAGCAGAACATCTCTTCAGATCCACTTGCCATTGCTCAGCGCACACAGATGAGTCGAGAGAATATTGCTGGGATTCTGCTTGGAAGTGAGCACAAATCTCAGCTGCAGTGGCTGCCAGGAGCACAAAGGTCCTGCTAATCCAACCTCACCTTTCTCTGCCCTTGGGAATCAAGAATCAAGACCCTGCTGTGAAAAGCAACTACCGTAGGCATAATTGTAATTTGACAGTGAGACCTAATGAGTAAGGAAAAAAATGGGGGAAGAGAAGAAAAAGCTGCTTAAAGAGATAAAGTTCTCATAGACTCCCCTCCAGCCTGGTTTTAGATGTTAATGGAACCAGCTGGGGTCATGTTATGGTCACAAGTTGTGGTTATACCTCTAACACCTTCTGTATCTCACCACTGGCCCAGGCTCTGATTTCACAATCTTGGCTTTTGGTGGTCTTCTGACTGGAAAATATTTGGCTGTACCATTCACAGAGATAGCTGGTTTTGTTATTATTGTTTGGGTTCTTTTGGGGGTTTTATGTGTTTTTGTTTTAAGGAAGCTTCTCTTGGCAGGCAAAGAAAGCATGTCTGCACATTCAACTGGGTTTTTCCAACCTGTAGCATAGTTCAAAGCCAAATCCCACAGTGGTCAGCAGTCCTTCTGCTCAATCTGGGGATTTTAGCACTTACAGCATCCATTTTAGCACCGTGCTGCTCCCCCAGAATGCAGCACTAATGGATTACTGTGCATTACGTTCCTCATTACTGCTTAAATATTTATCAGAACATTATGTATTTAGTGGCTGGGGGGAAAGAGACAATCCTGCCTTTTGCCATGCAAAAGGGTTAATTACAAACTGGATAAATCTCCATGACTTAAAAATTGATAAAACAGATACAGAGATTAACAGGAGAATGTGTTATTTACAGCTAAATAAACATTCAGCTGCATAATCCCGATCTGGGATTTCCCCATAGGAAAAACAACCAAAGTCAGTATTCTATACCAATGGTCTACATTTATACAGCAGTGAAAAAACAGAGGAGGCTGGTTTACGCTGTCTGAAAACAAAAAAGTTGCTCATCCAAGGCAGCTTCCTATCCTGGGGCTGGTTCTTGGAAATATTTGGAGGAGTTTGTTAGGAGCAGGTTTGTTCTGGCCTTGACCTGAGACTGTTCAAGGCAGTTGTGTCTCCACCTTGCCCTGCTATCTGTGTGCCTCCCTCCACCTTTCTCCACCATGAATCCTGAATTTTAATTTTTTTTTCAGTCTACACTTCTCAAAAAACCAAGCTCATAAGGTGTTTCCATGGGTCTCTGTCTTACCTATCGTATCAAGCACCGTTGGAGATAAACATGGGTGCAAGCTCCAGAAGGAAAAATCAGAAAACAGTATTTAACACAAAGCATCCTCTGCTTTGCACTTCAGCAGGAATTAATTCCCTGGTTCTAAGCCAGAGCCTTCCACCACCCCTTCCATCCCCGCAGAGGTCCACACGTTACACCCGTGTAACACGCACGTCACCGTAACGATGGCTTTATTTACAATTAAAACCCTTACTTAAGTTTGGGCTCTTCAGCAGACAAAAGACACCAGAAAACCCAGTTGTTTGTGGAATTCAGCCAATGTTTGTCTCATAAAATAAGTTCTTAAGGTAACTTATACTGGCACTGTGAAATATTGTTCATTATAACGGAGCAGCTGAGATAATGTTGTTTTCTAATTTCCCTTTCTCAGTCAGAAATTAAATAAAAAGTCATGTCTAAATTACAATACTGGATTGAACGCAGACAAGGACCCCATGCGGGGAGCTTATGATATATCCTTCCCACGTTTTATAGCCATTAAAAAAGATTATAGGATTTTTTTTTCCTTTTCTTTTAGGCCATTTACATTTGTTCTGAACTCTCACTGTGTTTTATTTGAAGCTCTTAAAAGTGCCAATGTACATAATAAGTCAATCAAGAAGTTAAATTAAGAAAAAAAAACAAAAACATATTGACTTGTATATACCAAACATGCACTTGGAAATCTGAACTCTGCCACCTAATGACTTTCTGACTTTGCAATAAATATCACTGAGCACGGGTGTCTGGATTGTTCTGTGCAAGGAAAACATTTCTAATCTGATTAACTGGTCTTCTAACATATCCTAGCACAACCCAAATTATGGGGTGCTCTTCCCCACCAAAGCAGCCATTAGCATCTGCAGAAATGCTGGGGGGAGGCTGGATTCCTCCTAACCAAGATTTACAGCCTCAAAAAAAGCTCCCCTTGTTGCAGTTTATCTCAGTAATCCCTGTTTTGCCCATGCCCATGGTTAAACATCCCCAAACCCTCTGCTGCCATCCATCTGCTTCCCCCCGTTCCCCAGTTCCTCCTGCACAGTTTGGTCTGCACTGTTTTCCAGCTACTTTCCAGCTGCTTTCTCAGCCATCCCACAGCCAATCCCCCATCCTGTTTTTCCTACCCAGGTTTTCCCAGGTTTTTCCTACCCTCCTTATTCCTTCTCTTATCTCCTTCTGGGAGTACACACCACTCCTTTCCCCACAGACCCCTTGAGCCATTCAAGGTCATAATCCTCTGCTGTTGTTTATTCTGAGTCCATAAAAGATTTTTGACAATGCAGAAATTTGTTTCCCCCTTTTTAAGCCTGTGGATTTTCTCTCTTTCCAGAGATTTCCAAAGCCAAGCCTCTCCTCTCACTCAAAGTTTCAAGAGTATTTAATGAATACTCTGATACTCGGTTCTGCCTCACTTTGGCAGAACTGGCATCATCAAAGAAGCTTGAGGCAGGCTTCCCACAAGACTTCATTAGCTGAAGGTGGGATTAATCCATTTTCACACCTGAATGACACCTCAGACCAGTCAGTTGGGCTCTCTGCCAGTCAGCAAAGAGAAAGAGGAAATTTCAGGAGCAGATTTACCCAACCAAATTGAGTCATTCTTCAGAAAGCACCTGTCTTTCCATTGACTGGGAAGACATCCCAGGCTGCCAGGCTGGCCCTGACTATTTAGCTTCAGAAATGTGGGCACCTGGGCTAAGTTCTCCAGTGTAACCTGAAGATGCTCTGCTGTTGGAAGTGCGATGTGTTGGACTGACCACAGGGCACTGCAGCTGCACAAAGCCCTCACAACAGCAAGGTCAAGGCACTGGGGAAATTCTGGCCACGTTTGTGGCATTGGTCCTTTACTGAGAGCTCACATCCAAAACCTGATGCTTTCACTGGTGTTCCACGCCTTCTGCTTCACTCCTTTCCTGTCCTCATGAAGTGATTCCTGCATTTTGCTCCAAAGGAGGAACTGCATTCCACTGGAAGGTGAAGAGCTCCTGCACGTGGATTCCTGGAGCTTGTTCAATAAACATAAAACTTTAATATTGCATCTGGATTGCTGCAAATGGAAGGCGCTGCGTTACCCTAATGCATTTTCTGGGAACATAAGCCCACTCTATACCTCGGGACTCAATTAATTAAAGAACATTAAATACAGTACAAGGTCTTCCTCCCAGAAGCAAAAACACCTGCACTTCATTCCACAACTTGTGCCTCTCTTAATAGCTACAGAGATAGATAAGGCCTCATCCAAAAACTTTTAAAGTCCATGGAAAGGTTCCCATTTATGTCAGCAGGGCTTGGATCAGACACCAAGGCAACATTATGAGGATAATCAACTTGGAAAGTAAAGCACAACTAATTTGTAACTGGGAAAGATTGGAATGGGACAGTTGAGCTCCAAGCCCTAGACTTTCAGTGTCTCAGTGTTGTGTGAACAAAGGATAGTAAAGGACTTTATGATTAAATAGATGTAACATTGCACTCCAGAGATGTTTTCTTCTCTCACTGAAGAGTGATGGTTCCTAGCTCCCACACTGCTCAGCCTTTCCACTAAGCAGAAGATGCTTCAGTCCTCAGAGTAGGTTTTTAATGCTAATCCTTTGTAAACACACAGATTTTCAGTTCCCTAATTCCCCTGTCAACAGGTTTCAGTGCACAGTGACAGTGGGAAAGATTAACTAACCTCATTTTAAAGGACCATCAGACCAGCCAATGAGTTGTCTGGTCACCACAACAAATAATTACTGACTGTGCCTGATTAGGAGGTCAAGGAACAGCGAGGATGGTACCAAAAGTGAGATTGATTCCTGTTCTCTAGACTAGCCTCTGGCAGCAGTAACCTGTAGGGATGCAACGTCTGGTGGCATATAGGCAAATAGTTTATCCAAATGTATTCCTCGAGTCTTGTTCTTTAGACCTTGTTTGCCCCTTAATGAAAGCTATGAAACCACCAAAAAACAGAAGGAAACCCTGCACATCAAAGAATTTAAACACCAAGGATAGGCTTGGCTCTGATTATTTAGCGGCTATGGCATTTGGCTTTGCAAAGAGAGGTTTTGCACCTCTGTGTTTATGTAGCAGCCTTCCACTACAGAAAAAGACTTAGCCAAGAGACTCCTCTCCTGTAGAAACGTGAAAAAATGTTGGTCCTTGGAAACTATATTTACATACGGTAATGATACATTCCTGCCCATGACAGGGAAGTTGAAAATAGATGGTATTTAATGCCCCTTCCAACCCAAACCATTCTGTAACTCTATTTTGGTTTAATTCCATCTTCTCCCCAAGAATTATGTCTGTAACTGGCTACAGTTCAGCTACAGAAATTCATGCATTTCTACCCTGGTATTCACAAGACACTTAAATGACTGGAATCAGAGGGTAAAAGCACCTGATAATCTCTAGCATCTCAAAGGAGAAATGTTGAATAGGGACTTTTTCTACCTTACAGAATGTCTTAATAAAAGAAAAGAATGGGCACAAGGATTTTATTTCAGTTGTGCTGTCTCTGTAGTCTGGGCTGGAATGCACTCTAGGTTTTGAGGCAAATTGTATTATTTCTCCAAGACAGCAGCTACAAAATAGAGATTCCTATTGATCCCTAGTGGCACAAACTTAGGAAGTCAAAATTGGAGGAAAAACAGGAAACTAACATCCTAGACACACAGTGAAATGGAGCAATGCAAGGTAGGAGGCTGTGGAAAACATTCATCTCTGTGACCTTCCATCTCATTTATTTCAGTCCTACAAAATTAACTCTGCTCCTACTGAACTGAATCAGAGCTTAAAAACGGAGGGAACAATTCTCATACATCTGTTTCAGTCACTATCATTTCCAGCCTTTGGGCTGATAACAAAGCTGGGAAAGACCAAGTCACAGGAGGGGCTGTGCTTTACCATGGTCACCTGAGGAGCAGGTCTCATCCTCAGGGAACACAACCACTTGCCATACCAAAGGAGCAAGTGCTTCCTTAGTGCTTTACTGGTTGCAAAACACTACTTTTATTGCTATGTTGGTAAAATAAATCCTTCATGCCACAGCACAGAGAGTGCTCTAATAGACCAGTGCATCTGAGTGTGAAGTAAAGGATCACACACAGTCCTCAGCAAACCCTGGGAAAATAGGAGCCCAATTGGGACACTTCTGTGGAGCTGGTTCATTACACCTCCCTGTAGGAGGTTAGCCTGGAAAGGGGAGAAAGCAACCTCTCTGTCCGCACTCCCCTCTCCCCTCTGCCCTTCCTCCTCTCTACTCTTCCTGCCTTCCTTAATTATTTTTTTACTTCTTTGTCTATGTGTAGTTTTTAATAAATGCCGTAAAAATACATGCGCTGGAAATCTTGCAGTAAATATGTGAAAAAACAGAGCATCCTGGAACCAGCTTGGTATGATAGCTGTGCATGTGATACCCCTGTTGTCACCTTGGGTGACAGGCTGTTCCTAAACCAGGTACAGCCTTCCACCACAAACATCTTCACCACATAAATATTCACGTCAACCCCAGGAGCTACCAGGACCCAGACAACCAAACCAGAGACATTTCTATCTTTCTTTACAGTATGTTCCAATATATCTTTTAATTTCAGTGTCTTAAATTTCCCCGTGTGTCAAACTCGGCTTTGCTTTTTCATGTTGATTATTGTTTGCTCAGATTGCTCAGCCTCTTCTATATGGGAGCCATCTGCTGTTTATAAAGCTCTCTTACAGTCACGTTTCCTGTAAAAATACAACAGCTTTGTTCGTATTTCTTCTCTTTTTCAGAGGCCGCTCCTGATTTTGATCCTTTAGTTTTTATTTCTCATTTTTAAAAAAAGAAGAAAAAGAAAAAAGAAAAAAAAAAAAAACAAAGTCATCCAATTTTCCTTGGACAGTTGGAATCACTTTTGCTGGAGGGAATGTTAAAAATTTCCATAACCACAATTATTTTCATCAGTCTGTAAAACAGGAATGTCCTGGTGGTTATTTTAAATAGACACAGAGATTTAGTAATTTTGAATATCACAGTTAGTTAGAAGAATGTTGTATTTCTCTACGGGTAGGCACCCACTGGAAAAAAAAAAAGAAAATTAATCAAAATCTAAACTTGATAAATTGAAATAATTTCTTTAATTGTATCCTATAAGCCTATGATTCCATGAAAATATTTCCTTTCAGAACTGAGGAAAGAATGTAATGTGAGGTAAAAAATTTTGTCTTAGGTTTTATGAATGTTATAGTGTCTCTGAAGAAAAATTTTGGCACCCATTCCTTTACTCAAATAAAACATTTTCCTATGAAAACTTCTGCTGAAACCAGTCCTAGTGGTGCCAACATAAGGGAATATCTCTCAGGCAGCTCCTAAGAGAGGAAGAAATAAAGATCTTTTCCTTTTTAACACAAGGTACTTGTTCTTTCTCCATAAAACATCAAATAATTTAATAATTACTGTTTTTAAGTGTTTCCAAAAGTACAGGCACCTGGAGGCAAAGTTGGATCTTCAAGGAAATTCTATAAACCTATATATCAACATAAAATAACTATAACTGAGCTAACTGCAGTAATATTTAACTAGTTTGCATGGACTTTTCAGCTATAAACATGACCTTTGCCTTATCATGTTTAAATCTGTCATGGATGTCAGATATTGCCTTCTTAAGTGGACTCAACTGTATTACAGGCTTCTGTGGTAATGCTGGGCTGAAGTGTATCTCCATTTTATGTTCTTAAATATTCATAAGAAGCTTTGCAACATTAATATCTTAGAAGGCTTACAAGAACACTTAAATAATGTGTCTTGCCTCCCTTCGCCCCTCCCAAAAATGTCCCAGTCTTTTCCAATTTGTGTAATGCATTGAGCCATTTTAATAATTGTTTGGGGATTTATTCCGTGGTTCTGGAGTTCACTCATAGCCAGTGTAATTATTATCTCCGCTGGTCTTAGCGTGTGCTAATCCTGCTTGTTTTACCAGCAGAGGAGAAAAGATTTGAGAGCATAAGCACGAGGCAAGGGTTTTGCCCTGGAATTACACCCTATGAGTCCCCCACTGCCTCGTCTCTACATAAGAAATAAAAATAAGAATAAAGATAAAACTGCATTTAAATTGAACCTGGCTGTAGCAGAAATACTTCCGATGAGAGGCAAGTGAAGGAAAGTAGATATTTTGTGACTGTTACTGAGGTTATCAATAGTGAAAGTTTAGCCAAATTCAGATATAATCATCATTTATTTAGGCCTTATTTAATCTAGCTGCTTGAAATTATTTTTGTCAGGTCATTGAGGGGAATGTGTGTTGTGTACTTGTGTGTGCATAGACCATTTGATTCATGTTGAAGGCATAACAAATCCTGCACTGGACAAGGTCTTCATAATTTAAAGTTTGCTTTGAGATTTGTCATTAACACAAATTTTCCCAAATATGTAACTGAATTCCTAGACATGGAATTAGAACAACCCCCAGAAGTCTTCTGTGCACACTTCTAGGAAAATACAATAGATTTTGTGGGAGTAATATTTAAGCTACTCTTTTTTAATGGATTCTTACCATATTTCCTTGACAATCTTGGATGACTTTCGCACAACAAAAGCCTGTTCCGACAAATTCTGCATTTCACAGATGTACATTTTCTTTACTACTCCAACCAAACCTCTCTCTGAACTTTCAAAATTAAGCACATGAGGGCTGTTCTCCAAACACATCACGGCCTGAGCTTGCCATGATGAGCTTACAGGATGTTAAGACCCACTTTCTACTCCTGCTGGCTGATGTTACCAATCTGCTTCCCGCCAAGGGGCAATATTTCAATGAAAAGCAATACAGAAAGTATTTTCATCACAATTTTATCATCGTGCTGCTGTTCCAGGGAGCCCTTGCTCTCATTCACCAGCAAGGAGCAGCAAATAACCCCAGCTATGAGCTGATGTGCAGGAATGTGCCTCGTTCCCTTATCTCTGCTTTTCTGTGCTGTTTACATAAATGTAACTCAAGGCTACCATTTGCAATTCAGTTTAACACTGCGCTTTATCCAGGCCAGCATGAAAATGCACACAGAGCCCTGTGCCTGCAATGGCATGGCGTCAAAACGTGGGGATCCAGAAGATGGATTGAGGAGGTGGCCTGGGAGTAGTGAAAGCTGGGCTAGAAAAGGCTTGGAGATGAGTTATGGGGCACAGCTGGCCACTCAGGCGTGGGGAGGACATCAAGGGAGGGGATTCTGGTGAGAGCCCACCTGCAGAGCTGCCCCAGCCCTGGCTCCAGCAGCACAAGGAGCTGGAGCTGCTGCAGCCAGTGCAGAGGAGGCCACGGAGCTGCTGCCAGGGCTGGAGCCCCTCTGCTCTGGAGCCAGCCTGGCCCAGCTGGGGCTGTTCAGCTGCACCAGAGAAGCTCCAGGGACAATTTATTGTGATGTGTTAGTACTTAAAAGGCGCTTACAAGAAAGAAGAGAACAAACATTTTAGCAGAGCATGTTGTAACAGGACAAGGTGTGATGGTTTTAAAATGAAGGAGGGTTGATTTAGATGAAAAACAAGGAAAAGGGTTTTGACAACGAGAGAGGTGAGACACTGGCATAGCTAACCCAGAGAAGCTGTGGCCTTGGAAGTCTCCAAGGCATATACCAAGCATTACCCTAACCCTAACTCTAACCGTAACCCTAACCCTAACCATAACACTAACCACAGCCCTAACCCTAACCTAACCCAAACCCTACACCTAACCCTAACCTAACCATAACCCTAACCCTAACACTAACCATAGCCCTAACCCTAACCTAACCCTAACCCTAACCCAAACACTAACCGTAACACTAACCATAACACTAACGATAACCCTAACCCTAACCCTAACCCTAACTCTAACCCTAACCATAGACCTAACCCTAACCTAACCCTAACCTAACCCTAACCCTAACCCTAACCCTAACCATAGACCTAACCCTAACCTAACCCTAACCCTAACCCTAACCCTAACCATAGACCTAACCCTAACCTAACCCTAACCTAACCCTAACCCTAACCCTAACCCTAACCCTAACCTAATCCTAAACTAACCCTAACCCTAACCTAACCCTAACCCTAACCTAACCCTAACCCTAACCCTAACCCTAACCCTAACACTAACCCTAACCCTAACCCTAACCCTAACCCTAACCTAATCCTAACCTAACCCTAATCCTAACCTAACCCTAACCCTAACCTAACCCTAACCCTAACCCTAACCCTAACCCTAACCCTAACCCTAACCTAACCCTAACCTAACCCTAACCCTAACCTAGCCCTAACCCTAACCCTAACCTAACCCTAACCCTAACCTAGCCCTAACCCTAACCCTAACCTAACCTAACCCTAACCCTAACCCCAACCCTAACCCCTGCAAACCAAACTGTTCCATGATTCCCTGCTGTTGGTGCTTTCTGTGGATTGGGGTGCACACAGTGGCCAGTTCTACTCAATGTGGTTCAGGCTGAGATTGCAAATGTTCACCGGACATGAGGTAGAAACAGAGGGTGCTGCTGAGCCCAAAATGCAGTCCACAGCAGGGCAATCTCAGTGTCAAGCTGGATCACACACCCAGCATCCCAGGGCATGCCTTGGAAATTATGTGGTTGCCCTGTAGGACGAGCAGAACTCATCTGCCTTCAGGTCCCCGTGGACACTAAATGCACTTAAAGCAGGATATTCTCAGGAGGTTCAATCAGAAGGTACCACTGCAGAGATAATTTACCCTGGTAAAGGAGAAGCCCTCTAGAATACGTGAAAATAAACCCCAGCCTCATCCACCCTGCATTTCTTGCTGTCAGCAGAGAAGGAGTCAAGTATGCCAGACTCTGTTATTGGGGTGAGCAGCATTGTCCATGTCCTTGGGTGGACAGAGGTGTGACCCCATTCCTAGGGTGGATTGTGACATGCTGCATGCTTCACTTTCATATATTCCCATAAATAAAAGGAAGACTGGGAAACAGCACAATGCCAGAGGCAGAAACAAGGGCACAAATCCCTATTTCTCCAGCACAGCTGGAGTGGCTGATTGAAAAACTCACACAACGCACCTCCACTATTCAAACTTTGGGGTGTTAAATCCAAATCTAAATAATCCTGCATGTTTCTTCCTTGACTAAGCACCTGAGCACTAATTACATGCCTGGTTAATTCGGTAATGTACATGCATTTCTGGGCTCCCTCTGCTTGTATTGCTCTCTCTCCACTTCGGGAGATTAATGAGGTGAGGAAACAGAAGATTGTTACAAACCTGCAGCACGCTATACCTCCTAAGAAGATGATGGGAAATGTACCAAACATCGTGTTATTTTGCTAACACTGCTGTGTACAGTACATAATTATAATTTAGGTGTTGTATTTCTTGCCTATTAGAATAGATAAGCAATGATCCAGGACTGCCTTGAACAGCACAGCTTCATGGGACTGGTTTCTTGGCATTGTGCTGCAATAAGCTGAAGCACATTTTTGCCTGGGATTTTTGGCAGGGTCATTTATAGGTAGATTGATTCTGAAAACACATATTCTTGTAGGTTCACCCCCTTCCATTTCTTTGTTTTCTCTTTGCCTTTGGGATTATTGTTTTCTCTGTATTTTTTGCTTCTGTCAGGAAAGAGGTTTGGGCTGATTCTTCATTTATCCATTTCTTGAGGATCTGTAGGAATTCTGGATGTACAAGATAATTTCTCATAGGACAATTTTTGTTAGAAGGGACCAGAAAAGCCATCTTGTCTAACCCTCATGCTGAATTGAGTACATATGTGAGTTCATCCATGCTTAGTTATTCAACATAAGCTTATGGCATGTGCTGACCTGGAGCAGCCCTCTGCAGTTAGAGCCTGTGTGTCCTTACCACTAAGAGAGGTAAAAACTGGGTTGAAATCATAGAATCGCAAAATGGTTTTAATTGGAAGGGGCCTTTAAAAGTCATTTAGTCCAAAAACCATTAGACCAGGTTCTTCCAAGCCTCATCTAGTCTGATTTTGGACATTTCCAGAGATGAGGACCCACCACCTCTCCAGGCAACCTGCATCAGTGTCTCACCACCTTCAGCATAAATGCTTTGGGCTGTTACCTGAGGGCTCTGTATCCCAGCCAAGCTGACCCATTCTGATATGCAAGAAGAGCATATGACAATGCTGAGGGTTCATTCTAGATACTTTTATTTCTCTGTTCCACCTGCATTCCTTCTGTCTTTCTCCCTCTTCCTTTATTTTTTTTTAAGAAGGCTCCTGTGAGCACAGCACCGATGCTGTGCAATTATCCAATTTTCTCATTTATCAAAGTTTTATGCCTCTTAGTTTAGCGCTCACACACTCATTATATTAAAGAAGAAAATAAGTCTAATGAGCCCAATTCATAATCCAAGTAAGGCCATTAACACCGCAACAGCCGAGCAGACACAGCAGTGTGGAAGTGAATGCTGTTTAAAGAAGCTCAAGGCAGCAATGTGGGCTGATCACAAAGACAAAAAAGTCACATGCCCAGCTGATAGAATCTGCACAGACACTTGCAGTGGGACCCAGCTGTTGAAATGCAGGCACTGACTCCCATCCAAAATGCTCAAGGGTGTTCAAGGCACCTTCACCATTAAAAAGATGGAAAACCTTTCACATGTCCACTTGATCAAAATGGAGGTTCCTCCTTTGCTTCTATCTAATGGACACTCAGAGGAGTCTTGCCTCATCATTCTTCAAGATTACCTCACATTTCAGGCACCTTCTCAGAACCTGCCAAATTTGTTATGCGTCCAAACCAGAGGTGGAAATGGGATATTGAGATTACATAAGTATCATGCCTGGATTTAAAATCAGCCCATCCCAGCCCCAAATCCAGATGGATTCTGTACTCTTTTCAAATTTTGAGGCAAAGCAAAAAGTAAGAATGCAAAAATTCTGGTCATGTGGTTCAGAAGACATGGACTGAAGATTTACAGAATCACAGAGGTTGGAAAAGCCCCCCAAGACCATGGAGTCCAACCTGTGCCCAATGCCCACCTTGTCACCAGCGCAGAGCACTGAGTGCCATGTCCAGGCCTTCCTTGGACACCTCCAGTGCTGGGGACTCCAATACCTCCCTGGGCATCTCCTTCCAATGACTGACCAGCCTTTCCATGGGGGAATTCTGCCTGATGTCCAACCTAAACCTCCCGTGGTGCAGCTTCAGGCTGTGTCCTCTTGTCCTGTCACTGGTTACCTGGGAGTGGGAGGCAAACACCTCCTTCCAGGGGGTTGCAGAGAGTGAAAAGCCACTGCTGAGTCTCCTCTAGGCTAAATTAATGTGAAAGTTTAAGACCCAGGCCAAAAGCTGACGGTTCTTCAGAAAACCAGGAATTTTCTCAAAATAACAGCTAAATATCCTCAAATGGCCGTGAACTAAAGCACAAGCAGTTTCACCTCAGGGTGAGGAAGATCTTTTTTATTTTGGGGGTGGCAAAACCCTTGAGCAGCTGCCCAGGGAGGGCATGGATTCTCCCTTTCTGGAGACATTCCAAACCCACCTGGATGCATTCCTGCGTGGCCTGCTCTGGGGCTTGGACTGGATGATCCCTAAGGGTCCCTTCCAAACCCAACAACTCTGATTTTGTGAAGGTATATACCAGGCATTTCAAAAGTCACTCACCCTTTCTCCTCTTATTAAGAGCTCAAGTGGCCTCTTTCTCCCACATCCCAATGAAAATACGCTTGCCCTTACACACACACATAAGATATCTGTATATTTACATGGAAATGGACACAAATTCACCTCCCTCTCTACGCGCACATTCCTTTTTCAGTCTCCTCTCGCTGGGATTTGGAGGAGCTGCTCCTCTGCAGTACAGCAGAGCCCCAGGAGCAGCCCTGAGGCATTTCCCTGGTGTAACCCAACCCCTTGGTGGGAGCAGGGAGGGCTATCAGCTCCCTTTGATTAACAGGGTGGGTACGCCTGGCGTTCACTTACCAGAACAGGGAAGATAACTTTGCAGACCACATTAATGGGGATCTACCTCCCTTGCTCATTGATGTCATTGAGCCTAACCATGTGGGGTTTTAGGAGCAGAGTAATTTCATCCTCTGCCTTTGATTACATCATAAATTGACACCTTGCCAAGTTATAAAAACATGGTTTTTGTCTGTGGAGGCCAGGGCACTTCAGATGATGCCCTCTCTCATTTGCTGGTTCTTGTGCCACAGCAGAGCTATAGATCACATCTGTAATCCTGTGGAGTTCATTATCTCCTAATGCTATTTGGTTTTTTAGATCATTAGAATGAAACTTGACCTGACCTGTGAACTATGAAATTGATTGTTGCCTTTAAATGGTCAACAGCCCATTTTCTAATCGATACACCAAATAATTTTATACATATTTAAATTATATATAACTTTAATGCTCGTTAAATTTATCTGCCACTTTCCTTCTGTAGTTTATTTTGCATGCATCTGAAACATGGATGGTGCTTTTACTACTTGATGGTATGATTTAGGAAAAAATGGAGGAAGAAGAAGGAGGGCACAAATAAACCCTGGCCTGAAACAAAAAGCTGAGGCACTGAACATGAGTGCAATTCTGCTCTGAAGGTTTTTAAAACATATCCTGGTTTGGGCTGTGGTTTCAGATTAATCCATTCCAAGATGACCAGAAAAAAAAAAAAAAAGAGAATCCAAAACAGAGCAGAGTTTTGTTGTAATCATTCAGGTTTGAATAGAGTTTGTGGCTTCTGTTCCCTGCCTGCTGCTTTGCAGAATGAAAAACAGTAAGGGTTGAAGTGAAATGTTGAATTCACTCAGGACAGCAGTGGATTCAGTGAGAAGGGAAGTTTTGAGATTAGTGAGGTTATTTCTGGTCCTGGGGAAACTCTGTTTAATGGTTTGGGCCTACTGGGGCTCTGCACAGGTTTATAAAGGGATGGCCTTAAATATCATGCCTGGTCACCTTACAGAGCACTTTATTTTTAAGTAGATATAATAACCTTGTTTATGCTCTGATGGTTTTAGGAAGATCTCCTCTGGGCATCCTTTTGCATCCTGCCTTTTCTGTATCTTCCAAAGTACCTTGGTGTCTTCATGCACGAACTCCTGTGCAGCCCCGTTAGCAGCCTTATTGCTCTACCTTTTCAACCACTCAATGAAACAGAGTTTGCTTATTCAAAAATCTGGAAAAGATGGGGTGAAAAAGGGTCTCCCACCTAAAAATGCTTCACATTTTGACCCAGCCTGTCCAGTTCTCTCAGCATCTCTGCATGTCAAGAAAAGAAAGCCCACTACCCCAAAGATTCCAGTTTGGGAAAGAAGCAAATGCTCACAGCTTTGACTTTCTTCTCTTATGCATGTGGGAGAAAGAAATGAAGGAGTAAAATCCATGAAGTATTTTTATTCTGTGAGCGATAAGAACCAAAGCAGCAACAAGAGCATTGAGAGGGGAATACAGTCACAGAATCAGAATGGGTGTTGTGACCAGGGCAATTGCTTAAGGCTTTAAAACTCTTGGTTTCACAGTTGTGGACTGGTCTTGTCACATCATCTTCGCTTTTTCCAGTCAAGAAAAGGACATAGTGTATTTATCCCTCTTAAAGGCCTCTAAGGATGAAATAATTAACATTTGTAACTCGTTTGAAGAGGAAAAGCAGTACATTCTACTGCAAAAGACAATTAATGATGAACAAAATGATTCTTCAGTGGAAAGGCCATTCCCTAACCCCCAACCAGCCAATCCCTCTTGTAACGCATGAGGTTTTCTGTAGTCCTCAAACAGGCTTTTAAAAATACTCAGGGAAAAAGGGAAACTACCTCAGGTATTCCCCAAATCACAGTCTAACTCAGGAAACCACAATGTGTTTTCACCCAAATGAGCGGTTGAAGGAAAAAGTGGGGAGAATTCCTCACTCTACTCTCTGGCCTGCACCCGCTGGGCTTGCAGAAGGAGCAGGTTTCTGACTTTCCCATTGAGGATGCACTGCCCACAACAACATCTCTCTGTTCACAGTCACCCCCAGGACTTCTCCTGGCCTTCCCCTGCCCTCTTGAGAGGCCTGTCTGAGAAAAGAATAAAAAACTAACAAATAAAATGAGAAATCAGCAAAGAGCCATCAAAGAAAAGAAACCTCCACACCATTTGGAATGGCTTCCCTGGATTACTGCTGGTCAGGCAGAACTTAATCTTCTACATGTTCTTGTTTCTGGGAGCAGAGCATTCAGCACTTATCTAAAATTAAAATGGAGAGCAGTGAAGGCCCTTGCAGGTACAGGGGCCTTATCTGCATAGGTCTCTGCTTTGTTTGTGCTGTCAGGCCCTGCTTGGCAGCGAGCAGGGGCTGCCTGGGGAGGGCAGAGCGGGGAAGCAGGAGCTTCTGTGTGATCCTGAGCCTGCCACTGCTGCATCCAGCAAATGGCGCCTTTTAATACGTGGTCATTTTTATTTATATTCCAGTTTTATCAAAGCAATGGGGCGTGCGATAGGCTGGTAAATAATTAATTTATTTCCCCCAAGTCGCCCAGTGGAAGAGCTGACAAGCCCTGCCATTTATACTTTTATGGAACGCCAGATGAAGTGAAGACATCAGCGAGGGGGGCAAGTCTCTGGGAGCAGAGTGAATTAGAGAATATCTTTCCTTCAGTAAGACAAATTTGTGTGGGGTAACCATGCTTTGCTGGGGAAGCCAATTGGAAAAGAGTGATAGAGGCCCAGCTACTGAAGTTCATCAAAGTCATCTGTTTCAGGTAAGCTCATTTTTCACCAGCCAAGGGGATATTTACCTGGAGTACACCTGTAAGGTACAGCCGACAGATTGAATGGTACAGTGCTTTATTATATTTCACACCCTGATGATTCAATATGATAGGAAAAGAGGGAGAGAAAAGCAGAGAGCTACAAAAAAATAAAAAAGAAAAAAAAAAAGAAAGCAAGCAAGCCATGTCTTCTCTTTGGACTGTGTTTGTTGCGCTGTTTGGCTGCAGTGCTTAGGCAAACCAAACGGAAGTGAGCAGTCTTGCAGTGCATTATGTTTCTGTGAGAGCATTTAGCACAAAATAACCTTTTTTTTTTCCTTCTTCTTTCCTTTTTGCAAGTGCCATCCTAGATTTCTGCAGTGAGGCAACACAACATGATATGTACCGCGTTAAGTGTGTCCACACAGCCAGCCAGCCACAGCTGACTCCTCCTGTAGGCTCCCCTGGAAGTTCCATACTGGGAATTTCTGGGAAGTTCTGCTGCTGGGAGAGCACAGAGGCCTTCAGCTGGTCAAGGAGCTGAAATTCCTCTGAATTTGCCTTAATTAGCCTTACACTTCTTATCAAAGTGTGCACCCTGCTTTCAGGTCATCCCCCAAGGTCATTACATGGGAGATTCATCATTTTGCTGTGCTAAAGACAACCAGATCCATTGAGGCTCTAGTGAGAGACTGAACTCAACTTCTACTAGACCAAGAAACAGCATAATTTCACCTGATTTTGCAAATCTGGCTGTTGCAGCCCCCAGGAGACCAGGCATAGCTGTGCATTGGAAAATAAGGCTATCAGTGTGTGGTTTCAGGTTCTTGGTGATGGCCATGGGGTTTTGGGGATGGGAAGTTTGCTGCTTGTGCCCACTGCTTCCACTCAAATAGAAAATTTTTCTTTCTGCCAGCTTCTGAAAGAGTGTGGCCACAGTCCTGCTTGCTCAGAGAGCAGCATCCAGATTTGATGTACAATCTCTTGTATGTCTCTGCTTCCCAACAGTCAAATATATTTGCTTCCTGGAAAAGGAGATTATCTCTATCACACAGGGAAAAGTCTGACAGATAATGCCATGACCATTTTGCTGTGAGTTGTCAAAGCTTAGCTGAATGAAGTCTTCTGAAGAAATTGGTAGTCCTCACAGAAACTATTGTTGTCAGAGACAACTTTTTGGTGTGTGATAATACCTTCCATCAGTAACCTGGAAATTTAAGGTGTCTGAGCACCTGAATGTGATCTGGGGGCAATGGTGTGTCAGGATTGATGTTTAGAAAAGATCTTTGAGAAAAAGAGGTTTGAGGTTTATTTTACATATATATGTATGTATGAATGTATGTATGCATGTATGTATGTATGTATGTATGCTTATTATATATATATCATATATATATTTTAAAATTTAAAATTTATATATATAATATAATATATTTTATATATATAATATATTATATATTATATAATATATAATATATATTTTATATTATATATTATATATTTTATATATGTAAATAAATTCTATATAAAAATATAAATATAAATATATATTATATATTATATATATTTGTATAAATATATAGAATATATATATGTTATATAATATATAATATATAAGATATAAGATATAAGACATAATGTCATATATGACATATTATATATCATATATATTATATATAATATTATATATATAATATATTATATATTATATAATTTTTATATAAATATATATTTATATTTTAAAATATATATATATATTATTTATTTATTCTTCTGGCACAGCAGTAACCCCTGGCATTTGCCCCATCTGGATCAGATTCCAGCCTTGGGGTCACAGCCAAAGGTGTGCATCAGCCAACCCTTCAGCTTGCAGGCTCATATGCCAGCAAGGATAACAGCTGGGCATGCCAGTCCACCTCCTGCAAGGTGCCAGGAGGTGGCATGGGTTGGCAAGAGGTACAAGCTACCTGGCTGAATCCCAGTGATGCCTCATTTTATCCAGACTGACACCAAAAGCCTCTTGCCCTGAACGTGGGGCTCTGCTGCCTGGGACAGGAGCTCTGGTGGGCAGCAGACATCAACAAGGCAGCAGGACAATGATGGAGAGGGGACATCAGCTCTGCTCTTGCTGGCAGCACTGGAAACCCCAGAAATATGTGCTGCTGTGCCAGGATTTGCCCTCCAAATGGAGAAGTAAATAAACATAAAAATGTCCAGATCTGAAGGACTCTTTCTCTAGAGACTGAACATCTCCAGATTCTAGATGTAGCAAAGATAATTCAGGATTGTCTAGGGAATCTCTTTCTGTGCTGGATTTCTCCTGATATTGTTTGTCCTTAATAAAGGAGGTGGTTTCTCCTAAACTCTCAGGTATGCTTATTTCTGTTCCTTTTAAGAAAAAGAATCCTTCAATAAATTAGCATGCCTTTAAAATGATAATACGGCCTATAAAAATTATTGTGATTCATATCAGAACACATAATGATTTAACTAATCAGTCATTAATTAAACAGGTTTTTACCTGCGGGGGCTGCAAGAGTTTAATAATTTAAACTGACTAAATGTTAGTACTACCCAGGCATAATTAGAGCTGTGGGGAAAGTTTCACAAATACAGCAAAGCTGGCTACATTTCATGCTATTTACTGAGAGCAGGCAGCAATCTGCCAGCAGAATGTTCAATTCTAAATGAGCATGCTGCCACGACAGAATGACCGGGAGGGGGCCGGACTAAGGATGTCGGTTAACATAAATAATAAAAGAATCCACAGATTCTTAAATAGAATCACAGAATCACAGAATGGTTTGGGTTGGAAAGCATTTTAAAAGCCACGTAGCCTAATGCCTTGCCATAGGTAGGGACACAAGACCAGGCTGCTCCAAGCCCCATCCAGCCTGGCCTGGGGCACTGCCAGGGATCCAGGGGCAGCCACAGCTGCTCTGGGCACCCTGGGCCAGGGCCTGCCCACCCTCCCAGCCAGCAATTCCTAATTCCCAATAGCCCTTCTAACCCTGGCATCTGGCAATTTAAAGCTGTTCCCCTTTGTCCTGTCTCCTATTTGGGGTATATGATCAGCCTCATTGCAGAGGCTGTTGCAGGATTCACCCCTTTGTTATGAGCTTACATCTCGAGCACATCCTTGTAGAAGTCTCAGCACATCTGGGCTCAGGGAAAGAGCTTCTGTTGACAGAACTGTGTTGCTTTATCTTACAAGGATGGAGATAAGCTTCAGGAGTCTGGACTCTTCTGTCTGGGACCTTCATGGACACGTTTTTTTCCACCTCCAGGTCCCAATTTACATGGCAATAAACGTTAGCCTTTTCCCGTTTGGGAGTGCCTGAGTGCTGCAAAAACGCTTTGTTAGTACCAACTATTATCTTATTAATCACAGCCTACAACTTTTCCCTGATAACCAGGAGTCTGCAATGGTCCAGTGAAGAAGACAACACCTGGAGGAGGTCACAGGTTCACACATACAGGCCCAAAATTTCTGAATCCAGATCCTGTGCAGTTGGGAAGAGCAAGGAGGTGATGCCCGTGTGTTTAATATGCAGCACCTAGAAGAGAAATTCTTTGGTCAAAGCAACATTGTGGAGGAGGAATTCTTTGTTCTATGAAAGGTTAATGTACCTGGGTAGCAGCCGAGAGCATTTGCATGCAGAGAGATCATTAATCCATGCAGTAATAATTTGTGAAATAAAAATCAATCTTGGAAAGAAGGCAAAGCCTCTAGTTCCAAAGTAATGGAGTGCCTTTTGCACTGCATCTCGTTAAGCAAGACCCAAATACATAATGGGCTCAATTTCCATGCAAGGCTTCTCTGCAACCCCAGAAAAACTAATAGCAACTCTAAACAAACCCTGATGCCTTTCAGGGCCTGCAATTGCAGCTCAATTAGCACGGCAGTGCCAGCCATGGCAGGAGAGATTGAAATGGCCAAAGCTGCAATGTTTATTCCAGGGAAGAGGAGAGCTCCTGGGCTGACGGACCAGACCTGCAGACAAGGCTGGCAGCACCAGCCCTGGGTGGGATCACACAGTGAACAGGGTTAGACCCTCTCTGAAGGGGCTTTAGAGGGGCCCAGCAGCCCCTGATCTCCTTTCCACTTGGAGGGAGAAAGGGAAGGCACAGAGGGCTCCCAGGTGCCCCATGGACACGGTCCCACAGCCCCAGACAACTTCAGCCATTCTCAACCTCAACCTTCTCCTCGGCCATTGACAACCTCAACCTTCTTTGGGTCCTGCTGACTCAAGAAGGAAACAAGACAAACCAAGACTGGGTCAAACACAACACCCAAAGAGCACTTGGTCCCTCAGGCAAGGCTTGCTCCAACAGCTGCCAAAATCCATTAACATGCATCCCTAGAGGTGAATAAAACAAGGAGTGAGAAGACCGGAAGGGAAAGTGGGCTCACCTGTGGAGCAGAGAAATCTTTCAAATAATATGTTTCCTTGAAGAGCAGCCCACAAGCTGCTCTGCAGAGGAGTAATGGGGTCAGATTCACTCCTCAGCTCAACACGAAATGAAATACCTTTTTGCTTTCCACCTGCTCACATGAGTTAAGGTGATATCCAAGCTTCTGTGCTGTAGGCATCTGATTTCTGTCAGGATCCCAAAAAGAAAAGCCACGCTTTATCACTTGCTCCTTAGGTGGAAATCTGTCCCCTTCGCCCTTTCCCTGCCTCCCAGGTACTCTAATTTGAATTTTCTGCTTGGGCTGGACAGATTTCCTAGGGCCTGTCAGCAGCAGGGCGGGTGGCACGTCCAGGTGATGTCAGTGAGAGGGAAGCCAGGCAGGCTCAGGGCCAGAGTGTGGAGGTGTCACTCTGTAATACTGACAAAGTACAAAATCCAGTCCCAATAATCCTCTTAAGTCGGACAAGAAAATAACTGGTGTGATTGATAACCCAAAGACAATCAAAGTGTTAAGGATTTAGGGAAGGTACCATACATACAAATGTTTCCAGGAAGAGCTACACAGCTTAAAGGACTGTTTCATTTATATTTTTTCCCCTTTTGATATACTAAAAGAGGGGAAAAATAACAATAATAACTTTAAAATGCACTGGAATCAGAGACAGGTTTGCCATTGGCTTGAATTGATTTTCAATCAGCTTTTAAGGAGCACAGCAGAAGTATCAATTAACAATAAAATAATAATTACAAGTAAACAAAGACGATAAAGAATAAATTAGAGAAACACTGGAAATCAATATCATTCAAAGAGAGAAAATCAGTTCGAGGAACAAGAAATTCAGCAGAATTAGTGGAGAGAACTGTTTGCTTGGGATTTTTTCCACTATGCTTCAGGTGGTGGAAACTCCAAACTGTGGATCCCTGTCTCCAACAGGCTCACATGCCACCAGTCTGTCAGCTCCCCATTTTGTGCCCTGCAAAGTGTGATTCCCTCATGGTTTCGTTTGCACAGCAACCTGAGAGACTGGATATCTGATTCCCCCTTTAATTAATGGGAAATGAACATCCCAGGCTCCTCTCTCAGGTGTAGAGGTGATGTTTTCAGATGTGCAAGACGCTTCATAGCAAAGAATGGCACAGAGGCAGATATTCATCTACAGCTACTACTGTAAAAATCTATTTCCAGAAATTACCTGGAATGCTGCTGGAAATACCATGTTACCTCCACATCCTGACAGATCTGTTGCAGCAGAGCGACACGAGGCTTTCAGCTTTACCAAGAAGAACTTCTTCTTCACAGAGTAGAATAAAACTAGGTTAACAAGCTTTTGATAACCCAAACGTTCCCCAGAAAATAAATTATCCTTGCATTTTCACTTCTTCAGGTTTGCAAATATCCCAAGCAGTTCCTTCCACAGCCAAGGATACAAATTGTTCAGGGAAAAAAACAAACAAACAAAAGAAAACAAGCAAAAACGGTGAAAGTGGCAAAGAAAAACCAGTAGTAAAAAACAGTAAAACCACCTCAAGATACCTTTTGAAGAAGAGGTGGCTTGCATCACATCGCTTCCTTCAACCAAGGCTGTCCAGTTTCAGTGTTCTGCTGTGACTCCTCTGTAATTCAGCCAAAGAGAGGGGAGCAAAACATCCACCCAGAAATGTCAGGTTTACAGAATGGACTGCCTCATCTTACAGGATAAGACTGTTCCCATTTCCCAGCTGACTTTCCAAGTCATTCTTGAAAGACAAGGAAGTCTGGTAAGTGAATAGCCTCATTCTTTGCTCAGGTGGCCACTCAAGGGCATCCCAAACCTCTGCTAGGATAGAAAGGGACATTTTTCCCATTTTCCTATCTAGCAGTATAACCTTGGTGGCAGGGAAAAGGGGACAGCTGGCCCTCTGATGGTGCACACTTGGTTCCACACCTCAGCACCAGGTCACTTGCTAGATCTGGGAATATTTTTCCCCAAAAAAGGATGGACCGAGAGTGTTTTTCTCACCTTGGTTACATTTCTTTGGTGGGACAGAGCCCACTTTTCTTGGCAGAAATTTCCTACTTGAAGAGGCTCCTGGCTTTGGAGAGGCTGCACAGGGATATCCCTGCCTGAGGGAGCATGAGAACTTCAGGATGGCAACCAGGGACAAAACTCTCTATTTTACATATATATATGTGTGTGTGTGTGTGTGTGTGTGTGTATATATATATGTATACACGAATGGGGTTTTTTAAACATAACCGCTGCACTCATAATTCCTCACACTAATCCCATGCCTGGCACAAATCTTGTGTCTCAACCTTACTATTTTTACCCTGTCCACATTCTGACATTCATTAAATTCTCAGTGTGCCCAAAGCTTACCAAGATGGCACGCTGCTTTATCCGGTGGCATCAGCCCATCAATAAAGCTCAGCTGTTGGGTTTGTCTGCTCTCCTGCATTTCCAGATCACTGTAAATTATGTGGATGCTGGAGCCACGTGTCAGCACCAGGGCCTGAGTCTGTGTTGGATTCCCTGTGCTCCTGCAGCAGCATCAGGGGTAAGGCAGCAGTGAGGCTTCCCCATCATTTCCAGGAAGGCACAAAGCCACCACTGGCATAAAAAAATAAAAAATTAAAAAGTAGTCTCTGCTAAAACTCAGCCTGGCTGGGAGGGGATGAGAACATGAGCGGTGTCTTTCTCCTTGGCTGTGACTTTCCACTCATCTTCCCTCTTTTCTCACTCCAGAATGAATGCACAATTAAAACACAATCAATCTCTGTGACATTTCCAAAGAGTGCAGTCAGTGTACCAGCTTCTTTCGTAGCCTTGGCGAGAGCCCAGATTTCTTGGGAAAAAAAAAAAAAAGCTCTTGACTTTCCCCTCGGAGAAACTCAAGATTAAAGGTTGTCGAGTGGGGACAAATCAAGCATCAAATTTGTTGTCAGCAAATTAATGTGCTGAAGAGACTTCTCTGAGTGACTCTTTTCAGGTTTTGTAGTAAGTGGGGGTGGTTAATTCTAATGGTAGCCAGTGATTTGCATTCAATAGCTCTGTGCAATGTGGGTTTTTTTTTTAGTATATGTGACTTGTTATACCTTCCTTTATCAAAAAATAAGGGGAGTGAAAGGTGAGAAAGCTATTAGATGAAAAGTCTCTTGTTTGTGCTAAGAGAAAAAAAAAAAGGTGTTCCCTGTTTATAGTTTATTTTATTTGTCATCTCAACAGAGACAGGAAGAAAAATATCAATATTTAAGACTACCTCTAGCAATTGTGTGTTTTGTTTTTCTATTTATACAGCCTCGAGGTGCACAGAGGGTTATAGCAATGCCTCAGGTCACACTCATAATAACGGGAACCTCACTTTTATTTTTTTTTCCCCATCTCTCTTTAAAACAACTCTATTAGTACTGCGCAAGCTACCTTAAGCAGCATCTGACATATACAAACTGTTGCCTGTAGGTTGCCTGTTTGTTTGATTTTCTGCAGTGTGAAGGTTGAGTTGAGTCATTTTGCACCCAATTACTTTGCAGTAAATTTGTCGGATGATTCTTGTCGTGCCGTATTGATCCAACGTGTCACCTTGAACTTGTTTATTGACACATCAAATTCCAAAGGCAGCCCTGTTCAATTTACCACTTCCCAATTATGGCATTTATATGATGTCACTGAAGCTTCTTGTCACGTTCAGATGGGGCCATTTTCCCCCCTCCACCACCAATCACCTGAGCAGCGGTTGCCATTTTTCTCTGACCTTTCCCGAGACAGATGGTGGTTCATAAAATACATCATTAGCACACATGTCATTTTATCTTGCCTGGATTTTTTAAGTGAAAGGTGCTTTGTTCAACAAAAGGCTTTTCAATTTTTGTCCTCGGTGATGGTGCTGCTAAACAGGATTTTTACCCTGACGCTGGAGAAGGGGGTTCACCCCCGATGGGTTCGCCAGGGGATTTACAATGTGGCCCCAGGAGAGCTCCATCCTTGGCCCAACAGAGACCTGCATTCCTGGATGGTCCCTTGATGGGACCTGCATGCATCCCAGCATCCCAGGACCCAGCCTGCTGCTCTGACACACAAAAAACAGGTGCTGGAAATGGGATGTTGATGTGATGCTCCCCATGATGCTTCACCGATGGTCAGAGAAGAGCTCACAGAGGCAACAACTCTTTCCTTTGCAAAGCCTTTCAAGATTTATGAGTTTATGATGCCAAAGATACTGAAAATAGCCTCCTTTATCGCCCTGAGGTGTTCTGTTTCCTTCAGAATTGTCCATTCAGCTTCTCGATAACTCAGGAGCTGGGCAGGAAGATCATTTGAAAGTACTGCTTTCTCTTAACTCATGGTAATATTTTATGCCAATAGCTGGAAATATTATCTGGGTGTCTTTGTCCCTTGGATTGACTCAGAACACACTTGAGTCTTAATGTTTATTGGGGATTTGGTCCCACTACTTGATTTTAAGATGTCTGTGTGGTTACGATGAGGTCTGTGCTCTCACAGTGAGGAAACTGATGTAACCCAGAAGACAATCTGGGCCAGGACAGGTTTTTGTTGTTTGAGGCTCCCTAGGGCTGAGGTCAATATTAAAGACAAATTAGAGACATACACTCCTCCAGCACAAGTTACCACTTGCCAAAATGTGCCTGAGAAAAAAGCCAGGAAAGTGGGGAGAAAACCTACCACAGCAGAAGAAAATATTATTTTCTTGGCAGTTCCTCAGTTAGGATGCCAGTGGTGCTTTAAAGTAGCTGGAACAAAAACATTTAGAAATCCAATTTCATTAAATATAATTTCTTCTTACTTGATGCTCACTGTTTTACTTCCCCATTTCCCTGACAGAGGATGTGATCAATTCTGCATCACCAGAAGTTAGAAAAGAGCAAACAAGAGTGTCTCTAAGTTCCTGAACACCCCAGGTCCTCCCTCTAGGCTCTCACATTACAAGTTCAAATGGCTGGTGTGGTTTCATCCCAAAGCAGAGGTGCTGCCTACAGAGGGGAAGAAAATAAAGCCACCGAATGCTCTCAGGTGGGGACCTTGAATGGCAGATGTCAGTCAGGAGCCAAATCCTGATTTGTAAACCCCAAAGGAAGGGTGATGGGTGGACGGTGGGCACGTCCTTGCTCTTGCTCATTGAGCATTGGTGGTGTCAGATGTTGCCAGGTGGTGGGACAGCAAGGTGGTTTCTTTCCTCTGTGTCCTTGGCACCTCTTGCGTTTTGTTCCCCCGTCAGAGCTCTGCCCAAGCCTGAGTTACTGTTTGTGTAACAAGCACACATTGTCAAGCTCCTTTAAAGACTGTGACTCTTCCTGCTGCAAAGGTTTTGCCTGTGTTCCTCCTTCAGCTTTGTCCATCCTGTGTACAGCTCCCAGCACTTCTCCTGCTTTTCTGTTGTCAGGTAAGCCACAGATAGCTTATGACCACTAGTTTCCTTTTCCAAATCTTTGTATCATAAGATACCAAAAAAACACCCACTTCCTAGCTCTGAAAAGAGTCAAACTCTCTAGGTCCACAGGGCACACCTGAATTGTTGAAAATTTGCTGTACACACCCTCAGATGTTACACCAGCAGGGGCGGTGGCACAGCCAGATGTTTGCTCACGGTTTGCATTCTGACTTGGAACCATCTCTGCCTTCTCCACCAGGGGTTTTGCAGATATTCCCCTGCATGCAGGAGGCAAAAGCCAAAGGGGGTAATATCCCCATTTCTGAAGCAAGGACTGAAGAAAAAAGAGATGCCATTCTTGGGATATCAGGTCAGGGAAGGTTCTCTGAATCTAAAGCAAAACCTCCCAACAGACAGTCAGGAATGTGAAGCCATGGTCATTTTTAAGCTCAGCACCACGTGCTGGCCAGCCCTGCTGATAATTTCTGGTGAAGCCTTTGAGACCTGTGCATACACATTCTATGTCCTGCCAGCCAGAGTGGTTTTGGCAATCTTGAGGGCCTCCTGTAAAATTTCGGATGAAGAAGGCCCCTGGCAAATGACAGCATCACAGAATATCCTGGGTTAGAAGAGCCCCACAAGGGTCATCCAGTCCAGCTCCTCCCCACGCACAGACACACCAACAATCCCACACTGTGCTTGAGAGTAGTGTCCAAGCACTCCTGGAGCTCTGGCAGCCTTGGGGCTGTGTCCATTCCCTGGGGAGGCTGTTCAGTGCCCAGCACCCTCTGAGGGAAAATCCTTTTCCTGATGTCCTGCTTAAACATCACCATGATCTTCCCTCAGGCCCTGTCACTGATCACCAGAGAGAACAGATCAGTCCCTGTCCCTCTGCTGCCCCTGGTGAGGAAACAAAGTTTGGGACTTACTTGGTTTTGGTTGGAGTGAAGCATCTTTGTTTGCACCACTGCAATTCTCTGCACACGCTCACAAATAAAATGGGATGGAGAACAAATGCTCTGGTAGATACTGGATTTATGACATGCCAAGTTTAAATAGCACCCATAAGGCTTAAACCAGCAGCAATGGGAAATCCATTTTTCAACTGCAGCGAGCACACAAGATCTCTCTCCTCTCACTGGGTGAGCCGATGCTGGGTACCAATTTCCCGAACTCCTCATGCCAGGAAATTGTGTCTCCACCTCCTCACGTGTGACTTAGGGTTCTTTTGTGGGTTCTTTCTGGAGTCCAAAAAGGTACTAAAATAGCAACCATGCTACTTAAGGGTATCAGGTGACCAGAGACAGCCCTTAGATACCAATTAACCTCTGTGCCAGTTTCAGTCTGGTGTGCACACTCTCATCATGACGGCAACTGTTGAATAATTAATCCCTTAGACTAAACAAAATATTGCTGGGCTGCACTCAGCTTCCTCTTCTGCTCCTTTATGCACTCATGCCTAATTTTTTCTAATTGATAGTCACCCTCTGCAGAAGGGAGAGTTTGTGGTTTTCTTTTCCTTTATGTGGATATGATTATATTCTTTTCCTTGATTATTTGAACAGCGGATCAGGGGGTTGAAAGTGTATTGGAAAGAAGAAATAAGAGTAAGAGAAAAAGGAAGAAAAGGAAAATTGAATAAGAAAGGGAAAGAGCAACAAAGGAAGAAAGGGCAAAAGGGCAAATTAAATGGAGAAGAGGGAGAGAAAAGAGGAAGGAAGTGGCAAAAGGAAGGGAAGGAAGGAAAGGAAGGGAAGGAAGGGAGGGAAGGGAAGGAAGGGAGGGAAGGGAAGGAAGAGAAGGAAGGGAGGGAAGGGAAGGAAAGGAGGGAAGGGAAGGAAGGGAGAAAGGAATCGCTTCTCTCCAGTAGAACAAAAATCTTGCTCTGACAACTAATTGAAGAATGTATTTTGGTTGCAATGATGGTTTGGTTTTCTGTAGTATTTTATGCAAAACTCTAAAAATTAAAAATTACCTCCAGGGACTAATTTTTTATTTTATTTTTGCAAATATTAGATAGCCCATTTCCATCTTATTGAACATATTGTCACTCTAAACTGGCAGCTCATTTGTTTTTCTCAGAGCATTCTAAAGATACAGAAATAATACTACGGAGAATACAAATGGCTACACGTTCCATGAACACTTTCCAGAATATAAATTTGTAGTCAGGGAAGAATTTACTGATGCATCATTGTTTTGTTTTCAAGTCAAAGAAATTTATTCTTACATTTCATGGATAAAATTGTATGCAGTGCTTTACTGCAAACACATCAATTAATAATAGAGGGCCAGATTTTGTGGTTCTCTGAGCTTTTTCAGGTTAAATTCTCATAGGCAATCAAGAACTGCTTAAAAACGCTGAAATACATTTATCTTTATGAGTTGTTTTCATTTTGTTGGTTAAGCACCACCTATGAGTTCAGAGTGACTCATGGAACATTCTAAGCAGAAATGATGGAAGATCTGGATCATAAAGCATCAAAGCCTAGTCCTGGTGTGGCAAGGACATTCCTTAATCTTTAATTTTGAGAATACCTCCTATAAGTGGTGCCAGTAGCCTGTCAAAGCCCAGAGAAGCACCAAAGATGCTGTCTCAGCCCAGTGCTGCTCAAACATTACTCTCATGCTTTGGAAATGCCACATGAGCACCTCGTGTCTCTGAGTGACATGACACCTTTGGACAAAGAGATAGTCAGGAATTTAAAAAGCAAATTGGGAATTGTTACCCTTAGGGAGAGAGCTCCAATGTCTGCCAAAGCCTGGCTGTGGTAGGAGGTTTGCCCCAACCAGGAGTCCGGGGATTGAGTCCCATGTACTTACTTTTCATTATTCTTAAAATCAATAAGTAGATACTGACTACTCTTAAAATGAATATCAAGATTAATTGACCCAAGTGGTAAGTATTGATCCAGAAATGGCCAATCGATTGTCAGGGGATGATAAATCTTGAATTTTATAGGAACACGAAGCCACAGGCAGGAGCAACCCCAGGTTCACAGTGGTGGGTGAGGACACAGGGAGATCCTGGGCCGGGATACACGGCCAGCACCAAGCTTTGCAAACCGAAAGTGCACAAATCCTCCCTTTCTTTCCCCAGAGGAAACCTGAGAAAAGTTTTTCACATATGCCCAGCAAAAATCAGAATCTTCATTGCAGAGTGCAGCAGAAGAGGTGTCCAAGTTGAGTCTTCCTCTAGCGTGGAAAAAATTTAAAAACTTATTGGGGGATGTGTTGGGATAGGAACATCCAGAAATGCACCTGATTTCTTTGGTCACTTTTTTGGTCATTTCTTTGGAGCATTTTTAACCAGAACTTTAAAGAGATCTAAGTGAAAAAACTTCAGTTTACCTGGGATTGAACACCACCTTGTGTGGGACAGAAGTCAGACAATATGGATGAATTTTTGATAAAGTAATACATGTAACATTGACAGGTAATGTGATTTATCAATAACATTTTATACAATGTATTACTGATTTCTGGGAGATGCAAAAACCAAGTATTTATTGGTGCTTTGTCCTTTCATTTCTGGCCAAGCACCACTCAGAAAATCTGGAGTTGGGGTTTTTTTTTGTTATGAAATTCAGAATTAATTTTTTTTAACCAAGCTAGTAGTAAATTATTGTAATTATGCTACACCAGAAGAGGTTTTTGAATCAAAAGGGAGTTATTCAGTGCTGCAAAATCACAGTCCAGGACAGTGAATGTCTATCCAGACTCTCTTCTCCAGCAAGGTTACAGCACAAAGGGCAGAAAGACACAGGGACAGGCTGTGACCTTCGAGTTAATCTCTCCCCTGCCTGCCCTGATCAACACAAAACCTAAAAGTCCCCAACACCTGGGGCTTCAGGCACTGCCTTCAGGAGATCTCCTAACCATCTAGAGCATATGCCCTAAAAAGGTTTCCTCCCCTTTTTCCCCCAGCAGCATTTCCGTGCCTTTTTAGCCACGTTCCCATTCCCATCCCGGCGGTGCTTCCCCTCGCGCGCATCCGCATCCGAAACGCTTCTTGAAGGATGGAACCACCTGGGAGCTGCCAAACAGCATCCAGACCTCTGGGACGTGAAATATTTGTGTTTTAATTGCATTCTTTGTTCTTATTCCTAATAAAGGATGATATTATGAGGCCTGAGGGCCATATTCCTCTTTCAAGGGATTGTTACTGAGCGATGATAAGGAAAATGCTACGTGATGTGGAATATGCATGCAACAAAAATGTCCTTCAGTGTGAGGAAATATTCTGTCTGCTTTCGTAACCTCAGATGGAGGGTAATACAGCTGAGAGCTCTTCCCTTAAGCACTGCTTCTTACCCTGCATTTACTCTTCAGTCTTATTTTCTATAGATTGCCATGAATGACACTTGGAGGCAAGAAAGAGAAGGGAATTTTCCAAAAAAGTGTGCAGGAGGCATGGGTACAAAACCAATTATTTATTAATGGGTTTTGTGCACGCACCTCCTGTGCATCATTTGGACCATTTACCCTGTAGGCAGTAAGGAACAATCAGGTGAGAAATTTGGGTTTGCATCTTGCCAGACGGGCTTAACAACTTCGTGCTGAACTTTAGCTCCCCATCTCCATCCTTGAAACACAGGAGAGTGTTTAATCTAAACAAAAGCGCCCAGCAAAAGATTTTGTTTTTCTCAAAATGTTGATTTTATACTCTTAATAATGCATATAAATAGATTTACATTACCAATTTATTAATATTTATGTGGAGAAATACATGTATGCAATGTATGAAGTGTCCTTGTGTTTGCACTGGAAAAGAACATTTTGCCAGTAAGAATTTGAGAGCAATAAGAATTCCTTTTAAAAAAAAAAAAAAGCATAAGATTAATTGAAAAACATCAGCTAGGCAAAGGAAAATGAAACTTTGAATAGATCCCTAAGCATCATTTGCACCTGTAATGATCCAAATATCTGTCATAAATGCACAGCTCTACCAGTGCCCATTGAACCACAAGTGTTGAAATGACACTGTTTTGGCATGAGCTGTAATCCTCAGGATGCCACTGATGAAGAAGATTCTTAGCACTGCTTGCATTAAAAAGCATGAATCAGTTGTGTCTCTTTTTGTGCAAGAAATTGTTGCATTTCATGCACTTTTAGGTATTTGTCAGGAATCAGACAATGAGTCAGGACTCAGGGAAATGTTAGCTCCTTGTCCTCCAGTATTCAGTGCTATTCTGATCTCTTTGCTGTGCTGTCCTGAGTCAGAAAACTCACTCAATAAAATACAGAAAGAACCGTGCCAGGAAGTGCTCCAATGGTGTTTAAGGTTGAAATCAAGCACTGCTCAGTGTGGCTTTGATTCCTGTGGGCTGATGGAGTGAAGTTGTTTGACAGCTCCAGTGGGAACTGCCATAAATAAACAGAGTGAGAACTCAGGAACAAACTTACGTGTGCACTGCTGAGAATATCATAGATCAGAGGTTACCAGGAAAATCAGATTTTTAATCACCCGACAAGGAAAACAGCAAATGAAACAAAGCTGGGTGCTAGTGGACCTAATTCCCATTCCTTCTATACAGTTTCACAATTTAGTGATGAGTTAATCACAATGTTTGAGCTTCAACCAGTAACATGCGTTCCTCCAAATAAAAGGAGACTTTGTTTTCTGGTTGTCCATTGGATTGCAACCAATCTTTCAAGCAAAGAAGTCACAGGCAGGCACAAAATCTTCTGACAGCAGCAGGATGATGAAGATGATGAACTGTCTGATTTCACCAAAGTTGTGATTTCTCATCATTTAAAAGAGGAAAACAAGCTAGGACTCTGACACCAGTGCTGACCTCTCATCCCTTCCCAAACCTGCACCAGTAATCAGCACACATTAAGGGCTCTCCACATTTAGCATTGGTTATGTGTCAGAGATCTATTCAAAACAGGCAAATGAAGAATCACAGACTCACAGAAAGCCCTGAGTTGAAAGGGACTCACATGGACCATCAAAGCCCTGCACAGGACAAAAATTATGCCTGAGAGGTAATTTAATTATTCAGAAGAATGGAAAATTAACTAGAAGAGTTAATTTAACAGCACCAGCTACCTGACTTACCTGGCATACCCGGCCAGACTTCACTCCCTTGCCCTCAGGCAAAAGGAGGCATTGGGCATTAAAGCTGGCAGCAGGCTCTGTGAGGAAGACAGTTAGCAGCAGCGAGGAAGCATTGCAGCCTGCCAGACTTTTACTGAGGCAGGTCATAAAATGCTTTTGTTCACATTTTCCAAGATTCATTGGCAGACTTGTAATTGATGACAGAGTTAAGAGAGAAAGCGTCTCTCTCGAGCCCTGCGCAAGGCTCCCCGTGCCATTGATAATGACCTACTTGCATTTACAAGAAATAAGTTCCAGCATCCTTTTATTGATGCAAAACTGCCCACCATTGAGGAAGCACAAACAGCTCTGCAGAAGCTAAAGATAAATAAAGCTATTAAAACCTATTCCATTTCTCCTGAGCTGCTAAAGTCTGCGGCCTCTTAATTGCTACAAAGCTATAGACGCTGTCCAAACTCATTTGAAAGAATAAACATATACTCAATAACCAGCACATTGGAATAGCAATAATAAAATACCACAGAAAAGGAAAGATGACTAAGCAAAAAGGCATTGCTTAGTGTAATTCTATTTTTAATACTTGGTAACTTTAGCCTGGGTCATGCTCTGGAGATTCGCTATCAGAGTGATTCCCATGATAAAGCTGCCTCAAAGACAGTCAATAATTTTGAAAGTGGATCCACAGCTGGATGCTTTTTTAGGGTGAAATCCTAGGGAGTTTGTTTAGTCCCTGTGATTCCAGCAGATTTGTCTGAAGACAGGCTTGGTAAATTTTGTAATTTTTATACTTTATGTTGAAGGTTGGACTTGATGGTCCAATGGTTGGAGTTGATGATCTTGTAAGTCTCTCCCAACTTAAATGGTTCTATGATTCCATGAGTTTTATTCTCATTTGCTCTTCTTTAGCTCTTTCATCCTCTTTCAAAACAGTGGGACAGATTTTCTACAAGGATGTGCTTCTGAAGGAAGGCCACAGATGTCCTCTGTGTGGACACCACAGCCACAAGGACAAATATCTGATCCAGGGCCACACTTCCTGTGCACTGGGCACCTTCCAGTTTTGGGGGCCCTGAAACCAGTACCAGGTTGCCCCAGCCACTTTAGATCTCCTGCTAATTGACTTGCTAATTTGGTCTTGCTCCTGCAGCCTGACAACTTTTCTTTTTAGGGTTCTTTGGAAATGAGAACCTTCCAAATTAACCAATCCACCAAAATTCACATCAGTCTTTCAAAATCCACTGTACCTACAGGCCAGTTGGTGCTGGAAATGACTGACTCCTGCAGATTTGCTTCAGCTGAAGTGTAGGCTGATAAGCACTGCAGCTGCACTGGCATTCTGCAGTGATGGTGGAGAAGAGATCATTTAAAGTTGTTGCATTCTGTTGCATCTCTCAACCTGCTCCACAGAAAACAGCCTTGAATTTGCAGATCTCCCCGTAAGTCACCGTAAAAGCATGTCATTTTTCCTCTGATCTTTAATTCCTTCAGTATCTACTTCCTTAATTGTAGTTTACGGATAATTCCAGGTAGAGTAGGTGTCATTAAAAGCTCATTTGTCACCCGGTAGTGACGGCAGTAACGCTGTGTCTCCTACTGTAACTAGGAGAAGGCTCCACAATAATTGCACATCCCCAGGCAGTGAGCACTGAGAGCTTAATGGTGCCAACTGTAACTGCAGCAGAAGGAGAAAAGCCCAATGTGCACAGCACAGAGCCAGCTAACACAGCTAAACATCCTCTGGCAGACAGCACTGAAGGGCAACAGCCCCATTCCCAGCGTCTGGGCTGCAATTTCAGCCAGGATTCAAACCCAGAGAGTCTCTGGTAGGAAAAGCAGAATCTGGTGGGACAAGCACCTTCTGTCAGTAGGGCTGGTTAGAGCCACAGGGCTCAGCTTAGCTGGGGCAGGGTCTGGGCTGTCTCCCCAAAGGAGAATGGGGGCTGCCAAGGGAGCTGCAGCCACCCTCACACCGGGGGAAATGCCATTAAAAGGTTATCATTTGCAATTGAGAGTGTGCCGCTTAAATTGTAACTGCCAGGATGGTAAGTGCCTTAAATCACATTAACTCCACTGGAGTGAGGGGAGTGTTAGGAGGAGAGCATATAGTCTGTGTGGTTTATATAATCTGCGAGAGAAAGCAGTGGAGCAGGGAAAACTTCCACACTGCCATTTATTAAAATTACACTCAGCGCTTTGCTCCCTTTCATTAGAAACATTAACAGATCATTGGTCCTGCTCTCATCTCACCAGTGGGGAGACAGCAGCACAGAGATTAAGTGGCAATTTTAGGGAGAAGTAAATAGCTACAGCAAGCCCATGGGAGCTGGAGACAGACCTGGCTGAAAGAAGAAATTAAGTCACTTTGCATGTTCACAACAGCCCCTGGTGGCTCTACAGGCCGAGGCAGAGTGGCTGGGAGCTGCCCTGCAGTTTAGATTTAATATTGGTAAAATTCCTCCATGGAAAGGGCTGTCCAGCCCTGGCACAGCTGCCAATCCCCAGAGAGATTTAAAAGCCATATTGATGTGGCACTTGGGGACATGGGGCAGTGGTGGCCTTGGCAGTGCTGGAGGAGTGGTTGGACTTGGTAATCCTGGAAGTCTTCTCCAACCTAAATGATTCCATTATTCTGTGATATTGAGCTAATGGAGAGATGGAGGGGTTACACAGCACTGTAGTTGGGCTCTGCTGTTTGGGGAAGTGTGCACCGCAACTCATAACACCATGGACTTCACCTTCTCACCTGAAATAAACCCAAACGTGTATCTCGACTTGCCTTGCACAAGTGTATATGTTTATTACACAAGAGTGTAATAAATACAACCAAAGTCATTCACTAGAGAAGACTGGTTGTGTCAGGTTGCAGCAGCAAAGCAAGTTTGTCACTCAACAGAATATAAAATTTTCCCTTACTTTCACTTTTCATAGAAAAATAATTCAGGGGTGTGAGAAAGCAAATTTTCACATGCTTGCATGGGCCCTGGACATGTGGAGATAAGTTGACATTGATGTGAATAGAGGGAGTACTTTTCTTGACTTCTTCACATGCTGTCATGCTTGTTATCCTCACATGGGTTTATACTGGGGAGCCAAGTAGGAGAAAAACAAAAGTGGCAGAGTCCTAACCAATAGCTAAGCACATAGGAGGAAGAATTAGTACCATTAACATGCAACCACTGTGTAAATTTGGAATACCTGTGTCCAGGTCTCTGGCTGTCATCTTTTTTCCACCCGAATTCTGGCTTTTGGCATCTTGCTGTACCAGTCCATCCTGGCCTGGTACTGGGATTTAGCTAGGGCAGCACAAATTAGCAAAACGCTTCCTCTGCTCCTCTATGCTGCTCCCTCTGTCAGGAGCAGCCTCAGGGCGGCAGGACAGATGGATGTCACCGCCGGCCCCTCTCCGGGGATGGCAGCAGGACCATCCCCGCAGGATGAGCTGTTCCTGCAGGGCACCCGGCGCTGTGTGTGCCCCCTGGCTTAGCAGAGCTGCCCCGGCCACGCAGCATCTGCGGCTCTCTGCTCCCGGACGGAGGGAAGGAGCAGCCACTCCATTCCCACCAGGAATAACACAGGCAAATCACGTTTAGAGGGAAAAAGAAAAGAAAGAGGAAGGGGAAAATGGAAAGGGGAAAGGGGAAAATGGAAAGGGGAAAGGGAGGGGAGGGGAGGGGAGGGGAGGGGAGGGGAGGGGAGGGGAGGGGAGGGGAGGGGAGGGGAGGGGAGGGGAGGGGAGGGGAGGGGAGGGGAGGGGAGGGGAGGGGAGGGGAGGGGAGGGGAGGGGAGGGGAGTAAAAAGGAAAGGAAAGGAAAGGAAAGGGAAGGAAAAAGGAAAGGAAAGGAAAGGAAAGGGAAGGAAAAAGGAAAGGAAAGGAAAAGAAAGGAAAAAGGAAAAGAAAGGAAGAGAAAGGAAAAGAAAGGAAAAGAAAGGAAAAAAAAGGAAAAAAAAGGAAAGAAAGTGGTTTTGGGTCAGTGCCACCTCCAGCGGAAAGTGCGGTGGAAACAGCAATGAAGTTTACAAGTGGAAAAAAGTGTTTAAGGTTTATTCGCCAAAAAAATTGTTGTTTTGATATGCATTCATGCATGGCGCTTTGTGCAGCGGTCTCCAAATGGCACTTTTAGCTGCAACTACAGTATGCATAATAAATTAAAAATAACAAAAGACTCCTGGAAAGCAAGGAAGTTGTGCCACTGCCAGGAATGGCGTTGCTAAAATGCGGGTTTTAATCCCTTTCCATTTTTTATGGGTTTGAAAAATACCTCATTGCATCACAGGAGACTACTAAACCTCATTAACTTATTCAAAATTCCTCTATGTGCCACATAAGGGAGAAAAAACGCAAGATAAAAAGTAGCTGGTATGAACTCCCTGATGACACAGAGGCACACACCTGCCTCGCATTTCCCCATTGCCAACATCCATGTTTGCTCTGGAAGCACAATGCAGACAATTGCAACGCTTCAGGTATTGAATAAACAGACATTAAGAACATGCCTAAAATGAAGTGCGAACAGGCAACAATTTTAGTGTGGCAACTGTAAATATAAAACCACTGGAAAAGCTTTTTGTCCCTTTGGAAAGAGCCAGAGGCATCATCCCAACAGACCTCCCAGAGAAAGAGACCCCAGCCACTTGGTTGTTTTTTGCCTGGAAGTTCAGGCAGCTGTATCCTGCATACCTCAGGTTGTGTTAACTGCAGGGAGGTGGTTTCTGTCTGGATCACACCTCTGGAAAGGCATCAGTCTCGGGCCGGTGATGCTGGTGCTGGCTTCAAGCACAAACACAAAAGCTGTGGCTGTCCAGAGCAGAAGACTGAGAAGGGTGGCACAATCACAGAACACAGTGGGAGAGACTCAATGGGCAGATTCAAGTTAATTTTCAAAGAATTTAAAATTAACTTGACCAGGCAATACTCTGACTGTACATCTGGAGATGCAGAGGGTTTCCTTGCCCACTAGGAGCCACAGCCCCTCTGGCTGGGCAGGAGAAATGGGTCCTATTTGAGACCAATTTTTTCAACCTGCTTTTAGAATCTGTGCAAGGATGAAACAGATTTCTTGTTTGACTCCATACCCCAGCAATGTTTTAGTTCTGAGGCATCCAGAATTTCTGAGGCATCCAGAAATAGTCAAGTGTCCTCCATGAAAAAGTCATCCCAGGAAAAGAAGATGTTTAATAAATGACATCTAAAGGCTACTTTCCAACTTAAACCATTCTACTGGTCTATGAACACTTGGTAATTCAAAGGTTCCTCCTGCCTATGTAGTTCCCATAATTTGCTAATACTTACCCTCAGTAAGGTGCCTGACAGGGATTTCCAGTCTCACTCATTTCAGTATGATTCCAGCGTAGCCCAAACCTTGGGCAGGATACATGAGGATGGGATGGCTGCATTTTATACCTCTGTCATGCCAAGGAGTTTATTGGAAAAGCACTGAAATCTCTTTCTCTCTTTCCCATACTAATAAAATAAACTTGGACCCAAGACTAGGTAAAAAAAAAATATTTATAGCAGAAATTTTTAGGGTCTGATTTTGAAAAGAGCAGCTAATAGGAACCTCAGATGCTGAGTTCTGCTACCATAAGATCTCTTTGTGGAGCTGTCTAGCCAGACTCACCCAAAATTTGGTCACTTAACTGGGTTCTAGAGGGGAAACTATTAAAGGAGTTTTAAAAAATGCAGCTCTATAGATAATTATTCTTGGAGGTGTGTGCTTGGTGATACCATTTCAACAGACCTCAACAGTAAATTGCAAGGTAACAGGAAAAATTATGGGCCTTTAATTTTTGATCTAATCACACAGCTGTTATTTACATGATCTACTAGTTAATGCCACCATATTAAAGCTGACAGACTGTCCAAGTTGCTTTAGTCTCTAATTACTGAAATGAAGAAAGCACCTCTGTTAGATGATTTTTTTCTGTCACCATAAAACAGACCCCCCTCCCTGTGATTTAATCAGACCCATGTCCTTTCTGTAAATAATGTTTAATCATCTTAGCCAACCTCATTTTTATAATGGCCCCTTTCACTGGAGCTCAGAAAGATATTAATCCACAATCACACATGCACACACATACTAAAGGATTTTTTTCTCAAGATCTGAAGACATTCATGGTCTTCTGTTTACTAGGAATTATTTTCAAGATCAGATTAAATGACTCAGAATATTTGGGGGATTTTGTTCCAAAGCCCATCCTAATGGTGGGTGTGATGGTCTGGTACCCTGTGATGGCAGACCAATGAGTTTGTAACAATGAACCAAGAATTAGTGGGGAGCTACTAATCCTGCAGCCAGGTGAGTTGGAAGCAGTTTCTCACAGGGACATAAAAATGACCAGAGAGCTGGAGCACTGCTGTTTGTGAGGAAAGGCTGAGAGAATTGGGATTTCCCATCCTGAAGAAAGGAAGGTCCAAGATGACCTAACTGTGACCTGAAGGAGCTGACAAGAAAAATAGAGGGGACATTGACAAGGGCCTGGAATTACAGGATAAAGGAAAATGGCTTCCCACTGCCAGAAGGCAGGGTTGGGTGAAATATTGGGAAGGAATTGTTCCATGTGAGGGTGGGGAGGCCCTGCACAGGGTGCCCAGAGCAGCTGCGGCTGAACCATTCCTAGGAATGTCCAGGGCCAGGCTGGATGTGGCTTAGACCAGCCTGGGATAGTGGAAGGTGTTCCTGCCCATGGCAGGGCGTTGGAATGAGATGGGATTTTAAGATCCCTTCCAACCTAAACCGTTCTATGATTCTTAGGGAGTTATCAAGGAGGGGAAAATAATTCAGAAATTTAGAAGTCTTAAAAACTCTTGAGTTACTCCATAAAAACTTCAATCACCTGCTTCCTCCAAAGTAGCTGTGTTTTGGTACTGCATATCTTCACCCAAATGGAAATCAAGATTCTCTACATTTAATGCCATGCCCCTCTGCTAGGGTAATGTTGGCCTCTCTATCCCCAAAGGGACAGTGCTATTTTGGCCTAAGAGAAATCACCCATCAGATTCTTTTTCTTAAGTCAAACCACAAAAGCACCCATACCTTTTTTTTTAAAAGGGTATTACATTGGTTGAGTGTTGGACAGATCTCTTTTCATTACTGTTTACAAGTTTTGCACACAGTAGTGTGGAGAGGTACAAATATAATCGACTTTTTAAGAGCTTTATCAATTCATATAAACCCTTAGTATTAAGAAACATATAAAATAAGAACCAGTTAATGTTCTTTTATAGCTCTAAAATGTATCACGGGTGAAACTGCATTTAAATAATAAGAATTTCCTCTCAAAATACTACAAATAGGTTTTGGCCATACAGCCAGAGTGAGATTGTTATAACATGAGCCATATGAAAAACAGAATCTGGTTTCATCCACAGGGAGAAAAAATAATCTTTGCTGTGACATAGCTATTCCAATAAAATGCCTTTTTCTTTATGTGCTAACATGAAATGGAAAGCTATAATGAAAAAAAAAGACAGTGAAAAAACCCACAACATGAAAAGCCATGGAGATCAAACTGGGCATGGAAGGTATGTAAAGCTGATTTAAAAGATTAGGAGGGACAAAGAGCAGAAATGTTTCATAAATTCATGGAAACATTAACAACAAAATCTGGGGATGAGAGAGTATCTCTATGTCTCAATGTTTGGGATGTAATCCAAAGGTTGGGGACCTCCATAAGAGATTTTCCCTTGAAAGAGTGCTTTCCTACATTTCCCTTTTACCACAACACCTGAATATGTTTTTTCCAGAACAAAGACAAATTAGAAGATGACTCCAATGAAAAAAGTGCATTAGGTAAATGTGAAATGCTCAGTAAGAAAAAAAAAGTCACACTCTGGAGGTTTCCTCTCGGCCCAGAAGCCCTCAGAGGATTATGCAAGAGGACCAGGCTCTGGTGGCAAAAAATGGTGTCTGAACCTTTTAGGGAATCATTTGCATCCCTCCCTACCACTGACCCACCAAATATCCCTTTCTGGAAAATCAGGTCAGCAATCCAGAATAACAGCTAAAAAGGGAAATGGGAAGAGGCAAGTTATTAACTTCATATATATTCAGAGCTTGAAATAATTTCCCCTTGACATTTTTAAAGCACATATCCCAACTCATGTTTTGGCTGCATTTCTCAGATCAACATGGCTAAGGGAACAAATTTCAGGCCCTCTTGTCATCAGCAGGGGTTTTGCCACACAATCCAAGAGCTGCAAAGCCAACCCTCACTCTGGAGTTTCCAAAACACCAATGCTGCTGATGTGTCTCACCAACTAGACAGGCTACTGAACCCCCCAAAAATTACTGGGGAAGATCCAAGTACTCAAAAACATGTATTTTACTGTCATTTTTTACAGCAAGTGATGCGCAGTGTGAGACTCCGTAAATTCTGCTATATATTACATTGCTGGTATTTTGGTATCTCAGAATGTTTCTTTAGAATTATTATTTCTATTCTTGGCTCATGGGTGTATATATATAGAGTCAGACCTGCTCAAAAGGAGCTAAAAAGAGGCAAAGAGACATTCATAAGAAGATCAGGAACTGATGGATGATTCAAGGATGCAATGCAGAGACTCCATAGCTCCCAGGTCTTTTCTGAAATTATAATATATATAAATATTAAATTATGGTTGATATAAAATCCAAGGGAGTGTCCTCACTTAGCTGGATCAAGCACCAGGGAATTGAACCACAGTCAACATTTTGAATTTCCTTGTTCCACTGAGATTTTGTACCACTAAAGGGGGCAGCACCAATTGTATGGAGGCAGCACAAATTGGGTGGGGCCAGCACAAATTGAGTAGCTTCTTGCTTTCTACAGGTGCAACACACAGGGATTTCATTCCCAGATCCATATTTGGAATCTGAAGACACTGAGGTATTATCTTTGACTAACAACTAGAGAAGTGGCTGAATCGAGATGAGCAAGCAAGAGGCACTTGTATCTTCGTCTGATGTGCTCTCCTGGGAGGACACCTCCATCAAAAATGCTCAATTTGCGAGTGGAAACAAAGATTTTTCTTCCCAGTTCCACCTTTGCAAGTGCCTGCACCTGGTACCTGTGGCCTGGTACCTGTGAATAGTTCTGGGGGCTTTGTTCCCTGCCTCATGGGTACTCAAAACAGCACACAGAAAAGGAGGAAGCATGAGCAAGAAAGCACCTTCTCCAGTGAGAAGAGTGAGAGAACAAGTTTGATTTATGCAATCAGAGGAAGTTTAAGGTTGAAAAAGACCTCCAAGGCTGAATCCAACCTATGATCCCCACCTTGTCACCCAGGCCAGAGCAGTGAGTGCCACATGCAGGCATTCCTTGGACACCTCCAAAGATGGGGACTCCAAGACTTCCATGGGCAGCCCATTCCAATGTTTAACCACACTTTCCATGAAGGAATTCCTCCTGATGTCCAACCTGAGCCTCCTCTGGCACAGCCTGAGGCCGTTCCCTCCCCTCCTGTTCCCTGGGAGCAGAGCCCGACCCCCTGGCTGGGAGTTGTGCCGAGCCAGAAAGTTCTCTCAGCCACTCTTTGATGATTTATTCTCCAGACCCTTCCCCAGTCCTATTCCTTTCCCTGAACACAGACCAGCCCCTCAATACCTTTCGTATTTTGAGAGGTCCAAAACTGAGACCAGGGCTCCAGGTGCAGCCTCAGCCAGCAGAGAGGGACAATCACTTCCCTGGTCCTGCTGGCCTCACTGTGGCAGATACAGGCCAGGATGCCACCAGTGGCCACCTCAGCACCCTTCTGCAGTCATTCCATTCTGAATCTGCTCTTTTGTCCTAGCAGGATTATGGCCATGCAAGGGTTTCTGCACTGGTGGGTGTATTGGGGTTTATAACTCTCATATGTTTGTCATCCCAAACAGAGAGGGCACAGTGACCCATACCTACATGCACACACCCTACACGGCTCCTGCAAACGCTTTCCTCCCCACAAACCACCCCTGAGTTGCTTTCCTGGCCCTGCTTCTCACTGAGAGATCCACAGGTTGCGCTGACATAGCAATAATCTGGAAATATCCCTCTAGAGGCGCCTATTGATTGTCGCTGTGGGTGGATTATACGAGGGATCTATCTTAATTACCAGAAACCATCTCCTTGGAATGGCCAGCAATGTAGCAAAAATGATGCACGAGGAGATCCATTACGCTCAGGGAAAGGTCAATCCAATAGGATGTATGTTTGCATTCAGGTCAAGTGATGGCTAGTCCATCACCACCCTCCATTCTCACTGCCCTGTCAGCTCTGTAATGGCTTCACCTCTCCTCTGTACCTCTCACCTCCCTCTCCCTGGTGCCAGACTGATAACACGAATTAGGGCAGCTGGAGGTAGCAGGGCACAGCTGTATTATCACAGATGATAAACAGTGTCAAAGGCAATTATGGGAGCTGCAGGGAGAAGAGGGAAGTTTCAAACCCATCCTTTGCTTTCTGGGCTGTGGGAGGAAGCTACCTGGCAAAAAAAGGGGAGGTGGAAGGAGGAAGACAGCTTTGCTGCCTCTTCCTTCATGAAGAACTTTCTCCCCTTTGGGAGCATCTCTGATCTGCTGGAAACGTGGATCTGTATCAGGGCCATGGAGTAGGGCAAGGAAATGTGTGTGGGAGGAACCTTGCAGGTGGTTTAAGAAGGGGGTGGATGTTAATGGAGGAACAAACATACACACAATGGTCATAATTAACTATGGCACCACATGGAAAGAAGACATGGCAGGTACCAGCGTCTGGCAGAGGTGATTGGCAGAGGTTTGCTGCTCCAGAAGGCAGCCTAGGACAGCAACATGGATAGGGAACTATGAAGAGAGTTCTTTGGATTCCCAGAATCATGGAATCATTTAGGCTGGAAAAGACCTTGAAGTCCAACCATTCCCCAGAACAGCCAAGGCCACCACTGACCCATGTCCCCAGGTGTCACATCCACACAGCTTTTAAACCCCTCCAGGGTTGGGGATGTGTCTCCAGCACTGCCATGAGCAGCTGTGCCAGGGCTGGACAAGCCTTTTTGAAGATATTTTCCCTGATATCAGCTCAAACCTCCCCCGGGTCTCCTCCATCAGCACCTGCATGAGTAGAACACCCTCCTGTCTGCTCTGGTCTCAGACAACAAGGACAGATTTGAGTTTTGTGCAACCACTGCACAATGTCCAGTGGTGCTGTGACTGATCCAGCAGCTGCCCACCATCCTACTGGCTGTGTGCAAGCCCATAAAATTTCAAATTCGTTATCGTACAGTAAATAATCTTGTAAATTGCCTGGATTTAGGTGCTTTACTCCCCACACAAAAGGCCTTGTCTGTCATCAGATCACCCACCCATGGATGCTGTTAAGTCTTCTCTAGCTAGAAAGAAAATAGATTTGCAAAATGGAAGGCAATGACCATATTTATCGTGGGACTTTGTGTCTATTGGCTATCAAAAAAATACAGATTCAGTCATATGGAAAAAGAAATATGATTGACTATTTCTTATGTTTCTAAGATAACATTTTAGTCAGAAGTGGAAAAGCCAATGAAGTGAGAAAGCCACCTCTGTGCTCCTCACTTGTGATGGACACAAACCCAACTATACATTCAGAGTCCCTCTCTCTTTTTCTACCTTCCCCTTCTTAATATCTGATATTAGTACTTCATCAATACCTGTTATTAGTATTTAATAAAAAAAACCAAACCACAAAACCAAACTAAACAAAAAAAACAACAACAAACAAAACAAAACAAAAAACAAAAAACCCCAAACAAACCAAGACTAACAAAAAACCAGAAAACCCCCACAAAACAAAACCCATGTCAGTGTGGAGTTCTGAGGCAGAAAGACATTGCAAAATTGTGTCCTTCATTGAATCTTGGAATCACAGAATGGTTTTGGTTTGAAAGCACCTAGAGTATAATTTTGTTCCAAGTCACCTTCCACTACCCCATATTGCTCCAAGCCCTGTCCAGCCTGTCCTGGAACACTTCTGGGGATGGGGCAGCCACAGCTTCTCTGGGCAGCCTGTTCCTTCCCACCTCTGCCTCTTAACTCTCATTAACTTTTTGGTAACCAGCACAGAAACTCTTTCTAGGTAGCTAGCAAGGGTGTTCTGCAACACTCTTAATGATGGCCTCATCTGGAATTGCTTTATTAATATTTATTAAGTGATCGCTAGCTGCAGGTACATTCTTTAATAACTTATTTATAAAGCATGCTATAAAACACATTAAAAATACATTCTTTAACAGATAACACAATAACAAGATGCTGTAAAGCAAACTATAAAATGTAAATGACGGCTGTACCTGAACTGGAAACACCCTGAGGAGAAAAGGAAGAGAGGAAAGGAAGCTGTACCCAGTGGGCCTGGAAACAAGCAGCAACCTTTGGAGGATGGCAGGATTAATTCAGGTGATATTCAAAAGATAAATTCAGAGCTGCACTGTTTTGACCCATGGCTGTGGGCAAGCAGAGGGAGACATGCAGTTGTTTCAAAAATGTTTCCAGGCAGGGTGAGAAAGGAGATGCTCTGCTGCTCCTTGTGGGTGGGGATGGAACCCTCTGGATCCCTGCAGCCCCCCAGCCCCAGCCCATCTCTCTCAGCACCTCTGCACTCTTTGCTTTTTGGGTTCCTCTTGCCTTCCCTGCTTACTCCCCTTCCCCTTTGTGGTTTCTCCCTCTTTCTCCTCCTTTCCCATTTCTCTTACCTCCTCCATCTTCTTCCACCATCTTTATTCCAGGCTGTCAGTGATATCATCAGCATTTCATTGCAGTGCACAGGAATTAAAAGCTTTTAAGCATGGGATCCGTGGGATCCTGGAGAAGGGAGATGGATGGTGGAGTTATCACTGCCCTTTCTAAACCCATTGGCAAGGCAGGTTTGGTCCTCACTGCTCCCACACACCTGTGGTCCCATCCTTGCTCCACACAGGCCAAGGAAAACATTGTGCCAGCTTTCCTTCAACCAATCCCTAATCAAATTCCTCATTCCAGAGCAAAAAAATGGCCATTTTTAACCCCTTGGAAAATCCATCAATTTATGGGACTGGAATTTCAATCTGAGCTGACCAGTGCTGTTCCTATAAGAACAAAAAAGGAGTGAATAAAAAGCAAAATCAGCAGGATATGCCAGGGTCAGTTCACAGAAGCTGGAAGCAGGTAAATCCTACTCACCAGAATCAGTCCTGGCTACAACCCTCTGCTCTCCACTTTCACACCCCTCCAGGGATATCTTCTGCTCAACACTTTTCTTAGTATGTTCTGTTCTGTTTCTACTGCTGAATGTCCAACTGAAAGAGAGAAAAGTTGCAAAATAGGCATTATCAACCATGTTCAATTGTTAATTAATTATTTTGGATTAAGTGGAGAAGTTGAGGAGAGCAGAAACCATATTTTTTTTTCACTTGGTTTTGCAGAATAATTTTGGACAAGATTATTTTTTGTGTGTATATTCATAAATCTGCTGCTATTTGGATGTGTGGGTAAAAAGAAGTCAGAGATGCTAGACAACCTGCCCATTCCTGGCTCAGCCCACATTTCCAGCTCTGAGGGGTTCTCAGGAGATCTAGAAACTTAAAAATGGGGGCAGGAAATATTTGCTGAGAAATTTAAAAAAAAAAGCGCCATTCATAGAAAACCATAATTCATTGCCAGACTGAACCTGTAGCTTCCCTGAACAAGAATTTTTTTTTTTTAATTTTTTCTCCTATTTTCACCTGGGGTCACAAGGACTTACCATTTCTTGTGAAATCAGCCTTGGTTCTGGACCACTCAGTCTCTTCATTTCCTCCTTGCAGGAGCACTGAAACCTCTCCCAGCCTTTTCCCCTTCCCTCTCCCCCCTCCTCCTGCGGCAAGCTAAAATGGCAAGACTAATTTCATTTCTTTTCCTTTAGTTTGTCTATCCGTGACAACCCTTTTTATGCATTTAATTCATTCTCAATTTCTCATAATCAGGAGAAAGGTGTCCCCTAAGGTTAGGAGTGAGCTTGTCAAAAAGGCAGCGTAAATTTGCAGAGGTAATCACCAGTCTATCTCCTTTCCCCACTGTCCATGGAACTATTAAGTAATATCACTGTCTAATCTTTTTTGTACTTATTTATTTTGCAGCGAGAAACTAGTGTTATAAACACCCCTACTGTCAAAACTTGTCATCCTCATTACCTCAAGGCGGGTTCCATCTCAGTTATTCTAATTTCATAGTTTCTCGAATTTACAGCCGCTGGAAATTGAGTACAAAATCCATTATCATTTGTATATTTTAATTATGCAAATGAGGCAGCTCAGCTGCTCTGGCCGGGACCTGCAGGGATGCCTAACTTCAGTCTGGGTGATTACAATTTATCCAGTCGAGTCACTTTAATTGTAACAAGCTAATTACATTGTTCCATTTGGTTTTAACAAAAGAAAAGGAGACGGAAGGCGCTTAATGGCAAAGGCCGTGCGCTCGCGCCGCGGCTGGCAGCGAGGTGAGCGCCGTCCCCGCGCACCTGCAGGGCACACGGGCAGGCTGTGGGCACGGGCCCAAGCCCCAGGAGGGAGGCCAGGGCAAGGTGAACCCCAGCCCAGGGGAAATTCGTGAGGAGAAGCTCGTCCCCAAGCCCTGGAGGATGCCCAAGGGGAGAGCAGCGTGGCGCCGCTGCCTCCATCACCCCAACCATCCCTCCAACAGGGTGTTGGACAAAGCCTCAGTAAAAGTCTCAAGGACTGTTGGTCTCTGTTGGTATCAACTCTTTACTTCCATTGTAAAAAAATATAATCTGCATTTATAGGCATTTCATTCAGGTTCAAAAAAAAAAAAAATTTAAAAAGAATCTTACCATCTCCCTCTGCCCAGATCAGCAATTACTTTCTCAGATTCACAATAAATGCTCAGCACCTAAATTAAATACCCTGGAGAGATGTAATATGGCTGCCCACACCTTCACAGAGGCTGTTAATAAATAATTACTTCTCTCGCACTGGCCATCTGAGGATCTGAAAACCTTTTGTAACTATTAATGAATGAAGCCTCGGTGTGAGAGAGCAGATTCATATTCTCATCAGCTCTTTATAAATGGGGAGCGAAGGTGCAGAGAGGCAAAGCAGCTGACAGGGTTTCAAGGAGAGAGATGGATTTAGTCCATCCAACTGAAAGGCACTTTTTTGGCTGGACACATCCCACCCCTTGGTGTGAGCCACAGCTGGAAGGGCATCCTGTAGATCAGATCCCATCCCCAGCCTGCACAGCCCTTCCAATCAAGTCCCACAGTCCTTTATGGCCATAGGTTTCCTCCGAGCCTCCCTCCCAACGAGTGGGAGGATCACTCATCATCTCCTGCGTGTGGCAGGAATGTTTCAGCTCAAGGGTCCTGAAGGAAGTTGGAATCCTGCAAAGCAAGGAGAGGAGAAGCATGTGTGGCTGCCAATCCTACCCAGATTCTGGAAAAACCTCTTATGCTGGGATGTTTTGTCACATCCCAGCATAAGCTGGGTGGCTCTGTGGGAGAAAGCAAACTTGAGGGCAGCAGCTCAACCAACAGGCAAAAAATCTGCATGCATGTGGCATCTGAAGTTATCTTATAAAGAATGATCTTGCTGGCCTCAAAAACACCCCAAAGCAGAGAACCAGCACAAGATCTCAGTCCAGAACATGCCAGCAGAGCCACTCCAACCTTGCATCTGAGCTACCTGGCTGAGTGTGAGCTGTCCCTGCCCATGGCAGGGGATTGGACTGGATGACCTTTAAAGGTCCCTTCCAACCCAAATCATTTTGGGATTCTGCAGCTCTGTCTGTTGTGCAGCCCATGTGTGATGATTGACTTCCAGGTCCTCCATCCTGGTCCTCATGAGCCCTGTGGATCAGGGCTGCTGAATCTGGTAATCAGCACCACATTGGGACCTCCAGCATCCCCTCTGAAATGTGCAAAAGGACCATGCCTCTTCTTCTGACCTTAGCACCTACCTGCCCTTGGTAAAACACCTCCCCTCTCCAAAATATCTGCCTGATGGCTCTGGGATTAACTGGGGAAGGGAATAATCACTCCTTGGCAGAGGAGAGACGAAAGCACCACATAGATCTTTTCCCCCTCTAGTTGCTAGGGATGTGTGTGATTATTGTTATTGTTATTTCCTTCGATACACAGCATTCAATTAATTTCCTTCGGCACACGTTTATGGCGCTGCAAGGGGCGTTCCGGGAGCTCTGCTTTCTCACCACATCCAGTTTGCCAGCATCCTTTGTGTCAGTTGGGCTACTCTGAACGGGGGTGAGGGGGAGGGAGGAGAAAAGAGGGGGTGATCCCTCTCACAGAAGCACTTGCCCTTGGCCACGTGCACAGATGCTGAGGAGAGGGAAGCCTGTTATGCCCAAGTGAGTGTTCACGGAGTCCCGTTCAATAAAGCAGCAGTAACCACCATCTTGCTGCATTCCCTTGTCAGCCACCAAACCATGGCAGGGAAAAGGAAATTGAACCCATTAAACATGCACACAGATGCCTCTGTGCCATTGCCCCCCTCAGGAGGACATGTAGGAGCCTCTATTAATTTTTTTTTTTCCATTGTGCCTTCACCAAATGCAGCCATTTAATCATTAAAAAGAGGAGGGAGGGGTGCAGGGGCAGGACAGTATGATGAAGGGTGGCATCAGTTACTGCAATATCAATGGAGGGAGTCTCCAGGAATGAAACATCACTCTTGTACAGTGTGGGGTGCTGCTGACATCCATGCTCACCACAATACGCTTGTGTCTCCTTCCCAAGGAGCTTCCCGACCTCCCTGCACCCAGGGGCTCCCTCCCTCCTCCAGTGCCCCACATTGGAAAGGCCCTGCCAGGTCTCTGGACACTCTGCTCAGGGTTCAGCAGCTCTTCCTATTGGAACACCTCACTCTGGAGGCAGGCTGAGAGAGAAAGTCTTGTTCACCTGCACAAGAGAAGGCTCCAGGGAGCGCTCAGAGCCTCTGCCAGGGCCTCAAGGGGCTCCCGGAGAACAGAGAGGGACCTTTGACAAGGGCATGTAGTGATAGGACAACAAGGGATGGTTTTAAATGAAAAAAGATTCAGACAAGGCATTAGAAAGAAAATTTTACACTGAGGATGGAGAGGAACAGGCAGAGGTTTCCCAGGGAGGTGTTGGTTGCCCCTCCTCTGGAGACATTCAGGACCAGGCTGGAGAGAGCTCAGAGCTAGTGACATATTAATATTGATACAATATATCAATATTAATATCAATATATTAATACTGATATAATATTTATATAGCTAGTGATATAATAATAGTGATATTGATTGAGCACCTGATCTAGTGGAAGGTGTTCCTGCTCCTTGCATGGTGCTTGGACTAGACAGCCTTTAAATATCCCTTCCAACCCAAATCATGGCTTGACTTTGTGATTTTGTGATCTCCACGCCTCAGCTCTTCAGGAGCCCAGGCCAGCAGGGACTGGTTTGGCAGCCTGGGGACCCCAGTGCTGTGGCATTGGTGATCCATGGAACTGCTGCATGGCTCTGGCTCCACAGCCACAGCAATCCCAGCCCTGGGCATCCCAAGGCACAGTGGGAGCTGCTGAGTGATGTGTGTGATTATTGTTATTTGCAGCAGTGGGGTGAGGAAGACCTGCCACACAGAGTGAGATGATGGCACTTTAGGTGCTGGATGCACCCATGCACAGAGTTGTGGGCCATCTTCAAAACCTAGCTATGTCCCAGGCTATGCAGAGAATCACAGAACAGTTTAGATTGAAAAGGTTTTCCAGGATTACCAATTCAAACCAGTCCCCTGGTACTGCCTAGGCCAACACTGACCCATGTCCCCAAGTGCCACGGCTTTGAAATCCTTCCAGGGATGGGGACTTCTCTGCTGGACAACCCTTTCCATGAAGGAATTTTCCCTGCTGTCACAATTTAAACCTCCCCATGCCCAGCCTGAGGCCGTTCCCTCTGCTCCTGTCCCTGTTCCCTGGAGCACAGCCCGACCCCCCCGGCTGTCCCCTCCTGTCAGGAGCTGTGCAGAGCCACAAGGGCCCCCCTGAGCCTCCTTTGCTCCAGGCTCAGCCCCTGCCCAGCTCCCTCAGCCTCTCCTGGGGCTCCAGCCCCTTCCCAGCTCCGTTCCCTGCCCTGGACACGCTCCAGCCCCTCGGTGTCTCTCCTGTCCTGGAGGTGTCCCAGCAGTGCCAGCACAGGAGAAGATAAAAGTCTGTGCAGCTGTGTGCCTGTTCACAGCTCTCTGGCATCCAGGTGAAATACAGCCCAAGCATTTTACTGAAACCTCCATCAGGTATGAAAGAATAACCTCTCCTATGGGTTTTTAATGTTTGCTATTTCACGGAGCGCTATCGTTGACATAGAAGGCACATTTAGATGTGTATCTCTAATGGTACATGGATAAAATGCCTGGAGAAATAAATAATAATAAGCTCTTTTATAGCTTCTTATACTTGCAGATCTCAGATTAATTGAAATTATATGCCTTATGCCTGCTCATCCTCTGGACAGAGATTAAAATGGGAAATGAGCATTTGTAGGCACATGCATGAGAATACAAGGTGGGATTTTTTTTCTGATGGTCCTTGGGCATCTCTTTGTTTAGAATTTCAAGGCCTGAACCAAGGCCCTGAAGGTAAATGAGGCTGCTGGGATTTACACCTTATTCCTTTTCCATAAAACAATCCCATCCATCCCTTCCAAAAGGGCAAATCGTTCAAGTTTTGCAACGTTCAGTGGAGGTTCTCCTAAATTCTTTTAAGGTAAAATGATCTGAGGGCCTAAGCCCTGTTATAGGTTAATAGGAATTGTGTTTCTAAATCCACTAAAGTGGGTATAGGGATGTCCCAAAGTGGAGACAACTTTTGGCCTTGCCAGATGTGCCACCATGAGTATGGTTGATGAAAGGCCATCAGCCATTGGGAGGTTTGACCTGGAGGGACACAAGGAAGGACACAAGAGAGACAGATGGGAAGACAAGTATTAAATGGAAGTGAGATGGGAGAGATGTTTGTCCTAGGTGGAGCAGACAGAATTTCTTTTAAGATCTAATAGCAAAAGAGCCCCACTGGAAGGCAACCAAGACTATTGTGACATTCATGATGCATTTGAGGTGTTTCAGACATGAGAAGTGACAGCCCAAAATTTCAGGATTAAAACTGTATCTTTCATTTTTCAAGTGTCGTTAGCAGACTTTGAACTATTTTCTTTCAATTTTCATTTAAACTGATTCCCTTTCATTTTAGAAAAGTGTGTAAAGATCCAAAGCCAAACCAGAAAATTATTTTTGTTCAAATAATGTCAAAAAAAACACAAATGCGCTCATTTGGGTAGACTTAGGATAGCACTTAATTCAGCTCTTCAGAAAAGATGTCCACTCAGATAGTGTTATTTCACAAGCACCATGTGAAGATTAAAGAGAACAGAGAAATTGAATGTATCTTCTAGCTCAAGCTTTTTTCTTACTTTAGCTAGTAGAAGACATGGATCCTAATAAGGACCCCTTATATGAAGCTGATTAAAAACATCCATGACATTTCTATCACAAACTCCAGGTTTCTGCCTTTAAAAATTCTGCCACTTTCCAGGCTTTAATTTTCTTTTTTCTAGAGATAAAGTGATGGGAGAATAGATTCCTGAAAAAATTAATAAAAATCATTATCAGGTTTTTGGGTTATTTCTTAAATTTTGTGGTAAAAGAGGTCTGAGACATAACTTCTTGCTTTTCATTTAGGTTTGGTAACAAGTTTCAGTCCTGCAGAATGAAAAAGGTACTTTGGGACAGCATTATTACAGCAGTAATGACCTTTTATGCATGTTGTAATCATTTTATTATGTAGCTTTACAGTAATCCATACTCATAAAGTCTCAGGATTCTTCTCTCTAATGTCCTCTCTATTAATTGCTATTTTCATCAAAAGTTAAATTGCTATGGTCAGTAATTTAAATTCCATTAGCATTAAGAAGAAAAAAAAAAAAAAAAGAAAAGAGATACAAGGAGGTATTGAAAGAATGAAGAGAAACATTTTCACAGAACCACGTAGAATTTACCCCTTTATTCTAAGGAACATCCTGGCTGATTTAGCTCACTCAGATAAACCAGAGAGCTGCAGCAGCAGCTCCTCCTTGCCCCATATTTTGCAGCGTGGTCATGCTAATGTGTTTGGAGCATCAGCTTGATGGCTGATGCAGACACAGCTCCATCCATGAATTCCAGCAGCCACTGGTAGGAAATGAACAGCACCTCACGTAATTAAACAGCCAAGTAGGCAAACCCAGACAAAAGAGCCATAAGTTGTCAACAGCCAGCTCCTAGGGCTATATATCATGGCTGATGTATAGCACACGCCTGGTGCTGTTGCCATCAGCAAAATAAAAATAAAATTAAAAAAAAAAAAATCGGGTTGGATTCCTTTCGCTGAAGGTTTGGAGGCGGGGAGAGAGAAGCATTTAAACTTTTGTTGTTGTTGATGATGGTGATAACAAGGATATAACCTGTTATGAAATTGGCAGCCTTTATCCTTCTTCCCAGCCCTGTTTTTGTACCTGACAGTGGGATCTCCTCGTGAGCAGGATGGGCTCACAGGATTTATGTGCAGCACAGGTTACCATGTCAGGGACCACAGGGCTCCCCAGCCTCGAGCAGCTGCAGCAGCACCACCCACTCTCCTCCCTGAATCCTTTCCAGACACAGGGAGCATGGCAGGATTTCACCAGATCATTTTTATTTAAATGAATGCCATTCCTGAGGAAAAGGAAAAACCCTGCAAGGACAGCAGAAACTCCTTGCACAGGCCCAAGCCCACCACGCAGTCAATGGAGGGATGTAAATAATTGAAGAGAATAATTTTGTAATGCTCTAACCCTGAGCATGGCACATCAGTCATGCAGATCCCCTTTTTCTCTGACCCAGACTGTCCGGTCCTGCACTTCACTGTATGCACCATTAATGACCTTTTATGAGAATTAACTGATAATGACACATCAGCTACAGGCCTACTGCATTTTTAAAAAGCACCAGCTCCATTCTGTTTGTTTGGCCACATAGATTAGTGTTGTAACAACAACTATCATGATTTAAACATCTGATTATGGAAATGTCTATTGAGTTGAGTTTTCCATCCTGTTCATGGAAAGCATTAAAGGCTGTCAAAGAAAAAAGGGTGGGATCCTGTTAAACTTGTAAAAACGAGCAAATTATGGCAAGTCTGCTGTCAGCTCACAAGCTGAGGGGACCCAAAGAGGAGAGGGGAATATAGTTTTGGGGGTTTTGGATCAGTTTGTTGCATGGAAGGGGACAGATCAGCCAAGAGGTGAGAGGATGGGGAGGTGAATTGATGGGTAGATGAATCTCCCAATCCTTCCCTGGATTTTTTTCTTCCAGCAGATTTTTTTTCTTCCAGCAGACTTTGCATGGCCTGCAAGGCAGAAGCACACAACAAAAAGACTCTCTCTGTCCCAGAGGGTGCAAAGCCAAGCCTGAACACAAAACCTGGAGACCCAAGTGAAAATAGAACAGCTCCACCCACTCCTCTCCAGCTTAGAAATCCATTTCACCATAAATGGATGAGATATTTCCAGCATTTGTGTGTTTCCTGGTCATCCCAGAGGCTTTTCCCCTTCAAGATTTATTTGCACACAGGAATGTAAGTGACCACCTCAGCAACAGCAGCATGGTAGATGTTTGTACTGTGTGCTCCATGCCCAGTCCCTTGGCTCTTTATCAGCATTAGCTAAACAGACCTCACTCTGTAATTGGTTTGTACTGATTTTTCTGTTGGGGAAGCCAAGGCAGTGATGGGTCAGTAATTTATTCAAGTCACATGCTTGTGGGCAGCAGAGTGTTACTCTTGCAGTGAGAGTCAGGCGTCCACCAGGACAGTTCGTGCAGGGGAGCTACAACAGTGTCTGAGAAAGAGAGACAGTGTCATGGCAGGGAAAGGGAAGAAAAAAAAAAATTTAAAAAAATTTAAAAAACAAAAACAACAAACAAAAAACCAAAATAAACAACTAAAAAAACAAAAAAACCCAAAACAAAAAAATAAAAAACAAACAAAAATCCAAGTAAAAACAAAACAAAAAAACAAAACAAAAGCCCAAAAAACAAACATGCAAACAAAAACCCCAAAACCAAAATCAAGCAACCAACCGAAAAACAACCAAACAGAAAAAGCACAATAAACAAAAAAACTTTTAAAAAACCAAAAAAACAAAAGAAAACCAAAAAAATCCAACAAAAAACCAAAACAAAACAAAAAACCATAAAAAACAAAAAAACAAAAACCCCCAAAACCAAAACAAACAACCAAACAAAAAAACCAAACAGAATAAAAAACCAAAAAACAAAAACCAAAGATCCAATTAAAAAAAACAAAACAAAAACCCCAAAACAAACAAACTAAACTCAAAAAACAAACAGCCAACCAATCAAAAAAAAAAAAAAAAAAACAGAAAAAAACCCAAAACCCACAAATATTAAAAAAAACCACACACAAACAAAAATCCAAAAAAAACCCAAAACAAACAAAGAAAACATAAAAAACCCCACCAACCACCAACAGAATTCCTGATTTTGACATCTCCCATGCCTGACAGCACTCACAGACAGACAGACAGACAGATTAGAAGACAACCAGATATATCCACCTAAAAGCCTTACCCTCTGCCTAACTGATTTATGCTACTCACCCTGTCTGAACCAGGGTAGGTGGAGGACAAAGTTCAGGTGTAAGAAACAGGTTGCCTTTGTCATGCTTGCCAATGTTAACCAAAATCTCTACATTCTCTCCTTAACAAGAACAAGGAGCTGATGGAGTTATTTGGCTCTCAGGAATGAGGGCTTTGAGATGGTCCCCAATTCTTGTCCTTTGTGGGTGGCCCTGAGTCCCCTCTCAGAGGCAGGCTGTGAAAGGATGGTTATCTGGATAAGATAACCAAGAGCTGATGTCTCACAAATCATCACAGCATCAGCGGAGAAGGGTTCCTTGAATGGGTTAATTAATGCCCATAATGGGGTTACCCACCCTGTGGATCTAATCTGGCAAAACAGGCAAAAAACATTGCTGTCCATGTCCATGGGTTCCTGGAAGATGCAGGGGAGTAGAAACATTTTTAAGGAAAAGCTTCTTCTCCAACTACTGTCAGTAAAACACCGTGGTTTTACTTCTCAACATCCAACCATGCACTGGGTTCAGTGTTGAGGGAGGGAGGTGCATCTGGGCAGGGCAGCAGAGGCAGGCTGGACACTGAGGAAGGAATCACAAAAAGCTGAAAATTACCTCATCTGAGATGTAAGAAAATGATGGAGAGCGTAATTCAGTTGACACAAATGCTCTGGACAATCTCCATCCCAGATACAAAGCAGTAGAAAATAAATTAAACATTTAATTTTTCAGTTTATTAAGTGCTTTAACCTCAACAAGGTGACAAAACTGCAACAAAATTTGGAGGGGAGAATGGCTATGGATACAAAGCTGTGATCTTAAATATAACTGGGGTTTTCCAAAGACAGAAAGTGTCACTTGTGTTTAGCATATTCCTTTGATAAGAGACCTAACTTTTAGATAAGGGAATGAAAAAGCTGTCACTTATCCTTGCTTCAGAGAGGGATTAGCTGGATTAGTGGAGCTGGAGAAATGAGAGCTTAGAAAGGAGATTGTGAGGTGTTTACCTGTAGGGGAAATAAGAGTCTCTAGTGACAGAAGTAGTGCTGGACTGGGGATAGTTTGTTAGTGGGGCTCCACGAGGATTGTTTTGTCAGTAGTCACATTTAAGATGTCTGTGAGCAACCTTCGTACCGAAGGTTGACATTTTCTAATTACGTTTTCTGAAAACACAAAAAACCCCATCAGTTTGGGGGTGACTGCCGTGCTGTGTGGGAGGAGCCAGGTGACCTTGAGAAATGGATTGTCAGGAACAGAGCAGCACATGGCAGCACAGCACCTGTGCCAGCAGACAAAGCATCTGGTTTTTTCTGGGAATCGGTGCTGACAACATTCATGGCTTATATTGTCATGGAAAGGCTTGGACATGTTGAAGTGGGTGCAGAGGAGGCCACGGAGATGTTGCCAGGGCTGGAGTCCCTCTGCTCTGGAGCCAGCCTGGCACAGCTGGGGCTGTTCACCTGTTGGAACCCAGGACATTCCTCTGGCTGCCCTGGAGGACTTGAGCTCCTGCCCAGGGGGCACAGACACCTTGGAACAGAGCCCAAGACCCCTGTGCCTTTGATTTAGCCCTTGGAAAAAACAATTACCAACCTTATATGAAGAATTACAAGCCACGAAAGTTTAAGTAGAATGATAGTGACTTTATCACAGGGTGAAAAATAGATTTTTGGGGTTTTTAGAATGGGGATTCAGAGGGCAAGATGGAGGAATCTGGGCCTGTCCAGCCTTTCTCCCTCTTCTTCTTCCTAGCCTCCATCTTCTGCTGTGATGGTGGCACTTTTAGATTGGTTTAGAGTAGAAGCTCACTGTCTAACATAGGTGATAGGTATTGGGAAGTAATCGTAAATATTGTACACGTAGTTTTTAGTATAAAGAGATAACACCACCCTAGGGGCCAGCAGAGTGCCTCTGACTGTCTTGCTTAGCAGACCTGGTAGGCCAGAGAAAGAATCTTATAGATAAGAAACAATAAACAACCTTGAGACGGAGAAATGAAGAGCCCTGACTCCTTCTTTGACCGCTGGGCTGGGAAAAGAGACTTTCTAACACATCTCAGGGTCACTCTGAGCAGCAGAGATTCCAAGATTCAGCTGCACCAGAGAAGCTCCAGGGACACCTCAGAGCCCCTGCCAGGGCCTCCAGGGGCTCCAGGAGAGCTGCACAGCCCCTGGGGACAAGGCAGGCAGGGACAGCACCCAGGCAATGGCTCCCACTGCCAGAGGGCAGGCACAGATTTTGGCACATTGGGAATTAGGAATTGCTGTCTGGGAGGGTGGGCAGGCCCTGGCCCAGGGTGCCCAGAGCAGCTGTGGCTGCCCCTGGATCCCTGGCAGTGCCCCAGGCCAGGCTGGATGGGGCTGGGAGCAGCCTGGTCTGGTTGAACATTTTTCTGGGAAAGTAGATATTCTTCAGCACACAGTATTCCTTCTTAAAAACAAATCTGAGCCTAAACCATCTGCCCTCCACACTCAGTCCAATTGTCAAGGCAGTAGTGTGGCCAAGCTAAACCCTACGGCAAGAGGGCTTGTCCCCACAGGACATCAGAGCAATTTTTTCCCTCGCTTTCTTGAATTGCATGCTAAATCCTGACTTGTGCAGACCAGATCAATACTGAAGTAAGTAGAAAGCAACAGGCAGTTCTTGACTGTTGAGATGGAATCCTCAAGACTTTTTATTCATGAGGATTCACCACACCATATTTCTCCTTTCTTTGTTTAGTTTTTTTTGTTGTTGTTGTTGTTTCTTTTTTTTTAATCTAGTGAAAGTGTCTCTTTTTGGGGCATGGGATAATGCAAAACATTTTTGATACCCTGAATGTCAAGTGTCAAAGAAAGAAGTTTCCCCTATGTTTCATATGAAATGCTGCATACTAATAATAATTTATCATCATCTTCATATATTCTTATATAAGAAATACAAATCACCACAGCCAATTAATCAATCTGTAATTAGGAACTGACACGAACATTTACTACCATCAGGCATAATTTATATGATTACAGATGATTAAATAAAATGTAATTGAGTGAACAGGCAATTTGTTAAGCACATGTAAATTCAGCCATACCACCCCAGGCTGTGATCTTGTCAGATCTCAGCAGCTAAACAGGGTCAGGGTGGGTCAGTGTTTGGATGAGAAACCCCAGGGGAGATTCCTGGGTGCTGCAGGAAGGGGTGGTGGTGGTTTATAGGCAGCTCCCTCCTTGCTCCTTGTGCTGGAGGTGCAGTATCTCCAGTGTGTGATGGGAAGAGATGGACATGAGTTATTAAAAGTGCTGCCTGAGCAGTTCTTGAGAGAGGTGGGAATTTGTCTCCTGGACTTGGGTTAATTTAGAGGGGAGCACACAGCTGGCCAGTCACTGTGAGGAGACAGTAAACCACGGCACCCTGGCACTTGCTGCTCCTCAGCAGAGCAGGGAGACATGTCACTCCTGTGATTTAGCCTGCCCAACTCACACACCTCCATCTTCATTATTTAGGGAAGGGGGAGGCTTCTTAAAATAGCCACATAAATTCCTCCTCTGCCAAGTGGAGGTGCTCTTGAAAGCCAAGCAAGGGAGGAAGTGTCTACCTGCCTCGGGTGCTCAATCTCCTGCAAAAACACCTCTGTCCCTGCCTTGGCTGGATGGAGGATCTGGTCACACATGTCAGGACAACCACTTCATTGGAACACAGGCATAAATTGGACCTTGGTCTCACGTGTTTGTGCAGACCCTAGAGGTAGAACAAAGGCTGTGAGCCAGCCAAGGGCTGCCAAGCCTGTGAACAGGGAAATGAGAGTTTGTTCTTAATGCTCCAAAAACATTGTCCAAAAAACAGCTGACATCAGTAGACAGTCCCATGGGAAATGCTAAAAGCAACACTGGGAAAGTGCTTCTCTTTTATTCCTTTGTATTTTTTTAATAACACCAGGATCAAATCCAACTAAGTGAATGATTTCTTGAAAAGTTCAGTGTGTTTCCAAATTGGTTTTGGTCACACAGCCAGAGAAATGCAAGAGGTTTTCCTTAATTATTTCACAAAAATAAACTTGACTTATTAGGATCAATTCCATTTCTGTAGTCTTAAACAAGAATATTTTTGCTTCCTCTGTTTTTAGTTTCTGCATGGCTTCTGCCAAGGCATCTAATTTTAAATAATTAAAACCATTTGTTTTAATACAGTGCGGCAGTTTCTGCATGCCATGCCTGTTTATTTTCTGTCGGGTTTCCTCAAGTCCTGTGTCATTCCTTGTGGAAACTGGAGCAGATATCCAACAGATCAGAGGCATCGATGAAATCACTCAGGGAAGGCAAGCAGACAGGCCAACTGCAGCTATAACAAAATGATCTTTGATTATTAAATGGATCCTTGGGTGGGTGGATAACCAGATGTGTTTGACAGTGGATGTGGAAAGCGTGGGGGGCAGTACCTCAGGATTAGACCAGAAAGTAACACAAGCTTTCTTCCCTGAAACAATTAATGAAATCACTTTCTGGACAGTAAGAGCCTTGCATGTGCAACATTATACATTGGGCTTGCACAACCAATTTGGGTCAGAATGATGTTTAAACTCATAAATGGTACCACTAATCTCCGTTAATCTGACTCCAAAGATGAGACATAATGCTCAGTACAAGAGACTAAGAGTTGCTAATGCATGTTCCTCAGCTGGAGCACTAATACAGGACTCCTGCAGAAAGAATAGGATCTTCCAGGCTTGGGTGTGAGGGTAAAAAAATAAACATCTATTTAGGGATGTCTCCAGAAGTGTTCTCTTCTTGGGTTCTTTCTGTCCACTGGTGCTCTTTGCCACTGCGGGTGCAAGGATAGACATGAGATTTTCCTCTCATTTGGATTATTTTTTTTTTTCCTCTCAAAAATTACCTGGGGTTGTAATTTCTTGTGCAGAATTCATGATGAGCTGCTGATCTCATTTAACGAGGAAGAGCCAGGGCAGTGACTCATGGGTTTACCCTGAAGCATGTGGGCTGGAGGAAACAAGGCTGACCAGAAAAGGTTTAATTTCAACCCCACCATGACCTGCCAGAAACCACCACAGAGGCCAAAGGAATTATTTTGTTCTGAAGCATCCAGCTGCAGAGAAAATCCCTGAGGAGTGATGGCCAAACCCAGCTAGGACAGGGCTTGGAGCAGCCTGGGACAGTGGAAGGTGTCCCTACCCATGGCAGGGGCCTGAATGAGATGAGCTTTAAGGTCCCTTCTAATTCAAGCCAATCTATGGTTTTTTGCTAAAAAAAATCCCAACTTTGAGAATTCTCTTTCTGTTGCTATATTTTTGAAAATTCTCTTTTGCAGTGTGTAGTTTCAGGATGGATCTCAGAAATTACTGAGACCATCTCAGAAATTATCTATCCCAAAACTCTAATAAGCAGTCACCACTCTGGCTGAGTAGGATTATTCCATGTGTTCCTGGTTTTTCTTCATATTTTGGAGGAAAGTATCAGTTTTAGTTTAAAATATAAAAAATTTGCCTTTATTTAATTCCACAGCTCTTCAAAATAGATTAAGTTTCTGCATTTTTCCTACATTTGTTACTGAAATATTTCCCAAAGCAAGTCATTGAAATTTTTCAAAGTCTGGGACAGAGAATTATTTTATGACAAATTATAATTATCTTCTACAGCCAATGTTATTTAAAAAATATGTTACATATGGTTTACAAAGCAGAATTAACAGTTATGTTTCCAGCCTCAGAATTTTCTGCCTGAATAAATTTGAGTAGCTACACTTGAAGATAAGGTCCTGTATAATTGTGTTGTCAACCCAAAAGCCTTATTCTGTAAATGTCATGAGATTCTTTCAAGAAAGGCATCATCACCTCAGTGCCAAGCTGTAAAACTGAGGCAAGAGCTAAGTGGGACTTAATCTGCGCCTTGCTAAAACAGAGATGTTTAGAAATCAAGAATAATGTTGAAAAACACCCAATTTGTGTTCTGATGTAAAAAAATCCTTTGATTCTAACAGAGAAACACAGGTAATCTTTGACTGGATAAATGTGCCCAGATCATGTGTCTGGCATATAACCAAAACCAGCCTGTGCTCCCGGACTGAGCCTGACCATATTTGTGAGCTTTCCCCATATTTGTGACAGCTTTGCCTTTGACTTTCTTCAGGATGAAGTCACCTGTCCTCCTGCCTTCTGTTCTCCTCATCTGCACTTCACTCAGAATGTTAAGTAAGTTTTATAAAATTGCTGAGATTCTCACTTGTCCCCAGGGAGTCCCCCACAGGAGACAGCCATGGTGAAAAATTTCCTAGGATCCATGAACAAACAATCCCAGTATTCCCTGCCTTCCTCAGAGATTTCTGTGCCTGCCACTGAAATGGCTTGAGTGCTGCAAACTAATTATAAAATTATTTAGTTAATAGAGGCAGGTAAGAAAGTTTCTAATTATCCCTGTGATAAAACTCTCCTGCAGCTGCAGGGTTTGTCTTACCCAGCAGCAAGGTGGGGCCTACCTCCTGTAGCTGAGGCCGTGCAGAATCAGACATGAGGAGGATTTTGGTGCAAACACACAGGGCTCAGCCCAGCTGCCTCCAAACAGGTCACAGAACCATGGAATCATGGAATGTCCCGCACTGGAAGGCACCCACAAGCTCCTGGGCCTGCATCCCTGTGAACACACCATGAAATCCAGCTACATCTGAGGGGACCCTGGTATTTCAGCTGGGCTTAGCTCTTGCCCCAGAAGGATTCTGTCCACTCACAGTCCTCTCGTATATGATGCTCCAGATAGCCCTGGATGCCTCACATGGCAATAGATATTTATGTTTTATCTCACAGATCAGATGCTCCATCCAGCTCAATCTCCAGGCTCTGCTGGGAGCTGGGACAGCAGTGCAACTGCAGACATCTGTGGGCCTCCAGCCCAAGGACACCTAGAAAGAACCACAAAATCACAGAATCACGGAATGGTTTGGGTTGGAAGAGGATTTTTAAAGCTCATCTTGTCCAACACCCTGCCATGGGCAGGGACACCTTCCACTATCCCAGGTTGTTCCAAACCCTGTCCATCCTGGCCTTGGACACTTCCAGGGATCCAGGACAGCCACAGCTGCTCTGAGCACCCTGTGCCAGAGTCTCACCCACCTAACAGGGGAGATTTTTTTACCCAATCTACTAAATCTAAATCTAAATCTAAATCTAAATCTACTCTCTTTCAGCTTGAAGTCATTCCCTCTTGTCCGATCACTCCAGGCTCTTGTAAACAGTCTTGTCCCATCTTTCCTGTAAGTTCCTTTCAGACGCTGGAAGGCCGCAATTAGATGGCCCCAAAGCTTCTCTTCTCCAGGATGAACAATCCCAGTTCTTTCGTCCTTTCCTCATAGAAGATGCTCTCCACCCCTGGCAGCAGCTCCGTGGCCTCCTCTGGATTCCCTGCAGCAGCTCCAGCTCCTTGTGCTGCTGGAGCCAGGGCTGGGGCAGCTCTGCAGGTGGGCTCTCACCTGAGCCCAGGGGCACAGGGGCAGGATCCCCCTGCCCTGCTGCCCATGCTGGGGATCAGCCCAGGGCAGGGGGTTCAGCCTGGGGCAGGCCCAGCTCTCACCCACAGCTCCCCCAGCTCCTTCTCCCAGGGCTGCTCCCTCTGCTCAGCCCCAGCCTGGGTTGGTCCCAGGTTTTGCCCCGGCCCAGGTGCAGCTCCAGCTCTTGACCTTGTTAAACGCCATGAAATTCCCTGGGCCACTCCTGCAGCCTGTCCAGGTCCCTCTGGATGCCATCCCATCCTCCAGGAGTGTCAGCTGCACCTCTCAGCTTGGTGCCATCTACAAATCCGCTGAGGGTGCCCTGGATCCCTCTGTCTGTGTCATTAATGAGGATATTCAATAACACTGGTGGCCAGATGGATCCCTGAGGGACCCCCTGGGACCCTGAGCCATTGACCACAACCCTCTGGATGCAACCATCCAACCAGCTCCTAATCCATCTAATAGTTCTCCCACAGAATCCGTCACTCTCCAGTTTTGAGGGAAGGATGTTGTGTCAAAGGATTTACAGAACTCCAAATAAATGACATCTGTAGCTCTTCCCTGATCCACTGATGTAGTTACTTCCTCAAAAAAAGTCACTGCGTTGAGTCAGACGGGATTTTTCCTTGATGCACCCCTGCTGTCTCAAATCACCTCTCTGTCCTCCATGTCCCTTAGCACAGCTTTTATTCCATGATCTCCCCAGGCACAGAGGTCAGGTTGACAGGGTGGTAATTCCCAGGGTGCTAATTTCTCCCCTTTTTAAAGATGGGTACTATTTTTCCCTTTTCCCTGTCACCCAGGACTTCCCAAACCCCCCAGGAGGGGAGAAGCATCCCTGTGGGATGGACAATCTGAAATGGGCCAACAAGGTATGTGACAGGCCAGGAATCACACCCTGGTGGGGCTCAAATGGCACCAGACACTCTCAGCTCCTTGTTGAAGGCAGCTATCCCAGTTTTAGGTGGTCCCATTAGAGAGGTCCCATCAGAAGGGTCCTGTTGTTTAAATGGGAAAATTTCCACTGGCTCCAGCAGAGCCAAGACTTCACAGCACAAATGGTTTCTGCTGATTATGAAGATGAAGTGAACGCAGGTGTTGCTAATGTGAAATCACACTAAGAGTTTCTTCCACAGTTTACCCAGGAAGTTTTGCTTTACACTTGCATTTCCTATTGGGAATGTATTTTTTTAATCTGCTTCTGTGGGAGACAGTGGTGAACTCCCCAGCTGAGGTCAGGCTACCTGGGTCTGACATATGTTAAATGACAGTGTGTCAAAGCCCTGAAAAAATATGTTGACTGAAGTTTTACATGGAGTTTTACAAGGTAGTAACATAGACTATAAACTGCTGCATTTAGGCGCCTGGGTGGGGAAATGTATGAAAAATGCATGAGAGGTTTGTGTAAGAAATGCAGCTCACTGGTGTTTCATATTCATTATTCTTTTTTTTTTTTTCTTCAATGAAATTATCCTAAGGAATTTTTTTTTTTGAGCTGAAGAGAAAGCACGTGCTCAGTAAGTGAGTTCAGCCACAGATTTCAGGGCCCTTAAGTACTCATTGACACGAGAGGCGACGACAGCTCTGCAGGAACCTTTATGGGTCTCTCAGGGTTGTTGGTTTTTTAAGCCTGTGTATTATGGATTTCCACAACAGGTGTTAACAGCTCAAGGCATCTTAATGCCTGCTGGATTAAATAATGCACGTTTTTAAAATTGCATGAAGTCTCTCCCACTGGGGAAATACTATCCTTTCCGCCCTTACTTTTTAAATGAAAATAAAACGTGTGTTGCAAAAATTGCCAAAGAAGCGGCTAAAATGCACGCTCAAAGCAGCACAGAAGCTGAAATTCTGTGTTTAGCTCACTCTGCCTTTACCCAAGCCGTGAGGCTCCTGGGGTGGTTCAGAGCAGAAAGTGTGAATAGGTGTGACCACATGAATGGCCAGGAAAAGTCAGTAGGGGTTACAGAGAATGGAACACCAGGACAAAATCACTGCTTAAAGTAGTAAAATAGGGAGTCTTTCATGCCCTTGCACCAATTCAGTCAGCATAAAACAGCTGAAAGCCTGAGCCAGAGCTTTGCTGGAAGGAAAACTTGAGTGAATGAATGCGTTGTTGGGAGAGGGGAGATGCTGGCATCTCCTGGAGGGCCCATCCAGCCCCAGAGAGGGACAGACACGGGGACACAGCACATCCCACCTAAGCACAGCTGCTTTAGGGGGCTCCCCTGGGGCTCAGAACCCTCCACTCAGGCAGAAAATCCACTCTGATGCCCCTGTGACCCAATGGGACACGGTCAGTGCAGAAGGCGCAGGTCATGCCATGCTGAGCTTGAGCAAGAGCAGAGCCTAGCCCTGAACCTCCTCTCCTGGGAGCCAACACTCTCCATACACACCAGTTTTGGGGAGCTCTTCTGCAGGAGGTGGGGAATGCTTTCCAAAGAGTTTGGCTGCTATTTGGGCATTAATTGTGGGTCTAAGAGCGTTTATTAATGTCCTGTTGAAGTTAACAGTGAGGCACTGCTGCCCCCCCTCTTTTCTGATATGCAAACAGTGGTGATTAAGCACCAGATTAAACATCTTCATGAATATTTAAAAGGCTGTTTTTGAAAGTTTCCTGTCCTTTTACACTAATAGCCCCATTAAAACCTGTTTACAAGCCAGTCATGAGAGTAACTGTGTGCACTTAAAACACTGGAGAGTTCCTCAAGAGGAGTGCTTTAACCATGTGAGAATGGCAGCTGATCAATAGGGATCTTAAAGTAAGACTGTCTGCCTAAACCCAATGGAAACAGTCCTTGCAAAGCAGAGAGAAAGGGCTGGCAAGTGCCCAACTGGTTAATTAGGGAGGCAAAAATGGTAATAACAATAGCCATAATATTTGCTTTAAGGTCCAGATGTCCAAGGCCTGGGTGTCTGGCTGCCACAGCACTTCTCAGAAGCTGCCCTAAAGATGTTGATGGCAGCCAGGAAAAGGCCAGGGAAAGCTTTAATAAACTTAACAGCTTGCTGTTTCCTGGATCTTCTTATCTTTTGCACATCAGACTCTGCACACAGCCAGAGCCTAAAGCAGGTATGCAGATGCATGACAGCTGTTTATCACAGAATGTTTTGGGTTGCAAGGGACCTTCATAATCATTCAGTCCCACCCCCTGCCATGGGCAGGGACACCTCCCACCATCCCAGGCTGCTCCCAGCCCCATCCAGCCTGGCCTGGGGCACTGCCAGGGATCCAGGGGCAGCCACAGCTGCTCTGGGCACCCTGGGCCAGGGCCTGCCCACCCTCCCAGCCAGCAATTCCTAATTCCCAATGTGCCAGAATCTGTGCCTGCCCTGTGGCAGTGGGAGCCATTGCCTGGGTGCTGTCCCTGCCTGCCTTGTCCCCAGGGGCTGTGCAGCTCTCCTGGAGCCCCTGGAGGCCCTGGCAGGGGCTCTGAGGTGTCCCTGGAGCTTCTCTGGTGCAGCTGAACAGCCCCAGCTGTGCCAGGCTGTCAATAGTGGATGCAATCTGCTTGTTATATTGAAGTACAACAGAATAAATGTCAACTTTACATGCTCTATACCCATAACAGAAAAGGTGAGCATATTCAACCAGTGCTATAAGGCCAAAATTCAAATCTAGCCCTGCCCTGGACAGCTCTTGATCCACTCTTTGTTACTCACCTTCCATCCACCACACTCTATTATTCACTTTTCCATATCAGCACCACTTCCCTGCCTTGTTCTGAGCCCAGAGACCGTGAAGCAGAAGGTGTCTGAGTCCAGCACAGGATGTAGGTGCTTAAATGCTGCTAAAAACCTGAGCTTTTGTGTCTGCTTTGTGCTACTGAGTACCCTGGAAAGAAATCTATTGACATCAGTGGGTTTTGGATTAGGCTCCCGCTGTGTTATTAAGTGAATTATTAATTATTAATAATAACATAACAGAAATCACATGTTGCCTTATTCAACCATTCAATTTTGCCTTATGTGGGGGTTTTTGAAAATGCAGTCACCAAGTTTAAATACAAGTGTGGATTGATTGTTTAGCCTCCCTGCTCATTGCCAAGGAGAGAGTATGCTTACATATGGGTGTCCAGCTCTAAATGAATATTGATTGACTGAAATTCATGCCGTCTGCTTCAGTTTAACTGTTTGGCAAAACTGGAGATGTCAATAAAACTGGATTGAATTTTGAACGGTATTAAAACTTTCTGGAGCCAAGGTAATCATGATGGAAAAAAGTAATAAAGGGCTGGAGACCTTACAAGCGTGAGGTTTTTCCTACTGCTGCGAAGCCCTCTGGGACTAAAGGTGTTTAGCTCCAGTGCTGAAAGACCAGCAGGGTTGCTAATGGCCTTTCAGTTCCTTTGGCAGCAGCAAATGTAAATAGGCAAAGTAGATGCCATGACTCCTCCCTTCCTAAAACCCAGCCAGACATTTATAGTGTTGCTTCAGTTAATGAGAATGGGGAAACTGACACCCTCCCAAGCAGGAGGAGGCTGAAGCATGTCCAGGAGATTGTCCCTGTGGGACTGGCACTCACCTGAGGGGGACACGTGTCTGCCTCACCTGCAGCTGGAATGGGACTTGGCAGATAGCTCGGGAATGGTGGGTTTGGCAGGCAGGGCTGTCATGCAGTGCCTGGAGTTTATTTCCTGAGACAGGAATTCGTGGGGTAAAAGCACAGTGTGTGGTCTGTGCACCTCTATTCTCACTGCATCCCAGTGCCCCAGTAACTTCCATTGCACTTTCTGCTTGTTTATAATCACTATTAATCGCTTACCCACTTGTCAGTGCACTTGGTGTGACTGCAGTGGGGTGAAATTAAGATGCTGCTCTTCCAAAATTGTTATTATGTTTCTAAATATCCTCTCGAGGATTTGTTCTGTGGATTAATACATATCCCCCAAATTTATTCATGGGCAGGTCTGGTTACCTCATCCAGGACCAGAGATGCTTCCTTGAGCCCTGCAGTGATGAATTGTGGGCACTTAACATTTGCACTGGGAAGAAGCTGGCTGGACAAGTAGGAATCATTTTAAACTGAAAGGAAGTAGGTTTATATTGGGCATTGGGAATTAGGAATTGCTGGCTGGGAGGGTGGGCAGGCCCTGGCCCAGGGTGCCCAGAGCAGCTGTGGCTGCCCCTGGATCCCTGGCAGTGCCCCAGGCCAGGCTGGATGGGGCTGGGAGCAGCCTGGGACAGTGGGAGGTGTCCCTGCCATGGCAGGGGGTGGGACTGAATGATTATAAGGTCCCTTGCAACCCAAAACATTCAGTGATTCTATGAATTCATGAAGAGAGACAAAACCTCTTGCACAGCTCACACACAGCCACAAGCAGCAGCTGGTAGCCAAGACAGGAATTTAATCGAGCTGTCCTGGAGGTCTGGTGTGTGCCCCAAGCCTGACCAAGGACTTCAACTTTTTATCTTGGGGCTGGAACTGTGAGAGAAATAAACCAGCTAGGTCAGGTTCCAAAGGAGAGCACGGTCTGCACAAAAAGCAGCTGGGCTGCAGAGGGCTTATAGGCACCTCTTCAAAAACGCCTCTCATGTCTTCTCTGCAAGTTCTTTTTCCTGAAAATTGGACTGTGACTTAATAACATAACACCAAGAAAGCTAGTGCATGACATCCTCATGTTTCTACTCCTGCAAAACTGATGTCTGTGTTTATTACCTACCAATTAATTAACAATCACGAGCTAAAACAGATAGGAAATACTTTAATTTCTGGGGCAAACTAATCTACAATGGTGCTGCTTTGAAATTAGTTTTGTGCTTGCTTGATTTCTAAACATCAGCTCATGAAAGTGTGTTAGCGTTGCTGTGAAATAAAAGTCCTTTTTTAAGGTACCTAATATAGGAAGTTACAAGTTTATGCTAGGGTCAAATCCTTGTAATTTTGTTTTTCCTGATGTCAAAATAAGCTGAAGATATTTTTAAGCCTCTCCTCAGTATTTTTCTGTTGTGATGAGGAACATTCCTTGTGTGGAGGTAGAAAATTTCATTTTCTGAGCAGCATTTCACTATTTGAGGCTGGAGGGTGACCCTGCAGACAGAAGGGTTGTCACAAATAAAAGGAAGCTGACCCATAATGAGGGAGCTGGAAAAGTAGGCAGGACACAAGGAAAGGGAATGAAGCTGTTTCTGCCACTGGTGAAAACCCACTAGCCTTGAAAATTCTGTTACACCAGTGAAGTCCTGGGCTCTGGAAATGCCTAAATTATAATTATGGGGGTGGCAGCAACAAAAGAATTGGCAAGGCGGGAGTAGAGGTGGTTAAGGCGATCTGATGTCAAGGCAGAAGCCATCAGCTTGCCTGAGTGAGTGGTCCCAGCCCCAGCAGGGGCTGGTGGGAGCATCAGCAGGAGAATCACAGAATCATTTACATTGAAAAAGATCTCTAAGTTCATCAAGGCCAACCATTCCCCCAGCACTGCCAAGCTCTCCATCAATCCATGTCCCCAAGGGCCAGCCACTCCAGGGATGGAGACCCCACCACTGCCCTGGGCAGCCTGTGGGGCTGGACAACCCTTTCCGTGAAGGAATTTTCCCTAACATCCCATCTGAACCTCCCCTGGAACAACTTGAGGCCATTTCCTCGCCTTTTGTGTTAGATATAGAAAATTAGATATAGTAGAAAATTTTATGTGCCATAAAATTTTCTGCTGCCTGTTTTGAAAATCTCCTGTGTCCATGGTAAAGATTGACTCCACTGGGTTGTTGCAATGTTTTTAAATTTGACAAATTGTTAGGAGCATTTTCCTTTGCATCATGGAACAGTCTGGGTTGAAAGAGACATTAAAGACCACCTTATTTCAACCCCCTGCCATGGGCAGGGACATAATCTATTGGACCAGGTTGCTCAGAGCCTCATCCAACCTGGCCCTGAGTTTTTCCAAAATGCATCCAAATTTATGAATGGAATGTGTCAGAAAGTGGATTGATCTTATAGTGTATGAAATTAAAATTTGGATGGCAAGGGGGAAAGAGTAGCAAAAATCTCCTGTCCTGATGAGTCTGGAAATACCTGAATCAAACTGTGAACTTCACAGTTTCTAAATTCTTGGAAATCTTTTGTTTTATGCAGCTTTTCAGAGATGATTTTAGCTATGACGTGGTTATTTGTTTATTTTCAGCTGTATTAAGCAAAAGTGAGAAGGAAGGCTAGGGTAGGTCTGAGTTTTTAACTCAACTACATTTCATAAAACCTCTCTGAGATGCTGGTAGATGAATGCTGTTCCCTAAACACATTCACATCCTTTCCAGGTGCATAAATTGAGGCTTGAAGAAGAGGTCGTATTTTTCCAACTTAGGAATGTCAACTGAGAAATCCCAATCCAAAGGAGATTGATTTTCAGAAATGCTCAGTCTGGACAGATGAGCAGCTCACCAGATTACTCACAGGGCACTCTTATTTGAGAGCTTATCTTTAAAATGTTGGTCTATAAATGGCTCAGTGCAAGGTCACGCTGTAATTCATTGTGCCAAGGAGTGAAATTCCAGGTTTCTGGATGTGCTCTGGTATGATCATACTGCCATACCTTACCCCATTCATATGGTTATTTGAGGAGTTATTTCAGAGATTCTGTTGTTGTGACAATCTGGGAGGTTTGGCACAAGTATCTGCTGGGAGAAGGCTGCTCTGACCTGGGGAACCTCACCTGAGAGGCAGCAAGATCCACCCGTGATGTCCCTGCACATCCCAGAGGGGTCAGAAATAGATGTTCTTCCAGGTCCTTTCCAAACCAAACAATTCTATGGCTCTATGGTGGTATTATTGGTCATGAAATGCAATTTGGAGATCTCTAACCCTTGAGTCCTACAGAAGAAAAAATAATTCCCTTGATTTTTAAGGGAATATAAGGTAACTATACCAGGTGGCTGTTTTAAAAAAGCAGGAACCTGGTTATAGTCACCTTATATGCTGAAATAACAAGTCAAATGTTTGAAGTGGCTTTTTGGGAGGAGACAATTGAGACCTTCCTGTGCCTGCCCCAGTTGCTCTCCTCAATTGACCAAGCACCAGTGAGAGTGGAGGACCATTACCCCTCAGCAATATTGCAGTGTCTTGATAAATATCACAACATCACTGGCACCTATAACCCTTGTATGACACCTCCTCAGGCAGTAGAAGGGGTTTTGCTCCTTCAAAGACAACCTTGTTTTTGTAAATTTGCCCTAGATTGCTGGGCCCTGAGTGGCTGTGGGTTTTGGATTTTTGCCATCCTATTTCAGCTGTGAAGGTGCAGTGCTGAGCTCTCTCCCAGCCAGCTGATCCTGCTGTTTCTTCAGCTCCCAGTTTAACTTCAATGGGAGTCCCAGGTGCACGGAGGAGAAGCTTTAATGGATTAAACAAATAGAGCAAAGTCAAACAGAGCACACATCCGTAATGTGCATGTCTGCCGACACATGTACCTGTGTTTATACACACAGAGGTACGTGGAGACAGAAGAGAGAAAAACAACTTTAAAAAAAAAAAAAAAAAAAAAACACTTTTGGGAAGGGTTTCCTTCATAAAGCTGAGCTCCATGCAGCAGCACAATTTATATATCTCTCATTTCTGCATCATTTCTGTGCCGTGGTCAAAGAGTATTAGAGGATACGTTTCTGTTCTAAATTACATCTGGGTAAATCCGGAGGAATTCCCCTGAGCCACGTTTACCTCTAAGATTTTGCCTACGTGGGGACACTCAGGAAAATAACCCAAATTAGCTGAAGGTGAGAATTTAAAAGTGGATTAATTAAACTGCGTGAAACCCCTGTGAAGGTTGTTCTTATTCAGAATTCAGGTGGTCTTCATTCAATTTAATTTAATTCACTTTGGAAATTAATTCAGATTAATTGTCCTAACAGTTTTTATGTACCTATTCTAGATTAGCACTGGGGTAATCAAATGAATTGTAGCCCACTGGCTTCAAGATTATTTTTAGATTTATACCAGGAGGCTCTGGAGGAAGATTGTCCCCTGGGTGTGCCGAACCCAGTGCTTTGCTAGTCAAGACAAAGGAGTGGAAGAGCTTTCTGGAAATAGATAAGCAATATTCTTTTAGCTTTCAGGGCAATTTTTTCAAAGATCTGATGATAAAAATAAGGTGACAAAGGCAACACAGCAGCAAGTTAACTATCTCTGCTTTTGAGCCCTGAGTAGGGTGCCCACAGATTTGCCTTCCACTGGGGCTTGATCCTGCACGTATGATATTCCTTCTTGGTGGGAAAAAAAAAATTCTTTGACATCAAGAGGAACAATATTCAAATCTCTTAATTCCAGACAATCCGATTTTGCAAGCCTGGAGCCAAATGAAAATCAAGACTATGGCAGAGAGGGCCCGTGATGTGAAAAAGGAAAAACTGCTTTAAAGAGATAACTGCTCCCAATCTACTCCCCAAAGGAGACGACTCTTATTAAGGGTTTCTTCTTGAGATGTCTGCCTAAAGGCGTCTTCAGAAGGGATTTAGCCGTTTACAACTCAGATCTGGAGTTTGAAGCTCCCTGAACCTGCCTCCTTCTACTGGGCTGGAGCTGAGCTTGGGCAGGGGGGACAGCAGAGGTGACAGTGTCCGTGTGAGGCTGGGGACACTGCGAGGAGCCCAGCCAAAGAGAGAGGCAAGAAAAAATAAAGACTTCTGAATCTGTCTGGGATCCAATAAATGTCTGTGGTCAAGCAAACAGATAAACAAATGAAACAATAAACAATAAACAATAAACAACCCACCCAAACTTCTGAAAGATTTCTTGTAGTATTGTGTCTCTGAAGCACCTGCCAGTAATGAAGGGGGATGAAATTCAGCTGTCTGCTGAATACTTTTGCATATTCAGATTTCGAATGTCAAAGATAGCTAAAAATAAAGGAAGAAAGGAAAAGAAACTTTCAATAGATATGGAAAAAATAACTGCAACCTCCAGCCCGTTGGAGCTGCGCTAAAATGGTAACTATGCTCATAACGCAAACACTTCAAAAGCAGCGATCCTAGTGGGATGGGATTTGGGGAAGGTTTGGGGATGTCCAGCCCGGACCGCCTCAGAGCCGCCCCAAGGACGGCAATTTGAAGGGGAAACGCTTTAATCCTGAATGGGGCAGCAGCTGCAGCGGGAAACCCCAAATCCCTGCCCCGCCACCGCCGTGCCCGGGACATGCGGGATGCTGCGGCTCGCCGCTGCTCGGAAGGAAAGCGAAGGGAAACGCGGGCTCCCCCAGCTTTGCCGCGCGGCGCGGAGAGGCGCGGAGAGGCGCGGAGAGGCGCGCAGGGTGCCGCGGAGCGCCCCGCGGGCACGGGGAGCTCCACACGGGTGTTTTGCGGGGCACCTCCCGCGCCCACCCCCGGCACCGGCAGCGCCCCCGTGCCCAGGATCCCCCCCGGCCCCGCGGGGCGGGGAGGCGAGACCCGGCTCTGCAGACCCCCGGGTTCGCTCATCAAACCAAATTTGCTTCTCGGGCAAATTTGACCTGTTTCTTGGCCCAGATACGTTTCGAACACTTTCTCCGTGTTTGTGGAAGGTTTTGATTTTTTTTTTTAATTTTATTTTATTTTAGTTTTGTTTTGTTTTTGTTAAGACGGGGCGCGGGAGCCCCGAAGTCCCCAGTGTGTCCCTCCGCCTGCCCTTAAATCCGTCCCGTTTCTCCCGAGGGAAAAGGGACGGGGAGTCCCGGATAACCTCAGTTCTCCTTTCCTCCTCCCCAGCCCGACAACTTCGTGTGTCCCCTTCCCCTACGAGGGTGTCCCACAGCAGCGGGGACAACAGGTGATCCCCTGTGGGGTCCAGGAGCCCCCTTTTCTGGGGGAGGACGGACAGACGCCGCTCTCCCATCCTCAGATACTTCGGGATGTGCACGGCGCGTAACCGCACCAGCTTCGGAACTCCTCGCAGCCAGCTAAAGGCTGTTCTCTTAATGAATTACTAATGAGTTAAAATTGGACAGCCGGCTTAATTAAAGCGTAGAGGCAATGTGTTTACCACATTGTAATTGAACTCATTAGGGCTCCGGCTTTGTGTTTTTAAGCAGCCGCCTTGTTTCGCACGTCGAGTGATCTGCGGGAAGCGTTTTGCTGGGGACGGGGCCTCTGCGGGAGTGCGAGGGCTTGGAGGAGGTGGCAGTGCCCCCCCACACCCCCCTAATTTCTCTCAGGGGCTCGTGCGGACACCCTTCCCGCTGTCCCTCAAAGCAATCACAATTTGGGGGGGGCGCGGGGCTCGCCAGCATTTCTGTTTTGCAGGGAAGAGGCAAAGGAAAATTTGGGGGAAGAGGAGAAGTTTGGGGTGGGGGGAGCCTGGCGAAGCCGAGTCCGCCCCTGCAACAGGGTCCCTGTGGCCCCCCCTCCAGGCGGGGGGAATGTGGGGGGCGCCCCCCTGCCTCGCTCCGCGGCCGTCGGGGCGGACCTGCCCCGGGCTGGCGGCGGGGCGGGGGCGGCCGCCGCTCTCCCCGGGGCGAGGGGAGGGGGCCGGGGAAAGGGGCGGCTTCCCCGCACGGCTTGCAAGGCGCTGCCTGGCTGCTAGAAGGCGTCCGAGACGCGACCCACCCGCGGCACAGCCGCCGCGGCAGACGCGGGAGCCAAACTTGAGCGCGGCGGAGCAGCCGCGGAGCGGGAGCGGCCCCGCGCCGGCCGCAGCCGCCGAGAGCCCATGGAGCCCGGGTGTCCAGGTGAGCCTGGCGCTGGGGCGCGGTGGGGCCGGCGGGGACCTTTGGATTTGGGTGTAACCGTGCCTTCCCGGAGCAGGTAGCGCTGTCGCTCGCTGTCGCGATAGGTCGCGGTGTCGCGCTGGCCGTCGCGGGGAGGGGAGTGGAAGGCGGCTGCTCGCTGCTGCCGGGTGGGATCTGGCTGGGAGAGCGCCGAGGGGAGAGAGGAGCCCCCCGCAAGTTTGGGCGGCCGCGGAGGGAAGGGGCGATGGTTTGGAGCCGCGTCGCTCATCCCTTCCCGTGCGCGGCTCCTCGTTCCCGCGTCTCTCTCGCGTGTGTGTACTCCCACATATACACGGCTTTTAATTTCCCTGACAAATCGTGAACTTTGGGCCAGGTGTGGAGGTCGGAAAGGGCTGGAGCGGGGCTGGCTGGTCCCCAAATGCCAAGCGTGGACCTGCTGGGGGGGGGAGCGCACGGAGCTCTCTGGTCCGGCCGGCACGGGGATGCGGTGCGGGGATGCGGGGTGCGCGCAGCGCTGCGCCTCTGCCCCGGACAGATCGGCTTTTTCCCTCTGGAACGACCCTCGTTGCCTGGGAAGGGGCTGATTTTGGGGAGAGGTGGGATAAAAGGCGACCACCAGCCTCCTCCGCTTAAGCAGCGTCTCAGATGTTTAAAAGCCGGGGAGGGGGAAAATGAGATATTTTAAATTATTATTAATTAGTATTTTTTTACTGGCTTCGACTCCAAAGCTTCGGGGGTCCGAGAGCTGGAGCCGAAGCGAGGAGCCCTCGGGGAAACCCTTTTCCCCGCCCTCCCAGCCCTCCCTGTGCGTTGCCTGCTTGTTGCACAGCTCCTGCCCGAAACGGGAGCTCATCTCGCTCCGTGCAACCCTTTGGAGACATCCATACGGACCTGGCTTTAGGGAAGAGTACCTACAGTAAAATGCTGTGCTATACAAATCACTTTTTTAAAAACTATAATTCTGAAATCGTGGCAAGGGGTGAAGGAACGAGAGGAATGCGGTGGCAAGGGAAGAGGGAAGAAGTTGCTTTTGGGTGTAGAAAGAGGGAAGGTGACAAGCCAGACCCCGAAGTGGGTAATGGGAACTGTCAAAGAGTGCAGAAGCGTAAAAGCCAAACACTCCCAATCCCCATAGGTTGTTTATTCCTCGTAAAATACAACTCTACATAGCAGGAAGTTACTGCAAACATTTATCAATAATGAATGAATCTCCTGTAATAAAATACACTCATAATTAGCTACAGTCAAGTGCGTACATTACGCCAAGGCTTTTGCAACTCTTTGTTGAAAATCCGACTTAGATAAATCGTCTTAAAGAGCCTTTTAAGAAGGGGGGGGGGGGGAAAGACTAAAGAAAATAAAAACCAGGAGCAAACCACCACCCCAGCATCTCTCCTCCTTTTCTGCCGTTTCTGAAACCCAAACCGTAACTACTCCTGAAATATAACGGAAAAGTCTTCGGTGAATTCAGAAGAGTCATTAACATTCAGCTTTAAGTGAATGTTAACAGTAAATAAAGAAATCTCTTGATTGTAATAGTTGCAACAAAGCAATAATAAACCAGTGGGCGGTCATCAGTAATGATAAATGTATCATTATTACTGCGTGCTGGGGAGCAGGGTTTGGAAAGTACTTCAGACTTTTTAGTGGCAGGCTTGGTGGCAATTCGTTTCTTAGCCTGGGAAAAGAGGGGGAGGGGGGGACGGGGAACGCCATATAATTTTATACACAATTTAGGTGAAAATAAATTTAAATCTGTATATTACATTTTTAATTTCAAGATAGTAATTAAAGCTGGTTCATTATATCTCCTCTGAAAGTCTCTGTGCTCATCTTAATTGCCTGTTTGTACAATCTGCTTTCTAAGACACCCAAGGTTACTGGGTTCCGAAAGACGCAAAATTGAATTATTTACTGACGTGATGCCTCTTCGTCACGTTTCTCTCGGAAGTTTGGGATCGCTGCTCCCCATCACAGCCCGACTGGGGCCCTGCTTCGCCACCATGGAAATTTGTCGCTCTGTTTAAAATACTTCGGAGCAGGCACGTTTCTCATGCAAATGTTCAGAGCTCTTTAATTTATGCGTTTGGGAAAAAAAAATCAATAGCTGAGGTGGCTTTTTTGCATTTGGGATCTTTCTTTAACCCTCCCGCTCCCCAGTCCACCACTCCCCGGGGTGTTGATTCACGCACACCTAAACTTGCAGCTGTTTTCCTCCCCATCCTCAGGCAGAAGAGAAATAATCCCCCTCGCGTTTCCAAGAGCTGAACGGAGGGTCAGGGAGCGCCCATCTCCTCCCGGGCCCTTCCCGCAGCAGGATAAAATAAAATGATGAATGGCTTTTTTTCTGAGGTGCTGCTTCTATCGGGTGATGATGCTGGGGGCTGGGGCACCGCTCCTCCCGGCTCAGCCCCGCACGTACCTTCGGCCAGGACCATCCCGGGTTTGGGTCGCTCCGAGCACATTAAACTGGGAATTTAAGAGACCTCCGTCAGACAAAAGGTGCCGTCCTCGGTTCCTTCCTTTCAGCCTTCAGCGCTGGTTTTCAGCTGCCGGTGGGGTAAAAAACTACCTAAAAACGCCCCATCCCTGAACTCCCCTGGTGTCTTTCGAGAGCCAAGGGAAGATCCCGTTGGGTCGTTTCCCCCCTCGTTGTTACGAATATAGAAGCATCTTTCCGAGGCGTCCTTTTGCCACTGAAAAAACTCCACGTAGAGATCTCTACCCTTTTGTTGTGTCTAGCTGGGTTATTCAAGAGCAGAGACAAAAGCCCGAAGTGATGTGATCTAAATGAGCTCCGGGGTTTTCCAGATGGGACCACCTCTATTCCAAATGCCCTTTCTGCTTAATATAATAAAGTACGATTAAAAAAAATGCTACTTAGAAAAGGGCTTTGCTCTAGACCAAGAGATGCAAGCGAAACCTACACAAAAGTATTTTTTAAAAAAGAAAAAATAACCAAAACCAAACTTTGCTGTCTAAATTTTGTTAGGAGAAGAGGTTTTATAACAATACCTCTGCTATTCACACGGCTGGAAGTTTCAATGGGATGTGGAGAGGTGGGAGGAGGGAATGGATTCGCGTTGGGGGGTGGTTTTCTTTGTGGTTTTTCAAACGCACCAAGGTTATCTTGCTTCTCCTGGCCTCTCTGCTACAACATTTAAGCTCTCTGGAAGTAAATAAAGGCCGTGAGGGTGGGCTGGGGTGGTTTGAACTTGGCCGCTTGTCCCCGCTCTCGTTTCCACACGGAGCGATCCGCGGCGGGAGAAGGCGCTGCTGTCGCCTCCCGCTCCGAGGCAGGATCGCGACAGAGAAGGGAACGGGGAAAATGAGTCAGGACTCCTGCTTAGCCCTTCCAGGCTGCCGTGAGAAGTTTCTCCGCCTTTCCCACTCCTCTGTCGAGAGGTGACTCCAAACCAAATGGCATCAGCAAGCAACGAAATGAACGGGAGAAATCGGTGTCAGCATCAGGACAGGAGCCCCCAGATGGGCACGGACACCCCAACTCCAGCGAGGATCCCCTTCCGCCCCTCGTCCTGGTCCGGGTGGGCTCCATCCGACCCGCGGGGACCCCGGTGGGGCTGGGGGAGGCCGAGCAGCCCCGCCGGGCCTCGCCCGCCTGGGGACACCTGCGGAGCCTCCGGGCCCCTGTGCGGGCCAGCCTTTCTGTGCCAAGCCATCCCTGGCATGCCCGCACTGGGGTCCTGCCACCCCATGAGGTTTCCCAGCAGGCTTAAGTAAGAAAAAGTAGGGAACGGTGAATTCTCACCCTGCTTCTCCACGGTGCTGGTGTGGGTCAGTGCCTGCCCCGAATTCGGTGGCCCTTGCACGTCCTCCCTCCGGGAACTAAAACATCCTAACCCGCGGGTTTGAGTTTTCCCTTTAAAGGGAAGCCACTCAGTTTTTACAACGGAATAAAGGAGGGTCAACAGCACCAAGCAGGTGACAAAAAGAAAAAAGAAATTGAAAAGGAAAAAAAAGACAGTTTAGTTTTACTTTTCGTTTAGTCACCACAAAATAGAACGTAGTCTCTGGCTAGAGACAACCTTGTCCCGAGCCTGAGTTTTCCACCTTTCTCTTCGCTGGAGGCGTTCTGCAAAACCCTCTCATCCCTTTCGCCTCCTGCGACCGCTTCCCGTCCTCTTCCATCGCCGGGCTCGGAGCCTGGGGCGAAGTTGTCCATACCGGGCTCTCCCGGGAGCGGCCGGGGAAAAGCGGCCGAGTGACCGCGGCAGAGGGGAGCGGCTCCGAGCATCCGCAGCACCCAGCGGCTTCTCCCCAAAACCCCCCGTCCCTCCTGGAGCCGGCCCGGGAGCGGAGACAGGAGCGGAGATTTTCTCCGAGGCGTGGTAATAGATCATACAATGTGTGACACGGGTTTACCCAATAAAACAATTTGAATCAATTAGCTGGCGGAGGAGAGTTTTGAAGTGTAAAATTCATGTCAGTCTGGCTAGGAAGCATTGATTAAAATGTCACCAATGTGAGGCTTGTAGCCATTGCTCACACGAAAGCAGCAGGCTCCGTGCAGAAGGGGATCGGGAAAAAAGTAGGAGGGAGGGGAAAGGGGGGAAGTCTCCCTGTGACAGTTGCGACACGGGGAAGAGCAAGGTTTAATAGGAACTGACAGAAGTAATAAGGAGAGATTTATTATTATTATTATTATTATTATTATTATTATTATTATTATTATTATTATTATTACTATTATTGCTATTGCTATTGCTATTGCTATTACTATTACTATTACTATTATTAGCGAGAACCCGGATAAAGGAGAGAAGGTGTGAGCTTTAGTGTGGATGTCCTGGGAAAGGTCGGTGTAGAGATTTCCGTCTGGATCTGTGATGCCCGAGAGAAAAAAAAAAAAAAAAAAAAAAACAGACAAACCAAAAAGAAATCACCAAATTTTCATAGTTAAATGCTCAGAAATATTAAGTACTGGTCATGTGCATGCAGAGAAAAAGAGAGATACAGATATTTTTACAAAAGGAAAATAAATCAGAAGGGTATTAGGAAACACTTGACGGTCCAGTTGTCTCCCCATTTTGGCTAGGAATGATTTTTTAATTTTCCCGGGTTTTAGCCGTTTTTCTCAGTTTTCCTCCCTGGAAAGCAGCGGCGTTGAGCGGTATTGGCCTTCTGCCTTGGGGTAGGGGGGTCGCGGCGGGGTCGCTCCGTCCTCTCCCAGCGCTGCGCAGAGTGGCAATTGGGACCCACAACATTTCGGAGGTGATTCGTGTAAAAAAATCTACATTTTCAGTTCACTGTATTCACTAGGAAAAAAAAAAAAGAAATTTAAAGAAAAAAAAAAAAAAAGGCAGCAGAAACCGCCACTGTTCTGCAGCGTTTGCTGGGAGTTTTTTTTTGTTGTTTTTTTTTTCCTTAGCTGCGGACATCAACCAATTGGGGGGAAGGGGAAAAAGTTAAACAAACCCAAGCAGAACATATTTGCGCCGTATCGGTCTTTGTGGGAATCTGGGCCCGGCTGCTTGTGAAAGTGGTTCTGGTGAATGACTCCGGTGTATTTGGGAATGGCAGTGAGGAATCAGAAGCTGTTCGTGCTCGTGTGGACACGGTTGTGGCGAGAAATCAACTTTTCCTCTCTTTCTCCTCCCCTACCCCGTAATTTCTCCCGACCCCTTAAAAAACCCCGTTTCCGAAACAGACGCGGGGTACATAAGGCGAATATTCCGTTTCTCGGAAGCGATTTGTCTCAGACCGTGAAGGGGCGGGGGGGAAGAGAGGAAGGCGAAAAAAGGCTAAATAAAACAAACCCGAAGCTCATTCCACCTTCCACCGTTCCGGCCTCTCTCCGGGACACGGAGCGCGGGGCAGGGGCGGCGGGAGGGCCGGGCCCCGACGGGGCGGGAGGGAAGGAGGGAGGGAAGAAGGGAGGGATGGGGGAGCCGCCCCCAGCCCCGCTCGCCTCCCACCGGCCGGGGGGGCGTGCGGCGGCTCCGGGCCCGTCCGCCCCCCCGGGCCGCTGACGTCAGAGCGCCCGCGGGGCCGCACCGGGGGCGGGGGGCTCGGTCCGGGCGCGGGATGCGCTTCCCTCCCTGCCGGCGGCTGCGGGAGCACGAGGAGGAGGAGGAGGAAGGTCCGGCGGCGGCACGGTGGGAGAGCGGCCGCGGAGGTAACGGGGAGGATGCCCGGGCAGCCGCGGGGAGCAGCGAAACTTTGGGGGGTTTTTGTTCCTCTTCCGAGCTTTCCCCGTGGCGGGGCCGCTCCTCGGTCGCCGTGTGCCCGCGGAGGCTCCGCGCGGAGCCCTCCCGGGTGGCGGCGGGTTTGCAGGGCGAGGAGACGGACACGGGGCTCTGCGGCGTGTTTGGGGTGGGTTCGGGGATTCTTCCAGACGGAGACGGGCTCGCTCGTGTGCCGCCATCTCCACACCTGCGGTGGGATGCGCACGCCGGAGAGCCGCGATGCGCGGGGGCGGACAGCTCCGGGGAGCTGGAGGACACAGGAGGTTCGGGGGACTCGGGGTCGCTGAGCAAAGCTCCTGACGGGCAGCGCCTCCGCATGCCGGCCGACAGAGGAGCGGGGGGAGGACGGGGTGCGTGCGGCGGGGACCCCCCATCCCTGAGAGCGCTCGGCTGACGGCGCTGTGTCTCTGTGCCCTTCCCCTCCCGCAGCTAGAGCAGAGCAGCCCCCCCGGCGCTGAGACCATGGCGACCAGCCCGCTGCCCGGCCCCACCGATATCCTGCTGCCGTCGCCGTCCAGCGCGTACCCGCCGGACCCCATGAGCCAGCCGAGGGCCGGCCACGCCGCCATGAAGCCCAACCAGGTGGGGCAGGTGATCCTCTACGGCATCCCCATCGTCTCGCTGGTCATCGACGGGCAGGAGCGGCTGTGCCTGGCGCAGATCTCCAACACCCTCCTCAAAAACTTCAGCTACAACGAGATCCACAACCGGCGGGTGGCCCTGGGCATCACCTGCGTGCAGTGCACGCCGGTGCAGCTGGAGATCCTGCGGCGGGCCGGGGCCATGCCCATCTCCTCCCGCCGCTGCGGCATGATCACCAAGAGGGAGGCCGAGCGGCTCTGCAAGTCCTTCCTGGGGGAGAACCGGCCCCCCAAACTGCCGGATAACTTCGCCTTCGACGTGTCCCACGAGTGCGCCTGGGGATGCCGCGGGAGCTTCATCCCGGCCCGCTACAACAGCTCCCGGGCCAAGTGCATCAAGTGCAGCTACTGCAGCATGTACTTCTCGCCCAACAAGTTCATCTTCCACTCCCACCGCACCCCCGACGCCAAGTACACCCAGCCCGACGCCGCCAACTTCAACTCCTGGCGCCGCCACCTGAAGCTGACCGACAAGAGCCCCCAGGATGAGCTGGTCTTCGCCTGGGAGGATGTCAAGGCCATGTTCAACGGCGGCAGCCGCAAGCGCGCCCTGCCGCCCGCCCCGCCTGCCCCCGCCGCCGCCGCGCCCGCCGCCTGCCACCCGCTGGGCTCGGTGAAGGCGGCGGCGGTGGTGGGCGGCGGGCTGCTGAGCCCGCACCTCCTGGCCGCGCCGCCCGACCTGCACCAGAAGCGCCCGCGCTTCGAGGAGGACGAGGAGCTGCAGGAGGCGGTGGCGGCGGCGCACGGCGGCAAGAGCCCGCGGAGCTACCCCGTCATCCCGGTGCCCAGCAAGGGCTCCTTCGGCGGCATGCTCCAGAAGTTCCCCGGCTGCGGCGGGCTCTTCCCGCACCCCTACGGCTTCCCCGCCGCCGCCTTCGGGCTCTGCCACAAGAAGGAGGAGGGCGGCGGCGGCGGCGATGCCCTCGGCGGGGCGGCCGCGCACAAGGCCGGCGGGGCGGCGGCGGCGGGCGGCGGGCTCTCGGGGCTCTTCTGGCCGGGCAGGAAGGACGCCGCCTTCTACCCTCCCTTCTGCATGTTCTGGCCGCCGCGCACCCCGGGCGGGCTGCCGGTGCCCACCTACCTGCAGCCGCCGCCGCAGCCGCCCGGCGCCCTGGGATGCTCGCTGGGGGGGGACGGGGCGGGCCTGCTGCGCCAGGCTTTCCTGGACCTGTCGGAGCCCGGCGGCGAGGCGGGGCCGGCGGGGCTGGGCACGGGGCCGGGGCTGGGGACGCCGCCCGCCGCCGCCCCCCCGTCCGCGCCCTCCGCCGCCGCCGCCGCCGCCGCCCGGGACCCGCTGTTCGAGTCGCCCCCCGGCGGCGGCGCCGAGCCCGCCTCGCCCGCCGCTTCCGAGGGGGGCAGCGGCGGCGGCGGCGGGCGGGTCCCCCCGCACCACCCGCACCTGCTGGAGGCGGCGGGCGGGCGCAAGGCGGGCGGCGGGTACCATCACTCCAGCGCCTTCCGCCCGGTGGGCGGCAAGGAGGACTCGGAGAGCCTGGCAAAGCTGCACGGAGGCGGCGGCCCCCCGCGCTCCGCATCGCCGCTGCAGCTGCTGCTGCCGCCGCCACCGCCGCCGCCCCCCGAGGATACGGGCTGCGAGAGGCACCCGCATCCTCCGCACGCCGCGCACCGCCTGCTCTCCCCCGGAGGCACCAGCTGCAGCTTCGCCAGCGAAGAGAGCAGCGAGGAGGAGGAGGACGAGGAGGAGGAAGACGAGCCCGAGGTGGACGTCGAGGGGCACAAGCCCCCCGAGGAGGAGGAAGAGGATGAGGAGGAGGAGGGCGAGGAAGAGCCCCGCGGCGGAGACCCCTTGGCGGCCGGCGGCCGCTTTCCACCCGCCCGGGGTCTGCCGGAGAAGGGCGGCCGGGAGCGCCCCGCTGCCGGCCCCTTCCCCCGCCCGGCCGTCGAGGAGAAGCCGGGGGATGGTGCAGCCCCAGCGCAGCCGCCTGCCGGGGCCCCGCGGGCGGGCAGCGGCGGCAGCAGCCCGGCACAGCACCCGGCGCCCGAGGAGCAGCCCCTCTACAAAGATGTAAATGCCCCGTCAGGCCCCTTCCCCTCTCTGTGGCTGCTGACGCCCAGCCCCGGGGCGGGAGGGACGGCCTCGGTGGGGCAGGGATGGCTGTAATCCCCCAGCACCATGTCAGGCACTCTTTTCCTCCGTGACAGGCACTGTGAATCCCTCACCAGCAGGTCAGGAACTGGGTAGCCCCCACCATCAAGTTGGGTGCCAGGTCCTCAGTGACCTCTCTGACCAAGCTGGCCTTGGTGGCACACAGTCAGACATGGCTCACCACAAAACCTCCTGGTCAAGACCCTCCTGCTCACCTCACTCCCAGAATCAGGGTGGCCCAAACCCTTTGCCCAGTTGGGCAAGCATCCCAGGGACACCCACTGCCACGGGGAGTTGCTTCCATGGTGGCGATGCTGTATGACATGCCAAGCATGCCAGGCCTGGTGCAGCATCCACTGGCCAGCCCTGGGAGCTAACAGAAATATGGGATTTATCTGGTGGATGCCTTTCCCAGCAGATTGCAGGCAACGTTTTTGGCTATTGCTCCACATCCTGACCCCCTCAACCCAGATTAGCACATGGGAGAAAGAAATCCAGCCCCCATTAAGGGATGGGTGCCCTAACCCGACCCTGCCCGTTTCCTGCAGGTTTCCAGCAGGATCTGTGATCCCTCCATAGAGGACGCTTTGGAAGAGGCCACACTGGGATTTCCTGTGTCGTTTCCCTGGGCACTGTTTGTGCTCGTATGAAATGTATCCCATTTCAGAGATAAACCACTGCTCAACTGCTCCTTGTAATTTTCCACACTGATCTCGTGGTTTTCACCGTTTTCTGTTTTTCCAGAATCAGAAGAGCAAGGAGGGTAATCAGGTCATCTTGCCTACGAAGGAGGACACCTTCTCAGGTGAGCACACATGTGGATCTGCCTGCTCACCTCGAGGTGGGAGCTCTGTGAGCTGAGTGGCTTTGCTCTCTATGGCTTGGTTTAAACAAAAGTAAATCACTTCCGTGATTTCAATTAAAAAAATCCATTAAACATTCTAATAGTCTCTCTATGGTGGTAATTTAGCATTATATTAATTCTCATCCGAAATGCTTCTCTGTGCCTGGTGGATGTACAAATATATATTTACTTTTTTTCCCCTTGGATTCTGATGCTGGTTTTGGTTTGAGGTTTCTTGGTGGTAAAAGCGTTTTAAGTGCTGCGTTTTGTTTGGATTTCAGATAAGAACAAGGAGCATAATTTTTTCATCACAGATTCAGAGCCTTCAGGAGGAGACTTCTGGAGAGATATAGCAGGTAGGCTCAGAAGAAGTAGAGGAAAAGGAGACAGAGGCTTCAATTCATAATCAAATGTCTGAATATTTAGTACAAGGGTAAAGATAAAAACAATTCCAAGCAAATATAACTGAGAGAAATGCAAATAGGTGGAAAGCAGTGACATTAATAGGAATAAGATTATTAATTGCTGGGCATATTTCAGCAGAAATTTCTGAAATGTATCAGGTTACACAATGAAACAGGCTGGAAAAGCATAAAATGACAATAATTGAAATGTTCTCTTTGAAACCTTCCATTAAAAAGGATCACAGCTTATTGCTTTTAATATCTGTCAGAAAGACATTAAAGGTGTTTTATGACATCTATGCCAACATTTATATTATCTCCATGATAATGATCTCTACACAAAATGTATAATACATTTACAAAAATTACATTATACAAATTAAATGAAACCACCTTTTACTGATTGCTAAATGTCTCCAAGGGGTTTGGGAAAGACGTGATTAGAAGTTTTGATACTAAGTTGTCTATTGCAGTGTCTTAAGGAGAGGTTTTTGTTTCTTGGGAAAAAGGAATCTAATTTTCCATTTATGTAATGCAAACTGCCTTGGCTTTGACTATTCACGGTTAATTGACTGTCAAACGAGGTTGTTATCCTCAGGCAATGTCTGCAAATTTGCCTGTCAAATGAGACAGAGAGAGCAAGCGGGGAGAGAGAGAGTTGTACACGGAGTGGAAATGAAGAAATGGGATCTTACAGAAATCTTATATAATAGCAGAGAACAATATAAGATCGCAAACATTTGCAAATGTATCCCATTTCAGAGAGTATTTTTTTTAGAAACATTTAATAAAAAGACCTGCTTTAGCAATGGTACACGATGAAGAAACCTGCCGGTGTTTTAGGTTTTTGTAAATTTTGTGGTTGAGGGACTGAGGTTGTGGACCAATGGATAACACCTCATTATCTTCTACCCTCTCAAATAATTACCACTGAGAGCACAGCAGTGACACTAGCAGAAGTCAACCTTAAGAACCTGAGAATTTTTAGGAATACTGTGCATAGTCAGTGTCCTGCACTGTGGCTAATTAATTTTGGGGAAAAAAAGTTGGGTTTATTTTTTCCTTTTACAGAATTAATGTGTCCATGCTAATTTAAAGCAGTAAATTATGGCTATGATTTGCTTTTTATTTAGATATTGCAGCGTCTTCTCCCTCTCTAAAACTCCAGTAGTTTTCTATTAACTAAAACTGTAAGTCCATGCTGGCTATATGGTCATCTTCATGGTAAATTTAAATGTAAATTTCAGGGTTTTTTTACTGCCCTGCATGTTTTGAATCTGCTCGCAGTCTTGAGTATATTGAGTAAAATGAGAGGAGCGCCTGAATGTTTGAAGGTCTTGGGACTTGGATCTGAGATAAACTGTCTGTAAAGAAATGCAAAATATTTAAGGCCAAGATGTTCATCCTGAAGATGATTTCTGTGCACTCTCCAAGCATGAGCAGCCCCTTCTGAGGAAATTATATCACTCCACCTCTGTAGGATTGGGCCTTCTTAGTCTTCCACAGAGTTGGTGGATTTTATTCTCATTGCTTTTCTGCTTGGCTGTCAAACCATTTTGCAGAATATCCAGACTCTCCAATTTCCTTAACATAACTTTATAAGTTTGTGATTTGCTCGAAACTCTGCCTTCCTAATAAGGTTAAGGAAGATGAAGTGGTCCTGGGAATTCCTCATTTATGTGAGATGGACTTGTATTTATATATTAAACCTACTAAAGAGAGCCTTAAAACAAAAGCAGGGTTTTCTGTGCCTGGGATGGTTGCTTCTAGGTGCAAATGTTGGCTTCCTGGCCTCGGTGTGTCAATGAGCTCCCAGATCCACAGCAGAGTTCTTTCCAAGGCTGAAATAGATATGGGCTTGAGGATCCCACAGCCGCTCGTCCTGCATGGCCAGAAAACTGCCAGTGAAAATCCCCCTTCCTTCCCTGCCAGCCAGGGCTTGGAAAGAGCTTGAAATTGTTCATAATCCCACGGCAGTTTTGAGAGGTAACTGTGGCTAACTTATGTAACTGGTCCATTTTCCTTGGGTTTGCCACCCCGACCCTCCTTCATTGGGGGGAGTTGAAGGGTAGGAGAACATTGCAAGGCTGCGTGTTCCTTAAAGAGAAGTGGAGTTCTGCAGGCTGCTCCTCAACCAGTCTAATTATTAATCGGTTTTCATTAGAAAGGGGAGCCTTAAAAATGGGTGTTAATAAACAACAATTCAAATCTTGCTGCAATTTCCCCTATTTTATTTTCTGATCTTTGCTTTGCTGGACAGTTTCAGAAAAAATCAGGCTGGAAATGGTGAGCCAAGTTTCCTTTATTTACTCTTAAATCTATTTTCAGGGCAACTCTGCAAATACTGCAATTGCTGTAGATTTAAAATACTTTATAGAGGGTTTAAAACAGCTCAGCTTTTACTGTGCAGCAGACTGGACGGTTGTGTAGTCTTAGCTGGGAAAAGTTGAAAGTACTGGATCCAGAATTTAACTTACTTTAAATTTTATTAGGGACATATTTGAAAAAAAAAAAAAACCCAAAGAAGTTAAAAGTTGGCAAGATGAGGTTTCAGATGTGGGATCCAGAACTGCATATTAATACTTAAGATTGTGTATAAATACTTGGGTCTGCATGATAGACAAATCTGCAGACGGACTGTAGGACTGCATCCTTATTTCTCTTATTTCTCTCATTTCTCATCTGTTAAGATTAAGTACCTCCTGAAATCTCTTTTAATTATTAAAAAAGTTTAATCATTGTTGAATATCTTTATTTATTGCAAATTTCTTAACGTTAGGTGTGTTTTGCTCATTTTTAAAGCCTCATCTTCTGGAATCTGGTGAGCATATTACCATCCATTTAAAACACATCAAGAATTTGAAATTTTCTACCTTTTGTGCTTCTAAAATAAAATTATGGAATAGTTCTCAGATCTATGAATAAGGTTCAGACCAAAAGCCAACAGATTCCTTATATTTTTTAAATATTTCAGTATCTTATGTTGGTAATGCCTAGGTTTGTGAGTATTTAGTTTGAAATCCTGAAACTCCTTTTCCTCTCTATCTGTTAGTACTTCAATGCGGGTGTTTTTTAATCAGATGTTCGTGTTTTAAACTTTAAATGGATGTTACAAATGAAAATTTATCTGGGCATAAAAAAGAACTAGTTTGTTTTAAATTCAAATCACTTTTGGGGGCAAATTGCCATTTGAAACTCCAGATTTTTTAAGACATTTATCAGCCCTGGTGCACAAAAACACTTAAAAAAATGCTTATTGAGTTTCCTAAAGTAGGCATATTTTGCCAAATCCTGAATACCCTATTGATTATTCCCCCCTGAAAGTGGCATGAATATGCAGGATGCATGAATATTTTCAGTAAGTTTAGAATTTCTTCAGGACATACACAAGAGCTCTGCGTATCTCTTAGAGTGAATCTTTAATTTCAGATGCAGAGGGAGCCTCTGGAGTGCTGAAAGTCTGCTGCTTCACATCTGCCTACATTTTAAAAAATGGATATAAATGTATATATCTATATATATTTATATCCGGAAGACAGCAGCAACTTTTTGCTGTGGTCTTTGTGTCTGCAGACGGCGCTTCTCTCCAGCTGAAGATATTACTGGGTGTTTAAGCTGGAGTGCTGTGGGCTTCACAGTATCAGGGGTGAGATGCAGAGCTTTTGGCAGATGTGGTGGGCTCTGCAAAGCACAGTGGTTGTCCAGGAATAGCAGGGATGAAGTGGACATAGAGAAAGAGGAGATGGTTTTACATAACATGGTCTGAAACCGCAGGTGGGGTCAGAGTTGTGGAGAGCACAAGCTGGGGACAAGTTGTAGGGCATAGATCTGGGAGAAATGAATTATATTCCCAGACCATCCATGCTCTGTGCTGGACAAATCAGCACTTTGAGGTAGCTGAGTTGTCTGGGACTGCGTGGAATTTTTTTAGCTGCTTTTCAGAAAGCGTCCTGAGTGCTTTCCAGGGAAGCATTGCAGGAGGTGGCAGAGCATGAAGGGGTAACCTGGCTATGTCTGGCTTGTTTGGTTTATGGTTGTTTTTTTTTTTTTTACAGTGAGGGCAAAGTGCATTTCTTTTGAGGAGGATAGGTTCAGAAATGTTACAAATCCAGATGTTAAAAATTCAAGTCTTAAGCTGCTCCAGTGGACATAGAGCTGATAAAATGGCGGCACCGCAGGAGCTGAGGTGGTGCCAGTGTCCAACCTTGAGGCCTCCATTTTTCACAGCGCCAATTTTTGAGCAATTTTGAGGTGTCCTTCATGGATGGGTGTTCACACTCCAAGTAAAGAAAGCCATTTATACCTTTATTCCAGAAAAACAATGTCTGTGCCCCTGATCTCGTGGGGAAGAGCAGAGGCACCCAAAGCTTTCACCGAGGCCTTTTAAGCGGCCTGCAAATATTTCATCCGCTTTCCCCTTATCCAAGAGGCACGGTTTGATTTTCCTGAACAAACTGAAATAGCCTTTTCTAAAGGAAATCTCCATGTCCATACAGAGGGGTGGCACAGCTTTCAGTCCTGCAGCTCTAAATGGTGTAAGTTTGTGTGCAGACAAGGCCCAGGAGAGTTATGGTGGAGCTATTAGGAGGGGAAGTGATTTTTTCTTAGACTGATTAAAATTCTTTGGGCTTTCTGTTTGTTTGTTTTTAAACACCTATTTAGCTTTTAATTAACATTTAAGAGAAGGGAAGCTGGTTAAATATTCAATACCTCCTCCCTTTCAATTAAGGTAGAACAGTACACAACGCGTGATGAGGCCTCTGGGAAGTATGGAAAAATGGAGAAGAGCAGGCTCCTGATTATAATTTTCAGGGGGACAGGAAAGGTGAAACCCATCTGATTATTACTGCTGTTAACAATAATAATGTTGAGATTTATTTTTTTTAACATCAGAAAGCAGTTTAAAAATGCAATTATTCTTTAAAACCATATGTCCTGTCTTTGGCCTTTAAATACCTCAGTTTTTCCACTCCCATTCTTTACTTATTTCAGGTGCAAGCATGGAGGATTTTCTAATAGGCCTTTTTCAGTAGCTTAGTAGGGAGGCTGCAGATGCTGGGGAAGTTATTCTTCATGCTACATGCCCTTATCTTCATTTTGATACAGTTCTTTCTGTGCCAGCGAGTCAGCAGCTTCAAACCCTGCAGCCCTGGGAGCTCAACCAAGCAAGGGATTATTGTCACCATACTCCAGTCTCTTCCCCTTTCCCTTCCTTCTCCTTGAAAAATCCAGTAACGTTCTGTCTGTGAGCTGGTTATCCCACAAAATTGCACATGAAGCACACAGAAAAGGGTACTTCAATGGAAAAAATGGGTTTGGAATATGCTAGTATTTGTAATTCAGCAAATTCATCTTTCCTGTACTTAAATTTCTCCCTTTTGATTTAGTGTACCCTAATTTATCTGACAAAATATTTTGTTTTGATGGCCATCCAGTTTAAAAAAGGATCATGCTGGCTAAAAGAATCCCTCAACAAACCCATTTTACATTGTGGAAACCCCTGAAACCACTGCCCAAAAGGTGATATATTTTTAAGCCTGCTATATCTTCTACTGTGGTGAGACAACTCACCTGCGGAAAATACTTTGTTTTCACCAAATATCCCACAAATTTTTTTTTTTTTGTTTAAATCACCACGTTACATAAATGAGTTTTTAAAATGGAATTGCTGGCACCAGATACCAGTTGTGTAATGTTTTTCCTGAATGAGTGGTTGCTTTTTGGCTTTCTTTTAAGGATTGAAGAGAGTGGAGATGCTAAAATGCAGAGATATTGGATAGGTTTCATATGCTATAACTTCAAGGTTTACTGGATATAGGATTGCATCGATTTTTAAAAACAGAAAAAAATGTTTTGCAAAAAGATTTCTGACTGCATCTATTGCAAGACATTCCAATTCAGCTTTAAAATTAGTCTATTGTGATGACACAATAATTTTTACAGTAACTGTTGTATGTTGTCCAATGACCTATTCAGTGCTATGGATTTTTATTTAAAAAAAAAGGCAAAACGAAACAAAACATCAAAACCCAAGGTATTTTCTTCATGAACCTCTCTTCTAACTACATAAGCATATGAATATATTTATATATATGTCTCTTGTGATTACTTATCAGTCAAGTTAATGATGTGTATTTACTGGCTGGACTAAAACAAGAATTAATCCAATTAGTTCAATAATTGGTTATTTACCAAATATTTTCTTAATTATTGAGAGTCCATTTCTACTTCAGCTGTAAATAACAGAAATTCTCCCATCAATTTCAGCTCAAGTAGTATTTTATTATTTTTAGAAAAGTTTTTCATAGCTTTTATAGAAGCTATTCATAGAAATCACAGGATAAAATTTGCAGTTGCAGAGAATAGTGAAAGTAACACCTTTTGTCAGAAGGTTCAGCTCCAAGTCAAACTGTCATTCAGGTGAACTTTGCAACTTGTGATTTTTAAATTTTTTTAAAATTTAATTCAATTTGTAGACAAAAAAAAAAAAAAAAGGCTGAAGGAAGTAGCATGCATGTGTCTGGAAATAGCAAAATTCTGTTACATGGAAAATTCTGTGTTGTAATATGATTAAAAGTTGATGTGAGCAACCTAAGACAATTGAGTCCCTCACTTGGCTGACCTGGGAGCTGTATCCTTTATATGCAAATGGCACTAATGTCAATTTTATCTCAGCTGGATGTAAATTGTATCCAGTTGCAGCACACCCATGCCATGGAGCCCTGGAAGGTGATAAAGCTGGAGAGCTGATGAAGGCAAAAAGGCATTTTTCCTGTGGATTTTGGAACAGGGTCCTGCCCAGATGGAGAGCACGGGCTTCCCGTTGAGAGGAGAAGAGATGAGACTGTAGAGAAAGATCTTCCCTTTTCTCTGCCTGCTCCCCGTTGTTCTCTGATAAGAGTATCTTCAAGAGAGGGGTTAGGGGGAAAGGAGGAATCAGCTCAGCAAGAAGAATATCAAGGAGACATCAGCTATTGCCTGCAAGAGGCCATGCTGTAGGCAGATACTTCACTGAACTAGTGAAAATATGAATTCACAAATATTTGTGCTATGCACCCAGAAGTTTGTAGATAAACCTCGATCTTACCCTTTCTTTATATTTTTGCCCCTTTTTTTCCTCTCCAGATTCTCTGAAGAGGATGCATAGTAAGGACGGCACTGACGAAAAGCACAATCAGTAAATCAATAACTTTTTTTATTTCTCTTTTTTAAGGAGAACACACACAAGAAACCAATTCACCTCATTCTCTGAAGAAGGATGTGGAAAATATGGGGAAAGGTAAAATAAATAAGGGCCTCTTACATTATAAAACTGCTCTTTGTTTTAATAGAATATGAGGATAATAGGGGGCACTTTCTGCGCCATATTTTAAGCTTGTCAAGTAACATATGAATAATATATGGACCTTTGGGTGGATATAATTGAGATTAATGCATATATATCAATCAATACATGACACTGTAATATAATACTTTAAAATAATATATTACATTGATTTATATTCATGGCTTTCTGCACAAAATCTATGGTAGGTCTATGCAACACTTTTTTTCTTTTTTTTTTAATAAGCGCTAAAATATTTTGTCTTAGAGTAATGAATTGCTCTGCAACTGTTCTTTCAAGAATTATTTATACAGATTATCAAAACCACTTTTTCTCTTTGTTAGAGGAACTCCAGAAGGTTCTGTTTGAGCAGATCGACCTGCGGAGGAGGCTGGAACAGGAATTCCAGGTGTTGAAAGGAAACGCGTCTTTCCCAGTCTTCAGTAAGACACAAAATCTGTGGTTTTGGTGTTGTGCGTGTTTGTGGTTGGTTGCTGCCAGGCTGATAAAATGAGACAGGCTCTCAGTTGTGCTGCCATGATCTCGGGCTTGGTTCTGCTGAGTCCAGGTTGGGCAGGGCTTGGAGCAAGCTGGGATGGTGGGAGGTGTCCCTGGGGCTGGAATTAAGTGATTTTTAAGGTCCCTTTCAACCCCTGCTGTGGCTTTGCAGCTGACCAAGCAGGTCTTTTGTAGGGAAAACACAAAGCTGGATGTTTGTTTTGGTGTGCATCCTCCTAGTTTTGATAGCATTGATTACAGTGAGTGCACAGAAACACATCTGGGTCCTCATGGGGTACAGTGAAGTTGGTGTCTCAGCCAACATCCCTCAGGGGCTTCTGAAGACAAGATACTTAATCCTTGTTTTCAGGAGGTTTCTAGTACTCATTTTCGGGAGGTTCCAGCTGATACTGGAGAATTGATCTGGCCTTTTAAGGAGCAGAAATTCCTGCTTGGATTTTTCCCGTTGGGAAAGGCCATTTGAGATGGCCCTTCTACCACGGCCACTGAGCAGGGTGCTGCTGCTCAGGGTGATGGAATGTGCAGGGCACATCTCAAATAAAACAAAATGGGCACTGAGCAGGGTTTTTCTGAAGCTGGCAGAAGGCTGGGCTGATTGTGCAGAGATGTGGAAAAAGACCCCTTGGCTGGGATCTCTCAAACGACATTGGAGCAGCGGCAACAGTGGAAAGATTCTTCCAGGAGAATTCCCACCTAGATCAGGATGATCCCACAGAAGAAGAGGGAACACAGACAGCATTTTCCTATTGTTCAAAGAAAATATGCTTGTCCCCTTTCTGTAGCATCAGATAGGTATGTTTAGGAAAGCAAGGAAGTGTGAGGAATCTGGTAATGACTCCATCTTTAGCCCGAATATTGAAATATGTAGACAGCTCCATAAATAAAGAAGAGTTACTTGACATGATACAGATATTAATGAAAGGAGCATAACCTCATCCTTCAGAATAAATCCAGTCATTACTTGGGTTTGGGAGTGAGGTAATTTTCACATAATTCGTGGGGATCAAAATACTGCTGTGTGGTATTGGCGAAATGGCATCTTGGACTTTTGCCATTCAAGTCTCTTATTTATCCTTTTGTTCTTCTACAGTAAAATTAATGCTCTGTCTTTGCCATGTAAATAAACAATGCAATTAAACCACATGAAATACAATTCAAATAAAAGAAAAGAACAAGTACAGCCGACCAAGGAAGTGGTGACTGCTGTATGCTGGTTTGAAAAATATGTGGTTTCAATGTACCACAAAGTAGTGGTCAATTTTCTTCAGGATTAAAATAGAAAACAGATAATGTGCTATAAACCAAACCTACAAGTGACCGTAAAGCCTATTTACAGATTTAGATTTACCAAAAAAACCCACCCCTCCTCCACGTGTAATAAAACAAGAAAAAAAGAAAAAAATTACTTTCGTAAAGCAAATCTGTGTAAATCCGTGTTGAGGGTGTTTTGTCCTCTGTTGCATTGTGTGTTCTAGCATAAGAGAAGGGGCTGTTCTAGGCTCTTGCTGTTGGGCTGTTGCTTTAGGTTGGGTGTTAGAATGGTATTGGTGTCTTGGGCAGGGAGAAGCCAGGCAGAGGAGTGTTTGGAGATCCAACTAAAGGAAAGTTGAGGTAAAATTTAAATTGTATTGAAAATTCATCCCTGTTTCAGCTGGGAGGCAACATGAGAGATGTGGAAGCAATGCTGTTCTCTCTGGAAAATGTCAGGTTGCCTGCAGTGAGCTCTAGAGTCACCTCTTTGGGTTCTTCCACCTGGAACTGAGCACATTTGGGGTGCTCTACCTTCACAGCATCAAGCCACTGCTCACAACAGGGCTGTGCAGTAAATGGTGTTTGGTTTCAGAGTTCTTCTCTCGTTTAAATCACTGCTAAATGAGAATTGAGCTTATTTGCAAGCTCCCTAAGCAGTGCTATGCTACAATCTTCTCTGTGGCCTCTTGAACCTGCTTGAAACACGGACTGTGAAAATTTATAAAACAGCAAGACCTTGTATTTGTCACGTTGCTGTTGGGCTTGAAAGCTGCAGGTGAAATTTTCTTTTGCCTTTAAGGTCCCTCAATGCAGAGATCGCTCAAATTAAAAAAAAAAAAAATTAAAAAATCAGATCACATGTAGAAAGTCAAAGTATTTGCTGTCCTGATAAAGATGCAAGCATCTCTGTATGGTGACATTGAGCTCTCCTGGAGCCCTGCTCTGGTTTGTGCCCTCCGTGTTGGCTGCTCCGCGTTCTGTCCGTCTGCATTTTAAACAATGCGGCAATAAAACGGTGGAGACACAGCCTGGGTACTTAAAGTATTTAATTTTGTGTTAAGAAAGCTATTTAAATATTCATATATTTTCTCCTGGGTACTGCTTATGGCTCTGTCTGCCAGCGTTTGGACTCGGATAAATGCCGCCGGAAAAAAACGCTGTCCCTACCATTAACACCCCATTTCCCTGTGAGCTTGGGCATTTGTTGTGCAGGGCTGAGCAAGATCCCTGAGCTGTTTGTTTGGAGAGGTGATGAGCCCATGAAGAGGCAGCTGGGAGGAAAGCATTGAGGGGAAAAAGGAAAATTTCTCCTTAAAGCCAACTCAGAGTGGAGCGGGAGGACCTTAGTTGTAATTATCATTGCAACTTTAGCGACCAGGACAGGAGGCAGTTACCTTTTCATACTTTTGTGGGGGGCTAGGGAAAGAGGAATTTATTTTTGTTGGCTTATTTTTCTGATCAAGCCGGAGTAGAGGGAATAGGCTTAACAGTTCTGTGGGAATTTATTGGAAATCTGAAGAACTTCATTGAGATAACGCCACCATGTCCTTTTCAATGTTGTTGTGCTGCACTCCTGAGGGCTTCTGTTTGCCAAAATTTCCTGCTCTTTCCCTGTTTCATTGCTCTTTCCCTGCCTCCTTTTCTTTTAAACAACAGCTTCATTATTTAGAGGAGACAAAGTTCTTTTTTGAGAGGGGGACAGAGCTCTGCCCCCTTGTTATTTCTTCCAGGACAGGCTCCTTGCTTGAATCAAAATGATAGTGGCTGGGATGGGTTTTCTTTCCTCTTCCATTTAACAGCCCATCCTTGCACCCTGACTTCCATCAGGCAGCTCTTGGAGTCCCCTGTTTCTTGTCAACAGTCTTGTTTATATTCCCCTTTTTCCCACCCACCAACAGGAGTGTTAAGGAGCACAAGAGCATCAGTTAGTCTTCTAACAAATGAAGTTTTGTCCGAATTAGTTGTTTAGGAGGAAAATCAGGGAAGGGGAATCTCACGGAGCAGGAAGGCCGGCCTGTGCTGTAACCCAGCTGCCCAGGATCTCTCTTTCAAAGACTTTCTCCCTTCCAGATTCCCCGTCACGCTTTAAGGAGCTTCAGTTTTGTTCAAAGCCGTCAGCACGATGCTACAAACCACAAATCAAACCTCGCATCCTTGAACGCTTTCTCCTCTCACACGCTGGACATCGCTGCTGGTGTCAACAGATTTATGCCAAAGCAAAGAGAAGCAGCTCCTGCTCTTCTCTTCAGGGCCTGAGAAAGTTTGACTAATGACTGCAGAGCCTTGCCCGTGCAGGAAAATAGCTGGGGATAAATGCTAGCAACACAAAGTTAGCATCCTACATTTTCTGCTGGGGGAAGTAGTGAAATCTAACTTTTCCACATTTTTTCTGGTGTCATTGGTGTCTTCTATTAGACACATATTTATTAGGCGTGTGTTTTAATTGAGTGAAGGACTTTTGTAGTGCTTTGCGATGCCTCGGTAGTGACTGGGCTTGATTTTTAGCTTAGCTGGGTGTCAATACTGCCGTGTGGTCTCTGTTTCAATTACTGCACTTTTTTCCCTCTCATACAGACAATTTTCAAGATCAGATGAAGCGGGAGCTGGCGTACAGAGAAGAAATGGTGCAGCAGCTACAAATCGTAAGTTTACTTTCTCTGATAAAAATGTCTTAGGCTGCTGCATTGTGTTTTTTAAGCTTACACCTCAAATTTTTCCTTTGTGAGCCATGTTGATGCGTCAGTACCGAGCTCCTATTGCCTTACATTTAGCAAGAGGTAAACACGCAGTTCTCAGCTGGTTTGGAGCCTAATTACCTGGAGATTTACTTTCATACAGTAACCAGATGTGTCTTCATGTTTCAACTAAACAAAATGTGTCGACTCGACAAGGAGAGGTGCTTCTGCAGAGAGGAGGAGTGAATCAGTAAACTTTGAGCAGTTAAACGTTTCTGCCTAGGGATTCTGCTCAATCCCTGCCTCCCACCAGAAAATAAACCTCAGGATGTGTCTTTTTCTCATTTCAGACACTAGAAGAAGTGCTTAACTCAGCAGTAAAGGATCAAGTTGCCAAAACACAGTTCAGTGCAGGCACACGTTACTTTTGGGTCTCTTGCTTGTTATTTTAAAACCAAGAGGGATTTTGCCTGTGTGCTAGTGCAGCTCTGGATCATCACATCCAGCTGTGTTGTTTTGAAAAGTTGACGTCCTTAATCCGGTGCAAGCAAAGGGGCTGGAGCATGGGAAGCTGTTCCACACTCAAATAAATGAATGCTTAGTGTGGTTTCAAGAGCAGTGCATGGTGAGGCTGTCAGCTAATGCTTGCTGTGCTGATGCTTTCTCTGTGGTCAGTCTGACATTGCTCAATGGGGTTTTGTTTTTGGGGCAATCTTGGAAATATCCCCATTTCTCTGAATCAGCCCCATGCTCCCCCATTGAAATTCTCCTCCTGCTCGTCACGGGGCAGAGAAGGCATTGCCCAGACTCCTGGTACTGTCATTTTCTAATTGATGGGTTAGGACATCAAAGTAAATTTGAAGGCCAGGATTGTCAGACTGGTGCTGCGATGTTTAGAGGCATTTAGGACTGGCCTTATTTTTAGAGCTGCTGAGCATCCACGCGCCCTGTTCCTGCTGACTGCGGAGATTTCAATGAGACGTGGAGGGTGTTTGAAAGAGGCTGTTTGCGGAGGAAACTCAGGTCCAGAATATCTCTGGGTGTTTTTTGCAGCTGGTCTGCACTCTTTTCCTTTAGTGTGCCCAGTTGTTACTGTGTCCCCCTTTGTGTCCCGACGACAGGCAGGAAGTTTTACTTGAGACGTGAATTTTACTGTCACAGAAAATTCTAATTAGGATGCCGTCCTCAAAAGCACTTCCTCTGCTGCTTTGGGCTTGAGGCAGGTGACCAGCTGAATTTCCTGCTGCAAAGAACTTCTAAGCACAAAGTTTGTGGGCCCACCCCAGTCCTTATCTCTTGCGTCAGCTGAACTTGGCGCTGGCTAACTCTGCCTCGCAGGGAGAGAATGGATCACCTCTGCCACTCACCTTGTGGCCCTGTGGTGAAGTTGTTTGTGGAACTGGATATCCCAGACCCCCAAGCAAGCCAGCTGTGGTGGTTTTCCTGATTTCCTTGGTCAGGAAAATAAATATGATCAAGTAATTCACACCCTTTTCACTTACTGACTTGTGCTATGGACAGACTAAGAGTCATTTAATCATTTAACAGAGCTGAATGTACTTACAGAGAATATTTTCAACGTTTAATGTGCTGCACCAACAACTCAAGACTTCTTCCCTCACTACAGATGCCTTAATTTAATTATTACTAATGAAAATGTTGTTGAATCGCCAGTAAGTCTTCATGCTTATATTTGTGGGGCAGGTTGTGATCAGTGAGACTGATAAAAAGATGTTTGTATGAAAAACTGAGAGACTCCTGCAAATAACGAGTGTGTTTGCCAAAATGGGTGCAGAAATCTTCAGAGATGTCTTGGCTGATAACTGAAATGGAGTCAGCACTTTTGAGATGATAATCCCAGCAGTGGCTTTAATTCATTCATGGGAATATATCTTGTATGCTTATATCTAGAATTAAGATTAATGAACTGAATGTGGTAATGATAGAACTACTTTGGCCTTCCAGGGTTATTGCATGGATGAACTGGTGCAGAATACACAAAAGCTTTTGATTTTGTGTTTAATTGCTGTTGTTGTTTTAACTGGCACTTTTAGGTGCTTTTTTTTTTTGTACCTGAGATGCTGCACTATTACTTTGACAGGGCTTTAACTTAATTTTCTTGTTAACATAGAAGTACAAAGAGAAAAGCAGAAGCGCTTCATACATACTGAAATCACAGTTTTACTTAGACCTTCATAGGTGTATGCTTTTGTAGTACTAAGCTCAAAATTTATTGATGCAACTAGTCACAGAATGGGACTTAATTGCTTTAAAAATTATTTTACAAAAAATACAGATGCCTAAAATCAAGGGGTTTTTTTTATCTCTTCTCACTGCTGAAGATATGCAACTTAACTTAGTCCTCCTGAATATTCCTGGAAAGATTTAAAAGCTGTCTGGATGTGTCACTTGGGGACATGGATTAGTGTGGATTGGGCAGTGCAAGGGAAATGGTTGGATTTGAATATCTTGGAGAACTTTTCCTACAAAATGATTCTGTCATCCCCTGATCCCCTGCAACTGTGGGTACCAGAGAGAGGTTTTTCCAGAATGATCATTTCACTCACCCTGAACTGAGCAATTAGACACTAAAATAAATTAACCCAGCGTGTTCACTGTTTCGGAAATATCCATAATACAAGCCGAACGCGATAACGGGAAAAAAAAATCAACCTATCCTGATTGCATTTGAAAACTTCCCAGCGCCAACACCCGCTGCAGACTGATGTGAAGCTCGTGCCCTGCACTGGCCGTGGCGCTTTTTGTCCCGTTTTTTTGGGGAGATTCTTCCCCGTTTTGGGAGCGGTCGGTGGCAGCGCGGCCCGCGGGTGCCCTCTGCCGCCCGCCGGCCGCCACTGCAGCGCTAACTCCGCGCTCAGCTTGAGCCGGGCTTAAATTAAAGCGGGGCTGGATCAGCGGCCCCCGCTGCTCCTGCTGCTCTGCCCGAGCCAGAATTAAAAAATAACAATATTCCATGGCTTCCTGAAAGCCGGGAGTAAGGCTCAGGTCGCTGGGAAAACGCTGGGGAAAAGCTCTGTTCTTTTACATCTTCACTGGCGGGATTTGGGTTCTTTGCAGGCAGCCTGGCTGGGGCAGCAGGCTGGTGTGTGGCCCTTAGTTTTGATGGGAATCACAGAATGAGTAAGGCTGCGAGTGGCCGCTGGAGGTCCCCTTGTCCAAGCTCCCTGCTGGAGTGGAGGCCCGCAGAGCACATTGCTCAGAGCAGTTCTCCGGGCTGGTTTTGATCACCTCCAGTGGGGAAGGCTCCACAGCCTCTCCATGCAGACGGCTCCAGTAAGGAATTTCTTCCTGATGTCCAGGTGGAATTTCCTGTGTTTCAGTTTTCAGAGTTTTCCGAGTGTCTGAAGCAGCTACCAGGAAGTTTTGCAACCTGCGTGTGCCAGGATCTTGGCCAAATGCTAGGAAACAACCAATCATCATATTTAACAAGAAAATGGATCTTACACTCCCTGAAAGCATTTTTCTCTTCCTCATCTGGCAAAGTGCTGCCTCCCAAATTGGCTGAGTACAGGGTGTGCACGAGGGGATCATATATAAAATGTGGATTTTGCGTGTGGATCCTGTTGTGCTGCGGAAGGTTTAAACTGGATATTAGGAAAAAATTCTTCACTGTCAAGCACTGGGGTCAGCTGTTGAGGGCAGAGGTGGTGTCCCCATCTTTGGAGGGGTTTAAAGGCTGTGTGGATGTGGCACATGGGGACATGGCTCAGGTGAGCTGGGCTTTGGTGGCATGGTTGGACTCAATTATCTTAGAGATCTTTTTGAACCAAATGATTCTGAGATTCTGAGGGTCATCTGGCTTTTGTTAATGAGTTGTAGAGAAAGGGCCAGAGAGGAGGAACTGCTCTGCAGGATGGGGGAAATTCAGACATCACACACGTGGTGCAGCCTTAGAAGAGCTCACCTGCCTTTAGAGTTTTTAGTTTCTGTCCAGTGAGACCAGAACTCATCTGCTGGGACAGCCCAGCACCATAACCAAGTACCAAGTCACCTCTGCCTGAGAGTCTGCATCTGTCTGATATTGTCCTCTGAGCAACTGTGTTAGTGGAACAGACATTAAAACCATGAACTTTCTTCCAGCTGCCTGGTGAGAGAAAAAGATCAGAAGCAGCACTGCCAGCATTATGATTTTCATCCTTTAATGTTTTCATGAACCTCTGTCAAACATGGCCACAGGAAAGTAGAACACCAAGCAGGAAATTTAAGCCTCCTGCAAATTGAGGAGCTTTTCTTAATTCTCCCTCAGAGGTGCCTTACAAGTAGCTTGTGGGTTCTCAGTGGTGACCTGTCCATCAGGGAAAGCTCAGGTGGTGTTCATCACCATGGTGGTTGGGTCATTGGGTGATGATCAATCCCACTGATCTTACATTGGGGTAAAAGGTGACAGATTTTTGAAGTGTGTTAGAAATGTGAAACACTCAGGCAGGCCTTTGTCTTTCCAGATTAAGTGAAAAATGATGGTTTGGTTTTGTTTGGGATATTTTAATTAGGTTATGCTCCCACGAACTGAATTCTTCCTTACCAGCCTCACTTCAGGCTGATAATAATGTTCAGAGCTCAGAACTGGATCCATCTGGAACTGCTCTGTGTTTTATGAATTTCTGCTCTCAGTGCTCCTTTAAATCAACTCTGTTCTTCAGAGTCAGGTAATACAATAAATCAGGAACTATCTCTCTGCAAAACTGATTTCCATCTCTGCATCATCTTTCACCCTGCTCCTTAGAGATTGACAAGGCATGTTTAAAAGAAGGGAGGAAAAAAAAAAATCCACCATGTGGTTAATGTTGGTAAATCTTCAGAGCCATGAGAGCCTGTCCCTCTGGGTTGCACTGTAATTCAGAAGAGCACCATTCCAATTCCTGGTTTACACTGCTTATGGAAAGCTTTTGTACAACTCATGTATTCATTATCCAAACAAGAAGCACCCACGTTTCTGCGAGGGGAGATGTGGGTTCTCAAAAGCAGGAAATGGGAAACGGCAGTGCTTCAGTGCCATTTGTGATTTCTGTGCTTGGCCTCAAGTGGTGCAGCTCAGATGATTGACCTTGCAGGGAATGCAAACAGTTGTTCAGCAGAATGGCTCTCGGGTTTCTTGAGTGGCGTCTTGTGCTGAAGTGCCTGCTCACAGGCACACAGATAATGACAGGTGAAAGAACATTTCTGGAACGCTGTGTCCTGTGTCCTCAAAAGGCTCATCCCTGATTGTGTACAGGAAAGTGAGCTCTTTTCACCTGAATTTTATTTCTTGCTGTCAGTTTTTTGGTTGGTTTTCTTTTGGTTTTGCTTTTTTTTTCAAAGACAGGCGAGCGAAACTTGTACCCTGACACCACATGTGGATATGCCTTGGGTGGACAGGATGGAGCTGTGCCTCTTTCTCCAGTAAATTCAAATGTTAAAGAAAAGGATGCCTCATAGAAATTTAAGCAGAAAGCTTCCTTTCCTTTAGAATCTGCAGAAATTCGCATAAAAAACAGGTGTGGATATGCAGGGAGCCACAAGCCAGCCTCAGCTGCTGCATGAGTGCAAAATATTTTTTCTAGGCAACAGAAGTCAGGGTGATGTAAAATCATGTACCTCAGCAGAAATGGGATGCAGAGATGAAGCCTCTGAGAGAGGATGGTGAAATTTCTTTAATATCTGAGTGTGTAAACAGGGATCAGACAGAAACTTGAGAAATTACTCCCCAATCCTATGCACTGCCTGTGCCTTGGTTGAGTCGTGGGGCAGGCTCCAGGCTTGCTGAGTGGGCTCCTTCCAGGTGGAATAAGTGGAAATGTGCTCCAGGAATGCACAGGGGACTGTGCTCCAGTTCCTAATGGGTACCAGGACTAGACTGGAGTCAGCCTGTAGGAAAAAGGACTCAGTGTCCAGATTGCATTTTTATTGGAGTTTCCCTTCACATCTGCTTTCATTGTGTTTCCCACCAATGTGGACCTGGTAATGAAAACTGGTTTTTTGCTGCTTAAAACCCAACTAACTGCCTTCACTTTTATTATTTCTGCACACCTTTTGCAAAGGGCCACCTTTGTGCCAGGAAGAGCCCTAAATCCTCTTCCACCACAGCATCTGAGTTACTGAATGCTCTGACAACGACAGAAATAGAAGCTGACATTGTAGGTGATTTAACTCATGGAGAAAGCACTAATTTCCCTGTTGAACACCCACCTCTCCCACTGCCATCAATTGCCAGGAGATCAGGTAAAACAACACGCGTTAGAAAGATGCCAAATATAGCGGAGAAGTGGATTAAGAACAGTTAATTTCTGACAGAATGTACCCCGCTGTATTATCTAGGTCAGTACAGCCTGGGAGATGTCCTACATAATTTGTGGCCATGCAAACCCACGTTGGCCTTCGTGGGTGGGAGAGAGGCAGGAATCAGCTGGCGAGGCACCACAGGTCCCAGCTGGAACGTGCTGATTCTTTCTGTGCACTTTGCTTGTGGCTCCCTTTTGTGTCCAAACCATGGCCAAAGGTGATCAGGGAAGCAGCTTCTCTGCACCCCCTCTCTGCTGCAGCTTGGGAAGGAGTTTTGCAGCCTTTGCAAGCTCCCTGTCCTGAAGGCAGCTGTGCATGGGGACATGGTGGAGGGGACAGCTCTGCTTCTTGGGGAGGGATCTGGCCACAAAATTCCTGATTCCTGTTATCTTCTGTCAGGGGAAGGGATTATGAGAGTAGTCAGACAAAACACCTGGAATCTTGTGTGTTCTGCTCATCAGTGGTTTGTGCACACACATTTCCCCTTTCCAGGGCAGTGCAGGGGGAAGCAGCAGGCCCCTGTGAAAGGTTTCTGCTTTCATTCAGCCACAGACACTGCTCCTTCCTGGTGCTGCTGCTTTCAGCCAGACTGTCCTCCTTCCCCAAGACATGAAAGGGTCATGTCTAAGCTTCCAAAGCCCCTCTCTCTCCTCTCATCCCGACCCTTCCCTCCTCTTTTTCCTGGTTAAGGTAGGCAGGGATGGATAGGTCTCTCTGTCTTTGCAGGCACTATGCTTTACCCCAGCCCAGAGGCACAATGGCTGGGCACAATTCATACAAACATCCTCATAATGGATGGGCATAGTGTATTTAAAATAATTATGGGCAAAATGTATTTAAAATCAAAACAGGGATGTACAGGAACATGTGGGGTCAGTGGATACAGATGTAAATTCACTGTGTGTGGGGGGCGGGTTGCTTGAACTCTCTGCATTTGCCCATCCGTTCCTTCTGCTGTTTGTGCAGGTTAAGGCCTTGATCCTGACTTCAGGTGACAGAATTGACATCTTGCAGTGACATATTTGACATTATTTGTGAGCATATTCTGGAGTGCCTGGCAGCAGAAGCAGGTCAGCTCAGTGTGCAGCAGCACCTAGGAGTGCAGGGACAAAGGATTTTTTGATCTCCGAGCCTGAATTCCTCCTGCAGTCCCTCCAAAAGTCATCATCAAAGAATTTGTAGCCAGTTGGATTCCCAGCTATGGGGAAATCTCAGAGCAATTTAGTTTTGTTGCATTCTAAAGGCCCAGCACTGAGGAAGAGCAGCCCTGTAATGTATTCCCTCTGGCCAATGAGCACATCATCCCACTTTGTTTCTAAATATAACAGTGTTCCCTAATATGCCCATGTTCTCTGTTTTTCTTTAATTATTTGTTCCACTTCAGTGGCTTCCCTTCAGATTGGTGCAAGTTGGAGATAACTATTATGAACTTCCTAATTAGGGGGATATAAATACACGAAGTCTCATGCTCCCAACCTGCTGTATTGTGGCTGTGCAGGGATCAGTGTGCATCACCTCATCTGCCATAGACAGCTGACTTTTTATGATCTCACAGGTGGCTTTATCCTTTGTCAGCCTCTGATAAAAACACAGCATTTGAATGCATCTTTTACACTGATTTTTAAGATTCTATCTGTTGTTTTAATTCTGGCCATTTTTTATTTTATTTCTGCTTCAACCTCCCTGAGGTTTCATAAAGAGTTGAACCTTTGTATTTAAGGTGTTGTTTCCTACAATTCCTCCCCATTTTCAGGAAGGAAAACAAAACCTTTCATTTACAGGGATTTCCAGCTTGAGTGTTTCCTTAGCCAAACCTTGGCTTGAGCAGTGTCTCTGTTTCTGTGTCATTCCAGATTCCCTATGCAGCAAGCTTGATCAGGAAAGAAAAGCTCGGTGCACACCTCAGCAAAAGCTAAAGGTGAGCTTGTGAGAAGGAGACTTCATTCCACTTGACCTGGCTGCCTGTGTTCCCCTGCAGCCACTGCAGGAATTAAGAGGATCATTCTGTTATTTGATGTGCCTGGTTCTGGTCCCAAAGCCCTCTCTGTGCTGCAGTCTAAAGCTGATAAATCACATGTGGCACGAATTACAAGGCTTCTCTGGGGTGGGATGCAGTGCTGGGAGCTGACCTATGAGTCCTGCAGTGACAGGACAAAGGCTTCAAACTGGGAGTAGCTTTAAATTAAATCTTAAAGAAGCTTTAAATTCAATATTAGGAAGAAATCCTTCCCTGGAAGGATGGGCAGGCCCTGCACAGGGTGCCCAGAGCAGCTGTGGCTGCCCCTGGATCCCTGGCAGTGCCCCAGGCCAGGCTGGATGGGGCTGGGAGCAGCCTGGGACAGTGGAAGGTGTCCCTGCCCATGGCAGGGGCAGGATGAGGGGATGTTTAAGGCTCTTTTCAACCCAAACCATTCCGTGCCTCTAACTGCCTGAGCTTGTGCTTCTCCTGACACTGAAATGTGTCATCAAGGTCAATGTACCTTCAGTGGAAGGAGGGAAATACCTTGGCATTCAGAGTGCAAAAACAAAATGTTCACACTCCATGTAGGGAGGAGTTTTTCTGCCCTTAATGGAACTGCTTTAGCTCCAGGAAAAAGCAGTGCATCAGCATATTTTGGTAGTCTCACAGAACCCCCTGACTGTGGTTCTGAAGCTCAGTGTCTCACAGAAGGTAATTATTCCAAGGTGCAGGGCCTTCCCAAACCAAACACTACATTTTTCAGGACTGTGAATTAGAAGGGTTCATTTAGTAGAAACACCCCCATCATCGGTGGCCTGAGAGATTCCAGTTTTGGGTGCTGAAGTTTTAACACTTAAATGATATTCTCTTGGGATTTTTCCTGGTAAAACAAGAAGATTAGGGATTGGAGACAGATGCCAAAAGCTGGTAGCCCTGCTGCTGTGTTATGCCACAAAATCTGGCTTGTGGATTCACTAAAAAAATCTCTGAGGAGAAGTAGGAGGATTAGAAAAAGAAGAGCTACTCATACACAGAGATCTCAGTAATGCACAAAACAGAGGTGTTCAAGAGGGTATCTAAGAAGGGCTTGATAGGAGAGATGATGGAGGTTTGCCTGGGTTGTAGAAGAAGCAGATTCTTAAAAACAAAAGCAGTAGGAGTAAGCACAGAGTAACCAGAGAGCCACGATCTGTGGCCCAGAGCTCTGCCCCTGAGATAAGGAGATTATTCTGAGCACCGAGCTGGTCTCTTCTGGCTTTGTGCACACTTCCCTACTGACTGCCAGCGTTTTCCAGTCAGCAATCTGAGCGCTGATTTAAAACAAACTCAGCAGCATTTACAACCCGAATAAAAACAGCAGGTCAGGAGCAGCAGGTCCTGCCCCAGTGCCGCATCTGCAGCGCTGGATGCCCAATAAAAATCTGCCTGAGGATGGCAGCATCGGAGGAGAGGAGCAGCTTGCTCCCATCACCGGGCTTCCAGCAGCTCCCAGTCCCTGCAGGGGCGGTGCTGGCAGCGAGCATCCATCCCCTTTGGCGAGGGCGGGAGGGATGGATGCGCTCCTCACGCTGCTTCTGCCCGCATCCCTGCGGACGTCGGGGATGTCTCCACGCAGCCCCGGTGCTTTTGGAAGAGATTTGCTGTTGCTTAAGTGCTAAGCTGAGCCAGCCAGGCAGAGAACCACGGCTCTGCTCTTCAGAAGCAGTTTTGTGTCCTTGATGTGCCAAGACGGAAAAGTCTCCTCAAGAGGAAATGTGTTTGCACATCCCTGCCCTCGTGTTTGCACATCCCTGCCCTCGTGTTTGCACATCCCTGCCCTCGCAGCGCTCCCAGGGGTTTCCAACTCTCTGTTTGGCAGAGCAACCCCTCAGTTGTTGCCCTGAGCCCCTCTGCTCCTCCCCACAGCAGATCTGGCTGCGTTTAATCGCACTGCAGTCAGTTAAAGTTTGCACTGCATCTTTATTGACAATATTTCCACGTGGACCCACAGGTACTCACTGGGTTATGCCACAAAGTCTGGCTTGTGGGTTCACCAAAAAAATCCCCGAGGAGAAGTAGGGGGAATTAGAAAAAGAAGAGCTGCTCATACACAGAGATCTCAGAAATGCACAAAATAGAGGTATTCGAGAGAGTATCTAAGAAGGGCTTGATAGGAAAGATAATGGAGGTTTGCCTGGGCTGTAGAAGAAGCAGATTCTTAAAAATAAAATTAGTAGGAGTAAGTACAGAGTAACCTGATAACCATGATCAAAGTGTCAAAGTCTCAGGGGATGCTGCTAGAGCAGGTGACCCACGTGTGTGTCCCTTTCCCAAGGGTTGTAAATAAATGTCATAATTCTGTCACTGTCTCAAACTTTGGCCTAATGTTTATAATACTTTCTCTCTCTCTCTTTTTCTCCCTCTCTTTTTTTTTTTTCTACTCCCAGAAGCACAGGAGCTTTTGCAGCTGTTACCTTATAAGTTATAACCCAGTCAGAAACCTGACTTGTATATAGACTGTGAAATGGAAGTGTTTGGGGATCTAAATAAAAAAAAATCAGGTTCCTCTGAACCTAAGGACAAGTGACCTCATAGTATCATGGACAACCATGTCAAATAGAATGTAGCAGCCATTTATTAGTAAACACAAAACAACAAAAAAAAATGCCTGTCCTTGATATTTTTCTTTTTTTTTTTTTTTTTTTTGGTGGTACCAAAGTTTAAGTCTTTGTGTTTTTAGAAGGACTATTGAGCTTGATAGAGAAAAAAAAAATGCTTTTGAATCGTGCAGATAAGCTGTGAAAGGAACTGCTGGTCCTTTCAATGCCACAGGCACTGACAACACCTGCCAGCTCACCTTTTGCTTTGGAATAGTGATTGTTTTATTGAAGGGAATGAACGTCTCACCAGATGGGCCAGAACCACGTTTGGATGGACGGGTGGACAGACGGACGGACGGATGGAGCAGCGTTAGCCATACACAGTGCTTTTTAAAAGCAGTCTGGAGATTCTCACACCCCTCTCCCTCGTCCCTTCCTCCCCCCTCTGGTATTTTGCCTGCTGTATGAATTACGATTGTACTCCTCTGGAAATATTTTACAATTTAATATTGAGTGTAATTAAGAATATAATCACTGTTATCAAAAAAGGTATTTAACTCTGTTGTAGTTTCTTTATCATTCATGTGGATAAAAAGTCTATAATAAAAAAAAAAAAAAAAGAAAAGTATGAGATAATAGTTGAGCTTCCCTGTAATTTAATGCCATGCTTAGTCCACTGAAGAAAACAACTGGGAAATCTATCCCCTTTTTAGAAGTATTTTAATTCACAAAAAATATGCTGAAGAGTTTCATGGTGGAAATTTCTGCCTCTGGTTATTTTGAAAATGCTCAGAAGAAGCAGATTTAGTACAATTTCAGGACGTGCCTTGTGGATCCACAGAAATAAAGGCCGTCAGTTGATTTTGTAGACTGCACCCGTATTCCCCCAGGTCTTTCCTTGGTGACCTGCACCACCCTGGTTGTCAGGGCTTTCCTGAGTGAATCCACCTCCCTGCTGAAAGGATTGGTCCCAAACACAAAGCATCTCCCATGCCAGGACAGCACCACCAGCACCCAAAAGTGTTTTCAGCCATGCCCAGCAGAGCTGTTCCCTCAGTATTCCCAGCAAATTCCTGTGAGATTAAATCTCTCTCAATATTCCCAGCAAATTCCTGTGAGATTAAATCTCTCCCAGTATTCCCAGCAAATTCCTGTGAGATTAAATCTCTCAATATTCCCAGCAAATTCCTGTGAGATTAAATCTCTCAATATTCCCAGCAAATTCCTGTGAGATTAAATCTCTCAATATTCCCAGCAAATTCCTGTGAGATTAAATCTCTCCCAATATTCCCAGCAAATTCCTGTGAGATTAAATCTCTCTCAATATTCCCAGCAAATTCCTGTGAGATTAAATCTCTCAATATTCCCAGCAAATTCCTGTGAGATTAAATCTCTCTCAATATTCCCAGCAAATTCCTGTGAGATTAAATCTCTCCCAGTATTCCCAGCAAATTCCTGTGAGATTAAATCTCTCAATATTCCCAGCAAATTCCTGTGAGATTAAATCTCTCTCAATATTCCCAGCAAATTCCTGTGAGATTAAATCTCTCCCAATATTCCCAGCAAATTCCTGTGAGATTAAATCTCTCTCAATATTCCCAGCAAATTCCTGTGAGATTAAATCTCTCCCAGTATTCCCAGCAAATTCCTGTGAGATTAAATCTCTCAATATTCCCAGCAAATTCCTGTGAGATTAAATCTCTCAATATTCCCAGCAAATTCCTGTGAGATTAAATCTCTCAATATTCCCAGCAAATTCCTGTGAGATTAAATCTCTCCCAATATTCCCAGCAAATTCCTGTGAGATTAAATCTCTCTCAATATTCCCAGCAAATTCCTGTGAGATTAAATCTCTCCCAATATTCCCAGCAAATTCCTGTGAGATTAAATCTCTCTCAATATTCCCAGCAAATTCCTGTGAGATTAAATCTCTCCCAGTATTCCCAGCAAATTCCTGTGAGATTAAATCTCTCAATATTCCCAGCAAATTCCTGTGAGATTAAATCTCTCCCAATATTCCCGGCAAATTCCTGTGAGATTAAATCTCTCCCAATATTCCCAGCAAATTCCTGTGAGATTAAATCTCTTCCAGTATTCCGAGCAAATTCCTGTGAGATTAAATCTCTCAATATTCCCAGCAAATTCCTGTGAGATTAAATCTCTCAATATTCCCAGCAAATTCCTGTGAGATTAAATCTCTCTCAATATTCCCAGCAAATTCCTGTGAGATTAAATCTCTCCCAATATTCCCAGCAAATTCCTGTGAGATTAAATCTCTCCCAGTATTCCCAGCAAATTACTGTGAGATTAAATCTCTCCCAATATTCCCAGCAAATTCCTGTGAGATTAAATCTCTCTCAATATTCCCAGCAAATTCCTGTGAGATTAAATCTCTCTCAATATTCCCAGCAAATTCCTGTGAGATTAAATCTCTCTCAACATTCCCAGCAAATTCCTGTGAGATTAAATCTCTCAATATTCCCAGCAAATTTCTGTGAGATTAAATCTCTCCCAATATTCCCAGCAAATTCCTGTGAGATTAAATCTCTCCCAATATTCCCAGCAAATTCCTGTGAGATTAAATCTCTCTCAATATTCCCAGCAAATTCCTGTGAGATTAAATCTCTCTCAATATTCCCAGCAAACTCCTGTGAGATTAAATCTCTCCCAGTATTCCCAGCAAATTCCTGTGAGATTAAATCTCTCAATATTCCCAGCAAATTCCTGTGAGATTAAATCTCTCTCAATATTCCCAGCAAATTCCTGTGAGATTAAATCTCTCTCAACATTCCCAGCAAATTCCTGTGAGATTAAATCTCTCCCAGTATTCCCAGCAAATTCCTGTGAGATTAAATCTCTCAATATTCCCAGCAAATTCCTGTGAGATTAAATCTCTCTCAACATTCCCAGCAAATTCCTGTGAGATTAAATCTCTCAATATTCCCAGCAAATTCCTGTGAGATTAAATCTCTCCCAATATTCCCAGCAAATTCCTGTGAGATTAAATCTCTCCCAATATTCCCAGCAAATTCCTGTGAGATTAAATCTCTCCCAGTATTCCCAGCAAATTCCTGTGAGATTAAATCTCTCAATATTCCCAGCAAATTCCTGTGAGATTAAATCTCTCTCAATATTCCCAGCAAATTCCTGTGAGATTAAATCTCTCAATATTCCCAGCAAATTCCTGTGAGATTAAATCTCTCTCAATATTCCCAGCAAATTCCTGTGAGATTAAATCTCTCTCAATATTCCCAGCAAATTCCTGTGAGATTAAATCTCTCAATATTCCCAGCAAATTCCTGTGAGATTAAATCTCTCTCAATATTCCCAGCAAATTCCTGTGAGATTAAATCTCTCTCAATATTCCCAGCAAATTCCTGTGAGATTAAATCTCTCTCAATATTCCCAGCAAATTCCTGTGAGATTAGCTCACCTGGCTTCGCAGTTCCTTGGTGCAGCTGGCAGGGCTGGCAGGCAGGGCAGGAAGGGCACAGCCTGTTTTCCTGCCCTGCCCTGCACAGTTTGCTCTGGAGTTAGGTGAGCTGACAGGACTCACAGAACCAACAGAATTATGGCTTTTGTGGCGTGGGAAAAAAAAAATAAATACAAAACAAACAAAACCAGCAAAACCACCAGAAAACTGGGCCAGCGCAGCTCAAGTTTTCACCTGTCCCAGTAGCCTGTTCCCAGGAACAGAGGAAATCAGATACTCTGTGAAAGCACACCAGCAATTAGAGATATGTTCCCAGAATATTGTTTTAGCTACTAATGATTTACTGCTTATGATGTCTTGCTTTTAGTAACCCTCAATGGATATTTTTTTTTCTTCCATGAACACAACCAGTGATTTTTTTTAAGACCCAAGCACAGTTTTAGCAGATAACAGCATCCTGTGGCAATAAACTCCACTGCTTAAATACAGCTTGTGGGGGAAAAAAGAGAAAACCAGCTTCTGATCATTGGAGCTGCCAAATTTAGCCTCATTTTATGCCCTGGGCTTCTTGTACTGGATGAGACAAATTGTTGACTACTGGCCATCCCTGTCCATTTTCCTCATGTCTGACATGATTTCATAGGCATCTATCAAGCCTTTTTGGCTGTCTTTTTTCCAGATTAAGTTGTAGTCATCTCTCCAACATGAGCAGCCCCATAGCTCTGTAGTCCTTCTGTTTCTTTTCCAAATCATGTCCTGCGTCCTTTATGAGATGCAGAACTAGCTGCACTTGGGAATACTCAGGGTACAGGATACTCTGCAGATTATTGCACAGAGCGACACTGTGCTGCTTTCTGTGATGAATGAACCCAGCTGCAGGGTGGTGGTAAAATCTCTCACCACTATAGATCAAAAGTTTTGCCCAGACATAAAGCAACACTGCTGCTCAATAAGAAATTGCCTTCCTAATGGCTTCTGAGTGCCAGAGCTCCTGGATGTGGTCAGGCGTGCAGAGCAGCCCTGGCTGTCCCTCACCATTTGAGAACCAGGCCCTGGAGCAGACACAAAGCACCCAAAGCAGATTTATTTGTTTTCTGCTCCCAGCTCAGGCTGTCATGTTCCCCAGGGCCTTTCCAGAGCCCAGCTGTGTGTGCTGGTGCAGTTGTGCAGCTGTGCATTAAATGCACGGCTCACACGAATTAACAGGCTACAAATGCACTTCAAACTGAGCACTCAGACTGGAAATGTCCAATTTCCACTTGGTTATTTATGCCCATCAGGAAATGGAAGCACCATTTGCCTGGTTGGTAGCTGATTCACAGACCACAATGGCAAAGGCTGTGATGGAACATGTATCTCAGAACTAAGCACGAATGAGGTGTTTTGAATTAAAAAATAATTCCTCACACTGATAAAGGTCAAGAACGTGATTCTAGAAAACAAATAAAGGAAGGCCTCCACCTAAACAAATCACTTTGGTAAATATCCATGAAAGCTCCTAATCACCAGTCGCTTTTTGTTTGCTTTCCTCTTGTGGCAAAGCTTGTACACATTAAAGTGAAAAGGATCCCATTAAACACTGTTGTGTTTCACCAACTCAACCTTTCCACCACAAATAAAAGTTTAAAACAAAAAGGATACTGGGAGATTTTCCCAGGAGCTGGTATGGTTGTATTTGCAGCACGCATACCCTGTGTCTGCACAAATTGATTTGCGCTCAGCTGCCTCTCTGCAGTGCCTTGGCAGGGCTGTGTTGGAGCCCATCCCAGCGTGGCTGGGGGGGTCACATAAAATTTTGGTGACACTTTGGATGTTGCCAGCCTGAGCTGGAAGGTGGCAGTGCCGTGGATGTGGCTGCAGCTCCCCAGGGCCCCGTGGGGACTCTCCCAGCCACTGTTAATTTGCTCACACACAGAGCAGCCCTGCTGCTGCCCTTAGCACAACATGAATGACGTGTTGGTGTGGAAAGCAAACACTCAGCTTTTCTGACGTGTGACGTGCAGCTTGTCAAAACCTTGAGGAAACCTGCGTAAGAGACCAAACATCGCCTCCACAGCCGCTACCACAGCAGAGGCAAAGGGGAACAGCAGCCCCACAGTTTGGGGACACCTTCTGGACACCAAAATCCCCTGAGTATGGCAAAACCCACTGCACACTGAGCTGTGGGTTGAATTTCCAAGTGGAATGAGAGTATTGCTTGTTACCCCACAGCTGTGTGTCCATGAGCTGCCCACAACACCTCCCAGGTGGGCTCTGTGCTCCAGGTGTGCTGGTGCTTCTCCGGGACCCAGGGCTGGCAGTGTTGGCTTCTGACACGATTTAGCACGGCTGTTTTTGTTGGTGGAGAAGTGCACCAAGCAAAAGCATGAAGATATGTGCTTTCCCTTATTCCAGGAAATGGGAACAGGGCTTCTCTCAGGGCCAAAATTTCATGTGCCTTCAAGCCATCTCTCTCAAAGACCCTTTCTGCCTTTTTGCTGACCTCGCTGTAAAATGGAAGGTGCAATCTGCACAATTCTGGACTGGTTTGGGTTGGAAGGGATCTTAAAGCTCATCCAGTTCCACCCCCTGCCATAAGCAAAGACATTTTCTACTGGTTTATGCTGCTCCCAGCCACGTCCAGCCTGGCCTTATGAGTCATTAACAAGTTTTCTGAAGCAGACAGCACATATGACCATTTACTGCTTTTGAGATTGATCACATAAATACCTTGGAATAAATACCTTGATGGTTATTAAAGAAGGTATCTCTGACAGAATAGGTTTCTTCAAGGTGTTAGAGTAAAGATCAAGAAGTTTTGTCTGAGCTGGGTATGCCAAGCAGGATAAGGCCTTGCTTATTAATAGCAAAAAAAAAAAAAAAAAAAATTGCTACACCTTTTCTTTTGAAATACTGATTAAGTAAGTCCCAGTGCCTTTTAGAGTTCAGATTTCCTTGGGGTTATTTTTCCTATTCCATAATTTTTATGTGGTGTAAAACCTCGAGGCAACTGTGCCAAAATTTGGTATAAATTTTGCAATTTATACAAAAAAATTTACAAAAGATTTATACCAAAAAATTGTACAAAAAATAGCTCCTCCTCAGAAAACCTGTGTTTTTCAGAGTGTATCACTGAGGAATTAACAAAAACAAAGTGAAGTGTTTTCTCTGAGCCTCTATGATAAAACTTTCACCCTGCTGGCTTTTAAAGCAGAATCACTCTGCTCAGAAAAGCTCTTGGGAGAGCTCCTGTAGGACATATCTCTGTTTTCCTATCACCTCCTATAGCTTTCCTTTCCTCCAGCAGGTTTGTCCTTGGAGTTTATGCCCAGATGAGCATGGCAGGGGGCTGGAGCAAGATGAGCTTTAAGATCCCTTCCAACCCATATGATTCTGTGATTCTGTAATTCTAAATGCATTCTGACACTGTTTTACCCAGCTGCCTTGGATTATTCAGTACAAATTTGAGAGGATGTTTTTCTTCATTACAGTAATATTATCCTTGATGCACACCCTCATAGGTGAAATTTTTGGTCCCCAGAGTGGTAGCCAAGCATTCACTATTAAATCCCAGAGCAGGTTAAGGACCTGCAGTGGTGCAGAGGAGCTCTGTCCTTGCACCCAGCCCTCATCCTGGCGACGTGTGGTGTGTGCCTCTGTGGCCTTGAGCACACTTGGCTGCCTCTCCTGCTCTCCCTGGGGCTGCTGTTATCTGTGCTGGCAGCTCTCAGGGCTGGATCTGCACCCAAGCCACGTGAGATAAGGTGTTCCTCCTCCACCGCAGCTCCCCGCGCTGTGATCTCGAGCTTCGCCACAAAACTGAGCTTGGGGTCAGGCGCCACCAGGATAAAAAAGAAAAAAAAAAGGATATTTATTCGCATATTAATTTTTTTAAAAAATAAGACTATTCGCCTTCAGGAATATTGATAGCATCCATTGCTTTTTTTTCCCCTTATTGTCTCTGAAAGTTCAATAAAAGTGAATTTCTATTCCCAAGAGAAGAACACGTCCCAGTTGCTTCCACCACATCTTCACACTGGGCATGCACAAGACATGTGGATCCACCATGCAGATGGTCAGAGGCTTTCAAGGGTGAGGTCTGCTGCGTATTTAGCAGCTTTTTCTTTAGAAACACTGGTCTGGATACCAGAGAAATCAGCAGAGATTCCCATTAACTTCAGTGACCTTTGGATCAGACTCAAAAATCACAAATGGGTTCCACAAAGCAATCTCAGCTCTGATTTGATCTTTCCCTTTGCTTGATAAAGAAGGAAAGTGCTGGCACCTGCCTGAATACAAAGTCCTGCCTGTCCAGGAGCTCTTTTGTGCCTTGTTCAGGCTCAAAGCCAAACTCAAGTCCGGTGATTCCCTGCAGAAGGGAGAGAAGGCTCATACAGACCAAGCGTCCTCCTCTCTGGATGACACAAAATACAGAGTGGATTTGTGGCTTAAACAGAAAAAATATCTGCATATGTCTGCAAGCCTGCTCTTTGCTGTTCACCTCTCTGTAAAATCCATTTAATGTTGTTAATTCGCTGTTTTCTTGAGCCACAGAGGAAAATTCACAGTTGTGGTCAAATAGACTTTTAGTTGATGGTGAATTCTTTAGAATTCTCCAGACTGTGGATGCCTGAAACCCTTCCAAACAATCTCCAGGGGACTCAGAGAGGTGCTTGGGTCCTGTTTGTTACCGTGACGTGAGAGGAGCTGGACTTGCTGTGCCCCTGTTTGTCTAGGCACAGCAGAAAAACCAGTCTATCTCCATTGTTTTGAAATACCTGCCAATACGGCTTTCATTAATGTTTTCTTTGTGCCTGCATTAACGAAGGAAGGGTCTCCGCCCTGGAGCACCACTCCTTCTGTGCCCACAGAGCAGAGGCAGCCGCAGCCTCTGCGGAGATAACTCGGGGCAGCTGCCAGCTCAGCCCCAGCCTGGCACAGGGAACGGGGCTCCTGCAGGGCACAGCGAGGCCCAGAGCTGGGCAGGTCTGCCTCCCTCACTGAGGCATGGGAAGGTCTCGGGAATTCTGCTGCTCAGAGTGACCCCGAGATGTGTTGGAAAGTCTCTTTTCCCAGCCTGGTGGTTGAAGAAGGAGCCAGAGCTCTCCTCTCCTCTCCTCTCCTCTCCTCTCCTCTCCTCTCCTCTCCTCTCCTCTCCTCTCCTCTCCTCTCCTCTCCTCTCCTCTCCTCTCCTCTCCTCTCCTCTCCTCTCCTCTCCTCTCCTCTCCTCTCCTCTCCTCTCCTCTCCTCTCCTCTCCTCTCCTCTCCTCTCCTCTCCTCTCCTCTCCTCTCCTCTCCTCTCCTCTCCTCTCCTCTCCTCTCCTCTCCTCTCCTCTCCTCTCCTCTCCTCTCCTCTCCTCTCCTCTCCTCTCCTCTCCTCTCCTCTCCTCTCCTCTCCTCTCCTCTCCTCTCCTCTCCTCTCCTCTCCTCTCCTCTCCTCTCCTCTCCTCTCCTCTCCTCTCCTCTCCTCTCCTCTCCTCTCCTCTCCTCTCCTCTCCTCTCCTCTCCTCTCCTCTCCTCTCCTCTTGTTGTTTATTGTTTATCAATAAAATTCTTTCTCCAACCCACCGAGGTCTGTCTCGCAGGCCAGGTTGAGGCACACTGCCCACCACAGATGTGGTGTTATCTTTTTATACTAAAAACTACGTGTATAATATATACCATAACTTCCCAATACCTATCACCTATGTTAGACAGTGAGTTTCTACCTTAAACCAATCCAAAAACATCACAGCAGAAGATGGAGGCTAAGAAGAAGAAGAAGAAGGAGAAAGGCTGGACAGGCCCAGATTCCTCCAACTTGCCTCCTGCACCCCTATTCTAAAAACCCCAAAAATCTGCTTTTCACCCCGTGATAAATTCACTATCATTCTACTCAAACTCTCTTGGCTTGTAATTCTTCAAGTAAAGGTTGGTAATTTCTTTTTCCATGGGTCAAAATCAAAGTCACAGATGTCTTGGGCTCTGCGCCAAGGTCTCTGAGCCCCCTGGGCCGGGGCTCAAGCCATCCAAGACAGCCACAGGGGTGGCTTTGCTGGAGGGGTTCATGCACATCAGAGGGGTCCCCTGCCCTGTGGGAGCCCTGTCAGGCCCCAGGGTGGAGCCTCCTGCTCCACCAGAAAGGCTGTGGAAATAATTGCTTATCCAAAGGATGGTGAGTAAAGCCTCTGTTTGATCCACCTCCACACTTTATTGATTGTCTAAACACGGAAGAGATTACCCTGCCCTATAAAAGCCACGGAGAGAAGGAAGCAATCAACAGAGGCAAATGAAGTGAGCAATTAGTCTGAAACCCTTCGGACCAGCTTTACTTTCAGGCGAGGTTTGAGCAGTGTGATGCTGACACAAGGATCTTCAGCAGTCACAAGGTAATCCACAAATTTGTAATCAAATTCTGCTTTAGATTCTAATTTCCTTGGTGTATTTTCTTGATTTCTTTTTAAGCACAAGGGTGACACTGAGGTTTTCCTTAGGACATCTTACAGATGGGACAAAAAGATTTGGTGTCTTGGGGGGTTGGAGGACTCTCTAGTAAGAAAGTTGATTTTCCATTCTCAGAGCCCACCCAGCTCTCCCTGGGGAGAGGGAGAATTTCTCCAGGGGAATCTTCACACAACATCTAGAGCAGATTCTGGGCTGACATTTCATTTTACTCACATGCACTGATGGACAAGAGGCAAAGCCTGGGCAGATCACTTAGCTACAGCTTCTGGAATCAGTAAAAGAAAAGGCTCTGTGTCCTGGGGCAAATTGGCCAGGATTAGATAAAAGTATCAGCTAGATGGGTCAGAGCGTGTTGTTGGTGTTGTTGGATTGTTTGTCCATGCCAAAATTCCATTCCAGGCAGTGCCCCAGGCCAGGCTGGACAGGGCTTGGAGCAGCCTGGGACAGTGGAAGGTGTCCCTGCCCATGGCAGGGGGTGGCACTGGATGGGCTCTAAGGTCCCTTGCAACCCAAACCATCCTGGGATTCTGTGATTCTATAAAGATTAGAAGCCATGGAGAAAAATGAAGTCAAACTCAAGACAGTGGAAGACTTAACAGAAGCATTCAGGGTTTTTGAGTTGGATTAACCTCTGTCTTTTGGATCTATCCCCTTGCTTTAATCTCCAGTTAAAGATAATTCACATTAGAGATGAAGATAATTCACATTAGTGAAACACTCAGGTGTAATAAAGAAATCTGAACTAAATGTGCTGGTTTTGAACATTAGGCTGGGATCTGATTGTCTCTTTGCCTAATTTTTCAGGATGGCCCATGCTGGTGACGATGATTTGTACAACTCTGTGGTCGTCCAGGAAGAAGGTGTTTTACTCTCCTGTTTGTTTCCATCAGCATTTAAAATCAGTTTTGCAGCATGGTGGCACTGCTGAGTGTGTTACCAAGTCTGTCAGGTTACGGATACAGGGTGTTGAGTGGGCTCAGAAGGAGTGGATGAATCAGACACACATGTTAGACATGATTCTGTTGGGGTTTAGGGTGGGAAGAATGGTGGAGCTGAAGGGAGGAGCTGCAGCAGAAAAGAGTGGGAGCCTTGGAGGCATGGGTGCAAGCCACTGTTCATTTCTTTAAGTTTGGAATTATATAGAAGAGTAAAAAAAGGACAGAAACAGATTGAAAAGGGTGGAAGTGGATGGAAAATGCTGGCGAGACAGGCAGTAAGGTTCAGGATCCTGCTTTAATATAAATGGGTGGATAATATATGAAATGCCTTTTGGTCTAACAGTGCAGGGCAGATTTTCCCACCCAGAAATCCACAGGGCTGCCTTTCACTCTCAGTCCTGAAAAGCAGTTTTGATTTGCTCTTTGGTAGATAAAGGCACACAAGTTATTACACACAAGTTATTTAACGGAGCTGTGAGATTTTGAAGAAAAACTGGTTCCAGAAACACCCCTCTAATACAGAGCTGGTCACCCCCTTCCCCTCATGGTTTGAGCAGGAGGACTGTCAGTATTTTCAGCCTGTAGCAACCTGTGATTTCACAGGAGGCTGCGTTCCCTGAAGCTGTTTGTCGGCAAAACTCACCTGTGGTTTCTCTTCAAGGCTCGCCACCCTCCACCTATGCCATTGTCATGGTGTCTCTCAGTGGAGGCCTCCTGCTGCTGGTTGCCATCAGCATGGCAGTAAGCGTTCTCCGGAGGTGAGTGTCAGGGCAGGAGAGGGAAACCAGGCTTGCCATGGGAATGTGTGCAGGGATGAATTCCTGCTCCAGCCAAGAGCCATCATCAGCCTGCCAAGCCCTAGTGGGGCTTCCTGGGGTCTTCCCAGGCTCCTTCCTCAGCCTGGAGATGGATGGGAAAGCAGTGGCTGGAGAATCACCAGGCTGGGTGCTTGGTAATAGCAATTTGGGGCAATGACATTGGGTTTGCTTTATATCTGGTCCAAATTGTCCCCACCTCCATATATATATATATATATATATATACACACATATATATATATATATATATATATATATATGTGTATATGTATATATATGTATATGTATATATATATATATACACACATTTTATATACTATATATATATATATGTCTATATCTATATCTGTACCTATATCTGTACCTATGTGTGTATGTATATATATGTGTGTGTGTGTATAGATCTATATCTATATCTACATCTATATCATCTATATCTATATCATCCGTATCTGTATCTATATCTATACCTATGTGTATATATATATATATGTTTATATATCTATACCTATGTGCATGTATATATGTCTATATCCATACCTTTATGTATATCTATACCTAAGTGTGTATATCTATATCTATATCTATATCTATATCTATATCTGTATCTATATCTATACCTTTATCTATATCCATACCTATATCTGTATCTGCATACCTCCATGTATAGATATATAGATTTATACATATATAGGTGTAATTTTATAGATATGCATTTAAATTTTATAGAGGAGAATCAAGACACCCAAACCCCTGATTCCTCACTAATGCCAAAATTCTCATTGTTTTCAATCACCTGAACTCACTAAAAGAGGCAATTTCCTAGTGGCATCTATTTCTATAAAGAGAGGGTAAATCATATGTTTTGAGGAGTCTCTTCAAGCAAAAAAAAAATTGTTCAGTTTTAGTTTGAATGCATCTAGCCAAATGAAGCAGGGTGACGAGGTCACAGGATGTGGTTTTATAAAGGGCAGGAGATTAAGGAAAAAAGGAATATGTCACCTCCATGATTAATTAAATCAGCTCTGCCCCAGCTATCAGTTCTGTGCTGCCATAAATTACATTCTGTTATTAACTGACTTGGCTTCAACAGCTCCTCATGCTGATCAGACACCCAGTTATTTGTATTTCCTCCATTTCTGTTGTGCCAGGCGTTGCACATCGAATTATTCCTCCAAAGACCTCAGAACACCTGTGGTGGTGGAAAAAGTTATGGTGGCAAACTGCAGCTCTGACAGGATTTCAACAGTGGATTTGACTGGCCCAATGTGCATAAATTACACTTCTTACAAGCAAAATGCGTGCCCAGCCACAGTCTGCCATCTCTGAAGAGACAATTTCCATTTTTGATGCTCCTCCTTTGACAGCATCCCCCAATTCAGCACCAGAACAATGACAGCCCGCAGCTTCTTCCATTTGCAGCTTCCTTCTGGAGAGAAAAGGGGATAAAGGACTCAGGGGGTGTGCTAGCTGAGAGGATGGACTGACATGCTGCACTCCATTTTCTCCACCAAAGTGCTGGACTGTGAACTCATACCACAAAAGTATTAGAAAATGCAGGAAAATTGAGTTTTTTAATGGAAGTGGAGAAAAAGCACAGACACGTACCTTTTCTCTGTGACGCTGTTGTGTTAAAAATTTACTGCAGAGATTTACGTCTTTTTCATATTGCCTCTCTTCTGCGGGGTGAGTCATGGGGAAAAAACACAGGAGGGGAAATTCTGGTTATTTTTACAAAGATTTCCCAATGCCTCTGACTCACTCAGAATCCCAGGCCTTATGCTGAGACCTAACCTTGTGCACACATGGCTCCCTATTATCTGCATTACTCCAGCCTGCTAACGCTGGCATTATTGGACAGGATGCAGCCTGCAGAGCCTCAGGGCTGTGATTTGGTTTTCACCCACCCACTTTTACAGCCTGGAGAGAGAGACCATCTATTCATCTCTAAGCTGAGTGCTTTTGGGGCACTGATGACGTCTGGTGTGACACCAGCTCGCCTGGCTGTCCTCCTCGTTCAGGGGGTGGCTCCAGGGATCAGGCTGGGCTGGGATCTGGCTCCAAGGGGGATCAGTGTGATCCCTGGATCTGGCCAGCCTGTTCCAGCTTCGTGCCCTTTGCTAGCTGCTTTGGGAGCCCCTGGGCTGCAGCCTGTGAGATTCCTCTTTCTCCAGGCTTGGATGGGGCCACCGTCCCCTGGGGAAGCTGCTGGTGGAAGGCCTGGCCCCACTGGGACACACCAGGACACCAAAATCCTCATGTCACCTCCTCTACATAACACTTATCAAAAGAGAGACTTGGGGCAGGCACAGGCAGGTGAGGCCACCTCACCAAATCCACATTTCATAACCCTGAGGGAAAATCTGTGCCACAAACGGGATCAGACTTCAGCCACCACTGCGGCTCCTCGTGCTTGTCCCCAAAAGGGCTCATTGAGTGACTTTTATGTTAGCTGAGGTGGAAGCCAGGCCTGATTCCAAAGCTGCAGCCGTCCCTGGTCCTTTGATGTTGGATGTAGTCCCACTCAGAATGTTTCCACTGGCACCATTTTCCCTGGTCCAACAGGAAAACAAACCCATGCCTGGTGGATCCCTGGTGGCAAACACCAACTCTGTGCCTGCAGGAGTTTGTGCCCCCTGGGTCTCCCTCCCTCTTTCCATGTAGTGAGCTGCTCCTGCCTGTCCTCTGCTGCTGCAGCAGCCTCAGACACCCTGCTCTTCGCTCTCTTTAATCCCCCTGCCTTTTCTTCATGCTGCTCACTGCACAGAGACTAAATCCCCCACCTTTCAAAATTCATGGAGCTGTTTCCCCATCCTCTAAATCCCTCCCTAAGACTCTCTGCTGCCTCCATGCCTGAGAGGAGAAAATCCTGCCCGTCTGTCAGCGGTGAGGCAGGGCTAAGCACAGACTTGTAATTCCCTGAAAAAAATCCATTTGTTTCCTTGCTGCCCCGCTCCCCACGTTGGCCTGCTTTAGGTATCCACTGTCTTCCATCTCAGACATGGATTGGAAAATCCCTATGCCTGCCTCTGAAAAATATCTGCATGGCACCGAGCATGACAGGATTTGGGTCTGGACTGGTGTATTCCAGTGCAAAAACAAGACAAACAGTGCCAATAATAATGGAACGATGTCGTGCCACAGAGATGATCTTTAAGCTCCCCTCCAGCTCAAACCGTTCCCTGATTCTATGGCCATTCTGTACTCTTGGTGGTGGCAAGATAAGGAACAGCATGTGTGTGTGTGTGTGTCTGTTTCTGTGTCTGTGAGAGAGAGAGAACCAGGCAACAAATGACACTTAAAGGCTGTTATGGTTACCGAGTCAGGTAACTTAGGGAAACAGCATCGATAAATTTAGGTGTAAATCCAGAGTTGTGTATGGTTTTCCATCTTGTTCCTCAATCCCCAGGCAGTCCTTTTGCGCATGAAGCCCTATTAATGTCCTCTCAAATCCCAGGAAGGCTGTCAGGCTGTGTTTTTGGAGCGATGGCTGCTCTCAAACAAGCAAGGGCAGGGGTGACCCATGAGTCACGGATAAGGAAAGGATCTTTTCTGTGCACAGCTGCTGACAGGTGAGCACCAGACACACATTCTCCCACATGTACAGAATCTTACTGCATTCCCAGCTTTGGTGGTTTAAAAAAAAAAAAACCATCTGGATATTAAACCAGTCACTCAATTTGTGCTTACCAGGGACGTGTTGCATCAGTCGGATGCACCATTAACTTTACAGCCCTTCGACAGTGCTGTAGGTGCGATGAGTGAGGGATGACAAAGGCTTTAGTCTAACTGTGAAATTTAGCTATTGGATTTATTTATAGCACCTGGCCGAGACACAGAACCTAATTTTTTTCACCTACGCAAAGTATTTCAGTTAATGAAGTTAATCATAGTAGGAGTTGGTAAAAAATCTGCCACCAACAAAATGTATTTCTTCACTTCTTGGGATCGTTGGGCCCAATTTCCAGACTTTTCTGGGCCCCCAAAATTTTCTCACTGATGTGTATCTGGGTATGTACAGTGCCCAAAGGAGGAAATGGTTAAAGCCAGTTCAGAAAATAAAGTCAGAAGATGGTGGCAAGTGAGGCGAAGGGTATATGACCTGAAGTCATAGGTTTTCCTTTGTCCTGGTATTTTCTCATCAGGATTAAACTCAGTTAACTCCAAAATCCCCCATGCAGCAAGCTGGGTTCTCATTAAGTGTAGGGGACAGTGAGACCCAGGCAGATGTGCTCTGCCTGAAGATATTGAACGAGAAACTGAGAGTGAAAAACACCAGTGCCTTCACAATACTTCACCAGCCTGAAGTTTAATCCTTTGACATCTGTAAGGTGGTTTAAAACTCTCCTTTATGGTGATTGAATGCACCCTGCAGATGACACCAGGGGAATTTACTGTACTGAAACACGACACCTTAATGAAATTAAAAAAAAAGCCCCTTTCCTTCTAATGCAAGCAACTTTATCTGGTTTTTCCTTCAACCACGTAACATGATTCAGAGATAAGACTCCTGTGGTTGCTAAGTTGCCATGATGGATTTCATTAAGGGGAAAATCATGTCAAGTTTATGTCAGCTTGATGGCAGCTGCTCTTTTGAAATACATCTTAATTATGGGTAAAAATACTAAGCCATAACTTGTGTACTTATTGCAAAAACCTCGGGTTTTTTTTTCAGGGCCATAACTCTAAGCATTAGCTCTTCACTGAGGTTAGCATTTATTTATTTATAGCTTGTGTACCGTAAGGAGGTAGCCCAGGAAATGCTACTTGATCATGGTGATTATAAGATATCTGTGTTAGTGAGCCCCATAATCATCTGTATTTAATTATAGAATCACTGCCAGAATGCCCTAAGTTATGTCTGAGGACAAAAGACAGCTCTGTTTGTGAGACCATCACAGGTCACCACTCAGAACTTCTTAAAAATTCGTAGTGACCTTTGGGATTAAATTTTTCAGGCCAATATTGACTTTCCCTGCCTGTATGGAGTTTGATATAATCATTCAAGAAGAGCTTTTTTATTTTTTGTTTTGCTATTTACAGATAGAAAAAGGTTTTTTGAATTATAAAGCCCTGCAAATTTGGGGCAGAAAGGGGGAGTGGGAACCGGGCAACTAGAAATGGCTCCATTTCAAAATGTTAAAATGGTGGGTTTTAGAAGTTTTGCAGTTATAGCAAATTTTAAAACCTAGATGAGAAATAGAGAAGCTGTGCTGGAGCTCCTGAGCCTGCAAGTGTGTGCTCACATGTGCCACTACACTCAAGTGTTCCCTCTAACCGCTGGCTTATGAAGTTAATCATACACAAGAGAGTTTTCAGAACCAAAGCATCTGGGAAAAACAATGAGTTTTCATGTAAGTAAACACTTCAGTACAGGCTTCAAAAATATTGAGCTCACTGCAACTGCAAGAGATGTTTTAGTCATTACCCTGAATTGAGACTATATTCCTTTTTGAGGCTGAAATGACACTTTTGACCAGATGACAGAACTCTGATGAACATCCTTGATTCCCTATCTCAATTGTACAATAGCAGTAATTTTGTGAGTAAATTGTAAATTGTGGTTCTGGTGGCGGGGTGCTTTATTCCAGTATTAAAATGTGATGTTATTTAATAGTAGTGACTATTAAGATGTACAATATTGTGACACTGACTGTACCAGAGTGGGTGTTTTGGGAAGGAAAGATGAACACAAGAAGAAGCTGAGGTGTGGGGCTTCTTCTCAGCTGATTCACTTGGTGTCTGAGCATCTATTGATTACATACTCGTGACAATTTATTAATTGAAGTATCAGGTCATCACTTGCTGCTGATCTTCACACAGAGCATGGGGATGCAATATTGACAGGTGGTGAATAATTTGTCCAGACTGTGTCAGAAGTCTGTGGCAGGGCAGGGAATCGAGATGGGGTCTCTGCACCCCACCACACTGAGCACAAAGCTGTCGCCTCCATTGCAGCAGAGGGCTCCAATAACCAACACCACAAAGGGATCGTGCAGATCACTGTGCCCTGATTGAGTCATAAAAGCACCAACCATCCGAGTTAAGGGGCTTGGGTACTGTGAGATTACGGGGAAATAAAATCAGGGAGGGTTATGCAAATCACCCCCTTCAGCCAATGGGACTGAAAGAGGCAAAGGGGGAAAAATGTCTATTTGTGCATCAATAACTACACTGGGATAACTGTGTAACTACAGTACAGGGATAAGTGTGTAACTACAGCAGTTATAACAGGGGATACAGTATCCCTGAGCTCCAGTTGTGGTTATTTTGTAATTTGACTGGAGAAGCAGTGATCAATCTGCTATAAAAGGTAATTGTTTTTTTTTTTTGGAGTGTGCTTTGGATTATGTGCTGGATAAACAGCATCTGGGATCTGGGCTGACTTCCTGCAAGAAACCTCAGTCAGGACAGGAGGAAAACCAATGTGCTGAGAAAACACACAGAAAAACCCCGCTGTCCATAAGGATAAATATAAGTATAAACTCATGTATTTTTTCATGTGCAGTGTTTATGTTTTTTTATTAATCTCTACTTGTGTTGGGTTGCTGATGAGGGATGGCCACGGGGCTGCCCCATGCCGGGCAGTGTCTCCCTGCTGCCAGCAGACACCACGTTACCACGTCACCGACGGAGGAGGAGGAGGATGAGGATGAGCCTTACTCCCGCTCCAATCCAAAGGCCACTTGCTGCATGGCGAGCGGAGCTGCCCACATCACAGCCTGCGCTGTGAGGACCATGGGGCTCCGAGAGATCCATGGACCTGGGAGATCCACGGCGCTCCGAAGGACCCACGGACCTGAGGAAACCACGGGGCTCCGAGGGATCCATGGACCCGGGGGACCCACGGATCCGATGGACCCAAGGGGCTCCGAGGAACCCATGTGGAGGCGAGGGATCCATGGCCACGAGGGATCCACAGGGCTCCACGGGCTCCATGGACACGAGGGATCCATGGACCCAATGAACCCAAGAGGCTCTGACAGATGAACGGACCCAAGGGATCCAGAGGTCTCTGAACGACCAATGGACCCAAGGGATCCACGGGGTTCCAAGGGATCCATGGACTGAAGGCATTCACGGATCCAACGGACCCAAGGGGTTCTGATGGAACCACAGGGCTCCGAGGCATCCATGAACCCGAGGGATCCACGGTCCCAACAGACCCAAGGAGCTCTGAGGGACCCGCGGGGTTCTGAGGGGTCCATGGACTCAAGGGCTCCACGGGGCTCCAAAGGATCCATGGGCGCGAGGGATCCACGGATCCAATGGACCCAAGGGGCTCCATGGGACCCACGGGGTTCCGAGAGATCCACGGACTCGAGGGATCCACAGGCATCCAAGTGATCCATTGACCAGAGGGATCCATAGATCCAGCGGACTCAAGAGGCTGCAAGGAATCCCCGGGGCGCCGAGGGATCCACGGGGCTCTGCGAGGTCCGCGGGTTCGGCCGGACCCGAGGGGCTCCGAGGGGCTCCGAGGGGTTCGGGGTCCCGAGGGATCCGCGGGCGAGCCCGGACTCGAGGGCGGCTGCTGGAGCCGACGGCCACGCCCCCCCAGACCACGCCCCGTAGGGCGGGCACGGCGCGGCCGGGAGGCCACGCCTCCACAAACCACACCGCGCCCCATTGGGCCGGGCTCATCAAGCCGCGCCCCAGATTTGTCCCGCCCCATAAAGCCACGCCCCCTCCCTGCGCCCCAAACGCGCGGCAGCCGCGGAGAGGCCACGCCCCGCCCCAGCCCTTGAGTGAGGCCCCGCCCTCAGGCTCCGCCCCTCCCGGCCGTGAGCGAGGCCCCGCCCCCCGCCCCGCCACGTCTCTCTCGGGCGCCGCTCCCGTTGCCGCTGCCGGTGCCACTCCCGGGGTCGCCCCGCTCCGCCCCGCCGGGCCATGGCGTTCACGCTCTACTCGCTGCTGCAGGCCTCGCTCCTCATCGTCAACGCCGTGGCCGTGCTGCACGAGGAGCGCTTCCTCCGCCACGGTGAGCCGGGAGGGCCGCCCGGCCTGGGGGGGTGGACGCGGTGGCCGCGGCCCCGCCGCCGCTCCCTGCCGGTGGGAGCAGCAGCGCACGGGGGAGGGCTTTGGGAATCGGGGTGGGTTTGGGCTTTGGGGATGAATTCCCAGCCGCTTTCGTCGTACCTTTCTCTCTTCTTTTTCTTTTTTTTTTTTTTTTCCCCTATAATTGTCCATTTTTCCTGTTCATTTTTAACTGTTTCGCGGCCCTTCGTGCCGCGCCTCGGAGTGGTTGGTGTCGTACAAAGGTTTCCTTTTTCTTGCCGTGCCTGGTTCTTGATGAGATGGCGACTCTTGGTCCGTGGGATTCCCGGGGCTGGGCATCCTTGCCCTTCAAAAGAAGCCAAAGCCCTGCAAAAGAGAGAAGATCCACCGACAAAGATTTGCAAAGCCGTGGGGGAAAAAAAAAAGTCCAACGGTCCACGGTTTCCGAGTTCATTCGTGTGGAGAATCCTGACTTCTCCACGTCAGGCTGAGCCAGGATTGTTGGCAGGAGTGCAGCAGGGCATCCCTTTCCCCTGCTGGATTTGTTTCAAGGGATCTCCTCGGTTTGGGTTTGGGCTTTTCTTTGGCTCTCCTGACGAGCAGCTGCAGTTAAAAACGGGAGATGTGGGTACTAGTGGGATGGGTGAAGCCACTTGTCAGCCTCGTGAGACTTGGGAATATAGTTCCAGGCTCATCCCAGTGGGAAGCAGCAGCTGGCAAGGCTGGTCAGGAAGAGGACTCACCCACCACCCTCGGTTTGGTGCCAGGGAGGCGAGAAAGGGAGAACAAAAATCACTTAAAAGTGGCCTTTGGAGAAAGAAATGCACAGCTTGGGCAGTGGAGCTTGGTGTATTGAGAGCTGCTCCTCGCTGTCCTCCTTCCCAAAATGGTAAGGGCTGCAGCCAGCAGGTTTTAAAAATCCCTGGACACATCCCTGGTCCCATCATGCTGTGTCTGGGCATCATAAAACTTCAGGACTTCTGCTACACTCAGAAAAATTCCCAATTTTTTTTCCTTAAAAGTTCTAGCTTTTTTTTTTTTACAGCAGTTGCAAAAATCATCACCCCGATTTTGGAATTTGTGCTGGCTGTTCTTCTCTCGTGTGGCCCCATTTTCAGTGCTGAAGCATCACCACTTCACATCCTGCAGTTATTTGCTATTTTGTTTTCAGTACTGTGAACAGATTGCACTTGGTTTAGGGTTTATTTTGACAGCTGTTTTATTTTTTAAGCCCAGATGAACTCACCTGTTAGTCTGGGCACGCAGGGAAAAGTGGTGTATTAAAAAGGTGAGGGTTTTCTTTACAGAAACATGGATTTACCATCGCTTAATGTGAGGTTTAACAGTTTCAGCTTACTGTATAAAAATATGCTTGTGAAATGAGGCTAATTGGGCTGTCTATCTGTGTTAGTATAAACTACACTCAGGATAGATTGCTTGCTAAAATTGTAGCATTTGTTGTGTGGTTTTCGGGTTTTTTTCCTAAAGTGTGTGTCTGTTTTTATGTGACCCAGTTGGCTGGGGAAGCGATCAAGGGATTGGAGGATTTGGAGAGGAACCAGGAATTAAAGCACAGCTGACAAACCTCATTCGATCAATACGAACCGTTATGAGAGGTAAGGGCACAATATTTACTATTATCATTATGATTATGATCATTACTATTACAATCTGTAATGTCTTGTTTCTGCACTAATCTATACTTCATCCGGGCCTGGACTCTCTGTGAGAGGGTGCAGGCCTCACCTAAAGTGCCCTAATTCTGGTAAAAGCGCAAAAACATTCCCTGGCTCTGGCTTGTGTTTCTCCTGCGGAGCTTTTGCCTCTCCTTGGGGTTTGGCAGCTGGGAGGAAGTTTGGTGATCAACCAAAGTGTGCAATTAGTGTCAATCACTTTGTCTAAATCCAACTTTATGGCAAGTACCTGTGAGGAAAATGTAATTCTGGGGTTTCTGAAAGGCAAGCGAGGCTTACATGCCTCAGAAGATGGGGAGAAAAATAGACTTAATTTGCAAGTTACTGATAGTTCTTCATTATGAAGGACACCAAAAATTCATTTTGTAGATGATGGTAGAGAGGGAGTAACAAATCTTAACCTGTCTTGCCTATCACTGAGTAAAACCCAAAACATTTATTCTAAAGCACAGCAAAGCCAAGGACATAAGCTGAATTTTAGATTGTTTACTTACATTTGGAGAAAGAGTTACTTGTGTTGAAGTTAAAATAGAACTAAAGGCTCTGGGTTAAAGTTAAAACATGCTGTGGAAAAAATACTTCTGCTGTTGCTTTCTACTAATGTCCTTGAGCCTGACTCCTTCCACTGGCTCCTACTTTACATAGGAAAATTAAATGTATTTCTAAAATTTTGACTGGTTCTGCTCCTCCTCTCACCGTTATATGAAGCTCCATCATTTTGTGATGTGGAAAGCAGAATTTTCACTGTTAATTTCCCATTTTTCTCCATCTTTAGTGCCACTAATAGCCCTGAACTCCATCACAATCGTTCTCCTCCTGCTGTTTGGCTGAAGACACCCCGTGGAAACCCTTTGGACATCCAAAGAAGCCAGTTGCTGACCACCACTGCTCTAAGTTCCCTGGGATCCAGCACGGTTTAGCTGTCAATCTGACATTCAACTTAAAATAGTAAAAGACACTATTTCTATTTATCCCATTTCCTAATGTTCCCTTGCAGTTTCATTAAGCAGGATCACGGGATCAATGCAACAACGCTGCAAACACATTGGACTGTGACCAGTTCTGTTGCTGCCTGTTCATAGTATTGATTAATTATTAGAGTAAATGTCATAGGATGTTGCAGTGACTGGCAATGGGATGCAGCTTTTAAATGCTTTGTTACTCAGGGATGAATTTCCTTCAGTACGCTCTCCAATTTGTTTTTAAATTGAGAAAAACAGCAATGTGTTTGTTTCCATTTCACTTACTACCATGGAACTGTTAATGAGAACATGAATTAGGCTCTGACAGCATGTCATAAAGAATACTTGTTATAAAGGTTTGAAGTCTAGCTGTGATATGGAGGGAGATAAAATCAGCTGGGTAAAGTCCTGATTCAGGTTAGCATTGAAAGCTGGATTTTTCTGCTTTGATTGGGGATTTTTGTCTTCAAATCAGTATATCATACTGATGGTAAAGTCAGTATGCAGAAAATGGGTATTTCATACTGATGGTAAAGTCAGTATGTAGAAAATGGGTGCAATTGCAGTGCAAAATTCAAAGAAAAAAAAATTAAAAATTAATTAAAAAAAAAAAAGCTGTACCTAAAGCTGAGTAACTCTGTGTTAACTTTGGGGATATTAGTGATTAGTATTTGTTACTTTTCTGTCAAGAATTGTTATTATACTTTTTAAAATATGTATTAAACTCTGCGTGGTGATCACTGTGGTCAAAGTGGGGAACCACTTTGTATTCTGAGCTTCCTGGGAAACGTGGGAGGGGAATACCATGGGAGGTGAATACCCTGTGCTTTGCAAACGTATTTCTTTGGGAAAGCCCCGAATTTGCAGCCTCTTCTGTTACTGCTCCTTCCCCTGCCCTCCATCATCATCATCATCATTTGTTAAATTAACAGCTTTGAAAGTGCAACTGTGTGTGTGACTTTGCAGTTCTGTGGAAGAGAATGCTCCTAGTTGCTTTCCTACCGGTCTTGTCTCAATTAAGACTGCTGAGTTAGGTCTGAAAAGGTGATTCTCATTGTCATGGTTTGGGCCGGGCACAGAGCCAGTGCCCCCATGAGAATACCCTCTCCCTGGTGTCTGCTGTGAGATGTGACCAGGAATAAGCAAAGCAGGCTCCAGCTTAAACATAAAGAAAACTTTATTACCTAAACTACAAGAAAAGAAGGAAAAACCCTATAAGGGAAAAAATTGAAAACCTTACAAAAAACCACTTTCCTCCTCCCCACCACCAAAAATTTCCCAATCTGACACATTTCCCCAAATCACCAACTGCCCAGTCCGGCACCACCCTTTAGAATACTCGAACTTCAGTCCATGAAGAGGAGAGGAGTCCTTCTTGCACCATAGGCTTCCCCTGGGAACACGCTGAAACCTTGTGTGCTTCCATGTCACTCAGCACCGCCCGGAAAATCCTTTTGCCGCTTGTGACATCTTCCTTCCGTGGCCAGTGCTCTCACCACTGTGCATGGACCAGAGCTGCTTCTAGGGTTGTCTTTTAAGGATGCCTTGTCTCACTCCAAAAAAGGCACAGTCTCTGCTTTGGGACATCTGTCCCCCCCATTTTTTTCCCAACCCCCTGGGGCCGAGGGGTCCCCACACTGAACCCTCCTGGTTCTGAGGCACTGCCTCCCCCTAAGTGCAGTCTCTGCGTCACAGGAATAAAACTGAGTCTGTGGCTGCACAAGAAAAGTCCAGCCAAAAGGCCACTCCAATCATCTCTCTCTCCACTCAGCCAGTCTTCTCCACGTCCTTCGGGCCTAGTTCTTGGTTATCTCATTTCCTATCTTTCTTCTTATTCAGCTTCGAGGAGGATCAGCATTTTTGCGAGGTCCCAGTCATGTAAGAAAAAGGGTTAAACATTTCAGTCTCTGTCTGTCCCAGAGCTCCGGCACTCCCACACTCGCTGCTGCTCCGGCCGGGCCGGCACCTCCTCACTGCATTCCCCCCCCTTCTCCTCCTGGGCCGGCCGCCATCAAATTCAGACACCGGCTCTCCTCTCTCTCTCTCCTGGGGGGGAATAGCTGCCCGATGTCTCTTGGGGCTCCTCCACCCTTCCATCCTCCAGGGCCTCCTCACCCCCATCTCTGTCCAGGCCCAGGCCTACCACATGGCCGCCCCTCAGCCCAGCGGCAGCAGCTGGACCGGGGAGGGAGATCCGACCTCCTTCCCTCGAAGTCCCAAGAGAGCCTTGCAGCGCCGAAGCTCTGCTTTTAACCCCTGTGTGTTCTCAGAGGTGTGTCCAAAAACCCACTGGCCACATCAGGTGCCAATATCAAAATTCGAGCACCCATTGGTTTGACCACAGCATCCCAGAATTCCCACTTCTTCCTGGTCAAACCACCGCACTCGTGTATCTTTATAGAGAAGTTAGAATCTTTCATCTGTTCTGCTAAAGTGCTTGACTTTAAATTAAAGAGGGGAGGCCAAGGGAAACCTGGTCGTTTCATTATTTAAAGCAGCTTAGCCAATCATCTTTTCTCCCAATGTCTTGATGACTAAAGCATATGCTGTTGTATATGAAGAAGAATCTGTAAAACATGTAAATGCATTTTATGTGATCTTCAATCACAGGTTTTTGCAGAGTAAAGGACATCCAGGAGGAGAGGTTTATGGTGTTTCCTTTTTTCTTGTGATTTTTGTAAATAAATCCTGACTTTCCAAGTTAAGCACTCTCTTTCCCAACTGTCTCTCTGTCTGTGTACAGTGGGGATATCTCAAAACTCTTCTCCATTCTGTTCCAAATACCAGAGCTACTGCTCTTTTAAGAAATGTGTAACTTTTTCCTCATCCCTGTGGCATGTGGCAATACCATCTCTGCTGTGGAGCTGTATTTTAGTTTATGTAGCAAACCCAATGAGACGTGGCAATGCTGTCCTGAGGCAGAACAGGATCTTCAGGATCCCTGTATGTTAAAACCTGTGGATCTGTTAGAAGTAATTTCTCTGTGATGATCTTTGTGTCAGTCAGAGGTGACGAGGGTACAGCCTCGAGGCTCAGCTGTTCTCACAGATCTGTCTTTGGTGGAAACAGGGCAATGTGTGTGTGGAACGTTTTGTATTCCTATGAAATTTTTTTGGAAAGAAAAGCGGCGTAACCCCATTTCTGCATCCAGACTTAATTCGTTCTTACTGAAATAAAGGCCAGCACTAAAGACTGCAAGCAGCAGCTTTAAAATAACATGGGTGAAAAGTGATGTTCTTCTTGCTGTGCTTCCAGAGGCGCTGCGGGCACACGGGCAGGGAGAAGGAGCAGCGGGAATCCCGCACTGGAGGCAAAACTGGGACGAGCTTCACCTGACAGGTGAAAAGTCGGGATTCAAAGTGGGGCAGCATCTGAGGATCAGGTGTGCAGGGAATGAGCAGGGAGTGCAGGGACAGCCAGGGAATAACCACACTGCTGCTGTCCCCTCACGTGGCTTCCAGCAGCTCTGGAACAGCGCCGCAGCTGAAACTGCGAAAAACAAGGAACATGCAACATAAAGTTATTACGTGTCTATGCATCCCAGTAATAGCTTGTAAAACTATATATAAAATTAATGCGTTTGTAGGTTAAAATTCATGTTACAAAATATATAAACTGATATAAATGTGGAATTATAAATATAGGTATAAAAACATATTCATTATAGGTATAATAAGTGGATTATGATATAATAATATATATTATATTATCACCATGGACATATTATGGATTTAATTTAAAACATTACATTGTAGATATATAATGGGAATAATTTCTTCCAAGTATCCAATATATATATATGTGTGCGTATGTATTTTTATATATATGTATATATATATATATATATATATATGTATATGTATGTATTTATATATAAATATATACTAGTTACCGTGGAGATATTATGGGTATAATATATCCATATATGGATATGATAACATTTTTATAACGTGTATATATATGTATAAATATAACAATATCGATATATGAATACATTATTATGTATGATATCCATACCGGGCATAATATATCCATAATATAGAGATTAAAAACATATAGAGATTTTAAAAAATAGTTTATGGATATCCATAGTGCATGGCTACGGATGCAAACATGTCCATATAGGATATAAGGGATATAATTTACATGATTTATGATCATAGCCACATAGGGTATGATTACATATTACATACATAGGATAAAGAGGCTGTAACAGGTATAACAATAGGTATATAATGCATAGAACGGGTGTAATTTATATAATTTTTAACCATACCCATGTCACGGTGCGCCCTCAGGGCCCTGCGGGCTGCCCCCCGCGCTGCCTGTCGCGGCTGCCGGACACCGACTGGCGGCAGGCTCGCTGCGGGCTGAGGTCGGTATTTATTTATGGCAATAATCGTTACACTCTGTTTATTATTTGCCGCGCTGGCGGCGGGCGGGCCCGGCGCGGGGATGGGCGGGCGCGGCTCCGCCAGGACCCCGCGGGCGGCGGGCAGAGCGCGGCGGCGGCGGCGGGAACAGGTCAGTGCCGGGGGAGGGAGCCGCGCTGGCTGCTCCCCCCTCTCCTTCGCGTGGGCGCGTCCACCGCCTTCGGCCGCGAACGGGCGGGCGGAACCATCGGCGTCAGGGAAAGGGGAGCCCGCCGCGGTCGGTACTCCCCCGGTAGGGAATGGGCCAGCCCGTATGTTTGTTGTGAGCTGGCGGGAAGGGGCGGTACCATCCCCGAGAGACGGGGGATTTGGGGGACGGGAGGGCACACCTCTGCCATCCCCATCCTTCCACCGAGGGACATATATAACCACATATATCTCTATAGAATATATCACATATATATCTATAGAATATATCCCTCTTTCCCTTAGGTTGTGTCTTGTGTTCCTCGTGTCCTTGTCCCAGAGACCGGGGCTGGGGTGTCCCTTTGTTCTGACAAGGTGAGTTTTCCTTGGGATGTGATTAGGAAAACTGAGGTTCTGGAGGCTTTTTAGGACTTCCTGGCAGTCCATGAGCTTTTTCCTTAAAATCAGGGTGTGCTGAAAATGGCTCTGCTGATAACTTCCATATTTCCCAAATAAATGGACTGTGAACAGCAGAACCGATGGAAATGTAGGGTAAAAATAAAATAGTAACAGTAAAATAAAAACAGTAACAGTAGTAATAATAGTGATGATAATAATAATGATAGCAGCAATTTCCATTGAAATTGATGAAGCTTCTTAAGGAGTTCTGTTTTCAGCTGTGTATCTTTAGCATTTAACTTTGGCTTTAACAGTAAGAGAAGCATTTTTATTTATTTTCTTATTGCAGAGAACCAGCAGGAATAACGGTAGTGGAACATCAAAATTTCCTGTTGTGTGTGTGTGTGCGCGCGCCACGTATTGCGACCCCAGGCCCACATGACCATTTATAAAAATGTCTGCAAAGATAAAACTGACAGAAATCTATTAGGACATGTTCCAGTCATAGTGTTGACTACTTTGTGTGCTTTTTTAAAAGTACAGACATGCTACATGCTGTATGTAACCAAACTAGCTGAGCACAAAATTCTGGTCACTCATAGGGTTGGCAGATCCCAGAGTGGTTTGGTAGAAAGGGACCTCAAAGCTTATCCCATCCCGCCCCCTGCCATGGGCAGGGACACCTCCCACTGTCCCAGGCTGCTCCCAGCCCCATCCAGCCTGGCCTGGGGCACTGCCAGGGATCCAGGGGCAGCCACAGCTGCTCTGGGCACCCTGGGCCAGGGCCTGCCCACCCTCCCAGCCAGCAATTCCTAATTCCCAATGTGCCAAAATCTGTGCCTGCCCTCTGGCAGTGGGAGCCATTGCCTGGGTGCTGTCCTTCCATCACTTGGAAATTGTCCCTTAGGTACTGAAAAGCCAAATTCAGATCACCCCAAAGCTTTTCTTCTATAATCCCAACTCTCTCGGCCTTTTCAGATTGTTCTTGTGTAATGAAGAGGAGAAAATATTGCTGTCTTGGATGTTTTCTGAGAAACAGATCCTCAGACTTGTTCGTAGAGTAAAATGCAGCGCTCGCAGCCCAAATGAGTGGGAAGTGTTTGTTTCTGGAGACAGATCTTTAACCAAGGGATTCTAACATCACCTCTCTGTTCACCTGGTGCCTTTACCCTTCAAATCCTGGCTTTTATTTTGGGCTGAATACGTGGAACCAGAAAAACTGCCCCTTTTGCAAGAGTGCGGAGTGACCCTTTGTGGTGCTGGATTTGTCTGAGCCCTGAGAGCTTCCTGGCTAAAAATCTGAAAAAATCCTGACTGAGCTGCCTCAGAGTGGCTGTGGTGTGGGCTGCATCACTCTTACAAAAAACAAAATCAACAATTTCCACTTTGGCTGAGCATTTTGAGCTTTACAGCCAAAATGCATCTTTAGAGATGCACTTTAGAGCACTGTGTCTTTATTTCAGTGTTGGTGTCGGCAGGACTTGCTGAGGCCTTGCGCCAGTAATCCCAGGCCTAATGGCCCTCTCTCTCCCCAGAACCCTTGAGTCCTTCAGACAACTTTATTTTATTTTGATGCATTTAAAGAACAAACAGCACCCGATTTCCACAGAGTCTTTGTGAGGAAAAACACCCCACTTCATATCAGTTATGTGGGTTTTTTTAACTCCCCAGCAGTCCCAGGTGCCTCGGCCTGTCCCCGGGCGCGATGGCAGCGCGGCGCGCTCTGAAGGCCGTGCTGGTGGATCTCAATGGCACCCTCCACATCGAGGACACAGCTGTGCCCGGCGCCCAGGAGGCCCTCAAAAGGCAAGTTTCCCCTCTCTTCTGGGTTTGCTCTGTAAGGTTGTGTCAATGCTGTTTGCACAAATGGGTGGGTGAGTGGGGTGAGCACGTGGCCGAATCCTTTGCGCTGTGTTCGTGCCAGGAGAGCTCGGCAAAGGGTGGACAGAGGTACTGGTGTCACCTGAGCCCCTGCTGCTTTCCTCAGTGGCTCTTCCTGTGTTTTTTGACATAAAACCCCCAATATTCAGGGTGTCTCCACTGATTCACAGGTGAGACAGCCACAGCTGAAGTTGAGTTCTGGTGAATTACGCCCAAATCAGTTCAGCTGAGCTGTTTCTCAGGGCTCTGATTGTCAAATCTTTTAGATCTGTGCTGAGATAAAGTGGGATAACAGAAAAGCTTGGTCTAGGAAGTAAGGCAACCTCTGCAGCGTTTTAATTTCATTCAGACAAGGCTTTTCTTGGTTATTACTGTTTTTAAAGTTTCTTTCTGCTAGGTAGGTAACCTCATTTCTTTTTACTTTTGTAGGAATTTCAACACATTAATAAACAGGGCAGTCAAATTAACTCTTTCTCTTTTGGTTAAAGAGTGCCTAAAGACACTGAGGCACAGCAAAGTGATTTATTCCAGCCAGGTCAGTGGTGAAATAGGACACACAATCCCAGGAATATTTGTGGTGTTGCAAGAGAAGACATCTTGCAATGGATGAGGAAAAATCCCAGAGTGATAGGTGATATTGTGTTGAATGAAGTGGGACACTTTAGGATTCTGGGGCAGTAAGGATTAATCAGGATATAGGAGCAGAACTGAATTCTCTACTGGAGCTGAATGGGCTGCTAAGGGTTTTATACAGCTGGACTGTAGCTCAGAGGAAAAGTTCACAGAGGGATGAAAAAGCTGCATTTCCCACAGGTAATGCTGTGCAAGTTATTATGTCCTTAAGATGTAAAACTGCAAGGAAGTAAAAACTGCTGAAACACTGGGTACTCCTTCATTGCCCTTTCACTCACTACACTGTTTCCTGCTGCAGGGAGAAATGAGAGTCGATGTTCCTGAAATTCCATATAATATATGTGTGCTGTCACAGGTATGGAGGGCAGGTGGCAGAGAAAACAGCCAGGTCTTTTGGCTCAGAGGTTTGGCAAAAATTATTATCCCACTCTCTTTTCTGCCAGTCCACATCCCTCTCCTTCCCAAAGAGAAGCTGGAAGGAATGGCATGCAGCTTGCTTAGGGAAAAAATGGAGAGGTGCCTGTTTTAGGGTTACTACATTCACAGTGGCCTATTGAGGTACAGAGGGAAAAATCATAATATTTTTTATTTTATGATCAACCAGGGGACTCTTTTTTCAGCTCATACATGTGAATGGTCAGTGTAAAACAAGAGATAGAAGGAAGTGGCAGGAGAAAGCAAGTCTCCAACTTTATTCTGATGTTCTCCACACAGTCCTGATGCCTGTGTTTGTTCCTATAGCAACAGAGAAAGTGATGGTGGGGGAATAATTAAATGGAATGCTGTTGAAACTGTCACTTAAAATTATTTGATTGTTTGGCAGCATTTACTGTCAGCACAGGGCAATAGTGTGGTTTTATGTGATACTGGTGTTCCTCAGGAAAGGTGGAAATGGCTGCAGAAGCTGGCATAAAACCACCACCAAGGTAACACAGGCTCCTGGAGCCTCCTGAACGAGCCACAGCTGCTGGGAAATTCACCCAGCAGTTGAGTTCAATATATTAATTCAGCAACAAGCTTATTTTGTTTGCTTATTTTGATCAAGAAGCGGGACTGTCTTATTTATTGTGTAGTTTGAATAAAAAGGCTTTTCAGAATAGTTATCATGGATGTGCTGGCTGCTGCTGTGAGGAGGGAGCTGCAATCACAGTTTTTCTAAGGAATGTTTGTGGTAGGGGAGAGAGAGGAGGGGAGGATGACTTCTCTTGGTCTGAGGGATGTAATTCTTGCTGTCTGTTCCACATCATACAAATTTTTGTGTGGCACCAGTCACGTGTGCTCTTTGCATCTGTCTCAGAATCTCTGCTGGTCAGAGTGACCCCAAGATGCGTTAGAAAGTCTCTTTTCCCAGCCTGGCAGTCGAAGAAGGAGTCATAACTCTTCAGTTCTTGTTCTCAAGGTTGTTTATTGTTTCTTATCTATAAAATTCTTTCTCCAACCTGCTGAGGTCTGTCTGGCAGGTCGGGTTGTGGCACACTGCCCAACCTTGGGGTAGTGTTATCTTCTTATACTAAAAACTACATGTACACTATTTACAATAACTTCCCAATATCACCTATGTTAGACAGTGAGCTTCTACTCTAAACCAATCTAAAAGTGCCAACATCCCCCAGAAGATGGAGGCTAGGAAGAAGAAGGAAAAGGACAAGGCACGCCCAAATTTCTGCATCTTGGGACCCTGAGCCTCCATTCTAAACATCTCAAAAATCTTATTTTTCATCCTGTGGTGAATTCACTATCATTCTACCTAAACTTTCATGGCTTGTAAATCCTCATACAAGGTTGTTTTTTTTTTTCCCATGGGTCAAGATCAAAGTCACAGGTGTCTTGGGCTCTGTGCCAAGGTCTCTGATCCCCCTGGGCAGGGCTTCGAGAAGAAGAATTTCCTGGTTTCTGGTACATCTGCAGCCCTTGGGGCTGTTTTTAGCCCCAGAGAGAAGCAGAGGTGTGGGAACAGGAGGAGCCTGTGTCCAGTTTGCCCCTGTGTTCCCCCCAGGCTGCGCGGTGCCCCGCTGACCGTGCGGTTTGTGACCAACACCACCAAGGAGAGCAAGAGGGACCTGCTGGAGCGGCTGACGCGCCTGGGCTTCGACATCGCCGAGCACGAGATCTTCACCTCCCTGACAGCAGCCAGGAACCTCCTGGAGCAGCAGCAGGTGCGGCCCCTGCTCCTGGTGGATGACAAGGCCCTGCCTGATTTCACAGGTGAGGTGCTCAGGAAGCAGCTAATTAATGAACAGCAATTAACGAGACGTTGTGGTCTCGACCGTCGACAGACCACCAGCCATGGTGGAGCCTAAGTGTGGAATGCTGCAGGGTCATAAAGGTCCTTTCTTCATTTTAAATCAAACATTAAGCAGCCTGAAGTTGTATCTACTTGAGGAGCAGTGGGAATGGCAGCCAAGGCCTTCAGATAGTCAGGAATTCAGGTAAAACTCAGTGCTTTCCATTCATTTCCAGTGTAAAATATGAAGTAATAGTTATCACGAGGTTATTGATGCTTTATTGGACCTACCAGTGCTGATTTTTTTTGTAGCAAAGATGTGCCAATTTGTGCAATACCTGACTTCCAGCAGAAGTTTTACTCATAAAGAGCTGAAAAAACTGTGTGTAGGCACACACAGCAGGCTGTTTCTTTGTTAATGAATTATTATTAAATGCAAAATCTTCAGACAATTATTGCTGAACTTATATTTAACATTTAGGTTTCACCCCATGTACTTGGATGCTTTCACTGGTGACAGAAGGTTCATCAGCCTGAGTCCTCCAAACTGTCATCCCTAAGGACTTGGTTAAGATCTGCTTTGCTAACAGATGCTCCCATTTCCCTCCCTCAGTAATCAAGGGAGCAGAAAATGATGTGTTCTCACTTGGACATCAAGAGTAGCAAAGATACCCACATTTTTAACATACTTAGAGTTGAAAACTGTATACTGTACACTCAAAATTTCTTATTTAAAGTCAAGGCAAGCAGAAGTTTGGATGGGTTGCCTTGCCCTTGCCTTACAAACTGAAATATTTTGGCTGTGTAATTTAAGTAGGTTGTAATCTTGCCAGGATCTAGGAGTTTTCTGTTAAATTTTGGTGCCATAGTCTGGTCAAAAAATTCAGGGCTGTCAATGTTCAGGAGAAAAACCTCTGTGAGAGCAGTGAAACCTGGTAATCTGTTCTACCTAACAGCGTATTCAGAGAAATGTGCCCCCAGCAATATTCAGCAATATTTGTGCTCCAGGAAGGCTTTCGTGGGTGAGAAACAGCAGAGGCAGCAGCCCTTTCACTGACAGCATTTAAATCAGCTCAGTCTCCATGGTTTTGGGATCTTTACATCAGTTTTTCGGGAGCTGATGCTAATTTTGTAAAAGATGGCACAGTCACAGGTAACTTGGGGTCACATTGGTGCATCATCTGTTTTGCTGGGGTCTGGAGTGAGTTGTTTGATTTGTTTTTTCTACAAGGGCTTTGGCTCACATATCCTCAGTGCTGCTTTTGGAACATGTCAGTACAGTGGAGAGTGCTTTAAATTCCAGTTAATGGCTGCTATTGGGCCGTTCTTGGCTAATCTCTCTGTTAAAGTTGGGCACAGGCAGATGAAGGAATCCTTTCCTGGTTTAAGGGATCAGATGCTTCTGGGCGATGTCACAAACCCACCGTGGCGCCTCTGAGTGGATGTTCTGCTGGCTGAGCCACCTGAGGGACATGCAGCAGGAGACCTGAGCCAGCCAGGAGCTCTGGTGGTGCTGCTAAAGGTGCAGAGGGTGTGTCTGAAGGTGGAACAAAATCCTCAGCTGATAACATGCCACTAGTGAAACCCTCCTGCTGGTGCTACTCTGCTTCCACTGCAGGGGTGGGACTGCAGTGGAGCTGTTCCCAAGGGCACTAAACCACCTTGAAAAAAACCTTCCAGAAAAGTCCAAATTTATCTAGGGTAACAGCTTTTGGGCCATGTTGCAGTACTGTCTTTATTGTCAGAATCAGGCTGGTGCATGGAACAACAGTCAGTGGAATTTCCTGTGGCTAGAGGGAGTAGAAAAACTGGATGGGATTCACTTGAATTCCTGCTTTACTGTCTTACAAAGCACATAAATGTATGTAGAGAGGGGTTCTTAGATGGCAGGCAGTCATTCAGTTAAGAGAGGGATTTTTGTGTCCTGCTGCATTTCAGTGGGAGCAGTAGCAGAATTGTTCCACAGCTGCTGTTAAGAATGTCCAGATCCTAGAGGATGGAACAGTCTGGATAGACCAGCACCTTTCCCACAGATGCTTTCTTCATCTGTAAAAGACATAAAAGCAGTCTCTGTGCTTTGACTGTGTCAGAAAATGCTTGGTTTTGCCTTAAAGTGATTAAATGCACTTTGCTGACTGTGGGCTGCTAAGTGTGAATGAAATCCTGTCTTTCCTAGGGATTGGCACAGATAACCCCAATGCTGTGGTGGTGGGACTGGCTCCTGAGCACTTCCACTACGAGATGATGAACAAAGCCTTTCGGTAAGGCAGCCCCTGGCAGGGGCTGGAGGGGGAGCTGTCTTGTGCTGGGCTCTCTTTCTGGGAATAAAAGAGTGGTAGGAATATCACACACTATGCAGCTTGTGAGGGAGCCACTAACCCTGTGGGATTTGGGTTCTCCACCAGGAGCTTGAGGCAGTCCAGACCTCATTTTTACAGCTTTCAGGCTAAATAATGCAGAAGTGCAGTCACAGCTGTCACTGAGGGGAAAAGTTAGCAATTCATCAAGGGGAAATACACAAAACTAGGGATGTGGGGAAGCATTCTCAGAATTAATTGGGTTGGAAAAGACCCCCATCCCATTGAGTCCAACCTGTGACCAATCCCCACTGTGTCACCAGCCCAGAGCATTGAGTGCCACATCCAGGCCTTCCTTGGACACCTCCAGGGCATCTCCTTCCAATACCTGGCCAGCCTTTCCATGGGGAAATTCCTCCTCATGTCCAGCCTGTACCTGCCCTGACACAGCCTGAGGCTGTTTCTTTTTCTCCAAGAGGAGAGGCAGATTCTGTGTTCAAAGCTCAGCCTTCAGAGCCTGTGTGCTGTAGGGAAGGAATCCGGTGTTTAGGGCAGATTATTCCTTACCTGCCTAATGCAGGATATCCAAGAGTATCTTCTGTTCAGGAGTGACCAGCACAACCTGTTGGGCCAGGTGGGCTGTGGAGCTGATCTTGAGTGTTTTATTTTTAATGCTCTTTTTGCCTCTAGGCTGAGGGGTAAGTCAGAGCCACACTCCGTCTGTGACCATCCATGAGTGCAGAACCATGTGTTCTTCTCACTGGTTCTGGCTTGACTCCACACTATATTTTAACTTGAAAAGCCTGTTCAGCTTTCAGACTCTGGATGTGAGCCTGTAGGTGAGCATAGCCCTGGTGATGTGTGGAATGAGCCCTTCCCCATCTTTGCTCACTGGATGGGGGCTACCATGGTTCTGCACCTTGAAATCCAGTGAAAACCCTCATACCAAACACCTTAACCTGTCTTTAAACCATAAAACTAGAAGAGGGAGTATCAGTTACTGCCCACCAGTGTCTTAGGGAGGTTTCTTGGAGTGAGAGGCCAATGCTGTCCTCATCTGCTGCCAGTTCTGTGTTACATCAACAGATGTTGACCCAAACTGACCCTGTCTGCCTGGTTAGTAAGCCTTGCCAAAGGCATTGATTTTGGAATTTTACTTTGGGTCATTAGTGGACTCTTAATTTCACAACTGCATGAGCTTAACCTGTTCCCTATCCCAGTGCTTACATCAATTGATTTGTATTTCTGTCCTAAATATATTAATTGTTGAATAATATCCATCGTTTGCTTCGGGCTGAAGAACAAAACACTTTAAAAAAGCCAGGATGGGTTCTGTCTGGCCTGTAACACCTCACTGATTTGTTCTGGGTGTTTCCCCCCATTCTCTATGGGGGATAAACTTTTGCTGGTGTCAGTTCTGTTAGGCCTGATGGAAACACTGGGCACAGGCACATTCTCTTCTTGTCAAGCCTTGCCCTATTCCTTCCCCTTTACTGCTCAATAATTAAGTCACTTGGGATTTGCATTGAAAATGGAATTGCATCGGGATTGCAGAACTCTGAGGTGAATCTGATTAAATGCAGATATCTAAGCGCAGGTTCCTGCGTCTGTGCTGGTGATCTGGGCTCTGGAGGGATAAGAGAGGCACTTCAGGGCATTTTTTTACCTAATAGTGCTTAAAATAGGGCAGTTGAACTGTGCCCTAGGAGTGCTTTTTCCTCTGCACCAACTGTGAGGAGTCCAGGCTGACTAATTATGTGGCAGGCAACTATTCCATTGACACCCAACATTAACTTAGGTAAATCTAACCCAACACAAGTCCCAAAACGAGATATGCAGAGTCTGGCCGTTCTCCAGGCACCACTTGAAATGGCTGAGACTAAATTTCTCTTCCTTTATAAGTGGGATTTTGATGCCATGTTTGAAAGAATTCTCTCAGGTGAGATCTCTCCTGCAAACTGCTGAACATAGTGGTTGTGGTGATGCTGTCAAATTAAATTTTTCTGTGTCCTAAAGGCATCCTCCCATCATGAACCATGTCTGGCTGCTCACAGAAACACAACCCAGCTCTCTTCTTGTTCAGCTTGCTTTGCAATGCATTGATTCAATAGGAGTGTTTTGCGATAATTAAGTGAAATGAAATATCATTTATGCCCTGCTCAGAGCTTCCAGACTGCTCTGCAGACATCCTCCAAGGAGAATCCAGCTCACCTCAGCCAGCCTGCTACAACAGGGGCAAAGCAAGACTTTGTTTTCTTAAAGGCTTTTGTTTTGTTTTGTTTTTGTTTTGTTTTGTAAATCAGGGGTTGAGGGGAAAATGAATCCTCCTTTCTGCCCTGAGAGTAACAGCTAATGTTTTACACTGGTGTGATAAAGATTGGAATGACCTGCATTACCTGGAGAAGGTGTAAAATCAAAGGGAAGATGTTTGGCAGTGCAGAAGGCAGTTCAGTGCTTGTTGCACTGAAACTTGGGAGGGGAGGACTGCAATAATTGCTGTGCTTGGTGCACCAGGAGCATTCCTGTAGTGCAGCACCTACACAGCTTCCCTTTGCTGCAGGACAGGGGGATGCAGTGTCTGCTGTAATGAAAATCTCCAGAGCACAAAACAGAAATAAGTTGCAGGTTCTGTGGAATCGAGCCTGCTCAAACTCCCAGGGTAAACAGGGAAATTCAGAGGGACATGAATGCCTCAAATGGCTTTGAGCTTTTTTTAATGCAACTTGTTACTGTAATTCCTTCAGTGCTAAAATATAAAGGTCAAATTATTCATCCTGTACTTGTAAGAAATTGTTCCCTGTGAGGGTGGACAGGCCCTGGCCCAGGGTGCCGAAGCAGCTGTGGCTGTCCCTGGGTCCCTGGGAGTGTCCAAGGCTAGGCTTGGACAGGGCTTGGAGCACCCTGGGACAATGGAAGGTGTCCCTGCCCATGGCAGGGGTGGAATGAGATTAACTTTAAAGTCCCTTCCAACCCAAACCATTCTGGGATTGTGTGAAAGCCTCTTGAGGCCTTCAGTTGTAAATATACTTCCTTTAATATAATTTTTGTGCTCTCTTCATTCATTCATTCATTTATTCATTCATTCATTCATTCATTCATTCAGGTTGATTTTGGATGGGGCGCCTCTCATAGCGATCCACAAAGCCAGGTATTTCAAGAAGAAGGATGGCCTGTGTCTGGGACCTGGACCTTTTGTGACAGGGCTGGAGTATGCAACAGACACCAAAGCCACCGTGGTGGGGAAGCCAGAGAAGACTTTCTTCCTGGAGGCTCTGCGGGGCACGGGCTGTGCCCCCGAGGAGGCCGTCATGATTGGAGACGTACGTGGGCACAACCTCAAAGGGGGCTCCAGAGCATGGAACTGTCATTTCTAGAGAGAAAACAGAGCTGGGGAAGGACCCAGGAGCAGCTGAGGGAGCTGGGCAGGGGCTGAGCCTGGAGCAAAGGAGGCTCAGGGGGGCCCTTGTGGCTCTGCACAGCTCCTGACAGATGGGGACAGCCGGGGGGGTCGGGCTGTGCTCCAGGGAACAGGAGGAGAGGGAATGGCCTCAGGCTGGGCCAGGGGAAGTTTAGATGAGATATTAGAGAAAAATTCTTCATGAAATAAGACTTTGAGCACTGGCACAGGCTGCCTAGAGCATTGGTGGAGTCCCTATCCCTGGAGGGGTTTAAAAGCTGTGTGCATGTGTGGGACATGGGTCACTGGTGGCCTGCACAGTGCTGGGGGAAGGGTTGGCCTCAATGGTCTTAGAGGGCCTTTCCAACTTAAACAATTCCATGAAAGTTCACAGGATTTAGTGTGTAATCCATGGGGTTTTCTCTCTTACTTCAGTCACTATTTGATCAGGCAGAGAGCACACACAAAACCACTCCTGTGACAGTGTGACCGATGGGATAGCTGAAAGATCTGACTCTGTGTCACTGCTTTTAAGTGATGTGCAAAGCAGAGACGGTTATGGAAGTGTCTGTACCCACTAATCCCTGCTCTCCTGCTGTGTCCCAGGACTGCAGGGATGATGTTGGTGGTGCCCAGCAGGCAGGCATGCGTGGGATTTTGGTAAGGACAGGTAAGTACTCAATGGATTGATCATTTCAGGAGACAGTGGTGCCTTCAGTGGTGTCACTGTGTGCCCAGAAGTGAAGGAACTCTGAGCCCTGGGGCCAGACCCCACCTTCCACATCCCTGCTGGGGTGGGGCAGAGGCAACTTGTCAAGCAGAACATTGTGACAGCAGGGCTAGAGCACAGGACAGACCCCAGCTGATGGCAGGCTGACCAAAGTCATGGATGGGGACTGCTGCTCTTGTAGGTGTGAATTTTTGCTCTGACTCAAAAATCCAGAGCAGTAATCACAGAACAGAGGGAGCTATTACTGTCACACCTTAGATTGCCAAAATCAGTCACAGCAATGTAACTTCTGATCATGCAAGAGCTCTGGTGACATTCCTTAACAATTACAAATGTAATTTTGCTTTGTATGGAAGTGGAACCCGGAGGGATTGACAGGTATTGTTTGTGTTGTTGATGGACCCATGGACTGGGAAAGGTCTCTTTGAGGTGGCAGCTGCTCATGCCACACAGTGTGATATGTTGAAAATGAAGGGAAGTTATCCGGCTTTTCTTGAGAAGAGTCTTCAGAGAGGTGCTCTTCATCAGGAACTGTAGTGATAGAACAGGGAGTATTGGGTTCAAAATGAAAGACATGAAATTTAGGTTAGAGATTTTAGGAAGGGGGAAAAAAAAAGGAGTTTGGTAAACTAACTTTGTGTTAATCTGTTACAGGTAAATACCGTCCAGCAGATGAAAACAAAATTAACCCAGCTCCCTACTTGACCTGTGAGAATTTCCCAGAGGCAGTGGAACATATCCTGAAGCAGATGTTGTGAGAAAGGGAACAGGTAGCTTGAAGAAACATCTGTTTCACACAATTTCCTTCATACTTGCTTCAAAAATTAAGTCCCAAGATCAGTGCATGCGTGGCATCCACCAGAAACCACCCTGGGCTGTGAGGGGCAGAGGATCCATGTGGGCCCAGCACAGGCACACACACAGGGCAGTGTTTCCTTATTTCCACTTTTCAAAGAATACCGGATGAAAAGTGCCATCAGGAAAGTGTCACCTTCTGCAGAATAAGCTAAACTGAAAACATGCACTGAAAACACTCGAGTAAATAAAGCTCAGAGCCTTAGAGCTCAGTGGCCTGTAGTGATTTCACTGATGGCTCTGCTCTTCTCTGACTTAAAGGTAGAGAATATGCTCACTTAGAAGTGACTCTTAAATGAAAATATCACCATTGCTTAATAATAACTACTGTGGCTGTCTTTCATTAGAGATCCTGTTATTTGCTTTTCAAATTTTACATAAAATTAAAAACTGTCAGCATTTTACAGATGTTTTAATTAGATCCTGTTATTAAAAAGAATGATACAGAAACAAAACTCTGGTATTAAATGCCTTAGAGACTGTGACTTTTTAAAATTAGTCTTCAGCAGGGTCCTATTAATGCTACAGTTGCAAAATTTCACTTTTGTTGGGGATTTTTTTGTTTCTTTTTAATGTTATGGAAAAAATCCTTCACAAGCCATGGGGACAGATTCCACTTTTTACAGTTGGTTAGCAGAGCTTTAAAATGAAATTTAATTCTGTAGCGTGCAATGCTTTTCCTATGTACTACATCCCCCAATATGAACCAACTTTGTAATGATGGTAAATGGCTTTTCTGGTCCATTTGCAAACTGTAATAATCAAAGTCCTTTACAGTTGTTTTACAGTGCTCCTGTGTGTTAAATTATTAGATTGTAATTATGCATTACTGGAGTATTAACCTTATTGAAAATACAGTTTTGTGTTAATGAGCCATGCTCGTTCTTGTTAAACAAAACCATGGTGATGAATGAATTCCTCACATGTGACAGTGTCTCTCTGCAGCCTCCCTTGGTGGGTGGTTACTATGTTCAGATTTAGACTATGCCAGGAACAGAATGGGTGGATGGAGGAGATTTTACAGTAGAAACTCAAGAATAAATCACAGAATCTCAGAATCATTTAGGCTGGAAAAGTTATCTAAGATCATCGAGTCCAACCATTGCCCAGCACAGCCAAGGCCAGCAGTGACCCACATCCTCAGGTGCCACATCCATATGGCTTTTAAATCCCTCCAGGGATGGGGACTGCACCACTGCCCTGGGCAGCTGTCCCAGGCCTGGACAATCTTTCCCAGGAAAAAATAATTCCAAATATCCAACCTGAACCTCCCCTGGTGCAACTTGAGGTTGTTTCCTCTCATCGTGACACTTTCTGCCTGGAACAAGAGACCTCTGAGGAACAGAAGCCATCTTTAGATAGTGTCTGTGGGCCCTCGTACTGCCAGCTTCAGTTTTGCATAAATTCACACGTCTGGGTTTTGTGCCAGCCATTCTGAACCTGTTGGTTTCTGCTTGGAAGGATGGATGTGAGGGAGGTCTGTGGCCTGGGGTCACAGTTAGGTACAGGAGGTGGGAGATGTACCAGCAAAATCCTGTGAAGGTATTTCCCTTGGAGACTTCCAATAATGTGTGACTGATGCAGGAATAAAAGGGACTGTCAGTGCCTCAGAGGTCCTGGAATGTGCTGGAAAGTTTGCACAACCCTGCTGCTTGGAATGCAGACACACACAGCCCAAGAAAAATTGAGAACTGCATGGAGGGGAAGTGTATTGGTGAGCAAGGAGGAGGGTGAGAGAGGGCAGTGATGGGACCTGGACCCTGAAAAAATGACAAAAAATGAAAAAATGTTGGAATTTCTGATGGGAAGAGTGCAGGACACGTGGCAGTGCTAGCTGCACCTGGCCATGTGTGTGAGCAGGACAGTCCAGCTGGGGGACATTTGGCACAGCCTGCACAGCTCCCTGCAGCACCCACGGGCAGGGCAGGCTGGCACACCTGGGAAGGGACTGCAGCATCCCTCCAAGGAGGACAGGCTGAGGGAGCTGGGGCTGTGCAGGGCTGTGAGGGGGCCCGCAGCCCTGGCTGTCCCTGGCTGTCCCTGTGTGCAGGGAGGGACAGAGCAGGGCCCAGGCGCCGCTCCAGGCCCAGCAATGCCACCAGAGCCACGGGCGGGGACTGAGCCCAGCAGTTCCCCTGCACAGGAGGCACAAAAACAGAGACCAGACAGGGGTGGAGTCTCCCTCAGCAGGGATATTCCAGAGCCCTCTGGACACAATGCTGTGCCCTGTGCTCTGGGATGGCCCTGCTGGAGCAGGGATGTGGCACCAGCTGTGATCCCCTCTGGTCCCTTCCAGCCTGACCCATGCTGGGGTTCTGCAATTCTGCTTTATGGCTGGCTGCAAACCAGCATTGGGTACCCACCAATTTAGTTAATTATCCTAAATTTGCTGATTTTCTGCAGTTTTTCTCTAATTCCTTGCCTTTTTCACTTTGGCAATACCCCAAACCAATGGTACAATAACATGCTTCAAGGCTTTGAACTCAGCTGAAAATAGTGACAAACTAGCCAAATTTACATGCCCTGCTAATTTCACTGAAAACTCCTATTTTGTGTTTCATTAAGAAGGGTGCAGGTCTCTGCTGGGAAAGCTACACTGACTGTGATGTTCTACAGAGTGTCAGAAATGGAGAATTACACAAATTGTCTATCTGCTTTTAAACTTTGCTCCAGTTCTACCAAAATCTGTCATGAATAAAGACTGGAAATCAATCAATCAATCAATCAATCAATCTTTTAAGTCTTTATACATAAAATTAAGGCTGCAGGCTTTGTTGCATAGGATTGTGCCATCACACTAACTCCAAGAACTTTTTTGAATAAAGACTAACCACCACCCCTTCACCCACCCCTGCATTTTGAAAGTAAAGATTTCCCTCTGACACTTGTCACTGTATTTTGTTCCTTGAAACAAGAGCACTTCCTTCCCCATCAACATTTGACCCTTTGGAGGCCAGTTTGGATGGCAAATGGCTTGGAGGTTTTTGATTTCTCCTGTCAGACAGACTCAAATTCCCTCTGCCAGTCTGTGTACTTCTGGCTCAGATTCTTTGCTGATGGCTTGGTGTGGGTGATCACATCCAGGAAATCTGCAGTTGTGATTGTGTCCAGCTGGATCGTGGGCAAGTTACTGTTACCTGAAGACAAGAAAATTGAATAAATCCTGTTACTATTACCAAAAGACACTTTTTAATATCGATGCCTAGTCCAACACTTAGTGTAGGAAAACAACAGACTAAATGTAGTGAGATAAATAAAAAATTGCACTTATGCTGAGAGCACAGATAGTGACAGCTTTAAAAGAAGCCCTGATTTTTAGAAATTTAACAGGGTTTGGAACAGTAGATTTTAACACTTTCCCAGGCAGATATCAGAGCTCCACCTGCTGGAGTTAGAATGTTCATTCCAAGAGTTACAGCAGGATATCAGCATTTCCCAGGCCAGATTCTCTGCTCAGAGCTGAGGTACCTGGCTGATGATTTTCCAGAGCATCAAAAATTTTTCTCACTGGTCTCATGGCTGCCTCCTTGCACACGAGTTTTATGTCTGAGCCAGAGTATCCATTTGTTTCCTGTGAGGGGATGAGAATGATACATTACAGTTCATGAATCAGACATAAATGGAATTTGCAGGCATATATATTGTGTATGTATTTATATCAATATTTGTGAAGTCTCTTGCTGTCTCAAATACACATCTATATACACACAGAAACACACACAAATATTTTTTTTTCGTACTGTCCCCTCAAATTCAGTAGCTTGTTATCCTTTGCATGCCTGCAACATCTCATAGGACCAAGAAAAATACTGGGTATTTTCTTACTAAATGACAGCTTTCTGTAAGGGAAATAAAACCCACCTTTCTGAGTCCATCCTCAGCTTTGCAGTTAATAAAATAAATTTATTCCCTTATGAGCCCAGAACTGAGCAGTATTGTCTCTGTAAACAGATGTAAGAATCTCAGCTGCGTAAAGTAAAATATTTAAGGGCTGGGACCTTGAGCAACCTGAGCTAACTGAAGGTGCTCCTGCTTACTGCTGGAAGTTGGAACAAGATTATCTCTGAAGTCCCTTACAGCCCAAACCATTCTAGGATTCTGTTTCCAAAGAATCCAGGATGTGACAAAGGGCTACACGAAGGAAGCTGGGGTACCTAGTGAATCTTTTTGCTGCCAAATGCTCTTTTCTGCCACAGCAGTGGAGCTGTGACAAAGCCTCCCGTCACAATTAACTGTTCATTACCCTGATGAATTGGAAATGCTCCCAGCTTGGTGAGAGCAGTGATAAAATCTGCTGTTGCTGGATGTCTCCCTGTATTTAAGGCTGAAAAGCTGGGCCAGCAGAGAGGGCCAGCACACACCGTGTTGCACGCAGAGCTGCGTGATGATGGCGATTTCCACTTGTGTGTGTGTCTGTGTGTGTGTGTGTCTGTGTGTGTCTGTTTCTGTGTGTCTGTGTGTGTGTTTGTGTCTCTGTGTGTCTGTGTGTGTCTCTGTCTGTGTGTGTGTCTGTCTCTGTGTGTGTGTGCGTGTCTATGTCTGTGTGTCCATGTGTCTCTGTGTGTGTGTGTCTGTGTCTCTGTGTGTGTCTGTGTCTGTGTGTCTCTGTCTGTGTCTCCGTGTGTCTCCATGTGTGTGTGTGCCGTGCCCAGCGCCGGGTCCCACCAGTGCCGCTCTTGTTGGTTCCCAGGTGAGCTGAGGAGGTGCCTAGCTCCCTGTGTGGCAGTGTCTGCACGCTGAGATGCTGTCCCAGCCCTGGAGCAGCTGCAGCCCTGCCCACCCGGCTCAGCAGGCTGTAGTCCAGCTCCGTCCGGAGCTTGACGCCGCCGCTGTTGCTCAGAGGGGGCAGCCAGTGCTGGATCATCGCCCGCCGCGCCTCCTCGCTCGGCAGGTCCACCAGGATCCTCTTCTCCAGCCGCCGCAGCATGGCAGAGTCCAGCTCCCTGCAAGCACAGGATAACAGGCAGCATCTCAGCGTGGAGACGTGGCTTTGACAGCAACACCCTCCCCTAGCTGTGCCAAAAGAAAAAAAAGGGTTAATTATCCAGAGTATTCCTGTTCAGTGATATGCTACTTGTGATAGCAATGCTAACAATAACAATCAGAAGTTGCAGTTTCCATCCTTTGCCCTGGTACTCATCTGCAGCATGTCTCATAAGCAACATCATCTCCCTTTCCCCCTCTGCTATTAAGGAGTCACTACAAATTGTCTGTCTGGGGCACTCTCAGGACTAATTAATTGCTACTTAGTAAGGGATGTTCAGTGGGTATAAAATCCAGACTGAAGGTCTTGGATGCCAGGCCGTGTATCATGGCAGAACAGGACACCAAACTGAGACTCCTCCTGCAATACAAATTATAAATAATTGTTTACATTATTTATATTTTTTGACTTTTGTTTTGTTTTTATTTATATTTTCATAATTATAAATAAAGAGCCACAAAGGACATTATCCTTATGAAAAATATGTGCAGGATGAACACACTGGATAAATGTGTCAGTGAGCCAAAAACTCTGATTCTGTCAATGTCAAGACTGGTTATGATATTTTGTCTAAAAAAGAGATAAGAAAAACATCCTGTACCAGTCTTTCTCTACTGGCCCCATTCAGTCACAGACTCATTATTCCAGTTTAAAATATTATTTAGTCCTCATACCTGGCAAGAAAATCTCGTCCACTTCAAAGTTTCTTGTACAGACAGAAGAAAAGAAGCTCTAAGCATCATTTCCACCTGTGCTGGCACAAGGAACCAGCTGCTGGAGGGTTCTACCTGCAACCTGGGACTGCAGATACACTTAAATCTGCCCCATCTCCAATTCCCTGGGTGAAATATTTTTCCCAGCAAGGTCAATTTTAAAGCAACAAATGGAGTTTCTTCTTTCCTTCTAAAAGGAAACTCCCTTTTAGTTCACAGGGAGTTCAAAGCCAGCTCAAGATGGATTTGTAGCCCAACACCAGAGCTGATTTCTGTCACCTTTGGTGACTTGTCCTTATTTTTTTAATACCAAGTGTTTCTATGGCATGGCACATGATTAAAAAAAACCAACAAAAAAAACAAAAAAACAAACAAAAAAAACCCAACAACAACAACAAAAAAAACCACCAACCAAAAATGGGCTCCCAAATCCCCACACAGGTGGCTGCCCAATCTTAGGATGCTTGGCTGTCAGCTCTGCAGGAACAGAAGTGTCCCTCTCCCACAGTGTCATGGTGTGGGAGACCTTGTTCCTCATACACTGATCCAAACAATGAGCACACAAATCAGAAAACCAGGAGCCCAGAGGATAACAGGAGTTCACTCAGATCCACCCTTATGCTCATAATCAAGGCCTCAGAAGTAAATACCAGAATTTGTTAATCAACAGCTGTTGCTATATTGACAATATTATTATTGCTGGATTGATATTATTATTTTTTATGCTGCTTCAGGTGCTGTCCAATGTTCAGTGCAATGTCTCTCGCAGAGGGTCCCACCCAGCACAGACAAAGAACCGTGTTAGTCTCCTTTCATCTTCCAAATGTATTTTTCAGCTCAGCTTCTTAAAATTGCCTTGCTTGGCTGGAAATAATTACTCTGGCTGAAAATCCTTCGCTGTTACTTAGCCATATTAATACTCACATTAACATCATCTGTGTAAAGAGGGCAGAAGTTCTCAGGGTTTTAGAGGTGCCCACACAGGTACTTTAAAAAGCCTTTGCAGGTGAAGGACAACCACAGCCAGCCTCTGCAAATAGTCTGCACATCCCCCAAATGACATTTTCCATCACTCCTCCTGCTTCAGGCCCCCAAGAACACAGACTCATGAGCACCCTTAGCCATGTTCTGTAAGTAAGTCTCCAACAGAAGTCTCTGCTCTGCCCAGAGGAGCTGTGCCACAGCTGCTCTGTGGCTGTGCCATCCCCAGAGTGTTCAAAACCAGGGTGCTTGAACAACCTCGTCAGTGGAAGATGCAAGTGGCAGGAGAGCAGAACTAGATGTGCTCTAAAGTGTCTGCCAACCCAAACTACTCATTCTGTGATTCTGTGATTCTGTGATTCTGTGATTCTGTGATTCTGTTTATCCAGAAGGTTACGCTGACCTGTTGGCTGAAGAGGGAAATAAAGAAACAATGTTTTTGTTATCTTGAGTGTTTAGGTTGTTGCTGAATTGTTTTGTCAGTGATCAGATGCAAGGTTAAGTGATATTAACCAGAGCAGAATACAAAGCACTGAGCCAACCTAAATATTCTCTTAAACAACAGCCAATGGGAGTACTGAGAGATGCTCATGAAAAGATAAACAAAGCTCGACAAATCCATAAGATGGATGACTTTTTGCAATTAACATTAGGAGGCATCACAGATTCACAAAATGGTTTGGGTTGGAAGGTAAGAATCTATCTGTGTGCACCACAACTTCACCCATCCTGAGGGTAAGGGTTAGAAGAAAACAGCACTGCAATGAAAACTGAATTAAATGTGCTGATACACTAGGAAACATTCACTCCATGATTAAGGATCTCTTTATTCCTTCACAAACAAGACCTATATTTTATTTAATGACATTCAACCATTTCAACAAGTAATTTGTTAATAGAAACACCTTGCAGATGAGCAGCAGAAAGCAGGGCTGGGCAGCAAGCACAGGCTGAAGAGGAAGATCAATAGCTGCAGTGCAGCTTAGGACAGTGTAAAGAGCTTTGTTTAGGCTTCTTTTCATTCCTCTAAAAGCAGCTTGGTACCAATTTTTTTTTCCCCTGATCAATAAATATCTATGTTAAACAAATCTCTTGAAATCCAGCTTAACAACAAACGTTTGCAAGAGCACAGGGCAGTGCTGTGAAGCCACAGCTTAGGTTGCAGTAGGCCTTATGAAATTTTGTTGTGAAATATTCCTGTGGAGATGAAGTCTAGGTCTGACAGTAGGAGCTAAATGTCCTCATGCTCATAAAAATAAACTGTAAATATATAGTTGGGATCCTAAAAGAGGTTTAAAACCTGCTGACCTCTCTGGAGGCAGATAATCCCAAATTCCTCAAGGCTGGAGAACCCCAGTGATGTGACAGTTCAGGCTTTCACCAGGCTTTCCATCCTCCTCAAACACCTTTCTAAGCATTCACCCAGCCCCTTCTTTAAGCATTTTCTCTGTGGTAGGAACATTTCCACCAGACAAGAGAGAAAGTCCAAAAGGAAGTTCTAAAGTCTCAGGTATAAAACTTTCAAAAGTGAAACCCCAGCTGCCACTCTTGTTCTTGACACAGACTTGACTGCTTTCTTTCAGGGCAGGTCCCTCAAAACAGAAACCTTTTTGTTTTTTTCTCAACCTTTAAAAAAGGCTGTCATTTTGGATGTTTCAAGGAAGCAATTTTGCAGAAATTAGAACTTGAGTATTTAAAAATAATCAAAAATCAAATATATAAAATACTTAAAACTGAATTCTGTGTATTTTACACAACTTCCTAGAAAGCTTATTGATTGTATAAGGGTAAAAAAACACATGCAAAAATCACTCTGCATGTATAATTATCTCACAGGATAATTTAAGAGACCACAGGTGCAATGCACTGCTCAGAGCTTCTTCTGAAAGGGCAACCATTCTGCAATAATGTAAACATTTATATGTATTACTGACAGAGAGATAAATGTATCAATACTGTATTAATTCTCTTTCAAACTTAACTGTCCACACAGAGAGCAGTTATTTTTTTCAGCATTTTCTTACACAACTGGAACACAATTAAATCTCATTCAGTTCAGTTCCTTTTATACAGATATTGTAACAAAATAGGGAGGATTTTGCACTGATTTAAATTCATGAGTTTGTCCAAGACATAAATCCCTGAAACCAACATACAGACTTTGCTATTATGGCTATTAAAAAAAAAGCCCATTGTGGCTCTGTAGTCACACTTCTGGGCCAGAGTAGGGACCAGCCTAACTTAGAACAGCTAACTTCTATGCAAATTTTAGATGCACAGCCATTCTTTTATTTAAAGAGCCTGAAAACCCTGGACAAGACAAGCTAGGCTTACCTGCCACACGGGACTGATTGAAAATATTACCTTTGAGCCTCAATTCTCAGGCAAAAGCTCCACTTCTGTTGTTTAATTCTACCTGCCTGTTCCCTGGACCTTTTCAGCCAGGCCTGACAAAAAGGGGATCAGCTGACAAGAGGAATAAAATATTACCACAGACTTTGTGAGAGAACATTTGGTGATATGCACAACCAAAATGTGCATTTGTATGTTCAAATAATACATGCTCTAGGACTTTAGACTTTTTTATAAGTACTTAAAAGGAAGCAGCTGTGGTTACACACCCAGTGACATTCAAGACACTCCCAACAGTCTGCTGATCACAACCCTGAGCTCTCCAGTCACAAAGAGAGGATTTTCCAACATTTGTCCCCATGGCAACTTTGTAAGATTCAGCCAGAAATCACTGATGTTGAAAAACAATCCATGAAGCCTGTGTCTTTGTGGGTACAGAGCCCTCTCTGGCTCCCAGCTGGTTTTAGGTGCCCTGCTCTGTGTCTGTCACACTGCAGAGCTGGGCAGGTGTCATATCACGAAACAAAGCACCTCTAAGCCAAATTTCTAGTTTTGCCACTTGAAATGCTGCTGAACTGCTGCTCACATGAGGTCATTCCATGAACACCCCCCACTGGGGTCCAACAAACGACTCCCAGACCATGGCTTGAAGTTCTTTGGAAACAGGACTGCTGTCTTCTCCTGTTCTGACCCAGGTGAGAAGGAGACAGACCCACTGCTCTCCATGTGAGAGGGGAACAGACCCACTGCTCTCCACGTGAGAGGGGAACAGACTCACTGCTCTCCACGTGAGAGGGGAACAGACCCACTGCTCTCCACGTGAGAGGGGAACAGACCCACTGCTCTCCACGTGAGAGGGGAACAGACTCACTTAGCTCCATGTGCCCTTAGGGACAAGGGTATCCACAAAGACCTCAGTGCTGTGAGGATCAGCAGCTCCTCTCCTGAGCATTCACTGTCGTTACACTACAAATGTTACCTCCCTTCCTTATCCTCTCCAACTTGTCTTGTTCCTAATACACATCCTGCCCAGCTCAATGAAATTCCACAGTTCCAATCTTAAACTGTTTTTTTCTTCTATATTAAATTCTGTTGAAAAAACTGAAGAATTTTGTCCCTCAACTTTTCAAAGTCACATTTGATACTAATAAAATCCAACATTCCTATTTATGGAGTATCCTTTTAAGCACCAGATGTTTTAAGCACCTTACAGTTCCAGGCTGAAAACCCTTCTTAGCTTAAACATAGTAAATAACTTGCCTATAAAGTCAAATACTCCATTTTAAATATTAGCAGCTGGTACGACCAGCATATGTTGACTTTATTATGGATTATTCTCATGTGACACAAATAGCAAGAATTGAAGAGTTTAAAAGTAAAAGCTCAAAATTAATCTTTAAATGCTTTAACCAAATATCAAGGCTTTTTCTGCAGAAGTCTAAATAAAATCTTTATCTGTGCTTAGAAGCTCATGAAAATGTATTCAAAATGTACTCTCTGGATCTCTTACCATGGCAGATTGGAAGCTGCTAAAACAAATACAAGATCATCAGATCGGGCCAAGCCATCCATCTGCACCAGTAATTCTGTTTTCATCCGCCGACTTCCTTCGTGCTCACCACTACCAAGATTCAGAGAAATGGTATTTGCTCAGTGCATTAATCATCTTTATTTATACAGTGTCATTCACAGCAACTGAGCCCTTGTCACAGTTTTGCCCCAGTTCAAAGCATGATTAAGCTCCATTAGCTAACATCTAAGCATTAAAATCAAGCTTTCTAATCATTACTTAAATGGACTCTTTTCAGTGCATTAAAGCGAGGAGAATTCACTATTACTGAATCCAAAGAAAATATTTATTTGTTTTTTTTCTTCATGTTAATCTCCATGCAAGACCAACATTTACTGCAAAATAGCTAGGGCTCCAATTGAGTGATTGACTGATTGATTGATCTACAGCAGGGAATTCTTACAATGTGATAGTTGCCATTAAATAACTGGTACACCTATCTCTTCAGGGTAGCATTTTGCTGTGACTGAATCTGAAGTGGCCACAAGAAAATAAAACTACTACTGAATTCAACATTTTGCAAAACGTTCTATCAAAAGAAAACAGAAAAATACACCATACTGATATGAATTTAGAAAGTGGCAGAGACCACACAGAAAGGATCCTTCTTCCAAAAAGGAGAACTTAAGCAAAGTGCTAAGAACTCTGGCCCCAATACAGATAATCTGTTTTGCAGAAAACCAGCTGGAACTCTTGGTTCCAGATGTGAAGCTCTTGGAAACTCCTGGATCAAGCCCAGGGAAAACATCAGGACCTTAGATGGTAAGGGCTGCAGTTCAGGTTTAATGACTTATTTCTGCAAAGGCATTCAAACATCAATGCCAAGTCAGTATTTAATAAGTACATGTAAAAATAAGTACAGCATCGAGGATAAAAGTCCTTATTAGAATATATAACCCAGTGATGTTAAGGAGAGCTTTTAAATGTACATATGAAGGACAAATTTGGCTAAACATTTGCATCTAAGTGAGAATGACCAGAAGTAGCATCTTTGTCCCATCACAATAGGACATACTCTATTTACAAATAGTAAGCATACAATATAGACACACAATATAATACATATAAAATGATCATGTAATTCACTGCACATAAATGATAATAAAATCTCCTGTAATAGGTTCCTAATGGTTGTAACAATATTTTTATATTTCTCTGGCTTCTTTCCCATCCCTAACCTTTTTTTAATGTGTTTTTAACTGAAAATTGTCTTGAACCTTGGATTCAAGTAACAACATACTCTCAGTCCTGCAATGGGGAGTCCTGACAATGCCACCAAAATCTGTCACTAATGGAAATGCCATTCCACTGTGTACACTCCCTATTACTCTGCTCTGCCTATGTTCTAAGTGCCACAAAATAAGCTGCTTCTTACTTACCTCTAACAATTCACCTGTTGTTTCCCTCACAACTGCCTTTTATTTCCATTTCAAATCCCTTTAAAGTACAACACACCTGGTTATAAAGCCCTGCACCTCTCTCCTTCTTGCTGTCCCTGTAGCCCCTTGCTAATTCTCACAGAAGCTCTCTTGCTTCTCTGCCGTGACTGACACAAGCACTGCACCTCTCACTTTAATCCCAAAGTGGTCCCACCAGTTACCCAGGAACAGTGCCTCTCTGACTCATAACTGACTCCAGCTCATCCAGGAAAATTGTGGAAGGAGCGTGGTACCGGGCGAGCTCAAACAACACCTGCCAGAGAGAACAGTAAATGTGAAAGAGAAATTGACACAAGAAGGCACTAAAGTGAACTGGCATGGAAGACAAATTAACAGCACCCACATCCCAGGGGATATCTGCTGGAAAAAAGCTCTGGCCAGGCTGAGGGTCCCTGAATCCTCTCAAAATCTGAGAGGTTTGTAAAGGAGATATAAAGAACACAGCCTTGTAATCCTGTCTTTATGTGTAAATCTTTCTGTCTAAATCCTATCAGAGTACCCTGAGAATAATGGGATAGAAGAAAATGATCCATCAGAGGATTCTGGGAACTCCTAAATTGTTACTGAGATTAAACATGTGCCTTTTGTTGTTGCTCCATTTGTACTTTTTTTTTTTTAAATAAGGATTTGAGGAAAAAAAATGCAGGTCAGCTGAAGCATAATGAAAGAAAATGCACTGATTCTTTTGATAAAAATCAAGCACTCATTTTTTTTCATGATCAAAACAAACATAAATTCCTTGAACAATCACAATTTAAAAAATGGACTGAAAGCTGAAACAAAAAATGTGGATCTGCTCTTTGGAGAATGAAGCTTCATCTAATTTTCCGTAAACATGAAGAGGCCTGTGTTAGGAGTAAGAAAACACTGTCAGTTCTTCTTGAGTAAAGTGGTTTTTGAGTTTTTAGATAAGTATCAGTAACAGTATATTAGTCCAGCACTTTTAAATCTGAACACTTGAAAAAATCAAATTTTAAAAGATACTTTTATTTTTCATCACTTTGAGCATGAAACACAGAGTTTAAGCCACTTGCCCAGAGTAAGAAGTAGACCATGACCAGTATACAATTTTACTAGAAATATAATGTATAAAATACATAAAATAAATAATATATAAAATACAGAACTACCATGTAGAACTAAGCAAAACAGGATGAGAGGATGTGCCTCCAAATGACCACAAACCCCATATATACTTCCCCTTCATCAGGCACATGTGAATTTAGGATATAAATTCACACAATACTTTTCTTAGAGCTCTCCTGATCAACAACCTTACTTCATTTTTTGATTCCACTGTAACTTTAATTCAGGGTAAAAAGCCACAAATTCAATATAAATGCATGTGCTGCAGCATGTTCACAAAAACTTTCTGTATCATGGTGGCAGAAACCAGATTGTCCCCACACACTCCTGCCAGAAAAGAAAATTCCAGGAAGCTACTGAGACAGATGTCAAGAGAATCAGTAAGAGAGAAAGGGAATGTCAGGAGAAAAATATGCAATTTTAAAGGACAAAGGAGGGAGGACGAGTAAGTGTGCTGCAGCCATTGCCTACATTTCAAGAGAGACAAACAATACAGTTTCCAGAGAATAGTTTGCTGTGGTTATTTTTTTCCAAGAGCTCTGCATTTACCTGAAGTGCAGCTCAAGAGATGAGGGTAAGGCAGGTTAGGGGCTTGTGGATTTCCACTGAGCTAGTGGATGTTATGGAGAGATTCAGATGGGCAAAGATGCTGCACACGAACGCCTGAACCTTTTGTACCACAGCTGAGCCATGCTAGTTTATACACAAAAATGCATTTACCCACTTGCCAGCAAACTACCTTTCTTGAAACAACATTACATCTGCACTTGACTGGAAGATGTTTGTGACAAGGGAGTTCTTTGCCCATTTCATGCCACAATGAACAATTAGGAATTTGGGGATCTAAATTACATTTTGCAGGGTGCCTAGGAGCCAACCCCTGCAAAATGGATGTGAAGTGCTCTGAAGAGGTCACTAAGCACTAGTTTGGAACTCTGATGGTCTGACTCCTGATCAGGCAAAGATCTTTGCTGCCTGCAGAACATCTGCTCTATCTTACATTACAGAACTGAAGTCCCACAGCAAGAATCCATTACGAGATGTCTACAGAAGTGATGTTATTCCTGCTTTCAGAACTAGGTATAATCAAAGTCATGTTTTGTCTAAATTCAGGAAAGATTATGAGTACCAGAGGAACACTTGTCTCCAGTTCTGTGCTGAACCCAAGTTCTTCAAGGGGGAATGTGATGTTTGCTAAAGTATAATGCATGAGAGAGGAATTCTTACCCGGACAAGTTTTTCTGAATCACCCCTCCATTTGCTGACAATGGTGGATGCTGATATGTTGAAAAAGGTTGTATTGCATTCTGTGGCAACAGCCTTAGCAAGCAAAGTTTTTCCAGTACCTACAAACAACAGTGTTTGAGAAAACCACTCTGCAAAGGAATAAAATGTGAATGTTTGAATAAATTCCCCTCATCCTACTACCAGTCAGGTAAAACTAGTAAAAAACTCATAGGATGGTTTGGATTGAAACACCTTGCAATGACCAGAGACACCTTCCACTGTCCCAGGTTGCTCCAAGCCCCATCCAGCCTGGCCTTGAATATTCCCAGGGATCCAGGGGCAGCCACGGCTGCTCTGGGCACCCTGGGCCAGGGCCTGCCCACCCTCCCAGCCAGCCATTCCTAATTCCCAAGAGCCCAATATCTGTCCCTGCCCTCTGGCATGCTGAAATGGTCAGATGCCTTCTGTGGCAGGAACACCTAAACATTCACAGAACAAATGGATTTCATTGCAGAGAGAGGCTTTGCAACCTGACTCAGGGGGTTCTTGTGCCCTCTGCCCCCTTCCAGCCACATCCTGGTGTCAAAGGGGGGGCAATGGGAGCAGGGAAGCCACACTAACAAGTAAAATACGCAGCTAGAAGAAGGCAAAGCTTCCACCCCATTCCCAAAACAACCCCTAAAAGCAGAAGAAAGGAAGGACATTTTTTACTAAGGAGGTAAACCATGGCAGATTTATTGACATATCATAGGATCATGCCAATCTTGATTAAAATGGTCCAAGCTGAGTAAAACAGAGATCTGAGTTTTCATTCCCCTGAATTCTTAGTGTAAGTACTGTCTCTGGAAGATTGCACTATAAAAATAGCCAAGGCTCACAAGAAAGGGCAGGTTTGAGTGTCAGAGATGTACATAACCATCCAACATTCTCTCCTTTTAATTTATGTACAGAACATGCTATTTTTTAACAATCTGATCTAATTAACATTGATGATTTATCCACAGGACAAAATAAGAAGCAGTGACAAACACAGAGATGTGGTAAAAAGCTCTCCATACCTGGTGGTCCATAGAGCAACAATCCTTTCCAGGGGGACAGAATGCCAGTAAACAGCTCTGGATACTGAAGGAAAGTAATTTAGGGATTAAAAATGTATCATCTAAAACAAACTGCAAGGGATTGTAGTCCTCACCTTCACTGCTCCTAGCACATTCAGAAAACATAAGAAGTTTGAAGAGAGGCATAAAAAATGCCAAAACAATGTGACATGTATGATCTGAGTACTGAGAAAAATGCTGTGTTTATTATTTGAAATCTGCTTTCAATGTTGTTTTTTTTTCAAGTGCAATTGATGTGACATTCTCTTCTGTAAATAATTTTTCATGGAAATAATATAAGTCAAACCCAGCTCTTCTTACAATGCCAAAGGTGCCAAAGAATTGGACCTAACTCATACAGTAATTATATTGAAAGGTAATTTTCCTGTAGAAGAATGCAGGTGCCATTTCAGATGGAACAGGAATAGTTCTGGCATGAAACAGGAACACCAACATCCCTAACACAAATGGCCTACCAAGGCACAGCAATACTGAGAACTCTGAAACACCACTCTAACTGCAAGGAAACAAGCCCAACGCTGGTTTTGTCAAAGCTATTTAGCACCTTACCTTTATGGGGTAAACAACTGCTTCCTTGACCAGCCTTTTAGCTGCATCCAGCCCTATAATATCATCCCACTTCACGTTTGGCTTATGGAGATAAATGTCCTGCAACACACATCACATCTTGTTAGCAAAACTCCTTCTGCAGTCGGATAATGACTCTGGCAAAGTAAAGGGATCGACTCAGGGATAAAATAGTGGTGCTGTTAAGTGATACAGGCTGTGTTATTTAACCCTAGGTTCCAGGCACCTCCCAGGAGGGAAGCACACACAGCAATCACTTCCCCTCCAGGCCCCAGTTTCCCTAATGTATTCCTAGCAAATGTAGATGCTGAGCAGATCTTTCTTAGATCTGTTTTCTGTTAGTTTGATTTAGGAACCAACCAACATATCAAGAGCAATTGGGATAAGAAGGTTCACCAGCCCTAATATTTTGTCTCTACTGCTGCAAGTATTGGATGTTTAAAAAAAGAAGCAAAAGTAATCATAGTGACACATTCAAGTTTACACCACCAATGAACTTCAGTAATTCAAATTACATCTGAATCTTTGAGCTGAAACACCTTCTGAGCCTCACTCTTCAGTGAATTTTTCTTCCCTATTTTAAACATGTTCATTTTATAGTCACAAGTTCCACAGCTCACTCATGTGCAATGTGAAAATATTTTATTTTTTTTTAAACTTGACGCTTAGTAACTTTATGGCTGCACCTATTACTTACGTTATTACTTATTATAATGTTATTACCTATTATTTATGTTATTTCTTGTGTTGTAAGTAACAGCGAAAAAATTCTATGTACTCCACTCTATGCAAGATTTTATATGCTGCAAGAAAAGCTGTGAAAAACTCTGCAACAGGAAGAAATTTTCCCCCTAAGAATCTATCAAAAGATAGATGGCAATTAGTCTATGCCCTGAAACACTCACTAAATTAATTTCATTTAATTCATTCAGCTTCCCAAATCTTCTATGAATCTTTCCATTTGCCTTTATAATATTTTGTGGCTTTGTGTTCCAGGGGCTAATTGCAAAAAATATCACATCCTCAGTACAAATATTCAGGATAAATTCTGCTCTCCAACAAAAATAGTCCACATAGACTGGAAAAAAATTATGTGGTTGCATCCAAGGGGAAAAGTTAATACAATTAGAAAAAATTATTTATATAGAATAGGTTACACTTTCCCCGTCTATTAACAGTGAATTAAGATGAATCAGATTTCTGCCATTAAGTAGAGACTTACATAACTGTTTCCAAATTAAATTAGATTGTGTTATGAAATAGATATAACATGCTATTCATTTGTATTGATTTATACAGTGTTGATTACCATAGCAACTAGGAACATACCATAATGGAGCACAATTCAAAAAACACACTATAACAAATGGAAAGCAATTTTTAATTGCTTTTTCTGTTAATGTAGCAGCAAGAACAACATTATTTTAAAGGTCTACCATAAATAAAAGACCAGACAAGAATTGAAACAAGTGAAAATTTTCTTACTTTAAGGTTGAAAATTTCCTAAGACATTTGTTAAGTTCTACTAAATGCCAAATACAAAACTTGTGGACCAAGAATTTGGGCCGTACACAGATTTAAAAATCAGTCAGCAAAAGTCTTCCATGATTTTTAGAAAGATGATTTTAATCAGGTTTGCCCAAGATGTTACCACTCATGATATTTATATCCAGAAACTCACAACACTACCAAACACTGTGGTGCTGAGAATCCTTTCTGATGAGTGACTCATCCGAAAGTGGTGCATGCTAAGCATTTGTGTTTCCTGTAGCCACACATCCCCAGTGGACCAGGGCTTGTTTGTCAGGCTACACCTCAGCCCAGGAGTGAAATGAATGCTGCTGACAAGGCTGTGCCTCCCTCCAGGGGCCAAGCTGCCCATTCTGGAGGAATCCCCAAGTCTGCCCTGGGACATGGTGCATTATTGATGCTGCTCTGGCAGTGCTGGGATGAGGGTACTGCTTGCAGAGCTCACAGTAACAGCATCTCTCCACTGCACCACTGAGAATGCACAGGGAGTGCAAATCCTTTGTGCACAGGATGCACAAAGCAAGGCTCAGGGCACATTCTAACCCAATGGCCCTGGACTGTCCTGTGACACAGCCCCAGGGCAGGGCCTGTCCCTGTGCCGGCCCTGCTGAGGCAGCTCCAGTGCTGGGGACAGCTCTGGGCCCTCAGCACAAGAGAGACACCGAGGGGCTGGAGCGTGTCCAGGGCAGGGAACGGAGCTGGCAAGGGGCTGGAGCCCCAGGAGAGGCTGAGGGAGCTGGGCAGGGGCTGAGCCTGGAGCAAAGGAGGCTCAGGGGGGCCCTTGTGGCTCTGCACAGCTCCTGACAGGAGGGGACAGCCGGGGGGGTCGGGCTGTGCTCCAGGGAACAGGGACAGGAGCAGAGGGAACGGCCTCAGGCTGGGCATGGGCAGGCTCAGGTTGGACATCAGGAGGAATTCCTTCATGGAAAGGTTTATCAAGCCTTGGCACAGCTGCTCAGGGTGTGGTGGAATCCTCATCCCTGCAGTTTAAAAGCCATGTTGATGTGGCACTTGGGGACACGGGTTAGTGATGGCCTTGGCAGTGCTGACCTGATGACCTTAGATGGCTTTTCCAACCTAAATGATTCTCTGATTCTAAACCATGCAGGGATACCAGGGTCTAATAGTAATTTTGGTAGATCCTATCTAGTAGATACATTCAGAACGGAGATATTGCTGTGATACTGGCACACCGCCCGCAGAGACTACAGCCCTGTGCCTGGAATGGAACTGCACCCAAAGGGTGGAATCAAGGTTTCTCCCATCATCTGATCACAGCTAGATAAAACATTAGATAATAGTTAGTTTTAGCTAATATATTTAAATCTCTCTTTCCAGTGAAGTATTGCACTTTTTTGTGTAGCAAAAAGGAAATCCATGACAGTCTGCACAGCATGATTAAATTGCCTGTTCCCCATTAGAAATGAATGAACTTAATTATTTCCTCCCACTGTGCATCAGAAAGAAACATCATTACATGTAAAGAGATGACTTGTTGGGGAGCTATGCGGAGGGAAAAATAACTTGCACTATCAGTGACAGTAAAAAGAAGTAAACAGCATTCCCACATGACAAAGATAACCAACATCTCTCTACAACTGATATGGAGATCTGCTCTTACTTTGCTCACAACCACTGCAAGTTCTCTCATCTCACCAGTCATGCCAGTAAAAGCACTAAGAGGTTTCAATAATCGTTCCTAAAAGAGAAAAACATAGGTTCTTGTCAGACTGCAAGTATTTTTAGACAAACTATTATATAATTTTTTAGTTGTAGTAATATCAACTTTTAAGGTTGCAGAAATATGTGTAATAATACAAATTTTAAAGAAAACCATATTTGCAGTGTCATTTTCTTCTGACAGAATCTAACCCTAATCAACATTAAAATGAGCAGCTTTCTTATTGCACTTAAAGTCCTAAATACAACCTACATAGACTAAGAGGAGTGAAAAATGTAACTGCAGATCACAGTTTTGCCACATTCTCCTTCTGGATAGTTTCTTCCAGTGTAGCAAGTAACCAGGCAGACAAGCACCACGAAAGCTGGAAGCACTATCTGAGAAATTCTGGCCTGTGTGTGGAGTGTTTACAGAAAATTTATCTCAACCATCAAAATTCTATTGTAGAGACATACTGAGCTGAAAGGAACCAGGATTTCACTCCCACAAGTTCTGCAAGTGTCTGCAATTATTTTTTCATATTAAGGCCTCCTTTTTATTTGTTGCCTTTCATATTCAGAATAAACAACCACTATCAAGTATGGCTGTCCCTTCAAGGAGGAAATACACCTCTCAGAAATCCAAGGCCTTTTTTAGCACTTGGGAACAAAACCAACATTGTTGCAGTATTTTGTTTTGTTCCTGGTTGTGCAAAACTCAAGTTCATATTCATTGGATGGAAATACGATCAGAAACACTTACTGATGGATCTGGATCACAATTAAGGCTGTTCAAGGGAATTCCATCTGGTGGCACTCTGACAGCATCCTGAATCATCTTGCGGTAGTCAATTATTTGGCCCTAAAGGAGAAAAATGTTGCTGTAGGCTTTACCATGGTGGTAGCACTACTCTTAAAAATACACTGGACCAAATTTTGTTTGCAATTACAGCAGTGTGTTTCCTTACTGCATATACAGTTGTAGCTATGGCAAAAATTTATCCCAAAAACTGTGGTATCAATGGGGATAGAACACACAACTCAGTCAATTCAATAATCTAACTGCAGAGCCTTTCATTACCTCATTCAGGAATTCAAAATTTATCTTCAGTCTTAGTTATTTACCACTGGGCTTTAAAAAAAATAAATATTCCTCTCTGAGTATGTTTGAAATAGTATTTAAAGCAAAAAGTGCCTCCTATGCAAAGAATTAATTTTTTTTATACAAAATTATAAAATGGACTATTCAGCTGACTATACAGAAACATTTTTATATAAAAATGGAGAAAAAACCCTACCATTTGATATTTTTTAAAACCTCTGTGCTTTTTTTTTCCTACATACATATTTCTCTGAGAAACCACATACCAGGTTTCCACCAACCTTTCTTGGGTGAGAGCTGTCCCCTCCAGTTTTGCCAATTCCTGAGATGCTTAAGCCAAAATCAGATTGATCCAGAGTATCGGCACCATCACTATTCTAAAGAGAAATGACTTTTAAAACAGATGTGTTGCCAAGTAAATGGATTGAAGGTATTATGTGATAGGTATCATTCCCTCTCTTCACAGAGGCCCAGATGAAGTTCCAAGAGAAATATTGATCATTTAAACACCACGGTAGATTTAACTGGACTTCACCTAACTGGTGACAGCAGTGAAAGCCACAGCTCTGGAGCTCAGCAGTGAAGTTATTCCATGTACTGAACAGAAAACTGCATTTTGCATAAGAAGCAGCTCTTATGCACAGTGGAAATGACAGGCCAAGTAAAAGGCACAGCATGTCACCTCAGAAACGAGGAGCTATTTTAGGAGCTATTTTAGTAACTTCACAGCATTTACTGCTGTAAAATCCAAAAGGCAAAGTTTTGCAGTATTTTTAGGGGTAGCAATAGGTCAGAGAAGAGTTCCTCTGGATGCAGAAATATAGCCAGGCCCTTAAAAAAAGGTTGCAGTAGACACAGTGCTTGCCCACCAACCTGCTGTTCCTGTCCACCCTCCGTACAGGGATGATAATAAAGTCGATTTCACAGTAATCTCACCAAAATGAGATTCTCAAACCTAAACATTACAGACCCAAATTACTCCGCGAGTCTCAAACAACTTATGCACTGTGAAGATGCTTACAACTGATACCACTTCATCCTTTATTTGTTTGTTCTGTTTTCTGGCGCTCAAGAATGACTATATTGGTATTAATGGAAAAAACCTCTGATTGCTTTTAGTATAGGTTGGATTATATAACTCCTTTTCCTCTAATTTTTGCCTGTGACTGCCCCCAAACTCATGGCCAGAAATTCTCTCAAGGTCTTGCACCTATAATCCTTAAATGACAAAATCAGTCAAACCCATTAGTTGCACAATTATTAATTGTGCAACTCCCATCCTCTTGCTGCCTACAGACTTCCCAGACAAAATCCCATTAACTTCAACTGTACTGCTGCCAAGATAGAACATGTTTAAACCTGTCTGGGGCTCTCCTTGGTGGAGGATTTAGGTTCTGCTGTACTCCCAGCTGAAGTTTTTGATACTGATCGTTGCACTGTCTGTTGTTTGACCCTTGGTACATTCTGAGAAGAAGCTGCTGTCCTAGAATAAATTAAAAAAAAAGCAAGACTTCCATGACTTTTTTTTTCTTCAAAATACCAAAAGACCCAAAGCTTCCAAATAAAGCAGCTTTAGGCTAACTTTGCTTCCACTGAAGTGATGGTGTTAATCTCAATCACAGCAGAGTTCAATGCTTACTTTTTTCAAACACCCCCCCGGCCACTTTACCCACACTGCAGAAGCTCTGTAAATTGTCTGCCTCTCCATTTGGGAAACAAGTCTCTAATTTCCTCCAGCACATACAGAAAAAATGCACCACACAGTCAGGAGCATGGCTCTAGGCTTTGGTCCTCCTCTGGTGTCACAGCATTATCTTAATCACAGTGCATATTTGCTTTTACTATGAAAATTTTCTGCCCAGAAAAACACCCCACACATATATCTCACCTTCTTGCTCTTCCTCCACTTCTCAGCTGTTGTTTATTTTCTGCTGAGGCAAAATTAATATTAAAATGGAAAATAATTAAGGATCTAAAAAGGGCAATTTGAACCTTTTTTCCCCTTTAAAAATATTTTTAAGCACGCAATAATGACCTTGGAAATAATAATGCATAAACAAGAACAGCATATAAGCACTGCAAGCTTGCAAAAACTTACTGAAAACAAACTGGTGTTGGTGAGAGTGCTTTTGCTTCAAGCTTTTTACATTTTAGCTCATTCAGTCTTAGGTTTCTCTGCTTACATTTTAAAACCAGTATCATATTCACAGTAAAATGGACACCATCCGAAATTAGATTAAGTACAATAATTTAATATAGCACACAGAATGCTTATTTAATGCTAATAATTTTTTCGTTGCTGAATTGGGAAATATGAATTTGCCTTACTCCTCTGAAGAGGAATCAAGTTCAACATAACAAGACAGAACAAATGTCGCATTGCAATAGTGGTTATCAAGCTACGTTATCTTTTGCATTATTATTATTTTAAACAACTTCTGTCAAAGGAGAGCTTTTTTTTCACAAAATGTCCAACTTGCAAAGCCCAGATGTGAACTCATAAAGCCAAGGATTTGTATGATGCTACCAGCATGCCCCTGGTTGCTCCAAAACACCTCTCCTGTAAGTACAATGCTCTTGCACTCATGATTCTACACAATAAAATAATCCTTCCCAAACAGTTATTTCCCTGAAGGAGCTTGGGAACACGGTGAGTTTAGGGGCAGCAGAGCCCACGGAGCAACCTGTAATCTTGTGGGTGTATCTACAACATTTCCAACTCATTGGAAATGAGCATGGAAATGACCAACCTGTTACTGTAGGACTTGCCAAGAGTGGTGCAAAGAATTCAGTTGGAAGGAACACCACACCAAGGGTTTTATTTAGATATCCAAGTCTGGCAACAGGCACAATTAAGGCATGGTGAAAACTACGTGTAGTGCAGGAGAAGAGGCCGCTTGTGCTTTAGGGAAAAAGGATGATGCCTCCCTGCCAGCATGGTCACAAATCTGAGCATAGGTAATGGCAGACTACTCCATGCCTGAGAAGCTTTACTGACAAAAAAATGCATAATGAGAGCTTTTAAGTGTCCAAGAGTGGCTTTTTGGGAATTCTTTTTTACTTAGGTCATGGATTCAGTCTTGCCTACTGCTCTGACTATGATGTGAAAAAATGCTTTATAATATTTTTTCACTCTTGCCTTGTAACAAATCTTTTTTGTTATGTCCTGCAGGGCTGTTCTTCCTCTTTGTATCAACGGCAATCAATAGGGTTCTAGATGTACTTGCCTTTTTCAAGCAAATTTCAGGAAAATTCCAATTACTAAACCCTTTAATTTGGAAAACACCTCTAAGACCATCCAGTCCAATCACTCCCCAACCCCTGAAGTGGCCACCATTGATCCATGTCCCCAGCTGCCACATCTACACGTGTTTTGAACCCTTTCAGGGATATTGCTCCATCACTTCCTTGAGCAGCCTGTGCCAGGGCTTGACAACCCTTTTCATGAGGAAATTTTCCCTAATCTCTAATCCAAACTTAGATCCTTCAAGCTTTTCATCACTTACTCTCATACAGTTGTTATTATGGCTTCTCCAAGTTATATTTTGTGCTCAAGTGCAAAACCATTCAGGGTCATAACAGAATGCTCATATTCTGATTTGCCTCATTCTGTATCGTTCATCCACTATTCTCTAACCATGAGAAGAAAGTGAATAAATATATCTCTGCCATTATGCTTTGTGCTTAGCTGACATTTTCCAATACCAAAGCAGCTTTCAAAAGACAGAAAAATGCCACCTTCTAGGTCCTTTATATAAAGAAAGAAGGAAAAACAGAAGGGCTCAAAGCCACCTCTTTTAATTCTGGTGTCTTGTGTGCTAGAACTTCAGATGTGTAACTGTACATTAAATTGAACATTACATTAACCTGAACATTAAATGCTGACATACATGTCAGGGCTGTGAGCATAGCAGGGAAATAAACATTTTAGACTTTGGAAACAAAAGCTTTCTTTTTGGAACAGAGCCACATACCAGTGTCCAGGACCTTTTTGGTAATTTTAGGATACTTTTGAAATTTTACAAAATAGTAGCTTTCATATTCCATCAATATTGTCTCAAGATCAATGTTGTCACAAACTTCAAAGCCACGTAAACCTAATTTTGTCTCTTGTTCCAAAGCATTTGCAGCATCAACATATCTGGCAATTTAAAAACAAAACAAACAAGGATCAAAAAGCTGAGAGTCATCATCTTACTCTGATTTCTGAAAGAAGCAGCAAACAATGGCACTAGTAAGCATACAGTATCTTTAACCTGTCCACAGTCCTATTTTTATAGAAGTATAAACTCTAATTTTAATAAGCTTTGTTGGTGGATCTAAAGTATTTTAAATTATATAGAGATTTTTTGTTTCAGAAACTGAAACAATTTAGCAAAGTAAACTGTGAGGACACCTCATAGTAGTTTGCCACTTCCTCACATTAACCCCAAGGCCCCACTGTCCATTCCGCCAACAGAGGACAGAGAGATGCAGTACAGCAGGTCAGACACACACAGTCCCACAAGGGTAGAGCACTATTATTTAAAAAACATACCCTTTCTCCATTAAATAATGCAAAATTAGAATGAGGAGATTTTTCCGACGAGCTTCTGTTCGCATCTCCTCCTGTGAATTAAGACAGAACTCTAGATCAAACGTAATATTCTCTTTATTTCTGTTAGCAACATCTAAATGTAGCCTCTGGAAACAAACAAATTAACACAACAGCATGTAAGAACTGTAAAACAACTCACTGTTAATAAACAGAAGGAAAGTGGTTTTCAATCTAATTTTTCTTACACATTATCAGGGCTACTGGATGGGTAGAAACCTTTTCCTAGAGAAGAGAAAATTATTTTAGGGTTGAACAAGTAACTTACTTCCCTTACTATGGCTATGGCTCACAACATGTTCAGACTGCTGTGAATTTCAGGGCAGGACTCTTGCAGACCTGAATGCTTCAGGGACTGTGCAAGGAAACCTTGTGCTCCATCCTGGCTGTGTCCTTCCCTTGCAACCTGAAACCTGTTCTCTGAGTGCCTGGAGAAGGGGGCTGGTGAACAGGTCTGGGATCTGCATGACTCTACTACAAGGACCAGCTGTAACACTTGCTGACACCTCCCATTTCATAGCCCTTGATGTATAAACACAACAAATGAAACACAGTCACTGGAAAAATTAGTATATTGGGATAACATGAAACTTGCACGATTTTCACACAGGACTGACCAAAATCAGGACTCAACACGAAGAAATTCAATACACAGTCAGTCCCATGGATGTCTTGGCACAGACTGGAGAACCCAAAGTCATTCACAAATGGTTCAGCAATAAAAATAAGGCAGCATAAAACATCCTTTTCTTCACCCAGTGAAGCTTCAGCGGAGAGAGTATCAGATGCAATTTCAGGGAGAGGAAAAGGCACAGTGGAAACAGAATCATGGAGGATGGTGGAATTAAGCCTTACTCTGATGAAACATGCCCACATATGCTCAGTGTCTGTAGAGAACTTCTGAGATTCTTCGGTCATAACAGAAGGTGCTACAATGAAAGCTCTAGAAATCAGCACATTGCTTTTGGTCTGCTTCACTGGGACTTGAAACTGCGACCACAGGGGAAGTAGGCATGGCCAAACACACATTTAGGTAAATTAATGACTTCCCTTCTCTTTTAGGTTGGGAGGCATTGGGAGTTCGACTCGATGATCCTCATGTGTCCCCTCCAACTTGAGATATTGTGTCCTTCCTCTGATTTGGTGATTACTTGTGAGGACCCAGTATGAACAGGAAGGAGTGGCACTTAATGGACGGGGAAAGAGCAATGATTTCTGTTGATTGCACAGCACACACACATCCCTGATCACATTGCACAGTAAAGCTACACAGGCTCCTGCTTCTGGCCCCCGTTTCCCTCTCTTCTATCCCAAATGAGCAGCATCCCCATCCACCCGCAAGGAAAAGCCCAGCCCAAGTGTCACCCACTGCCTGCAGTGACAAATGAGATTTCTGTCCTCTTCCTACTGCAGACAGAGCCCCACCACCTGTACCAAGGACTTGGGCTGCTCTCTGCCCGTGCCTGGCACACAAATTGCCAACAAACTACTACTGACCAAGGCTGATGTTTTTAAAACCCCCAAGATAACCCCCCCAAAAGAAATATTTATACATAACAACCATTACTTTATTCTTTCTGGTCTCTTGGAAGAGAGAGCAACCATAGCAGACTTCTGATAGTAGAGAATCACTTATTACAAAAATCAAAGGTGTTTTTTGGGTGGTGCAAAACCAATTTCCCTCTTTATACGCCACTCCTTTGCAAGGTTAGACCTCCCTCTGCTCTGCACACAGCACTGGGTATCACATGGCATTCCACTGCTAAGTTCAACACTTGAGATAGCATCAGCAGCTTCTGTTTTATTTTAAAATAAAATCTGACAGCCTGTAAAATGTACTGGATAGAACTGGGAAAAAGTATCACAGTCCAGCAGATATTTCCTGGGACGTTTGCTTCAGTCGTGGGGCCATCTAGTGTCAGGACTAAGGAAGAGCTGGGGTTTGCTCTTAACGTTTCCTGCAGAGTCAGAGTGAATTGGCATTTCACACATTGCAAATAAGATTTGTAAAATGTTCATTCTGGTTTGCTAGAATGAAAGCTAATACTGGCTGGGGAAAAGGGAAAAAAACATAACCCCTTTCTACCTTTGATATCCTCTTGGGAACGTGTTTCCAAAAGAAGTTACAATACCACTTCAGTGGTGGTACAAAGATAATTTTTCTGAATCATTCTGGGGAGAAAGGAGTGCTGTGTAAATGTTTTGTAGATTGGTAACTCTTGTATGAAGCAGAATGGTTCCTGGGAGGTGCTGCAACAAGAAATGAAGCAATTCTGAGAATTGCCATGAGCAAACAGAGAACACACACACACTGAGATGAAAGAGTCTTTTCCTTCTAAATCTTTTGATATTGATGCTTGGAAAACATTTTGAATTGTTGCCTTTTTACCATTTCTCCTGGATGACCAGAAATTCTGAAACACATCTGGAGATGCAAGAAGGAAGCTGGAGTCATCACTTGCTGAGAATCCCACCTGTACATCCTTTAAAATGCAACTGCTCCTGAAGGTTTACGCTGCGAAAGATTAACTGTTGTGTTTCCTAATGTATCAAAGGGCAAGGTTACAGCTACCTCTGAATATTTAAAATACAGTATGCAAACAGCCTGGCCACCACAGAAGACAAACACATCAAGTGTTTCATGGAATAAACGTGGATATTCTGACAAGAGAGGAATTACCTCTGCCTGATGGACTGACAGGGTGCATGATCCATGGTTGGAACTTCCCTTGAAAAGAATTTGTGTTCTGGCATGTCATCTGCTGCTGTTCATCCCCTTTTGTTACTTCTTTAAAAAGCACTTTAAATTCTAGTATAAATAGTGATTGGCAGCATCTCAAATAATTTAAGTACAGGCTTGCTTTGGGGGTAGGATAGCATTGCGTCTATGTGTGAGCCACCTACTTCAGCCTTGACACAGCAATGTTCCTCTGGCTGTGCTGACCAAACAGAAGGAAAAATGAATCTTTACATCCTAAAAGAGCCCCATCTAAAAATGAGAAGAGAGTTTAGACTGTGAGGTTAATTCTGTCTTTAACCTTTTTTAAGAAGAGTGCAAACAGCAATGGCTGATTTTGAGAATCAGATGTGTCCAAAGAAAATTAACTAAGCTGTTAATCAGTTAATCAACTGACAATGACTTGCATTAGGTTGGACTGAAAAACAGAACCGAGGTATCTCTTGTAACTCAGTTCTGTGAGAGCTCTATATACCAAAGAAAAACCAAGGACCTTTCAACATGCACCTGCTGCCAAGTCACAAATCTGGTGAACCAGTGGCATACGGATTATTGCCTGACCAGCCCCACCAATCCCTTTCCTGCATTTCACCATTATTTTAGCACATTATTATTTCACCATTATTTTAGCATGCACCCTTTCCAGAAGGCAGATGAGCCTCTCTGTCAGTGCCAACAGAAGCTTTATCTGTCCCCTTAAAAGAGCTCTGTGCCTGCCCTGGTCTGCTGTCCTGAGCCCCAGTTTGTCCTCTAGGACTGACCCACTGCACTTATGTCCAAAAAAACCTCCCTGCCACAATCCAGGCAGACACTAACACTGCCCAAGGCTTCTACTGTGCTTAGGGAAGAAATGGCAAATCTTACACAGCATGAAAAAACAGGAGTACTTACAAGTGCAAAGTTACTTAAAATTCAGTTTAGCTTTATAGTGATCTAGCCTTCCTGTTTAATTAGTATTTAGAATTGCATGTTGCTTATAGCCACTGGTATTTCAATAGATGTTTAAATGTTAAAAGTTTAATAAGCTTCCATTCTTAAAAGAAAAGAAAAACATATGTAATTAAATTTTCAATTACTATAGGGGGTTTTGGTGTCCATGAAATTAATAAAACCTTAAGGCACTTAAATGTGATCTTGTTTTAAAAACTAAATAGTTGAGCACTTAACTAATTAGCTTCAACACTTATAGTGTTGTTTTCTTTATTTCTAGCTTAACAAAAGAGTGGCACACATTCCTTTTTTTGAGTCATTTTGAATTAAACTCTAATAGAGTTGTGCATCTTAGGTGCAATTGTTTGTTTAGTAATTTCCACACCTTTCACTAAAATGCATTTACATTCAAGTAAATGAATGAACCAAGTCTCTTGTGCAATTTCCTGAAACTAATGGGCCTACTAAAAGATTAATTTAACTCTAACATTTCATTATCATTTGACCCTATATATTCTGCATGAATTTTGCATGTTTGTTGGGATGAAAAATTAGGAGCTACAAGAGTAAGTTATCATCTGGGGAGCCTAGGAATAAGAACTGCTCTGCTTTAGTGCATGTACTCTAAGGGCAAACAACTGGGACAGTCAGGATGTGTTCAGAAAGGGACAGTCAGGATGTGTTCAGAAAGATCTCTGATTAGGAACTCAGACAAGAGGCAGCCAGGTGGCTGTGCAACCACACAGGGAAAGCACTAACTGTAATGCACCCTTCCCTCTTTGTCTGTGGGATCCCAGGATGCTGACAAACATGGAGTTCCTCAAAATCAAGCACCATGGCCTGATGGGCTCCCCTGGTTTTCCTCCTCCCTCCCTCCCTCCCTCCCTCCCTCCCTCCCTCCCTCCCCCCACCACCCTGTATTCCCACAGCTTTGCATTCCCTGTAGCCCTTTGGATATCTGCACCCTTGACAGGCTTTTCAGAATGCTGAATGTTCAGTTCTTGTTTGGCTTGCTGACCGCACTTTCTGAGAAACACAAGCAGAAAATGGAACTGGTGAGTTTTAAACAATGTATAACTTGGCTGCCATTGAATACAATTTCCCAGGACAAAGAAAGGGCGCTTTGCCCTCCTCTCTCCTCCAAATAATATGAGGCTGCTGCAAACAATAGAGTTGCCAAAGTTTTTCAGGGATTACAATGAGCTTTCATAATTAAAGACATACACTGACCTCACCATAGAACTTATGACTGGGAACAAGAAGGAAAAAATCCACTTGGCAGCTTCAGGTGGCTCTTCATGTCACTAATCAAAAAAAGAGGCTCCATACTTCTGCTCTTCTGAGAAACACAAACTACTCCCTCATCTCTGTACCCAAAATATTGACTGTTACCTTCAAAAGGCTATGGAGAAGCCAGTTTAGCAAGAGCAAATCAAACCAAATCCTGTGGCACAGCTAACAGAGCTCTTGAGCTCCAGTTCTCAATCCCACAAATGTTTCTGCATTTAGTATCCAGCACCATCTTTGGGACAAAGGCCATGCAAATCCCCACTGGTGAAGTTAAAAATCAGGTCCCCTTTTCTCCTCTCCTCCTGCATGTTGATGCTGTTTCAATACCAACACCTTCAGGCTCCATTTGCAGTGGTTCAGATCTGAATTCACTTCAGGGCTCAGAAGGAGACCATGCTAGAGGATCCCGTTCCTAGGTAAACATATCTATCCTATTGACACTTCCTGAGGAGAGAAAATTGAGGGGCAGGCACCAATCTCTTCTCTCTGGTGACCAGTGACATGATCCAAGGGAATTTCACAGAACTGGGTCAGGGGAGTTTTAGGCTGGATATCAAGAAAAGGTTTTTCCCCCAGAGGGTGGTCAGGCACTCATCAGGCTCCCCGAGGAGTAGTGCAAGGCTGCCAGAGCTCCAGGAGTGTTTTGACAATGCTCTCAAGAACATGGTGTGAGTTTTGGGCTGTGCTGTGCAAGGCCAAGAGGAAGAACATGATGATCCTTTGGGTACCTTCCAGCCCAGAACATTTATGATTCTACAAGAAGTTGATGTAACATCTAAAGCTCAGTCTCAGGACTCCTCCCAAAACACCTTTTTTGTGAAAAATCCTGTACTTCTCATTCTTAAGTAATAAGAGGGACTGGTGTATGCATGCACAGCATCCAACAGCTGTATGGGAAAGGCTTTTAGCAGTATCTCTCCCTCTGGTGTAATTTAACCAGCAGATGGAAGCAAAAGAACAGGTTATGAAATTCAGCAAAAATCTTGCTATCTTGCTGTTTCTTGGCTTTCTAGAGCAAGAAGCATATAATCATTGAATTACAAGATGGCTTGGATTGGAAGGGATCCGAAGACCATCCAATTCCAAACCCTGCCATGGTCAGGGGCACATTCCGTTATCCCAGCTTGCTCCAAGCCCCGTCCAACCCAACCTGGGGATGAGGCAATACAGCCGTGACTTCTTTTTCCCTCGTTTCTTTTTGAAAAAAAATAACGAATGGAGGAGGGGTATGGACTGTCTCCTTTGGCCGTGCCTATTGCTCCAGAACCATGTAGAGAGGGGCTGTGAGGGATCCACACCAACCCCGGCCCCTCGGGCCCAACCCCATCCCCGCCGCCATGACAACACCAACCCTCCGCGCATGCGCAGAGCGCCCGCTCCCCGTTGACAAGGCAACCGCGACGCGCAACCGGCACCCCGTCCGTTCTCACCGCTTCCCTCGCCTGGTGGGTGGTTTTCAGCGCCTGGCAGGCGAGCTCCATGGCGGCAAGGGGTGCCGCCGGGAATGTTACCGGGAACGCCGCCGGGAATAGCGCACCGAGCGCCCGGACCCGCACCCCGCCGACCCCCGAGGGGGACAGGCGCGCCCCGCCTCCCCAGCGCAGCCAATCGGAACGTCGGAAGGTGAAAGATTGACTGAAAACCTGCCCAATCACGAGTAGAGGAGTGTGGGTGGAAGGCGGCGCTGGCCAATGGGGGCCGGCCTCCCCTGTGTGGTGCAGGGCGGTTAGGCGGGGGCTGCGGCTGAGGGGACGGAGCCCTAAACAATCCAAAACTACCCAGAACAAGCCAAACCAACATAAATCAAGCCAAATCAACCCAAAATATGCCAATCCAAGCCAAACCAACCCCAAACAAGCCAAACCAACCCAAACCATGCCGGTCCAACCAAAGCCCACCCCAAACAAGCCAAATGAAGCCAAAGCAATGAGCACAGCCCATCTCACTCCATTGTTGGACATATCCAGCTGGCCCACACAGCTGAGGTGTGCCTGAGAAGCAGCAGAGTGCAGTTTGCCGTTCACATCAAGGGACATTAAAATGGAGATCACTGCTGTGAGGGAGCACAGGGCTGTGAGAAATGCTCTCCTTAGAGCACAGCTTGGCTCCCTGGTTGCTGCAGCCTCCTGGGGTTCAGGGTGTGAATTATTCGAGAGGTGAATTGTGCCTGTTGGATGTGGTCCAGCTTCAGTCCAGCTGGAGGAGAACCTATGATCAGGCGAGATAAAACCTAAAGCTCAGTCTCAGGAAATCTACCAAAACTCCTCTTGCATGGGAATCCTATGCTTTTCTCACACAGTGGGAAGATGAATTGATGGACATATGCACAGCTTTGTGGGAAGGGCTTTTGTTATCCCTGTTCCCAAATCCGACAGCTGCTCAGTTCTTGGACAGGGTAATGACCAGGTTCTCACACCATGGAACACAGCCTGGTCTAATGGAAGGTGCCCCTGACCACAACAGGGAGATGAAACTGGATGAGTTTTAAGGTCCCTTCCAACCCAAAACATTCTGGGACTCTATATTACACTTGCTTGTCATCGCAGGCCTCCAGCTGAGTAATAATTAGCATTGACTCCGTGATTCTCAGAAGGCTGAGCAATCATTTTATTATACTATAGTTATTAAGAAACCCATTGCCCTTATAGACAGTCATGATATAGGTGGGCCCAACTGGTCCTTCAGTCAAAACACCATCACCATTGGCCATCAAGAAATCACCCTTTGGTAAACAAATCTCCATAACACATTCCACATGTTCACAACAGCGTGTGGAGCAAGTGAAGATAAGAATTGTCTGTAATTCTTGTCTCTGATCTTCTCACAGCCTTTCCCAGCGCAAGGCCTGGGAAAGTTGTGTATTGCTTTCTGTGGTCAGAGAGCTGCTGCCACACTTACTTAGCATCAAATCCTCAAAAATATGTTTTTTCCAGACATCCAGATCTTCCAAAAATACTCCTCAGTATAACTGTCAATACTCCATTATGGCATTTTCCTTTTGGTGTCACTCTGTTCCCACTCTGGAATGTTTCCCCAGCCCTTTTCTAAAACATTCCCAATCTGGTACATACACAGGCTGCAGTGTATGTTCACAGCTCAGTAGCTGTGCTGTAAATGTATATACATTCATCCTGTCAAGGATGCATTTTAATACACTTTTTAAATTACATTTGTCCCATAAGTTTTTTCAAAGTGGATCAGATTAATGTTTTACTAACTAACTTAGGTCCCCTCCTATTAGAATGTGTGCTTAGTTTTGTGGCCTTAATGTGGTAGTAGAGTGGTAATGCATTTGTTTTTCCATTGCCATGGACTTCTTTTTTTATGGCTCTGAAAGAGAAATTCCTACAATTGAAGTCAGAATTCAAACCATCCCAGGTTCGTCACTGTTGGGAGAATAGCCTGGGTTCAGGGCTGTGCTTGACTGGAGGGTTCTCCACCATTACTGCTAAAGGAGTAATGCTACCTTAATATGTGGTTTCCTATAGTTTTGATGGATAAAGAGAACTCTTCAAATCCTTTGAACAAAAGTTGAGGGTAGTTTTCAGAAAAACTGTCCATAGACGAAAATGCTCATCCACAGTCAGGGAGGCTGTGTTTAAGACTGAAATCCAGGCCTATGTCAATAGACATAATTTAATAAAAATAATAATGATCAAGTAAGCAACTTCAAAACAAAATTAAAACATTTTGCTGTTAGTCCTATTACCAAAATATAGGTGTATTACTGTGGCACGTTAGGCAAAATTAATATTTCATTACCAAAACTGATTAGAATATATATATATGAATATATGAATATATTATGTTTCTAATTTTCTAAACTTTAATATATCTATTGTCAATGAAGTTATATATAACTATATTCATCATGTCCCTTTGTTGCCTTTGTTCCAAACTGGAAACGAAACTTGGGATCATTTTAGTAAGGAGGTAGGTAATATAAAAAAGGGTCTTTAATGAAGGCCTTCAGGGGCAGTTATGGAAAGATGTCCACAAAAGCCCACTCCCCCCCAGGGATGAGTGCATTTTTATAGGTTTTAGGAAATTAGCATAATTGATAAAAGCACCAGTTAGGAGGACAAGTGGTGATGCAGCTCCCCCCCAGGCCAAGCCCCTTCTCTGCAGTCCCCCCTTCAGCACTAGCTGTACTTTGCCCATGAAAATGTGTCTTGAAGGCTGTTCTCAGCCTTGGCTCCCAGGAAAAGCCAAGATAGCAGCGAACCTTGTGTCTCCCGGGGCTTGGAGCTCTGGAATTTATTTTGTCCTTCTGCTTGGGGAAAGGCCATGAAACCTACTGGGAAAACTAGCTACTAGTAGAATAAATGACAGCATTACAAATAGGTGTGTGAAGAACGCAGAGAACATGTAAAAGAAAAAAAGGCAAAACCCAAACAGCATCACCTTGACAGAAGATTATGTCCCATCCAAACTCTGTTTTGTCAAACAGCTGCATAGAAAATGCAGATACAATGCAGACACATAAATTATTTCTTTCCAATAAGCAGACTCAGAGAACCACAGGATAGTTGGGGTTGGAAGGGACTTTGAATACCATTCAGTTCCAATGCCCTGCCTTGGACAGGGACACCTTCCACTAGCCCAGGTTACTCCAAGCCCTGTCCAACCTGAGTATCCAACTTAGAGTATTTTGTCTTATAGCCAGAGCACACATATTTTTTGTTAGCAGCATGATTAAGGGTGTTTTTCAGGCACTCTGCTTTGACAGCTCTAGACCTCACAGAAGAGGGTTGTAGGCACTGACCACCACTTAAATATTTTTGCCATTCACTTATAATGTTACCTTAAAAAGTACATGACTGTGGGATACAAGAGATGATGGTGAAGCTTAAGGCTGACCTCATAAAATTCCTTCCTTTAAGCACAGTACACACAAAACAAATCTACTTTCCACCCAGTCGCCCCAGCCCTGCCTGCAGTTCACACTCTGTAGTTTATTAGCAGCTGGTTAAGCAACACAGGAGGGGTTTGATGAGGTATAATGCTGATAAAAGCAATTGTTGCAGTCCTGCGAGCAGCTGTAGAGTGGTTTTGTTTATTGTTTTGGGCTTTTTTTGATTTTGGTTCTTTTTTTTTAAACAGCAGTGTTTGTGGAAGGCTGGGAGGGTTTATTTGGACGTTCTTTCTGTAGTTAACACAGCTGTGGGAACAGGCAGTGCTTATATAGACATACTGTGCATAGCACTAGAATACTAGAAAAGGTTGAAACCAGGTGGGGCTTTTTTCCCCTAACAAGCCTCAGTTTAGGGGGTAGGTTGCTTAGCACCTATAGGCTCGTTCCTTACCCTAATTAGAGCCTACTGGGGAAGACAAAAACCCCAGTGATTTTTCTGGGAGATAGTATGCATTAGCTGCCTGGAGGAAGGTCTCCTCCTCCAATGGCTGATGCTGGGCCAAGTTTAAACATTAATGCAGAAAATGCCCAAGAGAAGAGCCTGGGAACTGATTCAGGAGCTGCAGCAGTAGGTTTAGTGAGAAGAAGGAGAAGAAGAAAGCGGCATTGGAGATGGAGGTCCAAGAAGATTCAGAAGATTCAGGTCCCAAAAGAATTTCTGACACTTGAGTTAGGTTTCTTAAAAGTTTGGTGGAAAGAGCAATATTGGGAATGTTGAATTTTAGCAAAGATGACTTGGTAGCTGTGGAGTGTAAGCCTGAAGGTGATGTGTTTGTGAAAAGTTATGATAAAACAGCAGGATTTTGAAGAACTAGAAAAAATTTGAGGAGAACCAAAAGTCCTTTTTTTTTTTTTTTTTTTTTTTTTTTTTTTTTTTTTTTTTTTTTACAGATAGGGCCCCAGAGATGTGTACTAGAAAGGCTGTGAGGGAAAGGTAGAGGAAAACAAGATAGGATGGAGGAACACTTCAGTAAAATATTATGGAAAGATGGAAAACTACTACATAAACTCTTGTTATCATATGCATGTGAGATAGATAAAAATGTTACCCCCACAAATACTGGGGATAAGATGATTGTAATTGTTGAACAATGCGGTTATGAAGTGAGAAGTGAGTGTACACTAGAAAAGAGCTACCTGGCTCTGATGTGAGCTTCAACACTGATGTCCTTCCCGGTGTGTTTGAAGGAAGGAACAATTGAGGTTTTGTTAAAAGAACAAAAGAAGGCTTTGGTCTGGTCATGCTTTAATGATCTAAGGGAGTCTAACCTACAGCTTGCCCCTTTAGTCTGGTATTGAATTGGAGGGGAAAATAAGCATTTGATGGACTTAGGATTTGAACTCATGCAGTGGTGTGGCAGATGGCATGTTTTATTAGCCTGTTGATTCTGGTTTTGACTAACAGAAGGGGTTTGAAATTAATGAAGTCCTTATGTTTAAGTCTTCAGGGAAAGGGGTGTCATAGAACCAAGCACAAAAGCTATTAGTGCAGAGGACTAGGTATCTGTGCCTGTAGTGGAAAACTTCAGCACATTTAAGGGTTTATCTTGGAGTAAATAGTACATAAAAAGGAAAGCGTGTCTCAACAAGCTGTTGCAAAATGACAACAAATTATGCTAGTTATTGAGTTCCTTGGTGTCCAGGTCTTACAGCAGCATTAAGTGCTTATAGGTAGTGTGTATGGCACAGGGATCAGTATCCTGTAGAAAAGGTCAGCTGTTTGTTCCCAAAATTACCTGCCAGCACCGCTCCTCGCAGAGCCTGCTGCTGACATGGCATGTCCCTAGGCTGGTAAGTTACTGTTGTAGTTGCTGCTCTGGATGTGTCAGTCGTGCAAAACTAGCTGCCTTTTGGTTAATACAAGCAAATATGTTTTGCATTTCAGGCCTCTTTTTCTTTTCCAGTGTCTATCTTCTTGTTTGGGTTGTGCTGGCTGCTTGCCTGTTTGTTGGCTGAGTCTTTCCTGTTTTTTATTGCAATAAATCGGTTGTTTGGTTTTACAGCCAAGATGCTGATGAAACTGAATATTGTGAGTAGGTAATTATTGTGACTAGGTAATGATCTCTGGCTGCTTTTGAAAACAATTTTCTCGGCTGCACCTCGATGTTTATTTTTCTGTAAATGTCTCAACATTTACATTCCTTACAGCAGGAAACCCATTATACAGTTTTTGAAGCTTACTGCTGGTGACATTTTCCCTTCATTTTTTATTAGTAAAACGTGCTGCATCATCATTATAACACAAATTATGAGTGCTCTTGATTGGGTGGATAAACTGGGCTGTAAAATCACAAGTTTCTATTTAATCCACTTCAATTGCAAACTGGAATATGTTCTATTTATTTTATTCTATGATTTGCTGGTTTGGTTGGTTTTTCTTTTTTATTTTTGTTTGGTTGGTTTTTAATAGAACAACTTAGTTAAAGAGTGGAGTTTTAATTCTGCAGGGGAAAGAAACATGGCAGTGGTGCCCAGTGACCAAATGAAGAGCAATGGCCACAACTGAAATACAGGAAATTTCACTTCAGCATGAAGAAGAACTTTATGTTGAAGGCGGCATAGCTCTGGTAAAGGGGTTCCCGTGAGGTCGGGGAGTGTCCCTCTGTGAGACATTTCACACCCACCTGGATTTCCTATGCTACCTGCTCTGTGTGACTCTGCCTTGTCAGGGGTGTGGTCTAGGTGATCTCCAGAGATCATCTTTATTTTGTGATTCTGTGATCCTTCCGGGATCATTTCCAAAGCCACTTGAGTTCTTCACACCCTGGAGCTGCTGCAGGAGCACCGTGTAATTGGGGCCAGTACCTACCGGCCTATGTGTATGCAGCTGGACTAGTTTTCCCTCTCAGTTCCCAGTCTGTACCACCGCAGTTTTCCCTCAGGGTTCCCAATGTGTCGGTACCCCTCTAGCCCAGTTTCCCCTCAGGGTTCCCCGTGTGTCAGTATCACTGTAGTCCAGTTTCCCCTGAGGTAGGGCTCCCGGTGTGTCAGTACCCCTCTAGCCCAGTTTCCCCTCAGGGTGCCCAGTGTGTCTGTACCACTCTAGCCCAGTTTCCCCTGAGGGTTCCCGGTGTGTCAGTATCACTCTAGCCCGGTTTCCCCGCAGGGTTCTCGGTGTGTCAATATCACTGTAGCCCACTTTACCCCCAGGGTTCCCGGTGTGTATCACTCTAGCCCAGTTTCCCCCCAGGGATCCTGTTGTGTCAGTATCACTGTAGCCCAGTGTTCCCGGTGTGTCAGTATCACTGTAGCCCAGTTTCCCCCGAGGGTTCCCGGTGTGTCAGTATCACTGTAGCCCAGTTTCACCTGAGGGTTCCCGGTGTGTCAGTATCACTGTAGCCCAGTTTCCCCTGAGGGTTCCCGGTGTGTCTGTACCCCTCTAGCTCAGTTTCCCCTCAGGTCCCCCCGCCCCTCCCTGCCGCCCTTCCCGCCGGACCGCCCTCCCCGTCACGTGCCGGGAGCGCGCTCCGGGTGCACGATGATGGTGGCGGTGGCGCCCGGCGGCGGGTAGAAAATGGCGGATTTCGAGGAGCTGCGGGTGAGGAGGAAGGAGGGAGAGAGGTGGCTGCGGGGCGAGATGTCGGTGTTGCGGGGCCCGCGCCATCCGCGGAGTGAGAGGGAGAGAGGAAGGGAAGGAGCGGGCCCGCCGCGACTTCCCGGGGGTCGGCGGGTCTGCCTGGGGAGACCCTCCCTGTCAATGCCGGGTTCCCCATCCCCGCCGCGCGGGTTGTGCTGCTGCTGCCGCCGGGGAGGTTCTTCGCGCTCCTCCCGACATTTTAAAAGCCATCTCGGCGCTGCCGAGCGGCCCCAGGGCTCGAACGGCTCCTGCTGGGCCCCGCGCTCCGTGCGGCTGAAGGGAGGGCGGTGAATAACCGCCGGGCTGTTAAAAATGCTGATAGTTGTGGAATCTCTGGAAATCCGTGGACCGCTTTCCATCCGGGAAAGCTGTGCTTGCCCAGCGTGAAACCCAGAGCCTCTTTTCAGACTTGTTTTATCTTCGGTTCATTATCTTTCATATTGCTATGGTGGACTCTATGTGGCAGATTTGTCGGTGTGGGTGTGTGCGTGCGTGTCCTTTCATTTTGTTAAGGTGTGTACACAAAGAGCTGACTGCATAGTTGCTGCTTTTTCTGCTATTTCCTGAACAATCCGCTGTTACCTTTGTGTAGAAGGAGGAGGTTGTCTTTCAGCAGCGTCCACAACTGCAGAAGTGGAATTCTTCGTGGGAATTCTGCGTGCAGGCCGCTCCCCCCCCCACCTGGATTTTTGTTACAGGAGGGATAAAAGCCAGTTAAATAGGAACCCCTGTGAGCTGGGCTTTAGTGGAGAGGAAGAGCTGGTGTTGGTGAGACCAGTGCGAAATTGCTGCAGCCGCCAGAGAATTTCCCGTGCTGAGGCTTCTTCCAGCACCAACACTGGTAGTGCAACTGACGAGCTCACTTATGAAAATATAGTGGAAAGAACGGAGTTTCTTTGTCTGAGGACAACAGTGCTCTGTCTCAGTTTTAGGTTTAGGAATTGTTGGCTTATTTTTTTGTACGTCAGCCTTGTGGTTTTGGGTTTTTTTTCCCCCCTTTAAATGTATTTGTGTTTACAGATTTTCTTGCTCGGTGTCCTTACCCATTCTCACCCTCATTCCAAGGTGTCTCAAAGGGTTTGGCTGAAGCCCTAGTGTAAACTTCACACCAGTGGCGACTCTTCTTTTAGGTCTTCCTCTCCAGTCTTGAGGTGGAGTTATGATCTGTCTCTCCCAAAGCACTGGAATCACTTACCTAGATATCCATAAGTATTGATAGTTTCCCTCAGGGCATTAGGTTCCTGAATACCTTTAAAATTGACAGGAAACTTGAGGTGCATAGATAGATGTAATGCAGGAAGTATGGAGGGGAAAGGGAACTGTGTTCCAGACCGACTGCAGGGCTGCCCTTTCATCACTCAAGAAGTGCCACTAGTTTAAAAAAATTAATTCTGAAGACATATCTTTTGATATTCCTGTTAATCTTATTTGTAAACTGGAGTGCTTGCGAGATGAGTGTGTTAGCCTGCAGCTTCTCTAAATGTTCAGCATCGGTGTGGTAATAATTCATGGCCTGTTGTGGGAAAGCTCTAGGTAATTTTTGGAAGAGAATGTTATTGTCTGCCTCATGTCTGCCAGGCCATAGCTGATTTTTTCCTTTTTTCTTTTTGCATTTGAGGATGCATTTGAATGTGTCTGCTTGAATACTTGGTTTTGAGGCTTAAATTTTTTTTTCAGACAACCAAATCTTCCTGCTTTTGACCAAAGATGAGAGAGATTCCCCTACCCCCAATAGATTTTGTGAATTGACCTTTAGGTGTGATCTGAAATGGCTGCTTTATAGATTAACCTACTGAATGTTTTTATGGCAGTATTGTTTGCTGCTCTCTTGTCGATTGCAGTTTCCTGTAGTATATAATCTCTACCTGCTTTATAAAAGGCCACTTGGGCCATTTTGAGAGTGGAATTTATTTTCGTTATTGGTTAAGGACTGTCTAAAGGCAGGAGATCAGAGTTCTCTCTTAAACCCTGTTTCTTGAGGGAAACAAGCAGGCACAGCTGTGTTGGTGTGGGGGTTTTTTTTGTGTGTTTTTTGGTTGGTTGGTTAGGGTTTTTTAGTGTGTTTTTTTTTTTTTTGTTTTTTTTTTGTTTCTTTTTTTTTTTTTTTTTTTTGTTTTTTTTTTTTTTTTTTTTTTTTTTTTTGTTTTTTTTGTTTTTTGTTTTTTCCTGGGCAAAGGAGCATTTTGATATTTGTTAGGACTATTGCTGGTATCCTCTGTATCTTCACAGAAAAAGTTCTGTGGAGTTGGGACCCAAGAGTCATAACTGAGAGGCTGCAGTGAAAGAAACCAGACTTCAGGAAACCTGCTGTTACATCAGGCCTTTTGAAAATCTTCAGTTTTGTTAAAGGATTTGCTACTTTTCGAGATATTGGTGAAAATGTCTGGTCTGAGGCTTACCCTTCCAGACCATGTGATTAAGCTTTTATTAGCTTGGAGTGTTTATTGATTTCTGTAGATTACTGGTTTCTGGAGGCTTTGGGAGTGGCTGAGAAGATGGGGAGAGCACCACCACAGTGTCTAGTTATAGTTTTGAGGTACCATTTCCAGAGCTGCTGTTCACAGATGTGTTTTTAAACCTGGCTCCTACCTTTCCCCATAATCCCCTCTCCAGAGCAGCCCAGTAAATGATGAAGGAATTGCTCAGGCGCAGGCGGATGTGGAACAGAATCATCAGCCTGTTGTGGGGGCCAGAGATGACGAGCAGACACATTTTTGAGCAGAATTGGCCCAGAAGTGGGGAACTACAGCTCCTTCTGAGAGCCATCTGTGAGGCAACAATTCCAGCTCCCAGCAGATTCTGAACTCACCAGGATTTAGCTTGAAGCTTGTTGAATCTCAGCAAAATACTGCAGATAAGAGGATCAGTTACAAATTATTTAGTATTCTTGGGTCCCCTGTGTTTCTGCTGGCGTCCTGACTCTAAAATTGAAACAATAATGTGGAGTGCATGCAGTCTTTGAAACAGATCTCCAGTTTAGGTGGCAGTATCAGTCTCACAGTTTGTGTTCAGTCACGTTTTGAAGTAATTTGTTAGTGTCATCTCTGTGGGGCAAAAAAGAAGGCTCTTTATAGGCAAATGGCTCTGCCTGTGCCAAAACTAGTCTGTGACGCTTGTGATCAGTTTCATAGCCATTGTGGAACATAACTCATTTTGTTGAGAAGAAATGGAAGAGTGTTAGTATATCCTTTCTGGCAGGAGAGATTGAATAAAATTTACTGGAAAATCATGTTTATAAATGCTGGAAGTAGGTCCCACTTTTACTTTTTGTGATTGCACACCCAGTACTGAAGACACACGATTCAAATGGGAGGAGAAATGTTGTTTGAATAGCATATTAAAATACAGAAGTTGAAGTCTCATACATTGGATCTCTTGTTCTTGCCAGACTTGGTGCCTTTCCACTTCACTTGCTTTATTTTTCCAGTCTGGAAGAACGCTGTAAGTGACTGCCTCACATTTACCAGGTGAAGCAGTGCTTAGTGTTAAATTGCTAACAAGAAAATGCTGAGAGCTGTTTTCATGTGTCCTCCTCAAGGTCATTGACGAACACTGTTTTATTTTATCTGTGTTAAATATAATTTTATTGTCTATGCCGACCAGTTTATGTTTTTGATGTAGAAATCAAATTCCGCATCATGATCTCGGTTAAACTTAAGATGGTGAACAGAACGGATGTGAGAAGTTGCTGTTGGTGCTGTTATGATCCTTAGGCTGCAGTGAAATTGAGTGTATTAAATAACATAAATGCTGATAAAATACTCCTAATAGCCTATGATACTTGGGTCAGAATTTCATACCTGCACAAAGTTCTTGCATGCCTCATAGATTCACAGTCACTATTCTAGATCACTAAGGTTTGTTGAGACACCTTGAAAGTTTGTTTATGTAAAATCATTAACAGTTAACTGATTGTGCTGAGGTACAGTGCTGGGGAAAGGAAGGAGATAATGAGTTTTTGGATACTCTAAAAAAGAAGCTGCAATGAAATGGCCAAGCTTTGTTTTGAATGTCTTAAATATTTGTGTTTGTTTAACTTAGGATTTTTGCTGTTCTTAAGTGCATGCAACTTTGGAGCTAATTCCTAATAAAGAGCCAGGCTAGAGTCTATGCAGAGGAAAATCTCCATAATACTGTGGATGTGGTGGTTATGATTTGCATTGACTCTGGTTTCCTTTAGAGCTGCTTTTGCTTTCCTGTACTACTGACACAGATTTCAATAATGGCATCTTCCTTTCTCCTTGTGACTTGCATTTCTTTAGCTATGGTTATATCTGTTTGAGAAAACATTTCCACTCAGCAGAGAGATCTTCGGCTGTCCCAGGACACAGGTTGTTTTTCCTCGCCATCATTACCCATTTCTAGCCTGCTGTAAGTCAGCATGGATGCAAACCTGCTGCCAGAGATGTCACAAATGTACTGCTCTGCTGAATGCCCATGAAAGGGCTTAAAGTCAGGAGAGAGGATTTGTGGAACCTGTCCTTGGTGTGTCCCTTCTGTACAGAGCATCCAGGCACTTTGGGGATTATCTGGAAGGCAGTGGGGCTGAAGCAGAGCCCTCAGGGGCAAGCTGACCAGCCCTTCTGAGCAGGCTGGATTGCTTCTGGGCTGCAGGTGTCCAGTTGGCAGCTCAAGCAGGACTTGCCTTAAAGCCACAGTTGTTACTGCTTATTGTAGGGCATGTGTCAAGAATTAAACAAATTAAACAGGCATTTTCAGTTACCTTGCACTGATCTCTCTCTCTCTCTCTGTCTTTACATATATATATATAGAAAGAGAGAGGGATGTAGAGTGACTGTTAATGTTGCAGGGGAGTGTGGAGAATCACACAGGTCTTGTTTGGAGAGATGTTTTGATCCATCCCTTACGTGGCCTTGAAACATGCCTGCCCCTTAATTTCAGTGGCATGTCAGCATTTCCTGGGCTCCTTAACATCATCCTCCCAGGGAAATTAATGCCATTCCAGATACACCTACGGCTTAATGCTTTAGAACAGTGTTTCTGCTGATGAATCATGGTTGGTAAAGTTTAACTGTAAGAAACAAAAAAACCTATGAAGCTTCTTATAACCTTCAAGTATGAATTTCAGGGGGAAAAAATTTCTGGAATATAACAGTGCTTGAATTAGCCAGTCTGATTTCCTTAAATTTCTGTCAAACTACTTTGTGTTCATGGAGTAGTGTTAAAACTAAAATGGCTTTGGTTTTGTGTTAAAAAAGTGCTTTTTATTGGGCTGCGCAGCTGTAAAGAACTTCTCTTAAGAGAAAATGTCATCTACATGACACAACTTGAATGTCTAATCGTAATTGAGTGATGTGAAAAGCATATTAATAACAAGGCTGCAGTCTTCTGCAATATGCTGGAAAACCAAAAGAAAGTAACTTGATAAGGGTTTGTTGGAAGCAGTGTCTGCCTTGCACCATGATTTTATAAATATTCTCAGACATACATCCCTATAAAAGTTTATTGATGTTAATGAATGTCCACTCTATATTTGTAAATGGAGTAGGAAGATAAGTACAGAATCATAGGTTTAGTTCGGATGGGACCTTAAAGCTTCACTCCCTTGTGCAGGGACACCTCCCACTGTCCCAGGCTGCTCCCAGCCCCATCCAGCCTGGCCTGGGGCACTGCCAGGGATCCAGGGGCAGCCACAGCTGCTCTGGGCACCCTGGGCCAGGGCCTGCCCACCCTCCCAGCCAGCCATTCCTAATTCCCAATGTGCCAAAATCTGTGCCTGCCCTCTGGCAGTGGGAGCCATTGCCTGGGGGCTGTCCCTGCCTGCCTTGTCCCCAGGGGCTGTGCAGCTCTCCTGGAGGCCCTGGCAGATGTGTTTCATATACATGTTTGTTGTTGCCTTAAAGGGAAAATAGAAACAGGTTTAGAGGGAAAGTGTTGTAAAAGCTATTGCTTAGATACTCCTGTAAACTTTGCTTTTTGCAAGTCTTCTTTCTAAAGCCTGTCTAAGATTTTAACATTGATGGACAAAACAGTGTTTATTTTTCATACTTGAAAGCATTTTTAATGTGGGCGTTAATTTAAAATTTTGATGACTCTGGTATTGAAGCCAGGCTATGTCTTCTAGTAAAATGAAATCCATCTTGTAACAAAGTGCTAGTTTGTGAAATTTTTTTGTATGAAATGTTAGCTGTGTTGAGGCGTGGCTGACTGCACATTTCACCTTGATTAACTTGCAGGAATGCACAGAAGGCAGCAGGCAGGGTAGTAGACAGTATTTTGCAATACATGCATGCTGTTTCCATAATCTCTGTGTAAAGGATTATTTTACTCATTTGCATTGCGATTATGGAATCCAGCATCGTGCTTTCTGCCTGCATCTGAAATAAAGGAGCTGGTGTTGCTATCAAGCTTATGCAGTTATCTACAGAAGCACGCAACATGAAGTTTTCTGTAAATTCATGAATACTAGTATTATCTTTTAACACAGTTTCTCTTTTATGTCATAACTATAAAGCCGTTACAGTATTTCAAGCCATTTTTTATGAATGTTGGAACACTTTCTTTTTATCACTGTTTGACTGAGTGCAAGGAAAAGTAGGAGGGGAGTCCTGGGTGGAAACTAATATTCTCCATCTTGTATTGTTTTGTTGTTGAGGGAAATTGCTGGGATGAAATTAAGGTAACATCTGCTGTTGGTCTCTTCAGAAGTCTGGGTGAGCCACTCAGTGGCTCCCATGACTTTTTGCTGGGTGCTGTGTCCATGGTGCATTTATAGACAGGGTGTTGGGGGAATACCTGTGTGAAAGCCACTGTGTTATCTCTGCTCGGAACAGCTTCTTGGTAGAAGAGTCACTGGATCCAAATGGGCTGTCTGGAAATGTTGAAAATCAGGGGCTGAAATGCAATAACCTTGTCTCATCAATGATGAGGAAAGGGTGTGCCAGATGGGGTTTCTGCCATACTGTTTTAGATGGTCATTTTGATTTGCATAAATAGTGTGGCCCTTGAGAAGGCAGGTCCTGGCTACTTCTCCTGCTGTGTTTTAATGGCACAAGAAGTAGCCAGTGACTTGGACTTGGGACTGCATGTGCCCAGACCTGGGTCAGTGTGTGCCCAGCTGGACAAGGTGCCCATGGTGTCCCAGCCAGGCTGTGACACAGCCCCAGGGCAGGGCCTGTCCCTGTGCCGGCCCTGCTGAGGCAGCTCCAGTGCTGGGGACAGCTCTGGGCCCTCAGCACAAGAGAGACACCGAGGGGCTGGAGCGTGTCCAGGGCAGGGAACGGAGCTGGGAAGGGGCTGGAGCCCCAGGAGAGGCCAGGGGAAGTTGGGCTCTCCTCTCATGTAACAAGGGATGGGACAAGATTAAATGGCCTCAACTTATTCTAGTGGAGGTCTAGATTTGATACTGGGGAAAATTTCTTGACCAAGGCTGTTGTCCTGCCCTACACAAGTTTCCCAGGGCAGTGGAGGAGTCCCCATCTTGGAAAATTTAAAAGCAACGTGGATGTGGCATTTAGGGACATGGGTTAGGGGTGGCCTTGGCAGTGCTGGAGCAATGGTTGTTCTTCATTATCTTGGAGGTTTTTTTCCCAACCTAAATGATTCTGTGATTTTAAGTTCAGTTTTCATCTGATACAATTCACTGGTCTTACTGCCAAAAGATTTTTCACAATATTAAAAAGAGAATAGGGAACAGGCCAGGGACACAGGGAGGATTTTGACTTTATTGGTGACTGACTCAGTGTTTGGGCAAAAATTGTGTTAAAACTTCAGCTGAGATCAGATCTGTCAGAACATGAGTATTAACTTTGTGTAGTAAGGACCTGGAAGGTAAAGGCAAAGCATTGTTTTGAGTTGTGTCTCTTTTGAAATGAACGCCCAAAGTTTTAGTAAGAGTCCAGATGCACTTCTGAACTGTTTTTAAAAATATGTGTGATCCCAGATGTCTGCTCTTTCATACCTTCTGTTAGCACCTTAACTCCAGAGCTTGAGTGTGGAGTTGCCATGGTGCAGCAGCACAGATTGGAGGCAGGTGTTCTTTCACCTTTAAAAACTTAATCTCCTTGCTATGATGAAGGGGTCCCTAAGAAATAGGAAGGAAGTTGGTTAGAAGTATTCTGGACAACTTTATACCTCTGAAATGGAGATATAAACTGCTCACAAAAATGAGAGATGATGCATCTGTGCAAAGTTAATTGTTGGTAGCAGTGGAGCACAAGATTGTTTCCTTTTGTATAGTGAGCTTTTTTTATTTTTAATTTCTATTTTCACAAACAGTAGGATTCTGAGGATTGAACTGTGAAGTTAAAAAAATTAGTTTTCCAAAATTCACCCTGGTAACCAAGTAAATAGTATTATTTGTTTTGAAGATACCTTTGTGACGCTTGATGCCAGAATGTGATCTGAAAAGGAGAGGGAGTTCTTCGTGACATTTGAAGAATCAATTAATGTTGTTTGTGTGTCATACTGTATGCCACAGTATGCAATACATAATGTAGCTTTTAAGAACTGTCCTCCTTGCTGTGTGCATATCTTTCAGCAATGAAATCTGATATGCCTATCTCTCTTTGTGCTTGCTTTAACAGTGTCCAAAATAAAGGGAGTTTCACAATAAAGTGTTCAGAAATTAAGAAATAAAATAATGAAGTGCTTAAAATGGGTTTGAAGACAGGTGATAATACTGATTCACTTGATTTTTTTGTTTGGTATTTTGCTTCACAAAGTGAGACAGATTCTTTGTGGTACAGCTTGTGCTGTGAATTTAAGATTTTGATGTTGCTATTGTTTGAATGTGGAAACAAATCTTTCATGGGCAAACTCAACCTGCATCCTGGACGCTTTGTTTCTTCATTTTAAACTAACTGTGCTTTTATGTTCTGTGAATGTGTGGGCAATACCCATAACCAAGTAACAAGTTGTCAGGTTAAGTGATGAAAGATGCCGCACCACACTCCTTGAAAAGGCCTCCTTGGGGTGCTGTGGGCTCACCTGTGCTTTCCTCTCTCTCCCTTTCAGAATATGGTATCAAGTTTTCGCGTTTCTGAACTGCAAGTGCTGCTGGGATTTGCTGGACGTAATAAAAGTGGTCGCAAACATGACCTCCTGATGAGGGCACTGCACTTACTGAAGAGCGGCTGCAGCCCAGCGGTTCAGATCAAAATCCGAGAGCTCTATAGGCGCCGGTACCCGAGGACCAGTGAGGGACTGTCGGATTTGTCGGCTATAAGACCTGCAGCGTCCAGCTTGGACAGCAGCTCCTCTCCGGTGGAGCCTGACTTGGCTGTCGCGGGCATTCACCCACTCCCTTCCACGTCAGTCACGCCTCAGTCTCCGTCCCCGCCTGTCAGTTCTGTGCTCCTCCAGGACACTAAGCCCCACTTTGAGATGCAGCAGCCATCTCCTCCGATTCCACCTGTTCACCCTGATGTTCAGCTGAAAAGATTGCCTTTCTACGATGTGCTCGATGTGCTCATTAAACCCACGAGTCTAGGTAAGTGTTTAATACCTCTGCAGCTTGCTTAATTCATTAAATAAGCTTTACTTCTAACAGTACTGAGCTCAGGTTTCAGTGGGTTTTGCAGCTGGGACAAAACGAAACTCCTTTCCTTTTATATCTTTACCTTTCCTTTTTCTTTACCATTTTTCCCAAAAGTGCAAAACCACACTTCAGAAAATACTTTTATAACAGAAAACTAATGTGATTAAAGACTTTTTTCTTTTGAATATTAAAGAGAAGAGCAGGGTTATTCAGTTTGAAGGTACCTACTGTGGTCAACCAACTGTCTAACCAAAAGTTAGACAATAATAGTTAAGGGCGTTATCCAAATTGCTCTTAAACACTGACAGCTGGCAGCATTGACTGCTTTTCCTTGGGTTTGACCACTCTCTTTGTAACAAAATGTTTCTTAATACCTAGTCTGAACGCCCACTTTTTGGCTGAAAGATTTGGACCTGAAGTTCCTGCTTAGTGCAAATGAGGAACAATTTTGTGAGGAGTAATACAAAAAGGATTTCAGGGTCAGTAATTTACAAGTTGCAACAGGGTAAAGAGAATGAGTTCATTGGTTTGCTGCTTTACCCTTATCTCACAGTACTTCTGCAGGCTCTGAGATCTGGCACTGCAATAGACACTTTGTGCTGCAGTGTTCGGTGTTGTGCTCAGAGTAGTGAAGTTTGTCAGCCTGAAAGTTGTTGCAGTACTGTATGTTGTAATATGGAGTGGACATTGTCTTCCAAATAACCTGAAATCAGCTTTATCTTCCCCTCAGTCTTGAAAATTTTGAATTATTTGGAGCTAAATCTTCTGTCTTGAAATTCAGTCAGTCTTACCTTACATGTCAAAAAATGTTCCCTATTTAGTAACATATTTATAAAATAAGTTTGCATCCTCTTAAACAATTTCGTTTTTTAACTGATCACAAAGTCATTTAGGCTGTGACTTGTAACTCAGTGATCGATGAACTGATCATCTGCCATCCTCCAGTACCTAAAGCAGAAAACTTTATCAACAAACAGTAATTACAGTGCCTATTGTCACTTCTCTTTGTGCATAGTGACACTCATTTTTCTTGTGCATTTGAGAGTTAAGTATTTAAATAACAGTTTAGTCAGAGAACTAGGAATATAGTCCACCTCACTGCTTCGTGCTTGAGAAGGGATTAGTGTGGTATTCCTTTGCACTAACATGAGAGCCCAGGTATAAGTGTGGGGTTTAGTTTTAACCCACACCAAATTAAATAACGAAATACTTCTGCTGTCTTTTTTTCTCAAGTATTATTCTTAAGTGCTGAAGTATTCTTATAAGTGTTCTTATGTGCTCAAGTATTATTCTTAAGTAACCAATGTGCTCTGTGATGTTTGAGTGCATACATGCACACTGTATCTGTTTGGAATTGCTCGAGGAACTTGGTGTGTGTTTGCTCCACCTGGGTTCCTTTTAATGTTTGCCGCCTTCTTGTGTGGCTTTTTTCTGGGTATAGAAACAATCTCCCGTGAATGTCACAGTGCACAAGACAGTCCAACTCTTCCAAATTTGACTGGTTTAGTTGTGCTGTTTTTTGATTTGTTGCTTAGATTAGGCATGTCCAATTTAAAATAAGCAGCAGCTCTCTGCTGCTTATTTTTAATTGGACATGCCTAATCTGCCTTTATTTCAGGTCAAAATTTTTAACTTCTTGTCAATTTTAAAGGAAGTAAGAAAGTGACATGTGCCTACTGTGGACTTTAAATATGAAGATATTGCCAATTCCCATCACTGACAGACAATTTGTATTCATAGATACAATGTGAACATTGTATTTCTTTATTTTTTTGTCAGATGCCACTAAAGGGTAACTCCAGACGTGAAGTCTAGCTGGCTTCTCTGGCTTGAGGGGTTGTGGTCCAAAACTTCTTCTCCCAAGACTTTGTTACTTGTAGCTGTTTGTGAATTTTCCAGCTGTCCATTAAGAACTTCTGGTGCACATGTTCTTCCTGTGGTACCTTACAGTAGTTGTTGGCATCTCTATGGTATTCCTTTTGTCAGGTATCCAATGAAATACTTTGTTGTGTATTTGTTTGAACCTTCCTCCTTTGGGAGAAAGGATTGTAGCACAGTTTGTCAAGGTGCTTCAGTACTGAAGTGTAATGTGATGTTAAACCATCTGAATGTAGTTTAATGAAAGATTTGTTCCATTGTTTTTTTATTAACAGTTACATGCAGTTCAACCACCATTTGGGTGACTTAATGCCTTGTTCCAGATCCTGTTTTAATCAACGGCTTTAATCACCATGGTTCAACCTCTTTTGTGTCTTTTTTTTCTTTTTCTAGTACAGAGCAGTATTCAGAGGTTCCAGGAGAAGTTTTTTATCTTTGCTTTAACACCACAGCAGGTCAGAGAAATCTGTATTTCCAGGTAAGAAGTAAGAGTGTTGTATAGTGTAGGTAAATCTCTACACAATTTCAGGAGAAGGTGTGAGGTTTTGGTTCACCAAATGCATCACTTATTCAGCCGATGCAGAATGATAATTCTCACTGAGGTTACTCTTGAGTTTATATCTCTTCTGTTTCCTTCAGGAACAACTGTGCACAGAATTTGTGTGCATTTTGTGAAAATTGTAGACTGTTAAAGAATTAACAATTACTCAGTTCCGAATAATGTCATTGTTCAGAGAGGTGGGAATCTTCCCTCCATTTCTCCTGGCTGTAGGAATGGAAGCCTGCTTTTCTGTTTTTGCCCAGGCTTGATGTTGTAAACTATGAAAATTCATGGGTGCTTTTTCATCCCTGGCAGCATCCAACTTGACTGTTGCTATGAACTTTTGATGGAGGATGCTGATCCTGAAGTTCTGTGTAACTTGGGAGTAGTTAAACAGAAATGTCAGTTGTAAGGTGCTCATAGCTCAATAAAACAAAATCAAGAGCAAAGTTTAATGTTGCTGTGGCAGTTGTGTCAGTTGTTTCTCTGTATGGCTGCAATATGAGTCCTGCTAAGTGGGTACTTTTCTTTTTCTTTCTCGTTGTCACAGGGACTTTTTGCCTGGAGGCAGGAGAGATTACACAGTCCAAGTTCAGCTAAGGTACGTTTTGTGCAGTGTTCTCTGAAAGCTTAATTGGCTGATGGATGTTTGTGGGGACACTTGAAAATGATGGATGTTTGTGGGGACACTTGAAAATGATGCTTTCTCTTTCTATGGATACAGGCTATGCCTAGCAGAGACAAGCTGCCCTCAAGAGGATCATTATCCTAATAGTTTGTGCATTAAAGTAAATGGGAAGCTGTCCCCGTTGCCAGTAAGTATGTATGTATGTATTTGTGGCTTCTTGGTGACTTGTGGAGTGTGTATGTGTTTTTCTGTAGTGTTAGCTTGCCAAAACGGTCAAGCTGTTTGTTATCACTCAGATTTCTCTAATGTTAGGCTTGGAGTTTGTACATTTGCTGTGTGAGATAGCCATTACTGCTGTTAATAATCTTACAGCCACTGCACGGACTAAATGTGATTAAGGCCCCTACAGCAAACGTTGTCTTTTGCTGTTAATGTAACTAAATAATTCAAAACCAATGTGGTGTCTGCATGGAGAATCCTCCTCACACCTGCTCAGACTCAGTTTATATGAGGATGGTAGCCCTTGCTGTGTGGGCTGCCTGTATTTGTGAGAGGCTTGAGTTCCTTCTAGTTCTGAGGTAATGGCCTCAGCCTCTTGTGTGCCACTTGTGCACTGCTCTGCCTCTGTCTCCTTAGAGCACAGTTTATTATGGGGATGAAGAATAGACACGTTTTAGGGTTCCTAGCACATTGCTGATACTGTATCAGAACGCTGTTCGCAGTCACGCTTCAGGAGTGTCTGATGTTGCAGAAATTAGTACATAGTCACCACAGGGTCATCTGGAGCCTTGGGTATGGACAGAAAGGGAAAAGCTCTCTCATTCTCAAAACATTTCTGGAATGGGTTTCTCTCTTCTTTCAATAGGACAGAGAGAAACTCTTGCACAAGTCATTCAGAAATACTTCTTGAGGCTATAAAGTGTGGTAAAAGTCATGGAACAGAGGGTTTTTTCAGTAGGTTTGGAAAGTGGGTTTTTTCAGTGGGTTTGGAAGGATACCATGTGGAGAGAGAAGGTGTGAAACCTCTTTTTCAGATTGTTTTTGGTGTCTTAGACGTATTGTCCTGTACCCTCCCTCCTCCCATATGCAACTGTGACTGCTTTTTTCAAATTTTGCCTCTACTCAGCTTAAATGAGACTCCTTAGATTCTCTTCCTCCTATTTCAGTCTTCAGGTTATAAAAGGTTTCTTTTTCATGTTTTCTGATCGGTGTTTTTTTGCAAATGCTGGTTACATTCTGTGTGATAACTTTGAAGGTTACAGCAAAAAAGAATTCAGTCTGATGTTGTCTTTTGGGCATCAGTGTCAACTGATTCTCAGTCTTGTTAATATGGGTTACACCCTGCTGTGCTCTCCATTTTGTGTAAGGTGTCACAGTTGTAGCAGAAACTACTACTAATCTTGGATTATTGCTTAGTTTGGAGACTTAAATCCTCTAGGTTCTTCCTGCACATGATAAGATGATTTTTTAATCTGTTCAGCTGAACCTTAGCTGCGAAAATGAATAAATCACTATTGCCTTGGCAACTTCCCCTCCTCATTCACTATGAGCTGAATGACAAATAGAGTCTCAGTCTGAGTGCTTCTGCAGACGTTTTTTGCTCTCTCTCTGCATCATTGGGCACTTCCTTTCTGTAGCAGGAAGTGTAAGGTAACTTCTTTGCCTCAAAGACCACTGTTTTCCATTGCAGTAGTGTTAGTTAGTTAACCTCTGATGCCAGCATTTTTTTGCCCACCTGCACAGTGCATAAGTGAACTTCTGTCTTTGCCTGGTAGGGCAGTTCACACCTCTGCAGAAAAAACTATTCTGTAAATTATTCTTGGTCTGTAAGTTATTCTTGGTCATCTCCTTGCTTCTTGTAATCCTTACCAGAAGCTTCACAGCAATGCTGCCTGTGTGCCAGTACTGCATGGGATTGTGTTTATGTGAACATCATGTTTCCTTGTATCCTGCATTAGTGTCACTGGGAAAAGCCAGATAAATGGGCAGTTATGCTTTCTCCTGATGAATTTCCTTGCTGTAGCAGATGATACCTGCCTTGGGTAGTGTGGTTCTTTGAAGAACCATGGAAGACTTCAAGACCCCAATAATATTGCCACTAGAGCTGGCAGCCTGCCTAAACAGTGCCAGGCCAGCAGAAAGCTCCTAAAAGGACAGGAAGAGAAGGTTCCAAATTGTTGTAGGAGTATGAGCGTGAATCTGTTCTCAAGAATAAGCTCTGTGGAAGAAAACACTAAAAGCTTTGCTGAAGCAAATCGTGCACTGCAGAGTCTGTCTCTGGAAAAAAAAAAAAAGGGAAATGTAAGAGAACTTGCATTCACTCTCTTCTGAAATAATTCTGTGTTTTAAATGTGAAATTGTCACCACTTCCCATATGTCTGTTCCCTCTGTGTTTGGAATAAAGCCCTCATGGCATACTGGGCTAGTGAGTAGAAAAGGCTGTTTATATATATAATATTTTTCTTATTATTATTATTGTTTTTATTTCCAGACTTAGCATCTTTCAAGGTAACTCCTTCACCAAACACTAGGTTGTGAATTTGTATGTATTTCTCTGGTTAAAGAAATACTTTTTTTTTTTCCTCAGCATATCCTTTCTGGGTGAGATTTTTGTTTAAAACAACACGGTCTGGAAATTCATCAGTACTGCCTGTGCAAGAGGCAGAGCTGCACGTGCTGGCATCCTTCATGTGCAGGATGAGTTTGAGCTGAGTGGCTGCAGGCTGGCTGTGAGCTCAGAGCAGGGGTTCTCAGGGTGGCTCTGTCAGACTGGCTTGTTGTCATCATGACAGATGCAGGGTGAGAGGAATAAGCTGCAGGCTTATTGTGTGACGAGGGTGTTGGAACTGCATGATCTTTAAGGTCACTTCCATCCCAAACCCCTCTGATTCCATGATACCTTAAATACAGCTGGTACTCCATGTGCAGTCCTTCTTCAGGGACCTTGGCAGGGGACAGGTGACACCTGTTGCTAATGGGGCCAGTAGCTAATGAGGCAGAGTAGTCACTGAGGTGATGTGGAGCTCTTGGAACAAGGTTTAATTGTTTCCTAATCAGTGAAGCGTTTTCAGTGTGTGAAACACTGAGTTTAGTCTTCATTACTTGCTCTGTTTGTCACTAAGGCTGTGACCTTATGATGTTTCACTCTGTTTTAGTAGGACATGGGGAGAAGGAGGACAGAACATCCACATGACCTTTTACTTTTCCAGTGAACTTACCCGGACCCAAACTGTGTTCTCTTTCACCTTTCCAGTGCTTCTGTAAAACCCTTTTAAAACAACAAATGCCTTACAACTGTGTTTGTCTCTGCTGATGTACTGTGAAAGTCTGATATTTCTCAGAATAAATGCTAGCTTTGCTCTCCAGTCTAGACAGCCTCTAAGTTTGCCTGCTTCTCATAGATCTGTTTGAAACTAAAAAGTATGTGTCAGCAGTTTCAGAGTACACTGGGTAACACATCCATTGTCCTTTTTTCCCATAGGGATATGCTCCACCACCAAAAAATGGAATTGAACAGAAGCGACCTGGACGTCCCTTGAATATCACTTCTCTAGTTAGGCTGTCATCAGCAGTGCCAAACCAGATTTCTATCTCTTGGGCTTCTGAAATTGGAAAGGTAACTTGCATGTTCTGTAGGATGTGGGAAGTCATCTGAATAGCCTATTTGAGCAGTCCTGCTCCCCTGCTGCGGCTGGCAAGTGTTTTTTGTTAGATGCCTGAGCTTACTATCAGTGCCAGGAAACAAAGTTTGCTCTAGAACTGTGGTAGTTTTCAGCAACACATATGGGATTTACATACAGATGGAAAGATTTTCTTACAGGCTTCACATTCAAAAGTCTGCTTTTAGAGTTTGCCTGAAATGCGTGTCAAAAATAACAAACTCTTTTTGTGGTGTGAATAGTAAATCCCCCTGTAGATTTATTAAGGAAAGAGAAGGAGAGTGCAAAGAATTTTTGACTCCATCCTAGGTTTAAATAACTGTTGCAGCACGCTTTCAGCTGTTGTCAAGAACTATTTATTCCTTATCTGTGACTGTTTGTGTTAATTCTGGATGCAGTTATCAAAGGAGTTTTCTCTACAAGGTTTTATTCAAAATCAAATTCTCTGGACTAAAAATACCACATATTTCAAAGAGACTCCAGTATAAGCTTTTATATTAAAATTTTAAAAAGAAATAGGATTGAAAGGTAATGTTCAAAAAATAAATAAAGGGCAGTGCTGACATCAAAGGATGATTTTCTAGAACCGGGATGGAGACGAAGATCTGAGCCATTGCTTCCCAGTCAGAGCACAGAATCTTAAAATGGCTCCAGTCCTGTGTGTGGCCTTGGCCTCTCATGCTGAGGCCTGCTAGCTTTCCTCCCTGTATTGCCAAAATATACTCTGATGGAAGCAGATGACTCGGAGTGCTTGGACATCCTCCCCTTGGCCTGAGAAGTGAAGTGAGTCTGTGGTTTAGTGCTGATGCCAGAATTTGCTGCTTTTCATCCTCAAAGTGAGACCCTGGGGAGCAGCACGTGTCACAAAAGGGCTTGTTGGCATGGACTGGGCTGATACTGGAGGGCTGCTGAGCCAAGGGGGCATAAACCCCTCAGTGCTGGGCAGACTTGAGCCTCTAGAATCCTCTCTGTAAGGCAACAGTTGGTCGTTCTTTAAGGAAAAAACAAAAATTCTAGGTTAGTGGTTTCATGTGCAATTAGAATGCTTTATCTGCTGCTCTAGGTAAGAGCAGGTTTTCCTACAGGTGGTAAAGGAAGAGCAGGGCTGTAGGAGTTGTTTGAAGTTCCTGTGCAGTGCCCCGGCAGTGCAGGAGCCATAGGAAGATGACTGACAGGCGGTGGAAATAAGAGGTCACGAGTTGTTCTTATAACACAGATGACACCATTATTATCCTGCAGCACTGGGGCTTGCAGACTTTTCATTAGTGACCTAGAAGTGGGAGTGAACAGTGAACAAAAGAAGCTGACAAGTGGTGTGAGTTAGGGAGGAGTAGAAAATGCTGGGGAACGGGGCCAGGCTCAGTGGAACAGACATGGTGTAACAAGGCTGGGCTTAGGAGTACAGAACAAGCTAAAGAAAAGGTACAAAGAAACTGGGGCAGCTCTGTACCATCTGAAGCTGTTGTTTATAACATAAAGACCTTTTATCTCTTGTCACTTAATTCTTTGAGCTCCCCACTGACACTGGAAAAAAGGGGACAATAAAGGAGACGAAATGTGAGAAATTCTTAAAAGATTACATGTATGAAATGTGTCACATATGTTCTTTCCAGGAGGAGAATTCAGATTGTCTCTTGGTTGTGAAATTACCTTTTAGTTCAGTCATAACTGGAGTAGGATAATTAGACCTCACTGGCCAGAGAATTTTGGCAGAATGTTGGACCTCCACAGAATTGAAGTTGTCTGTTGATGCTCTTAATAATTACCAATGAAGCAAAAAGTCACATTTTTGTTTTAACTATATGCTACAACAAGTGTAAATAGTCATCTATTGTCATAGTGGGAATACTATATGAAATAAACATTTAATCTTTAATCTTTTTTGTAGAATTACTCCATGTCTGTGTATCTGGTTCGCCAGCTCACCTCAGCTATGCTTTTGCAGAGGTTAAAAATGAAAGGTATCAGAAATCCTGATCATTCCAGAGCACTAAGTAAGTAATCAACTTGCCTGTCTATACTTTTGGAGGGTGATTAGTGGCTCTTTAAAACTAGAATTAGTAATACAGGACAGATTTGCTGTTTTTTGAGAATGAAGTCCATGCCTAGGGTTTCTCAGGTTCCCTTGGCTGTTGGTGAGGCATCACACACTTTTTCAGTGGGGGTTTCTAGGAAGCATACCCAGAGATCCCGTCTGAAATGTGGTTATGGGAATGCCACAAGCACTCCTTACTGTGCTGGGCTGTGAGGTGCAGCTAGACGTCCTGAGTTCTTTTCACCTGTACTTCACTCACTCGTAAGGGTTTATTTATCTCTTGACATGTCGAGTTGAGTTTGCTCTGTGAACATCAGATGTTAAAACATTTGCTACTTGCTTATAAGTAATGAAACTGTTGTTTATGAACTAGATTAATATTTTTAGATAGCTGAAAAAAAAGTGCATGTACTACTGAATCAAGGTTAGCATTTGAAATAATGACCTCTATGTGTAACTTCTTTATTTATTTTAATAGTTAAAGAAAAACTAACTGCAGACCCTGATAGTGAGATTGCCACAACCAGTCTGCGGGTCTCTCTGATGTGTCCTGTAAGTATGGCTGGAAATTTCCAGATAACATTCATATTTTCATCTGTAGTGTAGAATTGGGCTGCTTTTCAAAGGCCTTGCTTTAGAAACCTCACTTGTTTTGTATTTTATCAGCAAGCTAAGATAAAATAGCGGGGAGAAGCAGCAGTAACCCAGCTGTGGTTTAGGACTGGATGCCTCAGCTATGATGCACTGAGTCGAGCTGCTGCTTGTGTACAGTGAGTCCTGTAGAGGGATTAATCTCCTATATTGACACGCTGAGGCTAATCAGGCAGGCTGACAGAATAATTAAAGGGTGGAATGTTAATTAAAACCTCTTATCTCCTCATCTTTGTGGCTTTGCCTGTACTGCAGATACAGAATCAAGTAAAAAAACAGGCGATCACCTTATAACAAGGTAATGCTGCCTTGGAGACTCTCTTCCCAGGAAGAACTTGGTCATTCTGAGTGTAACAAGTCCCTGGAGCTCAGGAAAACGCCTGAAGTACTGGGTTAAAAGAAAATTATAGAAGAATCAACTTCACCTGATTGTTTAATAAAAATGAAGTCTTCCAAGTAATGTTGTTTCAGGTCCATTAAAAGTGTTTCTGACTGTTCTCAGTGTGTTGAGGCCTTGGAGCATGGCTTAATTTTTCCTTTAGGAGCACTGTGTGGGTGCTGTGATGGAGTGAACTTACTTACAGCACCCTTAGCCCCAGGCACTTGTGTAGTGAGCAGCAAGAGTTGTTTCACCAAGTGCCTCTGGATTCATTGTTAACCATTCAGGCCTGTTTCTCTGTCTTCTGTTCTGACACCCTTTAAATGCATCTCCTACAGCTGGGAAAAATGAGACTGACAATCCCATGCCGGGCAGTGACCTGCACACACCTGCAATGTTTCGATGCTGCTCTTTATCTTCAAATGAATGAGAAGAAGCCTACCTGGATCTGCCCTGTCTGTGACAAAAAGGCAGCTTACGAGAGCCTAATACTGGATGGGTAAGAGACTGGCTTTGCAGATTACACAATTACTTAAAATCTTTCATTATGTACTCAGTAGCTGCTTTTGTGACTTGAAGTTAGCCATTTAGTACTATTTTTGGTCAAAATACTTCAGACTGGAGGAGCCATTAGATTCCATTAGTTTCTCTTCCCATAATGACCTATGTAAGTTTATGTCCTGAGTGCACCATCAAACTCCTAAGTCTGTGTATTTCTTCTGGAGTAATACAAATGCAGCATAAAAGGACAGGTCTTCCTTTCACGCGTCTCTATCCCTGAAAGGTGTTAACTTCAAAATGTAACTTCTAACTCACAACAATTGCCTAACTTGGTTCAAGAGGTGATGTATTCTGCTTCAGAATGGAAATCTGTGCATTGCAGTAGTGTTGAAGTGAATTATGGATGGGTTGGGATAATCTTATTTTCTGCTATCTGAAAAAGGCAGTAATTACAGGGTTTCAGATTAAGAGGAACTACGGGGAAAGGAGACACAATGGGTAGAAGGTGATCATAATTATCTCTTTTTCATGTCTCCTTTTCACTTAGAATAAAAATGTAAATTAGAATCAAAAGTGAAACTTTATTTTTTCAGCCTCTTTATGGAAATCCTTAATGAATGTTCTGATGTGGATGAGATAAAATTCCAGGAAGATGGCTCCTGGTGCCCCATGAGGCCAAAGAAGGAAGCTGTGAAAGTGTCAAGTCAACAGTGCAGCAAAATAGAAAGTATGTACATCTGGGTACTTGTTACAAACCAGGACAAAATCTTGGAGAATTAGATGTAGCTTGGATAATGCGTGTGGATGTTGGTGTTTGCTTTGTAGAGGGCTTACTACTACTAATCCTCTTGGAATTTAAGCTAGAAAAGAAAGGATTGTATCCCTAAGAGTGCATTTTTTGTTTTTGTCTTTGCTCTTTATAATAGCAGTTAAGAAAACAAAAGGTTGCTTTTGTTTCACATCCTTAAAATGATAAGTGAAAACAAAAGTTTGTTCTTTAATAGTCTCAATGTGACACAGAAGAGTCACAAAGCAGGTACTGGGGCAAAATATTATTTGTAATGGCCAGGTGATCGATTATACAGGATCTGGGTTCCTGGTTCTCTTGCAAATAGAAACCGCTGACATCACCATCATTTGGAGAACAATGGTGTTTTATTTTCTTCTTCAGGTTCCAGTGTTGTTAGCAAACCATGTTCCGTGACAGTGGCCAGTGAGGTAAACAAGAAGAAGGTTGATGTTATCGACTTGACAGTAGAAAGCTCTTCTGATGAAGAAGAAGATCCTCCAGCCAAAAGGAACTGCATATTTATGTCTGAAATACATGGGAGCCCAACCAAAGGGTTTGTCAATTTTAAAGTTAGTTGTTATTCTGTAATGTCTCAGCTAAACTGATCTGTAGCAAAATGTACTTGGAATTCAGCTCTGCTCTTGCAGAGGAGATTGTCTAGGCCTCTCCTGTAGAAGGCTGTATTGATGCAGTAACTTTGTAGAGGCAAAACACTATTAAATAGATTTTCACTTCACAAAATAACTTTTTTTTTGCGCTGACTGTTGCTGTGTTTGCAGGGATACTTCTCCATAGAAAAGGAATCTGACTAAGGTAGTGGGCAGTGTTCTCCTGAGAAAGTAGCTTATGCCAAGTGGAGAAACTTCATGCATTCTTGCTGAGTTAGTGTCATCTTAAAGGCTTTTCTCTTGCTGTCTTCAGTATCCTCTATCTAATCTGCTCTGGTGCCCAGGGAACGAGACTGTGTTGTGTGTTTCATCCATCCTGTCAGTCTTGCAAGGGAGCCACTTTTCTGTTTTGAATCAAGATGAGCTTTTCCTCCATCTCTCTGTTAAATTTTGGAATGTCTTGGATGCTGTTGTTGGCTGTGGTCATCAGTCCTGTACCTTGATTAGCGCAACCAGTGACTTCCCAAGTCTTTTGGCAACTCCTCCATCTTTGTAGTCAGGCCTGACTTTGGCACTGGCTTGACCACCTTCTCTGCTGCTGTGCCCTTCTGTCTGTCCAGACCTCCTGTCTGTCCTGATCTGTGCACCTCAGCTTGGGTGCTGCTTGTGGCTCCCATGTTTCTGCTCTTGGCCCATGGGGCACCCCAGACCTGCAGGGAGTGAGGGCCACTGGTCAGGCTCACCAGCTCTCACTGCTCTAAGCTCAGCTTTCAGTACTGGCTCATCAGTTAGTGTTGCTGCCTGCATGAGGTGTGTGTCTGTGTCTCTCTGTGTAGTGGCTTATGACCTGTTCTAAAATAATAATAATAATAATAAACCCAATCCCCTTCTGTTTTGAAGGTTCCCCTTCTGTTTCAGAAGTAATGAGCAGGTGTGGTGAGTCTCTAGTCCACAGGAATGTCTGTGTGGTCCTTGATGAGCAAGTAGTTGGTCATCTTCAACCACTTTCAGCAGTGATGCTGCAATGCTGTTGCTTTTTTGTGAGGATTGTGGAGGAGTCCTTCTGCAAGAGACTCTTCCTCACTTTTACAAGAAAGTGTAGCTACAAATACATCTCTTAATGAAGTTTCAGAAGGCACCAAGACTTCCTTCCGTGCTCCTATGGTTGAGATGGCTACGTGCAACTGTAATTGTAGGAGGACTGACTTCTTTTCTCTCTATGACCCATGTATTTTCCTTGCTTTTTGGGTATGAATATTTTTATTCTTCAAATCCAGATCAATGTCAGGCTTTTGGGATATAGCTTACCTCCTTTAAACAGTGTTGTCTGAATGCTAGTTTTGGGAAAACTGGGGTGTCTTCTTAGAGGAAGCAACAATACATGCTGAAGTGTGAGAGGTGCCTGAGAAGGGAGGGTCTGAAATCCAAGGTTCTGACATCAGAAGTAGGTTAACAGGTAGGAGTGTGGGAAGGAAGATGAGTGGATAGCACTAAAGGCTGGAGGGAGCGATGCAGAGCATGTGGGAGCAGAATTCTGTGTATTTCCACCTGACTTGGAGTTCATGAACTGTTCTGTGCACGTGGCTGGTGCCTGGGCACCTGTGGCAGTGTTTGTAACAATGCTGCGAAGAGATCAGGCAGCGTGAGGGGAAGCAGAAGGGTTGTAACATGCTCCTTGAGCGCTGAACTGGAGGCTGTGAGTGAAGGCAGACTTGTATTTAACTCCCACCTGTGCAATCTGTGTCATCCTGTGGGGCAGGATAATGGTCAGTTGTGCCCTTGGTGAAACAGGTAGGCACTGAGCAGCAGTTCTGTGGAGAAATCAGATGGAACACTCTCCTCCTGGCTCTGGTCACCTTTACATCCCTCTGTGGGTGCTCACAGACACCCCTTTGTCTTTGACTGTTGCCAATGACTCCAGCACTGTACTTTGTTTTAATGCCAACTTGCTCTTATGTCACAGCTGCTGTTGAGAGCCAAGATACAGTCATGTTATTATGAAGACTGTTATGAAAAAGGAAATTAGAGTGGAGTACTGTGTAGTGAGTAGCCACGCTGTAGTTGTGTTGTCGCACGGTGACTTGTGAATAAGAGTGCACAGCAGTGCATGGTTTCCCTTGTGCAACTAACAGCCAGGTTGTTTGTAATTTCCCCTGCTGTTTGAAACAGGGTTCTCATGTATCAGCCATCTACTGCCAGAGTGCCCAGCGTGACGACGGTTGATGCTGCTGCTATTCCTCCTTCATTAACAGACTACCCAGTACCATTCCATCACCCACCAATATCCAGTATTTCATCAGACTTGCCAGGTAGGTGCTGAGTGTTTTTCATGTATGTTCTGACGACAGTATTAATTTATGGGGTGGGTAGAAATTGGAAGAATATATTAACTCTTGGTTTTTGTTTTTAATGGAACAAGTCTATATGCGGTATGGCACTGATGGGATGTCCGGACAAGCCTAGTACAGGCTGTCTGCCCATTTTCAGATTGCAATTTGCAGCAGTGATGTGACAAGCACTGCTTTTGGGGTACAAACTGGCACTTGGGCATGGCAGCCAGAAACTGCTCTTGCTGTGCTCAGCCAGACTTTGTGTAAACATCTGCTGGTTATGTGTTGTAGATGTGAGGGAAAGTAGTTGCTTGTTTTAGTTACTAGAGCTGTGAGGGTGCTAACTCATCCCAGCCCTCAGCGTAGTTACTCTGCTAGCTGATTGTAGTGGTGCTCTGTCTAGACTGTATGAAAAAGGTTAAGGTGAGCTACAATCTGTGAGCTGACCTCTATTGACTTTCTTTACCTAGACATACCCTAAATGCCTATGATGTATTCTTCAACACTGCTGCTAAATATCAGACAAAAGGTGGGGATACTGATTGTTTTCTATCCTGGCTCCTTGAAAAGCACAATGTGTAAAGGGACTCTGGGGGTTCTCTTGGCCAGCTGTAACAAACCCAGAGCACAGGAAGTGATGACTTGTGGTGACGGATGTCACTTTGGCCTCCTGTTCTTCCCTTTCCCTGCTCCATTGCCTGTCTCCATTCCTCCCCTGCACATCTCTGGGTTTTTTCCTCTTCTTTCAGCACCAGTTTGGCAATGAGATGGATATCATTCCCCTTGTTTCTCTGTCCATCTTGGCTCCCTTACTACTCCCTCCCTCCACTTCTCCCTTGTTAAGAAATCAGTTGTCTTCTGAAATTGGATAGGAGAATAAGCTGAGAGAACAGAAGTCTAGAACTGTTGTTCAGCACTTACCAACTGAAGTTCTAGAACTTGCACAGTCAAAAGAAGCTGTCAGTTCTGTAAATGCAACTGACTTTTTAAATCTCCTTCAAAATTTTTCTCTCATGGAGAAGAGGAGGAGAGATGTCACGGGCCAGAAGATTTGGAGGTGAGGGGAGTGGGAGGGAGTATATCATTTCTTTCTGTTGACATAGCAAACACAAGGCCAATATTTATTAAAAAAAAAAAACCAAAAAACCAAAAAATGTGGTAATTTCTCATTGGTTTTATAATTCTAAACATCTTGCCCTAAATGCTTACACGCAAATGGTGTTTAAGATGGACACTAGTTGTCACTGGTCTTGGAGGATATACATTGAACTACTTGTAGTTTCCTCTTCTTCATTCCTTTTATTTGTCTAGACACAAAACGGGGATGATATTAGAAATGTTTCCTTATTGGCTGCCCGTGGGTGGAGGAAGAGACCTGCTGCTTGTTTTTGGACTTGTGCATGTTGTGACTTTACTTCATTCCAGCATCTTTAATGTGATGACACTCTTCATATCCCAGTTTGGCCAAGTCAGGTACAATATGCAGTGAAACTTGCATTAATGAACCAACAGCTCCAAATGGCAACCTCCATCTAAGCAACCACATTGAACCACCCTGCAGTATTCAGTGAATAATACATCATTATGTCATCCTCATTATTAAAAAGAGCCACTTGTACTAGATAATTCGTTTTGCTGCTGCCTGAAGTAGTCGTTGAGAGTGGTGTCACAGTGGTATATTCCATTTAGAAACTCTGTATGAATTGCAAAGTCTGTTCTACAACCACAAAAAAAATCCTTAAATTTGTTGTGTGTGAATAAAGGAGAGACTTGTCTACTTATCATCCTTCTCTTCTTCCTAGGTCTGGATTTTCTTTCGCTAATCCCAGTTGATTCACAGGTATGTTTCTGATCTGTTGTGGGGTCAATTTCCAAGCCTGATTTTGCAATGTTGTGCTCCAGTAATTGTCAGGGTGCCGTCATCCAAACTGTGTTTGCCATTCACTTGCTTAGACCTAACCAAAGTCTAGGAAAACCTAGCAAGAGCTAGTAGTGAATGTGCATTAAACAGGATTCAGCTTTTCCATGATGAATCCTGGCCTGGAAGCTCATTCCTTACTGATAGTGTGCCTTTTTAAAGTAAATATGTGCTCAGCACTAACTTGAATATACCCAGAGTGTATTTGAGGCCCTGGCATAGGTTGCACAGAGCAGCTATGGCTGCCCCATCCCTGGAATTGTCCAGGTTGGATGGAGCTTGGAGCAACCTGGGGTACTGGAAGGTGTCCCTGCCCATGGCAGGGGATGGAATGAGATGAGTTTTTGGGTTCTTCCAACCCAAACCATTCTGGAGTAGAAAAAGGGGGAGGTGAGGGAGGAGGCCGGTGGCTGCCGTCCCCGCTTTGTCACTGCTCCGCAGAGCCGCGGTTCTCGCTGTGGTCCCGTCGCGTGGGGAAGATGTATCTTCAGAGCATACATGTCCCTCGTGCAGTTAGTCTCTTCACTCTTCATTGTTTGTTTCAAGCAGTACTGTCCTCCTATGTTTTTGGATAGTCTCACCTCAACCTTAACAAGCAGCACGCCTGGCAGCATCATCACCTCCACCAGCCACCACGAGAGCAGCACGCACGTTAGCTCCTCGGGCCGGGCCGAGGCCGGCGTCATCACCAGCGGCGGCGGCAGCGCGCCCGACATCATCTCCCTGGACTGACCCTCGGGGCACCACGGACCCCGCAGGCATTGCACACAGCTGCTGCTGCTGCTCCTCTTCCCCCCACCCGGAATTCCAGCGCCTCGGAGCTCACGCTGATATTTATTGAAAGGATTTCCTCCCTGGGAGAGTGGGGTGAATTTCGCTGATGCTCGGAAGAGAAGCGATAGGATGGTTTTTGGTTGGACTTTTTGTTTTTCTTTCTCCTGCTCGTTTAATAGATGGTATAGAAAAGGCCCTTTTGAGAATACATGTTCAAGCTCTTAGTTTGTTCTGGGGATACTGACTTTCTGTTGTGTGGATTCCACAAGTGCTTTTTAATTTTGTTGTAAAATACAGCAATAATGTAAAAACAAATGAGTTTTTTTTAATAAAGAAAAGCACTTACTTGCTCTAGAACAGCAGTTAGGAAAAAGGTGCAGAAGTGTAGGAATTAGTGAATTTGTAATATTTTCACTGGGGCCTGTAATAAACTTCATTAAGAGAATGAAGCTTTGAATAGCCATGACATGTGATTTATGTCTTGTTACCCACCTCCCCCTTACCTGGGGACACATAGAAAGCCTCTATAAATGGAGTTGTTGGGGTTTTTTTTCCTAGTTTCGTGTTCCAAATGCAACAAGAGCCTAAGCTGTGACCTCTTCCTCTTTTATGTTCTTTCAGCTAGGAAGGGGACAGACTATCTATGCAAACCCTGCATCACACAGTCTCTGTGCTGCCATGTTATAATTGGGACACCTTGCCACCACCAAAAACTCCCGGTATCCCATGGAATGTACAGCTCCTTTCTGTGGCAGCCATAAGGAGATGAAATAGGAAAGACTTCCTCCAGTGCAGGAGTGTTTTCTAGGATCTCCTGATTATGGTTTCTGTCTCCTCAGCAGCTGCTGTATTCCATGTGGACTGTAAAGGGAGCCTTGGCTTTTTAGGAAATAGAAGCCATAGGTGCACAGTGTCCCCACCTAATTTTGAATTGTGTGTTTAGGGCTTAATGATGCTTTGCCCCACATTTCCTGGCCTCCTGATTGTTGCTTTTCTACTTGAAAGGGAACAATTTCCCCATTGTACTCCTCTGATGACCGTGCTGCTTTGTTAGTGTGTACGCGGTGTCTGCCCACACACACCTGGGGATAACCTCAGCAGTACTGTATGTGGAAGAGGTTACAGACTAGGAAAACCAAGTCATTTCCATGGAGCTGGAATAATGGTATTGTCTATGTATGCTGAAATAACAGCTTTCTCAAGTGTTGCGTTTCTGTTCAGTAACTGTATTTGAAATTATTCCTTCCCTAATGACCAGATCTTACTTTTTTGCTAATTTTTTGTTCCTTTTTTCTTACCTCTTTAGTTGGATGTCTGGTGCTTTTTGCCTTCCAGTACTGTTACAGTATTTGAACCAAGTACATGGATGAGGTATATTGAAACAGAATGTTTTGTAATTTTTGTCTGCCCTGTACCCCTACCTTTAATGCTGCATTATTGTTCCTTATTGCCTTTTTTGTATGATTTTTCACGCAGTCTTGAGTTCACATGTAGGTCTTAATAGTGCCCCAATCTTTCTTTTCTTTTTTCTTATCAGTTTAATATTTTGTACCTGTTAAGGATCAGTTTTTAGCATGATTTATTTCCAGTAAAACCATGCTTGTTACAAAGTTTTTCTTGATGGCCTGCAGCAGATCAGTGCTTTCTGCATCACCATTGCACGTCGACTTGACCTGTAAGTAGAGTGTGGAAAGAGGTTCCAAGAGTAATTCTGAATAAAAGTTTGAAACTGGTCTCTGCTGAAAATGCTGTTTGTGCTCTTAATGTCAAACTCAAGCGTGGCTGAACTGTCTGAGGGGATGAGAACATCTTGCACGTACATCAGGAAAGTGAAGTAAGGACAAGTATCCTTGGGATGTGCTCTAAACCACTCAGGGTATAATAAAGTACAGCTGCAATTTTGTAAATTACTGTGCCCCATGTAGCAGGCAGTAATTGGGCTGAGGCAAGGTTGTGTTCTTCAAACCTTGCAGAGCCATGACAGCAACAGTGCAAGCTGAAGACATTTCGGCCTGGATTGTCCTTTTGTGCGTGCTTTTCCTGCAGTGCCAGTTAAGTACAAGGCTTGTGTAACCCCTGAATCCTTTAGCTCTGCTGCAGATGAGGGTGTACCAAGGTGTCAGCACAGTGCAGTGTCCCCTTCCATCCTCCTGCTTCCACAAGGGAACAAGGAATTGGTTGGGATGGGTGGGGAGGGGGTCAGGGCTGCAGCTGAGGTGGGGCTCAGCCAAACTGGCCAGTGGAGCTAGATGTGGCTTTGATTTCTTTCCCTTTCAGCAAATCCAAAAACACATCAGAATGTCTATCCAAGAACTTCCAACAAGAAAAAGCTTGGAAAAAAGGTTAGATATAGGGTCTTGCCTGTTTCTTTCTGCTGTGTGAGTTGATGGTTGCTGCCGTGGGTGGACTGTATCAAATACACATTTGAGCCAGGGCAGAAGGGCAGTAAAGCTGGTGAGGTTAACACACAAATTTCCCCCTCTGTACAGATAGCAGCATGCTGTGAAAGCCTTGCTCCACACACTGGTCTCCTTCTCCTCACCCATTCATTGCCATGATTTTCTCTGCAGTGTCTGGAAGGGAGCTAGCTGCTAAAATTCTAGTGACAGGAAGGCTCTACGTTCTTAAAGGCTCAGCCTGAACTGGCTCCTGTGAGCAACAGCGACAGGAGGCGCTTGCTAGGTTAAAAATAATTGTAGTCTAGGCAAACTACAGAACACCATTAGTCCTGGGTGGCTTTTGTTTAAAGTAGGCTTTTGACACAGGCAGGAGTGTCAAACAGGCAACAACACAGATAACATACAGGCAACAACAACCACGTAAGTTAAATTTGGGTGTCATTTTTGGTTTTTTTTTTAATTAGGTGATCATGTCATCACCGCACTTTGTTAGCACTGTGTGTATTCAATGTGTCAATCTAAAAAATTTCCATTTCCTTCCTGGTTTCAAGAGGAAACTGTCAGGACAAAACTAGGCAGTTTTGGGCAAAACTGGGCATCACACACAATGAAACAGATGTGATTACAACTTACCTAGGAAGTTATCCAGAGTTGGAACAAAGTCGTTGAAGCCTTTGCCTTTACCTGTTTCAGTCACAACTTGCCAGGGATCTTCATGCAGAACCTGCCAATGATCAAAGATGCACTGGAAAAACCTGGCTGCCAGTGTTGGATCTCAAACTGGCAGTAAAATCCAGTGGGAAGGAAAAAAAAAAAAATTTAAAAGGGATGGGCCAGCTACAGGAAAAAATAGGACTGGCTTATTGTGAGTTTTTGCATAGACAAAACCCTAGAACACCCTGATGGTAGCTAGGAAACAGCTCCTTTCCAATTAATTCTTTGAAGCAGGTAAAAGTGAGGCCAACTCCCACTTGCAGAAGGCTCTCACGTGACCAAGTTAATTGGCAATAAAAAGTCAGAAATTCAGTTCAGACAGACAAAATGGGATATGGAGAAAAAGGTGTTTCTCTTGTCACAGGAGCTGACCTGGTCAGCTTGAGCTCCTTAGGCTCTTACAAGCACCCAGAAGTGTTAATTCAGTGTTCAGAAGCAGCCAAGGTGAGAAATGGAGTGCTTGCACCTGTCAGCAAGGGAACAGGACACAAAACAATATGTTCAGTGACAGCCTGTCCTTCATCACGAACATGTGCAGTGTGGCTCTATTATTATCACAGCAATTACTGCAGAGAAGGTTCCAGAAGGGGAACAGGAACAAAGCCCTCGACACGCTCAGCCAGGCTCGGGCCCTCCAGTGTGGGAAAGGCAGCAGGTACAGAGGGCTAAAAATCAAACCTGGGAAAAAACCTCCTAAATACTCAAAACCAGCCACGCAAGTATGTAGATTGTTATTTCAAGAAGTTAGATTGCCAGTTTAGACTTTATAAGTTTGCCATCTCTCATTTCACCACTGATTACTTAAGCAGACACCACACTGATGCTTTGAAAGGAGCCACCTCCGAAATAAAACATGGCATTTCTTGCAGTTTTTCCGTGTGAGGAGTTCCAAATGTGCCCCCCTGAAACCTCCCCATGCCGCAGGACACTCCAGGACTGCATTTTTAAAAGGGAGGAGTGAAATGGGACTCACAAACAAAGCACAGTACCAGAGGAAGGGCTCTGTTCCACTGAAAATTATTTCAGTGGCAGCATAAGAAATATCACATTATTTTAAAGGTAGCCTAAGGATTGGCAAGGGGGTGTCCTGTTATGGAAGCTCTTTTGGCTGGCACGGTGTTCTCCTTTTAAAGCTTCAAATTTCTACTAAATTTTCTGTTCTCTTCTGCTGCTGGTGGTGACCAACTCTTCCCCCCAGGCTTGCTGCATAGGAAAATCTTTGCTTAAAATGATGGAAGCCCAACCTGAAAAGAAAAAGTCTGAGTGTGCAGGAGCTGCCACATCTTTCTGGCACCCACTGCTGGCACCAAAGCCTGGAGGAGCTGGCTGCCAGGAAAAAAGGAGTAAATTATCTGAACTGGAGATGCTCTGAACTGAGGATGTACGGGACAACAGGCTGACAAGCAGTCTGATAAATACTGTACCAAAATAACCATCAACTTGGCTTAGAAATATCTCTACAGCTGCAAAACTCCACTGCTCTGCCAGGATAGGTCTCACGACTCATAGAGGTGGAAAATATTCCCCATTTTGCTCTTTTGTCCTTGCACTCACATCCTTCAGCCCTGATGGCCAAGACAATTTTTAAGCAGCTGGGCTGGTATATTGCCCGCCCACCACCCAGCACTGGGGTCTGGAATTAATTTTTAAAGCAGGTTTTAAATCTTCTGATTGCTTTTAAGATAGTTAAGACAAATTGGTATGTGAAAAGCTGGGCTCAGTGATAAACAAACACTTTTAGGATGGAATGTGTTTTCCAGGCTTTTTGTGGAAAAAATTAATTTACTAAGAAAATCCAGTTATTCAAAGGCCAGAAGTTAATGTTTAAGCAGTTGAAAAAAAGTTTATTTTTAAAACCCTGTTCTTTCTGCTCTTTCTGGTTTTTTGGCTACCTATTGCTTGTTATCCTAAAGGTTTAGTGACATAAAGAAAGGAGAGAAGTTATCTCCAAATAGTAATTTCCCCAGAGGAAAGGTAATTTATAAAGAGCAATTTACCTATGCACCTACATTTTGCTATTTCCATTTAACCTTTTCATAACTTTAGAATAAAAAGCCTCCAGAATCACAGAATAAGGATGGTTAGGGTGGGAAAGGACCTTCAAGTCCATCCAGTGCCACCCCCATCCATGGGCAGGGACATCTCCCACCATCCCAGGCTGCTCCAAGCCCCATCCAGCCTGGCCTGGGGCACTGCCAGGGATCCAGGGGCAGCCACAGCTGCTCTGGGCACCCTGGGCCAGGGCCTGCCCACCCTCCCAGCCAGCAATTCCTAATTCCCAAAGTGCCAAAATCTGTGCCTGCCCTCTGGCAGTGGGAGCCATTGCCTGGGTGCTGTCCCTGCCTGCCTTGTCCCCAGGGGCTGTGCAGCTCTCCTGGAGCCCCTGGAGGCCCTGGCAGGGGCTCTGAGGTGTCCCTGGAGCTTCTCTGGTGCAGCTGAACAGCCCCAGCTGGGCCAGGCTGGCTCCAGAGCAGAGGGGCTCCAGCCCTGGCAGCAGCTCCGTGGCCTCCTCTGGACTCATTCCAGCAGCTCCAGGTGTTATGTTGGGTGCCATAGAGGTGAACACAGGAATCCAGGTGGGAATGCTGAGTCCAGCCCCTCTCCAAGTTTCTGCATCACTGCATCAAAGACATTGTTCAGTGTTCAGCATCAGAACAGACCTATTGTGGTTTCCTGGAAGTGAATGTGAAAACACATTTAGGCTGGCTATTGCATCTCTTGTTTTGTCATAGTTGGGTTTACAGCTGGGTTTGATGATCTCAAGGGTCTCTTCTTCCTCAGATGATTGAATGATTTGGCAATCACAGGCCCAAGTACAGGCTGGGTGCAGAATGGATCAAGAGCAGCCCTGGGAGAGGGAGCTGGGGGTGCTGTGGGTGAGAGCTGGGCCTGCCCCAGGCTGAACCCCCTGCCCTGGGCTGATCCCCAGCGTGGGCAGCAGGGCAGGGGGATCCTGCTCCTGTGCCCCTGGGCTCAGGTGAGAGCCCACCTGCAGAGCTGCCCCAGCCCTGGCTCCAGCAGCACAAGGAGCTGGAGCTGCTGCAGCCAGTGCAGAGGAGGCCACGGAGCTGCTGCCAGGGCTGGAGCCCCTCTGCTCTGGAGCCAGCCTGGCACAGCTGGGGCTGTTCAGCTGCACCAGAGAAGCTCCAGGGACACCTCAGAGCCCCTGCCAGGGCCTCCAGGGGCTCCAGGAGAGCTGCACAGCCCCTGGGGACAAGGCAGGCAGGGACAGCACCCAGGCAATGGCTCCCACTGCCAGAGGGCAGGCACAGATTTTGGCACATTGGGAATTAGGAATTGCTGGCTGGGAGGGTGGGCAGGCCCTGGCCCAGGGTGCCCAGAGCAGCTGTGGCTGCCCCTGGATCCCTGGCAGTGCCCCAGGCCAGGCTGGATGGGGCTTGGAGCAGCCTGGGATGGTGGGAGATGTCCCTGTACATGGATGGGAGTGGGACTGGATGAGCTTTAAGGTCCCTTCTGGCCCAAACTACTCTGGGATTAGAGGAGAGCTCTGTCTCCTTTACAAAAAAATTAGGTGAGCTAGAATTTAATCCTAGCATTCCTCCATCATATTCCTGCTGATCTCAACCATGCATTCTCTGAGTCTAAAATAAATACAATTTAGTTTCCCACACATCAGCATCCAGCATATAAAGATGTAAGCCAAACTTTGTGTGGTAGCCCAAGGCTTTTTTGTTCTTGTTTTCTCTTTGCAATACTCTGTTCAAAAGTGCCAAATTACTAATTATAACACAGAACATAATCTAAATCCATTTTAGGCAGTTTTGCTCATGTGTGCAGGAGGAGTGTTATATTTTTGACAGCCCTTGGTATTGTGGGGATATTATTTTATTTTTTTCCCAAAGCAGCTTCACTGTCAGGTGGCCCCTCACCTTCACTGTCAGGTGCACTGTGGTGCTTTTTTTGCTGGTGCAGGGCAGGGTAGGTGAATGGTGATCACCTGAAGCAAGGCATGTCCAGCAGGGAGCCATCAGCACATCATGCGTGGCCGAGGGAATCCAAAATTCACACTGGAATTTAAGCTTGTTTCAACAAACTTAGCAACAAACATCAAAATAAACTTCTTGGATTCCATGCAGAAGGCCTCACCTAGGGATTAATTTCAATTAAATTCAATTTAATTCTATTCAATTCAAAAAGTCACGGCAGCCATTTGAGATTTCCTTGTGTCTACTTAAATCCTTTAAAGTAAAGCTATGAGTAAAATACTTATTCAGAACAAGTGATTTGGACACAACTCTATGTTTGAATTGCTAAAAACCATCTCTCATTGCATTCTGTGTTTCCTTGGGCTGGTGGCTTACATTCCAGCCAAAGGTTGGGATCTTGGATTATATTAAGCTCCTAAAAAAAAGCCATTAAAGCACCTTCAAAACAGTACTATACAGTACCAAAAAGGAAAAGGTCCATGCATAGCCATATTTTATGGTTGCCTTTTCCATGTAGAGAATATTAAAAATAAACCCAAATATTTTATTAAATCTCTGGCCACTTGTCACAGTGATGTGTTAGGATTTCCCTTCTCCCGTGAAGAGTTAAAGAAATTTACACATCCCCTGGAAACCCTTTTCCTGTGGGTTTTAACAAACCTGAGGAGAATGTGAGTTACAAAGGGAACTAGTCAGTTTCTTAATTTTCCCTTCTCTTAGCATTCGGAGCTGCACAGAAAGTGCTGATGTGCTTCCAGGCATTGCTCTTCCAGAGGCTGACTGGAATTCAATCTTTTTGGGTACACTGGAATCCGTGAGGGCCCACAGAAATCTCATTTTGATTGCACAGACACAGCATTTGTATCAGCATTGCACTGACACTGACACCTTGAGAAGAGGCAGGGAGGCAGTGCTGGTGTCTCTTTCTAGTAGGAAATAAAAAATTCCCTCTTTTCTTAGACCAGGTGTGTGCTTTGTGTGCTGCACCATGCTCGCATCCTGTTATCTCCCTGGCAGATCCAGTGCAGTACATTCCCAGCACATTATTTCAGATTGTGGCATTCCTGACACACAGATTTGGCACTGACCAGGTTGTAAAAGGACAATTGGATATGTTATTGCAGGTAACAGACTGCTCATATTCTTCTTCTGTCCCACATTTTTCACACTGTTCTTTTTTTTTCTAATATGTACAGAAAGCATGGACCTATTTAAAAGAAGGTTGGATGTCCTAAGGGTTAACCTGTTAAACTAAAAAAAAAAAAAAGTCTACGCTTACTCTCTTGCAATCAAATCAAAAAAACCAGTGTTTTACCTTAAAGACAGGATCCAGAACTAGCTGGCAGAATGTCCTCAGCTACTTCTTTCCATCTGGGCTAGAGGCTGATTTGCTGAGTTTTCCAATTGCTGGATCAAAATATCTGAAGAAGATGTTTATTTTGACTCATCCAGTTTGAACTCGCGGAGTATCCACTTCCCCTGCAAATTTCCACTCAGTTACTTTTAAAAGAAAGCTTTGCAAACTTTCACACTTAAGCAGAGATTCAAATAACAGAAGGTGGCTCATTTCAGTATAGAATAACTGCTAGAAGTCTGCGGAGGCAAAGGATGGGTTTTTTGTTAATTTAGCCCTTTGATGTATTGACTGATTGATTGATTTTACTATAAACACTCATTTTTCCAGGTTGGACAGGGTTTGGAACAACCTGGTCCAGTGGGAGTGTCCCTGCCCTTGGCAAGGGGTTGGAATAGATGACTTTTAAGGTCTCTTCCTACCCAAACCATTCTGAGATTCTTTAATTTCTTGTCTTTTACAGGGAAATAGGCACTTAAAGTAACTTTGCTGTCCAGAATTCTCCTAGTCCACCCTGTTACCTGTAACTGCCTCTTGAAGCCTTGCTAAAATAATTTAGAAAGAGAAATCCTGGAGGAACCTGTGAGCTACCTGAGTCAGGGTAGGCCAATTTATTATAAGGCACCAAAAGACAAGTAAATACATTGAACTTTCACACTTGTATAAATCACTCTGTTAACAGCAAGCTGTGTACACAGCTAATAGCAAATTGATTTCAACAATTTCAGGTATAATAAATTCACAAAAATACTCAGTGGAATCATAAGACTGTGTTTGGTCCATAATCTTGTGTTTGTACATTAATTTTACCTGCGCAGGCCAATGAAATAATTCAGGTTCTGAAGCTGTGATGGCGACTCTTTTCTCTCTGCTCCTGCAGAGAAGAGAAGGCACACTCGGAATACCCGCACGACAGGAAATTTCCCATCTCAGTGTCGCGGTTAAACACTCAGATGTTTAAATATTCTCGTTGCAGGAGTTCCAAACTCCCTGCAGGGGCTGCCTGTGGGAGTTTAGCTCAGCAGAAGCGCTTGTATGCGCCGCTGACATCCTCAGAGTGTCACTGTGGTACCTCAGCATGCATCTATGTGCAGCCTCCCCTCTGCCTCCTCTCCACCCCAGAGCCCTCTCACCATCTCTTCTGCTTCATTCCAAGCAAGAGTTTCCTTCCATACGGCGGGAATATTTATAGCAAAGGTTAAATTGAAACTTGAGAAATGCATCTGTAAGGCTCCGAGTAGGATCTGGGGGATTATAGCTTTGTGGTGAGTGTTAATTGAATGGTTGGTGAACATTCTCTGGCATTTAGAATGGAGGTGGCTCACTCCTGCCGCACAGAGGGAACTGGCCTGACTTTGGGGTGGCTGAGATCCATGGAATATAAGAACCAGAGTAAAATCCTTAGCTCAGAGACCTTTGTTTCAGTAACTGGGTATGCTGCAGTCAATTTTAGCCTTAAAACAAGCCAGTATGGGAGAATTCCATCTGAACAAAGGGAAACAGAGCACAAAACTGGTGAGAAAGTTGGTCTTGTACCTCTTTGCTGAAAACAAATAGTATCTGAACCAGCACAGTTCTGACAATTCCTCACCTTAACAGCTAGACCACCACAGAAAACTTCCAATTGACCTTGCTTTTTTATTTTACAGTCCTCATCTGCAACACAGGAAATACAGTTTGTCTTTCTGTCCAACTATGCTTCCAGAGGTATCCAGCACATTATCATATAATTACTGACGGAAAAACAGAGACTTACATCTTCAGATCAGAACGGAGCAAATTAAATATCCCCTCAGTCAGGAATAGCAGAAAGGCCACGTTTCTTGTTGTGCAAGTGACAGAAGCAGCAAAGCGAGGCACAGAAAGCCAATCTTATGGATTTAAAGGCCAGCAGCTCCCCTTCACAGTTTGCCCCAGGCAGATGTCTGATATTTGGGGTTTGAACGACGCTGAGAAACCACCTTGAGGATACACAATTTGTCACCAGAGCATGGCCTGTTTGTGAATTCTCCCCTCCCTCCCAGTTGCTTTCACTCCCCAGTTGTTTGGTCTGAAATAACGTCCCCAAAAGAAAGAACGTGGGACAATGAGGGGGAAAGGGGACTGAAGAATGACTCTGAACTGCATTAAATGCATGCAGTTATTTTGCTTCAAGGCTGGTGCTCTCCAAAACTGGGTTTCAACCACAGCAAAGCTTTTATATCTTCTTCACCACACTATCACTCATTGGTCCATTTTCACCTTCTCCATATGTGGGAGTGGCGGCAGTGACATTTTCTACACCATTCTGGTAAAGTTCCTCCAGGTACAGGTGCAATCCCAGCAAAAAGAATGATCCATTTTGTTCATCATCAGTATGGGTTTGATGTGTTCTGCAGTAGCCTGTCACAGAGCTGTCTCTGTCTGTACACAAACCCCTTAATAAAATACAACCACAATTAAAAATGGTATTATATATGGGCAAGACATCTAATCTGCTTGAGAAGAGTGGTGAGAGGGAAAGTCAAACTGGTACCAAATAATTTTCAGTTGTCTGTACTTCTCTAATGGAAGGAGAATAGAGACAGGCACCTCCACTCTCCAGGATTTTGCTGAAAGATCAACTTTATTTCCTGCATTTCTTCATTCCTACAAACATATATTTACTCTATATTCAACCCACAGGTTGGGTATGAAGTGCTACAATCTCCTAAGAGAGAGGAAAGGCCATGGGCTAAAATTCATGTCAGAATTCATATCATCCAAAGTTAAACTGTTAGAGAAACAAGCTTCCCCCATCACTTGTGAAATTTTTTCCCCTTTAGAAGATAAAAGTAAAACACACAGAGTTCTTTCCAGCAGAAGAGCATGTTTACCTGAAACAGCCAGTCACAACAGGGGCACCATCAGCGACAGGAGGCTGCTGTGAATTCAGAGAAGAAATTGACATTTCCTGGGAAGCCAATTAAGTTAATAAGAAAACTCAAACCATCCCTGAACTGTCTGATGAAGGTCAAGGTGCTCTCTGAGAGTCTACAATTCCCAGAAATTGCCCTGTAAGAGTAGAAAATAAAAATAATGAATTAATAATGTTTCATTTTGTGCTGATTTTATAGGTTTCATTGGTTGGGCAATTACTGTGCCAACAGTTATGGTGCCAGTGCTTCTCAATATACTTTAATATTTCAATTCCTGAAGTTATTAGGATCTAAAACTCTGGGGTTTTGTAATTAATTTTTATTCTTATTCAAAACCAACACCCTAACCTTATAGTCAGCATGACATCTCTGTGAGACACTTGTAGAGCAATGCTCCAATTCACTTTAAAATTTATTAACTTTAAAACTTTGCAGTTGCAGACTTCAAATATAGAGGAAATAACAAGGCACAGCCCTCTAGTGTAAGAAATCCACGAAAAATGAAGGATACTACAAAGAAACTCTCCAAAAGCATCTTCCTCCATACTGAGGAGCAGGTGGGAATGGTGAGTGAGTACCACATAAAAGCTCAGCCCCAAAACTGCTGAGATTTCACTCTGAGGACTGTGAGCTTCTGTTCTGTAGTGCAGAGCTTGAGGCACATGTCAAGTTAAAAAAGATCTGGCAAGAGGCAAGGCTTTCAGCAGAGCCCTCTTCTGTCTTCAGGTTTTAAAGAAAAAGACAGGAAGAGAAGATACAATCAGAATTTACGTAGATTGAATTATGACACATTTTTCTTGCTCTTTTTCTGCGTCTGTGAATCAGATTCCTCAAGCTCTGGCTGAAGAAATCATGCTCTGCACACCAAGGAGTCTGACAAGGTTGATTTGTTCTGCTCTACTGTGAAATTCACCCTGAGGAGGGAGGAAAAAAATAATGAAAAATCAGCTATTGCTTTCTTTCAAAGTATACAAATGATACGAAGTTTTAAATTTTTACTGTCGTTAAATTCACAACCTAAAGAGGAAATGAGGTTGCTCATGATTTTAAGCTCAGTATTACAAATATCCATTCACATTTTTGTCTTGTTTGTGCGAGTAAAAAGAGCGGAGGCATAACTTAAAATAAATCCCTGGTTTTGTACCACGAAATGTCAACCAGCACAGAAAACGAGGAGCCCACTTGCAGAGACAGAACAGCTCATCCCTTCCAAATGTTCCAAACGGAGGGTTTGGTGCGCGCAGCTGAGAGCTGCAGCTCTCTCTCTCCAGAGCTCCATCCTTCTCCCCTGCTCCGCTCCCAGCCCTGCTCCTCGCCGTGCCAAGCCCTGCTCCCTCTCCAGATCCCCATCCCCAGGATCCCAGGTGAGCCCAGCCTCCAGCACACCCTCCTGGCTCTCTCTTCCTTTTGGGGACAAAACCACCAAATCCAGAAACTGGTGGTCCAACTCAGCCAAAAAAACCTCTTAAATAATTAATAAGCCAAGAGCAGAATTTTTAGAGCCCCTTTCACAAATTTCCCCTGAAAGAAATAGTTCTTATTTCCATAATTCTTCTGTCTCTTTCTAAGAGCATCTCCCCTCTTCCAGCTTGTAAAAAAAAGAAAGGAAAGAAGAAATCTTGGCCCCCCAGAAGTGCTGGTATTTATCTGTTAAGCACATTAGACACCTTAGCAAAGGTAGGTGAGATGTTTCTAATCTTGGCCTGTCTCAGTCTGTCACAAGCACCTTTAATTGGTTATTCCTGCAAATCCTCTTAATGCAGGAAGCGCTTCACAGGGACAGGGAAAAGGACAGGAGTGGGAGGGAAAAATTATAGGGAATAGCAAACAAACAAGCACAGAAATCCCATGTTGCAGCAGTGGTTTGTACTTGTTGATCAAGGGAAGAAAAATGCCCCATAAGAAACACCTAAATAGGCTCCTTGTCTGAGCTGGAGTCACAAATGACTGAAAAATCAAATTAAACACGCTTTTCTACTGCTACACCAACAGAAGTTTCCAACACAGCTGGAGTGCTAATGAGCACATCTTCCTCCAAGGATAAGATATTAATTTAAAATATCAACCAGCCAAGCTCAAAATATAATTAAATGTAAGAGACAAAACAGGATTATTTTGTGCATAGACAGATACACTGCAGAAATAAATTACTGCATGTTCTCTTACTAACTTTGGATCTTTAGTTCCATTTTTTTAATTGTATGTTTTCTCAGAAATTGGTTCTCATTAAAATAGTCAAGTTCTGTTTGGAAATGAGAAATATCTGAGCAGCAGCTTGGCCTCTTCACCCAAAAATGTGTTATTTCCCCACAGTCCTTTTCATTTATAGTTTCTTTCCTACTTAAAAGTCTGTAGAAAGCAACCAACCAACCTCTCCCTCTTTTGCCACCAAGAGAAACTTAGTATAAACAAGACAATTTTTACTGTATGTTTACACTTTTGTCAGTGATCCACTTCATATGAAAGTACCTCATTTCTGAATTTGATTCACTGGGTTATTTTTCAGCTTAATAAAGAAACAATTGTATTCCTTTTCCATAAAGTTCCACAGTGTCCTTGCATCCAAAGTCTCACTCAGAGTAACACTTACATACTTCTTCCGAACTTCTTTGAACTATTTATTTCTTCTCTTTCTTTTCGATTTACAGATGGCACCACTTTTCTACTTTTATAATTTTCCCTGTTTATTAAGTTGTGCTGTGCTAAAATAATATAAAATCAAGACTCTTAGCTAGAATTATGTATAGTTCCATAAGTATGCTATGTACACTTGTTTCATAATGCAAATAAATACCTAAGTGTTGAAAAATGCTCTCTACCTGCTCTTTGTTCTTCCTAATTTTACACTTTGGTGATGGTGCAGCTGAAATTTGTGCCAGATAAATATTTAGCTAGCAAAGATAATTGCATTTTTTCCATTTGCTTTAAGTTTCCACCGCATTTATTTGCATAGGCCACACTGTGGTTTTCTTTTGGGACAAGGAACAGAGATGGCCACAGCTGTTTATTTTTATTTCATATTTTAAGCCTTCTATAAATGTCCATTTGCACTAATTCTAAATATAAACATCATGCTCATGTAATTTCAACAGGGCTGGTTGTTATCCTGTGGCAGGAACTTCAGGATTATGTATCAATAAATGCTGTCCACTTCCAAACATTTTATTTACCATTTCATTTACACAAATTCCAGAACAGGCCTGGGTATGTGTGCTGCTCTGTAAGAGAGAAAAGCACGAGCAGCACAGTTTTTTTGGTCCTAAATACAATTGAAAACACATATTGAGATTAAAAATTATCAGCGACTTTAATTTTAAATTATTCTAATTGAAGAGAATTTTACAGAATTTCTGTTCTGCTGTGTCAGTTAGGAACCAGATCAAAGATATCTTGCCATGAGATTCTTGCTGCAGAGGGATTAAGATCCTTAACCAGCAAGCAAGAAATAATTGAGGTGAAAGCAGTATCTGTAAAAAGGAGAAATATTACCACAGTTTCATGGCCAGAATGGGCAGAAAATTACCTTCCTTCCTTGTAACTTCTATCTGACATTTTTTGGTTATCTCACATTGCAGTGCTGCCTCCGGACTGGACTTCTTCTGCAAGGCATCTCTTCCTCTTAAAGATGTTGAAATTTTTATTGTATTGAACAAGTATATGCTTCACCTCAGAAATAAATATCCTGAAAGCCAAAGAAAAATGAGAACACTTACAAAAGCTGACATGGGTAACTAGAATGTCCATTTCAATAAAAAGTAACATTAATACAAGGAAAGATTACAAGAATTTGAGAAAAAAAATTTAAGAAGGGAAAGAATTTTAATAGCATTAATTCTCAAGAAATGCAAAGGTGTGAAAGCATCTGTTTTTCCACTGGTTCACTAGAATAAAAAAAAAGCTCAGAGTGAGCGAAACATATTACAAGAACTGCAGTGATTTAAAAGAATCATAAAATCCCAGAATGGTTTGGGTTGAAAAGGACCTTAAAGCTCATCCAGTGCCACCCCCTGCCATGGGCAGGGACACCTCCCACTGTCCCAGGCTGCTCCTGGGACAATCTGGCCTTGGACACTTCCAGGGATCCAGGGGCAGCTACAGCTGCTCTGTTCAGCATGGACTGACAGTGGGAGAGAGCTTTCCTTTTAGTTAGTTTTTAGTTGGCTGAGGCAGAGAAGTTCCCTGGACTGTGCTTTTTCTTTTTCTTGGAAGTTTCTCACACCTGCTCTGGACTGAAAACCCAGAAGAACACCAGGAGGTCACACCTGTGGCCCACTGGAGCCTGGGACACAGCACTTTCCAGCACAGGAGGGACTGATAAGAGACTGAGCGAGCTGAGCTACACCCCACAAAAAGGACTTTCTAAATTTGCCATCTCTTCAGAACAGCAAGAGGCTTTGTTGTTTAATATTAATTTTTTTTATGCTTGTAAATACTTTGCTCGCCAAATAATCAGTTTTTTCCACTTTCCTCCAAGGAAATATTTTACCAAACCTGTTGAGGGACAAGCCACTTGCATCTGCTTTCTAGAGAGATCCCTTTGGAAATTTCCTCCCAAATTTGCCCTAAACCAGGAAAAGAGCCTTTACCTGTATCCCTGACACAACTCCATGCTGTGGTGTTCCAAGGGCCCCCTCTTGCCGTGGGTTTTCCCTCTGAGGATGTTTAGTTTTGATTCCTGGCTTGGAGCAGGTAGTCAGTGCCATAACCCCCCATTAGTTACCTTTAAAAATGAGTTAAATGACTGATCAGCTCTCTGTTGGAATGCAGGGATGACACCAAGTCCCATTAAAAATAACTCGCTGTCATGGAAGGCACTAAAGTAATAACAGCACTTCACGTTTCTAATACAGACTTTCATCCAAAAACGCCTTTTAGAAATATTGGGTAATTAAATTGTCAAGCGCAGAGTGAGTGTGTGAATGGCTTCACTGAAAAGCTCCAACTTCAGGGACCAAGCTAAGGGAACATTTATACAGGAATACATCCTAAGAACTGAAGGTCAGGAAAGATGAATATCAAATCAAGCACATTATTATATACGGAGGGCTATGGGTGGGATAAATGGTTGTATCAGCCCTACAGAATGAAAGGTCAGTTTTTAAAAGGACCTGTCGGCCTTGGGCATGGAAAAATGCTGCTGTAGCTTTCCACAGAGCTGCCAAAGGAGAACTTGCAGGACTTGGCTCAACTGGATGAAGTTAACACCATTACATATGTTTAAGATAACAAAATACCAAGAGTACACATTCAGAGAGTGTCAGAGCGTGGGAATGCGGAAATTCTGGCCTCCAGCATCAGAATTTTTTTTAAATTAAACAGCAATTTCAGTGGTCATAGATGTTCAGCCTGAAGCTCAAAATTACATGTTGCCTCAAGGGCATTGTTCATTTTATTAGAAAGCAGGTATTAGTTGCACCGTGCTCCTCAAAGCAGTGCCATAACAGAGGAAAAGCTGGATCTGAGAGCTCCAAACTTTCCTTGGCCAGACAATTAACAACTTCACATTGAGCAGGCTGTAAGCCCAGTGTGTTTGATGCTTTGTCAGCACCTGTACTCAAGACAAAATAATCTAAATAACCAAAGCCCTTTACTTGCCAAGAAAGAGAAGCACTCCTTTGCTCATCTCCTTCTCCTGGACTAGAGGAAATGTTCGCAAGTCACTTCTCTGCCAAGCCTTTCCTGCCCAAAGGCACATTTTTCTTTCAGCTTATCTTCAAGGGGTTATGAAGCAGATATGAAATAGCTTCCTTTAAACAAGCAGGTTGTGTCACAGCAGAGGGAAAGTGCTGTTGTTTTGTTCTGAAGAGCTGAGCAGCACTTGTGAGGGCCCTGCTTGTGCAGTCTGAACGTCAGCTCTGTGCACAGTTCTTTGTCAGCATGAAGAGTTCTTTCTGAAGACTTGATGTCTGGTAACAAAACCAGCTTTTCCTTGGGTCTGTGTGCATTTAAGTACACAATTTTTGGACCATTTTGCTGAGCTGGTGCTCAAACACAGTCCTGTACATATAACTGAAATTTATTTTCCTCTGCCTTTTATTCCTTTCCAATTTATGCCAATCTGTGCAGGAAAACAAAGCTCAGAGAAGTGTTGAAATTTTCAAAGTTAACAGGTTCCTGGAAGAAACCACACAGTGTACACTGGCATGCCAGTTTCATGGGCATTTTATTCTTTGTATGACCTCAATTCCATTTAAAAATGACAGCTCTTCCACAAATTGTCTTTCAGCTTGTTACTTACCTACAAAAACCTTCTGACAGGCCCTAACCATTCCTCTTCCCACATTTGTGGGGTTTTTTTTTGGTTTTTTTTTGTTTTTGTTTTTGTTTTTTTTTTTTTTTTTTGTTTTTTTGTTTTGTTTTTTTTGTTTTTTTTGTTTTTTTTTTTTTTTTTTGCTAGAAGCATGGTCTTTTGTGTTTCTGGAGCAATTACTGTCCTTATTCTCTCCTCCACAGCATCGCCTTCAGCCCTGGATGTGGAGAGTGCTGTACTGAACCCCCTCCTGGCTGTATCTTCAATCAATATAATCATGTAAATTGTTCCTGAAGAATGAAAGAGCTGTGTGCAATTCAGCACACATTTTAAAGGCAGAAGGGAAATTGAAGAGACATTATTTTTGTGCTTGCCTTCTGCCAGACTTGATTTCTTTAATATGCTGGGGTTTGCTTAGGAGGAGAGTCTAAAATGATTCTGGATAAGTGATCAATTGTTCTGTGTTTAGAGCACTGTAAATAAGAGCAGGCCAGCAGTTCTGGAGGATTGGAAAATATTGAAAAGAGAGGTTTGTCAAAGGGTAGCTGAGGCTTCACAAGAAGAAGCTGGTTCAAACTGCACCTAGTATTTTATCACCATTGTACAGAGGGTACAAAGACCCAGAGCCCTTATTCAGTAACACATATTGGAACAATTAAAAAATTGCTTGCCTGTTACCCCATGTGTGGCAGGATATGCCATGATGGGTCAGGGGGAGCCATTTCCTGTGTCCAGTGCTTCTCAGAGTTTTAATCCATTTTCACTTACCCTGTTTTGCCCTGGATCCACCCTTTCTCATGCATATATTCAGATTTTTCCTCTGCGTTTCATTTTGGTCTAGGTTCTACTTTCTATTAATTTCAGATCGATAGGTTTGCCTTGCTTTGTAGTGCATGGAGTACTTGGTTTTCCATGCCTTGTCTATTCAAATAAATTTTGGTAACATTCAGTGTCTTGGAGGATGGGTGTTTCTGAAGTTTATTGGTACATGGGCTTGTGTGGTCAGGCAGGACCCTCCCTGGCTATCACCCAGAGTAGCCAAGCAGAAGACAACTCAATTATCATTACTCTGCAGTTTCCACATCGGTGCTGCCTCAGATCTTGAGAATTCCAAGTACATCTGAAGAGCTCAAGCCTGCCTTCACCTGCTTGTGCACAAGTCATGAAAAATTCAATTTTGAACCGTCCCTGGATAAAAATGGCACAGCCTTAGCTTAAAACATATTTTATTCTGTAAATCAATGCATTGACTAAAGTATTTTCTCATTTGCAGTATTTTCTCATTTGCATTATTTAAGCACTGCAGTTAGTCAAGATCAATCTGCAGCCTATTTATTTTATTTACCAACTGCATTTCTCTATACCTACCACTAACAGCTCTGAGGGATCTTCTGAAGACAGAAGGTCTCATCCACATTTCAGTATATTACCTGTTTGTATTTCTAGTAATGATGATTGAGAACTAAAAACTTATAATTTTATAACACCTAAAGTCAATCTACAACAAAATATTTTACTGTTGTAAGATACCTGATGGGGGCAACAGCTTCTCTTCAGCTGGTAATTCACATACTGTCAGGGAGCAATCCTGCAGGTTTCTCATCAAGGAAGTGCTGTCTCTCAAAGTACTCAAATTATTTATCTCAAAAATACCCAAAATAACATTGTAAATCTTCTGCCTTACAACACCTCTGTGAGAATAAAAGCCTGTGATGGATAAATTCATGGGAATAAAAACGTACCTGACCAACACAGTGTTAGAAAATCTGCACAACTGATGCCAGTAAAAGAACAAAGCAGAAAATGTCTAAAATGTTTGATTTTCAGGAGTGGGAAAAGAAAATTGTGTTAGTTGTAAGTTGAAGTTGTTTTGCTTAATAATCTTTGAAAAACAGATAATTTAAACCCCGAGTATTTGGACTTTTCCAGGGTAGCACTGAAAGTTTCCCTAATATGTTGCCATAGTCTTTTTTATTTTTTTTTCCTTTTTGGAAATCTGTTACCTCAAGCAACATGTGTGTTTGAACCTTTGAGCATGGAACTAAAATTAATCTTGATAATCAGGTTATAGAGTTATAGATTGAGTGTGACCTTAACTTTTCTTTCCCTAGCAGAGGCTTTTTCCTAACAGCGCACCAGTCCTTTAAAGGTATTAATCAAAAAGCTGGTGAGTTATTTTGCTGGGTTTTTTTGATGAACCTTTTTTTTTTTTTTAAATTATGCATTGGCAACAGTCGAGCAATTTTCTTGGATTTTGCCTTCACTTCAGAATCACCTCTGTCCACCTCACAAAATATGAGGCATTTGACAGGGATATCTTCCTTGGAGGCCTTACTTAGGGATGAAGAAGACAGGCACTTCAGGAAGGCATTTCAGCTTCTTGCTTGCCTCTGATGTGTTGTGACTGAATGACAAGAAGGATGTGCCACATGATATTATTTCTGCTCCTTCACTGGATGCTGTGTGAGAACATCTGATATTAATTTTAACACATAAAAGCAGCACATATGATCTTGAAAAGGGCTGCATTTATTCAGTTCTCCTTAAATCAGTGGGATTGCTCTTGTAATTTTAAGCAGTTTGCCCCCAAATGACTGTTTTTGAAAAGCTGTAAGAAAAAGAGTGCTAAGCAAAGATAATTATGTGTAAATTTGAAATGGACTGTGTGATCATTTGTGCTAGTGAAACACACTTGCTTGTCTGCCTGGACCAAATGAATGAGTAGGTAACTCATCCAAGCTTATTTAGAGTTTAGGGCTGGCCTCATTAAAAGGCATCTCACTACATTTGGGAAATAAATGGAAGACATTACTGAAAATTTACATAATTTCTTTGCCAAAAGGTCCCTGCTTGTGAATGAAATTAACGTTTCCTTATCTTAAAATAATTTATTATTATAATATATTTTACAATTACGTATGATTATTGTTAATTATAATATTCAATATAGTGAAATGGATGTAGAAGTAGTTCTATGTTATCAAAGATTCAAAATGGATACATTTTAGTGTTCATTCAATTCTGGTTTCAAAAGACAGTGGAAAAGAAGGGAAAGCACAAGGAATTAAGTGGTTTTCTGCTTCAGGAAAGATGCAGGCAGGTTTTCTACAGTGTATTAAATAAGGGCCACCACTCAGCCTTTGGTATATTGGGAACATCTGCCAAATTGCACTGGGAAGGTCACACCCATTTATTGGGAGCTGGATGTATCCTATGATGGATTGAAAGGAGTGGTGTGGGCCAAAATGGCTGGGCAGGGAGCCTGTCCTGAGCAAGGCCCATCAGGGCTCAGCAGGCATCCAGGATGCTCCACCAGGAATGAGTAGTCATGGGGAAGCCCTCGTGCACAGGGCTGGAAGTATCCAAGGAATTCGTGAGTCTTTTTTTTCAGGAAATTAAGAGATTAAGAGTGAAAGCTCCCAGCCTGAGCCAGGCCCAGCAGCCGCGTTCCCTCAGCTCAGAAAGGCCTGGAGGGGCTGAAGCGTGTCCAGGGCAGGGAACGGAGCTGGGAAGGGGCTGGAGCCCCAGGAGAGGCTGAGGGAGCTGGGCAGGGGCTGAGCCTGGAGCAAAGGAGGCTCAGGGGGGCCCTTGTGGCTCTGCACAGCTCCTGACAGGAGGGGACAGCCGGGGGGGTCGGGCTGTGCTCCAGGGAACAGGGACAGGAGCAGAGGGAACGGCCTCAGGCTGGGCATGGGCAGGCTCAGGTTGGACATCAGGAGGAATTCCTTCATGGAAAGTGTTGTTGAACATTGGAAGGAGATGCCCAGGGAGGTGTTGGAGTCCCCGTCCCTGGAGGTGTCCAAGGAAGGCCTGGACATCTCTGGGCTGGTGACAAGGTGGGCATTGGACACAGCTGGGACTCCATAGTCTTGGAGGTCTTCACCAACCTGAATGATTCTGTGACTCAGTGATAAAACCACTGTGACCACTTTAAAATCTGTGATGGAGGAGTAGTCACCTGGAAGCCCAGCTGGATCAGCTGCCTGGGGCAATCTCTGGTCACAGCCTGTTAAGGCAGATGTGCCCCTTTGAGGCAGGGGATGTCACAGGGCTAAGTTTGGGGTGGCCAGAGGAAGGGCAACCTCCCTAAAGAGAGGTGGAACAACCTTCAGAATTATATTAATCAAGGCAGGTGAAATAAATACAGAGTTTCACCATATTCCTCTCATACCCAGTGGTGGTATGGGGTGGTGAAACTTGTAATAATCAATTTTATGCAGGTTTTCCTTTTAAATATAGCCCTCTTCTAGCAGAAGTGATCAACATACCTCTTTCAGAGCTATTGTGAAAGGAGGTGGAAAGCATTACTGCTACAATAAAATCCCTGTTAAAATATTACTACTTACCCGAGTGATGAGAAGATAGTTATAAGAGCTTTTTGTGTGGTTTCTTATTCTTACATCTTTAAACATAACTACTGCTTCCCTCGCCCAGCAGCAGTCATGAGTAGGTTCCTGTAATGCTGAATGTTCTCTCAGTAAAAAATGGCATTTTAAGACTGACTGTAATTAGGGATAAAAGTGACTCTTGCTGGGCTGAATGTTTGCCCCTGGTCAGTTCTTTACAAAGCAGTGTTTTTCATTTCATAAGCAGAAGGATGGTTTTTGTAAGGTCACACTTCCAGGACAATTTTTATCATCTCTGCCCTAACTGTGAGGTACCAGGTTTCTGCAGAGAAGGCAATTTTGTCAGTGATGCATAAGACAAAGTAGTATCCAAGCCATGCCTTCAAATTTTCATTTGGTCATAATACCAACAGGCCAATGGACCTCTTTTTGTCATTAGTGGGAAGAGATAGGAAGATTTTTCTCATCCTTGGGCTGAGCATGTTTCATAATCAAATGTTCCTTTAAAGCTGGGAAATAACATTAACATTAGGAAAATAAAAAAAGAAAAAGGAACATTTTCTCTCCTAGGTACTGCCATATGTCTTTCCAGGTGGAAATACAACAGGGTGCAGTAAGGCAAGGATTGTGCAGGGCCCCTGTTGTGCTTGGCTGTTGGAAAGCATATGGTGCAATAATGTTCCAGTTCTGACTGTGAATTTTCCTTCTCTTGTCTTCTCTGGCAAATATGATTGTTCTGATGTGTGTTCAGCTTTTCTGTTTGTGGCTAGGTATAGTGTGCTCCTCCATCTTCAAACCTACCTGTGAGATCAGATTCCACTTCAGAGAAAACTCCAGAAGAAAAAGAGAAAATGTATGAAAATTTTTCTCACTAGTTGTTTGAACCAATTTTACAATGTTGAAGAGTTTGCAGAGGCTTGGATTTCACCAGCCTTAATGGAGATTTTTGGATGCTGAAATCCCAGGAGAAGGAACCTTTCCCCATCTTGAAAGAAAACAATGCTGGTCCTCAGGCAGTTTTTATGCCCTTACAATAACACTGACCTGCAGCTGGCTTGGTCTTATTGTTTCCTTCCTCCGTTTGGAGTTGATTGCTTGGGAAGTATTGCATTTTGGAATTTATTGTTTGTTGTTCAAGTTTCTCAGCACACTCCTCAGGCTGTGATGATGCTGCTGAAGTTTTAGCACCGCCTGAGTGCCTGCCATCCTGCTCCCCTCTGCTTGGCCAGGCATGCCAAGAACTGCACAGAGGGCTTCTGCATCCCCAGGGCCTGAATTCCTGTGGGATGTGGTGAAGTGCTTTGGACATGTGTGTGATCAGAGATTATGGCAAAAAGCAGAAGCAGTTGTATTTGTTTCAGTCTCATACCGCAGTGTCAGGTCACTGCACTGTACAGTTTCTGAGGAAGGCTGCTGCTCGTGGCTTCTGAGGAAAAAAGCATTAATCTTGGGCATGTGGCACTTTTGAAATAAGAAACTCATGCAAGGAAGTTCATCTGGAATCATGAGCAGTTTAATGACTGCCTTCTACTCTGAAGATGGAGGGGGCTACATCTCTCCAAAAATTATCTCTAGAGCTCCTACTTCTATTGTAACTGTGGGTATTTCCATTGAGCAGTCCTTTTTAAAAATCCTATTTGGCTATTGTCCTCTGTGATTTCTGTCTGCAGAAAATCCCTTGGAGCTAAATGAACTTCTCACAAAGTTCCCTGCATGGAGGATGTTTCTACACTAGGTTTCCACCCTGTGGTACCCAAACATTTAGAAGCCTCAAGATACGTTTGGCAGCAGGGCTGAAAGGAAATTGTGGATGCCTATTTGGGCAAGGCTGTAACTGCCAGCTTTGCAGTGTGGTTGCAGAATGGCTGTGACAGGCCTAAAATGCTGAGTTGTTCACTATACTCCTAAAAACTAGCTGTGCCTCCATCTCGCTTCTTCCTTTACTTCTCTTACCTTATCTCCTTTGTGCCTGTTGTCCCTAGGGGATGAAAATGTGTATTAATGCAAACTGACTCAAACTCACAAAACAAGTAGAGATGCAAAGCAAATACTCTGCAGATTCTCCTATGGATTGCAATCCAAGTTGTACTTCCAGGCAGTGACTTGTGAGTGCCACCCCTTGTCAGTGGAGCACATGGAGCACCCACCAGATTGTTTATCTGCCCTGCTGCTGTTGTGCCTCTGTATGCTGGTTGAAGAATTTGGGTTTCATCATCATCATCATCATCATCATCATCATCATCATCATCATCATCATCATCATCATCATCGCTGTGTTCTTGACAGAAAGCTTTATTTTATTTCTCAAATGCTGAGCAGAGCAGAGCTGGCAGTGTCTATGACACTGTCATTTGTGGCATTAGAGGCAAAGTGGAAGCATCATCTTGCCTTCCCAGTGCGTGCTCTATTAGCACTCTCCATGTGCTGACTGTTTATTGTATTTTGTTTTTTAATGTTTTTTCTCTGGGGTCAGGGTGCTGCTCCACAACCAGAGCAAAAGAAGGCAGCAAGGTTTTCTGAAGGTGACACTGGACACTGCTGTGTTGATAACAATATCCCTTGGAAGCAGTAGGATCTCATCTTCTCCCTGCTCAGAAGCAGCAGATCTCTTCAGTAGCCTGTGCACGCACATTTACAGCATTTCTGAAGCCAAAGCCTTTTGATCTGCTTTGTTTCCTTGGGATTAAACTCTCTATGAGTTCTCACTCCTGAGATACTCAGTTTGAACTTGCCACTTCTCCTTGATCCTCGGGACTGGGTGAAAACGTTGTTCTCACATTTTTTTACTGCCTTTTCTGTGTGAGGAAACAAAATTTTATTCCTCCTATTCCTGTATATCCCATTGAATCCTGCAAATATATCTGATCTGAGAGTTCTGAAAGCTGGAATATGGTACAGCCATTAATTTCACTCAGTTAGAGTCCAGATTTAGTGGTGGATTTAAACAGAGCGAGTTGTTCAGAGCTTGGAAAAAACATTCTCCAGCTGCTTTTTAACTCAAGTAAACTGCTAAATTACTACAGAATTGCAAAGGTCTGGTACAGAATTGTACAAAGGGTGTAGTCCTGCAATGTAACTTCTCTTCCACAATCTTATCTGCATGAATGTCTGTAATCAAGCTCACACATTCATCCAGCTTTAAAACTTCAAACGCGATTTGCGGTGCAAAACGTGATGTAGAGTTGATGAGGCAGGGACATTTCTGCAGAAGTCATCAGCAATCTGCTGTGAGTGCTCAGTCTCACTGCAGATCTGCACCCGAGGCCTTTTGCAGGAGCAGAAAACTGCTTTGTGCAGTGTGTTAAACAAACAGCAGCAGTCAGTCCCGGCCTCAATCGGATATTAAGCTAATAACCCAGAAAGTTTTAACCTGTGTTGTGTTGCCACTGTACACACCTGAGTGACTCCAAACAAGTGATTGTTTGAATCAAGTTGCTCATGAGGAGGTTTGCAGGATTACCCTGTAGATTCAGCATTTAACTAAAAATTATACAAGTAATTTATTTCACCAGCACACACCCCACCCCTTGTTTCCTTGGTTTTTTCCCTTTTTTTTTTTTTTTTTTTTTTTTTTTTTTTTGCTTTTTAGCACTCATGCACATAAAAAAGTTGCATGGATTTAAAATTTTAGGTTTCGAATCACGTTATTTTGAGAGAAATAATCCCCTTTAAAAGCGGTGTAAATGTTTCTTATGTGTATAAAAATAGAGTCTGATAGAAGAAATGCTCCTTTGAGAAGTTTTATTGACTCCAGGGGATTTCAGTTCCACTGGAGTAACTGAGAGATCTGTTGCTAGAAAAGGAAAGAAAGAGGCTTCCCTCCACACAAACAGCTGTTTCTTGTCACATAAGAGAGAAAAGCTGCAAAAGAAATGGGGCATCAAGCACAGAGCGAATAAAACTGCTGCTTCTCTGCAAACATCCCTTGCAAAGTCTGGAGCATAGGAGGGTTTTCCAGCTCATGATGCAAGAGCCCTGGGCTGGGCTGAAACTTGACATCAGGAGGAAGCTGAAATCCAGCATTGGTGGAAGCTGCCCGTGATGCAGAGGTGAGGGCTGGATCCGGCTCGACAATCCGGGAGGGAAGAGGCGCACAGCCCGGGATCCAAAGAGCCAGAGAAGCAGGAGGAGCCCGTGAGTGGCACTGGAGGAGAAACACAGAGAAAGGGGCAGCCTGGCAAAATAGGAGGGCAGCCACAGCGTGTGAGGAAGGTAAATAAGCAGCCACAGTAAAATAAGGGGCAGTTTGATTGCAAAGCGCCAGGCTGCTGCTGCTCTCCTGGTCTGGCTGGGTTTCTCGCAGAGGGTGTGTGCTGCTCTCTGCTCGGCACGTTCCTGATCCATTCCCACGAGTTTTACGGGAAACCTGGCTCCACAGCCATCTGCATTGATCTGAAAGCTGGGTTAAAAACTGTGAGTCAACTCCAAACACAGAGAAATTAAGTTTTTTCAAATGGTAATTTTTCTCTCTAAAGCAAAATACCCTTGTTATGCCAGGAAGTGGGAGTTCAGAGGCAGGCATGGCACATCTGTAAGATGCATGCGGGCTATGGGAGGGGGAACTGAAAGCTAAAGATCTCTTGCAAGTACGTGCAGAACTTCACCGTGGACTTTAGATTGCTTCCTTTAGATGTGCTAGCAAGCTGCTAACACCTGCAGGTAACTGAGTTGCCAAAAAAACCCTCGGAGTACTTGAATAATTCTAATAATAGTTTCATATATTAAGAGAATGATGTGAAATTGTAGAAGTAGGAAATAAAAAGGGATCATAATGGAGACTGGCTGTGTGATGAAGTATAAACAAATCAGAAGTCAAATTAAGTCCTATTTAATCTGACTCAGAGCTGATTTGCCTCAACATGATTTCTGTGGGGTTGTAGGGTGTTTTCTCCTGTGCTACCTAAATAGAATTTGAGCACTGTGCAGATGCTGCCAAGTTAATGAAAGAAATGTTCATTTGAGCACGAGCATGAGTTTTCAGGGATGAGTGCTCAGGGTGTTTGCTGAGGCTGCAGGTCATGCAGCACCCCATCAAACCGAATATCAGGTAGGTGATCCCGTGTGGGGTGGAGATGGGAGGAAAAGGAACCCGTGTCTTTGCACCTGACCCCACAAATGTGACACTGGTTGTGTCCTTGGACAGAGATTTAAGATATTGTTCTCTGGTTTCAAGTAAATCTGTTATCTAGGACCTATTATCCACTTTCCCCCAGTTTGCTGGGAGATTGCAGTGATAAATCTCTCCATCACACGCAGGGGAGGCTGATAGCAGCACTGCACCTCTCTGCCATTACACGCTCTAATTGCACGCAAGGTTTTCAGGGGTGCAGAGACATCGTGGAACAGAGAGAAAGACAAAAGCAAAGATTAAAAAAAAAACAACCCCAAAACCAAGATGGACCAGGAGCAGATCAGATAAAACACAACAGAGAAAATGCAGCTTGTTTCATGGACAGAAAGAGAATACTCAGCTCTCCCTGCAAGTGTGTCAGAAGCCACAAACAGAGGCTGCAGTAATTGCAATTAATTGCACTCCAGAGGGATGATGCAGCACCCACGGCCTATTACAGCTTTATTTTGAAGAACAAAATGACTCCCCAGCCACCCACTGCCCTGTGCTCAGCACTGTTTGCCAGGAGGGTTATGCACACAGCTCCCTTCTCAAAAGACTTTTCCACAGGTACACCAGTTTGAAGGATTTGATGGACTAATTATTTGTATTATTTTAAATCAACTGTAACCAAACAAGTAGATTTTTTTGCTCAAAAATTATCCAAATTTCAGACAGAGACCAAATAAGCTTGCTTTAAAGTCAATGTACAGAAGGATCTAAACCTGTTTCTAGAATAATTCTGATATTTCTAGAGCATATCAATATGTGTATGAATCATGGTTTTGAAAGACTGCAACTTTTTTAGATTAAGCTGTTTACGGAACAAAGGGATTTTTGACCACCAGTCTTAGTTTCCTCCAAATCTAAATCTCTGTTTTTACAGAGTGATTTTATTCTTGGCTGCTATTATGTTTACTTTAATATGAACTTATTTTTAGGAGTTAACTTCATATTTCAGGCATAAGTGTTTTTTAAAGTATTGAAAACCGGCAGTGTTTTCTTGTCAGAAAAAAATGACGAAATGGGAATAGTCAGTATTTGCATTTATACAGCATCTTCCCTCATAGGATATGGAAGTGCTTTGAAAATTCCAAGTTGCCCAGGATGAAAAGATTTTGTGGTAGCTACAGATCTATCACTAGCTACAGTGAATGCAATGAAGTAGGTGCACCCAGGAGGCTCAGAACTCCGGGATTTACATGGAAACAAACCTTGGAAAACTGGAAAACAGCCTGTCTCATTAAATAAGTCAACTGTTCACTCTCTGACCCTTGGTAGGAGGCTTTGGATGGCACCTGTGGAGCCACGCATGAAGACGGACAAGCTCAAGTTGTTGCAAAGTTCCCAGACAGCTCAAGTCTGACTGTGTAGAGCTTCTAAAGACCATATTGTTATAGGATTGAATTAGAATAACCTCCTTTTTTTTTGTTGGGTTTGATGAATTTACGTCTACCTCATTTTCAGAACAGCTTTTACTTGGAAACTATTTTTTAAATTGGTGTGTGGGAGGCTTGCTAGGTCACTGAAAATGACAGACTAGAGGTGTAATCAATAGTTCATTTCTGGGAAAGAATGAGCAAAAGGAGGTGATGCAGGGCAGTTGAATTGCTCTAATAGGATTCAGAGTCACAGAACAAGAAAATAACTTTTTACTGCGTTTGCCCATCATTATCAGTTCTAACATTTATTAACTTTCCAACTATTTCTCAAAGAAACAGGATGTAATTGCCTTACAAAACTCTCAAGAATGTGATTCTTGCTAGTTGGGTATTAGGACATGCTGTAAAATATTTAAATTTATTGATTATAACTCAATGCAGTCTCTATGAGGAAAATTATCTTTAATTAGTACAAAAATCCCACCTCACTAATGTTCTCACTGAGTCTCTCTGGGTCTTACCAGCAAGGATGTGGAGCCATCGAGGAGCTTTCTGCTCCCTTTTCAAAAAGAGGAAGAGAGGGACAACTTCTGAAGTGAAATCTCACACTAATGTCTTTGACCTTTAATGTCTGAAATTCTGGTGTGACAAGTTTAAATGCTAATAATATTTTTGGTGTTTTTAGCTAGTTGTGTAGTTTCAGCAAAATGCCACTTTTTGAACCTCTAAGCCTGGGCAGATGATAATTTCTGGTTTGTGAACTCAGTTATATATATATCCCAGCTTGAGATCTGAGAAGGAAATAGCTGTTGGCCTGTTTTTCCTGGCAATGTGAGAACTGTGTGCTCAGTTATCAGTTCTGTTTTGCTGCTGCTCCTGTCAATATCTTGTAAGTGATTTTGCAAGTAAAAATGATGTGTGACCATCTTTGTTGGAGGGAATGTATGTTCCATGTGATCCTGGCAAGCTCTCAATATTTTGTAGCTCCCAAACTATCAAATGCTATCTTTTAAAGAACTTTCTTATTTTTTCAGTAATACTCATTTTGCAGTTAATTCTAAAATTCTATTAGTTTAAATATTTAAATTCTGATCTATTTTTCAGTGTCCTAGTAAGGGACTTTTGTTGAGCAATGGTCTGTCCTTACTTAAGTAATGTAATTTATGGCATTTCAAATATGCAACATTCTGTTCTGAAAAGTATCATGTTTTAGTGGATGTATATGCTTGTACTTATTGATGTAAAGGTAACCATAAATGAACAACCTCAAGTTCTTCATAAGAAGTTCTTCACAGACTCAAGTTCTTCATAAACTAAGAACCTCATATAACTAAATTTTAGATAGCTAAATTTTGGAAATAAGACCAACAGCTGGTGAAATTTTCTTAGCATGGGCAACTTCCTAGACCTGCAGCTGAAACTGATACCCTTCCCAGCATGAGGCAGCTAATGAGAAAAATATCAGTTTCAAAGAGCAGATTCAAAGCAGGGCAGATGCCTGTCCACTTCACACTCAGTAGATCTGTTTGGCAAGAAGGTTTTATTCTTAATGATGAAACCAAAAAACACTGCTGTGTTATATGTTGGAGTAATTCACAGCTTCTGGTGGCCTATGCTCCTCAAGTAAAATCACCAAAAAAAACAGGATTGTTGTTATTTGCAAAAAAGATTGAGCTTAGCACAAGTGACATGACTCCTACTCCTTTTTCACCTAAGCTTTTTGATGTCTCTCAAGGCTGGAACAGAATGAGAGACATTATAAGTAAGGTAAATTAATATCTGCACTTTTCAATATCTGACCAAAACAAAAAGGGTTTACTTAGGCCTGAAAGGAAATGGTCCTAGACTACAGCAGATTTTCTGGGCCACAAATCAAACTAGTTTTTATATTATTTTTTTCACTGAAAAATAGATAGATAAATGGATAGATGGAAAGGAAAGGAAAGGAAAGGAAAGGAAAGGAAAGGAAAGGAAAGGAAAGGAAAGGAAAGGAAAGGAAAGGAAAGGAAAGGAAAGGAAAGGAAAGGAAAGGAAAGGAAAGGAAAGGAAAGGAAAGGAAAGGAAAGGAAAATCCATCCTGAGAAAATTTACTAAAGTTTTGTGAAATTTCAAGGCAAATTTATTAAGCGGATGCATTCATTCAACGTTACAAGAGGCTGCTAAGGTGAAACTGTGGAATTTCCTTGGAGATGCCCAGACCTTCACTGGAAAAGGCTCTGAGCAAACTGCCACAGTTTCAGGGTGGGTCTTCTCCAGATGGCACTGAGTAGGAATAGAGGATCACCAAATGTTCCTGCCTTCCAAAAACTATCCCTGTCTGTGGCAGGGGTGGATTCAGATGGGAAGGAGTTCCTGGCTGGGAGAGTGGGCAGGCCCTGGCCCAGGGTGCCCAGAGCAGCTGTGGCTGCCCCTGGATCCCTGGCAGTGCCCCAGGCCAGGTTGGACAGTTCTTGGAGCAGCCTGGGACAGTGGGAGGTGTCCCTGCCATGGCAGGGGGTGGTACTGCATAAGCTTTAAGGTCACTTCCCACCCAAACCATTCTGAGATCCTGTGATGAGCTCAGAGTTCCAGCTTCTTTACAAAAACTAAGTGACTAAGCTAGAATATCCTCCTAACATTTCATCTAAATCATTCATCTTTTGGGTTAAAATCGTTCTTCTTGTCCTTGTAAAAAAATTGCTCTCCACCTCTTTTATCAGCCCCTCCCCTGGAGGCCCTGGCAGGGGCTCTGAGGTGTCCCTGGAGCTTCTCTGGTGCAGCTGAACAGCCCCAGCTGTGCCAGGCTGGCTCCAGAGCAGAGGGGCTCCAGCCCTGGCAGCAGCTCCGTGGCCTCCTCTGCACTGGCTGCAGCAGCTCCAGCTCCTTGTGCTGCTGGAGCCAGGGCTGGGGCAGCTCTGCAGGTGGGCTCTCACCTGAGCCCAGGGGCACAGGGGCAGGATCCCCTCCCTCAACCTTTTGTCATATCTGAAAGGATAATTTAAGCAGTTTCTGGAGTGAGTGGGGCTGATGAGCACACCCAAGGGCTGAATTGCCTGACTAGCTGCCTTAAAAAGCAACTTTTCCAGAGATGCCTGTTCTCCTCTGCTGTTTATAGCATGTGTTTTCTGAACAGCTTTTCTACAGATCTGTCACTGAGAGAGAGCTAATATTCAATCAAACAAACTCTGGCTTTTATGCACTACAGTCATGTTCTGTACAGGCCCAGGGCACATTTCAAGCTGGACTTAATTTTTTATAAATTTTGGTTCGGAAAAAGCATAGAACATATCCTTAATTATATGTACATGTAATATACAATTATATTGTATATAATAATAATGATATAAGGATAGAGCATTAATCACATTTTTTTATTTGCCACTTTTAATATAATATGCCTTTTCTTTTAATGTCTTTCTGCATAATGTGACATCTAGAAAACTGTTTTCCACCTATTTGCAGTAAACAGAGAACAGAGCAGTGAGAGGTAAAGCAATCTGGTGCCTGAACTCTGGAAGGTGAACATATGAAGAGAAGACATTGGGATCGTGAACTGTAGGATCTGAGTATGTTTCTTTGGTTTGTTGGTTTTTATTCTGTTTTGTTTTGTCTTTGTTTTGTTTTGTGGTTTTTGTTTTGGTTTTGGTTTTTTTGGGTTTTTTGTTTGTTGGTTTGGGGTTTTTTTGTTTTTTTTTTTTTTTTTGAAATGCAATTTTTTTTGTATAATGTATTATTTGGAGCTTAGATATTTGAGTGAATAGAAATTGCATTACTATCTTCTGTTAAGAACTATCAGAGTAAAACAAAAATAGTAGTTCTCATTAATCTACATATGGGACATTCTGTTGGTTCACAGAGAAACCATTAAGGTAGGATTTGAAGAAAACAAATGAAAAAATATAATGAAGCAGAGTTGGAGGCAAAATCTCTTATAGAAACCTCTGAGGGTAAGTGAGTAACCCTAAATACTATCTGGATTTGAGGTGGAGGTTCTCATTATTGATTGTGAACCTAAGAATTCAGCCTAATAGAATGCAGAGTATTAAATGATACAAAGTAATTTTAGAGATGTGACGCAGTGTTTTCAGCCTACATAATACTTTAATCCTCAGACCTACTATTCTAAAAGTATCAGCTGGTGTTAATCAGGAATGCTCACAGCAGGGATTGAAATGGCCAGTTCACTCCTTTTTTTTCCAATCAAATTCTGCTCTCAGCCCCACTGCTGTCCTGTGTACTTGTGAAGGTAGGATTTGGTACATCATTTGATCTTCTTTTTGACTGCAAGCCAAATGAAAAACTGTATTTGACTCGCCTGCTGTACAAGCTGGTTAGATTTCCCTTTAGATATTCACTAGCCTGTATAAACCCAACCATTTAATAGGTGCTTTAGAATGTGTTTTCAGTGTGTTTTTAAGGGATCTGGACAAAGCTGAGTCATTATTCCTATCCTTGTCCTGTATTGGAGTGGTTCCATAGGATGGGGGATTTTTCAGTCTGGCTGAAGAATCTGTGTTTGTGCCTCTGACTCCAGATACCCTCCTACCCTCTTCCAGCTTTTCCCTCTGAGTTTTCCTTATGCAGGGCAGCAGAGACCGTGCTGGGATTCTGACTTAGTCCCTCCTGGGGAAGGCAGGAAGGCAGCCAGTGTGTCACTTGCTGAGTGACACAATTTTGACATCACTGTCTTTAGGTACATCTCTTTGGTGACTAAAATGAGGCACACCATCTTTCCTGAGTCAGGTGAACTCTTTCCCTGAGGCTGTAAGGAGCTGCCTAAGTGTGAAGATAAGCAGAGTCCTCGCCTCTCCCAACAGCTTGGCTCTGCTTTTGCTCATAATAAATTACTTTCCAGACTCTGAGAAAGATCTATTGCCTCTTAATGTGACGCCAGCACTTGGGCAAATTCTCACAGTCAGTGGCTGTGAGTTGTTGTGTGAGCCCTTTCCCAGTCAGACAATGAGTTTTCTGTCTTATTTTGCTGGAAGGGAACAAATAATAATAACTTGCCAGGGTCGACCACTGCATGACCACACTAAAGGCCTTTCACGCCAAAGATGGACTGAAAGCCTCATAAGCCTGATACCAGTTCTGGATGCTGAAAGTTTGCCCAGCTGGACCTGGTGTGTCACAGGATCCCAGAATCCCAGACTGGATAAGTTTGGAAGGGACCAGAGGGAGTCAATCTGGTGCCACATCCCTGCTCCAGCAGGATCATCCCACAACACAGGGCACAGGATTGTATCCAGAAGGGTCTGGAATATCCCCTGGGAGGGAGACTCTACACCCTCTCTGTTTCAGGGCTTGGACACTGCCCAGGGCAGAAGTTTTGCCTCCTGTGCAGGGGAATTGCTGGGCTCAGTCCCTGCCCGTGGCTCTGGTGGCATTGCTGGGCCTGGAGCAGATCCTGGGCTCTGCTCTGTCCCTCCCTGCACACAGGGACAGCCAGGGACACCCAGGGACACCCAGGGCTGAGGGTGCCTCTCAGCTGGGGCTCCTCCCCAGGCTGAACAGCCCCAGCTCCCTCAGTGTTTCCTCACAGGAGATGCTCCAGTCCCTCCATCACCTGTGTCACCCACCCCTGTACCTACTCCAGGAGCTCTCTTTGCAAGGATGAAGTGAAGAACACCTCTGGCTGCCCATTTTCCTGTGCTGGCATATCTCTTTCTGACCCATATTAAAAACCTCTACTGCACACTGGCATGCCCTGAAATTCCCAGGGGATGATGTGCAGTTTTCCATGTGCAGGGATGCTGGGTGGACAAGCAGGAGCTGCAGTGCAATAGACTTCTGCAATGGGAAAGGTGTTGTTGCAAAGGTTTTTAGTAATGGAATATTATGGGTGAATTTTCTGTCCCCTCTGTCTAGATGATATTTCATTTATGATCAGAGATCCTTGCTTTTCAAGAGTTGATTCCTTTCCAGCTCACAGCTGAAGACTTAAAAAATAAAGTTCACATCTTGTTAGTGTATTGTCATTTTGAGAACTCATCCTTCTGAAACCCAGGGTTATAATTTTGCCTGAATCTCACATTGTATAATAGGGAAGAGTTTGTGCCCTTCAGAGTGGCCTTAAATAGCAGTAGCACAAAGAAAGCGATCAGATGCCATTAGCAGCCTTCTGTTGGATTAATGGCCAGCAAAATCTGGTGAAGATGCCTGGAGCTTTCTAGCATCACTGTTGTGACTTTGTACACAATTGCCCACGAGCAGCTACACAACATCCAGCTCTGTTACTCAACATCCAGCCCAGCACAGCACAGTCCCCCACGCATCCCTCCCCACTGCCTTCCCAAGGGAATGCAGTGCCTCTCCCGAGGGGACACGGCGAGGCAGAAGCTCTCCTGTGCTTAAAATCCTCCATCTCAACATGGCTCTTGGGCTTTCTGTCCTGCACACTCGTGTGACTCTTCTTTATCCTCCTGCCTGCTTGAGCTGGACTGGCTTGGCTGGAGAACCAGCCTGTGGTGTGCAAAAATTGAGAGATGCGATGCGAAGCTGTCCGAAGATTTCAGTGGGGCTTGCTTGAGAATGCCACAAGTCACATTTTCAGGCCATCACTTTGCAAGCAGTTTCAGCTCACAGAAAGCAGCACCACTGCCAAAAGCATCCAGCCTTCTCACCCCTTCATCTCCAAATTCCAGTGTAGCATCCCTTCTCCTGATTTTGGGTCTGTCTGTTTCTTGGGCAGCTGAGCCATCTGACAACTAACCTTTAAAATTCTTTTCCTGCTGGGCTTATTCTAAACTGGATTGCCTCTCAGTTAATGATGGAAAACCCATGCAAACACTAATGCTGTGCAAGATGAGGAGCAGTGCAACAACAAACATAGGTGGCTGAGAGCAGGACAGGTTTGATTTTCCATTGGTATTCCAGTTTAAGCCAGGTTGTAGTGCTTGTAGCAATGCAGCTTCATGTTTCCTTCATTAAAAAGCCACTCTGCCCTGGCACACCATGAATTTTTCCATAAAATAATGTAGTCTGGAACAGCTAGTTAGAGCTGTTTGAGAAAGTGGTAGTTTTTTAAATTTTATTTTTGATTAGACCAGATGCTGCACTTTCATTAAACAACTCTGCAGATGTAGGAGAATCAAAGAAAACCCTATCTGCACCTAAAATATAGTATTATTATATAATACAGTCTCTTCCAGAGTCAGAAGATGCTATTTCACCCCGGGGTAACTTGCAAGCAAGTGCACAGACCAGGCTGCAGAGGCAGAAATTGTGAGGGGAGAAGGAGAGGCCTTTGACAACCTCCCCAAGCTGGGAGGCAAAGGTCAGAGAGGGGAAGGGAGCTGCTGTACTTTGAATGTTCAACTTGTCAGAGTTTGTTTAGTGAAAAAAACAGGAATATTTCCCAAAGCTCCTCTTCTGGGCACATCTGTTATTTTTTCAGTAAATGAACTGAAATAACAAAGGGGGAGGAAAGTTAACTCCCTAACATCACACATGGAGAAGGAGTGATGTCCCTTTCTCGTTATCAGATTCTGATTGTGTTGGGGGGAAATGTCAGCCCCTAGTCCACCCTGAACAAAGAGATTCCCAACAGCAAGTTCAGAAGAGGATGATATCATGGGACCTTTGCAAACCAGGATCTGACCAGCTCCTGGGAATGTGTCTTTGATACTGATGTAACTCATCTTTAACTTGAACAGGATTTTCAGGAGGAAACACAGATTTTTTGCAGTGATAGTTTGGCTGGAAATCCCTATTACCTTCCTTTCTTACCTCTCACCAAGCACCTGTAAAAGACTGGAGCCCAAGAAAAATACATGTGGGGTTTGAGGCACCAACACCACCAGGTGTTCAGCTCCACCAGGCCTGAAACAGGAAAGGGAGCAGGGAAAACAGGACAACGTCACTTGGAGGGGAGCAGAAACTCATCTGCACCAAAAAATGTCTCCTAAAGAGCACAGTCTCTCTTCTGTACTCTCTGCCAATTGTGCTTGATTAATCAGATTTCTGTGGGGGTGTTTTCTTTTGCTCCATTCCTAACAGCATATTTTTCCATAAGTGATCTGAATCTTGTTGCGGATAGCTCGTTGCCTGTGAGATCATGACTCTTCCGAACAGTTGAAATATTTTGCTCTCAGAAACTAAGAAAATTCTGGTTGAAAAAAATCCCATCAGCACAATAGCCAGGGCATTGGTCCCACAAAGGTGTTTGTTCTTTTAAAAGTAATCAGTGTGAGCTTTCTTCCCTACCAAAAAGATGGGAAGGAGAGTTAATCTGGCCTTGCTCCTGAGGAGCTGGCTGAAGATTTCCTGCTGGAGTCTGAGATAGTTTCAGACCAGGGAGCATTTCTGTGCCACACACCTGTGCCAACATCTCCCCCACCTCGGCACAGACAGCTGCAGCAGAAAGCCCCATTCACTCTGGGGAAAACACATTTTACAGTAACATCCCATCCCCCAGCCAAATGGGATCAAGCTGAGGCAGCTGCAGTCCAGGTCCCATGAGGAATACTACAAAAAGTGCAATTAAAATAATTAGTTAATACCTTTTTATCCGGGATGGTAACAAATAGGGAAAAGAGCTTGAAATAGATATTCTACATATCAGTCCAGTATGGTATTGGATGCTTCCCAGGATTGCTCTAAGCTTTCCCCAGGGCTTTAAAAGCTTGCGGGTAGTGCTTGGCCGCTTGCTGGATTAAAGATCTCTATTACTGATGGTAACAGGGGTAGGTTAAAGCTGCTTGAGCAGTAAATTTTGCTGTGAGAAAAAAAAAAAGTGAGTCTGAGTTTATAATAAAGTGATTTAGATTGCCATTCCTCCCTAGGAAATCAAGATTGCTTCCCATTGATTTAAACATGTACTGGCTTAAGCTCTTGATTAAGCAAAATTTGCCCAATGATTCAACTTTATGGGGGATGCACAAACAAAAAAATACATGGCCAAACACATCCATGGCACAACTCAGTGAAATGTGGCATTTACCCAGCTGTTGTTTGAGGATTTCTCTGCTAGCCTTCAAATGGTGCAATAAATGAAGATTTCTTTTGCAGGCATTCTTTTCCTGAAGTGTTCAAGGCAAATAAAGCACTGTACCGGGAACTTGAGCCCCAGCAAACTGTATTTGTTATTGCCACAGCAGGTGATATTTATTCTGCAGCCAAGTCAGATGGCCAAAGGGTGAAATATGACCTAGAAATCAGGGCAGACTCTCTTAATAATCTTTAGATCCTCTGATTTCACTCTGAGATTTCATCCAGGGGCCAAATTATGCAAACATTAGGTTTTTTTCATTTTATATTCCTGTCGTCATTCCCTGCCATCCCTGTGGGGTAACCTGCAGGTCAGGCATCTTATTGAAGAACATGAAAATACAGAATAATACTGAATAATAAATGCTTCAGGTCCTGCAAGCTCTCCCTGTGTCCCACCTCTGTGGCAGATGAATACAGAATAGCTGAGCTGAGGGAAGTCTGGGTAGCTCACACAGTGATTTTGAGGTGTTCATATGCAGTCTGTGAAGCTGCCAATGATCTTAATCTTTGCATGGATCATCAGAGCAGATTTTGAAGCTCACTAAGCACTTTGGTTTGTGGCAGCGTGGTCCAAAAACTACCTTCTATATAACTGGGCATTTCCTTTTCATAGTTTCAGATTATTTCCTTTTTATGGTTTCAAATTATTTGATTTTTCTTGCTTTTAAAATTATTTCAGTTCTAGGCGACCTGTAATTTTAAAGTATCTGATTCTCTTATGTTATATGGAAATATAACTCCCCCCATCTCCTCACTCCAGACCATTTTTTTATATCACTGAGGGGGAAGAAGAACCCAAGGTTTGCTTTGTTTTCCTTTTGTCTGTGAGTGGAGGGTTAACAGCAGAAGAGGGAAGAAGGGTTAGCAAAGGGGAGTGCTAGTCATGTGGACAGAATGCCAGCAGCAAAGCTGGCACATGTTGTTCCATTCACATGGAAGTATGTTTTATTCATTTTGTGATGATCATCTACAGTAGCTATGGGAGAGAAACAAGAGGACCAGCGTAAAAGTGGAAATCTGGGTAAAATTCTCTGTAGCTTTGTCCCCCTTTGGTGGTAGGTGGTTGCAGGAAGTGTGATTTTCTGTGACATTTTCCCTGGATTTAAGACTGACACTTTGAGTGGATTAAATATTAAGGGGAAAACAATCATAGCTCACTTCCTGATGTTATTTTCTTGATGTTATTTTCCTGACATCAGCTTGTTTCCATGCTGTTTTCACACTTGGCCCTCTTGTCATCCCACTTGCAGCTGAAATGGTCATCCTAAGCTCCTGTTATACTCAGGAAAGGAAAAGGTGTTTTTGGGATGTGACTCATTTGACGTATCTTTGGGATACTCTGGGATTCAAAGAGCTCTTATTCTCCACCGAGCATGTTGACTAAATCCCAGCTAAGTGCCTGGAGGGTTTTGGTGAGTGTAGGCACATTCGTTGGTGGTGGGAGTTAGACTCATCTCTCTTCAGTGCTGGTAACATCAAGATTTCTTGTTTTCCAAGAGCTGTGCGTGATACTTGCGCATCTTCAGCAGGCATGTCAAGGAATTGGGGATGGGATTGCATAGGGAAGTGGATCCTGTGCTGAGTCAGGTGGATCCTGCTCTCGCTAGAGCGAGATCTTAGGATCTTACTGGCAAAATGATATGTTAAAGGGCAGCAGGGATTTTTTGTTGTTGTTTTTTTGGTTTTTTGCCTGTGGAAAGTTGTCCTTGGTCCTTCTGCAGTAGACCTGCAAGGCCAAGAAATGCTCTGGCTGCTGGTTCAGAAATGAGGGAAGAGGTGCTGAGGAGGGCAAAGACGCCCACCTGCGCTGCATGTGAGCTGACTGGGTGGCAGATGACTCCTCCTCAGCCTGCAGCAGTCACAGCTCAGGTGCTGGGAGCAGCATGCCATCACAGAAATCCCCTCTTGCCTTGCCAAGCCGGCCTGGAGTCCCCAGCACTGTGGTGCAGCTCTGCCTAAATTCAGGGAGGAAGCCTGGTAGAACATGGAGCTGAGCCCAAACCTACAGCTAATTAGGAATGATAGTTAGGGTTGCTGTCCCCTCTCCAATGAAGATAAGGATGGACTTGGCTTTTTAGCCTGCTGAGAGGGAGTTTAGGGTTTTACATTAAAATAAGACAGGATAGTTCTGCAAAAGCAGCAAAATCATTAGCGATTCTTTAATTGAAGCTTTGACATATAATATTAATAACCTATTAAAGCCAATGGGTGTGAAACATTTGGAACTGTAGCTTGAAATCACGTTGGATGGATATTGAACAGTGACTTTTTGTAGCTGTGTAACTCTTCACTAGCTGCTGGGGAGATAAAACTGCTAACAGGAACACATTAATTTCTGGAGTACAGACATGTTGTGATGGGAGAGTGGAGACTGCAAGGACAGACAGTGGGTACAAAATGCAGAGTTAATGGCTTTTCTGCGTATTTTAGGGGAGGGGAGGTGATGTGCTGGTTCCAGGCAGCAGCTGGTGAACTCAGGTCTGGAGCTCTGCGTAGAGAACTGGTCAGAACTTGCAGGGATTTTCCAGGTGTGTATCCCAGGGCAAGGTGTGTATTCCTGTGGAGCTGGTGACTGTCTCAGCTAAGGTGATGTGTTACAGCGCAGTTGTTTGTTGTGAAAACACTGATTTTTGCAGTGCCAGCTGGTTCTGCTTCATCAACTGGAAGGAGAAGTGCTGAGGAAAAAAGTTTGTCCTTCCTTTGTCCAGAGCAGAAGAATGCTGAGTGTACAGATCTGAGCTGCAGCTTCCTTGGATTTCCAAGCCAAACCTTCAGTGATACCGAAGGTGAGGGGCCAGCACCTGAGCATGAGCTGCCAGAGGGAAGCAAGCTGATGACTCTGCCATAGCTCCCTCCTGCACTGGAAGGACTTAATTTTAATATTATTTTGTGTTTGACATGGTCCTTTTTTCCAGTTGGGAAAAGAAAACAGAAACCTCTACCTGGAATAGTGTATTGTGAGGGATGGCTCCAAATGAGGAAAAGCAAGAGCAACTAGGAGGCTCAAAATCTGTAAATTAAAAAGGGGTAAGGGACATTCTTCATACACCCTTCCCACTTTGCTTTTAATTCCCTTAACTGGTAAAGCTTAGAGCAAAAGTTGAATCGGTTTACAATGACAGTGTGCAACACTTTAGGATATATCCTCCTTAATATCTTCGTCTTTGGCACAGTGAAAAAAAAAAAAAAGAACAACTTATTGTGATTATTGCCCCTCTTATTAAACAAATATTTTGTCTCTGATTCCAGCGAGGAAAGGTGAAGCCACAGTGTTGTTCTTGTTTGCCAGCTGCTTCCATGCACTGCAAGGACCCACAAACAATACTAGTTTTGGTTTCTGTTGTCACATCAATTGTCAGAGCTCTCCTCATCAATTAAGAAACTTTTGAAGCTCTGAAACCTTCAGTGTGAATCTGGCACTGTGGTTCAAATTCTCAAGCGCAGCAAAAGAGAAATTTAGATTTGGGCAATCCGTATCTGTGAAAGGGAACCATGATAACAACAGAAAATGCAGATCTAAAATGCAGACACAGTATTTAATTTTAACTGATCATGAAAAGAAGCAGCAAGCCAGTGGAGGAATATTTTCACTGGTAACTTTTCACTGTTTAATGTTTCAATACACTGAATTACATTTGGAAGTCATAAGCATTGAAGAATACTTTGTAGACTCTGAGCCCAAACAGTGGTTTTACTGTGCTTGAACACTTGGTTTATCTTCCTCCTTTACCCAGGTCCAAAGCCATTCTCTCTCACTGCCAGCAGCCCCTTTCTTGCTGCTGTTTGCTCTTGTGGGTAATATTTATTATCATTGGATATTTATTATCATTGGATATTTATTATCATTGAAACTGAAATTGTAGTTCAGAGAATGCTCTACCAAGAGTAATTTGTTCCCAGGAGGACCTTTTAGCTACACAGTAACATGAAAGCATCAAAATGCCAGAAGAACATTATAAAAATGAACTGTCCTGGTGCTAAAATAAGCTTTAATTGATTGAGAATTGCACTGAGCCTGACAATCTGAACCATTTATTATTATTTTTCTTTCAAGCTTCAGCTACATGTGATTTAGAGTGACTGAATTATAGTTCCCACATACCTTCCTACCCACAGTGCGTGAAAGAAAACCCACGCACAAATTTCTTAGCTCCAGAGGAGCTGCGGGATACACCTGGAAGAAAATAAAAAAGCTGATTGAAAGTGATGTTTAAATAAAGGTGATGCTGATGGGAACATTCTGGAAAAAAAAAACCCCAGCCCTATTCTGGCTGAATGCCATGCTGTGCTGCCCTCTCCTCATCCCCACTCTTCTGGGGATTGTCTCTCCCTGTCAAAGGCAGTTCCTTAATATCTGCCTGCACAGCACTGGATCCTGTAGGCCGTATGGTGTTGGATGTTAATATTGGCCGTGGATAAATAACCATTCTGTCTTCCCCATTTTAGGTTCTTAGAGACAATAAACACATCCAGTTGACTGTACTCAGCTATTTAAATGAACATCTGTTGCAGGGTCTCCAGCAAGAGATCAATACCACCACCAAAGATCGTGGATAAAAACTGAAAATTTTCTGACTGATGGATGTACTGGTGGTCCTGTTATAGAAAGAAATATGTGGAATACAGCACTGGAAGTAGCTGGAAGTAGCTATTGTCAACAGGGTCATCATAAATCATAGAATCACAATTTGGGTTGGAAAGAACCCTAAGGACCATCTTGTTCCAACCACTGCCATCAGCAGGGACACCTTCCACTATCCCAGCCTGAGTTTAAGGTCTCACTCTAATCACAGCCCTGGACAAATTCACTTGCAGCCAAGAGCCAAACAAGGATTTCCATTTAACTCCCAACATCCTAAGGGGAGGAAGATGCTTACATACATTTTTGGCTGCAGCCCTCCATCTCCCTGCCCATGCCAGCACTGCCTGTAACAGGGCTGTAAAAGGCCAAGATGCTGGCAGAGGTCAGGGGTGATCCAGGCCCTGCCTCTGGTTGGAGCTTATCCCTCTGGGTGGCTGGTGCTGCCCTTGAGACTCTCAAGCTTCTCTGGCAGCAAAATGGACCATTGTTCTCTTGGTTTTGCACTTGTTTGTAAGCCGAGCCGTTTCCATGCTACCAAACATGACTTCCAAATTGCAATTCCTGCTGCCTGCCAAAGGGACTAATAAATCCCACTGTCACCTTTCCTTCTTGCCTGGGTAAATTACAAATGCCGGTGGCAGGAACTGACTCAGCTGATGCCTGGCTACAGTGTCTGACTGTTCCAGGAATGTTCTTTATTTGTTACCCTAACACAGGAAAGCACGACCCTGGGATTTATGGCAGATCACAGATCCAAAGGAAGGAGTTTGAAAATGCCACCAGCTTTATTAATAGCCACCTCTGTGGCCACTTTTCAGGTCAGACCAGAGACTGTGCAGGGCTTAAAATCTGAATCCACACTGCCCCAGGAGGGGCAGAAAGGTGTGTCTGGTCACAATGCTGTAAGGGTAGAGGTGTCTCTCTTCCAGGTTCCTTGTCTGGATTCCAGTGGGCATTTCCTCAGTGCCAGAAGAGCAAAATAAAATATGCCTCATGAAGAATGGGGATTTTTGAAGACCACAAAAGCCAGATGGATATTTTTTTTTAATTAATAATTTTTGTCATGGACTAGCATGAATTATTTAAAAAATCATGATGTGTCTGAATACATACTGGCTTTGGCTAGAGGAGTAGCTCAGGTGAAGTAGCAGTTAGACTAGTGGATACTAATGTGTGTAGCCAGCATTGTAATTAGTGCTGTTGGAGGGCATAATGAGGAATGGCTCAAAACCTGAATGTCTGGCTTTCTTGAAAGGTCATGGGAAGTAAAGCTGATGGTTAATTCAAGAGGAATATACTTAATTCCTCTGAATACAAAATCACTGCAGAATTGAGATAAAAAGTTACCCTTGTAACTTTTTCTAAATGATTTTTCTATAATAGGTCTCTTTTACATCTTGATCATAAAAGCAATGTAAAAATTTGAAGGTTTTAATTAGGTGATAGTTCAGAGGAAAAGTTTCATTTTCACGTTTACATCCATTCTTTAATGTGGATTAATGCCACTCACTGACAGAGCAAAACGTATTCCGAAATCTGATGTGCTCTCTCTGTGAATTAATATGCCATATTGCATATTTTTAAAAATATTTGAGATTAACCTTTTCACTTTTTCTGTAAAAATGTATTGCTGAAATAGTGAAGTAATTATTAATTGTGGTTTTCAGCATTAGATAACGTGTGATCCTTACTCTGGTCATGGGAAATATTTGTTCATTGTGATGTTACTACTGGAATATTTTCATCCAAAAGAAATACCAATCTTTCAACACCCATTAAAGTGAGTGCTACTAATTCCAGTGCTTTCCTTTGGGAGGTTTTAAAGATGGTTTTGGAGAACTGGGTGGGAGTTATGACTTGTTTGGAACAGAGGCAGGATCACATTTCTTATTTGAGAGCAACTGCTGGCCATGGAAACCCTTTGACCCCTCTGTGGCTCTGCCAACATCTCAGTCCCCTTGAGTTGTTGTTAAACCCAGGGCTCTCATGCAGTGCTCCAAAATCAAACTAATGTTTATTATTGATGATTCCTGTAAATGAATCTGGGTCCTGTTTCTTTTTCTCTGCAGAGAGGATGGGCTTCCACTGTTCTCAGTTTCTTCCAGCTGGGGCCATGAGCCTGAACAGGACCATAACAATCACACTTAACTTCCTTTGTTTTCTAGGAACATGGAAATACCTCTGGGAAAGCAGAGATGTCCTCAGCTCTGAGTTTTGCATTTTGCTATATATTTTAGCAGGCTCTGCTATAAGGAACTGTCAACAGTAAGTGTACAGCACTGCAGCCAAGGCAGCCTCTGCAGAGCTTCCTGCCAGGAGACCTTATTCCTTTGAGGCAGACATCATTCCTTTCCCAACAGAGACGATGTCATCAGGGTAAAAAAGGGATATTTTATACACTGGGTCATTTTTTCCCCCATAATGGAGCACTATGTGACCCATAATTGGAGAAAAATTGGTCATGATTTAAGAGATGATGTAATGTGTATCCAGTGTACACACCATATGTTGTGTTCAGGACATGTCCTCTAATTCAGCTGTCTCCACAGGTGGTAGCCTGGTGCCAAATTGACCACTGTCATCTCCACGTGGCTGAACCCAACTCAGAAGAAAATAAATGTTTACATCTTAGCTGGATCCTTTCAGCTTCCTTCTCTTTCTCAGTTTAAGACATATGGATTTGTGGCAGTGATGGGGGACTAGACATTGTGTTAAGCGCTCGATTATGCTAATACATTCATGTTTTATATCTGCAAAAGAATTAATATTGATAAGCATATGTTTATGAGTTTCGTGTTCAGCAGAACCTTCCAGCCATATACCTATGTGCCAGCTCTTTGCAAAATCAGGGATCTAGCAGTTTACACAAGCATTGTGGAAACTGTAAATAGGCATGATTTAATTTTAATTTAGGGGGGAAAATGAGGTGTAAAAATGTTCTCCTCAAACTGTTTACCACCCATAGTATTCTGCAATGCTGGCTGGGGAGTTCTTCTGAATAACAGCCATGAAGAGTGGCTGAGCAGGCAGGAATAAAAAAAATCCTGAAGGGGAACGTGAAGCATATCTTGTTTTACCCTGAACCTGTATGATTCTGTGAGTTAACATGTTCCGTTAAGTGTTCTGTGATTAGACAACCAAGAGACAGATCTGCTGTCCCAGACACCAAATACCCTTGCTTTCAGCTGAAATTAGGATGCATGATCAGTCAAACATTGATTCAAATGACAGGTTCAGTGAAAGATACTTAAAAAAATATCCCAATCAGACCTGCCTATCAAAAATGAATTCTTCTAGTTCATTTGCATTAAAAAATAAACTGCATTTCAGCAGGAAAGGCTGTGTATTGTCCTTTCAACAGAGAGAGAGAGAGGAACTTAGTGCCTCCAGAAGAGAAGTAGAGTCTGACCCCTACCAGATTTTGTCCTCTTGCCAATTCATCTTTCCTCAAATAGAGCTTCAGTAGCATGGTCTTGTCTTCTTTGTCTTTGAAATTTAATGCTAGCTTATTTTTAAAAAAATAAATAAATTCAAACCTGCTTCATTGGGCCCCAAGGGCAAATGATGAGCTCCCATTGGAGAGTGTCACTGTAAGGAGCATGTTTGTGTTTGTGTTAGAGCACTCAGAGTCTCACTGCTCAGGCTGGAGGAGTTTCTTGCGACAGATTATCTCTGGTGATATTTAGGAAGCAGCTCACATGCAACAAATAAAGGCCAGACACGTGTAAGCAGTAAGTAAGACTGACTGCTTCTGGCAGCTTTATATTAAGATCCATTTTGCCAGATTTGCTTTAGATTTTGAAGTCTGTGCTCCAAGAATGGATACAGGAATACCCGTTCTGAGCTTGTGTCCGTTGTGCTGGAAATGTTATTAAAGCAGCTGGATGCAGTACTTGGGGGCATGGATGAATGTGGACCTGTCAGTGTTGAGGGAATGGTTGGGCTCAAGGCTCTTAGAGGGCTTTTCCAATCCTTCTCAGACTCTGGAGGGGATCTGTTGTTGTCTGCTGCTTGTTCAAGTGCAGGGTGTAAAATTATTATAAAAAATATATATTTTTTTCTCTGCAGAGGCCTGATGCTTTAAAGTAGGCCTGCAGTTTACGAGTCAAACTCTCAAAGGGCCCCAGGAATGAGTGCTGACACTGCTCATTCAGCACTTCTTCTGCAGTCTCAGACTGTTTCACTCACAATAAATATTGCAGGCAACCTTGAGCATCCTATGAAAATTTGTCAATAGACATTCTGTTTCTCTGTGCTTGCACGGAGCTGGTCTGCTTCCAGTTGTGCAGTGTTGTTGTTGTACTGGGCTGAGGGCAGCAAACAGATTTCTTTTGCATGTGACGTCGGGAATGATGCCTGTGCAAGCTCTGACACGGAAAACCTCTCCTATTTTTTGTAGATACCTTTGTACTTTGGGTCTGCAGCTCTCCTGCTCATAGGTCTCTCAGGTGCTGCATCTTCTGGCCAGTCCTGATATAGCAGAGAATGATGAGAGGACACAGAAAATCAAAGACAGACAGAATACATGGGCTGTTTGCTGCAGCTCAGGCTCACCATCACTCCAGGAGAAAGAGCTTCTGCTAGGCTCAGGAATTTGGTGCATTACTGCACAGATCTCAAGGGGAAAAAAATAATTTTGAATGGAGGGCAGTAAAAGTAGAAAAGCTGAAAGTGTTTTCACCAAAACCTAGGTGACATAAGAATCTGCAAAATAAGTTTCACACCTACAGAAAATCATAGGAAGCCAAATTCTACTCTCTGATAATTTGCTGTTATTGTAAAATGACTCCCAGAGCAACTGAGGCAAATTTCTCTGAGTTTTCAAAGCTATCAGTAGAAATCAAACTGTTCAAATCATTAAGTAAATTTTCCATCACTTCTGAGCTTATTTGCCTTGACTAAGCTGCTGCATACGAATCTGCCAGTGCAGTGTCTTGTGGGGTCTCAGACTGGGAATTTTGATGGCTGTGCAGCTTTTCCTTTTCCTGAGAGGGTTTTTGGTAGATCCATCTAGATGGTTCAGTTCCTATATGGAAACAGTCTCATATAATGTGAGCTTGTAAGAACTGATCATTTAAAGAATAAATATTTGCCCCCCAGAGCTGATGGCTTTTATTTGACCCCAGAGCTGATGGCTTTGACAATAGGGAATCAAACTACTTTTTGTGTTTAACTTGAAGTCCCCTGGTGTATGTATTATTCCCAGTGCAGTGCATCCCACTGAGTTATTTCTCTAACCTAAATATTGGTTTTCTTTCCTTTTTTATGGAAGCCACTGAATGACAAGACAGTAGAAGAGTGTTTCCAAGGAAGTATCAGTATGTCCTTGCCCTCTACCCCTGCTTTTACCTGGATAATCTTTGATGAGGCTTGGGGTCCCCACTGTATTTATAAGCAAGGTGATAATGGAAGCATTTAGCAGGGTTCAGAAATAGAGGTGTGGGATTTGTGAGAGGCACTGAGGCAGGACACACCAAGGGCTGGGTCCCTGAACCTTCTCTGCAAAGTTAGTTGTGTCTAAAATGCTGCTCTCCAGCGTGCAGGAGTTCAGGGTGACCAGCATCACACCTTAAACACTTGTGTGACTTTTACTACTCAAAATCAACTAAGGTAAAGCCTGCTTTAGCCATTATCTGTCTTGGCTGAATTGCTGTAGGGCATGCTGAGGACTAGCCCTGTCTTTAAGGATTGTGTTGAAAGGGTTGCACAAAGTTACCTTTGGCCCTTCTTCACATGGAGCACGAGTTACAGCTGAAACAAAGTCTATGAACACTCTGTTTGCTGCTCCACACAGCTGGGCTGCTGGCACACTAGAGCAATTTGCATACGCTGATTTAACTGTTGGAAAATCTATTCACACAAAAATCTTCTATTCTCTTAGACAATGGATTTTTCCCCCCTCATTTTGTTGTCAAAATCGTTTTCCCATCTGTTATTGGGGCAAAACAACCTCCTAGTCTGGATGTTTCATTCATGGATAAAGCCTTCATTGGAACTTGTTTTAGGGTTGGGTTAGATTTTGCTCCCAGAGAAATGAGCAACAGAACTCCCTGTGAGCTGAACTGAGCCTCTCCTGAAAATGAGGGGGTTTTAGAGGAGTTACGATGGCTGTGGACAAGGTCTTGTTGCTCTGCCCTTTCAAAAGGGAACTGTGTCTAGTGGAGGAACAATCAGAATATTTGTCTCTTTAAATGAATGGTTCTTAGAGCCTGCACTGAGAGGCAGGCTCCCTCTCTGCGGCTGTGAGGCTACTCAGAGCCTCCAATAAATCAGCATGCAGGCAGGGAGAGCTCTGTCCTTGAAGGGATGCACAGTGACCTTGCTCATGCTTCCTCTGGAGGAATAGGGGAAACAGAGGAGCCCAAATAGTGAGCAGAGTGGCACCGAAGGCTCTGCATTCTGCATGCAAATGCCACAGCACGGGAGCCACGGCACGGACGGCGCGCTGCTGCACAGAATGCAGCTTTCCTGCTAGCCTGACCAGACTGCTGCTGCTGCTGAGCTGCTTTTTCCCTTTTTTTTTTTTTTTTTTTTCCCCTGCAGGGTTCTGAATGAAATCCTCATGATTGTTGCATGCTTGTTCAATAATAGCAAGCCCCAGTCACGTCTCCTTGCGAGCACATTTGGTCGGAATCACTGAGCAGAAGCAGAGAGGAGCTGACGACTATGTGCTTCCAACGCAGGTTGCCGGAGCCCCGTGTTTGCCATTGGCTGCAGTTCTCCGGTCTGTGTGCAGCTTCCCCCATCTGGAATATGAAAATGGGATTGAAGTAGATAATTGCTAGCAGCGGGTTTTCAAGAGAGGCTTAGAGGGAACAGAATGCCTCTCACACAGCACAGGCTGCCTGCGCTGAGAGAGCTCTGAGAGATGATTTTAGATGTTATCCACGTCTGAATCTCCTGGAAACTTTACCATGGAAGCAAGCCATTGCACACAGTCCTGGAGCTAACATCCAAAAGGGGCAAGGAAGGGGCAGCAGGGCCAGACAATGGGATACCTTGTCCTTGGATTGCTCACAGAAAAGCCAGCAGGCATTCCCCTCCAGCCCCCAGCAAAAAGGGCATGAAGGTGGCAATGAACTGAATTTTACCCAGCGAAGCTTCCGTGGCTTTTCAGAAGGATGGGATACACTGACCCTTCATCAAGCCGGGATTTGCTGGGAAACAGAACTTTGTTCTTCATCTTCATCTGCGCCTTTGCCGTGGTCACCTTGCTGCAGCAGATCCTCTACGGGAGGAACTATCTCAAGAGGTAAGGGGGGATCAGAGGGAATAGGAAAAGTTGTCTGATCAGGCTGAGGGGAGAGGGAGCCCCAGGCAGACCCTTACAGCAGTTCAAACCACTTCTCAGTGTTTTGCTGATGATAACAATATCTTGTCAGTTCTGGGAAGGTGCATCCAGCATCTGTAATGTTTGTTAGGTTATGAGTGCAGGAGAGGGTTAGGCAGAATATAATGTTTTGTGAGTTCCCTGGGTTATGTTTAAATCCTCAGCTGCGGCAAAAATATGGGTTTGTATTCAACTTAAACAGACTCGTGCCACCTGAGTATTTGCCCCTTACAAGGCTTCCCACTCTGTGTAAGTTCAGGCTGAAATGGCTCGAGATGTTGAATTGAAGTAGCATGTTCATTTCTGAAACTTCAATGTCTTTAGAAACAAACATGCAGATGCAGTTCCTAAAATCAATATTAGTGTTCCAGATGACCGAGAGAGCACTTTATTTTTGCACTGCTATGTTCTCAGGAATTGCTGCTGAGACTGCCTCGCTGTAGAGCACATCACTCTTTGATCTGAAAATGCTCTTTTCACAGCAAACACCGAGGGGGCTCTATAAATGTTTAACCTTGACCCATGCGGAGTTTATTTTACTTAAACCTAGTTTGAGAAGTTACAGCTCGCATGATTTTATGAAGATGAATGTTTCCCTTACATGCTTTGAGGTAAGTGTTTCAGTTGTGTAGGCAGCTGCTGTGGAATTTTTTACTGGAATTGAGCTGCATTCTGCCAGGAGAGATAAATGGTTTGGTTCTTGCCTTGCTTGCAACTCATGGAGTTGTTTGCCCTGTGCCAAGAGCAAGCAAAATGCTGGCAAATCAGCCAACACTTCTCTCTGGGAGGGAAAAGCAAGCATGATATTAATATGTTTAGACAGGGGTGCTGTTTATCCACAGAGCAATCTGTGTGCCTTGTGTAGCACAAGGCCTTGTCTGGGGGACTCTGATTTTTTTGGGCACTTCAGCTCCAGAAAGATGTGACTTCCTCAGCTAGAAGAAGCAAGAATGAGCAGAAGTGTAGAAAACATGGGGGGTTTTGGCTTGGAGAAAACTGAGGGGAAAAAGGATTACTGACTTGAAATACCCAAATTAAATCTTAGAAGAAAATAAGCAATAAGTACCTCTCTCTAAACACTCACAAAGTGCTAAAATGTTGTAGCAGGAAAGATTTGGATTTAATCATGATGGGGAACTTTTAAAGAAAATAATTACCTGAGGAGGTATAAAATCTCCACATTTGGGGAGCTTCAGGAACCTGGTAGGTAGACAAGGGTAGAGTGTTAAGAACATGACTTTATGGCCAGGTCAAGGCCTCATTTTGCCTTATTTTCTCAGCTTTTTCCATTTGTCCTGGAGGCCTGGCAGTCCTACCAATCCTTGCTTTTCCAAGTCAAAATTACTGTAACAGGGTTTGAGAGAAGAAAGTACACACTGAAATTTAAAATGTCACAGTAAAGATAAAATTATGAGAAGATGCAACCAAAAACTCTTCCACTGAGTGATCTCTGGGGCCTGCCTCTGTCCTGCTTCATGCCCTGAGAACCTCTCCTGTCATCATGGGAATGAAAAAAGGCTGATATCCAATGTCCAATTCCTGGGATTGCAAGGAGAAAGTCTGGTTCTGAGCCCTCTGCCATCAAAGAGTCTCAAGTAGGGAGATGACCATATATTTTGTCACTTGGACTGGAAAATATTACTTTTCTGTTTTTTTTCAACTCCAGCTTGCAATGATTTGTTTCTTTTAGTTTCTTCTTCTTTTTTTTTTTTTTTTTTTTAATTAATCATGTGAAAATAGTCTCATAAAGAGCTCTGCTAACTCAGTGCAGGGAAAAAAAAAAAGCACCTCAGCTCCTTTCTGCTGGGAACTGGCAATTCCCCTCTTCCATGGAAATAGAAATGCAGGATGTGGCTGCAAGTTTTTGGTGACAGAAATGCGATTTAATCAGCGTCCTGCATTGTTACCACAACGTTATTATGAAGGTACCTTTTTTTTTTCCAGCTTCCCTTTCCCTCCCTCTCCCTTAACACCCTGCATTACCTTCTGGTGAGCATTCCAGGGCAGCCTGATTGCCAGCGAGGGGCAGCTGTAACCTTTAATTACTCCTGCACTTCACAAACCTCCGGTGTTAAGCCCCCTGCTAGAAGCTGATTCTGGCTGTGAGGCTCCTTGGACGTGTTTTGACTTGTACCTGGTGCTTTTGGAGAGGCTCCTCGAAGAGGGGGAGCGGGGTATTTATATCCCTGGCGCCACTTGCCAAGCTGGAGCCTGGGGATGCAGCCATTTACTCTCTGGGATTCCATGTGCTGCCTGTTTGGGATGCCTTTGCCTGCATCCCAACACCTGCAGCAACAGCAGGCCCCATGGCCTCCTCCCAAGGCGGCAGGAAGAAATTCCCCCGTGTATTTGGAGAAACCTGAAAATTGCCCTAAAGTACTATTTCAGTAAGTGTACAGTGCTTTTAAGTCTAAATATAACACCAGGGTGGCTCATTTCTCTGCAAGAAGGTGGTGGAAATGGGTAAAGGCCATCAAGGCAGGGAAGTGTGACCTGAAACAAGCAGCTTGGGCACAATGCAGGTGACAGCAGAGACTCAGGACTGGTCCCAAAGAGCAGAGTGGAGAAAGGTACCCTTTTCTGGGAGAAAGATGGGGAAGTTTGCTGTGTGCCATGCCACTTACCCTTACCAGCAGGGAATGGGCTGGTTTGATGGCCATGAAATCCCACCTGAGGCTGTCCATGGAGGCTCAGGATCCCGCATTTGCTCATGGCCATGTTCCCAGAGCATCTGTGGGGGTGGCAGGACTGTGGACAGGAAAGGATGCTCCAGGAGATAAACTCTGCTCAGGGAAATTTGATAAGGGGCCCAGCCTCAGGTCAAAGTTCTCTCTTTACCCTTATGGGATGTTAATGAACTCCTGGCATTGCTGGAAGAAGGGGACAGCGTAGAGATTGAATTTCTAGGCATTCACACATTTTTCACCCACTGTGTAATGTTCCCCACTCCTTCCTTTGCAGTTTTATGCAGTGTCATTGGAAAGCAGAGTCCTGTCCCCCTTTTTTTTTTGCCCTTTTTCAGTTTTCTCCCAGGTGGGATGGGTGTGGGTGCTCTCATCAAGGCCAGGGCCTCATCCCTGCAGTTGCAGCTGAAGTTCTCTAGCAGGAGAGTCAAACCACAAGCTGCAGAAATGGCATCGGGAAGCTCTGGTCTCTGCAGCTGCTGATCCCCAGTAAAAAGGATGATGAAATGAGATATAATTAAGAGACTTTAATACCGATCTCTGGGGTAATTATTTTTATTTTAGGATTAATGTGATGATTAAAAATCCACTGCATTGATCTGCTAAAGTAGGTTAAATGCTGTGGTCTTCTGCTTAAATCCAGAGCTGCCTCTTGCTTTTATATTGACTCATCTTTCCAATGCTCGCCTTTCAGCTGAATTTTCTTTTGAATCAGATGCTCAGCTGAGGGCTGGCCTTTCTTTTGTCAGCTCTTGTTTGGCCAGCAGGGAATAATCCTGGATTACATCAGGAAACTGCCACTACAGTAAAAAAATGCTGAAATCTGTCTTCATCTCCCAACTTGTAGCATGGGAGAGATCAATAGGACAGTCCTTCCCTTTGGCAAGGGAAAGATATCAGAGCAATACTTTGCTATATACCAATATTCTGTTGGCAGGAAATTCACTAAATTCTGAGTATTTTAAGAGACTCACTTCTGCACACTGAAGAATGTCATGTGAAGAAGGGAATCTGCACCTTTAAAACTCCTTTTATTCAGCTGAGTTAGGAGAACACATTTCCAAAACTATTAAAGACCCTAAACAAATATTACCCCAGGGCCTGCCAGAGGGTAAAAAAAGATTGCAAAGAATCACACAGCAAGATTCAGCAAACCTTCCCATGCAGGCAGCCTGTATGATTTGGAAGCTTTGTATCTTCTAAATGAGAATAAAACATCACTCTTATCTATGTGTGCCCTCTTATTAATATCAGAATCTCATGACTTGAGGTAAATCCACCATTTTTTAATATCTTAGGCAGCTTTTACTCAGCACTTGCAAATCAATTCCCAGGCATCCTTACTTCTTTCCTTACCATGTAAGATTATCTGTGATCACTGCATGGACTAAAGGAATAAACCCAGGGAAGATGAACCTGAACTGCACATTTCATCTGTACCCTAAATTCATGTCATTCCTACAGCAGGAGCTGCAAATGGGGACATGGAGGTTATGTGTGGCCCAAGTTGTATTTTGTCCTAAAATGTTTTTTTTTTGCCCTAACTCCAGCCAGCTCAGGTCAGCTGAGAGCTCCTGCCCCATCTCTGGCACATGCTCCTCTGGCCAGCTCATAACACCCTGTGAAAGTGCTAGCCATAACCTAAGACCATCTATTCCCGTGTTAAAACTCTCCTGCCATTGAAATATCTTCCCCAAAAGGCGTAATCTGAAGGTCACCTAGTGAGTCATGTCTCTCTGGTCACACTGCTCTGTGCTTCCAGCTCTAACCAGAGGGAATTACTACTCCACAGAAATTACATGTATCCTGTGAGTCATCTGGATGAATCCCTGACAAGGTGCTGGGAGGTCTTGGGTTTGGGAAGCTTTCTTCAGAGAAGAGTGCTGGAAACTTCAGAACAAAGCAAAGTCTTCAAACAATATAGAACACCAAAAAAAAAAAAAAGTGTTTACAGGATATGGACATCACCTTAAAGTGGCCAGATCTAGTTGAGCACAGCAGGAGAAGCTGAGACTCATGCTGTTCCTGCTACAGGGCACTCCCAAGGCCATTTCATGGGGTGCAGGCATCCCTGCTGGCAATGGGATGGAGGGGGCAGAACCAACAGGGAGTTGATAGATTAATTCAGCTGTCTCCAAAGTCATGGGCTCACAGAATCACTGAATGGTTTGGGTTGGAAGGGACCTTAAAGCCCATCCAGTGCCACCCCTGCCATGGGCAGGGACACCTCCCACTGTCCCAGGCTGCTCCGAGCCCCATCCCTGGCCTTGGGCACTGCCAGGGATCCAGGGGCAACCACAGCTGCTCTGGGCACCCTGGGCCACCACTCTGACAGGGGACAATTTAACATCTACCCTAAATTTACCCTTTGTCAATTTGAGGCCACTGCCCCTTGTCCTGTCACTCCAGGCCCTTGTAAATAGTCCCACTCCATCTTCCTTGTTGTCTCCCTTCACATGCTGAGAGGCCACCCCAAAGCTTCTCTTTTCCAGGCTGAACAGCCCCAGTCCTCTCAGCCTTTTCTCTCAGCAGAGCTGCTCCATCCCTCTGATCATCCTGGTGGCTTCCTCTGGACTGGCTCCAACAGGTTGATGTTCCTCCATCCAGAGGCTGGATGCAGTCACCCCTTCCCATTTGTCACCCCATTCCCTTTCCCACTGCTATTGTTGGTTGCTTTAGGCAATTCTCCTGAATCCAAAAATTTTTCCTTCTATACTTAAAGGTTTGGGGATTTTTAACCATGATTTTAATTTGCTTTTAAAGCAGAGCATCAAATGGCTGAAATTTTAGAGTGTGAGGAAATGTTATTTCCTGTCCTGTGCTCCCTGGCAGTGCTCCCCATGGCCCTGATGCAGAAAACCAGCAGGGTTTATATCCCTGCTCCCTCTATGCTGTATTTCCAGCATTGTTTTGTTCCACCTCTGCTGTTGAGATGGCAAAACCACCTGCTGGTCTGGCCTGTGGATTTCCAGTCCTTCTCCACTCTTGAGATGACAGTCAATTAAGGTAATGAGCACCCTTTATTTCAGTGTTTTACATGTGCAAATTCCATTGTCCAAGTGTGTCACTCCCTGGTGTGTCACACCATGGTCCTTCCTGACCTCATCTCATGAGGGATGTGTCCTACATGGTGGCCTTTGGACACTTGTCCCTTTTATTGTGGCTTTGGACACCCAGCAGCTCCTAGGCCAGTGTCCACAAGCCCACCCTGTGGCTGGTTTGAATTGTGCTGGGCTGTAGGAGCTCTCCAGAAACTTTTTGCCCTGGAGCAGTGGATTATAGGTGTCCTGCCTGCTAGCCAAAAAGTGGCCATTGTCCCTACTCATTAATACAGAGAAAATTAAATCCTGATTCTAATTCATGTAGTACCCAGCAGCAGCTTCCTTCAGTCTACTTTGTTCTGTGAAGATCTAGGCCTCCTTCCATCCAAGCAAACAAAATTCTTGTGTATTTGGCTGAATATCTGGGTTAAATCCTCATTTTACACAGACCTGTTGCCTTGGTATGACAAAGTAATGGCTGAGTTTTGCCAATGCCCAGCATTCAACACCTTTTCACCCAACATGATTTAACTGCTGAGACATCTCTCTTAGAGAAGAAATGCCATCAATTTGTTTTATGATGTTTTGAAAATAATTACCTGCTTGGCCTCTTTGTGTGTGGGCAGGTACAAAGGTCAGTCTTGCCTTCATTTGTGAAAAGCCAAACCCAGAAACCTGTGTTCCCATTTTGGGTTGTGATCCACCCATGCTCCCCACCTGGGATGGATCACAGCCTTGACCATGAACCTCTGTGGCCAATGTTGATCACCTGCTGCCTTGGTCCTGTAATTTTGACCCTGCTGGAGTTTCCTGATGGTTCTTACACTTGCTGGATTTGCTTCAGCCATAATCACTGCGCAAAGCTTTGTATTTTCTTACTTCCACTGTGCTTCATTCTTACTCTTGATTGCTTTTTCATTTCATTCTCAATTTTTAATTCAAGTGTATTCATTGCTCAGCAGTCCATGTCTCCCTCAGGCAAATTGTGGACTTAACCTCTCGTTTCTTTGAGGCATGCTTGCCCTCTGTTGCTTGCATCCATTTTGCTTTTCCATCAGCCCTGCAGATAGTTGATGTCCTTTCACATCCATTTTATTTGGATGGGTTTATGCTTTAGTTCTCAGGGTGAATGCCTTAAAAGCAGCCTCTGTCATTGGTCTGGCATTTTCTATCAGAGCAAATACAGCCAAAGCTGGGCTTTTGACAGCCCTAACTGAACATCTTAGGCTGTAAATATTTTGGAAGGGTTGCCTAAGTGGCAGGAGAAGACTGTGCCATCCACCTCTGTGATGGAGAGAGAGAATATTTGCTACTCCTGTGCCTGGCACTGGGTACACCCTCACTGACTGTGAATGCATTTTTCTCCTTATCTTCAGCCTGAGCCCTCAGGGCACTGTGGGGACACTTGACCTGATGCTGAATATATTGGTGCTGGAAGCTTGAGATGCAGTGCAATTATTTTAGTCAGATCTCTTGTGGTGTGGTGAGATTTGGAACCCACACTGCATCAGGCATCTACCATCTCAAGTGTCAGAATTTGCTGGTATCTTAAAACATTTGGGATTTCCTGTATCTGTGCTCAGGGTTTGGTTGTGTTGGTTGATTTTTTTTTTCTTTTCTTGAAAACTACGTCCCTCACTATAATTTCATTCTGTTGTTGGTTTTGTCCTGCCCCTCAGTATTACAAATCATGATATTTAAATTATGAATAATTATAATTGTGAATAATTATTGCTAATAAGTTTGATAAAGGTTATCTATTATTCCTTGGATGTTTATCTTCCAGCCACAGATGAGAAAAGGCAAGACTGTAAAGGTTTGGAAGGTATCCTTGGATGTTCTTGATGTCATGGTCAACATTAGATCCAGTTTAAGCCAACCATTTGAATGTGTTTTTTCCTTCCTGGGAAGTCCTTTTAGACCAAGTTTTTTCAGATACTGCTTGTGAGTATCTGATGCAAGATTTAACCCAAATGTGACACGTGCTACATGAAACAAAACCTTTTTTCTGTGTAATAATGGTTATAATCCAGAAGCTTCCCACCTATGTTTCCAATTTTGCTTTTTGCACTAGTCAAAATATACTCCTCCACCATTTTAATACTATTATTTCCCTCTAACATAAAGAGCCAAGCTTGTCCCTGGTATAATTCTGTAGGGCCAAGAGTGTGGTGAAACCAGACGTGCACCTTTCCTATATTGTCCATCCATATTTTGTGTTTCGTGGGGCTCATGTTATTTAATTTCTTCCTTTTGCTCTGAATATACCATTCCTGCTCTTCCACTTATTTTCATACAATTTTCAAAACCTTTTAATAATCTTGTCCCTGTGAGATGGTAAGTGATGAGCTCAGTAATTACCCACTGTCAGTCTATCTACAGAGCTGTAGGTCACTGAGACAAAGGTTGATCTCTATTAAAGCAGTGAGCAGAAGAATGTAAGTGCTTGTAGCAGGACTAAAACTTGCATTTTGCTAATTTCTCTCGAGAAATAAGTATTTCTCTAAACTGGGCTAGTCAGATTCAATGCTTCTTCCACCGAAAGATATGAATTTTTTAATGGACTCACATTAGAAGGAGAGCATATTGCTCAAGTCCTTGAGATGGCCCCAGGAATGTTTTATTTATTTGTGCCTTGCCTGGCAGGGTTATGGACCTGGATTACAGGTATTACCTGGCACAGCACAGGTGAATTGGACCTGGACTACTGCTACAGGCAGATTCTTTTTCTTTTCTTTTCTTTTCTTTTCTTTTCTTTTCTTTTCTTTTCTTTTCTTTTCTTTTCTTTTCTTTTCTTTTCTTTTCTTTTCTTTTCTTTTCTTTTCTTTTCTTTTCTTTTCTTTTCTTTTCTTTTCTTTTCTTTTCTTCTTTTCTTTTCTTTTCTTTTCTTTTCTTTTCTTTTCTTTTCTTTTCTTTTCTTTTCTTTTCTTTCTTTCCTTTCCTTTCCTTTCCTTTCCTTTCCTTTCCTTTCCTTTCTTTCCTTTCCTTTCCTTTCCTTTCCTTTCCTTTCCTTTCCTTTCCTTTCCTTTCCTTTCCTTTCCTTTCCTTTCCTTTCCTTTCCTTTCCTTTCCTTTCCTTTCCTTTCCTTTCCTTTCCTTTCCTTTCCTTTCCTTTCCTTTCCTTTTTTCTTTTTCTCTCTTTCTCTCTCTGTCTCTTTCTCTCTCTGTCTCTTTCTCTCTCTGTCTCTTTCTCTCTTTTTCTCTCTCTCTTTCTCTCCTCTGTGCTGCATCTTTTAACTTGTTGTGCCTTGCATATTTATTTCAAAATTGATTGGGGTGTTTAAAGTGATATTTAACTAATCAAGTAGGCATTTGCCTTGTTCTTGTCACCTGGCTTTGTTATCTTCAGGGACTAAGTCTGACCCTTTTGTCAGGGAAGGGGTTTTGAGCATAGGCTGGTCCGACTGGGCGCTGCTGGGCTGGGTCTGATCCCAGTGTCTCACTGTTCACTGTGGTAACTTTAGTCCTTTACTCCTTTTGGGCCCCTCTGATATCTTTTCAAGCTCAGTGTAATTAATTTTGCTTTTTCTGGCCTGTGCAAAAATGAAAAGGGGTCCTTGGTTTTGCTCCAAACCTCTTCTTGCTGCTGTCTCTGCTGGCTGCTGTGCTTCTCCTCACCTGTGCAGCAGTCTGTCACACTGAGACTCCTGATATTCTCCTCACCCAAGCTCCTCCAGCTCCCTGATCCATTTTAGTGAGTGCTTCCAGTCCCTCTCATCTGCAGGTCACTCATGCATACCACGGCTTTAGTTTTATTTTCCGTACACCCCGTGGACACAGTGAGTCATAGTTTCCTTATTTTGCGGAAAGAAGGAACTGGATCTCTGGCAAGATTAACCATCTGACTTTCCAGCACCTCTGTGACAGCCCTGCTAACAGGCTAAGGGCACCACTTTCCATTTTCAAAGACAGCAATGATCATTTAACACTAAAGGCTTCAGTTCCTCCCCCTCAAGGGCACACGAATTACAAAACAGCGAAGCTGAGGTACAGTGAAATTGATTTTCCAGTGACTTTAGGAAGCCTTTACATGGCCTGGGCTGTCGGTCATCAGGACAGAGGCTGGATATGGCTTCTATATCTGAGAAGTGTATATGGCTTCTAGCAGAAACAGGATTATTAAAATTACTAATTATGTATATGGAATTAATGAATGTACTATTTGCTAATAACTTCAACAGGAGCTGAAGTCACAAAACCTGGGTGTCCTGTCACTTCCTAATGGCTTCTTTGTTAGGGAGAGTGCATATAGAGAAGGGATGTGAGAACTGCTGGAAAGCAAGAGCAGGAGAAGTGAAGACAAATAATAGAGGGAGTTCAGAAAGACAAAAAATTTGCCTTGTTCTTGGGGACATCCATATCTTCCTTCCCTTCCTCTGCTTCTCCTTCCTTGCCCATCTGTGCAGGCCAGCAAGCTGAGTCAGGTTTTGGCTTAGCTTCACCATTAGAAAATAACATTCATTTCTGCCTGGTTTTTGCTTGGGCTTGGATTTAGCCTGCCTGTGGTAGATGCCAAATGAGGATAGTTGTAGCTGTCACCTTTTAGACATGAGTGGAAGTCTCCCGCTGCCTGGGATTAAATGGGATGAACTGGTGGTATTTGGGGAATAATTGTGGCAGGAGTGGCAGGTGATGACCCCACTGGCACTGATGGCTCCTCTGTCACCCAGAGCTGCTGATGACTGTGCCACCTGCACCAAGCTGCTCTTGTGCCTGGGAAGCACATGGATCTCTCCTGAGCAGGTTCTGCTGCACACGCAGTCATGGATAGTGCCCAGACATGACCTCCAGCTGTGCTTGGAGACTTTTGGGTCTCCTTCTTTCAGCAGCTCCCTTTATACACCTTGCCTTCTGGTTTGAAGTGGGTTTTCACCTTTCCTTTCCTTTTCAGAAGGACAATAGGCCCTGCTGAGGGGGGATCTCAGTGTGGCAGCAGCACGGGTTCAAAGCTTCTCCCTGCAATTCATCCGCTTGCTCGTTCTTGCCTTGTAGTTCAAAATCCTCATAATTATCTGACATCCTCTGCTATTAAAACCTCTGCTTGTGTAGGAGTTGTTTTTTGTTTGGATTGCAGCAACAGGCTTTCAGTCTTTGCTTCCTGCTGCTTCCTAACAGCCGGTTTTGACAAGCCCTTCAGAGTCACTGCTGCTTTGTTAATTTTCTGGCTTTTCACCCCCTCCTCCTATTATTACTTTACACTGATGTTTATTTGACCACACACTGATTCAACACTTACAGTTACCAATTAGGATCAAAATATTGCTTTGACATTTACCTGAAACTCAAGGCCTCTGTTGCTAAGGCATCCAACTTCATGGAGTTTCTGCAACGCGAGGCAGAGCATTGCTCACACTTTTATTTGTTAGGGATAAGTCTTGTGATTAATGGTATCCATAACTGACGTACATCTTCCTTGATGAACAATTTGCTTACATTCATGGGCAAAACGAACCATCTCTGCACTGAGAGGGTTTCTGGTTATTGCACCTTTTATGAATTCTTTCCTTGCCGTCATCAGCATCACACGTTGGGGACACATCCCAATTTTAGAAGTTGTTATATTAGGGCAAATTGAGCAAATGGCAAAGTTCCACTTGACAATCATTGGCAACAATTCCAAGCTTCCACTTAGCTTTTCTTTCTTTCTTTTTTTTTTTTTCTTTTCTCTTTTTCTTTCCCCTTTTCTCTCTTTTTCCTTTTTTTCTTTTTTTTTTTTTTTTGTTTGAACTGTTTGACACAAGCTATGTAAATTACATAGTAGGCCTCGATGTCTCAGTCATTTCCTCAGCTTTTCTCACCTTCTTTTAACCTTTCCTTACCCTCCCTTTTGCTCTGATGCTTTTTCTCTTCCTTTTCTGTGTGTCTGTGCTCTGTGTGCTTTTATATTGCAATTCTGATTCACAGAACCTTAATTTGTTTACCTGTTTAAATGCAGTTACTGCTGAGAGTGAACAGGGTAGAATTTGACTCAAATAGAATGCCAAAGAAATACACTGATGAAGCAGCTCAAGTCTCTTTTCTGTTTTCTCAGGCTGTTTGCACATTTGGCCAGACAATTTTTTACGGATGCTTACAACTCAAACCTGAGAGGATTAGAAAATTTTGTATTTCAAAAATTAAATTCTCCCAACTCAAGGCTGATTGAAATCAATGGTAAAGCTCTCAGTAATCCTGTTAGAAACAGAATTAATTCAGTGTTTTTAAATGTCTCATCCTTGGTATCTACTCAGTCCTAATACCACAAACCATTATTTATGGAAGTAATTCTTACTGTGAGAAAGAGATTTATTGCACCACCTCTGGAAAAAATGCAGAGCAGCAGCTTGGTCTTAGTCTTGCAGACTTACAGTGAGACACACAGCCCTGTAAGCTGTGAAAAGTTTCTTTGGTGGGGTGTTTTGTGTATTTATAAGTCTGTATTCTGTTAATCCCTGGAGTACCTGTTGGAAGAAGAGCCCTGTGTGATCTGGCTGGCTCAGGGCTGGACACTTAACTTTAATCTGACCCTAAGCTCAGCTCACAGCTCTGTCCTTAACCACAGAGAGGTGTCATAACCAGATCCCTCCCTGGATATTTTTGTACCTCCATTAGATCCCCACCCTGCCACTTCAAAGCTAACTATTTCAAGCTGGTCATCATAAGACATATCTGCCACTCCTCAGGGTTAGTCTTGCAATCTCCCCTTGGATCTTACCCAAAATGAGAATGTCCTTTACACTTTGTGCTTCTGCTGCAGTGCATGCCCTTCCCCAAAACCAGCTTGATGAAAGGAGGGCATTAAAAAGTGATTTTATTATTTGTTTTGCTTGATGGACAGATTCACCCCCCCTCCACTCTGAAACATTTACTTAGATTTCCTTTCAGCTGTTACATACAGAGTAAAGACACACAGACAGGGAAGGGACTTTACTGCATGTTTTAATTCTTCACTTTATCTGCCTGAATATTGGCTATGCTGTAGAAGAGTTCACCTCTGGAGGACACACCAAGACCAGCCATTTATCTGGATTAATGCTCTCTATTTCAATTTGCAAGCAAATATTGAAGTCCCAAATAGTGAATTTAAATCCAATTAAAAGGCACAATTCCAGCTTGGTTTTCCCACAGTTCTACCCTCTCTCCCAATATATCATTCAGTGATGCCTTTAACAATTAAAAGATATTTTTAAGGCCATATACTTAAATGTCTTTTACAAAGATATATATTTGAAGAAACCATGGTTCTATACCAGTTAGTGTGGTAAAAAATGTGTAAGACTGTGGTATATGGGACAGAACCACAAGCATTTATTTCAACAAGCCTCAAAGTGAAGGTGTCAAAGTAATTTTCTTATGTTTTCTTCACACACCAATATTCCACTCATAAATTTTACTTTGGGCCGGTCAGCTGAATAAAAACGAAAGTTATGGGGCTGCCTGACAATCCAGAACGCTGCATTACCCAATGGCTATTACAGCATAATGTATTCACACTTGGACATTAATCATGGAATCACAGGGTGGTTTGGGCAGGGAGGAAACTTTAGCCTCATCCAGTGCCACCTCCTGCCATGTTCCAGGTGGCTCCAAGCCCCATCCAGCCTGGCCTTAGACACTTCCAGGGATCCAGGGGCAGCCACAGCCAGGGATCTGGCAGGGAACCCCCAGATGCCCAAACCCTGGGACCCTCAACCAGCGAGTCCCAAACCCTGCGGGGCTGGTGAGAGACCAGCCGGGCTCAGAGCAGCCTTTGGGGCGGTGTTCACCCACCCAAAACAGCGCCAGGGGCAAACACCAGCTCGCGTGTCCTCACCTGCATCCATCGGGAGTCAGTTCAGAGCCGCAATCGTCTCCTCACGACAAAGCAGCATCCAGCTGGGCTTCAAGGAGCGGGGGTTAAATGGGGCTCAAGAGAAAGAGACTGCAAGGGTTTCACAGAGTCACAGAATGCTTTGGGTGGGAAGGACCTTAAGATCATCCAGTCCCACCCCCTGCCATGTGCAGGGACACCTCCCACTGTCCCAGGCTGCTCCCAGCCCCATCCAGCCTGGCCTGGGGCACTGCCAGGGATCCAGGGGCAGCCACAGCTGCTCTGGGCACCCTGGGCCAGGGCCTGCCCACCCTCCCAGCCAGCAATTCCTAATTCCCAATGTGCCAAAATCTGTGCCTGCCCTCTGGCAGTGGGAGCCATTGCCTGGGTGCTGTCCCTGCCTGCCTTGTCCCCAGGGGCTGTGCAGCTCTCCTGGAGCCCCTGCAGGCCCTGGCAGGGGCTCTGAGGTGTCCCTGGAGCTTCTCTGGTGCAGCTGAACAGCCCCAGCTGTGCCAGGCTGGCTCCAGAGCAGAGGGGCTCCAGCCCTGGCAGCAGCTCCGTGGCCTCCTCTGCACTGGCTGCAGCAGCTCCAGCTCCTTGTGCTGCTGGAGCCAGGGCTGGGGCAGCTCTGCAGGTGGGCTCTCACCTGAGCCCAGGGGCACAGGGGCAGGATCCCCCTGCCCTGCTGCCCACGCTGGGGATCAGCCCAGGGCAGGGGGTTCAGGCTGGGGCAGGCCCAGCTCTCACCCACAGCACCCCCAGCTCCCTCTCCCAGGGCTGCTCCCTCTGCTCAGCCCCAGCCTGGGTTCATCCCATGGGCTGCCCTCATCCAGGTGCAGCTCCAGCACTCGGCCTTGTTAAACCTCACAAGATTCCCCTGGGCATATTTTAACACCCCATGTTGTTCCTTCTTAATTCCCTATGCTGATAATTGCTCCAATTAGACAGGAGGATGGATGTTGCCTGAGAGATTCACCATCCCTTGTCATAAGCCTGGTGACCAGCAAAGCTATCGGGGTCCTGGATGCCCTTTGTTTTGGATAAAGCCTGCTGGCAGATTGCTTCCTGGCTGTCCCCACACAGCCCAACTGGGAAGTTAACTTTCAGTATTGGCAGCACCAAATGTTTGCAACTCAGCTTGCCAGGCTTCTGAAATAATGAAATAGGGTTAAAAAGGAGAAGTTTAAAAATAACAATCTGCAAGATCCTTCTTCGTTGGCTTCTGAGATAAGAGAAGGGTTTTGGCTTGTGTTGTCCAATATTTCCCCAGCATTTTTAAATTTCTACCCTGCTACTGGTGTAGTTTCCAGAAGACTGCAAGCCTCATGGGGGTTGGAACAAATCTGTGAAAGTTTGGAAAACAGGGGCTTGGGGTGATTGCGTTTATGCATTGGCTTTAAGAAAATGCCATCTTACCAAACAGGCAAAATAAGCACTGTGTTATGACTTCACGAGAGACGTCACGAAATGACACATCCTTTGCTAGCAAAGCCAGCAAATCAGAGGAAGGACCCAGTGCCCAACACATTTAGCAACTCCTGTAGATGTAAAACTGAAGTTTGGAGCTTTTACTTCTTTGGCCCTGTGGTTTCCCACGTCTCCAGCTTTTTGCCCTTATCTTTGGAGAATGAAATTTCCTCCTCCTCATAGATGTGTGCTGTTTATGAACACAGATAACTACTGGCCTTCAAATTTGTGTTGGGAACCTGGTATTGTTTTCATCCAACGACTTGCAGAGTCTATGGGAAGTAAATATTATTTGTGTACCCTAATAAGGTGATATCTTGTTGCGCTTGGTATCTTTTAACTGCTTTCGATGAATGTGTCATAGTCACATGTGTATGTTAGGAAATAGGACATGAGAACTCATGCTGATAGACTTGACCTAATGAATGATATCAAATATCAACTGCCTCGTTTTCTTGCTAGAGGGCTGCAGTTTAGCTGGCAGAATGGAGAGGAATTGGCAAATTGGACCGGCACCTTTAATTTCACGGATGACGGAGCAGTGAAGAGTGGCAGTGACACAGGCACCAGGTACCAACACCCGAGGGAATGGCTGTAGAGATCTCTCTCTCCTTGTGTGAACCACAAATGTGAGCACAGGCTGTATGAAAAATGAGACCTGCAGTGTGCTTTGGCTGCCTGGCACTGCTCCCCACAGTACAGAACACGTCAGGGATGCCCAAGCACTGTGCTGCTTTCCCCCTTGCAGGCCTTGGGGACATTTTGGAATATGCCATAAGCATCCATTAAGTCTGCAGGAGGGTGGTTTCTATGTTCTGTCCTCTCCTGTTTCCCTACCAATGCTGTGTGTCAAGGTGTGGCAGTATGGGAGAATGGGATTTCAGCAGAAAATGTCCCAACATGACACTGCTGGTGCATACAGAGCACACCTGGGAATGTGGTCTTTAGAATAAAACATGTATTCCATGAAAACATAGCTTAATTTAAATTCTTTTCAAGGCCTAGCAGGGGAAAAGTGTTCTGTCAAGATAAGGCTGGAGTATTTCCTTTATTTACAGTATTTGGCAACATGAGAAGCACTGATGTGCTGCTGCACTCTTTGTACTTCCTGGTTTGACATGGGCTCAGGTGTCTGCAGGGTCATGAGCAGAGTCAGAAAACTGGCAGAAGTTGTGCCTAGAGAACTCCACAGCTATCCCAGGCCATCTGCACAAATCCAGGCACAGGCATAGGGTGGGTATTTGGGCTCTCTTCCTGGAACACCAATTACAGGAGTAGTTAAAAATCCTGAGTCATGTGTAGCATCGAGTGCAATAAGCAGCAGGGAAATCTTAGAAAGAGCTGTAAAATAAAGAAAAAACTAAAAACAATTAAAAGAACCTTACACTTAGTACTTGTGTATAAACAAAACACTGGGTTAATTGCCCATTTTATTTTAAATATCATCATTTTGTAACCGTACACCACTGCAGCTGTGGAGCTGATAGCACTTCAAAGGCAAGCAGAAGTTGCAGAGTCTAACCTGCCAGAAATCATCGTGTCACTGAGCCACAGCAATGCTGCAGTTCTTGTTCAGGCTCTTGCTGTAATGTGATCCTGTGAGTGCTGCCTGCTGCTCTGCTGGTTGGCTTTGTAAAGGTTCTTTATGAGAACAACCGTCCTCCACTGCAGTTTTTCTCTTAGAGCAGGGATGAAAAGGATTCATGTGTATATGTGTTGGTGTGTGTATATATCTTCCTCTCTTGTTGCCTTTTCAGTATCTGCATATATAATGTCTATTTACAAAGTCTTCAGTTTAGGCACTTGGCGTATGAAAGAGCTCAGTGAGACACAAAGACACACATCATCTTGAAGGCATGAGAAAATAAACAAATATAGATTTCCTCCTCTAGACACCTTTGACAGAGGCAATTGAACCATCATTGATTGTACGGGGAACCAAAAGCCTTGAATACAAAAGACAGAGTCGTGAGGGGCTGAGCCACAGTGCTGCTCTCAGTCTCTTCAGCCTCTTCAAAGACAAACAGGTTCAAGGTGCAAGTGGTTTTTACACAAACAAACCACACAAGCTAGATATAAACAGGACAAAGTCATAATATTAATGAAGAAAAAATGTGTATTTCAAAGCCTGTGTTATGTGATATGTCAGTGACTGTATCTCTGCTGCCCAGGCTCCCCAGGGATGGGCACAGCCCCGAGGCTGCCAGAGCTCCAGGAGCCTTTGGACAGCGCTGCCAGGGATGCACAGGGTGGGATTGCTGGGGGTCTGTGCAGGGCAGGAGCTGGGCTGGTGATCCTTGTGGGTCTCTTCCATCTCAAGACATTCTGTGGTTCTGTGTTACTGGCAGTGGAGCTGAAAGCTTTTCAGTCAGGGATAAGTCTACCTGCAACATATTTCGCGTCTAAGTGTGCTAGAGATATTATTTATCCTTTTGTACGGAACCTGGGAATATAGTAAAATTTAAAAAAGTACTGTGTAAGTGTGGAGATGAGACTGTGTGGTGACTACTGCAGAGCTGTGTCAAAATTGTTTACTATTTACATTTGATCACCTTTCTGACTGTGTTGTCACCAGACATCTCCTGAGAGTCTTAATCTGACACTCAACTTTATGCTGTTGTTGTAAAATGAAAACAAGTCTTCCTTTAATGAATAATTCTTTCCACTGAATGGAAAACTTGCAGACTACATTTCACAGATCTGATTTTATTTGTATATATTTACAGGACTCCAGAGAGATGTCTGAAGTGCACAAAACTAATTGTATGTCAGCATAAGCACACAGAACACCTTTTCACTGCATAGCTCTGCAGTTTGCTGTGCCACCACCTTCTTGTAAAAGGTTTTGTGTTTAAAGATATTAATTGAAATAGATGTGCATATCATTTCCATTCACTTGTGCCATTTATATATATAGAGACATATGTTTATTCATGCATGTGTGGTATCAACTTGAACATATTCTAGAACTACTCTTTATCTTTTAATTACATAACCTAATACAGGGTGTAGAGATGCTGACAACTCATCCTGTAGGAGTGAAGGTTTAGATGAAAATGAAGGACTTCCAAAGCAAAGGCACGCAGAGAGAATGAGTGCATTAGAATTGCAAGTCAGCCAGACTTAATGAGAATAGTGGCCTTAGAGAAACCAATGAGCAGTGAAGATTAAACACTGCATGAAAATGATTAAGTTAGAAAGATATTAATATTATTGTGTTATGTGATTTCAGTAAACATTGAGGCACACCTTAGATAAAATCACACAATATTTTGGAAGGGACATTAAAGCCCATCCAGTGCCATTCCCCTGCCATGGACCCGGACACTTCCCACTATCCTTGATTGTTTCTAGCCCCATCCAGCCTGGCCTGGGGCACTGCCAGGGATCCAGGGGCAGCCACAGCTGCTCTGGGCACCCTGGGCCAGGGCCTGCCCACCCTCCCAGCCAGCAATTCCTAATTCCCAATGTGCCAAAATCTGTGCCTGCCCTCTGGCAGTGGGAGCCATTGCCTGGGTGCTGTCCCTGCCTGCCTTGTCCCCAGGGGCTGTGCAGCTCTCCTGGAGCCCCTGGAGGCCCTGGCAGGGGCTCTGAGGTGTCCCTGGAGCTTCTCTGGTGCAGCTGAACAGCCCCAGCTGTGCCAGGCTGGCTCCAGAGCAGAGGGGCTCCAGCCCTCTGATGTCTGAGGTCTGAAACCAAACACATTTCTCACACTGATCCCTGCTCTGACAGCTCTGCTGAGCTGGGGTAACTCAGCTAACCCAGGTTTTCATCACAGTGCTTAAAGACAGTTCTTCAGACTGTGTAGAAGCAGTCCATGGAAATAAAATCCTGTGTCATGTATGTGGTGCAACCAAGAGTGTGGATCCCCTTTGTGTCACCTAACACTGCTCTGGGCAGGCACTTGACAGATCCCAGTTTGCTGGGCCTTTTTGGGCACCAGAGCCTTCATTTCATTATGTTGCTGAAGGCCTTCTAGGTGTCAAGGAAATAGTGATTACTAACAAGAAGTAAAAGTGAAGCACAGGAGCTCCACAAAATCCATAGGGATTTCAACCAAAGGAGGACTACCCACACAGATGCAATAACAACCAGTTGTTGAACACTGGCTTATTTTTGATTCTTGTGCATCACCCATTACTCATATTTCTATCTTTTGCATTTTACTTTGCGCTAAGCATTGTTAAACCTTACAGCATCGCTGTGGAGAATCAGATCAAGGGTTTTATCTAGTGCTGGTTATGACAAGTGATATACACAACCCCTTCCCAGAGCCCTGATTCTTCTGCTCTCCTTTTAATATATTTTCCAACTTACTGGAATTGTGAGTCTTCACGCTTAAGTAATTTTTCACTGGCAAGAAGCTGCCCTAATGACAGGATGACTTATCTGCCATATGAGTTGGTTTATGGTGTTTCCTTCAGTCAACTGGAGCTGCAGATAAAATTCAATGTAAAATTCTGTGATAAAACTACAGAAACCTTTGGTGGGTGAGAGGAGATCTTACTTTAAGGCCTGTCAATCTGCACACTGAATTCTCTAGCATGACAAATCTGAAGCTTTGTCTTGTCCCCACTGGCTACGAAGTAAAGAGTAGAATCAATTTGATTTGTCAAATACATGTTTCACAGGAGTGAATATAAGGACTTAGGATTTTGCTTAAGTCACATTGCTGAGTTCTTCATACAAGGATCCTAAAATCTAAAAATGACAAGAAAAAAAAAAAAGGCAGATGCTTGCAAGAAGCTAAAATGTGGGGTTTAAGATGTCATTGATGCATAAGAGTTGTCATGAATGTTGCTATATCTTCTAGGTGGGTGGTCATATGGGTAACAACATCAGCAGATTATGTCAGTCAGAATGAATGGGAAAGGGCTTGATTAAAACACCCAAGAACCAGTTTATTAAAAATCTGAGAATTTTGAAATTAAATTGGGAAAACAGGGCTTCCTGCAGCACACTCCACTGCTGCTTGTCAGGAGACAGCATTGGTTTGACACAGCAAAAGACAAGAAGCACCAACATGTCCCTGAAACTCAAATCCAATGCAATCTCCAATAAATCATTCACACACACAGCACAGTGGGAACACCTCTAAATGAGGATGGGTGTCAGTCTGGCTCAGAGAGGGCCTGGGAAGCACAGGGGGTGGTGGTGCTGATGGGCTGCAAGGTGGGCTTATCTCCAGGGAGAAGCAGGAGGCAGCCTGGACTTTGCTGTGCCATTTAGGGCTGTTTCTGCTGGAGCTCCTGCTGCTACACCCACGCCTGCTGCAGTGGAGCTGTGTTCTGCAGCTTGCTCTGGTGCTGTGCTAGGCTGAAACCATGGAGAGAAAGCCTTGTGTCCCAAATCAGTGGGCAGATGGGAAGGGAACAACGTGCCTTTGGCAGGAGGGGATGTTTGGTCAATTCTCATTGCTAATGAGGCAATGAGCAGCAGAGCCAAGCAATTCCAAGCGATCTGTGTGTGGAGACTTGGAGATGAGATGGGAGATCATAATAAAGATGGCAGTGAGCAGCCAGTGACAGTTTGCCAGGAGCTTCCATGGTTGTGATGAAAAATATATCCTCAGGGCATCACAGCCATCATCTTGACTGCACAGATAGGGTGTGTGATACCTGTGGAGTCATGGTCAGAAAAAGAATCCAGAAAAGGAGCACCTCCAACTAGAAAAAAATTGTGCACTTTCTACTTTTCTGGGGATGTTCAGTGAGCTATACAAGAAAAGCCTTTAAAGGACAAAAATATAAAAGCCACTCCTCATCTGAAGATCAAACTTACGGATTTATGGCTGGTTCATGGAAGCACTTTTGGTTTTTTGAAAGCAAATATTTTAATTTGGAAAACAGGCGCAATATCATGGTCCTTGTCTTGATGGATGGACCTATCTAAAATCATCTATTATGAAACCCCAGGAAAGCTTACAACTCTGTAAGACCAAACATCTAAAAATATCCAAAGTGAATGAACAGTGGGTTCATGAATCTATAGCTTTTAACCTCAGCTGTGGGATCTCAGCACCTCAGGATGGAGGTGCAGAGAGGCCGAGACCACCCTTGGGGGGCTCGGGAGTCCTGGAATGCTGCCAGAAGTGTCTGGTGGCAGGATTTTGATCCTACACAGGAGATGAGACCTGTATGAGGACTGGGAGGAATTCACTGGGTGAATGGTGAAGGGATAAGTTAGTTAAAGTGCAAAACACAGGGTTTAGGATTTTGGTACAGGGGGGTCTAAAGAAGTAAGATGGAGGAATTGGGGCGTGTCCTGTCCTTCTTCTTCTTCTTCTTGGCCTCCATCTTCTGTGGTGGTGGTGGCACTTTGGGATTGGTCATTACTAAAAGTGCACCGGTTAATAAGGGTAGAAGGTATTGGGGAGAAATGATAAATATTGTACACGTAACTTCGGGTATAAAGATAAGTGACCGCCCGGGGGCTTGGCAGTGTGCCCATGGCTGACTTGCTGTGCAGACCTCTGTCGGGCTGAAAGAAAATCTTTTAGATAAACAATTAATAAACACCAAGACCGAGACAAGATCAGAAGTCTCTCCTCGTCCTTTGAAGCGTCAGCTCTTCAAGGCCATCCCTGGGCCTTTCCAGGCCACCTAGAACAACAGCCAGAAAACCTTACAAGCCTAAACAGCCGAGAAACAAATCAATAAGCGGCCTCCCGGAGCTCTCTCCGGTAATAAATCAGCCGGACTTTAATCAGCAGCGAAAAGAAGAACGCCGAAAACTTACACTCAGCTACAAGAATCTTCTGGAAAACCTAAGCCCCTGTACAAGAATTCCACATCCTGAGTTTTAGTTACTTTGATTCTTCTAGAAAGACAACTAATCTTGAACTAAGCATGCCACTTCTATCTTTAGCTTCCAGGCACTGAATACTGTTTTTCCTTGCTATACTGCATTGAAAACCTTCCTGCCACTGGTAATTGCTTCCTGGTGCAGTATCTCCTTATTCAGTCACCATATGTTTAGATTAAGCTTCACACGCCTCTCATAATATTTTAAAATCCAGAAAATTTCTGCAAGTCCTTTTGTAACTCTCACCAGTGTCTCAAATTTTCCCCAAAGATGAAATGGCAGAAGTGGATGCAGTAATTCATAAGAGCTATTACTACACGATACATACAGAGATAAATGACCATTTTATCTTGCTTATATTTTAAATTTTTTTACATGACACAGCTCATGGTGGCATATTTTGCTCCCACCTACAGAGACATACTGGAAGTTCATGATCAGTTAGACATCTAATGCATTAGAGATGAAGATGGTACAGGGTTTAAACCAGTATTGCCAGTGACATTGTCATCAGCACGAGGTAGGCAGGAGGAATGTGAACCACCTTTCTTAATATTTGTTGTCCCCAGGGATGAGACAATCAAATAGTCTCATGAAGCTGTGTAAAAGAAGCCTGATGCTTCTCCAGTCTCCTCTGTTGAACCCACAGCTCTTCCTCTCTCAGTTCAGCCTTTCAAGCATCATCCTCTTGTGGACAGGTCGACTCAAGGCTCTCAAATAGCAGGAACAGCACAAGCAGCAATGTGATCTTTCTTCTTTATTTTGGTTTTTTTTTGTGCCACAGTCCTAGTGAAGTTTAAGTTACTCTAAGAACATCAAAGATTCCTGCTTCCCTTGCCACATCTACATCAGCTCCTTCACCTGCTGAACAGGGATCATCCCTTCCCAATGGGACAAAATAATCTTGGGAGAACAGGCCATGCAAAGTGGTAGGATGCTTTTATTAAGGGAGAAAAAACCCTGAATTCATGTAAAGCCCTTAAACCCTTTGACCAAATCTTGTGGGTTTTGAGGTTGTCACGTAGAAGCATTAAGAGAAGCAAAGGCCAGAGGGATTTGGTCTCTCACAATGGGCTCTGATGAAGTCAACACCTACTGTGCTCTATTCCAGATGAATTGTCCAGGGCCTCTAGAGCTGTGGTAGGCTCCACCCCAGCTCTATTTTTGCTCCAGGGACCTGAAGGTTCCATGCAGATCTTGCCAGATGATGTGAGTCCCCTGTGCTTTGGGGAATGTGTGCTCTGGCACACTTGGAGCGTTCCTGAGTAAGGAAGGTGAACCTCGACCCGAGGTTGGCCATGGATCTGCCCATAGTGATGAACACAGGCACTGCTAATTGGACAGCACTCTTAATAAGCATTTAGTAGAAGCCTGCAGGGCTTGGTTCTTTTATTCTCATTTCTTAGTCACTGGATAATGTATATTTTTGGAAAGATCTTTGTTTTTCCTGCAGGGTAGGTGGAATCCTTCCTGCCATGCTCTGCGGTCTCGCCGTGCAAGTGCTGCAGCCTCACTGCAAGCAGTGTTGGGAACTGGCACTTCAGGAGTGAGCAGAATGAATGGGAAGGCAGCTTCAGAAAATGATCCTGCTTAAAAGATGCCTGACCATTGCAGTAAATTATACTTTTAAACCTTTGTTCAGTATATCAGACAAATCAGTGTCTCAACCCGAGTGTCGCTTGAAGGCAGGATTGAAGTCTCGGGCTTTTTAATTCGTGTAGTGTGATCAAGAAAAGCTTACTTCTGATCAAAGCAGGAGCAGCCCAACTGCAGATGATCAAAGACCTAAGTGTTAGCTGATGTACTGAGAAACCAAATGTGTCTCTCACTAGCGAGCTCAGTAGGCAGCTCAGCTGGAGGTGAGGTTGCAATGGGGGACGTGAAGGTTAGAAAAGAAGAAAGTTTCAGTCAGTCAAAAATGGAAAATTACAGAGTGAACAGCATCTAATTCCTGGCTACTCAGTGCAGTGGGCTGTAAAAAAATAGTGCCCTCCGAGCACTGTGTGGTGTTCAGGCATAGAATTTGACCCTGGAAAAGTGTTGTGGGTTTGAAAGCTACAACTGACGTGAGCAGACACAGAGCAGTGAGTGGTGTGTAGCACCCAGTGCCCTGGGAAAGCACAATCCTACATACAACTGAGCTGTTTGCTATAATTCATTTGCAGTTGTGTTCTTAAGGTAAAGAATCATGAATTCTTGTATTGGTTTTCCTGTAGAGTTTGACCTTTAAAGGGATAGAAGTTATTTATGTTTCGTCAGGGGCAGTGGAAAAATGCAGGGAGAGGACATTATGGCGGTGACAGATCAACTCTGTTTTATGGATAATAAAACTTGACTGTCATTCTTGTAAAGCCAAAGCACAGACCTTTTCTGTAGCAAAAGGAGTAAGTAGTATAGTCAGGTTTGTCACTTGTCACTAATCCAGAACATAAATCAAAATAAACTGAGCTACATCCTTGTTTCTTAGCTGGAGATCAGACTGAGGAGGATGATGGGGAGGACAGTTTCCATTTGTGCTAATTAAGCTTTCTGACAGGCAAATGTATCTTCGTTCACAGGGAACTACATGTTTTGGAGTGGGAGTTAATAGGCAGGAAGAGCTCTCAGAGACCAGGGAGTGGGTGAGACTGATGCTTCCTCTGGGAAAGTGTGGGGGCCTGATCTCCAAACACTCCCTGCAGGTCCAGACCCTTGCAGGATGAGGACGTGGGTTTAAAGGACATCTCTGGAGCTGAGGGAACCCATGGCCCTTGTGCTAGGGCCTGGTGTTGTGCAAAAGCTGCACTCTAGGAAAGCACAATGTGAAGCACTTCTGTGGGAAGAGGTTGTCCAGTGCTCTGGGGAACAGCCTCTGCTAATATCCTGTAATATCTGCAGCAGGAGGAATCATTGTGAAGCAAATAAAAAGCATGAATACTCCTGGGAGAAAGAGAGAAACTCTTTTTTTCCCTGAGTCTATTGACCAGCCACTGTCTTGAAAAACTCCCACTGCTGTTGCAGCACCATTATTATGGGCAGCTGATGTGCAGAAGGATCCACAGCATTTCAACTCAGGAGGGTTCAGTGGCTGTCTGTCTGCTCCAGAGAGGTTCAGGCTGAGGAAGGACAGCCCAAAGGATGTTTATTCAATAGCTTGGCATCACTGAGCTCACTTCAGCCAAACTGACCCCATGGCCAGCAGCATTTTCTCCCCTCTCTGTGCAGAATGACATTGCCATTGTTGTCCCCTGCCTTTGCTGCATGTGTCCCATCAGCAATGTGTCATCCAGCCCATCCCATGGATCCTCCCTCTGCCCTTCCATGGGGTGCTAAATGGTGAATTCAGTGCTGCCAGTGGCTCTGTTGGGAAAGCTGAAGCTGTTGTGAGAGTAGAGATTTGCAGGACTGTGCTTTTTCAATCTATAGGCTCATGGAATAGCTCTGCTGGAAACGCAGTGTTGCCTCATGGATTGATTTCCTTTCAGATCCAGAAGTGGTTTATTTTTGACCCAATCCTTTCCTTCTTAACCTTCTGCTGCTGTGGTAACACATCCTTTTTCATTTCTATTTTTGGTTTGTGGATTGAGTAAACAGGCAACGATCAAAGGGAATGGCTGGGACACAGGAAATTTCATCTCCATTCCATAAAATGACATCTTTGACTCCAATGCCACAGGCTGAAGGCAGCTTTCCTGTGCTGTGGTGCTCCCACGTGACTGCATGTGCTGTTCAACATCTGAGCTGCTGCTCTCTAACCTAGCAGCACAGCCAGAAGTGCGCAGGAAAGATAAAAATAAATGTTAATCTAGATTTTTGCTCTGCTTATCTGTCCTGAGGCACATTCAAGGCAGTGAAATGAAGTGTTGGGAGGCAGGTGAGGATGAGGCTGATAGGATTGCTCACTCCTGCACACGCTGAGTAGCAGGAGGGGTGTGTGAGGTGCTGAATGTTGTGTGGGGGTGTGTATCTGCCCCTTGTCACTGTGTAGAACGTGCACATCCAGAGTGCCAGCATTGCCTTACTCAAAGAGCCAAAGAAAAAGATTGCTTCTGAAAAAGACAGTCAGAAAAACGATTATTTCAGAGGATTAAAATGTTGTCTGTACTGGCAGCCAGAGGGTTCTCCTTCAGCCCTGGAACATTCTGTGAATTTTCTGTGAACTCTAAGAAATTCTATGGTGCTGTCTAAAGAGAGATTTTGGTTTAGTTTGAGGAGGTTACCTTGAGTACATCCACGCAGGTCTTTGGTCTGGAGCAAGCAGGTGGGCTCTTAATCCAAATCCAGTTGAAGCCTCTTCCACAAGTTTTTCAGCTCCAGCTCAACAAGACAAGCCCATGGGAGATGCGCCAGGGCAGTGGATCTCAGCCTCTCCTTAGCAAATGCTGAATGTCCAGGCGTCGCAGACATCTTCTTGTGAAAATCCTTTCTTAGGATTTTTCCTGCTGAAGCTAAGAAGTTTCAGCAACATAATATAAACAATGATTTTATGCTGTTGTAGAATGCAACAGGTGCATCTGTGATTGGCCCACCTTAGATGTTTATAATTAATGGCCAATTAAGGGCTGCGCTATCTCGGACAGAGAGAGCTGCCTTTTGTTACCATTCTTTTTTTTTCTATTCTTAGCTAGCCTTCTGAGAGGAAGCCTTTCCCTCTATTCTTTTTAGTATACTTATAATGTAATATATATATATATCATAAAATAATAAATCAAGCCTTCTGAACATGGAGTAAACATCCTCATCTCTTGCCCCATCCAAGAACCCCTGTGAACACTGTCACACTATTCTTTTTAGTATACTTATAATGTAATATATATATATATCATAAAATAATAAATCAAGCCTTCTGAACATGGAGTAAACATCCTCATCTCTTGCCCCATCCAAGAACCCCTGTGAACACTGTCACATCCTGGTGAATAATTCAGCTGGAAGGAGACTTTGAGCCTTTTGGTGAGATGAAGATTCATGTTAGGTCTCCATTCAACAGTCTTTTCATAGAGTTCTTACTGATCTTGGAATCCTTTAATTGCATATTTTCTTCTACAAAACTTATAAAAAATACATGTTTGTTGCCTTGAAGTCTATACAAACACATTTACAAATTGCCACATTTTTTGAGGATGAGCTATTGGGTTCTTCTTTATTAGGATTTTTTTTTTGTTCTCCTGCCACCTTTTAAGCATGGGCTTCCTCCTTTCAGTCTCAAGGTTTGTGCTTCTCACTGGATCACAGAAATGTTTGGTTTGGGTTTTGACAAAGCTGAGGTGGTGAAAACCTCAGGGAGAGGTGAAGGAGACCTTTTTCTAAAGCAGCACTTGACAGAAGGACAGAAATATTCCCTCTTGAAAGCAAATTGCTTTGGGAGTCTCTAGGACTTTTTCCAGTTACACACAGGTCAAACATGAATTTTGATACTATTTTGCAATGACACAAACCCCAAATATTTCCTTTCCAATGATGGATTGAATGAAGCTTTTCCACAAATTTTATCTTATATTTCTCATTGAAGATTCAAAAATTGAGTTCTTGGAGTTACAACCTCATGAATACCAGGATTTTAAATGATCCATCAAAAGAGCTTTCCCGAGTCTTGTTCATAATACCTATTCCTCAGGTCACCTTCTCTCAGTTTTTCATTATCCTCTCAAGTGTTTCATGGGTATGTGCAGGTCTTAGGCATTAGGTTTTAATACAGACTTGTAATGATTAGGAGTGAAACTAATGCAGAGCTTGATTTAAATCCAAAATCTTGTTTGTCATTTCAATGCAGACTCATTGAGTTCATTTGTCAGCCTGGGCTTTTTCTTTTCCCTAGCATGAGTAGCTACCATTGTGGTTTTCTTCCCCTTCAGCCCAGTGATTAAGGTAAAGAAATTAGCCAATAAATTAAATATTTCTCTCTATATTTTAATCAAGAATATCACTCTTATTTCTGCTGTGTCTGAGCATTCAAATCCTTTTCTTCTCAAATTATTTTTTCTAGAATATAATCCCTGTTTCCACTCACTTCCAAATAGACCAAAACAGTAAATCCCAGTGAAAAGCTCAGTTGCTCAGGAGCTATGGAATAGCCTCCACAGATGGCATACCATCTCTAGCACTTTTATGGTATTGTTTTTTCCAACCCAGTACAGTCAGGCACTCAAAAGATGGGAACAGTGTCCCTTAAATCAGTGCTTTTGCCCTGGCTTTCAGTTCCAGCTGCCAAGTGCTGACTGCTGGAAAAGGTAGCTGGTCCTTGTTGTTGCCTCAAGATAGGTGACCTCCTGTAGGAATGGACAAACTGGGCATGGGACACTGTTCCAGGACCAGCAGGGACATCTGTGCTTTCCTGTGAAGGAACAAGCTGCCTATTGGCCAGGCAGTGCAGCCTCAAGTTAGGAACAAATTATTAATGACAACTTTCAGCAAAATTCTGTTGATGTGCAAGAGAATTATTCTAGCCTAAACCTTATTTACAATGTCTTTTCTTGTCCTTCCCCAGGTATTTTGAGTTTTATGAAGGGCCTTTGGAGTACAACTCTACAAAATGCCTGGAATTAAGGCAGGACATCATCGAGGTGAAGGTCTTGTCTATGTAAGTATGAGCTAAATGCAAAAAGTAGAAGTACTTAGCAATAAAAGCATTGCTAAAAGTGTTACTTCTGAGGCAGGATGGAATGGTGTCTTATAATGACACTGCCAAAAGGCTCAAGAGGTGACATCAGCAGGGATCTCAGAAGGGATCTCTAGCCTTCTCTTACCTGTGCAAGCAGTGTTTGAATTTGATCTGAGCTCCATTTACAGAACATGGAAGCTTTTCCCACACATTGAGGCATTTTGGTCAGGCCCAGAATTATTGTTGAGAATTCAATACAGTGTTTATAATATTATATTTGCAGTAATTGAAGGGCAAGAACAGCCAGACTGACTCATGCAAGTGTCTAGCTTAAGGCTCTTTCATTGACAGTGGCCAGTAGTGAAGGTTGAGAAAGGAAGAAAATGTTCAGCCCTTCCTGATAATAAATACTGGCATGGGGGCTTGTGGACTGGTAGAAGGAGTCCAGAGTGGACTAATCAGAGTAGCCCTTTCTATTAATTTGTTTAGATATTTTCTGAGCCCATTTGCGTTTCTGACCTTTTCAAACAGCAGAGAGTTTCACAAGTCAAAACACCTCAGTGAAAAGGTAAGAAAATATGATTCTGGGAAACAATAAAATATCTCTAAATTGTGTTTTGTGGTCCAGTAAGTATGTCAGGAAACCAATGAGTTGAATGAGATGTTTATGTCAAACTACAGCAAGGGAACTGGGTGAAAAAAGTGAGTTTGCCAGTACGACAGTGCACAGCTGGGTGATTTTAGTGTTGCCTTTTTGCATTTTTCAGCATTTCACTGAGTTTAGGTGCTTCGATTATGCCTACTCCCTCACCACATCTAAAGCCAATGGTTTATTAATGTGGCAGGCAATGCACAGGGTCTGAAAATTGCCCTGGGAATGTAACTTCAAAATGCAGCTCCACACATGCATAACATTGAGCAGCCAGGGCTACAGAAAATAGAATTTTTTGCTCCAGGTCTGCACGAATCTGAGCACGCCTCCCTGCCTGACTGTGTGCACAGCAGAATGTAGGTTATGTCCTTGCCTCCTGCACTGGATGAAGGGTACACGAGTAACACACTTTGCACGGCTTGCTGACTCGCAGTGCTTAAAAATAAAAAGGAGGGGTGAGAATGTCACACTTCCCCAGTGTTCTGCTGAAGATCAGGAGCTCTGATATGCCTTTTTTCTTTTTGCATGCACAGAGAATTCCTCATTTTTCTTCATCTTACCCAGTGGCCCAAGGAAGGTAGTGGATTCCTGCTCAGCTAGATATGAGTTACCCTAAATTCTATAGTAGATGCTGTTTGACATTAAACTCTTCTACTCTGCTGGTCTCTTCTGATGTTCTTGATTCATATGTGCTATGTTTCCCAAGTCAGCCCTTATGGTAATGGAAGATTTCCAAGTTAATGTGCTCTGGTGGGCTACAGAAAGTACAATATGACCTAATTCCTTCCTGCAACTTCCTCAGCCTGGGAAATGCCCGGTTTTACTCACATTAAATATATAATTATCTTAAAAGTCTATGCTTTATTCAAACATTAAAAGCCCTCAAGCCTGAAAAGAACTCATTAAGACCTATCAATCTAGCAGAAATCACAGGCTTCCAAATTTCTTAGCCAGATTATACCGTTGCTTCCTACCTCCAGATATTTGCAAAGCCTTCATTATCTCTGTTGTCCAAACGCACCAGAATATGTGCGAACTTCAGTGAGGAACTTCTTGGAATTGGTGATATCATCAAAAAATGAGTCATCCTCTATCAGCGTAGTTGAAATAGGAGTGGGGATTTTTTTTTTTTTTTTAATGCAACTACAGGTGTACTGATTAGCAGAGGAGGAGGTAGAGATCGTTATGTAAAGAGCTTTTCATTTTCCCTTACCATCACAGACTCTTATCCCTACACGTGAGCTTATAAATTGTTCAAAAAATCAATTTAACCACAATGTTGTGCTGTAGGATCTCACAGATCAAGTTAACCTCACCAAAATGCAGCTTTAGTTGGCCAAATTAATCCTCTTTTCCAATACTCCCCTCCTGGGCCCTTCTGCTGGGTGCACCTTTTCCCCAAAACCCAGCTGATTGAAATTAATTTGCTTCCCAGCAGATTTTGGTAGAGCAGCTGCTTCTTGCTCAATATTGCATTTTTTTTATCCTGAAAAAAACAGTCAAAGCCTATCAGGGAGAAGAAATCAGTCCCAAACATCAGTTCTTGCATTCACTGGGCTTGGAGTGGCTATGTCTGAGCAGAAAAAGGAAGAAAAATTATAAATTTTGTACTGTTGAGACTGGCTGATTTGTCCCATCAATTTGCATGGTATTCTATCTGCAGCTGTTTTAGGAAATTAAGCCCTTGTAATAAACTTAATTTTTCTTTTTTTATATATTTTAGGGTGAAACAAACCGAGTTGTTTGACAGATGGAAGAGCCTACAGATGTGCAAATGGGAGATGAATGTCACAGAAGCCAATTTATTCAAGTAAGAATGTCTCACATTAATGAGACTGGGTAAAATCTACTTTAGTTTGAGTTTAGCTTCTTGCAGAGATCAAAATTTCACATGGTTACCAAGAGTAAGCATGACAACATTTGGAATACCATCCTTTTGAATAAATGTGGACTTTTCGTCCTACTTTAAAGAAAACAACTCAGCAATAAGATTTCTGGCAGGTGGAACAGTCTTCCAGGAAAGGCAAGGAATTTGATGTGGGAAAGACTTCCAGATGTTATTTGGGCAGCAGTGGGGATGGAGATGAGATTTAATGGCTGCCCTAACACATCAGCCTAACTCTCTGGCTTGGAATGGTAATACCACTGGTGATAGTGCAAATTTGGCCTACAAAATACTCAAAACACTTGATTTCTTCTGGGTGTTTTAGGTACTGTCAGACCTTGGTTATGACTTTCTCTGGTTGTTTGGTTTTTTTTTGGTAATGGCTTCTCAGCTCTTACTCACAGATTATCTACATTTTTTTTTTCTGGTCTTCAGAGACCTCTCAGTTAATTTCTGTAGTGCTCTGTCTTTCTTCATGTAACTTCTCTGCTCCATGATCCTCTCAAGACACAGCTTTTGGAACTGGCCTTGTGAAGGCAGCAGTGGATTGAAGCCAAACCAGTTTTTGAATGTTATATATTGATATATTCCAGTGCCATATTTGAGTAGGTTTTGAGAAAATAAACTATTTCAGGGTAAGTGCTGTAGACTGGAGTCTGCAAGTCACTGGTACAATCCAGAGACGTTGTTTGTAATAAGGCCCCCAGCTTTATCTCAAATCCTCTTGCATGATTCCAGGAAATAGCTGTCAGGAGTTAATGAGAGAGTGTGAGAATGCATGTGCTGACTTAGTCATTGACATCTTTAAAAATAACATTGTTAGTCTCAGACTCATAGCAGTTTCTCCAATGTGATCTCCACACCTAAGTTTTTTTAGGTGTTTGGGTTTTGTTTGGTTTTTTTTCCCCCTGCATTTTTCCTGGAAATTACTTGGTAGGCAATTATCAGAGCCTGTTTTGAAGAGGAGAGTCATTCAGGATTGCAGCTCATTATTTTAAAAACAGCTGGAGTGAGAGGAGTAATGATTGTGCCCAGAGAGAAAGCAGCACTTTGAGGTATGGAAAGGAGCCCTTTGAGCTTTGGAGGCCAAAGCAGAGATGGGAGCAATGAGAAAGGAGTTTCCAAAGACCACCAGGAGGGCCATCAGTCTATCTCAGGCCACCAACACCAGCACATTAAACAAAGAACCCCTCTCCACCCTGTGCACTGAGAGAAAACAGAGATGAAGGACTCCTGTCACTGCTTCTACCTGCCTGACTGATATATCACTGCTCCAGGAACCCTCACTGGCACCCAGATGCAAACATAATCTCTGTCAGCTGGTCTCAGGAGCAACAGTAGTGCTTGTAATTAAAAAGAAGAAAATGTCTAAAGCCTGTTTCATCTGTGTTCAGTGGGGCAGAGACATCAGTGTGTGGGGTTGTGGGGAAGCTGCTGTCCCTAACAGCAAATCAAGGTCTCTGAGTTTGGAGGCTCTTAGGAGGAGGATGAAATGTGTAACCCTCATAGCTGTGGGATTTTGAGCTTTGCCATTCCAGTTCCATCATGTGGATGGGGAGAATCCAGCAGATTTAAATGGCAGCTGCTTGAGCAGCAGAGAGGGATGAAGGGCAAAAATCACACTAAAGTTTGTATGTAAAGACTAAGGAAAGCAGTTTCCTTGAGAATCTTCTTCCATCAGATATCAGGCATTCACAAAATGTGCATGTGTGCCTCTGTGCCTCTGGAAAACCAGCTGGACATTAAGGAAAAACATCTCTTTCCATTCCTTAAGGAGCAGCCAATGAAGAGGTTTTTCTCATATCCAAACTATAACAATTCAATTCCTTGAATCTGTTTGTAATTGTTTTTGCTGTTGAACATTATTCATTGACTTTTTCAGTCTCATTTGCTGCCTTGATCTGATGATCATTTTGTGCCATCCTGCATGAGTCAAGTATATGAGAGTAATTGGACATCACTGAAATGTTTGCATAATTCTCTATTTGCTTTCTGGTGCTTGTAATAAAACCCATAAAGAAGACAGGCTTATTCTTCCAACTGAGAATATGAGGCCACACACCCCAGAGGCAAGGCATTTAATTTGGGTTATTTGAGAGCCATCTGGCTTTGCCTTCATGCTCATACATTTGCTATGACATGGATTTTTCACTAAAGGTATCAAACACATTGACTGGGAAATAAACCATCTCTGGAATAAGGGTGAGCAGAAGTCAGGGCTTGCAGTGCCACCAGTGAAAGAAGAAAAGTATCCAGGGCAGGATGGGGAACAGGAATCTTATTCACAAAGCTGCTTTTCCTATCTACTTTTCATGTATGGGAGGGTGTTTCATTTTTGGGGTATTGGTTGTTGGTTTTTTTGGGTTTGGATTGAAGGTATTTGAGATGGTAGTTTATGTTTGGATTTAAGTCTTTATTTTTTTTATCATAAAACAGCTTCATTACTGTGAGTTTGGCAGCTTTTCATTAGAAGGCAGAAAATGGTTAACGATCTTTTGTTACAAGGTTTTACAGGACTAAATATTTAGTTAAGAATTTACAGTTAGATTATTTTTTTCTTTTAACTTAATAATTGATTCTAAAAAGTTTGTAATGTGTATTTTTTTGTCTAATTACAAAATGTTACTTAAACTCATGAAGAAGAAGGAAGAAGAAGCATGAAGACACTTAGGACGACACTTTGTGTTTTTTATTTTGCTTCCATCTACAACATACTAAAATTTTTTTAACTTAAATTTTTTACTAAGTGATACACCATTTCCTATACTTGATTTTACAATTCTGTGGATTTCAGTCTATTTTGAAGTCTAGGAAACTTTTTCTATGAATGAGGGTTAAAGTTAGTGCTACCTTGGGGGTTAGGACACTTTAGAGTAGACAGAGAAATATTTTTGGTGGTTTGGGTTTCTGCAATGCAAAACACAGCAAAGAGATCAGACCTGAATGTTTTTTCTCTCTTACTCTGAATCCCATATTTGGGATTTTATGCAAAAATATTTTGATCATTAGTCAGAGGTTTTTGAGTTTTAGGCATGACCAGTTTGCCTGGCGCCAAACTCTTGGGGCCACATCACCTTCCTGATGCACACATGTGCAAGGCCAAGGGCAAAATTAAGATTTTTGAAGGTTTTTTTTTTGTTGTAGCCGAAGTGTGCTGTGCTCCACAGCAGTCTGTCAGGTGGGGCAGTGTCTTTGGTATTGCTGTGTTCAAATACTGCCCTGCCACATTTCCATGTCTCCAGAGGGACTCTTGAACCCCTACATTTCCTGCCCAGTGATGAGTATATAATTCATAAAATGGTGAAGATCTGGAAAGCAGAGAGGCACTAATTCACTGATGTGGTTTTGCCAGGATATGGGAGGCAGAAGCTCATCTCTGGGGCTCGAGCAGGGCAGAATCTGCACATGAGTTTCACATTTCCCATGAATTTGCACATGATTTTCCATCTTCCCCTAGAAGAGACAAGTGTAGGTATCTAATTTACTCTCTTTTCTTTTTGTTTTGCCACAGTTTTCTCAATCAAAGAAAATTTCACCAAATCTGAAGTTTTCTGAGTGAAAATCCATCAAACCACCATTTTACCTATCTAAGAGCTAAAAAACATTTTTTTGGTGAAAAATACCTTGTTAGGAGCAACAGTAATTGCAAATCCTGTCATGCCATCGTCTCCTTGTTCTTATTTCTTTTTCTTTTCACAGGTCTACTCTGTCAAGGTGTTGCAATGCCCCATCCTTTCTGTTCACCACCCAGAAAAATACTCCCTTGGGAACTAAACTGAAATATGAAGTGGATACGAGTGGAATCTTTCATATCAACCAAGAAATCTTCAAAATGTTTCCAAAGGTGCCTCTGCCCACTTGCAGGATCAGCTTCACTGTACTTGCTGCATTAGGCACTATCCTATAGCCAAGCATTTAGCACTTGTTTGACATTTCTACAGAATTCATTCACTGCTTATATTTGATATGAAAATCTTTATTTTTTTAATATGATATTTTAGGTGATTATTCTGTTTTCTGGTGTCATCTGCAAATATACACATACACATCCATCCATTATGTATATGTATATGTATATGTATATGTATGTGTATGTGTATGCGTATATGTATATGATATATAGATATAGATATAGATATAGATACAGATATAGATATAGATATAGATATAGATATAGATATAGATATAGATATAGATATATGTAATTTCCTGCAGAATATTGCTGACTTAGAAGCAAAGTGGATAATGAAATAAGAAAGCTAAATAAAAGAGACACTGATTTATCAGAACTCTTTCAAAGTATAATATTCACATATAGTAAATCCAACATTTGAGGGTAGGTCTGATTTTCTTTTTGGCATGATTATTTTATAATTCATATTCACAATGATTATTTTTATACTTATTTCCGTTCACAGATTATCTGTGAACAGGCTTCATAATTTTTAAATGTATTCATCATAATGATTATTCAAAGCCTTTCCAGCAAATAACACTTGACCTCCAGGGGTGTTCAAGGTTATAATCAGTGGGCAATTCCCTCTGCACAGAGTGACTGATGAGCAGGAATGGGCTGATGTGGCTGCAGATTTATCACAGGGCTCACCCCTTCAATTTACACAGAATACTTGGAGGGGGTGGCTGAAACTGATCGCTTTTGAAAAGCCAGACACCAATATTCAGGTTAAGTACTTAGAATTTGTGCCGTTGAACCCGTCCTTCAGGGTCACACCACATCTAATCCTTTGGCTTTCGAAGCACTGCTGAGAGGAAGGGAAGTGCTGTTATCTGAATGTGCACGTGGGGAGCAGGGGCAGAAGCAGGGAAAGGCTGGGATCCAGGAAAGCACTTTGGCATCTGGAGACGTGCAAAGAATGGGTACGTCTAAATCCAGGACTGTTATCCTTAGAACCCTGCCTGATTAGGCAGATGAGTGCATCAAAGTCTGAACACCTGAGATCTGCTAGGTTTGTCCTGGATGATCAGGATGCTGTGAAGGCATCATTGCATGCCAAAATGCCTTTGGGAGTCACTGGGCAGTGACCAAAGCCACCCTCTGCACGGGAGCAGGGCTGTAGCCTCTCACATGTAGGAAAAAAAGGGCTGAAAACACAGAAGCAATGCTGCAGGAGCAAGAGCTTTGTGCTAAGCATGGACACCTGGCTTCTGATTTCCCTTCCAGGGCTGCCAAGGGACTGTGTGTTAAGAAATCACTGCATAAAGCACAGACAGCTCCATATTTCCTCTCTGTCAGACAGCTGCTGCTTTTCTCAGACAGGTGTAATTGGATGCCCTTTTTGCCTCATGGCTTATGGATGCCGTGGAAAGATCCTGGGAATAATCACCCAGAAATGTCAAGCCATTCTTGCATCCCTCTGTAGTTTGCAGCATGAGATTATTGATAAAATATGTATGTACCAAAAACGAGCACTCTCATGCTTATGTAAGCACATCCCTACATATTCATAAGGTGTAGCATGGCTCAGTTCTTCGTCACAGCCCTCTCACCCTAACAGCCCAGTTTGTTCTCAGGATGTGATTTTCACTCTCTGGCTCCAGCAGCAGCTGCATCTCTGTGTGTGAAGGCAGGATTTTTCCCAAAGATTACAGGAGAAAATTGTGGATTGCATCATCCACAAGTTCATAAAGGTGCCTGACCAAAGGCAGTGCTGGTAGTGCAAATGCTAATTAATAATCATTAATACTATCAGTACAATTACTGGTAAGCAATAAAATTTGGGCTGCTTTCTGTGACATGCTGTCTGACAGACTTCTTGGGTTTTACTGGCTGCCCTGGAGCTCTGTGTGCAGCCTTCCCAAAAGCAGGACACCAGAACCTCAGGAGCCAGCAGTTTGCAGGCGGCCCAGAAAAGAGCTACACTAATTCATGGTTTGTGCCCTCACATGGAAATCAAAGGGGAAAGAAAATGTCTGAAATTATTCCTTATGCTATTGAACCTGGGGAAAAATAATAGGTTATTTGGGTTTGTTGCCTGTGCCATTTGGGTTTGTTGCCTGTGCCATCTCTAACTGCACAGCAAAATACCAATCGCTTTGTGTAAAGGGAATATTGCACCCCAGAACCAGTGTCAACATCCTGTGGTTAATGCAGCAAGGTGCAGCTGTAGAGGAAAAAAACAAAAAACAACAAAGGAAGAAGTGAAAAAGGGGGTTGTTGTGTCCATGTTTTGGGGTCTTTAACTGTTTCCTTGCCGTGCTGCTGCAGGACATGCCGTACCACCGCTCCCAGTTCAAGAGGTGTGCAGTGGTTGGGAATGGAGGAATTCTGAAGAACAGCAGATGTGGCCGGGAGATTGACAGTGCAGACTTCGTGTTTCGGTAACCACCACAGCTCCATTTTCCTCTTTTTTTTTTTTGCCTTTTCCAATGACAAATGGAACGTTGAGAAGCTATTCTCTCTCGCATGGAAACATGACATTTGCTAAATTGGCTGTGTCAAGCCTACTTCTTGCACAAAAAGCCGGTTTTCAAAAAAAAAAAACCAAAACAACAACAAAAAAAAACCACCCCAAAACATCTTTCTTTATAATATATATTTTTTAATTAAGCTTTGAAGAATTACTTCTCCCAAACTCCGTGGGGTTAATCACTGACTTATTGGCAAAGTCTGATGCCCTCTCCCTGCCACTGAGGTTATGGATTTATCCTTCTATGGATATTATGCTATAAGCAGTGTCCTATGAACCTGGACATAATTTTCTGGGGCAGATTTGAGCCAGAGGTACTGCCTCTATTGAGTGACAAGCAGCCTGGTCAGATGCTAATAGCTCACTGCTGATGTGCCTCAGAGGTGTGTTTCTGGACTGGTGCAGAGCTCAGGTGCTCAATAACAGGATTTACTGTAATCAATAATCTATCCAGGGCTTCCAAAGGCACCAGAATAACTTTAAATGTTAAGTGTCTTCACTGCTCCTCACTATATGTGGAATTATCCAGGTTTTGCATAAACTGGGATGTCCCACGATGAGTGTCCCTGGATAAGAGAGTCTAGCAGCAATTATATAATCCTTAATATATATGAGAAAGATTTTTTTTTTGTTATTCATATGCATGACTAATCCCTCTCTAAATCCTGTTAAGCTCTTTGCCTGGGTCATGGCATATGACCACTAGCTCACAGAATCATGACTTGCTCTCTAGAAAAGAAAAATCTCTTTATTTCAGTTGGCCTATTTTCTGATCTTGGGTATGTTGTTGTCAGTTTAGAATAACCATGCATAAAGCAATTAATTTCTCTGACTTCACACCAGGAAAAATTAGATCAGATTTTGATTCAGTGCAGTCTTAATTCAACTTGACATCATATGAGAAAATTTTACATTCAGGATTCATTATTTTCAGACTCCTGTGTCTGCCTCCTATTGCAACTTTACAGAAAATTATTATCTTAGTTTTCCATGAAAAAAAAAGTCTGTGAGAAAGTCTAGGCTTCACATAACTTCTTTCTTAAAAGCTTAGTGTATTCCATATGCATTAAATAATTACTGTAGATTCGCTGCTGTTGTGTTGGATCACAACCATAAGTATGGATGAAAGGAGCAGCCCATGTGACACACGGAGATGGCAAGCTCTTAAGCAGAATTTAAGGACTTTTAGTAGAGTTCCTGTACTACCACTGCTACTCTTCCTTGAATGGTACCAAAACTGGTGAAAAAAAAAAAGAGATTATTACAGAACTTAGAAACTGGGTTGCATTTGGTAACTGTAACAATTAAATGGAGGTTTAGTCAGAACTGGAATATGAAAAAATATATCAGTGCCAAAGAAACCGCTGGTTCACCATCTCCAAATTGTGGATTATGCAAAAAGATGTGCCAGTGTTTTAAAAGTCAAGGTCTTGCTGACATCAGTTTTAAAGTAAAGCTTGTGTTCAAGATCAGGTCTGAACACATCTGCTTTCCAGTCCACCAAACTATCAGGAATCATCATCTTGGCCACCAGTGAAATTTTATAAAACATTTCACAAGTGTTTCTGGAGCCCTGATTACATTCAGCAATACTTTCAGGACACTTGGGGAAATCTTGTGGCCAGCAGCATGCAGCCAGGATTGTTCTGTGAAGTAAATTCTGAAAGCAATCAGTTATAGTACAATAGAATATATAAAATACACACCAGGGTTGCATATACCAGTAGTTGTTGTCTGTCTCCATCTACTGGCCAGAGGGGACCTCTGTGAATTTAGAGATGGGACTGCTCTTGGTGAGGATGAGTTTTTGGAAGTCTTGACAAAAGTACAGTTTGTCCAGATTAGACCATTTTTATAAGGCATTATCATTATCTTCAAAAAATTCAGTCACTCTTAATCCTGGTGTGAATTTTTTCTGTTCAGAAACATTGAAGCTGATTATCTGAAAACCCTTCTCAAATATTATCTAATAAGCACAGTGCCCAGTGCTAGGTGGTGCTGGGGGTGCCCAAACACTTGAGTTGCATGACCCAGCAGAAGGAAGTCCTAGAAATGGCATTGTCTATGAAAAGGATAACCAAAACCAATTCTCTGGCCATATAAAGATGGACTGTCTGTAAGGTGGATGTGAACCTTTTGAGTGTTAGAAGGACTTTAGAGGAATTTTGTGCATTCTTCTGCTCCCCAAGCTGTCCTCTCTCTTTGACTGAGAAATTTTCCTGTCAGCTGAACTGTGGTATTGTGGAAACAGTAAGCATCTCTTACCTTAAATCCCATCACAGTTTTTGCTCAGCCCTGTTCTTCAGAAATAAGGACAGCTTTGAAAATTAGGCACAGCAGTAATTTTGAGATGTGGGGGGCCTTAACAGTGATGGTTTTAATTGAGGCTTGCAGGTCATTTCAAAAAGCTTTCAAAGTGTCACTCAGTGCCTAACTCTAGCTTAAACTGAGTGTAAAACCAGTTGCCAGACCACACATTTTATCCCTGAAAACACATGCTGAAGGTTTTTTTCAGCTGGATTTCCTTTGGAAGGAAAGACAGCGTGATAACTTGTGAGTGTGCATTTCAGTAATTTCAGCATCTCTTGAGAGATACTCTAAATTTTGTGAGATGATGTATCTAGGACAAGGCCAAGGTGAATGGAGGCTGGGCAAAGTCAAGGCTTGCAAATCTCACAAGTTTGCTTCCAATAACTTTGATGTCCTATGGTGAACTTGTAGAGTCAGAATTGCTGCTATTAAACCATGTTGGAAGATGCTTATAAATGGAAAAGGAAGTGAAGCAGATAGTTTGGGATTAATTAGGTCTGGATTGATTTCTCTCTTGTGGAACATTTCCCCTAAATTCTCCTGGGTATAAACCGAAGCATCTTAAAGGCAGTGTTTTAGATATAGTGTATTAATTATTGAATGCATCTCAGCTACTGCTCAGCAAGCCTTTGATTTTATAGGCTGATTGGCCTTGCAGCTTCAATTCATTTTGCATCCTAAACTGCCAGAGTAAATAGGTAAATTGCTGTTAAGGAGGCAAAATGAGCCTTGGCTACACCTGCAAAGAGAAGTCATCTCTCACAGGTGAGGGAACAAGAAAAGTCCTCGCACAGCCCTCAAGAACTTGTTAGATTATTGCACAGTTTGGGCATCAAAATGTTTAGATAGAATTTTAAATTCTCACTCTGCTTCTAGATTTGTTGCTTGGCAGAAATGCTTAAATAAATTTTATTTACTAGTCCTGAAAAGGTGAAATAAATTTTTGAACTTTCTTACTGATTTCTCTTTTTTATAGATGCAATTTGCCTCCTATATCTGAGAAATACTTCATGGACGTTGGGGTGAAGACAGATGTCGTGACTGTCAATCCCAGTATAATCACTGAGAGGTTATTTCTGGTTTTTTTGTATTTTCATTTTTCTTGATTTCCCAAATCTACCTTAAATGTAATTCTGTTACACAGAATTTTTTACCAAATCCTACTTTATACCATCACTATGAATCATACATTTCATTCTGACTTGAATAAGTAACAAGTTGTAGAAATGTGTTAAACACTTAAACCTGCACTTTGATGATGGAAAATGGAAAGGCAATGAGCTAAAATTAAATTAAAACAACAGAGCCATCCTTCCCCGGCTCTGCTTGCAAGTCCCAGTCAAACATCTTAGAAACATTCAGGGTGAAAGAAACTGGATCTCACCCGAAATGCTGAAGTCACAGAATCAGAGTCATCAACTTTGGGAAATTAAGATCATCAAGTAAATAAAGTAACACATTATCACATTTTAAAGAAATGCCAGTGAAACTTTACTTAGACAGGATTGACTAGGTGATTTTAATTTTAAATTTGTAAATGCCCTAATGCTACCTAGTGGCACTTTTGGGACCATAAGGCTCATTACTGCTTTCCTTTCTCAAAGGAGGGGGATGTTTTTCTTTCCTCAAGCAACATAAAATAATTTGTTTGACTTTGGATTTCTTTTAAAAATGTTACAGTAAGACATTTTAAGCACTTGCTAGCTTTGGTGTTGGCCACTTTTTTATACAGCCCTGCACTGCATGGTGCACTGAGGAGGGTCCTCGACAGGAGAGTCGGCTGAGTAACAACAATCATACCAATGTTGTTCTACATTGCTACATATTGTTCTCCTTTATTCACCAACTTTGGCATATTTATTCCTTTCTATATGTTGTCTCACACCACTAGTGCTTGATGCTCATTCGTTAAGCAACTATAGTTGCACATACATGTTAATTACTGATGGGTTGTCACACCTATAAGCATCTTTAGTTAAGGTGTGCCAAATTAAGAGTTTCCCACAACGTGCTTGGCATCTAGTCACATCTTGGCACAATGCTCATTCTTCCTTGTTGGATCCATTCGAGGTCAGTACATGGTCTGTCTTGTTTTGAGGACAGTACATGGTCTATCTTGTCCTGAAGACAGCACATGGTCTTCAAAGTAACTCTGTAATCTGAAGGTCAGGGTTGTCCATGGAGGAGCACAGCATGGCCTTGTTCTGCTAAAAATCCTTCTACAGTGCACCACGTAGCTTGGAAAAATTACGTACTTCTAATAATACCATGAGAAGCGAGACACCATCAGAAATGGCCACAGGGTTATTATGAAGTTATTATGATTTATTTTTAATTTTAATTTTTTTTAAAAAAAATTAAAAACAAATTTTTAAAAATGTTATATTTTTAATAGTTTTTTCAGAAGTATGTAATTTCTACCCTACATTTCATGCTGATGCTGTATCTACAAATCTAAGTACATTCCCATTGATAACGGGAAGCCATCAATGGGAAGAATCATCTCAATTATCCCTGTGTCAGAAATATTTCAGTAAAAGCCCATTGTGGGGGGTTTCTTGCTGGGAATGTGCCGACCATCACTGTCGTGGTTTGAGAAGAAGTAAGTTTTCTGGGATATGAAGTGGTCAAGCCAATAGGTGTTCAGATTTCCAACAGTGTTTCCTCAGGAAGCCTATGGCACAAGAGGGACTCCTCTCCTCTTGATGAACAGAGAATTGATTATCTAAAGAGTAGTGACGGACGGAGTTGGTAATTTAAGAGATAGATGTATTAGAAATTTGGTGGGGGGAGGAGGAAATGTTTTAGAAGGTTTTCATTTTTCCCTGTGTGTTTCTTTTTACGCTTAGTTGTAGTTTAGTTAATAAAGTTTTCCTTTCTTTATTTCTAAGTAGGGGCCTGCTTTGCTTATTCCTGCTCACATCTCACAGCAGAAACCAGAAAGAATGTATTTTCATGGGGGCGCTGGCTTTGTGCCAGCGTCAAACCATGGCAATCGCTCCCACCCTCTCCCCTGCAGATTCCACAAGCTGGAGAAGTGGAGGAAGCCCTTCTACGACGTGCTGCAGGTGTACGAGAACGCCTCCGTGCTGCTGCCGGCCTTCTACAACACGCGCAACACGGACGTGTCCATCCGCGTCAAGTACGTGCTGGACGACTTCGAGTCGCAGCAGGCCGTCTACTACTTCCACCCCCAGTATCTCATCAACGTCTCGCGCTACTGGCTCGGCCAGGGCGTGCGGGCCAAGCGGGTCAGCACCGGGCTGATCCTGGTGACTGCGGCCCTGGAGCTCTGCGAGGAGGTGCACCTCTTCGGCTTCTGGGCCTTCCCCATGAACCCCTCAGGGATTTTTATAACTCACCACTACTACGACAACGTGAAGCCTCGCCCCGGCTTCCACGCGATGCCCTCGGAGATATTCAACTTCCTCCACATGCACAGCAAGGGGATCCTGCGGGTTCACACGGGGACCTGCAGCTGACAGGGGACACTGCCAGAGTGTGACGGGAGCTCGATGGCCTGTGTATGGTGGAGGAGGTTTTGTTACACCCCGAGATTATGCAATAATTGTTTGATATAAAGTTCCTCAAGGCGTTGCATCCCATAAGATCTAGGACACCAGCATCTTTCCTGCTAGCAGAGTTGGGTCCGTAACAGTGTAGGAGAAGCAAAACTCCTGTGCCCCAGGGTACACCCTGTCCTGGAAAGCAAGTCAGATAAGAAGCACATTTACAATACATTTAGAGATAAATAGAGCACATTAATATAGTTATCATTTCACTATGGAGAAAAGCACCAAACTTTTGAGGAAAAACAGAGGTGGAGAATTTTAGCATAGATTATATGACTTTACATAGGTTTCTGAATCGAGTACCTTGGGGTATTGCCAGATGTTATTGAACACTCTGTTCTCTGGCCTTTAGATTTTTGAAAATACTCTTTAGCATTATAGCTTAATGGGGATATATAACTTAAAATCTTTGTTCTGTAATGTCACAAAGTGTTGATCAAAAATAGCAGATAGCTGTGTTAGGAATAAACAAAATCACTTCATGAATTTTTTCAACCAAGATAGAACAGAACGTTGAACTCCCATTCACAGCAACAGGTAACTGTGTGAATCATGTTGTGATATTGTTTTAGAGATTGTTTCTTCCTTCTTGCACCTTGCATTTCTGTTCTCCTCCGCTGACTGTGCTTCCTTTCTCCCTGTCTGTGATGCTTTCCTTCTGGCTAACACATGGCAATTTGTGCACTTCCTCCCACAGCCACCATCTCAGCATCACATTGGAGTCCTTGCTGAAGAAACAAGCTCCTTCACAAGGTTTTCTTGAGATGAAGAGCAAGGGGATTACATAGTTATATTTTACAAGTTGATTTTTTTGTTCAGCATAAGATAGAAAAAAAATCATTTCCTCATTGATTTTTATTAAAGACTTTGTAAAAGTATCTGAATGTTGATTCACCGTTGTACAGGTTGAGTTAACACTTTCAGGTATCTGTAATATGTTAATGTCAGGAAATGAAGTTAAAATTCAGAGAAGTTATTTTGTGGCTTAGATTATGATGCTTATTTTAAAATTATGCATCTTGAAATGTCAAATGTCTTAATGTGGCATTTTTGTATATTGAGAATGTTATTAGGATAGTGAAAGGGCTGGTGGTGTATTCTTTAAATGTCATAAATGTAGCTCTACCAGGTATGCCAAGCCTAATTTTTCACCTGCTACAGTTGACAAAATCCTGGAGCAGAAAAGGTGCCAGAAGTTGCTGGAGTTTATTTTGTTGTAGTAGGCTGCTGGTAATTGCTCTTTCATACTGGTATGACTGCATACACAGGAGGTGAGGTTTGCTATTCCAGCTGTGCTGGCATAGCTAAATGAACAGAGTTTCCCTGTCTAAGTTCTTAGTCTGAAGCACTAGGGCTGTTGCCTTGTCTTGTCTTATGTAGATTGCAAGATCTTTGATCAAGGACTTGAAGTTTAAAATTCTGTATGAGGGATATTTTATTTTTGTGGGGGGCTGGCGGGGAGAGGGTTTAAATCCAAATATGGACTTGGATTTTGACTTTGTAATGCATGAATGCACAAAGCTTCTTTTAAAAGCCTCTGTGCTATGCTGAGAGCTGTGCAAGTTGCTCACACTACAGATAAAATGATCACAAAGAAAGTGAAAGCGCGTTGGTCACCACTTCAAAAGTCCCTGCTGGCCAGCAGTGACCTGGGTGGTATGTGAGAGTGCATTTTATTTACACTGCACTCTTGAGGTTTGATTGCCTTAGAAGCAACCCATATCCTTGATGAAGGTGTCAGAACTCACCTGGGAAACACCAGCCAGGGGCAGGTGAAGGACCAGTGCTTAAGCTTAATGTATTATTTGTGGTGATGATGTGTTTTAGGTCTTAGAGTTACACTGTGTGTTATTGAGCACCCCCTCGTATTGTCTACCTGTGAAATAGGCAGCACCCCCATCAACCTGCAGGTGAAATGGTTTCCTTGACTCAATATGCAAAAGAGATCTTTGTCTTTGCTGTGTTCTGTAAATTTGTGTGCAAAGGGCTTTGACAATGAAGTGCTGTGATGAAAGTGCTATTTAGAGAGCAATGTGACACTGCAGGTTGGCCGTCTCGCTGTGCGTTGAGTTTTTATGATAACAGTAATGACACTGAAGCTGGTACTTGGAGCCCTTACTCCTTATTCTGCCTGAGTTTGGGGCTAGTAGTGGCTTCAGGTTTGCTTTGCTGCTGCTGCTCTGCTAAGGTTACCTTCTTTAGTAAGAGATTTTTCTTTACTGTGGTGATGGAAGCAAACAAAATCAACTGAAAGGAGTCTGATACGTTGCAAAAGGCACTTCAAAAAAGATGGGAAAGCACTTGAGAAGCATCCATATGCTGATAGAAATAGTGCAAATCCCTCTTTTTAGTTGCAAGAAATCCTTTTGGACAGACAAAAGGATAAGCAAAACTGCATTTACAGTTAATCTGTAAATACAGAGTCACAGACATTTCCTTTCCATTGTTTGCTTCATATAAATCAGCAATGTAAATTCACTGTAATAAGTGCAGTGTTACTGTGTTTAGATTTTGATTGCTTATAAATCTATAGCTACTATATTTTTTTAATGATTTTAAGAAGTGTGTGCAGGTTACTTGCACATATGCACCAAAGGCCCAGTCTTGCCACATTTATCTGAAAAGAGCCCCCATTAAGGTGGGTGGGTATTTTATTTGTGTAGGGACTGCAGAAACAGGCCCAGATATTTCTGTGAAGGTGTACATAGCTGTACAGTTAAGGAGTGATTAGCAAGCCAGAAAGATTATTAATGAAATATATATAAAATAGTCCTTGTAATGAAACACATGTTGCAACATGTTCACTTTCTGATTAATTTTTCAGGTGTTGCTCAAAAAATGATTGCAAAACTATGGCATTTGTCAGAAATGCCATATGTAGAAGGGCTTTTGCAGAAAGAAGGATCCTCCTTGGTTTCTGCCATCATTCTTTTGTGTGCTGAGCATAAGAAAATATTCTTTTGACATCAATCATTTGTCTGAGTTTGGGGCTGCTTTTGTTTTCCCTTCTCCCACAAGATCTAAGCTCCAAATGTCCAATCTTAACCTCTGAACAATGGGATGGATGAGTGATAAGAAGTGACTGTCAGGTGTGTTTCCTGCAAGTAAAGGATGTGTGTAGCACGTTGTGCTTTCCCAGAAAAATCCCCCCCACCAATAATTCTGATCTGTGCATGAAGAAAGGCTGTCAGCTGTCTGGTACCACATCCTGAGTTTGAGCTGTAATCTCAGCTCTGCTGCTGAGGATATGAAGCCTGAGACAGGCAGAGAGAAAATGTTATGGTTTAATCCCCAATCCCTCACATTATTTAGGAGAATCCCTTAAGAAGTTCCTGATATTGCACACACTGGCAATGCAAGTTGAGTTGGAAATGATAACTGGGATTGCTTTGACTTTATTGTCGGGTCAACAGAGGAGGCTTATGAATCTGCCAGTGCTGTCATCAAAGGGAAGGAAGTATTTAGCTGGAATAGTTTAGCTGATTGCTTTTGATTCATGAAATCCAACTTTGCTGTTGGACAGAATGGCTTCAATGGCGATAGGGCCATTATAATATTTTAGCATATTTCCTGTGATTGCAGCAGAGTTGTCAAAGCCAGCTCATGAATTGCAAAAGGGAGAGCCATGCCATGGCAGCAGCAGCTCCTAATGCTGCTATCTCAAGGAGGAGAGGCAGCGTGCTGAGCAGGTCTGTGGTCTCCTTGAGAAACAATGTCAAGGGAATACAGGAGGCTGCAAGCACAACTCTGCTCCAGAGCCTTTAGTGCCCTGGAATAACACGGCAGAGAGAACAGGAGAAGTTTCACAGCTTGCAGCAATCAGGGGTGGCTCCTGCAGCCCTTGAAAAATCCACCCTCTTGCAGGCTCGGCTGACGATGAATTAAAGGTGACTCGGGATGGCCAGATGTAGTGGACGGAAGGAAATCAGCTCCAAGAATAGTCCCCTCTGTGGGTGTTTGGTGAATCAGTGGAAGGGCTGCTCCTGCTTGGAGGCAGAGCGCTGGTGCTGACGCAGCTGTGTGGGTGCTCAGCCCTCCCTGGCAGCGAGGAGCAATCCCTGCTGTGGCTGGGGGAAACCGAGGTGGGGAGGCTGGGAATCTGTCCTTTCTGATCTTCTGGCATGTCCACTTGTCTGCCAGGGTAGTGAATGTGAAATGCTCTGAAATGGGCTTTTCCCCCACCTCACTCGCATTTGAGTGTGCAGAGAGCCTTGGAGCTTTCACAAGTATAGGAAAAAGGAAACAGCAAAATTCAGCAGTCCCTAAAGGGCCAAGCTCCCTGGGAAATTCTAGAGTAAGCTGAGGTTCCAGGAATAAGGAAGTCAGTATATATGCTTAGGGCCTTTGCAAAACCCAGTGAAGTGTGTGGAAATTTTGTGTGCTCCAGAAATGGGCCTTGATCATTGGTAAGATGAGGCAGCCTCTTTTTTCCCCCCTTCACTTGATTTCAGATACACTTTTTTCATATGCTTTAGATACAGTGCAGGAGCAATACCATGTTTTTAATGGTGTGAGTAAAGAACAAGCTTCTCTGGAAGCAGAAGTGTTGTGACTGTCACTCTCCCTTCCAGATTTCATCAATTCATCCTTTCAAGCTCATCTATGCAAAGCATTTCATCGTGGTGGTGTAAATCCTACATGAGCCCCCTGTACCTGGCAGTATGTGTGTGAACCACAGGCCTCAGGAAAAGAGGGTTTTTTTCTGCTTGCTTTAAAATACCAGTATGGAATTTGTCAGTGATATGAATGTGTTGAAGGCAGGATGCAGCCCACTACCTTTAAAGCCACCACAACATTCACATTTGGGTTCAGCAGAAAGAGAATTCAGGCCTTACATCAGTGCTTGTAAGCCAAGCCAATAGCCTGCATCTCCCAAAAAACCCACCCAGATTATTATCATTTTGTGTCTTGTTATCATCCTGTCCAATGTGGGTGAGCATGCTTGTCATCCCGTGTTGTCTGCATGGTATTAAAAATAAAAATTAAAAAAAAAACAAAACTGATTCTATTCAATGAAATTGTACTTAAGTGCTTTTAAAAATAAACTTAAGAGAAATCCAAATGTACGAGAGACATTGGGTTGAGGGAGCCTGGGTCCCAGGCTGTCAGCACCTCCAGTGCTCCCCAAAGCCCTGAGCACCCAAGAAACATCAGAAATGAGGGACTGGGCCACAGTGGGAAGCTTGAAGTAAGACAAATCTGCCTCAGTGCTTCAAGGATTGAAAGATGTAAATATGTTACCAATGTGTCTGACTTTCTATTTAGAAGCCATAGATGTTCTCAGTGTTTGATCTTTGGGTAAGCTGATGTACATTTTTGACTGTACTAATCACTGTAAAATGTGTTAGCATGTAAAGCAGTGACAAATTAAGCCAGAAAAAGCAGATACTGCATTGGCTTTATCTTGAGAAGTTTGTTGTACCTGAAACTGTCTGATGGACCAAGACACTGAAGTATCTCCAGTGCTCCCTACAGCTTGTGAAGACTCTGGTTATTGCCTTCTTATCAGTGTGGAACAGGCAGAATTAATCCTTATTTGTTGGCATTGTGTGTGTGTGACACACACTTAGGTGTGCATTCGAGCCTGTCCCTTTAGAGATGAGGAGAGGGAGAAAAATCCCTTCCCTCTCTGAGACAGGACAAAAATTTGGTGACTTTTCTTCATTTCTGGGCCCTCCTGCTGTCAGCCATGAGGTTCCTGATCAAACCTCTGCATTGAGCCCATGTAAATTTACTGAGCAATTGCTGCCTGTTGAGTATTTCCCTGGTTTTCACCTGGTGGGAAACAAATGCTTATTTTGGGAATACTGGAGTAAAACTTTGTGTCTTCATTGTAGGGGAGCTTGGGCTATGACAAAAATAAAGCTGTTTCATGTTTGTTGTTTCTGTAAGGCAGTGGCAGGGAGGGTGGAGAAATCCATGCAGGGTTCATGTTGGTTTTATGATGATGTTAATCTCTTGTGTCCTTTGGCTGACCTTTATTTTGTCGACCTTACACCTTGTAATTTTGGCTTATTATTGTTTCTGTAGCTGTACTATGGTTGTGATAGAAAGCCTATCAATTGCTGTAAGCCATAACTAGAACAGTAATCAGGGGGTTTGGGGTTTGTTTTTTTTCTGTTTTTTTTTTTTTTGGTCTGTGTCACTGTGTTTGAAAGATGATTTAATTCTATTGAATAAACAAATCACTTTAACAGTTTTCTGGGAAAGGCAATCTTTGGGCCTCTTATTGTGCCTTCACACTGATTTTTTATTTTCTGCTGTTCTGTGTCCCTGAACAGGGGGAGTTGGAAGCTCAGCTGGTAGAAATTGATTCACAAAATTAGAGAATGTCACTGTAGAATTATATGATGATAGAGCATCATTTATAGATATATATAAAAAAGTATACTTAGAGTTATGCTGCCATACAAACTGAGAATTTGGTATTTTGATCACTGAATATTCAGTATATGTTATGGACTGTTGTCTTCAAAATATCTAGACACAGTAAGGTAATTTATTACTGCAAGTAGCAAACTGTGCAGAGACAGCCTTTGCAAAGCCTCTGCAATCCCTGGGATTTGCCTACTTACACCTTCCTAACAGCTCTGTCCTTTACTGTCTTCATCCTTCATAGAAAATCATCTTTTTTGGATCTGGTCTGTCTTATTCAGCCTCAGTCTTTCAAGCTTACACTTCCATCAATATTCTCAGAGAATTAAAACATAGATGTAAAAATATTTGTGGTAATGCATGATAGCAGATGAAACAACCATCTGTTTTTTGAAACTGGGTATTTTCCCAATTGCCATTCTATTGTTCCTCGATTATAAACTGAAATGGAAGTACGTAACAGAAATAATACAATCTGGGTATTAGTGCTGGTATAAGGAGAATGTAAATGACTTTGAAGATGGAGAGCTGTGGTGAATGCTGGAGGAATCAGCCCTCATTCTTGCTGACATTAAAACTGATGGATGTACTTCCTTCCCCCAGATGCTTGTGATTATTGTTAGTGATTATTCAATCAAGGAGAGGAAGCATGTGGAGAGGGAAAAATGAATAGACAAATTGACACTGGATGATATAATTTCTGTCTATCACGCTGCAAATTGCTCGGCTAAGCAAGCAATCAAAGAATGGTTAATTTCCTAAAGCCTGCAGCATCCGTCATTTTCCTCAGTGGCATTTGCAGCCTTGGCTCCCAGAAAGTCTCCATAAAAAGCCAGAGTGAATTACAGAGATGTTTCACCACAGTCTGACAGTGCCCAGAAGTGGGCACTTAGGGAAAGAGCAGAAGAAACAGGGGAAATAATAAATGGCCCTTCTGCTGGTATTCCCTCAGACTGGTATTGACAGCTTGTATTTTTGGCCTCGGCAGTGCTGTGTGGTACTGAGTGTCAGATTTCAGCTCTGTGCTTGTGATGAAGTGGTTCCTCCTGCTCTTATGAGCTCCCAAGAGTGCCCAGCAAGATGTTTTTGAGTTGTAGGCCCTGCCAGATGGAGCCAGGGCAGGTACTGACCTTCCTCTTCCCAGCACAAGCATCACAGGGAGCACCTCTTGGAATGAAAGTTTTATGAATTTCTATTTATCTTCTGCTTCCCTTTTTTTTTTTTTGTTTCTTTTTTCTCTTTTTTTTTTTAATTTCCCTAGCACTGCTAACTCAAATCTGCTCCTGGATGGTGAAATGTTAGCGGTCAGGTAATTTTATCACTTAGTTGTTTTCTTTCTCTACATCTTTTAGTCATCTTTTCATCACCCCAATGGATCTGGCTAGAAAAATAAACATTTTAATCCATAAAGAGACTACTGTCCATCACAGAGAGGTAAAATACTACATTAAGTCTGTGTAAGTGCTGCCACTTTTTTAGGTGGAGAAGATGCTGTTTGCAAGGGTGTCAGCACTAAAGCTGGCCATGAGGAGGGTTTCAGGATTCCCGCTTACTTTTTTCTAAACCTTTAAACTTTTGATTCAGCATGTTCAGGTTTTAACCCTGAGCTGAGAGCATGAGCATTTTGTTGAAGGTGAATATAGACTTCTGTAGATCTCAGAGACAACAATGGAACCTCTGAGTTGTGAGAGGTCCTTGTTGTTGGGGCAGCTGGTCCCATGGTGGAATGACAAGAGGGTCTTGGAATTCCACTGAATTCCTGGGATTCAGTTCTGCCTTTTGAGACCCCCAGAATTAAGGACCAGTGAATTAAGAGCCTTCCAGACACAAGATACAAGGTGCTCTGCCAGACCTGAGAGAGCAAGACAAAATTCATCCACAAAAACCAGGTTTCACATAGTTTTATTGCATCTTTAGAAATAATAAGGGCCAAAATCCACCATTTTCTCTTCATGGAGCATCTTCTGTTTGTTTTTGGAAGGAATAGATTTTGTCAGCCATACAAATAGCCCCACTGTCAGTTTCAGAAGTCTTTCTGCCTTGCTGGGCTGAGAGTCAGGTTTTGGAGAGTGAATTTCACCCTTCCCCCAGACAAGGTGAGTGAAATGCCATCAAGGTGTCTGAGCTGATGTCTGTGAGCATTTTCATTTGCTGAGTGGCACTTGGCAAAGCCATGGTCTGCACTCAGGTCAGGCAGGCAAAACCTTTCAGGCACTGGAAGTTAATCTTGGTGACATCTGTATTTCTAAGCACGTTATTTCCCTTGAGAAGTGCTGAGGCACTGAGGGAGCCTGATAATTTTGCAAATAATTTGCCATCTTTACTGCTCAACACAGACACCAGCAGGAGATAAAATGAAATCCTGAGTCCCTAATGCCCTGTTCTTTGGAGGTTTCCATGAGCATGTGGTGCAGGATGATAAATATGGGATACGTGTCCCTTCCCTCTGAAAAGATTAATTAAATTTTTGACTTTCCATGTAGGTGTTTCATGAAGCGCTGTGTACTCAGAATGGGTTTTGGGGATTTTTGTTTCAGATCTGTCTCCCCAATCACGTCTTTAATAAATCTCTCACAATTTTTTCCTTTGTGTGGCAACTCTGGGGAAGGATTTGTAATAGTGATGAATTTCAATTTCTCCTTACCTCAAAACTGATTGAATAGGCTCTTTGGATGGTGGTGAGAATGGGAATTAACCACCCTGAGATATTTCCCTTTGTCCTTGGTGGACACTCAGTCACTTGTGCAGAACTACTGAGTCCAGATCACTGAACATGTACATTGCCCTCTCTCCCAATGAGATTTGGGTGTTCAGCCACAACCTCTTGAAGAGAATATGGGAATATAGAATTACTGTTGGAAAATACCTTTAATATCACAAATTCCTGCCATCAACTCAGCACCAACACCACGTTCACTACAAACCACATCCTCAGGTGTCACACACACATTTTTAGAGCATTTCCAGGCATGGTGACTCCACCACTTCCCCGGGTGCTCTGTCCTGATCCTTTAACATCCTTGACATGAAGCATTTTTTCAAAGTACCCAATCTAATCATCTAAAGATCTTAGTGCAGGTTGCTACATTCACCAGCTCCTTTCTCCTATTTTAGTGGGATGAGTCTCACTGCTTCTCTTGCCTTTTTCTGGGAAATCTTGTTTGCATTCTCTACAAGGTAATATGGATGTGTTTCTGCCAGAATGCATTACTCAAGAAAATCTTTGGTTGCAGCAATCTCAAGGCTGTTCTTTGTGGTCTGAGGGAATCTTCCTGCTGCCTTTTCTTCCCAGAAGCAGAAGGGAGACAGGAGGATTGGACAGAAGCTCTGCACATCACTCTGCACCACTCTCAGACCAGCCCCAGAACCAGGCCTGTCTGACCTCACTCAGAAGATGCATTTTTTCATGTATTTATTTTTCTCCTTAGCACTCACAGTTTCATGGCTCTTTGGTCTTTCTTGCCTTGCAGCCTTTCACAGTGAGTTGTACACAGCAAGGCGGGTGTTTGGAACAGAGGGGTATCCCTGGATTTTCCATTTTTACGGAGCAGAGGCCCTCCCATTGCTTCAAGGCTGGCAGTGGCAGCAGTACATGAGCCACTGCTATATGTGGTGGTAAATATCATGGAATCATAGGATAAATTGGGTTGGAAGGGGCCTAAAGCTCATCCATTCCACCCCCTAACATGGGCAGGGACACCTTCCACTGTCCCAGGTTGTTCCAAGCCCTGTCCAACCTGGCCTGGGACACTTCCAGGGATGGAACAGCCACAGCTCCTGTCTTGGTTTGGAAAGACAGGAGTCTGCTAAAGAAGGCAGGAGCCTCCCCTGATATGGAAAATGTAAACCCCATGACTCCAAATTGCTTATAAATTTTAAATTAAGGGGCTCTCAGGCAAAATAATATGGGAACAGGAAATAACAGTTCTTTAACGTGGGAAAGAAAAAGATAAAATAAACAATGCAGTAAACTAAAAGAGCACTGACAGAGTCAGAACACAACCTGACACCCTGTGGGTCAGGGTGTTGGCAGCAGTCCCGTTGGAATTGTGGCTCAGCCCTCCTGCAGTGTCAGGGGTGGCTCTGTTGGAGCAGGGATCCTGGAGAAAGGTGCAGTCTCTTCCCCTGAAGATCCAGTGGAAGAAGAGACAGCTGCTGTTCCTCTGGGAATCCAATGGAGAAGCCGTGCTGGTGTTCCAGAATCTCCAGATTATATCCAGGTAGGAATGCTTGGCTCCTCCCCCTGGGCAGAGCATCTCCCAATGGGATGCTGTAGTTCTTATCAGCCATGCAGTAACATTCAATAGCCTGTTGTCAGCAGATATCCCCCTGGAGGGAGAATTGGTTGTGGAAGGGATAAGGAAAACTGCCCACTGAACAGCAGACAGCTGCCACACAGATGGGAATAGAATACAATTTGCTTGGCAATCCAGGACAGTTCCCCTGGGCACCCTGTGCCAGGGCCTCCCCACCCTCATAGGGAAGAATTTATTCCCAATATCCCACCTCCCCCTGCCCTCTGGCAGTTTCAGTCTTGCTCTCTGCCTTGGCTGAAATTCAGTGCCAGGGATGGAAGGGTGAGACTGACAGACACTGACAGGGCCCTTACACAATGTGCTCTGTAAGAAATCACACCAGCAGCCACTACTTACCCCAAATATTAAATCCAAATAGGTCTGCAGATGTTTTGCCAGGCAGATGCTAAATTTTGTCGCAGAGGAGAGACTGATAAGACACGTACAAATGCAGCTCCGTGGCTCTCTGAAGAAAGCAGCATGTATTTGCATTTTTATAAGCTCTTATCATTAAATGTTTTGGGTGAGTTTTCAACCAGCTCACCAGATGCTGACTGTCCTCAGCAGGGTCTTTAATGCACCAGCTGTGTGTCTTTATGCACAGATCATTTCCATCTCCTCTGCTGAGTATTTTTGGCCACCCCTAGTGCAAAGTTTTGCTAAGTATTGCTAAGCTGTTGCTTGAAAAATGTATTTTTATGATTAGGAAAATGTTATAGCTGCAAGAGCAAAAGATTTGATTTCTGGGGATTAATTAACCTTTATGTTAACAACTTTTTCATCTATTAGCCTTTTGATTTTTAATTCTATATGCACAACCAGCAGGAAAAAGCAAACAAGATGCACTCACTCAGCAATCAAATATGACATTAAAATAGTTTGGCCCTACCTCCTTATCCTAAGCAAGATTATTTTTGTTAAAAACTATTGGGTTTTGTTACATAATTTTATAGCATGATCATGGCTATTTAAGGGAGCTTGCTATGAAGGACAGCTCATTGTAATCCATCCATAAATCACACAGGCTTGGATGGGCCTGGTTGAGTTGTTAACCTTGACTTTCGCTTTTTAGGTCTAATCATACCCTTTGCACAACAAAACCAAATCTGCCTCATCTCTCAGCGTCACGTTTCATCGTTTTTGAGTGAAAAATGAACTTTCTGCCAAGAGGAGAGCTCAGCCTGGCTTTTTCTAAAGCTGCTGTCAAGATCCTGATTGTTGAACAATTGAGGCACAACCCCAGTGTGAAAAGAGCCTGGCAAATGCAGGGGTGAAAACCTTTCCCTTTGTCCATTGATTTCCAACAGCCTGGGGAGCACAGCTGTGTGCTGTTCACATTCTCCATTTTCATGTGGAAAACCAGAGACTGGGAGAAGTTGAGTCTGTGCCTCCTGCAAATTCAAAGCAACAATTCTTAGTGTGAAACGAGTCTCTCCTAAGTTCAGGCATGTCCAGTGTAGAGCCAACATGTGAGCTCCTTGCCAAGGCTCTGTTTAGCAGAAATACAGCCCAGATTTATCAGTTTAGGCCAGGATTTGGTGTTGTTCCCTACAAAATGCAGTTTTCCTGACCACCATCCTGCCTTTGTTCTCCCTCCTCTGCACCAGCCTGGAGGCACCAGAGCTAAATGGAGATGTCATCCCACACCTTTCCAGGGCCAAAGTTGGGCATTGCTCTTTCTGAAAGATGAAGAGATCTGCTTAAAAAAATAAAATAAAATAAAATTGGGCTGACCCTAAGCTTGGAGTGGTTTTGCATAACTCCAGAGGGAGTGAACATCCAGCTGATCTGTGAGGCTGTAATTTAGGAAGGGCCTCCATCCCCACAGACCCAGCTTGTGTTGCAGAGCAGTTTGTGCTCATGATATGGGCTCTGATATTGGGACGTAATTGCTTTTCTAATATCCATGTATTATTTACACCATGCTACTGTTGCAAACTCCTTCTGACTCCGGGTCTGTTGTTGCTCTAATGTATTTATTGGAGCAATGCAAGGTCAGGCTAACCTCCACTGCTTGTCTGTAAATGACCCAGCAGAAACCAATAGTTTTAGAGCTGGAACATCAGTGTAAGTGAGACACAAATCAGGACCCTGAAGTATTAATTTACTTTATTGCCATATCTTCATAGACTGTTATTTAGTGCTTAACTATTAACTATTAATGTTGCTGCTTTATTTATTGCACAGAGGTATGTCTTAAGTGTTTCCTGGGTATCTTTTCAGGAGAAGGGCGTCAAGGGAAAACAGATCAAGACAGGCATATCAAAGATGATTGGAGTGGGACAGCATTTGTGTTCAAATTCTAACTAGAATTGGTTAATATCTTTGCAAACTACAGTCCAGAATTCAAAATATATATAAATGTGACCCTGCAGAAAATATTTCAGATTATTCTGATTTTTTTTCAAGATGAAATTACAGACTAGAATGGGCTGAGGGGAGTGTGAGGGTTTGTTGGCTTAAAAGCTAACTCAAAATATCAATGTAGTCAGCTCTGCCATGCAAAGAGCAGCACAGGAAAATGTCATGCAGAGACATTCCCAGACACAACTCATAGCTTGCCCTGCTCATATTTGAGGGGGGAATGTTCCTGCTCACCACCTACTCATTTCTTTCCTTTCTCTGAGCATCTTGTCCCTGCCTTTACCTTCAAGGACACATCCTTAAGTGTTCCCCATCTCCACCTGTGCTCACCATGGAGCCCTAAGGCACCCAGGGGCAATTGCCTCTCAGAATCATGATCTGATTGTCAGATAATGGCTTGCTGATGCTCCTGTGGGATGGAAGCTGCTCAAAACCCCCCCAGTTCTGGCTGTGCGAGATATTTTGTGGTGCCAGAACCCTCCCACAGCACTGGTGTGCCCATCAGTGAGGTGCTGGGCCACCTCTCCTGGCTGTGCAGGATGGCTCCTCGTGGCCATTCCCTCAAAGCCAAGCAGAAACTTCTGCCTTCAACAGCAAAATATCTCAGAAATGGTCCCCAAGACACTCAGCTGAGCTGGGTTTTGTGTAAATGAGGCACATTGCTCTGCTCTTTGCTGAATTCCACAGCTCCAGTTGACAATGGCCTCACTCCTTCTGTGATGGAACACCCTCTTCACCCCACCAATACCCCTGCCTGGTTTGAATAAGAGTAGCTCACGTATTTTTATGCTTTTCTGTCTTTTTGAGGAGTTTTCTCTGGTGTTAAATATATATACAGGAGATGTAACTTCTGCCAGATCAAAGGCACACCAAATAAACCACATGAAAAATTATAAAAACTTCACAAGCACAAATTTTATTATTTAATGAGGATGTTAATGAAGCACCTGAGTAGCAGTTTTTCCTCTTGCTATCACAGTCAATGAGACTGATATGAAAAACACCTAAAAAAACAAAACCCAACCGGACTCAAAGGACAGCTGCCAGATAGGAAATCCAGGAGAAGAAGGATGAGGTGGGCAGGCTGGCACTGGTATCATGTGCTTGGGAGCTGCTCCATATGCTTGGAGCAGATTTGCATCTAAAGGAATGGAAAAACCTTTTCCTTCATATTGATTATTCCTGTGTTTTGGTTTTTCCCCCCACATCTTTCACATATGCTGGGTTTCCAGTTGATAAGCTCTGGCTCATTTATTCACCTTTCAGCAAACCTCCTTGACTCTTTTTCCCTGCCCAACACTTGAATCAGCCCACACCTTCTTTAGCTGATTAAGTTATTTTCCACTTCACAGTTTGTTTATTCCCTAACAGACTAACTTGCAAATATATGAGAGCTGGCACATTTTCATTCCTTGAAAAAGTAGTCAGTAATCAGAAAAAGAATTCATGTTAGTTCTCTCTATTTACAAAACCCACATTGCAATATATCTTATTATTTATTAACTCCAAAGTCTGACTCAGACTGACTCTTTCAGTATGTCTCCCACCACCCCCATAAAATACTCTTTACATTGGAAATAATGAGCTTTGAACTTCTGACACAAAAGGTCTCCAACACTTTGTTCCCTCAGCTCTCTGAAGCAGCTGAGTTCACTAACCAGCTCCATTGGTTGTTTCAAGCTCTGTCCTTTTGAATTTACCAAAGCCAGCAAAGCAAAGACCACTTCAGTATGTGCTCACCTGAACACAGGCACAGAGCACTGGGGCAGGCAAACAGAAATGGTGCCTAAATTCAGATATTTCTCTGAGGGATGGTGTGCTGCAGGGTGAACACCATGGTTGGTGTTGTGGGCTCGCAGTGCCACCCCAGCTAAGGCTTGAGCACCTTGAGACCCCCCAACACCCTTTGTGACAGGGCTGGTAGGTTTAATGCCTTCAAAGTCACACATCAAACCTCAAAGTTTGCTCTTTCAGAGAGACCCAGTGATGTATCCTTTTGTTGGTGGCCAGATCTTCTCAAGAGCAGCTCTGTGATTATGCAGCGTTTTAATTACAGCGAAAACTATTTGTTTTACAATAGAAAGTGCAGCTGGTGAGTTGTGACCTGTGGAAGAGCAGCAGATGGTGTCCTCCACGCAGGGTTTCTCCAGCACATTTTCCTAAGAATTCCTGCTCTGACCTGATTTTCTCCTGACTGCAAAGCAGCAGTGACCTGCCCTTTGGTCAGGAGTACAAGCTGGCCATGGTGTACAGCTCTCCCCAGCCGTCCTTTGTTCCTTTTCCCAAGCAGAAAATGCTGGGGAAAGAGGGAGGGAATCTGTGCTGAGGTCTGCATGCTGAAAAGCACAAAAAAACTGTAAGGTCCATTTGTCTTCAGAACTGAATATCCTCAGTTAAATAGGATTGACTCCATCAAACAAACCCGGTCTGTGCCTTGAGAGGGGATTTGATTCTTCTTTGATGTTGAAAGTCAGAAACTGCAGGTTTTCTCCGCCTTTGTACAAGGGGATAAAATGGATCTACTCTCTATTGTATGGAGAAAGTGAATTAAGTGGGAATTCTTGGGTGAACCTGCAATGGCTGAATTAGCAGACAATACTTTTTCTTATCATTATTATTATCAATAACAACAACAACAATAAATAATGATAATAATGTAAATGTTAATGTTAACAACAACAACAAAACAACAACAATGTTAATATTACTATTACTACTACTACTACTGCTACTACTACTAATAATAATAATAATAATAATATTTTGGTATAATTTCCTTGACATCTCTGAGAAGTCAATATGTCCTTGCTGGCTTCATATTTTTTTAAAGCCCTCATTAACTCAGTCAGGGCTCCCAGCTGACTTTGGCATGTAAATACCCCGACTCCCTCCCTGCTGAGGGCACCTGAGACCTTGGGAAGAGCTTTTTCCTCTCTCAGGTGGCTCCATTCAGGAACCTGCACCCAGGAGCTGAAGGAGGGAACTGGATCAGCACTTCCAGAACAAGAGTGGGCACCATGTGGTTGGGGAAGAGGCTTCAGTCTGCTGGTAGGGCAGTGGTCTTCACTTTTCTGTTTTTATTACCCCCAAATTTGTGAGTGCACAGACCCCCTTCCCCTCCAGCAAACGAGATGAAACAACATTCGGTTAGAATCAGAAGCTGTAATATGATTTTTGCTTTCCTGCTGTAATCAGAGAGAAAAAAAATACCTTCAGAGTCTTTTATCTCTATAAGGAGAAAGAAGAAATATGCAGAGAAAAAGCCTTCAGGCTGATGCAGCAAACTGCCATAATAGCTTCTGTTTACTTTGAGCCTAATACTGATATCTTGTAGACAGGTAAAAAAGCTACACTGGCACCCTTTCTTGTTTGTTTTGTTGCTTTTTTCCCTTTTTTTTTACCCAAAATCTCAAACCTTATGTAATTTTTATATCATCCCCTGCAGGAGGAGACAGGTGACATCAAAAATGAGTGCTGCTGTTCTTTGGCACAGGTGGAAGATGCCTGTAAGAGCATGCATAAATTGGGGTTAAGAGCAGTGGAGTGCCCTGTTCACTCCCTGCCACAGCTCCACTCTCAAAGGAGCTGAATTTACATAAGTTAATAATGAGGAACTAAAAACTTAAATGATGATTTGGTAGCTTATGATTATAATAAGCTTCTCCAAATCCATATGGCTGGGGGGGCATAGGTTAGGCTGCTGCAGCACGAGACAGGAGGCTTATTAATATTTTAAATGAAATAATGCAGACTTGAAGATTTGGGGTGGGGGAGAGGGGTTGCTGACCAGATGATCTTTAAAGGTCTTTTTCGACCCAAACAATTCAATGTCCTGACCCTGGCAATGAGGTTTGTATTGAAAATCTTGATGGCAAAATGGTAAATGGTCAGGAGATTTTCCTGCTTTATTTCTCTTTATCTGCACATGAGGTGGTGTGAAAGCAAATCTTCTCAAAAGACCAAAGACCAGTTACACTTTCACAGGCTCTTTATTAATTATATATTTTAATTATTCTGCTTTGTAGCATCACATGAAAGAAATTAGGGTCTTTCAAATAGATGCATGATTTCTCCTTATGTGTTGAAGATCATGTACAGCTGAAACCTGGAGCAGTTCCCTGTTCTTTGAGCAGCTTTAACATCACCACAAAAATCCCTGTTTTGGACCCTGGGGTCTGAGGCTTAATTTTAAGCCTGTCTTGGGTGTGCTGCTGGACTGAGCCCAAGCAGGGAATGGAGGATGCCCAGTGAGGCATGGCCCTAATTACTGATCTCTGAGGCAGGGATTTTTGGGTGGGTTTTAAACATCTTGGAGACTGTTTTGATAAGGGATAAGGAGGGGGAGGTTTGTCCTCAGCTCTGCCCAAAGCCCCTGAGGAGTGCACAGGCTGCTCTTCTGGTGGCACTGGTGGCCTTTGTCTGAGGAAACTTTCTAAAAAACCTATTTAGGTGCACTTCTTTAGCCCTGGTGAAAACAGCACAAGATTTGTCTCAAGGTAGGACAATGAGAGTTGGGAAATTTGGCCTTGTGCAATTTCTTCGTGAAGGGAATAAAAATAAATTCCATGAATGCTTTCTGTACAAAGATCAGAATGGGAATTGTCTCTCAATCAGATATGCCTCCTAGATTATAGACACACATTAATAAAATTTCTCTCTACATGTCCTCTTGTAAAGGCACCCTTTATATATGGGGGTCAGTCTGTTTGTTTTGCTTGGGGTTTTTTTTTTGGTTTTGGTTTTTTGGTTGGTTGGTTTTTGGTTTTCTCTGTGTCAGGTTATTTCATCTGCTTTATATTGTGTGTCTGCTTTGATATTTCATGTCTGTGTTTTGTGTGCTGTGGCCCACTGCAAAGACAGTGTTAGCTGGGCTGGATTACTTTTCTCCTTTCTGTTTGTCCTAGTGCTTCAGATACTTGTTTACAGTCTGTGTACTGTGCATATATATTTGCACATTACCCCAGCTCTCCCTGCTCCTGCCATGGTGTCCTTTTCCCTTAGCAAATGGAAGTCACTGCCATCCTCCTCTTTGTTTTGGAGTTCGGCTGTGTAGCATCACAATCATCACTTAGATGGATATTGAGGGTTGGTCTTGAGACAGTAATTTCAGAAATCTAATTTCAAAACTAACAGAGTGGAAAGAAAATCATCACCCGCTTGCTTCACGGTGGCTGCTGCTGCAACACAGAGCAGTGGGGAAGGGTTTGCTCTGGAGAAAAGGAGGCTCAGGGGTCTCTTATCACTCCCCACAGCTCCTGACAGGAGGGGACACCTGTGGGGTTGGGCTGTGCTCCCAGGGAACAGGGACAGGAGGAGAGGGAATGGCCTCAAATTGCACCAGGAGAGGTTTAGATGGGATATTTGGAAAAATTTCTTCACAGAAAGTGTTGTTAAGTATTGGAACTGATGGCCCAGGGCAGTGGTGGAGTCCCCATCCCTGGAGAGATTTAAAAGCCCTGTGGAGGTGACACTTGGGCACACAGGTCAGTGGTGGCCTTGGCAGAGCTGGGGGAATGGTTGGACTCGGTGATTGTGAATGATTCTGTGGTTTCTGCACTTGTGCTTCAGTGGGTAAAGTATTCCAGGGCTGGTGCAAACCCTTCTCAGGAGTGAAAACCTTCTGGGTGCGTTGGGGTTTGAGTTAGCTGTTTTTGGCTCTTGATCTATGTTTTACAAAATGGAAAAAAAAAAATCCCTCTGCTGATCTGTCAGTACATGCAGTGACATAAAAAGCACGTCTACAAGTGTGAAAGCAAGTTAATCACCAACTCCTACTGCGATGGGACTTGTACCTGTGGAAATAGAGTTCAAAGAATAATGGTGAAAAGCTTGGAAATATCCCTGAAGACAGAAAAGTCAAACACCTGGGTTTACTTCAGTGTGGTCTCTGTGCCAGTGCCAGCCTGGGCACCCAAAGCCAGTCTGGCTTCAATTTGGCACTTGCCAATACAAAAGATGTTGTTGAAGCTGAAGCCAGGAGATGATTTCTGGGGAGGTGGTGAACCTTTATTGTAACTATGCTGAATTCTCCAGTTTTGGAAGTGTTGTTTCTAAAACCCCCAAAATTGACCTGCAGCTATCAGTGTTGCCATCCAGTCCCACCAGTCTCAGGCTGATCAGCAGGACCAGGAATCACCAGACTAAAATAGAGCTGTTTACCATGGGAAGTGTCAGTGTGAGTGGGTGCTAAACTTGGTTTTCCCTTCACCTGGGCTGTAACAGAATTTATTGGTGGTTTTGCAGAAAGGATCCAGCCAGGTCCTGAAGTGCTGCAACACTGACACAGGCTACCCACAGAAGCTGCCCTGTCCCTGGGAGTTTCCAAATTCAGGTTGGATGAGATTTGGAGCAGCTGGGATAGTGGAAGGTGTCTCTGCTCATGGCCCATATTCCCACCCAAACCATCCTGGGATTTTGTGACCTGAGGATTTGCTTCTTGCCCTCTATCACCGGAGGGAGAGCATCTGTGCAGATGTGCTGGAGTCATCTGTGGACAAATAACACAGAGGAGCTGGGCAAAGGGGCTAAGGATTCATACAGGTACCTGGGGAGGGAGCTGGTGTTGTGCATTCAGGAGAGCTTTATTTGCATGTGCACAGCTACTTACAGGCATATTCAGATAAGGTGTGGGAAGCAGTGAGTCCTGCTGGAAATAACTAGATCAAGCCTGACAGCCTGAGAGTAAATCCGTGGCACAGACAGATAAGGGGTATTGGTGTTTCCTGTGTTAGGTCCGGATCCCTGTAACTCTGACAGCTTTTCTATTTTTTGTGTCAGCTTAATAGAAAGTTTTGTATTTATTTGCTGTTATCTGAGCAAGTTCAGCTGCAGTTATTTCACTTTTATCCTTTCCCAGACACACATACATACACTTGCACTCTTGTTTCTTGGCAGCTTGTAACAACGTCTCTAATCCTCTTTGGCAGAAATCTTTTAAACTAATTCTCTTAGCAAAAAAAGGAAAAAATTAAAAAAGAAAAATTGGTGGTGATAATTTTACAGCTGATACAAGAAAAGAGGTGAACAAATATCTGAAAGAAGAAAGAAGTTTGGCCAGAAGTCGACTTTCACTACATCTTTAGAGTACTTTGTGTGCTGCAAAGCCCTAATATCTCTTCAAGATAAGGAGCATTGGGTGGGTGAGGATGGTATGATGAAAGATAGACAATGCTACCAGGGTGACTCAGAGATTTGGTGTGAATTAAAAGAGAAATAAACCCATTCAGCCTCTCTGTGTTTAAGCAGACTCAGAGGTACCACTTGAAATCCCATGTCAGAGTTTGGATAGGGCTTGTAGAATTCACAGCATTTCCAATCGGTAAAAGAACTGCAGAAGTGGTTTTTTGTTTCCTTCTTAACATCAGGTCCTGGAAATTCTGCCTTGTTGTGAGCTTTCTGGGAACGATTAGTGTTAGAAAGAGTGAAAAATTAAGAGGACACAATTTTTGTACAGGATTGCACAAACAAAACTTTGTTGGGGTATTTTTGTTTGTTTAGGGATTTTTTGTTTGTTTAGGGATTGTGTGTGCGTGTGGTCTTTACTGTTGTTGTTGGGGTCTTTGGGGTTGTTTTCTTATTTTTATTTTTTATCTCAATTTTAAAGGAAATAATGCCCCAGCAGCTCTACCCCTGCTTTTAGAGCTCTCCATCCTCTCTGATGCCTCACATGTAAGGTGTGCAGCTGTGGTTCATCGATGGCTGGTGCATTTTGCAACACCCAAAACTTGGGGGTTTTAGTGCAGTTGTGGCTGGTGACCCAATGACCGTTGAAGCAGGACATGTGATGGTGTCAGGAGGTGTCCCCAGCTCAGCTGTGCTGACCTGGTGGCCATGCTCCTGCCCTTTTCCTGTTAGCCCTGTGTTGGGGAAGATGAAACAGGAAAGCCTCATAAATATGATTGCCTGGCAAAAGATTTTGAGAATACAGAAACTATAAGCAAGATTGAAATGAAAGCAAGCTTTGAGATCCCTTAGTTACAGAACAATGGTAAAACAATGGTGTGGCTGACGGAAGGTAATCCCCTTTTGATGGAGCAACACCCTCTGCTTGCAGACAGGCCCAAGGGTCAGAGCAGACCCTACAACTTGGCAGAAGGGGCCCAAAGAGGAGTTTTTAGGGTTTAAAATGTAACACAGTATAGTAATGTAGTGATTCTTATAGGTTGTATAGAAATGCTATAAGATTTGTATATTGTACTAGATTGGTTAGTGAGAAATAGAATATTCAACACAGAAGATGATTTATTGTATTGTAATGGGAACTTCGCTCTCTTAGCTCTCTTGCTTCTCGCCTTTTACTCTCTTACCCCTTTTACTCTTTTATGCTTTTACTCTCTTTCCCTCTCATCCTCTCTCCCCCTCTCTTCTCTTGGGCCTGCTCTGAGCTGTGGCTGCAGCTCCCAGCAGGGCCCTGCTCCCAGGCCCTGTGCAATAAACCCCAAATCCCAGCAGGGCCCTGCTCCCAGGCCCTGTGCAATAAACCCCAAATCCCAGCAGGGCCCTGCTCCCAGGCCCTGTGCAATAAACCCCAAATCCCAGCAGGGCCCTGCACCCAGGCCCTTTGCTTTAATAAACCCCAAATCCCAGCAGGGCCCTGCACCCAGGCCCTTTGCTTTAATAAACCCCAAATCCCAGCAGGGCCCTGCACCCAGGCCCTGTGCAATAAACCCCAAATCCCAGCAGGGCCCTGCACCCAGGCCCTTTGCTTTAATAAACCCCAAGTTCCTGACCTGGCTGCAGAGATCTCTTGTCTCTGTCCATCCCCACCATCCCACATCCCATTGTTCCTACAGTCCTGTGTCCCTCCTGCCTGCACAGATCCTTTGGGATGAGGGCTTTCCCTCTCAGTGTGGTTTCTGCACTGCTCAGCACAGCAGGGACCCATTTCCAGCTGGGAACACTAATGCCACTGCAGGCTGACCATGAAATTACAAATAAAGGAAATTTTTCCCCTATTATCCCAGAAGAGAGGCCTCTCTGGCTGGGGCTATGCTGTTAACGAATGTTTTCAAATCTAAGGCAACATTTGCACCAGGGAAGTATTTAAGGTGTAGACCACAGATGTGTCTGGGCACTGCTGCCAGGAAATTTCTGTCCATGCAGCTGCTCTGTCCCACGGGCGAGGAGGGTCAGGGGCAGCCAGGGAGGCTGAGCAATGTTTTGGCAAATTTTGAGGATGAAATCAATACAAGTTTCAGAGGTAATTTGGCAGCATCTGAAGAGCTGAGGGCTTGAGCCCTTCTGGGGTTGTTGAATTAGATCTTTCTCTTTAAGTGAGCAGGACAAGGATAACTTACAGGATTGGGATATTTTCTGCAAATTTCTGTGGATTGAACAGCACACTGGGTACCACAGGCTTTAATCATTGGTGGTCCTCTGGTCTCCAACACATGGATTTGATAGAGGAATTGGAGAAGTTTTTGCACAAAAGCTGTGGCTGCCCCATCCCTGCCAATGTCCAAGGTCAGGTTGGACAGGGCTTGGAGGAACCTGGGATAGTGAAATGTGTCCTTCCCCACACAAGATGGGTGAGCTTTAATGTTCCTCCCAACCCAAACCATTCCAGGATTCTCTGAAATCTCTTAAAAGTTTAACTCCATTGAAGTTGGAGGATACTCATGAGGGTCTGTATATTTACTGCCATTACATCAATTATGGGTCTGAACTCTGAAAGCACTTATTCCTGCTGTCAAATGGCAACAGTGGCCATGGTTTCACTTGGCAGCAATAAATTCTCATTGGGATCACACAGTTTAATGGCTGTACTCAATGATCTTGAAGGCTTTTCCAAGCTTAATGACTCTACGGTTCCATGTTTGCATTAAATATTCAATGTACTTGGATTCAGAAGACAGTGCATAGGTTTAAAATTTAAAAAAAAATTAAATGGTGTTCTGTAGTTGTGTAACTTTTAAGTAAACAGAGCTGTAGAAACATCTGCAAGCTTTGATTTTAATTTAATGTATAATAGCTTACATCATAATAAATGATGTTGTGTGATTTGGATGTAATTTTGAATTTGTCAGGAAGCTCGCAGCCAAATTGTTGAAGTTAATAGTAGTTCTGCAATCAACTTCACTGTGTGTCAAATCAGAGGAGCCATTATTGAATTTTAAAAGGCTAAATTACTGTGTTGTTTGTATTAAATCTTAATGCCGTTTCGGATAACAGGAACACTTTCCCTTGGAGATATGTGCAGGATAGGGTTTCTGTTTCTGGATAGAGAAATCAAACATGGTTTCAGGGAAATTGCTTGAATTCAAATCTTAAAGGGTTTAGGTATATCCAAAAGTAATTTCAAACTTGTCCTAAAGGAAAGAATAAATTCCCCAGGTCAGATTTAGTGTTGGAGTACAGTGCTTTTTATGAATTAGGAGAACTTAGTAGTGCACTGCAATGATGGTGATTAGGGAAATTAATGTACTGAGGTGGCTTATCATTCAGAGGAGGGAAAAAATACATTTGCATTTCTTTAGGGATGGAAAAGGAAGGGCAGCTGCCCTGTACTTGCTTGCTTTGAGGCAGTCTTGCTTCCCCTGACTGGTGCTGGGTCCCTGGAAAGGAGAGGCTGTCACAGCCCAAGGTGAAAAAGGTCAACACTTGTACCAGGGAAGGGGTGGGGAAATGGGACTCATTTGCTCATATTTCTGTCTCAGCTTTGCTAAATCAGCTTGGGCAAGTGGCTGTCATAAATCCACTATCTCCACCCACCTCAAGCCCAAAATTATCTTTCCAAATGGTGGAAAAGCTTTTGGGCTGGGCTACTTTCTGTTGGGTTGGTTTGTTTTTAAGTTCTATGAGATGTTTGAAGAAACCAGAGCTCTTCTGGAACCTTCTCTTCTCCAGCATGATCACCCCAGCTGTCTGTCTCCAGAACAGAGGTACTCCAGCCCTTGGGGCTTTTTGGTGTCGTCCTCTGGATACGCTCCAGTAAATTCATGTCATTCCCATGCTGAGGTTCCACAGAACTGGATGCACTATTTGTGTGAGGGCATGCTCACGATTTCCTGGTAGGTTTTTCTCTTTCCCTTCCATGATTTTTGTCTATCTGTGTGGTCCCCCAGCCCAGCAAAGCTTCTCACGTGCAGGAGAGCACTGGCCCATGGCATCCCTGCTCTGCTGGGAGAGCTTTCCCATCTCCCTCAGGCAGTGCATGGCAGCAATAGATATAATGGACTCATCTGGATAATTTAGTACTTGCTTAGTATATCTGGTTTCTCCAGTGACACTCTGACGTTCATGCTTGACTTCCCCACCTCTCAGATAATAAATGAAAGAGGTTTCATCTTGTTGGCAGCACTGGCATTGGGCCCATTATCTTTCCTGACATTGTGTACTCGAGAAATTAAATTACCTGGTTTCCTGGCTACCTCCCTAATGAATGCCATTAATTAATATGCTTTTCAAAGGAGGAGGTGTATTTGTTCTTAATCCAAGGGAGAATCTCTTTCCTGGCCTGCCTATGAGCAGAGTGCTGAGGTGGGAGCAGGTCGGTCAGTTTGCAGGAGTCCTGCCCACATGGGTGCTCCCTAAACACACCCTTTGGCTCATAACTTGGTTTATAGTCAGGTTTTTTGCTGGAAGATCTAATCCCAAGAGCATGCAGGTTAATGAAAAGAATGATTAACTCTGCAGGGGGTAGATCAGTGCAGCAAAGATGTGCTGATCATGATGCAGTGAGAAGAAGGATGGAAATGCAGCCTGGTCCGTCAGTTGGAATTACCAGGAAAGTGTGGGCTTGGAGCCCTCTCTCCCTTATTTTCCCCTTCAAATCCCCTCTCCCCAGTGGAAGTGGCAGCCCTGCATATGGATGGATATGGGGCTGTTGGCCTAAGCTGGGCAGAAGTGTGAAAAGCAAAGAGCTTGGTGTTCAGGGGTGGCTTTGAATGTTCTTCTGGATGGAGCAAAATGACCTGAACTGAGGAGGAGGAAGATCAGAGCTGGGGCAGTGGGTGCCGGGATGGATGCAGTGCCCAAAACAGCACTGGAGTGAGAAGGGAGAAGCTGGGGAATGTTGGGCTGGGATGGTGCCTGGCCTCCCCCACAGACATCAGTTTAGACAGGGTGGTAAGGAATGAATTTATAAGGGCGCAAATTCCCCTTTGGAGCTGTCCCAGTGCCTGGGCAAGGGAGGAGTTGAGCAGGACCTGGAGCTGCAGCTGGTTCCAAGGACTGTGCAGGAGCAGGCCGGAGGGTGGGAGCTGTGCAGGAGCAGGCAGAGGGGCCCAGGACTCTGCAGGGAGGAGCAGCCCCCCCACAAATGCAGGCAGCAGGGACATGTTACATGTCCCTGGGAGAGAAGCAGAGTCCCTGCAATTGCTTAACCCGCTCTGAGCTTCAGCATTGATCAGTCCCAGTGGCTCAATTGATGCTTGAAATCTCAGCGCGGTCAATACCTCACAAAACAGAGGTCTCAGGGTTCTTCACCCCTGCTGCAGTGCCTGGAGGCAGCTGCTTTGCTCCTGGCATACCTGGCACTTCTGCTGCTGCCTCTCGTTGTGACCTGCGGTGTTCGTCTTTGCTGGGAAAGAACATCATCCTTTGAAACACCTAAAGCTGAGATGAGTCACAGTCTTCTCAGGAAACGCTGGAATTTGTAGTCTTCTGGCAGAACAGCCACATCAGAAGGTTGTAGCAGGCAAGGAAGTAGGCTGATCCTTCCTGGGGAAACTTAAAATAACCCTGAGCAAGACAATGGAGGCTCCTGGGTGGGATGCTCAAGGACATGGTACAGGAGGTGCTCAGAATAACTCTTCCCATGTTTGGTGGCTGGGATAACCTATATTATGATGAGAAGGAAAAGATGGATTGCAGTCTTAGGGCTCAGTCTCCTATTCTCTTGGAATCAGCATGAGTTGGGCTGCTAGTCTTTAAATAAAAAGTCTCTTCAGTAGGAAGCCAGGTGCAACACCAATAATTGTAGCTAATGCTTTAGATAGAGCTTCCTGCACAGCTGATTTAAATAGAAATAATGTCCTTTAAGCTGTTCAGCTGATAGTTTTGTCCCTCCTGCACTGGAGTTTTACCTGTGTACACTTGAAATTCCTGATCTGCTTATCACTTACTTTCTTATCACCTTGCTAAAGGGCAGTTGAAGAAGCAGTTGAAAATATAATAAACCCCTTTACCATTTTCTCATGTTGTTAAACTCCCTAGAAGAGGGTTTGGATCACATTCTTCCCAATGCCCTGTTGCACAACTCCTTTGGTGACAGAGTGTGACTTCTCAGCTTCAAGGCCCCTCTGTTTAAGCAGAAAGTTGCAAATAGAGATATTTTTTTGAGCTTGTGTTTGCTGAGTACATGTACACTCGAGTTTTTAATCACAATCACAGTTCAATCTGGTTGTAATTGTTGTTAATTAATTCTTAACTGTGCTTAAATCTCGTGAATTAAATGGATTTAAAACAACAACAACAACAAACAAAACAACACCTTTCATCAGACTTGCTCTTTTAAGGGTTCAGTTTCACACTAACTGCATTAAAATGCTTTTTTCCAGACTTGTGGAAAAAATCATTCTAAAATAAAAATAAGTCTAAAAATAAAAATCATTCTAAAATAATTTAAGATTTTGAATAAAAATTAGTGAATTATTGCACGCATAACTTGCGTGCCAGCTGTGGGCATCAGGAGCAGATCCTGCATTTTTGGAAGAAGCCTTCAAACTGAAGGCACAGCAGCTCCAGAGAAAAGCAGATGAGGGCATCATACTCCTTGTTTCTATGGGAAGTCTCATCAGAGAGAAGACCTGTGCAAAATCATAAAATCATAGAATAGTTTGGGCTGGGAGGGACCTTAAAGTGGATCCCATCCAGCTGGAAGTCAGGGACACTTCCCACTATCCCAGGTTGCTCCAAGCTCCATCCAACCTGGTCTGGGACACTTCCAGGGATGGGGCAGCCACAGTAAGGAATTTCTCTCCAATTCCCAATCTAAATCCAGCCTAAACCTGCCCTTTTTCAGTTTGTGGAGGCTGCATTGAGCTCGGGTCTCCTGCAGCTGCTGTGGCCCTGGAGCTGGACAGGTAACACTGCCTGAGTTATGGGAGGTGCAGGTGAGCTCCAGGGGTTGTTCTGGTGCCTGGGACAGTTCTGTGCTGTGAAGTCCAACAAACACCTGTGGTGAGGTGGATTTAAGATCCTAACTTCAATCACCTGTTCTTGAAAGATACAGGATGCACATATACAGTTTTTGGGGGTGTTTTTTCCGCGCAAAATCTGTTAAAAGCCTTCATGCCCTTTTGCCGTTTTCAAGGCTTTTTCTTACAACCTTGAGTGATGTAGTTCCCCTCATCCTGAGCTGGAGGTGGCTGTGGGAGCTGCTGGCTGGAGGCTTTTGAGGATTCCTTGGATTTCAGCATTTCCCTGCGGATGGATGCTGCGCTTCCCGGGGCTGCTGCTGCTCCCCATGGGATGCTCAACTCCTCGCTGCGTTTTGCCAGGAGACGTTTCTGTCGGCAAAACCCCGTTCTACCAGCAGAGGCCGATATGCCCATGTGCTTGGAAGCAGCGAGCTCACACCAAACCCCAGGGATATTCTAAAACCCTTCCAGCCTGCCCGAGGTGCGTGTCTACCCCTGCATCCCCGAACTGCCTCTCTCTGCACCCCTGCATCCCACAGAGGGGATCCCCCTGAGGGTTCTGTTATTTAAGTAAAAAACAAAAATAAATAAATTTTTAAAAAATTAAGAAAAAGTGGTGAGTAGCCAGGTGGAGTGGAAAAAAAAAAAAAAAAAAAAAGACAAGCTGAAGGGAGGCCCTGGGATTTGATTAAACCTGCCATGACTGCGCTGCAACACCACCAGCCAGCAGCTCCCACAACATCTCCTCTGCCCAGCCTGGGGGAACCTCCTGCACCACTCACGTGCATGGCAGAGAAATGAAACGTCTCAGCTAAAGGAATCCTTTGCTATTTGTTTATATGGTGGTAAACAAATTCATTTTCCTGAGGAGGGGGGCTCTGTGAGTACATCTACAATAAGTGTGTGATGTGCTGGGCTGCAGGGAGCACTTCCAAGAAACTATCCAGAGATGGGGGTAGAGCCTGCTTTAATGCCAAGAATATGCACAGGAAAATAAAATATTCTGAAGCTGTTTGCCTGGTATTTCAGATGCCCTGGGCAGAGCATTGAGTGCTCCAAACTCACCCAAAGCTCTCACAACTGGAGGTCAAAGTTGCCCTTTTTATTCACATTACACCTCAACCTGAACCCACCATGGGTTTGCACAGGGGCAGCAAATTAAAACAGCTGGTTCATAAAACATCTGGGAAAGTGCTTTGCCTGTGCTTGACCTAAGCCTTGCTGTCTGCCCCTTGCAGCCACTTTCTTTGCCTTCATCTCCATGGGCTGTGCTGGTCACCAAGAGAGCACTTAAAACATAGACCAGGCATGCACACACTGACTTTATTTATTTATTTTTATTCACTTGTTTGTTTGTTTATTTGTTTGTTTAGTTTTTGTTCTATTTATCAACTAGTTTATTTCTTTATTTAAATTTCCCTCCCAGACTGTGCAATAAAAATGACAAAACAATCTTCATTAACCATAACTGCAGAGCAGCATGTACTGAAAAACAACTTGTGAAACAGGAGGCTTCCCTGCATCTGCCTTGGGAAGGAGGGTGGGACAAATGTTTCTAAGGTTTCTTTGGGATGTGTCAGCTGTGTTGCATGGCACGTGGGTACAGGCATCTGGATTTTATCGTAATCAGTGCAAAACAGGAGTGACAGGGAAGAGAATGAGCTAAAGAAAAGGTATGTTGATGCATTGCCTAATATTTAGGTGGTAATTTTTGTTGTTAATCATATAATTGACTAATAATGGATAATTCCAGGTTTAGCACTGGACAGGTTTCCACACTTTAGGGGAAAAAGTTTACAGGTGAGTCAGGATCTCAAAAAGACAGAATTTGACTTCTTTTACCCTACCAAATCTGTTATAATAGAAGAAGTCTCCCTGGAACATGGTGCTCTGCTGGGCTCTGGCCTGAGTCATTTTGGGAGGGAGGATTTGGGAGAATCTCTTGCAGAATGTGGAGTTTAAGTATAAACCCATATAAATACTGTTGACAGTTGTAACTAATGGTTCTCACCGATAGCTTGCTTGCTTTTCTGGTAGTTCTTTATGCACCAATAAATCCTTTTGTTCCTCTCCCAGCTGTTATTCACAAAAAGTACAAAGGCGAGGTGGAGCGTTCTCGGCACTTTTCTTTTTAATTAAAATGAAATGACAGACAAAGGAGGAGTGTGGAGCAAAGCTGGATCAAGACATGGTAAATGTCTCTTCTCCCCCATCATTTCAGCCTGTTTGATAGAGGGGATTCATCTCTGGCTTGCACCTAAACTCCTGCTCTGCTGTGCCAGGACAAGGTGAAGTGTGAGGCTGGAGTTATCTCAGAGGGATGGTTCTCCCTGGGACAGCTGTCCTGCTGCTCCAGGGTGCCTTCAGTGCCTCAGATCATTCCTCATGACACAGGAGGCATTAATTGCAACATTTCTGCAAAGTAGATGTGTTTTGTCCCTCTTTGGGGCTGCACCAGCCTGAGGCTGCTTCCAGATGTGCCACAAGCACCCTAAATCTAAATCTCTCGGTACAGGTGGAGAAAAAGGCATTTCTTCTACTCCAACAGCTCTGCTGTCAAAGTAATGTTTTTTTCTTTCTTGGTGAGGTTGGTTTAACACTGGCACAGGTTTCCCAGGGCAGCTGTGGCTGCCCCTGGATCCCTGGCAGTGTCCAAGGCCAGGCTGGACAGGGCTTGGAGCAACCTGGGATAGTGAAAGGTGTCCCTGCCCATGGCAGGGGATGGGACTGGATGAGTTTAAAAGTCCCTTACAAACCATTCTGTGACACTCAGCTGTCAACATTTTGCTGCATTGAGCTGGAGCTGTTCAGAGCAGCAGCTCCCAGGGACTCGATGTGATGAAGTTTTTACCTAAAACATAACAAAGATAACATAACAAAGATATGAGCCTTGCTTTTCCATGCATTTTATTTTTCTGAAGGCATGTTTTTATTCTGTGCTGTGGATTTTTTTTTTTTTAATTTTTTTCTTGCTGGAGAGGGCTGGCTTCTCCACATCCAATGCCTAAATCCATCTCCCAGATTTAAGCTGCAATATTTACACCTGCAATTTCTGCTGTGCGCTGGTGGCTTTCCCTGAGAGGGGAAAGGCAACAGCCAGAAATGCACTGAGCTGCAGAGCATCTGTCTGGGAAAATGTGCTGCATCATCAAATATCCCTGCAGGATCCCTGGGATCCTTGGGACTGGTACCATCCACGTGCCTCGATGGTGCCTTTGGAGCAGAGTGCCCTTGGTGCCTGCTGGGACAATTGTTCCATGCCTGCTCTCAAGAACTGACATGCAGAGATCTGCCTTTCTGCTGCTTTCCAGAAAATAAGGACCTGGAAATAATCAGGGTATTTCAGGCAGCTCCTGTGGTGCTGACATCCTGGGAGTTTGGCAAGTTGGAGCTGTATCATAAGGGACAACAGTGATAATTTTATTTCCTTTGTGGTTTTAAGAGCCTGGAAAAGCCATTCTCATGTGTGATGTCGAACCTGTGCTTTAACCTTCTTGGAAGCTCTCCCTGAATAATCCACTTTATGATCCTTAATAGAAAAGGATTTCACTCAGCAAACAGGGACCATTAAAATACAGTTGCTTTCTAAAATATTATCCACATGAAATTCTTGGAGATTGGTGCCAAACAACTGCTAAGGAGGGAGGGACTGACCCACAGCAACCCTGCAGCCTCTGGGCCTGGTGCTCTCCACCCTCTTCTTCCCAGCCGCTGCCACCCTGTGTGGGCTGCACATCAAAACATCTGTTCCTTGTGCTCCTGCCATCCTCTCCTTCCAGCTGGGCCATGGAAGCCCCCAGTTTTATCATGTACATGAAAGTTAAAATGTTTTAAATCACGTACATGAAAGACCCATCGTGGATGAAACCTCTGACTTACTGGCATGCATCATTAACCTGGGCAGCGCACCATCAAGGAAATCACATTTAATTTATCACTTGAGGAAGCTGTGGGCAGAGTAATCCCACAGACAGAGTGTTGCTGGAGGTTCTGCATCATCATCATCATCATCCTACAACCCTGCCATAAATCCAGCTCTTCCATTAATGGGATTTAAAGCCAGGCTGACTGCCCTGCCTGCTTTATGTGCACTTCATCTCCACTGGAGAAATTCTGTTTGTTTTTTTCCAAACCACAGGTTTTTTTATTAAACTTAATTTTCTCTGATAAAGCCCATAACAGCACTTTTGAAGAAAAAAGAAGATCTTATTTTTCCCCTTTTCTGTTCTCATTCTGTCAGACTTTAAATCATCAGCTCCTGACTGCAACTGAGATTGATCCAATCTCATGGCGTTTGTCCTTCCCTTATCTGCCATGAGAGCCTGCTGGAACCCAGGGCACAAGTGAGGTGTTGGGCACAGTTTATGCTGCAGTGCTGTGCTGTTACATCACTCATTTTCCCTGTCTCTCTTCTATCTCTCCTCAATATTTGCCCCTGGAAGCAGTCAGGTGGGCACACTTGTGCTTGTGCTGAGTTATTAATCTAAGTTTTGCTTCTGTTTGGTTGGCCAACACAGGCAGCTGTCTGTGTATACAGCACAATTTATTTATTTATTATCACTGTTTGGAGGTTCTGGAGCATGATAATGGGTTAGAGGAGTTGGGTGGAGGAGTAAATTGTTACTGCCATGACATCTCCAGGCAGAGGTCCTGGGGCTGTTTGTCTTTTCTGGTCACTGGTCAAAAGAAAAAAAAAATCCATGTAAAGTTGAGACCACTGTTATCAGTAAGGTGATCCTGACACCATGAATAATGGAGAGGAAATACAGTCCAGTGAGATATGGTTGCTTGGTGGGTCTCCTTTTTCACCTGCCCATCTGTCTCATAACCACATGGCTGGGCCGCGCTAAGTAATTTTTCATGAGGTTTCTGAAGCTGCTACATGCCATGAGGAGGAGAAATATCTTTGTTTTCCCCTGCCCTGGGCTGGCATATGAAGGACAAGAAGCGGCTTGACCACGTGCCCTCACCTGACCAATTTTCCAGGGAGTTACAGCCTTGATTGGCACGTCCTGATACCCTAGACCCAGATTGTCAACTGACCCTGAGGAGAGGCTGAGGCAGCTCTGAAAAAAGAGGAGAAAGTTCTCAGCACACACCAATGAATAAATAATAGTAAGGAAAAGGAGAGAAACCCCAAAGACAGGGAGAGGCAGAGGAGAGAGGAAGGGGCCTCAGTCAGGGAGGTGAAGGAAGGCAGGAAGAGGCAGAAGGAGAGGGGGGATAGGAAGGGACTCTGGGACACATCTGCACCGAGCCAGTGGGGAGGAAGGACATTGGGAAAGAAGGGCAGCCCAGCCCCAGGCAGGGAGAGGGTAACAGAAGGACTTTGGCAGCTGGAAAGGTGGCAGGAGATTAAGGCAAGCCCAGAGCGCTGATAAAAGGGTTGGGGCGCAAAACAATGACATGAAAGAAAAGACTGAAAAGAACAAAACAGAAGAGGAGGAAGAGGAGGAGGAAGAGGAAGGGGAGGCAGTGGAAGAAGTAGCTGAGGAAGATGGGGAAGATGAAAGCCAGGAGAAAAAAAGCAAGAAGGAATCAAAGTCTGGGGATTCAGAGATTGATGGGGAGGTGAAGAAAAAGAAGAAGAAAAAATCCAAGAGAAGAGAGTATAGCAGTGAGGAGGAAGATGACTACGAGCGCAAAAAGAAAAAGAAGAAAAAAGGCAAAAAAGGCAAAGACAAGAAGAAGAAGAAGGGTGACAAGTCCAAGAAAGGAAAGATAGATGATAATTTTTTGGAGATGTATGAACAGGAGCTTCGGGACTATCATTCGGACTCCTCCAATGCCACGGAAGATGAATACAACAAAAAAAAAGGTCAGCTTAAACTTTCCCCATCTCCCCTCTTCAGCAGGCACTGTTGGCCCTTGTTGGGGACCTTCCTGGGATGCAGGCACTAGTTATTCCTACGTGGGTCATATTTTTGTTAAATGTATTGTTAATTGTTTGAGGTGTCAGTGACAGGTTGTGTCCGTGTGAGCTTTTCTGTTTACAGAGCCACTTTGCCGTGCGTGTGGCATTGCTGTAATTACATTCTCCTAATTAATATTTGCATTGTGGGGCTGTGCAGGAGCTGCAATCAGCAGGCTCCCCCTGTGCAAGCAGGATCCGTGCCAGAGGTGCATGGTCCTGATCAAGCAGAAGCAGCAGGAGCGTGCTGGGGATTTCAGCAACCAGAAGGGTGGAACACTTAGGATTGATGTAGAAGCAGGAGGTCCAGCACACCAGACCTCTGGCTGTTTTAAAGCAACAAAATCAGCTGGGGAAACATCAATATTAGCCTCTAAACCTCAATACAGTGTTGTTGCAATAAACAGACCACTTGTTTCACAAGCAGACTGTACTTTGGTTCAATGCATGGTGAGCTGTGCCCAAAGGGGCATCAGAGAAGGTATGGATTGGACACAAGTAAAAAATTCCCTCATGGAAAGGCTCATGAAGAGTGCCAAGGGCAGTGGTGCAGTCACCAATCCCTGGAAGGATTTAAAAGCCATGTGAATGTGCAATCTGGGGACATGGGTCAGCAGTGGCATTAGCTACGCTAGGGTATGGTTGGATTCAATGGTCTTGGAGGGCTTTTCCAGCCTGAAAGATTCTGTGATTCTGCAACTTAAGGCTTCAGGTGATTCACTCAGTTTCAGGAGAACACCATGGTGTAGCTTTATGATAAAAAGAATATAGATAGGAGGATGATAGGAGGATGCTCCCAAGCACAGTGAGGTTATCTCCTCCTCAGGGAGGTGGGCAGCAAAGAGGTCGTGGATGCTGAGGGGTGGTACCAGGAACCAGCACCTGGATCCGGGCGTGCCTGGGGCAGGACACTTCACCTCCATCACTGCTGGCTCCCCACCAGTCCATGAGAGTCACAACATGTGCTGAGAGAGAGCTGGGTGTGCCTGAGCAGTGGTAAAGCACTCCACACTCCTGGTGTGGGTCTAGCTCAACCGCACTTGGGGGTTTCTATCGTGGTGATGAATGGCTGGGACAAGAAAAGTTGTCCCATTCCTCTGAAAAGAGGAAAAAAGTTGTTCCAGTCTTCTGAGAAGTGAGTACCTCACAGATACACTGTATTTAGCCCATGCACAAAACCTGCTTCATTTGTGGTGGCCCCTGAGGGGTAGGGAGGCTGTCCCACCTCATACTACATTTTTTTATATAGCTGAGCACTATTTAAATATAATTTATATAATTATAATTATGTAATATAATTATATAATTTATGTTGTTTATGTATAAATTTCTAATTTAAATTATAAATTATAATTATACTATAAATTTATAATATTAATTATGTATTATATATAATTATTTATTAATATATTGTAATTATAATTACAATTAAATCATAAACAATGCTATATTTTATTATATAAATTATATATTATATTATATATAAATTATATATAATTTATATATAATATAATTATAATTATATAATTTCTCTGTGCTCTTCTGATATCAGATATTGGGAAGAAATTCTCAGCTCTGAGGGTGGGGAGGCCCTGGCACAGGGTGCCCAGAGAAGCTGTGGCCGCCCCATCCCTGGAAGTGTTCAAGGCCATGCTGGACAGGATTTCAGCTATTCCCTTTACTGTGCATCATACTGCTATTCTTACTATTTTGAATTTAAAAAGCAGATTTTTTTGTGTGACTTATTTGGAGGCTGCTGCCCCTTTTCTCCCAAAGGGCCACTGAGTGAAATAGCTGTGGCTGGCCAGGCTCTGGAGAATTGTGTGACCTCTGCAAAAGCCTCCCAGAAGCTTTGGGGATGTCAGCTGCCCTTGGTGCTGGTGAATATTCAGCAGAGATATATTTCAGTCTGCAAGCTGTGATTCCTTTTGCTGAAAAAAAGAAAAGAGAGATGTTATAAATGTTTTATAAGCAGGGAGTTAATGGTGCCTGTGTCATCTGACATCCTCTTTATTTTATTGTATAAGCAAACAAGAGAAGGGATCCCCCCATCAAGTTCAATCGATGACTGAAGAACAAGGCAAATCCAGCTCCTGGGGACAGGGAAACAAAAGATATCAAGTGACTGGGTGATAGTGTATCTGAGAAAATTAAAGCAGAGATAGCAGGTATTTTTAACTAAATTGCAGCTGTTGTCCATTCCTGTGATCATGGTGTTAATGAGATTGGTTATTTATTAATAAGTGTTTGCAAAGTTACTTCTACAGTAGAGTAAGGAAGCCACAGGGAGACTTTATTGTGGCTTTTCAATGTTTGCAGGGGACTTTAAGAAAAGCTGTAGAAAGGCTTTTTTACCAGGTGCTGCAGTCACATGACGGGGGGAATGGCTTTAAACTTACAGAGTAGGTTTGATTGAACATAAAGCAGAAATTACTCCTTGTGAGGGTGGGCAGGCCCTGGCACTGGTTTTCCAGAGCAGCTGTGGCTGCCCCATTCCTGGAAGTGCCCCAGGCCAGGCTGGATGGGGCTTGGAGCAACCTGGGACAGTGGAAGGTGTCGCTGCCCATGGCAGGGGTGGGACAGGACTGTGACAGTGATCACAGGGGTCTTAGGATGAGGGAAGAGATGAGGATCTGACTCCATGTTTCAGAAGTCTTGATTTATTATTTTATTATATATATTGTACTAAAACTATACTAAAAGAATAGAAGAAAGGATTTCATCAGAAGGCTAGCTAAGAACAGAAAAAGAATGATAGCAGAAGATTGTGTCTGGGACAGAGAGTCCAAGCCAGCTGACTGTGATTGGCCATTATTTAGAAACAACCACATGAGACCAATCACAGATGCACCTGTTGCATCCCACAGCTGCAGATAATCAATGTTTACATTTTGTTCTTGAGGCCTCTCAGCTTCTCAGGAGAAAAAATCCTAAGGAAAGGATTTTTCATAACATGTGTCTGTGACACTGGATGAGCTTTAAGGTCCCTTCCAACCCAAACCGTCCAACAGTCTTGACTGCCAATAACGCTGCAAATGTTTTGTGTAAGAAACATTTAATCAGAGGAATCAATGGCTGTAGGTATCCAGAGAGTGTTCACACAGCTCCCAGGCTGCCCAAACCACCATTAAAGCTTCTACAGGTAACAGATGCCTGAGGTTCACTCTTTCAGAGACAACTCTTTGGAGGAATTTACCTCTTTTTTTTTCCCCCATACCTTTCTCTTGATATCTCAGGTCTTGTCTGTGATAGGGAAGAGTGAGACTGGTATGATTATTTCTCCTCCCACTCACGTTTGTGGCCATAGAATTTTGAAGGAAGGGACGAAATGTCTCTATCTGTTTTTTGGGTGACTCCTGCCAAAGTCATGGATATCTCAGTGCTGCTAGGAAGAAAGAAAATGTTTCTCTTTCCAAGCATGGTTTCATGCCATTAAATGTGTTTTCCCTCTGGCTGAATCAGTAGCTGCCACCTTGGTGAGCCCAGGCCCAAACATGCACAGGGTGTGACAGATGGTGCAAAGCTCCTTCCTGTCCTGTGTCACAGCAAAATGCTGAAATCCTTTTTTATATCACTTCAGACAATACCAATCCATTTTTTGGAGGTCCTCATGATGGTAAATTACTCCATTTTTCTTTTCACTCCTCCTTTTTTTTCTTAACAAGTTTCAGATACAAATATTATGGATATTATTACGTGTATTATCAGTAAGTGGTGGAATCACCATCCCTTGAAGTGTTCAAAAAATGATGTAGATGTGGCACTTGGGGACATTGCTTGCTGGTGGGCTGTGCAGTGGCAGGGAATGGTTGGATTCAATGATCTTAGGGGCCTTTTCTAACCTGAGGAGCTCTGTGATTCTCTGCTGCTTTGTCCTTCTTCACAATGGGTCAAGCTGGACTTCAGTGATCTTAGCAGTATGAAAATCATAACATGAAGAAAGCTACTCAAAAAATGCATGTTTTTGTTAACATGTTGCCTCAAATGGTGATGGAAGGGGGAGACAGCCCTTGTTGATTTGTAAATAGATATGCAAGCTGCTCATCACTTCCTTTGATGTGCGCCATTGGATTTATTGTGCTATGTTTATCACACCATACTCGTGAACCTGAAAAGGGCTACACAGAAAAAGCATTCAGGACGTGCTGAGTTTATTGCCAAGTTCTGTTTAATGCAGTTTGGCAGCTGTGGAGGAGTGCAAGCGCAGTGCTGTGGCCAGCTCTGTCCCTGCCCAGAGCTGCAGTGATGCCTTTGCAGACAATCATCAGTTGCAGCATCCCCTTGTGTGCACCCTGCACCCACGGACCTCCCCCAGCTGAGGCTTTGATTAATGTTCTGAGTCAGGATGAACAAGGACTCCTCTTTGGAAGACAGGTATTATTTTTACTCCTTGGCACTAAAATGAGCTTGGGTTTCAGGCATAAAACATTCTGAGGAGAGCTTTGTGCCAGTGGCAATTTTATGTCTCGCGTCCATTGGGAGATGCAAACTGTGCTGCTGAGAGAAGGGGGTTCTGAACACCCCTTGGAGTTATGGATCTCATCTGGTTGCTCCCCAGCATCTCCCACAGCTGTGAATGACCACAGAAAATATGTATTTTGAAAAGTTTAGATTAGTTTTAATGTTTGTTAGGTGTTTGTGAGTACATGCCCGGAATAGAGAGGACTTTGGAACTATTTAATTGGGTCTTCCTAATTAAAGTATATGAAGGGAGCCTACAAGAGAGCTGGAAAGGGACTATTTGCAAGAGCCTGGAATGACAGGACAATGGGGAATGACTTCATACTGAGAGAGGTTAGGTTTAGTGTCACCCTGATTTTTTAAAATTTTCTAAACATTCTGATGTTTGCATTCTTGTAACAAACTTTCTCACACATTTTATGTAAATTAGTTATTGTTTTGCATTCTTTTATGGAGGAGGAAGAGAAATTTGATGGACTCTTGGTTTCTCCAGTGTCATTGGAGAGGTGTCACTTTTGGAAACCCATAAATGTTGGAGTCAGAAATTAAAAAGTCTCTTTTACCTTGAAAGAGCAGCGTATCCACGTTGTGTTATTTCATGTCCTGTAATAACAGTTTAGAGTTAGATGTTAGGAAGAAATTCTTCTCTGTGGAGGGGGTGAAACACAAGATCCCCCATCCCTGACAGTGTACAAGGGCAGCCTGGATGGGGCTTGGAGCAACCTGGTCTAGTGAAAGGTGACCCTGCCCATGTCAGGGAGCTTGGGACTCATCTGTCTTTAAGGTCATTTCCAACCCAGGCCATTCTATGATTCTATGAACTATCACAGAAATTCACTATTGTGTGACAGAACAAGCCAATACTAAATTAGTTGTGATACTGAAGTGTTGATTAGTTTCAGGAGCACTTGAAAATAACTTTTATGTTGGTGCTAAAAAGTCTTTGTGCCTGCCTATTGGACACCCCTGCTACACACCTGTGTATTCCCACTGGAGAGCTGAAGTTGGCTGGAGGTGTCATGCTGGAACAGGGCCTTACAAATTGGAAATGAGTGATTAAAATGCTGGGAGAGGGGCTTTGAAAGGAATCACAGCAGCTCTTCGTAGCCCATAATGAGCCATCGACTTGCAGCAGGGATGTCACTAGTCACTGGTGTGGAAAATCAGTGTCATAAAGCAGATGAATGCAAATAAACCTTTTTGGAGCAAGCTCTTGCTGGTATCTGGAGGTTTGCAGATGTCACTTTTCCTTTGCAGGTGTGGGTTTGGCCAAGTGCAGGCACAGAGCTGGGGGGAGCAAGCACTTGCGCTCGCCCACCTCTCCTCTGCCAGGGCAGGACCCCAAACATATGCAGAATTCATTCTTGTTAGGCACACATGATCCGTTTGGGATGGCTCAGTCCAGCTGGCAGCCCCAAAAACAGCATCCAGGAGCAGCTGTGGGTGCCAGGCTGCCAAAGGCACGGCGCAGCTGATGTGAAACCCACACCCACGAGCAGGAGCCGCAGCTCCCCAGCACTGCTGCTCTGCTCACACCCAAAACAATCAGCTCTGAATGGAGTGCTGAGCTCACTTTTATGGAGCTCAGTTTCATACCCTTGATTGCCTGTGGGTACCTTTTAGACTGAGTGTTAGAGTTTGGACTTGAATAGAAAATACCTGAGAGTTCCTGGAGAGGAGCTGAACGAGCTGGCACTGAGAATGGATGTTAAATGCAGATCAGTATTCTCAGTCCTGGATCATCTAACCCCAGCCCAGGTATCCCACCAGTCTGGATTCAGTTTTCTATTCAATTATCTATACTTGATCACATTAGAATAATTCAAGACTATTTGGGGTTTTTACCTTTCCCTCTTCTGTTGTATCCCTCTTCCCTTTTCTCTTTCCTGCCTTAACAGCTGCGATTCCTTTGTCTTTAAAACATCCAATCTTTGCCTGGGTAGTTTTTCATTCTCTGGCTGCAGAAAGAGAACTGAGGAGATGTTTTTGCTCACAGGTATATCAGTTCCTCTAGCAGTACATCAAATTCCAAGTTTCAGGACTACATTTATATTTTAAGGATCATTAGTTTTGTTCCCATTTATACTTTGTTAAATATACATCTTCTAGGCCCTTTGTGAAGCTGTTTATCATCCTGTCCCTGGGAATTTGGACTAATATCTGAATACTGTTCCATTAAAACAGCAGAATTACATCCATCAGGATGGAAAGTCTGGGCAAAAAATAATACTGAGCTACAAGTGGCTAAGCACAGAGAGGGGAGCAGGGCAAAGCAGTATTTTAATCCAGCCCGGGACAATCCTACAGCCTCAGGTGAGGTGGTTTATCTGGCTGAGCCCCAGGAAAGCCAAGAGTCATGGTGGGTTTGGTGTCAAGAGCCTCTGATCACTGCAGGGATGCGGTGTTTTACTGAGGGTTTGTTTTAGATGTCAAACTTGCAATCAGGATGTAAATTCCAGATTCACAACATGTTTTTGTCTGGTTAAGGCCTCCTCTTGGCTGACTATTGCTGCTCCAAGAAATATTTATTTATTTATTTATTGCCAGTGCCTTGTGGGTGCAGCTATTTCTCCAGGCATTGTCAGGGCAGTTTTTCTTCCTTGCAACACAGTGACACAAATACCTGAATGGCAACACCTAAAGAAAGACTGAAAATAATAATTGTGGCTTTGGTTGATGGATTTACGTGCACTGCAAGACAAGCTGGAGACATATCACCAAGGAGTTGTGCATTGTTTCTGTAATTGAATGTGACTGTTGGAAACCAGGTCTTTTTGGCACTTTGTCACCTGATGTTCAGAAATGTTGTATTTTTCAGCATCAGTTTGGAGGTCTGCATTTTATAGACATCTGTATTGCAGTAGTATCTCAATCAGAATTTCACTCTGAACTGTAAGTGTTAATTAAGACATATTTGTAAAGAAGGCAGAAGTAGGAGGAAGAAAGACAAAATTTTTTTTTAATATTTCTTTTTAGGGTGCTATTTGAATAGTAGAAACTCTGTGCCATGACTACTTAAACTGGGGAGTTGCTCTTTATTCCTAGAATCATAGAACCCTGGAATGGTTTTGGGTTGGAAGGGACCTTGGAGGCTACATAATTCCAGTACCACCCAGACCAGTTTGCTCCAAACCTCACCCAACACCTAACCCATAACCACATCTAACAGTGCTCATGTAAATATCAGTGACATGCATAACTTGTATTTATTACACAGGCACTGTTCTTCTATCAGGCATTGTTCCCTGCTTAGGCCAAGCACAAACATGAAACACAGCTAGAAATCAGCTCCAAATGAGCTGGTTCCTCACCCCAGAGCTGCCAAGGGTGCAGTGTCCCCTCAGGCTTGCAGCCAGTGTTCCTGCTGTGGCAAGGCTGTCCCTGCTCATGGTGGCCTCACCTGCTGGTGGCTTTGCCAGCTGTTGACTCACCCAGTGGCTTTGCCAGCTGTTGACTTGTGGCTTTGCCAGCTGTTCCCTCCTGAACACATTCCTGTTGGATTCAGCGCCTCAGGCCAGGCAGTTTTGAAAGGCTGTTGATGTGGGTGTGTTTTTCTCTGTGTTTTGCTCTGTGAAAACAGCTCAGCCGTTCCCCGGAATAAAGGCTGTGAGAAATGTCTTGCCCTGCTCATGTCAGGGAACATCCAGCACCTGCAATGCCTCCAGGCCAGGGATGCTGGACAGGAGTGGCCAATAAAAGAATCTTTGGTGAAATTGCTCTTCCTCCTACCTGGGTATTGGGGTCAGGGCTGGCAGCAAGGAGAAGGTCTCTCCTTGGTCTTGGTTTTTCTCTGTCTAGGTGACTAGAAGAGAGTGGGATCTTGTTAGAGGCTGGTGGCATAGAGCATAAAGCCACAGAATGGTTTGGGTTGGAAGGGATCTTTAAGCTCATCCAGTGCCACCCCCTGCCATGGGCAGGGACACCTCCCACTGTCCCAGGCTGCTCCCAGCCCCATCCAGCCTGGCCTGGGGCACTGCCAGGGATCCAGGGGCAGCCACAGCTGCTCTGGGCACCCTGGGCCATGGCCTGCCCACCCTCACAGCCAGCAATTCCTAATTCCCAATATCCCATCCATCCCTGCCCTCTGGCAGTGGAAGCCATTCCCTGTGTCCTGTCAATCCAGGCTCTTGTCCAATGTCTCTCCCCACATTTTTAATAAGCTGCCTTCAGGTAATTGAAGGCTGCCAGAAAGCCACCCCAGACCCTTCTCTTCTCCAGGCTGAGCTCTCCCAGTGCCTTCAGCCTTTCCTCATAGGAGAGATGCTCCATCCCCCTAATCAGAGACACGGCAGACAGCAGGGAATTACTTCCAGCTGCATTCTGCAGGCACGTCGCTCTACCACAGACTTTGTTCAGTGCTGCAGATAAAATCGATTTCATATTTTACCCAGGCTGTGCTGCACACCTCCCATTGGACAGAAATTTCTAATGTTCTTATTGATAGTGGTGACTCAGAGGCACCCCATGTCCTGGCAGGTCTTTCTTGCCTCCAAGAGACAATGAAAGAAATGGAACAGGTTTCTGTTGTGTCTGTCTCCCCTGAGGCACAGTGTTTTCCTCCAACACAATTTAAGCTTGAATAAAAAAGATGTTGATTGCTACACTAATTCTACTTTACTGTTCCAGCAAAGAACTAAGGTGGTTTTTCCTGGTAGTGTTCAGGCAAAAATACTCTTTTAAGTAGCTGGAGCACCAGATGAATCGAGTTTGGCTTCCTACATTGCATGGGAATGAAATGTTAATTTTTACAATAGCTGATTAAGTAAAACACACTCCAAACCATGACTACTCTGACTGTGACAACAGGCAGGACAGTTTTCAGCTTTGGATTTATATTTTAAGAGATAAATGATATTTCAGAGCTCAAGATAATGATATTTGTGAGTACCAGCACTAAGTTTGCTTAGAAGAAAACTTCCTTATTCATGTCCATGACAAAGTCTCAAAATGCGAGATGCTATTAATTCTGCAATTCCTTGTATAAACTATGAATAGCAAAATGTGTATCAGTGTGCAACCAGTCCAAATATTTGTGAAAAAAATCCCTCTCTTCTGCTTTGAATAATTAATTTGGCATCCATGCCAGACTCAAAAGCTTCTTTCCACGAAGCATTTAAAGAGCAGGCAATCTCTCAAAAAGTGAGGCCCAAATCTGCTCACAGTTCTGAGGTTCAAATCCAAAGCCATTGTGCTCAAGTCAATGGAGTTAGTCAGGATTTGCTTCAGAGTGAATGAGAGAAGAATTTGACTCATTTTGTGTACGACAAGAGATTATTGCACAAATTGTGGCTCACTAAAAACAAACAGGCTGCAATTTAAAAGGCTCTTCTTTGTGGTGGGTAAAGGATGGTCCCAATTAAACTGCAGCCATCATAAGTATTTAACTGATGTGTTCACATGCAGAGAGCATTGTTTTGTCAAACATAACCTAAAACAGTCAGCACAGACCCTTAAAAACTTCCAAGTATTTTGCATAAATGTCAAGGTACTCTTCAGGTGCTCCAAGACAAACACACTCCAAAGTGTTTCAGGAGAAGCCAGAGTGATTGGTGCTTTGCATGAATCAACATGAAGTGAATATTGAGGATAATCAGTGAATTCCCAGCTGGAGGTGCAGCCAAGTGCAAACAGCCATTAGTGCTGCTGAGGTAAATGCATCCTGCCAAACAGAAGCATCTGAAGGTAGCTCTGAGAGCCACAGCTTCCAAGCAGCTGGTGTTGATTTGGGCTTATACTCAAGATGAGTCACAGAATCCCAGAGTGGCTCAGGCTGGCACCACAGTGGGTCCCCTGGTTCATCTCCTTGCTCCAGCAGGATCATCCCAGATCACAGGGTACAGGATTTTGTCCATGGAATATCCCCAGTGAGGGAGACTCCACACCCTCTCTGGTCTCTGTTTCAGCCCTTGATCACTGCACAGCAAAGTTCTGTGACCGTGTTCACAGGGGTCTCAGGATGAGGGAAGAGACGAGGATCTGACTCCGTGTTTCAGAAGGCTTGATTTATTATTTCATTATATATATTACATTAAAACTATACTAAAAGAATAGAAGAAAGGATTTCATCAGAAGGCTAGCTAAGAATAGAATAGGAAAGAATGATAACAAAGGTTTGTGGCTCAGACTCTCTGTCCAAGACAACTGGGCTGTGATTGGCCATTAATTACAAACAACCAACATGGGCCAATCACAGATGCACCTGTTGCATTCCACAGCAGCAGACAACCATTGTTTACATTTTGTTCTTGAGGCCTCTCAGCTTCTCAGGAGAAAAATTCCTAAGGAAAGGATTTTTCATAAAAAATGTCTGCAACAAAATTCTTCCCCATGTTCAGATGGAGCTTCCTTCTGTTTCTCCCTGCTCCTCTCATTCCATTGCTCTGCATTACTGAGAAGGGACTGGCCCATCCTCTGGCACATGTGGGTTTTGCTTTCCTTCTCCCTTTCCCCAATTCCTCACTATCTCTTCTGTCTTATTTCACCTGCTTAATCATTCTAGTGGCACAACCCTAATTTTTTTTCCTCCAAGGGACAGTCTTGCTGGACAGAAATTAGGCACCAACTCAGCTCTTCATATTCACCTCATGAGAACGTGACCTGACAGGGCCTGCAGTCACTGCCACAACTGATGCTGAGCAGTCCCATGTTGTTGGAGTCAGAAAAACCAGAATTTATCAGCTAAAGCACTCTTCTGTCCTGGAAATATTCCTTTCTTGGGCCGCTAAGGGAAGTTTCCATGCTCTTGGCTGAAGTGTCCCAGTATGCACTTGTCAGTGTTTATAGTTTTACAGTAATTTTAGGAGTCATTTTGAAGAAAGTGTTTCTCTACTCTCATCATTGAATGGATGGATTTATATTAGCCAACTTCACATTTATCATCTCCTCCTGCAAGGCAAGGAAACGGGTGTGAGTGTTTCCAGCAGCGATGCAATGTAACTTGAAACTGATTTTATGCTGTCTGTATCCTGCACTTGAAATGGCCATTTCTGAATGCTTGTTTTCAACAAAGAAAGTACTGTCTGTACTTTCCGTAATTTCCTTTATTGAGCTTGTATTTGCCTGAGAAAAGCAGTAATGGGTTTGCAGTTGGTAGCAAATCAGCCCTGTTTAGCTTGCTGGAACTTTCACCAGCTTCTGAAGGCCTTGCGAAGGATAGCTGAGCAGTGGAGTCAGCTGGGGATTCAATATCTACCAGAGGAGATAAGTGAACTAAATTCCGCTTGATTGAGATAATATTTGGAACAAAAGAGCCTGTATCAGTAAGCATATTAAAGCTCTGTATTGACTCAGCCCGGCCTATTGGGAGAAAAGCAAGACTTGGAGACTGGGCTGAAAGTCAGTCATTCCCATACTAACACTGTGGGTTTCTGCAACTTGGCAGTGATCTGAGCACTCGGAATAGACTCACTCTGACCTTTAAGCAGGGTTGTTTGCCACCTAAATCAAGCACCCTGATGTAGGAGTGTTCCTGTGGGCAGAGGCCCATGCAGCATGATGATCAGACTGGGGTCCAGGCCTTGCCCTGGTGGTCTCCCTCTGGGGCTCCACTGTCCAGGGGCTGCCATAAACTTCATAAACTTCATAAACTCAGCCAACATTGCTAGGAAAAGCAGTAAGGCATACTACAGAGTGATTTGGCTTGGAAGTGACCTTTAAGAATATTTAATTCCAAACCTCTGCCACGGGCAGGGAAACTCTCCAGTGGAGCACATTGCTCCAAACCCCACAGCAGCATCTGAATGCTGGCTTCATGACCTGACCACTTGGGTGAAGACCTTTGGGAATCCTGCCTGAATGACAGTGAAAGTTTATGGAGACATGGGAATGTCAAGGTTTACATCTTATGTTTGACCAAGAAAGAAGTAGGGGCATCATGGGTGCAAAGAGAGGCCAAGAAGCCTCTGCCAAAGCACATCTCAGTCAGTTAAAACAGCAGGAACATGTAAAAGGAGTTGGTTTTTTACATCCCAGAAGCCAAAAGTTACTACAAAGCTCTGAAGAGGCACCATGTAGGAAAGTCTTTGGTGAGCATTAGTGCCCATGATCCAGAAAATAATAATGCGAGTGGACCCTCCATGAGAACTAGGATCTTTTGAGTGATGGAGAGTATGAAAAACAGGGACTCAAAACTGAAAGATTAGAAATATCATGAAGCCATTCAAAAAGGAAGTAGGGAGCTTGATTGGAAGATGTATGAAATTTACACGATACCTAGGAATTCAATTTCTGTATTTTCCTAATATTCTCTTTCAAAACTGGAGCACTGAAGTAGTAAATTTTATCCTTCTAACCTAGATGCCAACTTTAGTTAGATAACTTCCACAGATAACCTGTTTCAAGCTTTTAAGTTATTTCAGTTTTGTCATCCTAAATCACTAAATACAAGATGTTTATGCTTGGGATTTGCTAGCACTGGACATATTCTTTCAAAGCCAGAATATCCAATTATTCAGGAACAAACTTGAGGGTGGTTATGAAATGTCACTAACCTATAGTTTTTGTGGAACTATATCATGGGTGCTGTTCCCAGCAAAGGGGCTGGGGTACAAAATGTTTATCCCCACCCCAGCTCTGCCTTTTCTGTCTTCTGGGCCCTCAAAGTGCAAATATGACAGCTGTCAGGGTCTGAGAAAAAAATTATTGAAAAAAAATGCAAAGAAAAGAAACAATCCTGAATCTATACTGCTGAGCTTCCATGCCTTTGAAGGAAGTGGCTAAATAATCTGCATTTGTCTCCTGCCTTTTGCAGTAGCTGGCATCAATATTAGCATTAAACTTTAATTTTCTTCCTGCAAAGAAAATTATGGGCCCTGCATCCATGACATCACTGGAAATCTGGGACATCATGTATTTGCACAGCTGGCCATCCAGCTGTAGTGCTGGAAAAGAGGTGGCAGGGCTCCTTCCCCCTTCCAGCAGTGCACTGTAACGTGTGTCAAATGCAGTGATGTGCTGATATCATCAACCCAAACCCTCCTGTTGTCCCTCAGTGCAAAATGAATTAAAATGGTCTTAAACACAATGTATGCCTGGTAATGGCATGAGCTAATCAAGCAGGGCTCAGCACATCTGTCCTGGTGAAAACTACTCATCCATGTGCTGCCTGCCCACTGCAGTGCATGAAGGCTGATTTTGGGGCTGTGAACCTAAAGGGCAGCCCATCTACTCGGGCTGTCACTGTTTTCCAGCTGTGAGACTCCCATTGCAGAAATCAGACGAGGGATTTTATTTTTATGGGAGGGGGGGAAATTGTGGCTTGGTGGTGGACATTATCTTAGACAATGTTCCTGTATCCCATCACCTCACTTGCTAGGGATTGAAAATTGATTGACAATGTCCCTGTATCCCATCACCTCACTTGCTAGGGAGTAGATAATTTTCTACAACTTCAGCAAGGAAATTAAGATTGGTTGTATAGATGAGGTGATGTCAATGCCTGCACAGGTGCATCAGACCAGCTCAAGAAAATGAGTTCCACTTGATGGGCAGGTTTAGCATGGCAGACTCTGTTAAATGGACATATAACAAAAAAGTCCTAGCACTTCTCTAGCAGTAAAAGAAACTCACTAGAAAAACTGTCTGAGCTTTTGAAAGGTCTCTGGGAACTTACAGATTGTTGTGATGGCTCTTTTTTTCTCTTCTCACATGAAAAATGTCTGCATGCCAGACAAAGTTGAACATAACTTGACCTCACCCCTGAAAACCAGAACAGGGGCAAATTTTGCTTAGGCCCTGTGATGAAAGAGGAGACAATGCCTAAAGACCCTTTTTCCTAAAAAATCTTGGAATCATGGAATCACTGAAGTTGGAAAAGCTCTCCAAGATCATCAAGGATCACCAAACTTTGACAAACACTAGCTGTGAGCTAGACCAGCCACAAAGCTTCCAGAGGGATGATGAGCTGTAGCTGCCACTTGGGCAGTGGCAAGCTGAGAGTGACAAATACTTCCACTGCACAGATAAGTCATAATACTCTTTGAGATGATCAGGCATAAAGGGCTGGTCAGGATGAGCACAGCAACATCCTAAGGTGAGCTGACTGTTTCTGAAGCCGCAGCCCCAGCCTGCTAATGGTTAATGCAAACACCTTCTGTGTGAAAACACCGCTCGTGTTTATTACTCATGCGCAGGCCGTGGATCCTGAAATAAACACTGGCAGGAGACCTTTCTCCTTTTTAATGCCTTTATTAAAAGTGATCGGCTCGGGTGGGAAGAACCAACAGGTCTGCACTAACCCCACCGCTGCTCCCAGGAGCGACTCAAGAGGAGGAAGAAGACAGCAGCTTTGACTACTGGTCTGTGGGCAAAGCCGGGGGCTCTATCCTGAGGAGAACAACCTTGCCTTTAGCTTTGAGTTCCTCTGTCTACCCAGCATCTTCCAGTTAGTGTGAGGAGTAAAAAGGCTTTGGTGGGTACTAGATTCTGTTCCTCACGTCTTGCCATCACTTTGATGCGCAAATTTTGTGTTGGCTCGTTGTTTTAGGGGTTTTTGGCAAGGTTTGGTGAGGGGTCTCTCCTGCTGCATGCTGGTTCTGAGGTCATTTGCATGCTAACTCCAAGGTCTCCTCCTCTTCACCGTCCCGGGTGCCATCCTCAAGGAAGCAGCAGGGTGTCACTCGACAAAGGGGGAATTCTTAACCATCAATGACAGGTGTTAACGAAAACAACAGGTGATTGCAATAACAAACAGTTAGAACTCCACCCTGGCAGCAACTGGCCCAACCTATTAACTCTGCAACCTTTTAAAAAAATGGGCAGCTGTTCTACTCATAACGGTCCCCATATTCTTCCCGGGTTTGTTTTTTTTTTTTGGGGGGGGGGGGGGGGGTTGTTGTTTCTTTTGGTTTTTTTTTGGTTTTTTTTTGTTTTTTGGTGGGGTTTTTTTTTTTTTGGTCTTTTTTTTTTTTTTTTTGTGGTTCTTGTTTTTTGGTTTGTTTTTTTTTTTTTTTTTTGCAAACAAATCTCCTCTTCCTTTGAGCCTGTAAATGAAATACACCAGCCCAAGGGATGCTTAAAATGTTCCGAGCACAGATCACAACTTCCTGTATTTATTACAATAATGTCCCCTTTCCTGTCCTATTTATATTCATGGGAAGGTGAGATTAGGAAAATATTGCACTTTTTTTTTTCTCAATGCAATAGAGCTGATGGAAATAAAGAATAGTTTTTAATCAGTTTTACATGAGTGCCCTGCATTTTGCTCTTTTGGTTGAAATGGTGATTAAATTTCTTTCTGATGATGTTTTGAGGGAAGAGTGTTATTGTGGAAGAACATTTGATGCTCAGAGCAGAGTTACAATATAGTTTTTGTGTCTTTTGAATAAATACAGAGTAGACTAGAATAGAGTCGAGAATTGAATAGAATAGAATAGAATTCTAGAATAGAATGGACTAGACTAGACTAGACTAGAATAGAATACAATACAATACAATACATATGTGAATAGAATAGATTAGTGATGTAGGGAGGGAGAGATGGACACTAATAAAAACATGTAACTGTTCTGATGCACCCATCAAGAGGGAATTTTTACAGCATTAGTTGTGAGAAATCCCATAGTTAGCAGTCAGTTTGTGCAGGATGAAATACTGAAAGTACAGCCTCTCCTCTAGCTGATAGGTCTGAGGTTGACATGCCATCACTAGATCATGAACATCACGTTGTCTGAAGCCAAAAAGGGCCATCAGGGTGTATAGCTTGGCCACAGGCAAGGTTTTGTAATTTCTTCCAGTTCCTTCTCTGTCTAGCCAACCAAGACATGTCCTTCAGTAAAGTATCCTGTTTTCAGGCCTCAAGTCTTGTTCTAACATCACTCATCATCCTAAGAAATGTATGTCTGACTACAGAATTATTGTTATTTCAATCTGTCTAACTCTGCCTTTTGGCCATTGGGTCTTGTGATGCCTCTTGAGTAAAAGGTACTTTTTAACTTGTGTGTCTCCCAAGAAGATGTGTGTGTGTGTGTAAATAAAGCTATCACTCAGTGTGCTGCTTGGAAAGATAAATAGATAGAGCTTTGAGACTCTGATTTTAGTGTTTTCTTACCTATTGCCAGGGGGGTTAGTTTGGGTATCAGGGAAAGGCTCTTCCCCAGAGGGTGCTGGTGCTGCCCAGGCTCCCCAGGGAATGGGCACAGCCCCGAGGCTGCCAGAGCTCCAGGAGTGCTTGGACAATGTTCCCTGGGATGCACAAGGTGGGATAATTGGGGTATCTGGACAGAGCCAGGAGCTGGACTTGATCATCCTTGTGGGTCCTGTGGGAGAGTGGAAAGATTGATGCCCTGTTGAGCGAGATTTTCTGGGGCCTTCCAGGTCTCTTCCAATTCAGGTCACTCTGTGATTCTCCTCACAATTTACCATTTTGTCTTTGGTAAAATCTCCATAACAACCAAAATGCAAAATTCCTGGCTGTAGCGATGTCCCAGCTTCCATACAAATATCTTATCAGAGCAAACAGGAAAGCGTGCATTGCATTGACATGTGCATAAATGAAAAGTGGCTCAACAGCTTTAACACTTCACATAAATTCATCTGCTCTATGTAGCACATCCTCACGCGTTGTGGTAGGGGAGGCAGCATGTTCACAGAGAAGTGTTTTATTTGCAGCAAAGTCCATCCTAACACAGTCCCTCTCTGCCCATGCAAAGTGTCTCCAGCAGTTTTGTTTGATGTGATGATCTTCAAGAGCTGGGTTCACTATGCCCTGTCCTAGAGATGGGTTTGTTTGGGCAGTGGGTGCATAGATTCATCTCTAGTTTGTGTTTACCAGCTCAGGTTTGGTGATGACTAGGATCTACAAAGGGTGAAGGCTCTCTCCTGTTGTCCTGATGTTTCTTTTCTCTTTCCACAGTGTACGAGGTGGTGACAGTGACAGGAGATGTCCGGGGAGCAGGAACCGACGCCAATGTCTTTGTCACTCTCTTTGGAGAGCACGGCATCACTCCCAAGACTCATCTCACCAGCAAGTACGTGTCTGAAAGGAAGTCTGTATCTCTGAGGCCTGCTCTTCAGGGACTGTGTTAAAGCATTTTGATGAAACATAATATCATGCTGATGGATGTGGAGGGAATAAATCTATACAGTATTTTAAGATCACCAGGGAAATCTGAATTTTTGCCATTGCGTATTTCGTACCCAATCCGTCGCAAACCTGCATTCCCTTCTGTAGGTGGAAATCCATGTTACATAAGGCTCATATTTGCAAGGTGTGGGGATATTTGCTTTTCTTAGAGCTTCATTTTGGAGCTCCCAAATTAGGAGCTGAGCATATTCTTTGCTTGTTGAAGTGGGCATGATGGGCTGTATTCCCATGCCTAGATCCCACGGAGGTCTCCATGCTAGTCAGGTACAGACAGAAGCGTCCTTGAATGATTCTGAAGAGTAACTCAGTGGGTTTGAAGTAATGTTGATAGATAACCACCTACAACCAGCCATAGGAAATCTGAGGCAAGCAGAAATGGAAGAATTTAAGCTGACTCCTAATTTAGACTGCTTCCATCCTATCTGCTGTGTGCCTTGCTCCACACCACTGCAGTTGCACATCACTCTGGTGGCCCTGCTCTGTTTTCCTCCAGCTGGTGTCAACACCAGCCTATGGATGCATCTTGTCATTCCTTATCAGCACGTTGAACTTAGTGGGAGCCATATTTTATAAGAACCTATTAAGATGCTTTTGACTAAATAGCTTTTTTCCTTTTTTTTTAATTAAATTTTTTAATTTATTTTTTTTAATTTACAAAATGAGCATCAGGGTCAGCAGGTGCTCATTTCCCATGAAATCAACATGACTTCTAACAAAGTACCAGCTCTGCATGTACTAATCTCCCCTTAGTCAGGCAATTGCACTAAGATAAATCAGAAATCCCTTCTCCAGAGGGTCTGGGAGAGGCTGTGTGTCTCTGTTCTTATTGTTTTGGTTTTCTTGAAAATGTGTTTCAGAATTATTAATCCTGTGCTAATGTCACACTGTAACTTCACATTTTCTCCATTTCTACAGCACCGACAAGAGGTACCTGCAGCTATTTTAAATTTTACCCTCAAAAGAGCTTCTCTTCCCAGTGAAACAACTCAAATATGAGAGTCTGTAAAGAAAATGATATGGGAATGGTAAAGAAAATACATGAAATTTCAGCCCTGTTTGCCATATTTCAAATTCAGAAACCAGAGCTAGGCGAAGGAGTTATATTATCCCAGAATTTCTAGAAACACCAGGGAGAGCTTCCTGATTGTATATTTTATGTCTATGTGAAATGCTTTGGTTTTTGTTGTGTGATTTTCATCCAGACATCCCATCAAACTGAGAAAGTGGAATGCCATTTTCTTTGATGTAACAGAGGAGGAAAACGAGGTAAGGAGCTAAAAGGGAACATGGTTCCATTGCAGGTCAGTGACAGAACTGGGAGCAGCAGCAGCAGCTCTGCTGGGGAAAGAGCTTGTAGCCTCCAAACCTGCCCTGTAGTATTTGGCAAAGCCATCAAAGCAACGTCTGCTTTCCAGGGAGTTGTCCTGTGGTCAGCATTTACATAAATAGCCATTTCATTGGGTAAGCACTCGTCTGCTCGAGGCTATGGGAAGAACACAAATATTACCCTAAAAAATTAATAAATAAACTCTATGCCCTTTAGAGAAGTCAAAATATGTCCATCAGCTGTGGCATTAAACATGCTGCTGGCTGTGCAGGTGGTCTTTGCTGGAACTTGGGTTAATGCCTCCTCTTTCCTCCTGCTCTCACCATTTTTATTTTGTGAAAAGGAAAAAGAAAGGACACACAGAAATTATTTTAGGTTGCAGCAGCAGCAGCTCCCTGAGCTTGTTTAAACCTGAGTTAGCCTTTTGGGCTTGGTCCCTGTTGCTGCAGTGAGCAGATGGCTGAGGTGTGGAAAGCAAGGATGAAAGGAGCCAACCTTGTGCAGTTCAGGGCTCTTGAAACTGATCCCATAGGAGGTGACTGCTAGAAATGCAACCACAGCTTTCCACTGGGGGTTTCCCAAACATCAGCAAAATTTCTGTGTCTCTAAGCAAAGTCTGGCACTTTACAGTGCTCCATCGAGGAACACTGAGAAAAAAAATCTAGTCTGGACCTAGGAGTGCCTTCAGACCTGCTTAATTGATAGTCTTGTCTCCTAATTATGAAGAAATAGTGAAATAGTCAGTTTGGCCCCCTCCTCACCCAAACTTGTTATGCAGTTTTGTGAATATGGCAAAAGGATGGAATCTCATGCATCTTTCAACTAAATGTTTACAAGAGTTCACTTATGACTGCAAATGCATGACATTTTATAGGTGTTTACATTTCCCCATGTATGACAGACAGCTAAAATATCATGCATTGCCTGAAGATGGTACTACCACTTCGCCTTCTGGTTAAAATGGGTTTTTTCCTGTTTCTTTCCTGACTGTGTGCTGGTAGTGAAAGACATGACTGTCCAGGTCTTTTTGTCATGGGCTGTAAGGGGGAAGACATGGCAAGCTAATGAGATGTCCTGTGTTTTTAATGTTGGCCAACAATATGGTAACTGTGAAAGACACAAATCTTTGCCATGACTGGTCAGGAAGAGCATCCATTCTGGAAGTGACAGCACTCAAAATCTGAGCCAAGAGCTGAGTTCCAAAGCGGGGGGCTACAAAAAATGACATGGAGTGACAGGACAATTTAAAATATCAGAGGGCAGGGTTAGGTGAATATTAGAAGGAAATTCTTGGCTATGAGGATGGTGAGGCCCAGAGAAGCAGGGGCAGGGATATTCCAGGCCAGGCTAGATGGGGTTAGAGCAACTTAGCATAGTGAAATGTGTCCCTGCCCATTGCAGGGGGTGCAATGAGATGGACTTTAAGTCCCCTAAGGTCCCGTCCAACACAAAAATCTTGTGATAATGTGGTTTATTTTGGAAAAGAGGTTCAGGCAAGTAGTTGAGTGTGGCTGGGATGACTCCTCCTTTGCAGCCACTCTCTGCTGGTTTGGGGGGACTCTATCACTGGTGCTGGCAGAGTGCTGCTTAGGCCCAGAAGCTCTTGGCGAAATCCCACCTCAAAACCCAGCTCATGCAACTCTTCAGTTCCCCATCCGCCACCCTGCAGCAGGTACAGCTCAGCCAGAAGCTAAAAGCACTACCATAAATTAATTTCTTTCCATAGGCGCCATCACGGACACGTGGTGAACACCAAGGCTTTGCTTGGTGACATTTTGACAGTTCTCAAAACTTTTCCCCCAGGTGTGAATTGATCCTCTGTGGTCCAACTCTGAGCAAAGAGTGCTCCACAGTATTTTACTTCTCCATTTTCATGTGCTTCCCACCAGGCTGAGGCTGGGGAAATAGTAAAGCACTCAGCTGGGAGTGTCACTGCTGGCTCATTCACAGTTTTTAGTCCAAATCCATGTCTTTCTTGCTAGTGTAACTTTTCAGTGTTAGGCTTACTTGGTCCAGTTGAGGACCACTGCAAATGATATCACAGAGAGGTTTTTACCTTGAGAAAAAAAAAAAAAAAAAAAAGAGGAAAGAGTTAAGAGAAGATTTAGCAGCTATGGCAATGTGGAAGAAAGATGAAATAATTGGTGACAGCTGGCTTTCTACTGAACTTGACGACAATACAGAGGATTTTTTAAAAATTTCTGTTGCTGAAGACAATTAATTGGCAGTCACTTGTACCTGATCTTGGGTGACTATACAGAGTTTTTCCTGTTCCTTAAGCCAGAAAATACATATGAATTGCAGAGTATGTACAGGGTAGTCTTTAGAAGATAGTAATGCTTGTAGCCTTAATACAGTTAAGGTAAAAGCCCAGTGGAAGAAGGCCTGATTTTGTTATTTAACTTCTCTGGAATAAATTAATAAATACAGGAAAGAGAGCTTATTTACTCTGAGCAGTTAATATAATAAGTTAGGAAGGGTTAGGCAGTTGATGCAGCAAGAGCAGTTCAGGTCAGGAAGGGAACAAACCCCAGGTGCAGAGAGGGAAGGATTCTCACCTTGGTGCCAAAGTGCTGCTTCAGTGAGGAGCTGTGATCCTTTTCCTTTAATGCAATGGGAGGTTTCCCATTTTACAGCTGTTTATTTATCTGACTGTGCCCTGATTTATGTCTGTACAATTCTACAGCGCTTTCAGTGCTCTCTAAAGGCTTAATGGTCTGGGACAGCATTAAGTAACAGCACATTTTGGAGTCCGTATTCACTTCTGAAAAAGAAACTAAGAGGGAATTTTTTCCCTCTCTCTTGCTCAGCCTTACTAGCCAGCCCATGTCTAGTATTTCAGGAATAAAATACCTGACAGAGTGCTTAGACTGAGGTGTTGAACAACCTAAATATAAGAGTGTGTATAACTGGCATCTGTATAAATTATAATCCACCAGCAGCTATGAACACAACAGCTGGTGGTACAACTACAAGGAAGGTCAAGCCTTAGAGAGAAAAACATGATTTTGCTTAAAATAGCCAGACTTTTAAGGGAATTCAGCTGTTAGACCCAGGTCCCTGCTGATCAAGTGTCAGCTGCATTTGTCAGACTGTAAAACCTGGCCACTTTTCCCCTTGGGATGAGAGTAAGGTGTATTCCTGGAACAAACTCAACCATTCTGTCTTGCTCAAAGCCCTGCCCCTATCCCAACTCATTAATGTCAGTCTTAAAAATGCCTGAGCTCATTCTCTTTGTAAATTTAAAAATATTTCTCCATGGCAAGGGGATGAAAGTTTTCAAATGACTAAAATTTACCTCAATCTGGCAAAGTGAATGTAATTTAAAATGTTATTTAATACTGGGAAATACTGAGCAACCTGTGCACTGTTCTTGGTGGCACTGTTTGCTTTCCATACAGTTTCTCTAGAAAATAACAGCCAAACTGCAGATAACAAAGACATCCCCACAGTGGGGTTGGAAAGAAATTATCTTTAAGGTCCCTTCCAAACCAGGACATTCAATGATTCAATGATGTTATGATAAAGCATAGCTAAGATTATCTAAATTAAACACCACTTCTTTATTTTGTTTATGCAAATCACACCACCAAAGATGAAAATATCTGATATTAAGATGATGCTGCTCCATGCAGAACACAGTGAAGGAGCACTTACTCAGTGTCTGTAATTAAGGCTGTCTGAATCTGTACCTGGAATGCTTATGGATAAGGCAGAGCCTGAGTGTCCTCTGGCACTTTGTAAAGTTTTGGGGTGAATTCAGACTCACAGGGTTTTGGCTTGGTGTTTGGCTCCTGGCTGTCATCACTCTGCTACAGCCCTGAGCAATTCATCCCATCCAATTAAACCCTTTCAAGTGGGGCTGTTTTTTTCACCAATTTTTTCAGTGCCCGCTGAAGCAGGATTCATTCTGCTGGTTGATAATGTCCTTGGTACAGACACTGACAGTGGCTGTGCTTTTCTGCTGGTTTCTTTTCCATCTGGAGTGGTTTTGGACGTCTGCTGCCTCACGTGGTATACTCCCAGCCACCTGCTGACTGATGCTGTCAGCTTCGTGAAAACAGCCTTGGCTAAATATTTGCAGACCAAAACTCCCTGGAGTATTTGTTGCTCCAAGGAGGAGGTTAATGATGCTGCTATTGGAGCTCTGTGCTAAGAGCTGCTCTGGTTTGAACATATGGGGGATTTTTTTTTTTTTTTTGTAGTTAGTTTGTACAAGACAATGTCCTCTCCCCAGGAATAATCAATAGTGGATGTGTAGGAAGGGACAGAGGGATGAGGCCAACACATTGTCAGCATTTTTCCAATACCTTTTGCATCTTCTGGCAAGATGCCATCTTAGCCAGAGGCCTGATAACACAGGTTCACACAGCCTGTAATGTGTATTAGGCAGCCTGAGCATGAGGGAAGCTGTCTGTACTTTCCAGCCAGGAAAACAACAGGGACAGACAAGTGCTCATCCCTGACACCTTTTCATGGCACCCTTACAGTTGATACTGGCTGAAGGGTGTAAGGGAAATGCTTCATGGAAACAGGACGTGAAGAGAGAACACTCTAGTAATTGCAAATATATGGGGAAAGGAGCAGGGTTCATTGTGTGGCTTTGGGAAGAAATTTCCTTCCTGTCCCTCTCAATTCAGCTCTGACACACATTAAACTCTGGGGACAGCTCTGGGCCCTCAGCACAAGAGAGACACCGAGGGGCTGGAGCGTGTCCAGGGCAGGGAACGGAGCTGGGAAGGGGCTGGAGCCCCAGGAGAGGCTGAGGGAGCTGGGCAGGGGCTGAGCCTGGAGCAAAGGAGGCTCAGGGGGGCCCTTGTGGCTCTGCACAGCTCCTGACAGGAGGGGACAGCCGGGGGGGTCGGGCTGTGCTCCAGGGAACAGGGACAGGAGCAGAGGGAACGGCCTCAGGCTGGGCATGGGGAAGTCATGATTGAATATTAGGGAAATTTTCTCCACCAAAAGAGCTGTCCAACTCCAGAACAGGCTACCCAGGGTCGTGGTGGCAGTCCCCAGGCCTGCAGGGTTTTAAAAGCCACGTGGATGTGGCACTTGGGGACATGGGTCAGTGGTGGCCCTGGCAGTGCTGTGGGAATGGTTGGACTCGATGTCCTTGAAGGGCTTCTCCAACCCAATGATTCCGTGGTTCTGTGGCATTCTACACTGCCCACCCATAGTGCATGAGAAACTCCGCTGACCTAGCAGGTGAACCAAGTAGCATTCGTTTTTTCCTAGAGAGTGGCAACCTTTAGGATGGTTTGGGCTGTCTGACCTTCCGAAATCATCCCAAATACTCAGCTCCTCCAACTGCTGCTAAACATCCATGGCAGGAGCAGGCAGACCTGTGGGCAGCATTTCAGGGAGATGCAACCAAGAACTGACTCTCTCTAATGGTTTAATGGAGCATTTTAAAAATTTTGTTTGAACTGACATCCAGAATAACACTCTGTGCTTTGTTCAGCCCTTAATCCATGGCACTTCCGCTGGCAGCTTTGTGTGTACAAGGCATTTTCAGGTAAAACACCGAATGCAAAGGCAGTTTAAAGGATTGTTAAGCAGGGATTCAAAGCTAAATTGGCTTAGGTTACTCCATCACTGCTGAAGGTCATTATTTTTATGCCTCTGCTGTGATCAGTATCCAGGTTTTCTGTCTGTTCTTAAGAACTGACCTGTGAAAAGGGTGCTGTTAGCTGATCAAAAGGGAAGACTATTATCTACAAACACTCAAAATTTCCATTTCAAATGTGACCTTTATTTAGGTGGTGGGTCAACTCTTTTTAATTCACCTTCATAAAAAAAATCTACTTGTACAAATGTTTGTTTTATGTACTTTTGCAAACAAAACTGCATTGTAGAGGCTTTCTGGTTATCATCCCATCAAGAACTGGCAAAACTCTCATGGCACTGGCTCTGTTGCCTGTGCCCATGGTCTGCAGAGGAGATGAATGCAGGGATTTAAAAATGCTATGCTTGAATATGTACCAGTTCTTGCAGACTTTTAGCAGCACCACTAACCCAACCAGGGAACAAAGTGTTCTGAAGGATTGTACATTTGCAGAGCCACAAGCAGTGCAGCCTGCAGGCAATTACTCAGCTGAAAAAAAATTTGAAAACAGCTACAGATTTAAAAAATTAAATTTAAAAAAATATATAAGAATGTTGTATACTAGTCTTTGATGAAGCTCCTTGGATGTTTCTTACAAAGCAGTTGGGAAAAATGCTGCAACAGAATATGGAAAAAATAGAGCTCCTAGGACCAATCAAATATGTCAAAATAAACAAACCCAACCAAAACATATTTCTGGAGTTGCACTGGCCTGTTATTTCAGATTAATGACAGGCCTCCAGTGAAATTCAGAAGATCCTTATGGTCTAAAATCCCTGGGTTTGAACCCAGTCAAGCCTGAACATTGCAAATTTAGTGCTGCAATTTCCAAGTCATATTTTTCCTGCATTATTTGTCACCAGGGCTGTGCAAGCCAGTGTGCCTCATTGTTTGGTGTAACAAGTTCCTTATGGTAATCTGGCTGTGAATGTCTCATCCTAGTCCTGGCCTGGACCAGACTCTGACACAGCCCAGCTGTAATTTCTCCTTTTCTTTCATTCTTTTCTTTCTTTAGCCAATATTTCAGTGTAGCCATTCACTGTGGGGTATTCCCTCACTCACTCCCCACGCAGTGCTGGAAGAAAGGACTGGATTTTTCTTTCCCATTGATGCTGCAGATCCATCTCAAGGGAAGAGACTTGCCAGAACTCTTCCTACCCTTCGACAGCAAGGCTTCCCAGGGGTTTGACTCCTGGGCTGTGTCACGTTTTCCAATGCTTCCCCGGGCTGTTTAGGGATGCACTGTGCATCTGCTCAGTGGGCACTTTGGGATGCCCTGCAGAAGGAGGTTTGCTCCCCAGCATCCCCCCCAGCAAACAAGAGAGGCCACAAACCAGCAGCCAGTGGGACTGGTGCACGGGGAGCTTTGGGCTGATTATTCTCACTTAATACTTGCACGGCATCTCCGTAGCAGCCTGCAGCACTGCATCGATCCCCGAGCCAATGCGGGGAGAAGCTGCTGTCATTACTATGCTCATTCAAGCCTGACAGACTAATTGCCTTGCACTCGCTGGCTGCTTTCACTCCAGCAGCCAGCCAGGCTGGGGGAGGCTGAGCCGGGATTAATTGCCTCTTGTCTTCACGGCAAGGTTAACCATTTTAGCCTTTTCGTACGCTGGTGTTGCGCCTGGCACGGGGTGTGAAACAGCAGAATGGATGAGGAGGAGGAGGAGGAAGGCTGGGCATGGGTTTGGCAGAACACAAAATGACCTGTAAGCAAGGCACACACAGGTTCTTCAGCAGCGTGAAGAGCAGCAAGCAAAGCCAAACCCCCTTGCTGGGATTATTAATATTCATTAACTTTCTGCTTGCAAACCGCTTGTCACCGTGGCTTTGGGCTGCTCCAGTGCTGTGGTTTCTTGTTCGTTTTAATACAACTTCTGGGTTTTGCTGTGTTTAATCATCCGTAGCCATGCTTAGCAGCCCAGGGGAAATGGGGGCCCATCAGGGAGAGCAGGTGGGAGAGGCTGCGTCTTCAGAGCTTTGCCTTGATGTTATTCATGGTGATTTCGTGGAAAACACGAGCTCAGAAAAGGACAGAGCTGCTCGCCAAGGATGACGCTGCAGGCTAGAGGCAGAACTGGGAATTAAGTTCTACATCCCCTGACCTGGGCCAATAGACTTTATATTCTTGCACCTGTGAAATACAAACTGCACATTTAACACTTCCCCAAAAAATCAAACTACTTCCTGCCTACAATTGTTTTACTTGAAATGAGATGGAAATTGTAGGAGGAAGCACCAAAATTTCAGTAGTTGTTTAAAAAAGCTATGGGCGATGGGCCTGGAAAGTTGGATGTGGTTGGATGCTTTTATCTCTGGCTGAGTCCTGGGCAGATCTGTGGCCACACAGGGAACTTGCTGGAGCCCTTGGCCCCACCACCAGGAGCAGGTCTGGATCGCAGGAGAGGACGTGTCTGGGACTGGGACTCTGATACAAAAAGCACATTGTGTTTTCCCCAAAGCTTCTGGAAGAACTCTTGTAGTCTGAGAAGGAAAAAAAGTCTGCTGAATGTCAGTACCTAGAGCATCCAAAACCTGTCACTAGGGAGAGGGCAGTGAAAACTAGGTCCTTCCAGCATTAGGAATGACACTTCTTTATCCTTACACGCTAGCACTTGCGTGCCTGCTGTCAGGGCTGCTGGTTTTTCACCATTCCTTTTGATGCATGTGCATTGCAGGAGCAGCACGGCCTTTGAGAGGAGCAAAACAGATGTGTTCCGAGTGAAAACCAATAACGTCGGACAAATAAAGAAAATAAGGTACCTGCACAACCCTGCTACCACAGCACCTGCTCTGTGAGGTGCTAATAGGATGACAGGCTGTAGAGGTTTAAGCATTGCCATGTTTTATTCATTATTCCTTAACGTGCTCCCATCAAGGTGAAGTTAAGGGGTGGTAAAAGCTTGTTTACTGCCGAAGATTTGAACTGAAGTGTGAAATCACCTACGGTATTGCTTATAAGTATCCATGCTCCCCACCAAGAATTGTATTTCTGTCATATGCAATCACGGGGAAAGACGTTTAGGACTGTTTTTATGTCCCGATGGAGGTAAATGGGGTTTGCCATCCACTTTTGTTAACTTAGTGTAATGTAAATGATAATTATTATGTTTAACCACTGTCTGACTGACTGATAAAAAATTTAAAATTACTAAGTAGTACAAAGAAAGCTGGGAAGAGGTGGTTAAAACAATGCAAAGGAGAATAGAGCAGGAGGAGACTGGGTGGGAAGGGAGTCCCTTATGTTTTAGGTATGCAGTGCAAGGTGAATGAATGCATATGCTGAATGAATGCGGAGGTGTAGGTATGTTTGTGAGCAGATAAAAGATTCACACACTCACCTGTGATCTCTGCCCATATGGAAGGTTGTTATTTTTAATATACCCTGTAAAAGCACATAAGTTCCTTGAAAATCTTTGGATAGTCAGCCATAAGTGGGAATTACGTGTACATACAGTTGCTCTAGCCTCGCCTAGTAAATAATATTGCACAAAATTGTGGTGCTAGTAGCCATTCTTAGCCAGAATACTGAAACAGGGCTGTTCTTCCTCCAGGATTGAGCATGACAACACGGGGCTGAACGCGGGGTGGTTCCTGGACCGCGTCATCGTGACCGACATGAACAGACCTCACCTCCGCTTTTACTTCCCCTGCAACAACTGGCTGAGCAAGGAGGATGGGGATGGGCTCTACGTCAGAGACCTCATCGGCAGCCTGAATCCCATGGATGTGCCCAAAAGTAAGGTGTTTTTTTAAAAAAAAATACAATCAGCTTGGCTTTCTGGTGCCTTGTGGGAAAGGACAGGGTTGCTTTGAGTTGATCTCATCGCATAAAAAGTAATTGTGTAGGGTAAGCTAATTTAAGTTTTCTTTATAGTCAGTGGAGAGAGATATAGGAAGATGCAAGATGACTCAAGAGGGTAATTTCTTCTTCCAGTGTTAGGTCTGATGTCTTAGGGTGGGATAAATCACTGTTTGGAGAAGCTCCACTCGTTCCTCGAGTACTGAGGGATCTGTGATGACAACATTAAATTAGATTGATGTAGATGAGAGGCACCCTACCCTGGAAGATGTAGCTGGTACCCTTGTGTGCTCCCCAGAGAGGCAGTGTGGTTGCAGTCCTGTCCATAAAGTTAAGTGTTTCCAGGCTCTGGTGATGTCCTGCAGGAAATTTCCACAGAGGACCCAACCCTTTCGCTGTAACTCTGTGCCAGTTTTGCTGTAACTCCACACCGGTGTTGCTGTATGTGGGCATGATACCCACACTGAGCTGGTGCCTGTTTTTTCAGCGTGGTTTTAAGCCAATGATGTTGAAATGAGGCTAGAACAGCTTGCACACCAGACATGTACTCCCAGATTGGTACCAGCGTGGCAGCCACGCAGGGATGTATGGTGCATGAAACGTGAGTGATCAAGATGTGAAAGAGGAGCCAGCAAACCGGCCTCAGGTGGGATGTCAGCACTCCATCTGCAAGTGCTAATGAGGAAACAGGGTTGTGTGCTCCTGATAGACTCACCAGGGCACTGCTCCTTTCTGGGAGCTTAATTTTGGGCATGGAAGGGAAGGCCATCAGCTACAGGTCTCCAGGGAAACAGGTCTGTGTGGTTCAGTGCTAAAAAGAGGAAACTTGTGCTTTTGCCAGGATTGGATCTTATTGAGAATAATTAGTAGACCTCTTGCAATAGTGTTGCTGACATTATCACTTAGGAGCAATTGTCTGGTAAAACAAATTTATTGCCAGACTTAAGCAGTGTTGTGGGCATTGATAGATGCTCTAGAAGGCCAAAGTATTGTTATTTTTCTTGAGGTCATGTTAACAGTGAAAGAATACACTAAATTGACCCGGAATCATTGAGTAATTTTGCACTGTTGAGATACAGCCTTCTAAAAGAGTGCTGGTATGTCGAATATATAAGCATTAAAGGATGCTGCATGTGACGTAGCATGCACAAATAATATCCATTGACAAGAAATGCATATTGTAGCATTTTAAAAATGCAGACATTCCCAGGGTGGCTGCCACAAGGGAATGAGATAACATCTGGAGACATTATCTGCCAAAAACCCACCCAGTTACTACTGGGGCTGTGTGTGCTGAAGTATCTTGCTGCTTTTTTAATCAAATTGATTTCTGAAATGGAGAATCTAAGGACACTCGAGGGGCAGAAGGGCTCTGGAGAAGGTGGTGTATGAGTCAAAGCAATGTATGATTAAGGAGAGGTTGCCTTGAGGAGGAAGTCAACCATTCAATCTTAATAGATCTTTAAAAGACACAACACCTTATCCAAATTTATCATTGCCTCTGCCTGGGAGAAATGATTCAAGGGAACGTGTGTGATTTCCTACATCCTGTTCAACACCTGTCTCACAGCAGGAAAGGACTCGTGGGCTAAACCCTCAGCTGGTACAGGAGAGTGCAGCTCCAGTGAAATTGCTGGAGCCACTTTGCATCTCACAAGCAGAGCAGCCAGCCCCGAGCGCTCGCTCTTCTGGAGAAGTGGCTCTGGGATACGGATGAACTGCTCTCCACGTGCTTGGCCCGGGATAAATATGAGTAAGACCATCTCCCAAGCGTGAAAGAAGAGATTTAGGCAGGCATTTGTCAGAAATGCATCAGCTCTCACCGCCTTTACCAGAGATAAAGCCCCGCTGCTGAGCAGGCCGGGCTGTGCGCGAAGGCGGGAGCTGGGCCGGGGCCAGAGGCACGGGTGAAGGGTTGGATGCTTTCCAGGTGGCAGGCCTGAATCCGTAAGAGGAGAGGGTTAGCTCAGCTATCTCAGGTTGCAGTTCCCCTTGAACCATAATTAATGAAAGATAAACATCCCCAGACTGCTGCGGTGAGCTGTCAGCTGCAAATGTAAATGTATCTGAATTAATATGCCTCCCTCCGGATCCGTAAAGGTCTGAAATGAGATTGTGATATGATTTTTGTTGTACATACAAGTTGTTTGTCCTGAATTTGATTGGGTTTTAGGGCATTTTGTTTTTTCTTTCCAATGGATTAAATAGTGATGTTTACTCTTTGAGTATTAATATTTTCTAGGCCCCTAGATAATGAAAAATTATTTTTAAGTTTATGTAAGGAAAGATAAGTAATTCCCTCCTAAGTCTGTGTTCCCATTAGCAGTTCAGTGCCATATTCTTCTCCTTTCTAGTTATGTCTCTTCAATCACATTTTCAATCCATTTATTACTTCAGTTTTTCTTTGTAAACCACTCAGACACTGTTGTTGCCAAACTCAGCTTCATGCTTTGCTTTCATGCTCCATTTGCTGTCACAGTCAGGAACGTTTTTGGAGGAAATCAAACAAGTTTCCTCCAGGTTCCCTCTGCTGCAGCAGCCTCAGCTTTTGATCTTCTCCCGGAGAACTTTCCCGTCTTTGTCGTGAGGATTTACCTTCCTCCTTTGAACTGGAGGTCACTGCTGGGACCTTCTCTGTGCTTCGTGCGAGAAGGATGTGGGCTTAAAAGAAATAAACTCCTTTTCTTTGTCATATTTTTGATTCATTGAAAAGGCACCTGAAGCCTATTTGAAGGTGGGCTCTTGGTGCTTGTACCAAAACTGACTAAACTATGGGCAGACTCGGCCTCTTTCTTGGTGAGGAGCACAGGCCAGATAGAGAATTCCTGCAGATTGTGAGTTTTGGAGAGGTTAATTTTAAGGGGGAAAAAAAAGGGGGAATAATTTAAAAATGCAAAAAAAGATGTGTGGCAGAAAACCAGTCAACTATATATTTATATATGTATATATATGTATATATATATATGTGTGTGTGTGTGTGTGTGTGTGTAAATATATAAACATATATAAATATATAAATATGTATGTATGTATGTATGTATGCATGTATATATAGTGGAAAAAATGGCCACACACACTGAAAACCCAAAAGAAGAGTACTTTTTATGATCCAAATAGAACTACCATGGACGTCTGACTTGGAAATTGCAGACACCTGAGTGACTGCATTTACTTATCCAAATGAAATGCCTCCTGTCATGTTCCCTGTGGAATGCCACGTGTTTCTCAAGGAGAACAGGTTACATTTAAGTGTTCCTGCTTGAATGACCCTCTATTCCCTGTATTCACATCCATGGCATCATATGCCCACAGGCCTTTGACAGGGATAGTGTCACAGATTCTTATTTACCCAGCAGCTTCTATTGGCAGCCTGGATTAATTTACACTACAGGTATTAATTACAAGGGAGGGCCATTGCTCAGCTTTGTGCTGCTTCACTTGAGTTTATGAAGCCTCGGGATTGTGTGGCTGTGGCTGAGCCTTTGTGCAAGGGACAGGCTCAAAACTGGAGCCAGGTGCCGGTTTTCCTTTGAGCGCTGCTGGTTTTGGATCACTCTGAGGGTGTCTGATGTCCTGCCAAAGTGGTGGGGGTGCATTCATAACAGCTTGCAGCTGCACTGGGAGATCTACTGACCCCATGGAGGTGTAAAAGGACATGAAATTCAGGAGTCAGCTCATAGAATCACAGAATCCTTTATGTTGGAGAAGCCCTCCAGGATCACAGAGCCCAACAGTTTCCCCAGCACTGCTCAGCCCCACATCCCCAAGGGCCACATCCACATGGCTTTTGGACCCCTTCAGGGATGGGGAGTCCCTGGAGAGCTGCGCCAGTAACTGAAGTCCCCAGTCCCTTGTTTGATTCTTGCAGAATGGTCAGGAATTATTTGTACCACTCAGTGGACAGATCCCCATGTCCCCCACCCCACAGTGACTCTCCTTTGCCTGGACTTTGCCAACCTTTGCCTCATGGTCTTCATCCCTGCAGGTGGGACACCAAGGTTGGGTCTTCCTCCCTTCCATCCCTATGTGTGATGAATACAGCTTTTCATCACCTGGCTGGCAAGCAGGGAGCCCTGAGAGCTGGTCTTCATGTGGGTTGCAGGGTTTCTCAAGACATAATACCAAAACATACCTGCAAGGCTGAGTTTTGTCCAGATTCATAAAAGATGTTGAGGTTTGGTTGGGTTAGATGCCATGTTGTTTATCCAACAATAAACATCTTTGCTCAGGGGGTGACCACAGGCATTTAAGGCTACTCAGCTGCTTGAGGCTGGTCTGGGCTCTGTGCAGTGGAACCTCCAGTTATGCTCAGAAGAAGGGAAATAGATATTGGCTGTTCCTGATTTCCCTTGAAACCTCTCACTAATCAAACAATTCCCTGTACACGCTTTACTCTGAGAAAGCAGAATCATTCATTTGCAATGGGGATGTTCATTCACTTGGTCCTTAAAATCGTGCTCAAGAGCAGGGTGAGCTGAAAACTAATTCAGTCTCCTGTGCAATTCTATCTTATGCTAACCTGTCAAATTTTGGTCAAGTCTTTGCAACCTGCCTGTTGCAAATGAGGTTGAGAGCCAGGGACTGGTTTTCATCTGGCTTTTTGCCATCAGCACCCTGAAATTATTTAGGATTGGACACGACGGGTTATAAATGTGCTTGGGACAGCAGCTCGTGTCAAAATCTTTCAAGGCTGAATATTCCCAGTAGGACAGAATTGCATGTGTCACACCAAACTGAAGAACTACTTCAATTTCTCTACTATTTCTGGGTAAAGTTTAATCTTATTTGGTCTGTTAATAATGAAAGTGAGGAGCACATTGCTGTGGCACACCTCGACCTTGAAGATGGAAGAGTTCCAACACAGCAACATTGTGTTTAATTTTTCTATATTTAAATGTGTTGAAAATTGGCCATCTATTGCTATTCTTTGTTATTATTGTTATTATATTTTAAAAAAAGAATCACAAGAGGAGAGCAAATATAGCTGTTCTTTATCTGGGGGTGGGTCTTTTACAGTCAGACACAACATTTCTGCTTTGCTAAAACAAGAAGCAGTTTTGAAAGGGAAAGTTGTTGGTTGTGTCAGTTCTGGCCTGATTTGGGGGTGATACATGGTGCACCTGAGAGTTTGCGTGGATATGTCCTAAGGGTAATGGCTGTGCAATCACAATGAGCAGCTGGGATTTGGATTCTAGTCAAGAGGTGAAATTAGAGTGGTGGAATTTCCCGGAGTGTTCATGCAGGCAGAAGGGGGCGTCTTGCCTTTAAAAACATTAGAAAAATGTCTATGAACAAGGCATTAACCTGCTCTAGGTATTCTCTGTGGTTTTCAGATCCACTATGACCTAAAACTCATGTATTTGAGCTGTGAATGTGAGCTTACTCCTTTGCTCTTTGGATGATTCTTGGGTTAAGGCTTCACACTTGATTGTCCAGAGTTTTAGTGCTGGCTGTTGGCTGATTTGAAGGCTCATGAGCACTGACCTGGCTGTGACTTGAGGAAACATCTGGAGCAGCAGGTGCTGCTGCACGTGATTCAGAAGCTAAATCCTCCCTTCCATCCTGGGATGTGCATGTCCTCAAGGGCTGGGCTGGATCAGAACTGAAACTGTGGCCAATATTTCCCAATGATGTTAGAAGCTCAGGTAAGGAGCAGAATCTGGGGTGTGAGGCACCAGTTGATGATGCCCTGTCGGATTTGCAACCTCATTTTATAACAGGTTGGGCTGGAAGGCCAGCATTGGTCCCTGAGACTTTATCCCTGGAGGGATTTCAAAGCCATGTAGATGTGGCCCATGGGGACATGAATCAATGGTGGCCTTTGCAGTGCTGGGGGAATGGTTGGACTCGATGGTCTTGGAGGCCTTTGCAAACCTACGTGACCCTTGGATTCCCCTGGCTTTTGTTTCAAAATGAGGTCACACAATTCCATGCTTTTGGAAACTTTCATGACGGGAAAAATGAAAAAAGATTATTTCTAAGGACTCAGAAGTTGAGGAAGAGGGAATGAAATATTAATATGTGTTATCTTCTCATCAAAATGCATCTTTATTTGCTCTGAAAGCTGGAAGTGTATAATCAGCACAGGAAAATGCAGATAAATATATTTATGAAATACATATGAGTTGTTTGCTTCTGAGTAATGGCAAGTACCCTCTGTGTACAGGATGAGGCCTTGCTGCATGGTGAAGCATTCAATAAACAGGGTGTGTAGAAGTAGTAATATCTTTTACCACCCATTTAAAACACTGGGAAAAAAATTTGTGATGCTACCTGGCATACTGAGCATCCAGAAATGTCTTTTCTTTTTGATCAAAAATGCTTCCTTTGTTCTAACAAGGACTTTACTTTCCCTGCAAACTTTGCCCAACTTATTGTCACTGTGTCCAAAATGAGGGAGCTGTGGACATCCTACTTGTCACATCTTTTTTTTTTCCCCCTGTGTTTTTTTCTCTTTTTTTTTTTGTTTATTTTTTTTTTCTTTTCCTAAAGATAGGTAAAAGGAATGAGAAATGGAAATGTAGAAATAAAAAGAAACACCAGTGACTTGAAAAATGCAAAAAATACACTGAGTCATGAAAGGGGACAGAAAAAGGGATTTGTAATTCACAAAGAGAGAAAAGATTTTGGAGAGGCAAGAGTGTGTGGCTGGTAAATAGATCTCTGTGTACCCAATACCAAACAGAGTACAGCATGTTTTTGAAGACGTGTGATAATTTTGACTAATTATGTCTATATATGGAAATTAATTCAGCTTTCAGTTTTGAAATGAAGTAACTTTTTTAAAAAGTTCTGATCTATTCAAAGCAAGACTGAAGTACAGAGTTAACAATATGATTTTCGATAATACTGTAAATTTATTTCACTCTTATTTCTCAGAAAATGTGTTTAAACCAAGAGGATATTCTCAACAATTTCTTCAATTTTGATAATAGCAGATGTGGTGAAAGCAGAAAAGAGATATTTCTTTTGTGAAATATTTGCCTTTTTTTTTATTTTAAATGGGCTCCCACCCTGGGGCTGAACTAATGAAAAATAATGATAAATCTTGGAGAATTAGATGAACAAGGATTTCTGCACCACTGTCACAAGGTGGGTTGCCATGTGCTAAGCTCCATGCCTCTGCAACTAAACCACCATTGTCTCCTGAGCAAGGTCATTTAAAGCTCACTTCAAAAAGTCATCATCACTTTGAAGTCACAGTAGGAACATCAGTTTAGCATATCCTACAAGCAAAGCCTCCTGCATGTGGTAGATTGCCTCTCACAGGCCCTGCAGAGGGATGATCCAGCCTGAATCCTAACACATTAACTGTTTGGGCGCACGCCTTGCTTTCCTGTGAGAGCTGCAGGAAATGGAGGGGAATCTCATGGTTTGTGGCCAGGGTGGGGAGGCCAAAGGGACTGGGTTCATCCTGGGAGGGGCATGAACAGTGGCTGAGGGTGATGCGATACTACAGAGCAGTACAATCAGAGTCACAGAATACCCTGAGGCCACGCAGACCCCCAAGGAGCATCCAGTCCAAACCCTGGCCCTACACAGGACAGTGCAAGAATCCCACCCTGTGCCTGAGAGCATTGTCCAGATGCTCCTTGAATCTTTTCCTTTTCCCTCCTTGGGTGACAGCAATGATAACTCTCAGGAACACACTTTTGGAGAGCTCTTGTGAGATTAAAGGAGTGCTGAACCAGGGTCAAGGCAGCTCAAAGCATCTTTGGTGCTGCCTCCAGGGACAGGAACCCCAAAGCCTTGCAAAGGCTCCTCAGCATCTCTCCCCTGCTAACACCAGGTTTTGGCAGAGGTGCTCACAGCCAAAAGGAATGGAATCACAGAATGCTTTGGGCTGGAAGGAGCTTCTAAAGCTCAGCTATTCCAAGCCCCCACAATGAGCAGTCACGTTTGCAACTGGACCAAGTCACTCAGTGCTCTGCCAAATGCAAAACTCCTCCTTCTCCAGCACCCCCTGCTCCAGGTGTTCTTGTAATCTGCGTTTCCAGTTTGAACCCTTGGTTAAAGATACTGTTCCCCACTTCTGGAGGCACTGCTCATTAACAAATGTAGCTGTCAATCACCCTTGAAAGAGATTAATTATGTTTGAGCTCTAAACCAACCCTTAGAATTCAACACTGTTCTGAATGGGAGAAAAAAGAAGTCCTCTTTATCTGTGTGCCATTGCTTTGTGCAAGAGCAGGACCCAGTTTTGAGACAGAACTGGCTGCTGGTGAGCTCAGAGGAACCCCTCTGCTTTTACAGGGGTTGCTTTAGGCTCTAATCATATTTTGCTATGCAAAGCTGTCTCTGGGGTCCCTGCTACTGTGCCACAAAGAGGTTTAATGGGTGGGCTGGGTGAGTTCTACTTTCATTTGTAGACACTCAGCTGCTGGATACTCAGGACCAGCAGGACATCTCCAAGCAAAGGTCACCAGATGCTAATGTAGGAAGAGGTTATTTTATCCTGGCGGGATGAGCTCTCTGCCAGGACAAATAAGAACTAAATACAAATGTTTGCTGTGAATCAAGTGTGTTGGGAGGCCAGGTCCCAGCTTTGTGCCCTGGCCATGGGCTGTCTGACATTTTAAGGATGCTCTGACCCAGAGTTCTGTCACTGAGGACCTTGCTGCCAGCAGTGGTATAAAGCAGCTTCCACTTTGACAAGTCAGTCCCTTCCATCAAGCAGAGGTTTTTTCAGACAGTTCCTGGTGGGCTGGATTGACTGACTCGATCTGACAGGCAGGAACTAAGGCATCTGGGTATTAAACCTCCATCCTGAGCTGGTGCAAGGCTGTGGCACACTCAGGGTGAAGCTGTACCTTGTCTGCAGGTCCAGGTGCCTGCTTCTCCCCCCAGCAACAATTCTTTCCACACTAACCACAAAAGTATTCCTTTTCCAGCAGCAATTCAGAGATGGTAGCAGTGCCTCTGCCCTGTCCACCCAGCTCCTTTCCCCCAGCCCCTTCCCAAAACTGCCTGCTCAGTGCTGAGCAGCACAGGATGGATCTCCAGCACTGCAGCTCCTGGGAGCAGTGTGAAAACAGAGGGATAATTGCCAAGAGTTGTCTTATGAGAAGGATCCATCCCTGCCTACGGCTTGGTTCCTTGCTTTTAACCCCGTGTGCTTTGCCTGTGAGGGCTGTGACATTTCCCAGATATTGGATCCACAGCAGGTCAGGCGCATGGGAGGCAAGCACAGCTGGGAATTCACTGTGCCCTGCAGGAGGTGATAACCCCAGGTAATGAAACACAGTCAAATTGGTTTTCCTGCCCAAATCTCAGGCTTCTGCAGCGGGAAACTCAGCAGATTGTGCATAAACATACTATCTAATGCCTCAAATAATAGTAGATACAAAATTCCTTTAGGCGTTTCCATCCTAGGGTGCTTCAAGTGACCATGATATCATACTGCTAAATAAATGACATTAACAGATGAATACCACACGGCTGGGCAGTCAGCTGCAGGTTGCAGATGGCAGGATTTGTCTGGGATGTGTCCATGCATTTTCCATGGCTGGAGGCCGGACAGAGGCTGCACAAGAGCACCCAGGGGTGCTGGGTCTGGATGGAAATATTCTGGGCAGTGTATGGGGCTAATGCTGCATCCAGGGTGGGGATGACAGTGGGGACAGCCTGGATGGCAAAGCTGGGGGCTTGAAGAGCAGCAGCCCCGTGTCCTTCATCCCCCAGGATGTGTTGGGAGTGCATCACATTCACAGACAAAACCCTCTTGGCTCTCAGTGGAGAGAACCTGACTCCAGCCCACAGTGCAAAATTAACCTTTCCTCTTGTCTGTTGAAAGCTGAGGCTGAGTTAATCAGTAGCAGACAGGCTGATTGACTGCCACTCCTCTGCTAAATTAATGCAGTAGGGTCACATCAGTGCCACCCCACTGTCTCCCAGAGATGGCATCCTGGTAATGCCTTCAAATGCAGACACACAACTGTGAAGAAAGGGAAGGTGCTGTTACCACACAGGGCATTTACACTTGTGCATTGCAATGTGAAAGTGGAAAGACAAGAGAAAATAGCTACTGCTCTTCCTACTGATTTTTTTGTTGGCTGTTCTGCTCTTGGCATCTTGCAGTACGTGCCTCTGAAGCTGCTAATTTTGCTCCTAGGAAAGCTCCCCTCCCCGTGCCTGTGCTGCAGTGAGCCTGTGCACTGCTCGGTGGAGGCACAGCTTTTACATTAACATTTTGCATGTTCTCAGTGCTAGGAGAAGCATTCAGGAGGAAAAAAAAAAAAAAAGATATCCAGGCAACATCTTGATCTGTGTTTTACTGATGAAGTCAGAGCCATGTATTTGGATTTTAAAAAATTTAAAAAAAAAATTAAAAAAAAAAAAGCCAAGTGGGTATTTTTGAAAAGATGCTTCTGCCACGGGCTTAAAAAACAGGGAACAACATCCACCCATGATCAAAATGAAGAGTACTTGACTTATGGCAGATCTCTTCCTGGCTGCAGCGAGAGCTTTCTCTTGCATGCTTTTAGCAGCTGAATCCTCGCTGTCTTTTTAAGAGGCAGCATCCCTTTCCATTTAAATTGCTCATCCACCATGTCACTCTGTAAGATGTGCTGATGTACGAAGCACAGAAGGACCCCTGAGCAGCATGAAGAGCTCCTCTCCTTGCTGCAGCTGAATGTCAAATTGCTTAGAGAGGGAGAAAGTGCTGGCAAAAATTCAGCATGGCTCAGGGCTTGCTTTCTGAAGATGGAGGAGCTGAAATTTTTTCTGAAAGCAGACCTAAGGGTCAGGTGTGGGGACAGGTTTGAGCATCCAATTTCAGAGTCGTTTAGAAGGAAAAAAACAAAGAAAAGACCTTATGAGCACAGGCTAGGCATTGTTTGTGAAGCAGGAATGTGCTCTAACCTAAGTCAAGGACCTCTAATGCTCTTGAAGTAGTTTTGCCTACAGAAACACATCAACGTTGAAAAGAGCTATGCCAGGGCATGCCATACACCACAGCCATGCTCATATTAGAGGGGACAACATAAAACCCTCACAGCACAGTGCCCTGTGACTGCCACCAGTCCAAAGTGATGGCCCATCCCTGGCTCAGGAGCCAGCTCTGCCTCAGGGCTCCTCATGCTGACACTGAGAGCAGCACTGTGTGCCACAGAGCCCTTGGGACCCCTTGGTGTTCCAAGCAGGAGGTCAAAACATGTCATTCTGGACCTTAGATTGGAAATACAACCATGCTGAGGAACATTTAAAGGTTTTGGATCTGGCAAGTAATTTTACCAGCATTTTCCTTGCTGGCCAGATGTGCCCTAGCAGTAGCCATGCAAGGTGCCCTTGCTGCACTGTGTTTGCTCACTTGCTTTTCATGGACTTGCTCTCTGCATGTCTTCCTTGATGCTCTGCATGCATTGACACATCCCTCTGGGCTCAGAGTCTCTGTATCTCAGAGACATAAAGCCTTTTCCTGCAAGGGGAATGTAAGCTAAGCCACTGTAGCTTGTCCTTTTGAGGATCCTGTTATCCTGTCAGGTTCTTCTCGCTCCCAAAAAGTGGAGTGGAAAATTAATCACTGACATCAGATTAAATATTCTAGAGGAGGTGCAAGGAGCAAAGCTTCTTGGAAAATGTGATCTGTAATTAAAGACTGCAAGGTACAATGGGTCAGTTTTAGTTAGAGCAGCTTAGTGGCCAAGTAGGAGACGTAAATTGCACCATCCCCACACTTTGCTAATGCAAATGAACATTTTTGGTGTTGGTGTGTCTCTAGCAGGTTGTTAGAGTTAAAGAGAATCATTAAGGCATTTTCTCCCCTGTCTAAGCCCAGCTCTGTTCTTCTCTTTCTTGTTATTTAGTATTTGTTGCAGTTTTATCATTATTATTTTATTTCCCGTGGCATGTTTTGCAACGAGGCGCCAGGGACGTCAGCTCGATTTTTAGCCTTTTCCCAGCACATTCATTAAACTGTGACAGGTGATTTTCCCTTCTGTTTGGGCTCTGCCCTTGCACTCCTCACCCTGGGAGCTGAGAGCATCGTTGTAATTCAGGGGATGGTCCAACAGCCGCTCCTCATCCCTTTGCTCTCACGTCCTCGGTCTCTGCGGGAGCACATGCACCAGGTCTCTGCTGTCTTCTGGAATAACTTTTAATATGCACTGATTATGGGGGAGGAGGCGGGGGATCTGTTCTGGGAGTGGTAACCCAGTGTTGGTGATGTTCCATGGCTCCTGAGAGAATCCATTTCTGTAGCTGGCTGGGAAGTGCAGAAAAGATTATGCCCTAACTTGGCGCTTGCCAAAGGGAAAAAGGGTTGCAAACCAAGAATCAGGGTTAATGGTTGGACTTGATGATCTTAGAGGTCTTTTTCAGCCTTAATGATTTCATGATTCTGCGGTGCAAGAAGTTCTATTTTTGCCAAGGATCTGTGTGTGAGGAGACTTGTGCATTTGACCCTTTCACAGAAGCAGCGTGCCCAGGACTTAGAAACACAGAAGTGACATTGCACAGGGTTCGGTAACAGGAACTCTGTCCAGGGCTTGTATGACATCATGCACTGCTCAGTAGCAGATTTTGCATTCATCTTCAACTCTTTTGTGCCTTGCTGCCTGCCTCCAAACACTCAGATTTTCACTGCAGATACAGCACAAGGTGTCTGTCATGGCTGTTTGCTTGGAGGTGGTCAGGTGACTTTAGTGGCAGATTTTGAACGTTGCTCACATTTGGCTCAAATTTTGGCTCAAATAACGTCACACTGAAAATCATGGAAGCTTTTTCATTGATTCCAGAAGAAACTGAGGTCACTTTTGCTGTCCTTGGGAACCAAGTGGGTCCCACCCTGATCTTTCTTCAGACAGATCAGGGTGGGACCCACTTGCTTCTCAAATTCACTGACATGATGTGTGTAATGTCCATGATGGGCCTCACCCACAGGGGTTTGGTGCCATAGATGATGTATCTCCATGGTGTTACAGCTCCTGGGTCTACTACTGTTTCCTCATTAAATAAAAAAGACTGGATGACTGATTTTTTTGTTGTTGTTCTTGGGGTTTTTTGTTTTTTTTAAGGAAAGAGTGGCCACCTTCACACTTTTGTTTCAAGCAGTATGGCTGACCTTTCAGAGACTCACAGAATGTTTTGGGTCCATCCAGTTCCACTCCCTGCCATGGACAGGGACACTTTCCACTGGACCAGGTTTCTCAAAGCTCCATCCAACCTGGCCTTGGACATGCCCAGGGCTGGGGTGTCAACAACTCAGAACAATCTGTGCCAGTCCCTCACCATGCCCCCAGGAAAGAATTTCTTCCATATATATTCAGTCTAAATTTCTCCTTTCTCAGTTTAAATCCATTGTTCCTTGTTCTATCACTATGATATTATTTCCCAAAAATACTTGCTTGGTATAAACTAAACTTTCAAAATAGCTCCAGGACAGAACTGGGGTCAGGCCTGAGCTTGGGCAGACTCCATAACTCATCAATGTTTGGAAAAAGCAGAGCTGGTCCATAGGTCCTTTGTATCCACATCAAAATTTTCACTTTCTCTTCTATTTCACTCTTCAGTGTCAAGGCCAGGAACCAAGTGATCTGTCCTCCTGCCCTGGGCAGTGAATATGCAGTGTCAGAATCCTGCCTATGGATTTTATTCCTCTTGTGGAGAAGGGGGTCATTGTACTGAGAGCCACAGTTCAGGCCACGCTTTCAGGATAGCACCAGCACAGCCTGGATTGGTCTGTACTGTTGGGTTTTGCATCAAACCATTGAGTTATTAATGTGCTGGGATTTTTGCCTCCCTCATTGCAGTCAACAAATACGTGGTCCGGGTTTTTACTGGTGAAGTCAGCGGCAGCGGAACAGATGCAGATGTCTTCATTAATATCTTCGGTGAGAAAGGAGACACAGGTATTCAAATGCAAATCATTTCCTAAAATATTTTCTCCTGCTCTGCAGGCCTGTGATCTGAACAACACACACACACACGCACACACAGGCAATCTGGCAAAGGCAGAATGATTTGGCTGAGTGAAAGGCACAACAAATGGTGTGGGGGCCCTCACATCCACAGCCCCTGGAAGGTGCATCTGCAATGCAGCAGCTGTGGCTGGGCGTGGGCATGACTCAAGTTACCTGACATTGAAAAAAAGCAGATTCTGGGAAAAACACAGCATAAACCACCAGCAGAAAGCAGTGGAGAAAGTGCCAACCCACTGAAGTGTCCAACACCAATAATATTTACAGGGAATGCAGTGGGAGCCTTGTGTCTCATTTTCCAGGTACCTGGAGGGATAATGACATCCCTTCTCTGTGGCGGAGGTGATGGCTGAGCCTGCTCGGCCACTTGTAAAAATAATTTAGGCAAGGTTTATATTAGTTGGGTTTGAATAGCTTTTTTTAGAAATATTGTAATTATTTTTAAATGTAGATTGTACTGCAACAGTGGTCTGGAAACTTTAATTTAATTTTTTAAAAAATTAATTGAATAATATTAAAAGATGTGCCCAAACCAAGCTCTCTGGGCCATGAAGAGAAGTGGGTGGAGATTGCTGGAGATTCCTGTAACCAGGGAGCAAATATTCTCTCGCTTCTTCGCTGCATCTATCCTGTCAAATTCAAGAAATAATGATATGATGTCTGCCAAGTGTCCTTGAACAGATTATAAAACCTGGTGGATAGGGCTCACCCTTGATTAATCCTCCAGAGTTTCACAGGGGGATTCATGTGATCTCCCTGAAGACATCCCAAAATGGGAGTCTGAATCTTAGCTGGGTGTCCAGGCATTCTGTCATATCCACACAGAGAAATAACACCCCTAGAGGATGATTCATCCTCTCTAAGGTAAGAGGGATGAGTTGCCCACTGACCTCTTTCTCAGCACTGGAGCCTTGGGTGAGTTTCATCCCACTCACAGCATCACACAGGCTGCAAACGGGGGCACAGCTTTAATACTTTTCATAAAGGCAAACCCCTGTGGGATCAGGAAAAAGCCAACAGCCCTGGCTGGGTCCTAATTTGAAAATAAATCCTTTCTCTCGGATACAGCAAAGAATTCCGTGTCCTGAAATGTCAGAATCTGCAGCTTGTGACCAAAGCCTTTCTTGAACAGTTTGGAGATTTTCAAAGACAGTAAAAATAAAAGGGAAATATGGTGATATGAAAAAAAAATAATTTAAGAGCCATCTGGATATATATATTTCTGAAAGCTCTGAGAGCTGCAAGTAACTGTGACATTAGAATGGAAATCCTGGTCTTTTGTGGGCTTGAGAAAAGGTACCTTTTTTATTAGAATAGAAAGTCCTCTGCCTTTACCTTGAATCCTGGGTGCAGAGAGCTGATATCTAGGGAATATTTGATTCAGTCAGTGGTGAGTTTCTGACATTCCTAAATATTCCTTCACTTACAAACATGCGTGTGCCAGTAACCCTTTCCTCCTTGGAGTTAATTTTTATTACTTATTTGCTTGGGGGATTTTTTTATTTTGGTTTGTTTGTTTGTTTTGTTGTTGGACTTGTTTGTTTTTCTTTTATTTTTACTTTTTCTTTGCTCGTTCAGGTGTGAGGAAACTGGACAATGACAAAGACAACTTTGAAAAAGGAGCAGAAGACAAGTTCACGCTCGATGCCCCGAATCTGGGAAAATTAAGAAAAATTAATATTGGGCATAATAACAAAGGAGGCTCTGCTGGCTGGTTCCTTGCAAAGGTTAGTTACTCCTGAGACATTCAACATAAGCATCTCATGGGCTCAAAATATCTCACCCTCTCAGTGGTCTGGTAGCAAGAGATTTAAGAATAATTGCTGGTGATACAGGTTACTGAGAAGGACACAAATAATTTCATTCTCTTGGCTTAACTCATTATCATGACCATAAAAATACCAGAATCCAAGAGTTACCTGTTGGATCTGTTCACAGTGAAAATTTGCAGACTCATAGCTTGCCCAAATTTAAGTGATTTGTCATTGGCTCAGCAAAAGAGATATGTTTGCCACAAAGACCCTATTCTTCCATTTTCATTTTAATCTCCTGCTACAGGGTAGGAAGGTATTACAGCTTTTAGTATAATAGTTGAAGGAATATTTTAAAAGGGGAAATCTGTGACTCTTCTCTGGTCTCATTTTCTTTCCTCTGCTGATGTAGTTTAACACAGCTGGCTTTAATCCACAGAAGACCTGACCCCATATTTGTAAATCCTCAATAACAGGATAGTTCAATGTAATACAAATGCAAATACTAGCACATGCTTCTCCCCCACCACACAATGCAGGAAAAGTTACAATGCTGGCAGCCCATGAAAAATGTGGAAGTAAAAAACAGAGAGGTTGTGCTCAATGTCATAAATAGTGGGTGCCAAAAAACACAGAACCTCATTCTCGCATCAGAGGTGTAATGACATAATTTTTGATGAGGTTGGTGAGGTTGCTCAAGTCCCAAAACCTGGTGTAGTGTCTACTTGCAGCTATCACACCAAACCTGTACTGTGCCACAAGCCGCCAGGATATTTAAGTAAATAAATAAAATGCAGCTTTGGCCTTGCAAATTCAGAGGGAAGGTTGGAGAACTGAGCTAAAATAGTTCTGTTGTTGTCTACTGGTTTTAGATTTTTCTTCTGTAATTTGTTTCAATACTTGGACACTCTAGTGTTGTGACTCCAGGATGAACCTGTTCTCATGTTTCCTGTGTTTTCAGAGTGGCTTAATACTCAGAGATGGTTTTCCACCTCTAAATGTAATAACAAACCCACTGAAAGGAACCCAAAGAGGATCAGTTGGTAGAGAGGCATTGGAGTGCTGCTATTTCTCCCAAACCTCATCTATTTTAGTCTCTAGCACTCCAGCTCTCTCATGCTGACAATCCCAGCCCTGGCAGACTCTGCTGTCTGTGTCTGTGGAGGTACAATAGGACTCAGGAGTGCTACAGGCAACAGCACGGTGTGGATGAATGACAGGAGGGGAAGCTCTGTTTCCCAAAGAATGGTTTCATAAATCTATCAGAAAGGACAGGTTTCAGATTCTCCCTCACTGTTGAGAAAAGTGTCAAGGGCTTTCTATAGTGATTTTTTCCCCCCTCTGAGACATAACCCACGCAGAGGAGTAGAGATTTTGATTTCTTCTCTTCTGACCGAAATCCTTTAATACTCTTCTCTGCTGGTTTAAAATACTACAGTAACTCTATGGCAGGATTCAGGAGTCCAGCAGAAGATATCTCAGCAGGAGATGCCAAGAACTAGTCTAATATTAAAGGGGAATATTGTTCCCCAGCTTGTTTCAGCAAAGTATCACAGAATTCTAGAACAATCTGGTTTGACAGGAACCTTTAAGACCCTCCAGTCTCATCCCCTGCCATGGGCAGGGATATTTTCCACTAGCCCAGATTGCTCCAAGCCCCATCCAGCCTGGCCTTGGACACTGCCAGGGATCCAGGGGCAGCCACAGCTGCTCTGGGCACCCTGGGCCAGGGCCTGCCCACCCTCCCAGCCAGCAATTCCTAATTCCCAATGTGCCAAAATCTGTGCCTGCCCTCTGGCCGTGGGAGCCATTGCCTGGGTGCTGTCCCTGCCTGCCTTGTCCCCAGGGGCTGTGCAGCTCTCCTGGAGCCCCTGCAGGCCCTGGCAGGGGCTCTGAGGTGTCCCTGGAGCTTCTCTGGTGCAGCTGAACAGCCCCAGCTGTGCCAGGCTGGCTCCAGAGCAGAGGGGCTCCAGCCCTGGCAGCAGCTCCGTGGCCTCCTCTGCACTGGCTGCAGCAGCTCCAGCTCCTTGTGCTGCTGGAGCCAGGGCTGGGGCAGCTCTGCAGGTGGGCTCTCACCTGAGCCCAGGGGCACAGGGGCAGGATCCCCCTGCCCTGCTGCCCACGCTGGGGATCAGCCCAGGGCAGGGGGTTCAGCCTGGGGCAGGCCCAGCTCTCACCCACAGCACCCCCAGCTCCTTCTCCCAGGGCCGCTCTTGATCCATTCTCTGTCCAGCCTGTCTTTGGATTGCCTCAGACCAGGTGCAGGACCCTGCACTTGGCCTTGTTAAACCTCATGATATTTGCACAGCTTCACCTCACTGTGGTCCAAATCCTTCCAAATTAGAAACTGTTTCCTGCCACAGGGTTTTAATGGGAGTGCCTTTTCAATGGTTCCACCCTGGAGTAAATGTCTGGGATCTAGTGATAGTACTGTGTCACACAGGCTCATCTGATGGTCTGGATTTGCCCTGAAATTCCTAGGCATTATTTTATAACAAAGCTCTAAAGCAGAGAGGGAGAACACAGCCTGTTCCCAAAGCAGAACAAAGAGCTGTCGTTCAGCTGATGGATCAGTGTGGCCAGCACACAGGCTCTGGAGAGGAGGAACACAGGCCAGGCCAGTTGGTCTTGATAGCAGAGACATCTGGTCTCGTGCACCGCAAGAGATGCAGAGTGGGCTCACTGGATAAAAAAGAAAGAAAATAAAAAATCTGGGGTTTCAGACAATCAGTGAGTACTGATTGTCTGAAATTCTATCAGCACTAATTGGGGAGTGGAGTGGGATCTGCCAGAGCATTGAGTATTTTAATACCAAGTGAGAGAGTGTACATTTTTAAGCTTCTGCTCCTCTGCCACCCCACTGTGTAAAACCTTTGCTTTTCCATGCTGTTTTCCAACGTGGTGTCTCTTTTCTCTCAGGTGATCATTGAGGACATAGGCAATAAATGTGTGTACCAATTCCCAGTTGGACGCTGGTTCGCTTTAGATGAAGATGATGGGAAAATCCAGAGGGACATTCTTGTTGGGGGCACTGAAGCCACAGGTAAAATCATGGCCCAAATCCATGGTGGGAAATGGGAAATTCAGGCTATTAGCCAAGTTTTCTTTAGTAGATTGAATGCCTTATGCTCAGGGAGGCCTTATGCTGAGGGAGGTCTGCAGTGAAGCAGGCCCGTATTGAAGGCCTGCAGTGAAGCATCTGCTGGTGGCAGGCTTTGTGTGAGGGTTCCTGAACTGCCAGCATTTTTCCCACCTTTGTGCCTCACCTGTGAAGCTGTGCAGGACCTACGTGCTGGTTTATCATCTGGTGCACCTGGATAAGGGGCTGCTGGGCAGGGAATAAAAGATACAGCTTGTACTTCAATTCAGCAAATTGCTCACCAGCACTCAAACAAAGTGTTTGTTATTTCCAAAAGGACAAAATAGTGAATGTTGTACTTCGGTTTCTTGTCTGGGGAGCTAAACATCCTTTTACAAAACAAGAAACACAGTGCTGAGCCCTAAATCAGTCTTTTTTATTGTCTAATGTGGTTAAAGCAAAGACAACCAAAGTTTATATCTCTGTTAAAAGAAACCTGGATGTTAAGTCCATAAAAGAACTTGTCACGAGGCAGAAGATTATTTGGATAGTGTACTGCCTGTATTTATTTAATAGCACAAAGGGAAACACTGTGATGATGCATGTAACAACTGTTCTTCACTTCCTTGTACGGTCTTCTGCATCTGCAGTCCTTGTATTTCCCCCTGCACGTCCATGAGGGGTCTGGGTGCAGATCCCTCACTGCAGGATGCTTATTAGGGAAAATCAAGGGAAGAAACCAGAAATAAATGTAATTCAATCCCCAAAAGATTCCTTTTTCTTTTACCACTCATGACTGTATTTTGTTTTCCTGCTCTCTGGGATTTTGTTGAAGATACATCAACAGTAAAGCATGCTTAAGTACTTTTTAATGTAAATTTCAAAAGGAGAATTATTTGTGAGAGACTGAATTCTGACGCTTTTGCTTCATCCCAGGTCCCTATTGAAATTTCTGACTGATTTAATCAAAAAACTTGGCTTAGGTCTCAACTATTTTCTACATGCTCCTATAGTGTTTAGGTGTGTTTTTGATGCTATGAGACAGGTTTAAGATGTGCTTTTCTGTGAGGTAAGGCTTGTGGGAAGAAGTGTTTTCATTCTTAGACCAACAGTTGGAGATGGAAAAAAAACCCCAAGGACACTTTTATGTAAATAGGTTTCTTTACAGAGATACTTTTCTTTTTTCCAGCTGGGCTGGAAAACCAAACCTTTTTTGCTGAGATCTGTAGGTTCTCACTGTGACTGTGGAGGTCCTGATGGCTTCAGCACATTATAGGCTAAGAAACAAATAAACCCAAAGTTTTCAGAGTTTTGTGATATTGAAGATTTTGCTACCACTGTTTAAAGAAACACGTCTCCATCTTCTCAGCATTCTCTGACCTATTTGGTGCTTGGAATTTCTCAAAATCAAATTACATACATGCCAATTAATTTTTTTTAACCTTTCTTCACCTAATCAGCATCACGGAGTGAATAAAAAAGAATTTTTTTTTCCCATTGGGCCATGGAATAGGGAGCTTGTCACCCCATGCCTGTTTCTCTTGGGCAGTCTGAAGGTAGATGTGCATTTCTCAGAATTATGTGTGGGTCAAAAACAAATGAAGCGTTGTGCTGTGTGTAAGAGACAAGCCAAAACAGACCACGGGAAATCAATAGAGTCTCCAATATAAATCCAATCAAAGCCACAGCTCCCAGACTCTTTTCCTCCCTTCTTTTTTCCCCCTAACCAAATTTCTGATTCCTCCAGGCATTGTGTACAACGTGGCTGTAGTGACCGGAGATATCAGGGGAGCCGGCACCAACTCCAAGATCCACGTAATCCTCCACGGCTCCAAAGGCCTGAAGAACAGCGGGAAGATTTTCCTGGAAGGAGGTGAATTTGAGCGTGCCAGGACAGATCTCTTCAACGTGGAGATCGCTGCCCTCCTCAGCCCTCTCAGCAGAGTCACCATTGGGCATGACAACTGTGGGGTCAGCTCTGGCTGGTTTTGTGAGAAGGTGAGGCTTAGTTACCATAAACTCATGGAATCATTCAGTTTGGAATGGTTCAGTTTGGAATGAGCTAATGGAGTACTACCACTGGGCCAACACTGCCAGGAGTTTTGCATGCAGGCAGCTGCTCCCCATTCAGAACCTGACCCCGACAGCCCAGACCAACTCAAAAATAAATAAATAAGTCTGCTTTTGTTTGGAAGGCAATATCCCCGGTTTAACAAGTCAATATCATACATCACACACACGAGAGCAGCTGATTGCCTCACAGGCACGTTAGATGCATAAGTCAATCACTTGCTAATTGGGTTGATTGCCCCTCTGCAGTCACAAAGACAGAGATTATTGTTTGCTCAGCTCCAAAAGCACCTTCAGATGTTTGCCCAAGGGGCCGGACAGAAATGCAGCCTTGGATTGTGCTGAGCGTTTCAAAGTTATCATCTATGGTCAGACTGCACTGAAGTTTCTAGATGCTGTTCTGGAGGCTCAGAAATAATAATAATATAATTTTTTTTTTTAAAAAGGGAAAAAACCAAACAAAAAAACCAACCAAACAACAAAAATATCCTATAGAAAGTGGCTTACCCCAGCTGCTACTGAGAGGCAGTGGAGAAATATGCAAAGTTGTTACTCAACAACTTATATTTCTTTGAGAAGAATTCTACACAGCAGTGGGGGAAGATGTTGGAAAATTATTCTAAGTTTAGTACATGGTGTGTGATCCCTATATCCGTGGGTAATGTTTGGTTTTGTACCATCCAGTGCTTAGTACACATGCCAGAGATTAATGTGGCCTTGTGTTAACTCCCTGCATCTGTGACTAATAAGTTTTGTGCCAGCTAACGCTTCCTTGTTTGCTTCCACCAGTGATTAATATGTACTGGTAGATATCTTAGTTTTGAGAGCAGAGGTGGAGTGCCAGAGCAAAGAATGATAAAGAAAAGTGCATCACAAGCTGGATACAGGAAAGAAGATTCAACAGAAGATCCAGGACCATAAGGAAATTTTGGAGAATGGGATGTTCTCAAATGACCACCAAAAATCCCCAAAAGACCCCTACTTGTATCCAAGTAACTTAATGGAAATAATAAGCATATATTCATGCATACAGGAAGTGTAGTGAATATGTGATAGAATGTGACAAATATGTATTAGTGCAATGTTTGCTCTGTTTGGTTGTTGCTCATGCTTTGAGGTGAAATTCCCACGAAACCAGCATCTTTAAGAAGTAATTTTGTCTTTCCAACCCAGCAAATTGGTTGGAGAGTTTATTTCCGAGCTTTTGGTGGCAACAGTAGATCATATACGAGGTCACCAGGAGCGTGGAGATGAAGGCAGATGCCTACCCTCAAGCTATGAGGAAATTCAGTTTTTTTGGCAAGCAAAATCAGCTTGTGATGGATATGTTTGAAGGCTTTTTGTAGCCTGTGCTTTCTGCAGAGCCCTGGTGTGGTGCAGGGCCTGTGCTGCATGCTGACTGCTGCAAACACCCTGCCTGCTTCCATTCCCTTCCCCTCCCAATGTTTCACCTCTTCCTGCTTGACCCATTGTGATGTACTGCTGCAAAAATGGGAATAACAGAACAGATGAGTCGTAGCTGTACTCCAAACTGGGATTTGTGCAACCAGTCTGGTTCATATTGGTCCAGAAATGCTGATTTTGAGAGCAGGACCAAGACCTCCAGCTCTGTCTTTGCTCTGTTTGTTTAAGTTTTCAGTGCCAAGCTCCTGTGGGCTGCCAGTAGCAGAATATTCAAGCTCACTGTCCCAGTCTCTTTTCCCAGGTGGTGGTTTACTGCCCATTCACTGGGATTGAGCAGACCTTCCCATGTGGGAAGTGGCTGGATGAAGATGAAGGGGACGGCCTCATCGAGCGGGAGCTCTATGAAATGGTCTCTCTGCGCCAGAAAAGGCTGAAAAGTAGGTGAAAATGTCCAGGAGCCTCCTGTGCCCATCATCCCTCCTCCCACAGGCCTCATGCTCCTGAGTGTCCCCTCAGTGACGTGGGTATAGCCAGGGCCTAGGAGAGATTCAGGTGAGTTCAGTCACTGGATCACAGATTGCTCCAAGCCTCGTTCAACCAGGTCTTGGGCCCTCCCAGGGATCCAGGGGCAGCCACAGCTGCTCTGGGCACCCTGGGCCAGGGCCTGCCCACCCTCCCAGCCAGCAATTCCTAATTCCCAATGTGCCAAAATCTGTGCCTGCCCTCTGGCCGTGGGAGCCATTGCCTGGGTGCTGTCCCTGCCTGCCTTGTCCCCAGGGGCTGTGCAGCTCTCCTGGAGCCCCTGCAGGCCCTGGCAGGGGCTCTGAGGTGTCCCTGGAGCTTCTCTGGTGCAGCTGAACAGCCCCAGCTGTGCCAGGCTGGCTCCAGAGCAGAGGGACTCCAGCCCTGGCAGCAGCTCCGTGGCCTCCTCTGCACTGGCTGCAGCAGCTCCAGGTCCTTCTGATGGTGGGGCATGGATGTCAGCTTTGAAAATACTGCTTTAGGGGAGTATAAAATTAAACTCCTAAATATTTTGAAGAATTATACTCATTTTCTTAAGGTCCACTGTGCTTAGGCTCCCTCAGACATCATCTTACCTTTGCAGACAAGCCAGGCCATGTTGCTTATCACTCCAGAAGCAAAGCATTCTTATTAGAGACAGGAACAAAAAAATACAACAAGGAGACAAACCTTGGTGGGGGAAGGGAGTGAAAACGAGAAATAAAACAAAACTCTTCCTTGTTGACTTCAGCAGTTTTTTATTCCTGACCTAGAGAAATGACAGGTCCCAGCCCTGTCCATGTAGCAGGTGCGTGCTGGATGCAGAGCCTTTTCTCTAGAGGGAGGCAATGGCTCACGTTTGCTGGGAGGAGCTGCTCCGTGCCGTGTGGGCATGTTCATCCATCCCCAAATTCTCCAGCTCCAGCCTGCTTCTGCACCGAGCCAAAAAATATCGCTGCTGCCCGGCCCGTGCCTGTGTGCCCATGTGTAAACAGAATATTTTAATTAGGATAATAGACGCGGTTTAATCCGAGAGTGCTTCGGGTGGGCTCCTGCTTAAACAGCAGTTCATTTGAATAAGCTTTATCTAAATGTTAGTCAGCGCTGTAACCACATTGAACCTCCTGCACTCGGTCCATTTAGCTAAAGCATCTGCAACCTTTAACCCCCTATTATCAACCCTGATTGTTATTGACAGGCTAATTCCCTCAGCACTGCATTGCAGGAGATAGACACAGAGCATTAGCCTTGAGAAATCTGTGACCTTTAGCTGCCAGATTATAGAAGTGCAAGACTCGGAGTTAGAAAAGACCCATTATGTCGTCCCTGCTATCTCCCTGTGCACACAGGACTGTCCCTTTCTGCAGAGATGATCAAAGCTGGCTTCAGCCCCACTTGGGGTATCCATGGTGAAACGTCTCCCAGCACAGCATCCAGAAGCTGCTCCGCAGCAGATTGCAGCTCCATATGTAGCTTGTGTTTATTCTGTGGGTTTTTTATTCCCTCCTCTCCTTATCTGGAATGTTATCCTGGAAACTGTTGTGCCAGGGCTTGTCCTCCCTGTGCCCTGGGCTTTCGAGAATTTCCAAAGTGCCTGGATACCTCAGTGTGAAGGGATGGGATGCACCCAGCAAGCCCTGGGAGGATGATGATGATGATGGGAATTTGGGGAGATGCCTGGCCTTCTCCAGCAGCCTCAGCCCTAGCTCAGCCACACCTCCCCTGCGTGGTTTCTCCCTGACAGCCCTCTATCAGCATTTAATCCTGGTACAAGGTCCTGTTTCCCCCTCCATGCATGCTTCACTCCTCCTTTCCCTCAGCAAGGGGTCAGGGAGGCCAAAGCACACAGATGAGGGCAGCCTTTGGTGTCTGATAGCTTTCCCCAGGGACAACAGGCTTCTCCATCACATGCCATCCACAGATTTTGCTTCATTTCTGCTCATCTAAAACTTGCTGGTGCTTTTCAGAGAGGAGTGATCATGAATATTTTGTATATTATTAAAACAGGGGGAAAACTTTTTCTGAGAGATCCCTCTTCCCCTCCTCTTTTTTTTTTTTTTCAGTAGCTCTTGTCTCTTTTTTATACAGTCAAACACTGAGAAGACCAGTAAAAACCTAATTTATATGCATGCCATCATATTTTTATATTCCATTCTGGGCTCTGAAGGTCAAGCTGTGCTAGTGTGGGCTCGGGTGTACTGAAAGGGTTAGCAATTCTCTCATTAGGATTTGTTAATAATTCAGCTGGTGTCTGAGGGAGGAAAAAAAGCTGTTCCTTCTCCTGTAGGTGAAGCAAGACCTGCAGAAGTGACACACATTATGGTCAATAAGGCATGCAGATGAGGGGCCATCTAGAGGAAATAATGGAATCCTTATATTTGCAATATTCTGGTATGAAAACCAATGTAAAGTTGCTGCAGGTGGATTGGACTTATGGTTAAAATGTTGGAGGAAGACTTCAGATAAAAATCTTGCAAATTTGCCACAATCTTTGGGTATGTCATGTAGTATTAAAGAGTTAGCTGAAGATGTGTCAGATTTAGGTATTTAAATAATTCAAAACCTTTTGGAAAATATCTTTACACTGACTAAAGATATGGTACTTCTGAGTGTGTTTGTCCCAGATGGTGCAGCCTCACTAGGGATGGATGCCTGAGTGGTCTTTGAGACAGACAGTTCTGCAAGAAGCATTTTTGGGATAATTAGTCCAGTCTTGGGAGGCTTTTTGTCTCAGGATGAGGTGATAGGGCGTCTGTGTCCTATTCCAGACATAGATCAGACAAGCTTTAGGAGGTACCTGGAGCTGCATTGCACTGTGCACAAGTAACTGGATACTGACAAAAGAACAGAAGAATATTTCCCTGAATTTATGGTCTTTGAGGCAGGAGTTGTAGGTATTTGAGAAGTGAACTGAAACTACAGTGTTGGGTCACGTCCCTGCACTACCCTGTTAGTAGAGTGTAACAAGAGAATATGGTTCGCCCGAAAAGAGGTTTTTTATGTTTTTTCTCATTTTCTTTTAAATGAAATTGCAGATTCATGTTTCCAGTCTCATTCCTGAACATCATGAGGCAGCTGATTATGTTTGTGCAGAAAAGGACGAAAGGTCTTTGTCTTTCTTCATCCTACCCTCTCTACCTACCAGGGGAAGCAATGATAGTTATGTTTTTCACCAGGTTGCCCTATAAAAATTACTTTTTAAAACAAGTATCTTTAACCTTTCTTTCTAGAAAACCCCTGGTCTCTGTGGATCTGGACAAGTGACATTAAAAATGCAGGAACAGATGCCACCATCTTCTTCCAGATTTATGGAGACAAAGGGAAGTCAGATGAGATGAAGCTAGACAACAATTCAGACAACTTTGAAACTGGACAGACTGACAAATTCATGGTATGAATCTTCTGCAAGTGGTAGATTTGGCTTGGTATTGTTTTCCAGGGGTTTAGCTTCAATCCTGGGCAGAAAATCACCAGTAAGAGATTTTTACTCTATTAGATCTTTCTAAAGTTGAGGTGAAGTCAGTCCATTTGGTGGTGATGCAAATTATTTACTTGCATATGGATGTAGCTTGTCTTCCCAAAACAGGGAATAGGCTGATATTTTTGACTTCTCTCTGATTAGCTCTTAAAAGATGATGTTCAGAGGTGCTCTTTGTGTGTGTGCTTTTCTGACTTACAAAAATGGATGTTGCACCCTTTCTACCCATTTACAGATAGAGCTTCCTGATCTCGGCAACTTTTATAAGCTTCGAATATGGCACGAGAAGAGAAATCCCTTTGCTGGCTGGCATCTGAATAAGGTGAGAGGACAGTAAGGAAAGGTAGAGCTGGAAAATCAGGCTGATCACAGAGCTCTGCAGAGCCAGTCCTGGGTCACTGTGTCCCCCAGCTGGCAGCTGAGCTTCATGTGCAGGGCTCTGAGGTGCCTGCCTTGTCAGAAGACAAGATAAAATGATCTAAAGTTGCACCTGAGAAGGACTAGATTGAACATTAGGAAAAATTCCTTAATGGAAAAGGTTGTCCAGCCCTGGCAGAGCTGCCCAGGGCAGTGGTGGAGCCCCCATCCATTTGAAAGCCATGTGGATGTGGCCCTTGGGGACGTGGGGCAGTGTTGGGCCGGGCAGTGCTGGGAAAATGGTTGGACTTGATGATCCTGGAGGGCTTTTCAACCCAAATGATTGTGTAATTTTGTGTGTGGTAAATGAGAGCAGTGGGGGGAGGCAGCTCCCAACAGCTTGGACTGGTGGTGAAAATCCCAATTTCCCACTCTTCCCATGTCAGACAACTGATGTACTCATCTCACTGCTACCAGGGGTTTCTTCCTTGAAAGAAACCTGTGATGGGGGCTAAGCTCCTGCAGGCTGGAGGAGGCCACGGAGACTGTGCAGAGGACAGCAGCCCTGTTCTGTGTGGGAGATGACAAGGGTGACCTGCTTGATGTCCTTTGCTCTACCAGCATTGATTACAGTGCTATCACCCCTCATCTGGGTTGTCTGGACAGAAAATTCACCTCTTTAGCTTTACCCCTGCTCCTCCTCAGCAGCTTGGATGGCAGTCTCAGCTCTTAGCAAAACACACACCTTGCTCTGGATCTGTAAATAAGTGTGTTGATAAATCACAGTTTACCACTTAGAGCTTTTTCTGGGGCTCCTCTAATGTGCCTTGACAGATCCTGCTCTCCTGCATTGTCATGGAGCTGTGAAACCATCCACTGCCAACACCCATCTCCAGGGGTAGGAGGGCATCAAGTGCTGCTGTTGTCACCACATGGTGGGAGAAGGTGTCTGGCTGGCGTCTTTTATGACAAAGAAATTCCTGGTCAGACTTTGGGCCACTGCAATCATCCCTATTAGTTTGTTCACAGATGATAAGCAAGAATGTTTCTATTTTCCACAGCTGTATATTTGCCTGTGGTATCTTATTTTCCTGCAAAAAAATTTTGTTCAGGAAGGAAAAGAACTTAGAGTGTGTCTAGGACTCCCTTTTGGCCAAACTGTCTAAGTAAACCTGATTAAGATGCAAGAGATGAATTTATGTTCTTCTTGATGGTTGGACTCATTTTAGGCCTTTTTCAAACTAAATAATTCTATGACTTTAGCAAACTAAGTCTGTCCATACACACCCATTCTGATGTTTTCTGGGTGGATCAGGCTCATGGCACAGGAATCCCATCACTTCTGCACCCATTATAGCATCTAGGAAATTAGATTAAACCTGAATGATGCTTTGTTCCAGTCCTCCCACATTTCATGCCTGGTTCGCTTCCTGCTGGGTCAGACTTCCATTCTCTATCACAAGAACCCAGAACAGCCACCCTGGTCAGGCCAAAAGTCCCTTGAGCCCAACATCCACTCTCTTGTGTCACGTGAGTTTGTGGTTTTAGAAGTGTAAGAAAAAAGACAAGCATTTATGATACTTCCTCCTAACATTCTTTCAGGTTTTGACTATTTCCAGTTGGACACTTACTTCCTAAACTGACCTACCAAACAGAAAGCATTTAGCAGGTTTATTTTTCCAGTTAGTTGTTTGAAGTTTCCAGCCTCCCCTTGAACCTTAATAGCTTTTGGCAAGGACTTCACAGGCTGATTTTGTCTTTTTTGTTTTTTGGGGTTTTTTTGGTTTTTGTGGTTTTTTTTGCTTAGAACTTTGTTTCACAGGTGTCATTTGATGCCTTGTATTTCTTGAGGCAGAAGAGCGAACATCTGATCCCTCTCTGCCTTCTTCGTTGTCACCTGTGATTTTACAGACCTTCATCACACCCTTGCTTTAAACACTTCAACAGACCACTGCAGAGCACCACCTCATTGGCTCATTACTCCTTTGGGAGCTACTGCAGATCTTTTTTCAGGGTTCCTGCAATTTTATTTTTGTTTTTTTCCCCTCAATGCATTGATTCTCATCAGCAAGAACCCACAGCACAAGCCCCATCCCAGATTTGCTCCTTGGGGTTGTAGAGTGGCACACGGTGAGCCATTTGCAGAGCCCCAGAATCCCTCAAAAGTTCCTCAATGCCATGGAATGACAGGAGAAAGGAGGAGTGAAAAGCCATCAGTAGGGCAGACTTTTCTCCATGCGTCACTACAGTGCACAGCCTCGACGGTCTCGTTATTAATGTGTTTTATTTCTCTGCTGCTACCTAATCTTGCCTCCCTGGCAAAAAACCTGTCAGGATCTTGTTGCTTTTTTGCCTCTGAGCCTCTGAACTCACGCGGTGTTTTGGTTTAATGAAGGTAACTCTGCTGAAAACGCTGACAAAAGAAAAATACTCATTCAACTGCGGCCGCTGGCTAGATATAAATGAAGAGGACAATGAGATCGTGCGGGAACTCCCTGCCGAGGGATCTCTGGTGACTGAAGTCATGCCAGGTGAGAGCCACGGGCTCTGTGCAGAGGCTTGCTTAGGACCTGAATAAAAAGAAACCCTCTTTGTGTGAGAGATGCACAGGCAGACTGATGCAATTCAATTAACTTCTCTTTCTGGCACTTTCTCTCTGCAGTATTTTCTGTGCGCATCATTAGCTGCATGAAGCTCGAGAAATCCCAGCCTTTTATTAATTTTTTTTTTTTTTTGGGAGCAGATTTCTCTGTGGTGGGAAATGGGAGAGATCTGGCCACAGCACAATCATTTCCAGGGCTTGGGTTTTTTTTAAACTTGTGATTTTTTTTTCCCAGTCTCCCTTAAAATGTGAAATGCAAGGTTTGAGGAATATTCATGGAAAGCAAGCTTAGCTGAAATGCAGTCTAAAATTTGACAATCATATTTTGGGCTTTAAAGTTTTATTTAGTTATATGCAAATTCATGCAGCTGTATGTATAAATATATAGTAAGTTGCACAGCACAGTGGTTAGTGCATATGCCTCTTTCAGTATGTATGAGCAATCCAAACTGTTTATTCTTTTAATTGAACTGGATATTTAATTAACGAAAGCTGCAGAACTTTGCCCTGGCTTCCAGGACTGGCCATTTCTGCCTTGACCTTGTGTCACAAGAATTAATTCTACTTAGAGGGAGAATTTAGAAGAGCAGAAATCTCAAGGTAGCTGGTGGGATTTTTCATCTTTCCACCAAAGCACCCACAGCCTGCAGACCTTGAGTCCCCCATTTTCTGAAATTTCTGGTTCTGACATTAGTGATCTGCATGCAGTGGAGCAGTTTCTCAGAAAAGGAAGAGTAATTGTAATTGCAGATGTTATTAAAATGTAAATAAACCGGGTTTTGAAACGTAATTTTAATCAGCTGTGGAGAGGGCAGCTCAAATCCTTGCTCACGCACTTTCCTGTGTGGAGAATTTGTGCTGATCAGAGGTGAGATGCAGCATCTCCATGTTGGGCTTGCAGGAGGATTTTGGAGGGAGGGTGGAGAGCACTGCTTCTTGTCCCTTGCCCATGCGGGTGAAAAGGGGTTCTCTCTCAAAAGTTGGTCTGTGGGCTGCCTCCATGTTCTGATATTTCCTGGAAATCATTCACCCAATGGGATGGGAGGACAGAGAGGAGGGCATGGTCATGGGAGGAAGGTGGCAGACTAAAATCCACCCAGAAAAAGCATGTGATGACCTTGAAGGTGAAAAAAGCAGGCAAGACAACCCAGCCTCCTCCATAAAGTTTGGACTCTCATAGGGATGATCTTGAGGGTCTTTTCCATCCTTTATGATGTGATGTTTTTCTGATTGTGTGATTATAACCGTCCCAAGGGGATTAGGCCAGCGGGGGCTGTCTTGTCCCATAAATACAACATGAACATGAACAGCCCATTCCTAGGGTCTCTGAGCACTTTTCCCTTTCTAACTCTTCATATCTGCCTGCCATGGCCCTGGATGCTGAAAATGTTGTTTTTCTCACACACACTGCAAGGTTCCTGACCCCCAGGGCCATCTTGGCAGTGGAGGTAGCAGGACAGGGACACTCCACTGCATGACGTTTTTCTTGAAAGGGCCAGGATTTTTATGTCCTCGTTTGGAGGATTTTCATGGGTTCTCCCAATGGTTCAGGCCTTTCTATTTTAGCTTTCCCCCCCCCGCTCCTTTTCCTAGTGGTGACATGAAAAGCATCCAAGTCAATACACCAGCAGAAGCACCAACTGGAAGAAGGACAAACACCTAAAGTTAACTACAAGCCTGTCAGAAAAGCAGTAAATTAAAAAAAAAAAAAAAAAAAAGGCGTTTCTGGGGTAATTTCTGTGGTTTCTGTCTCCCCAGTGATCAAGTACCACGTGAGGGTGAGCGGCAACGTCTTGGTGTTCCTCATTGTCTGCCTCATCATTCTGGGGTTGTTTCTGTGATTTCTGTCTTCTCACTGATCAAATACTTGGTGTGCCTCGTCATTTTGGGGTCATTTCTGTGGTTTCTGTCTGCCCAACGATCAAGTACCGTGTGACATTGTGCACGGGCATGGTGAGTGGCACGGACGCCAACGTCTTTGTGTGTCTCATCATGCTGGGGTCATTTCTGTACTTTCTGTCTCTCCAGTGATCAAATACTTCATCTGCCTCATCATTCTGGGGTTGTTTCTGTGGTTTCTGTCTCCGTAGTGATCAAGTACCACGACACAGTGTGCCCGGGCACCGTGAGCTGCAGTGGCACAGATGCCAATGTCTTGGTCTGCCTCATTGTCTGCCTCATCATTCTGGTGCTGCTTCTGTGATTTCTGTCTCCCCAGTGATCAAATACTTCATCTGCCTCGTCATTCTAGGGTCATGTATGTGATTTCTGTCTCCCCAGTGATCAAGTACCACGTGGTGGAGTGCATGGGCACGGTCAGCCACATGGACGCCAATATCTTCGTGTGCCTCATGATTCTGGGGTCATTTCTGTGGTTTCTGTCTTCTCAGTGATCAAATACTGCGTGACGGTGTGCATGGGCACAGTGAGTGGCAGCAGCACATATACCAACGTCTTCATCTGCCTCCTCATTCTGGGGTCATTTCTGTGGTTTCTGTCTCCCCAGTGATCAAATACCATGTGACAATGTGCACAGGAGCAGTGAGAAGCACAGACACCAATGTCTTCGTGTGCCTCATCATTCTGGGGTCATTTCTGTGGTTTCTGTCTCTGCAGTGATCAAGTATCGTGTGACGGTGTGCACGGGCACGGTGAGTGGCAGCGGCACAGATGCCAACGTCTTCGTGTGCCTCATTGGTGACCAGGGGGACACGGGCGAACGCATCCTCTACAACTGCATCAACACCGTCAATAAGTTTGAAAAAGGCAACGTAAGTTCGCGCAGCGGCACCTCAACATGGTTTTGTAAATTAATTTCTTTTTTCTTGAATGTGTGTGTGTAAACTCAGGTGGTTTCCTTGCCAGCTCGGGCTAGGGAAGTGGGGAGAAATGAATCTTGCCGACAGAGCGTTGTAACAGGTTGCAGCTGGAGGGAGGCTTGGGTCGGGGTCAGTGTGCCCTTGCTTGATGTGTCCTCATGAAAGAGTCTCTTGGTTTGCTCTCCCAGCTAAGTTCTGACTGCTGAAATTGCATCTTCACATTGGGGAAGGCTTCCAGGAAATCTTCCAAGAATAAAAGAGAGCCTTTTCCCTTCCATCTAATATAGCAAAAATTTGGCTCCCTGGGGCAAAGGAAGAAAAAAGCATTTTATTTAATGTGCAAGTCAGAACCCAAAGCCTTACATTTTTCCTTTGTAATTCCTCCAGTCTCCCTCAACCATGCTGCACTCAATTTTATGTCTTATTTTCAAACTGATTTTCAACATATTTTTGCCTGTCCATATCCAGAATGCAGGAGGGTGGAAATGGACTGAAATGAAGACAGCGCTTATTCCCTGGAAAGCTGGAGATAATGAAGAAGTCGAACAGTAGTTAAAGCCCTTGCAGCATTGGCAGTATCAGCAAGCAAATAGTTTGCTGATCTGATCTGTAGGGTCAAACTACTTAATATGTATCCAATTTTGGATCTCTAGGGTCCAACTTAGACTGGTAAATTGTAATCAATATCTCCAGAAGGAGATTTTGAGAATCTGATCAGAGAACTCTGCAGGTTTCCCATTTCTCGTGTCATTATTTGATTGAAGGTTCAGAGTGGAAAGAAAATGAAGATAAAAGGAGGTCACATTTTCAAAATAGACCACTGAATTTAGGCTTCTGAAATATATATTAGCAGTTTGAATTTGCCTTTGAGTGTCCAGAATTTCCAATTCTTCACTGAAATCACTGAGTTCTTCTGGACTTTAAAGGAACTTTCATCAAGTATTTCTTGTGCTTTTAAGATCTGTCTGTGGAAACGTGGCAGTGTGAGAGTCCATTCTGCTTCTAAATCATGTATGTTTGCATAAATGGACTTTACAAACATCTCCCTTTTTTGCCTATGCATTGACATTATAGATATTTTAGTTTTAAAAAGTAGATCCAAGCTGTAAAGGATGGTATTTTGTCATTTGATGAAGCCTGTGTTTGTCAAAATGGTAGCAAAATGAGTTGTGTTTTGGTGCTGAAGATTGTTTCAGTGCCGTTCCAAAGAAAGATGCTTGGTTTGCAGAGAATGCAAATATTTTAAACACAGATATTGGCTATTTTATGGGATGTTCCATCCTAGTCCAAGTCCAGGCTGGATGAGACTTGGATCCACTTGGTCTAGTGGAAGGTGTCCCTGCCCATGTCAGGCCCCTTTAAGGTCCGTTCCAACCCAAACCATTCTAGGGTTCTGAGATGACATTTAGTCACAAAAATAAGTTGTAGGCTAACTTGCATGAAGGAGGATAAAAAGGGAAAAATAATTTTAGCAATCAAATTGTGATTAATAGTATGCAGATGACATAAACCAAACTGGAGCCTTTTAGAGGAAAACTGCTCTCCTGGCACGAGGAGCTGAAAGCTGGTGAATGAATGGGAAGTTGTTTAAGAATTGATCCTGACACACTTAGAGCACATATATTCAAGAGGCTGAATGAGTATATCTACACTGATTAACTCAGATGCCCTGTTAAAAAGAAATGTTGCTAAGTCAGTATGGTCTCTAATCTACAGCCACTTAAACCAATAGAACGTTGATTACCAATTTGGCTTAAAAAGTTTGCCTGCAGATGCAAACTAACAGCCTGTGTAGAAAGTAAGATTTAAAGATGCCTCTAAATTAAGTGTTTGCCCTGTTGTGGTTCCAGTTAGTTACTTACTCATTAATTTATATCAGCCATTAATAAGTAAGGTGAGCATCAGGACTAATGAATTAAATTATATTGACTTGGACTGAGTCAGTGAGGTTTTGATGCCTTAAATCCCCAATTCAGCAGTTTTGAGTGTGTAAGTAGCATTGACACAGGTAAGCCCATCACTAACACTTTAAGCAGTGGCAAAATGCTTAGCTGTCTTCATTCTAAAGGTGACTTTGGAGTCCTGAATGATGACATAATTATTATGTTATTTAATAATTTATATTATTTAATAATTTTCAGTATTTGCATAAACACTGCCTTGCCACCATGCTTCCTGGGAGCTAGCTGGATATATGCTACCACCACAAGTGCTTTTGGGACAGGAAGAACAACGAAAAGACAATGGTTTTCCATCTCTTAACTAAGCAAGGCATCTCATCCAGATGGCCACCAGAGCAGTCATGCCTCCTTGTTGGGCTACACACTGCAGATATGCTGTGTGTTTACACCCAGGATTTACCATGCTAGTACCATGTGTGTGCATCTCTACATGGGCCACAGATACTTTTGCCTGGCCTGGTTCCCAGAGGAGTAACTTGCTCTCTTAATGCATTTCTCTTCCCTCATCCCTCAGGGATTGTTGGTGCCAGTCAGCTCTTGGGTAACAGAGCTCTGATCTTAGGGGCCATCCCTCAAGCTAATCTCTAGGTTGGTTATTTGAGCCTATTTCCAGGGGGAAAAAAAAAAAAGGAAAAAAGATAATAAATCCATGTCTCTTGTGTGGTATTGAGGGTATTTCTCTGCTGGGTTTGGTTCACAGCACCCTCCAAACACAACTCATGGAGCAGCTGGAAATATCCCTGTGCAGCTCTGCCCATGCTGGCATGCCAGGAAATTAAAGGGTTTAAACTGCACTGGTAGTCAATGCTGCCTGACTTTAGCACAGTGTAATGACTTTGAGCTGTGCCTCCAAACACCTCCATAGATTTGGTCTGGAGTGACCTGCTTCTTACTGCTCAGAAAGCTTATATCTGAGCAGGGGTTTGAACTTGGATTTCCTGCCTCTCTGTGTGAATTTCTTAATAATCAAATTCTCTTTTTTTACAGCTGTGGAGGGCGTGCAATGACATGGCAGATTTAAAATGCTGGTGGATCATATATTTACAAATCTAACCTTACACATCTAGCACAAATATTCTTTTTATTCTTCGGTAAATTCGTACTTTCTCCTTCATCTTGTCAAGAATTTTCTTGCAGCATGCTGATGATGTTGGTTTCATTGCAATAATAAATTTGAGTTGTTTGTGTGCTTTTAGGGAGAAATATTGCCTTACCTTTTTTATTCTCCTCCTCAAAGGCTGATGAATTCTTCATTGAAGCAGTAACGCTGAAGCAGGTGAGGAGGGTGAGGATAGGGCATGATGGCAAAGGAGGAAGCAGTGGCTGGTACCTTGCCAAAGTGATAGTGAGGGAAGAAGGACAGCCAGAAAGTGAGGCTGTGGAATTCCCCTGCTACAGGTACTGGAAACAATGCTTGCAAATTAAGTCTCTGTCTCTGCATTTGCCAGACTTTGAAGAGCCTAGCTGTTGGTCCATGACTGGAATTTTCTGAGCACAGCTTAATCCTTTTTATTTATTCATATGTTCATTTATTTTTTGCTAAGCCTGAAAGCAAAGAGTGTGTTTTGGGAGGTTTAAGATACAGTTAACTCCCCTCACCAAATGACCAGCAATCTGGATTGTGAATTCTCAGCAATTAGCTCAGTAATGCAGAGAATTTCCAAAAGACAAAACGCAACCTTCCAGTACCACACCCAGTGTCACTGCAATTGCCTGCTGCAGAAACACACTCTGCAATCTGCTGGTGTTACTGCATGTAACGAGGTTCTGGTCCCTCACATGCACATCCCATCTTTCTCACAGCAATGGGATGCTATTTTTGTGTTGGGAGCATGCAAAATTATTATGCTGCCATCTCGAGAGCTCCTTGCATGAGGGGAGATGCACATCTTGCAGACAGAGACAGTTTTAGGGCAGAGGGCTGTGGCTTACCCCTGTGGGTGAGTTATGAGTGTAGTCTTCTCTTCCCTAGACAATCCAGTGGCCAAAAGATATGTGCTGTACTGAGGCTGCCTGTGGGGAACAAGATGCATGATCTGTCCTGGCACTAACTGGGGTCTGCCTCAACACTGCAGCACAAACTAGAGAGAACTGGGTGAAAACATTAAAGATTAACTCCAGTGCAGTCCCACTCACCCTCTCAGGAATGTCCATCCTGTAGGAGGCACATCCAGTGAGCTCCATTTAACAACACCATGTACCTGTTCTAAAAAATCATCTCCCAGGGACAAGTTAAGAATTGTAAAGCTCAAACACAATTATTTTTAAATTGAAGACAAAGGTAAAGCCCCTAAGCTGGTTACTTGTCTCTTTGAAAGCGCTCCTCTATAATGAGGGGAGCCAAATACAAAGCAGGAGCCAGCCCCAGCCTCTTGGCATTGCTAAAGCCCCATCACATCAGAAAGCAAAGTCACTGTGGAGACAGCACGGAGCAGCAGACACAATGTCATCTTGGTTGTGAAAAGCAAGCCACTCTTTCCCTTCTCAGGGAACAAACAGCCACATACTCATTGCTGCCTTTTGATCATATTTAACAACCATACGTTTTACTGAGTTAAGCAGGCAGGCTAGACAGGTTTTTCCTTGGACATGAAGTGTCCATGTGAAGGGCTGTTTTGCACAGGCTCCTCAGAGATATTTCTGTGTCTAACTGCACACAGCAGCTGGCTCATTTTAGAGATTTCCTTTTTGAATTGTATCCTTATGTGACCGCTAAACTGGGTGTCTTCCATCAGCTCAGAGTGACTCCCTTCCCCTTCAGTTTGCCCCTCTTGATCAGAAACACCAGCGGGCATTCCCCTCAGGCCAGGGATGGCAAAAGGACAGAGAGAAAAACCCAAGCTCTTATCCCCAAAAACATTCATGGTGTACCTTCAGGCTTCAGGTCACCAAGCGACGGAATTCCACTCTTCTTATCTTTCTAAATGTCTCCTTTCCCAAGTGACACCAGCGTTGCTCACGAGTGGCTCTATCTGCTGTCCTTGTGCCAGCATTATCTCTTTCCTCTCAGATTGAGGAGGTGACATGACTGATCGCCACCAAGCACAGGGACAGCTGCTCCCTCTCTCTCCCTTTGGTGCCCGTGTCTCCCGGGAGGCTGCGGCACCATCGCAGTGTACGGGTGTCGTCATGGACTCTGCACAGATCTGAGGGCAAAGGTGCTCACCCACTGCATCCTCCAGGGGAGGGATAGACACTTCCATGGCCTGCAGCGTCTGGATGTTGCTCTCCACTCCTGTGGGCCAAGGACAGCTTTATGTCCTCGCTGCTTTGGCAGGAGCTCAGGGAGTCCTGTTCCATCCGCCTCTGCAGGGGCAAGAGGTTGGGAAAAGGGTTTTCCAAGAAGAGGAAATGCAAGTGATGTTTGTTAGACACTCCATCCAAGGGGTGCACCAGGGAAGATTCTCTTTCTGCTTGCTGTTTGCTGCTTGTTGAGACATGTTATTCTCACTGCCTTTATGTCCAAGACTTGTTTAACTTCCACTCTTCCACACAGCACAATTGCATGGTCTGGAGAAAACACCTTTTGCTGCTGGGTTCATACTGAAAACTACTCCATTGACCTTGTGACACTCAGCTGCTCCTGTGAGACAGCTAGGGGACAAAATGCCTTCCAGCAGAAACATATCTCACCTGTGCAGAAAGCTCCAGAAACATATCTCACCTGTGCAGGAAGCTCCAGAAACATATCTCACCTGTGCAGGAAGCTCCAGAAACACATCTCACCTGTGCAGGAAGCTCCACAAGCTCCTTGCCCCTGTGCAAACCAGGCTGCAACACATGTGAGGAGCAGACACTCTATCAAAAAGCTGCCTAACAGCTTCCTCTCTAACTGGTATCTTTAGCATACCCTTATAGATCTTCATTGCATAGAACTTGTTGAAGTCTCTCTGCTGTTGTTATTTACATATTTATATACACGACTATGTTTTGCCTTTTAATTTGAAATCTTTTCTGTGACTCCATAGGATCATCTATCATTTAGCAATCACAAGAGCTCTGTGAGAAGAACTATCTTTGTTGTCCAAGAGAGCCAGCAGAGATAAAGAGAAGCTAAGTGGATTAATTTTGAGTTTGTGTCAGATTCAGGAAGAGCACCGAGAAATAACGACTCCCAGGCCTGTGCTTTCAACTCTTTAAACAGTTGGCTTAAAGTCAGTGATTTTTAAAGTGGTCATTTGATCCGTACTTGCAAGAAGTAAAAGCAGGTTACTTCCCCAGGTGTTATTTGCACAATTACTAGTACATCACTTGAATGCAGTACTATTCCTCCCTTACGACCACATGGCATTTTAATATCCATGCTTTTAGGAGCTGAATACTGAAACATTCAGTGGCATCACTGAACAGTTTATACCTTGTAGTACCTAGTGTGGTTTAGGTACGGTGATGATGAATACTGCTGCAAAGCTCAAAATTAAAGGGAGTTCAACTTTTGCCTCAGAAATGGAGCCAAACTTTTTCCAAGATCAAAACTGAGTTTTTCTGGAGTCATTTTCTCCTCAAAGCTTTCTGGAAGTCCAGGAATGGACTACCTGACAGGCTCTAAACCAACCTATTTTTTATAATATTTATATCCCAGACAGAAATGAATTTTCAATCAAAGTAGTGAGTTCGTGATAGGATAGAATTTTACATGCTATAAATCACTACAACTCCATTGAAATCTTCTGTGATACATCATTAAATTTTTTTTCTAAGCATACGGCCCCACCATCCTAATTTGTCTCCAGCACAAGCATAAGGGAACATTGTTAATTCTCTGAAGAGCAACAGACCACAAATGGGATGATGCACTAGGAGACTCCTGCAAAAGAACATTTATTCAATCAAATGCCAAAAAATGTTCATCATACAAAGGAGCCAGAGAAACCTCCTTTTCTTGCCTAAAAATAAACTGAGATGTCTATCTCTTTTTACACATTTTTGTATATAGATTATATTTAAAGGCACACACAAATACATATGTGCCTCTGAATCTAATGGATGTGCCAATCAATCTAATTGCACTCAAGCTGGGTTTCAAATGCCATAAATGATGTCATATTGCATTTTTTTCCAGTGGTCACCTGAATCTCTTATCCTCTAGAAATTCTGAAGTGGCTTTCATGTCATATTTCTGTCCTCTTTGAGTTATATTGGTCATAAAGCATCTCTTTAAACCAAGGATGTGACACAGGACACGGCTACACCCTTGTAAAATCCACAGTGGCATGTCAATTACATTCACTGAACTCATATAGAGCTCTGATAAAATAAAAGATTTTGACATGCCTTTTGTACCAGGGATATGATGGCAGTGCATTGAAATATTCTATTTTCTGCAGCCAGATGTGTCAATCCATTTGTGTTTGGGGTAAGACTATAAACCCCTGGTTTCAATCTGCTGCTCAGTGATATGCTGTTGGAATTACACTGAAGTGAAATTAGGATATTGATGCATATATAATGAAAGGAAGGGATGCAGGGCATTGCTCATCCAAATATTCCCTCTGTCACTAATCTTCTCCAGAAAATAGTGCTGCTGCCACTCCTGGCTGTTCTCTTGGCTGAAACAGCACAAGGAGCTTTAAAGCCACCTCTGCTGATAAACCTCCCTCTCCCTCCTCCAGCAACCTCCCTCTTCCTCTTCCAGTCCAAGATATGCTCTTTCCCTTGCCATCACTATCTACCAACACTGGCAGAGGGAATTTCTTTATCTCAGGGTGTGTTCTGCTTTTCTGATTCACTTTTCTCCTCTGCCCTCACTGCTGGGGCAGTTAGCATTTGCTGCGCTGCACACAGAGATCTGCTTCTTGTAGGAGGTATTTTTACCCTGCCACCTCAGTGCAGGAGAGATTCACTCAGATCTATCCCAGATACCCCTAAAACGTCAGCAGTGGCAAAGGTGACAGAGAACAGCAGCATGTCCACTGGCAACAGAAACAGCAGCTTGCAGGGCACAAAAAAGAGAAGGAAAAGAGTACAGGTGTGTCTACCTTGTGAGCTTCTGCCTTCCTGAAGTGGTCCTGGGGTGGTGGCTTGAATTTTGTGGGTCCTCCCAGTTAATATCCATGTACAGAGAAGCATCTTGACTTTTGGGATGACGTGATCTCCTAGCCATTGGATACCTGTCCAAGGATTTGAATCCTCAGCCAGCATCAAGAGCTACATAAGACAAAGGTATTAAGGACCAGTTTTAACAGGTAAAATAACCCCGTCCCACCCCAGCCCCAAACTATCAATAAAGACTTCCTTTCTTAAGGGAACATGATGTCTTAGCATGCTCTTTTTGCAATCTACCCTTGCTCAATTCTTGTCACCAGTTTCATGGTCTTCCTCATGGATTTTTCTGCTCCCACTACACCCCTCAGCCTCCTCTGAGGCACAACATCACATCAGATGCCCTCAGGTGGTGCTCGTGTGATCATCACATGTCCATGTGTTCTTCATCTTCATGCTGACCACCTGAGGTTTTAGTCCTGCACAAGGCCACCTGCTTTACTGAGAGAAAGAGAAGAATTTGGGCAGAGTGCACACCCAACAACCTCCCAAAGCTTAGAGGGAAGCTGGGGCTGGAGATGTGTGTCTGTGTGCTGTGACTCCTGTGCACCCCTTTTGCATGAGAACACTGCTGCTCGTGCTTCCAGGCTGGCTCTAGCTCATGTTTGGATTTCTTTCCTGGTGCTGGGTTGTTGGGGTTTTTTTGCATGGTTTCTTTGTGATTATTGTTTTCCTCTGGGTGGGAGGAGAGGGGAGAAGATTGAAAATGTAACATTCCTTCAGATGGATGAAGTGGAGACATACCATCCTGGGTCTTCCAAAATATCTGGTCCAACTGGTGACGACTTAGAGCTGTGCTGGCTTTTAACCAGCGAGGTGCCTTAGGTTTGGTCCAGCTCTCAGCAGCTCTCTTTGTCCATGTGCCCAAGTCCTGGTTCTGAGGGTCATTTTCAGGTTTCCATATGTGCTGACTCACTGTCAAGGTCAAAGAGGGAAACTCCCATGGGAGGTGAGCTCCCGTCCTTTTTGGCACACGGGTCAGCCAAGGACAATGTGTGTGTCACAGTGACTCCATGGGAAGCTCACAGGGCACACGGGCTCCATGTGTTTGTGCAGGAGCAGCTGTGCTCCAGCGCGGCCACCTTTAAAAAGAAACCATTTCTGGGGATTTGTTTTTACTCCTTCTGCTTCTGGAGCCATTTAAATACTCTGCATGACCCGACAGAGAGTGCTCATTTGTCCTTTTCTCGCCCCTGCTGGTTTGAAGCAGTATTTTTAGCTGCTGCAGATAGATGTGCACCTGGGAACAATGAGCATTCTGGGAACTGCTCCTGCTCTCGCAGCACCACTGTGGGAAACCTGACCCCAAACAGATGCTTACAGGAATACACTGAGTGCTGCAGCACCCTGGGTGGGACAGGAAAGCGACAAACCTCTGCCAGGGCCCTGGTTGCTGTCATGCAGTGGTTGCTGTAGGGCACATGATGGGGTTGAGGCTGTGAATCCTTTACCCAGAGGCTGAAGGAGCAGCTCTGAAGGTTCCCAGGCTAGCAGTTAGTTCCCCTCTGTTTTGGCAGGGGAATTGTAGAGCGGGACTGAAGAGGAAACTTTTGGAAAGGGCATGTTGTGGTAGGACAAGGCAGAAATTATTTTAAGCTGCAGGAGGGCAGAGAGGTTAGATATTAAGAAGAAATTCTTTACTCTCAGGGTGGTCAGGCCCTGGTTGCCCAGAGAAGCAGCGGCTGCCCCATCCCTGAAGTGTTCAAGCTCAGGCTGGATGGGGCTTGGAGACACCTGGGACAGGGGAAGGTCCCTGCCTATGGCAGGCAGTTGGAGCTGGGTGGTCTTCACTGTCCCTTCCAACCCAAACCATTCTATGATTCCATGACTTTTCTTTCAGATTTTTTTCCTTTGAGGTCATTCCACAGTTTGCTTTGTGCCCAGCTCCTCTTCTCAATTAGTCTAGTTGTATCTTTAGAGTTAAGAAACTTTGCAAATCCATCCTTTTTGCTGGTGCCAGCTGCCTGCACATATCCAGCCCTGAAAATGGGAATAACTCAATTCATCCCCTCCCTTCAGTAGTAGAGGCTCCAAGTCTTTCTGGTCAATGAAAGTCAAATCTTTCAGGACACTAAGACTGCTCGTTCAGAGGAATAACTTGTGGTAGTGGAGTTTGTGCTTTTCAGACAGATGGACATCACAGCAGATGCTTGTTTACTGCGAGCAGAGCTCTCACAGTCCCTCTTCTTGGGAAAATGGAGATTTAAAATGCGGCTGCCGTATGGTCTGGTCAAGTCCCTGCAAAGATAACAGAGATATAGAGCCCTCTAAAAATCTATTTTTGACTATGGATATGGGCTATGTGTGAAGCCAATGTAGATTTTGAAAGGTCTAACAGGTGCTAATTATTCAAAGATAACTTACTTCTGTTTGTAAACCAGATGGCTTGACAAAAATGAGGATGATGGTCAGATTGTCCGAGAATTAGTGCCTGCTGGGGAGTCACCACTGCTGAAAAGTGAGTTTAGCTTGGGAAAAAAGGTCTGGGTTTGAGTTGTACATGGATGTGTTGATTTGTTTTATTCTTTTTAATAATTCTTGTCAGTTCCCAGTAAATCTACTGGGCCTTTTTTGCCATTCTTATGCAAGAAGTTGCAGTAGGTCATGCTGAGAGAAATGCCTCTGACTCTTAAATTCTAGTTTATAAATGGGAAAAGAACATAATTGCAACATTATATATGTAGAAAGAAAAGGTTTTTAAAGTTGTGATATGTTTAATAACTGCTTTCTTTTATATCTTTCCCTGAAGGATCTTGAATTGCCACTGTTGTAGAGTAAATGCCGTCAAATAATGGCACTCTCTGAAGAAAATAACCAAAAATATTATATTGTCCTTTTCTGGAGAACCAGGGCTCCAATGCTACAATTTTCCCTAGAAAATGGTGCTTGCACAGTGCAGGTTGTTGTGTTTAAAAAAAAATAAATAAAAAGAAGGTCAAAGTTATTGAATTAAATTGTTAAGTATAAAAATGGTGAAATAATCCCATTTGCCTAAGTGCAATTTTATGCCTTGGGTAATCATCTAACAGTGAGAGGGAGGCATACAGAATGTTTTATGCTTACCAGTGTACCTAGTGGATCTCTTCTTTTTTTGGTGAATAACTCCAAGGTCTGGCAGCTTCTCCAGCGTGTCCCTAAGATTCTGGACACATGAATGGATGGCAAGGTCCTTTCTGTGTCTGTATCTGGAGCCTTCCAACCCTGTCAGCTGCTAGAAGCCCAATGCCTGGCTGGGCACTGGCAGTGCCACTCACCTGTGTTTTGTGCATCAATCTTTCTCCAGATGTCAGTTATCACATCAGCGTGAAGACAGGAGATATCCCCGGTGCCAGCTCAGATTCCAGGGTTTTCATCAAACTCTACGGTGAAAAAGCAGACTCCAGCAAAGAGTTTCTCTTAGTCTCTGATAATGATCTAGGCAATTATTTTGAACGTAGTCGAGTGGATGAGTTTACTCTAGATATGATGGATATTGGAAAGGTAAGAATCAATTGCAGGTGGCTCTATACTTTGTGCAAGTGCCTGAATTCAGGAGCAAAATAACACTCCATATTGAAGGTGATGAAAGAGCCTTTGACATTCACACTGGGTATTAAGAGACACATTTTACATAGATTTTACACCAGTGTATTGCGTATGCTGGCATGCGAGGAGTGTTTTAAGTCTGCAGTTAAATACATATATAAACTATTTACACAAACACGGTGGGAGAACACCGTGCCAGGGTAAGGAGACTGTTTTACATTAAGCAAATTCCGTTGTGTTGGTTTTTCCCTGCTCTCTGGGTTTTTGTGTGCTTTTTCCAAAGATCAACCGAATTCTGATTGGGCACGATAACGTGGGTCTGCGGTCCGGCTGGTTCCTGGCCAGTGTCCAGATCACAGTTCCAGTCCAGGGAAGGCAGTACATGTTCCCCTGCAACCGCTGGCTGGACAAGGATGAGGCTGATGGCAGGGTGGAGGTGGAGGTCTACCCAAGTGAGATTTTGCCTATTGAAAAATGTAAGAGAACACATGCTGCTTTGAAGCTAGGGCTAAATGTGTAGTGCTCCCATCCTTCAGGGCAAGGTCACCACTGTCTTAGACATCAAAACCAAAATAATTACCATTCCTATGGGCTTATATTTGTGAGGAAAGTAAAATATTCTCCTCATGTTTTCTGAAAAGAGGTGGAAAAACATTACAGAGATTTTCATCTCCATTTCCTGAGACCATATGAAAAATTTACACCTGGGCAGCACAACACAGCACAAGACAATGTGCTTCTTCACTGCAATATCAGTGGGTTCTTCTCTTTTCTACATTTATCTGCCCCAGTCCTTATTTCTCTTTATGCACCAGCACATGTCCCATCCTGTCTTTATTACTGTTTCCTGGAAAGGAGAAGCTGTTTGATAACTAAGTGCCAAATCCCTACTGGCCACTTGACTTCTATCAGTAGACCCATTTTATTTTAAGGCTGCAGTTAAAATCTGCTGTTGGGTCCTGAGAAAGAATGCTGTGGTTTTCCCCTGCTCTCTGTACCTCCCTCCTTTGCACTGTGCTAAGGAGATCATTCAACCATTCTATAGATAGTCCTGAAACAAAATTCCCTTTTAAGGCTGTGTTTTGCACCCCCCTGACACTGGCTAACACTTGTGAAAGGAAAACTATTAGGTTAGTCCTCAGTGAAGAGTTCTGTTATCTCACATTTAGTTTGGATAAGAGCAAATGGTCGGCTACGTGGACATTTGTTAAGACAAGGTAATTTAATTTTGAACCTGAGCCCCCAGGAATGTTGTTATCTGGGTTTCTCTGCTGATTTAATTGCTTTATTTTTGGAGCAGTGATAAACTATGAGGTGTCTGTAGTCACTGGAAATGTGCGAGCCGCAGGCACCAACGCCAAAGTCTTCATGCAGATTTATGGCGAGACTGGCAAAACAGAATTGATCATCTTGGACAACAGATCCAACAACTTTGAAAGGGGAGCCACAGATATCTTCAAGGTATGATGGAGGCTGTCACTGCCACTTCTAAAAGGGGAAAGAAATTATCAGCCAAAGTTGAGACATCAACAGAGTAACTGGCCCAACTACACAAAAAAAAAGAAAATTTTTGAAAAGAATTCTTTTCAAGAAAATTGCAGGTCTGGCAGTGTCTACTGTCCTCTATCCATAGTTTTGGAAGGCTTTTTTACTAGCAAAGATGTCATTGAAATTTATTATCAAATAGCAGCATTTGTTTATATATACTTTCAAAAGGATTTTAAAAGACTTCAAACTTTGGACCTGGCAATAGCACGTTGCCCAAACTTTGGGCGGTGTGTTATTGCGAATTCTCATTGTGTAGCTGGGGGAAAGATAAAACACCTTTGTATGAGAATATAAGGAATCCCAGGTTTGCCTGTGGTCACACACACCATTAACTACGGGTACAGATGTCAGCCCTGCAGAGGTTTGCAGCTGTAATTCCTGAGAATGTGTGAATGCCCCATGGATTTTACAGTGCCTGTAACACTGTCCCAGCAGACACTGCACAGCCCTGACACTCAAGGACTGTGTGCACAGCTCAGTCCTCCAGGTATCAGGATGGTCAGAATTCAGAGCTTTTTAAAAATTCAGGTTTATACTGCAGAGCCCACACCTCTTTCTGAGCAGCCCAGCAGCAAAGGGAGTGTTTAGAGGGGTGAGGAACCTCCAACTTAACTCTAGGGAGTGAGCCAGGACTTGGATAATCCAGCAAGATAATCCTGGGTTGATGAGGCTGCCCAGCAAGCATGGATCACAACATGGTCAGGATCCTCTCCTTTGGGACCAATGTTCCCTTCTGCCTTGTTAGCTTGGGGTTTCTGCCCAGAGGAACCACAGTTTGCAGGACAGGAATGGTCCTAGCGCCTGCCCTGATGTGGGATCAGAGCAAAGACAGGGTGCTCTGTCAGAGCCACATCCTTCTGTGGGGAAGGACAGACCAACTTCTGGACAGTGAAGCAGGGAGTGCAGGTGGGAGCAGGATTTAAGGCACATCTGCCACATGTGCTTACAGCAGTGCCTAAGTATTCCTGAGAATTTGCAGCCCCACAGAGGCTGGATCCATCTCAGCACAGTTAAGCTTGCAGCTAATTGCTGAAGCTGCCCTGAATCATCAAGACTGGGATATCCTTCCTGCTGTCAGTGGCCAAATGGAGGTGCCTTTGTCCACAGTTTCACCAGTTTTATACTGTGTGTTTTTGAGATCAGTTCAACTCCTCCTGCATCATTTTCTTGCTTTACCGAATGGAGTTACTGATGTTTATCTATTTTTAATGAGTTTTTGGGGATTTGAAATGAATAGTACCTTATAAATGTTTGCTTTTTAAAAACTCTCTATAATTTTAAGATTAGGTTTCTCTGATTTTAAAGGAAATAAGCTTTCTAAAATTTATGAGTAAGAGCTATTAGCCAATATAAGATTTATAATAAAGCCATATGTACAGTGCTCTGTTTACATAGCTTTGCTTATATCCTCTCTCTGATATTTATTGCCAGATTTGAAAATTATGCCCATTTCTGTGAATTTTTTTTATAAGCATACAAGGCAGAAGCTCTAGAGCATTAATAAATAGATCGTCTATCTCTTTCACTATATGAATGTTTACAAAAAGACACAGGCAAAAATAAGATTCTGTGAGCAACGTGATAATAGGAAATGCCATCAGTCATGGACAAGGCATGCAGGATGATTACAGTAAATCTAAGAGTAAATCCGTGTTAGGATAGATACATTCTTTATGTCAGGACAGCAGGATCAATTTCAGTTTTCTGATAAGCATCTTGTGTGCAATTGATTTTGTTTTAATCTACAAAATGCTTCTAGACTAAAACCTTACATGCCAAGTGCCAGATTTCAGCCTGAAGCAAATGTTTGCAAGTTTTATAACATAAACACTGCATAACGGCATAAGCAATCATCAGAAACAAGTCATGGGCTGTTAAAGGATTGTGTGGAGTACGATCTTCTATCCAACTTCATTAGGTAGTAATCCAGACAGATAATCTAAACCAAGAAGGTTTTGTGTCTGCTGTGCTGACTGGAGGGATGTAAATCTTCTTACTGATCAGCCTTCTGCCACTGAAGCACTGTAACCACCAGTGATTGTATCTTCTCTGCTCACCAGAACAGTGAGGAAATACTTCTCTAATTTTGCAGATGAGAAGGAGGGAGAAGGGCACTCCAAACCCACAGTCTGTGTCAGAGATCGTGTTAAATGAGTTAACTGCCTTTTCACTACACCATTATTGCTTCTTGCTGGGTTCATATCCTGTGCTGAGTATGAAAGGCATCTTATTATTAATTTTCAAAATGCCTCATGTGCTGAGAATCTGTAAAAACATGGTGTGGTATTATCATATATTCATCTTTAGCGACAACACGGAGACAATACAGGTAAGGAGAGCAATGAGGAAGTAGGGAGCCCAATAAATATGGATTTAGCTCCTCTCCTCACCATGGCTGCTCTGAATGTCTTCAGCTTAATCTGCTCAGATGAGATTTGCTGATGGGAAGTATGAAAGAGTAAAGCAGGGTGGAAAGTGTAAACTTGCATTAGGAAATTGATTTTGTCCCTGCTTAGATATTTTGTGTGACGGAGGCCGTGCTTCTCCTTTTTAAGAACGTGCTTTATGAAATTAAGATTGTCTTCTATCCCTCTGGGTGCTGACTTTCCCTGGGTGGCAGAGAGAGGCTGCAGATGTTGGCAAGATTTACAAGATCCGCATAGGCCACGACGGGACAGGCATTGGGGACGGCTGGTTCCTGGAGAGCGTCACGCTGAAGCGCCTGGCCGCCAAAACAAAGGACTCTGATGAAGACACGAAGAAGAAGTCTGATGTGGAGAATGAGGAGACCAAGGAGGGAGAAGGAATGGATGTCTATACGTTTGTGGCACACCGCTGGCTGGCTAAGGACGAAGGGGATAAGGAGCTCGTGGTGGAGCTGGTGCCTGATGGAGAATCTGACCTGGAGGGTAAATAAATACCACAGGAAATCTGTAAGAGTGTCTGTGGGTGTGTGTGGGTGTGTGTATCCATCCAGCCTCTCCATGAAGGATGATAACCACACTTGGCAGGACCATTTATCCCCCAAAACCACCCTGCTGCCCCAGGCATGCACTGGATCTGTGGTGGGTCAAGCTAGGGAGGAAGAGGATGGTGGGTAAACTAAGGCAGAGCACAGAGGAGACAGCCTGAAATTGGAATATCCTAAAGGACTTCCACAGGATTCATCAAAGGTCATCTGGATCATCGGTCCCAGAAGGTCCCACTGCAACTGAGGGTTTAGCAAGATGTAACTGCTGTTATGGCCAAGGAGAGGGGCTGGAGGAAGGCAGAGCTGCTCATGTTTTAATATAGATGCCAACAAACTTCAGGCAAACTCTTTCTGTGCTGGCATTTCAGGGGTTACATACTTTTGTGGTGAGCCACAGGTTTGATGAAATACGGCCATTTCAGGGGTCCTTCTGACCTGCCTTTGCTATTTTACTTGCAGAAAATACGTATGAAGTCCGCGTCCTCACTGGGACTGTGTGGGGGGCTGGGACAGATGCTAATGTCTTCCTGAGCATCTATGGCATGGAAAGAGGAGACACGGGTGAGCGCCAGCTGAAAAGGTCAAATAACCTCAACAAGTTTGAGAAAGGACAGGTAATGCATGAACTCCACTCACTCAAGCGAGAAGGAGCCTGGCAGGGCTCTCTCGGTTGATGTGCTGGCCGTTCGATACACTTTCTTCTCACTTCTTTCAAAAATGCTTTATTTCTGAAATGTATTATATAAAGCAAAATGCCTCAAAACATTTTACAAGGGAGATTTGTTTGAATAATACGCTGAACACCAATTCCATGTTGGAGCCACTTTCTGCATCTGCTTCCTGTAAGCATTCTGGTAATAATGCCTCCTTTCAGGAATACTTAAAACTTACAAACTTTGAATTAATGTTGGAGAGTATTTTTGGGGAAGTTCAAGCATGTAGATATTTAGATGCAAAAACTATTCTAAATGTTCTACCCAACCAGCCAGGGAATAAAAGCAATATTACACAGTGTGCTGTAATTACATTATAATCCAATCCAATTAAACATCATCTCTTGTATGTTGAGTATTTGCTATAAAAAGTTTATGAACAATTAACAAAAATCTACTGTTATAGCCAGGAGTTTTTCAAGGAGCAATTCTGAAGAACAAAAAATTATAGAAACAAAAAACAGCTGTGGAAAACTTGCAACCACAAAAAAAAAAGAGCCCTAAGGTTGTTAAATAAGCTGTTAGCTGTGATTTATGAGCTTGGCACTGGTGAAACTGCAACCTGCACATGGTTCTTCATTCAGTGGGAAGAGCTCCAAGCTGCAAATGTAATGCTCCTTACTTTGGCGAGTACAAACCCAAAGTCTACCAACATATTAATCACATTAAGATGTTTAAACTGTTATGATAACAAGGGCCATCCTGTCACACTAACACAGTTAATAAATGATCCTCTTGATTGTGGTAAATGACAAAAGGAAGAAATTCTGAAATATTTTAAATAAAGCATATGGGCTGTATTTTGGCGCTGTCCCATGCAGAGCCAGGAGTTGGACTCAGTGATCCTTGTGGATCCCTTCCAACTGTGGATATTGGAAGATTCTACACAGAGGTGAGCAGGAGAATTTCCATGGAGTCAACATGGTTTTTGTCTGGTTCCAGATTCAATCTGTGGGAAAATGCTAAGCCTGAAAGTAATGATATTTAGCAGAGAGGTGTTAAACTTACAGGAAGCTGAAAATGGGACGAGGTAAAGAGAGGAATGAAGGGGGGAGCAGCTCCAGGGCTGTTACTGCCTTGTAGGAGCCAAACATGAGTGTGTTAATGGGAGACCTCAGAGCTCTGTAGTTATTTTCGTACATCCACACAAAGAGTACAAAGAGAACTTACAAATAGCTATGTTTTAATGGCAAAAAAGATGATTACCCTTGGCCATTTCTTTCCTCCTTTCTTGGAAACACAGTCATTTGCCTCTTGCCTCCTGTGCAGGTAGACGTGTTCACCATCAAAGCCATCGACCTGGGTGAGCTGAAGAAGCTGCGGATCCGCCACGATAACACTGGTACCAGACCCAGCTGGTTCCTGGAGAGGGTGGAGATTACTGACCTCAAGGAGAGCACCACGTGAGGAGCCTGTTGTGCCCTTTCCATGGGGTTGGAAAAGGGGCTGTGTTCTCAGGGGCCTGCAGAGCCTTGGGGAGGCAGAGGAGATGCAGGAGGGCCTTGTTGGAGCTCCTCAGGGAATTGCCATCCTTTGGGAGCCTCGTGGGCCCAGAGTGTGGGGCCATTCTGGGGTCCCCATGGCGGGGTTTGCTGTCCCAGCACCTCTGTAATTTGGGAACCAGCAGTGTTTGGAAGGCAGCCTCAGCTTTTTTCTGTTTCTCCTCATGGGACGGGCTCATCTCTCCCTCCTGGAGCAGAGGCTCCACTCAAGCTTTTCCCTTCTAGGCCTCACTTTGGAAGTCTCTGAGTTTTGTTTGCCCTTTCTACTTAATGCAAAGATCTGGGCCAAAAGCAAATTCTGATCTAAGCAAACTCTCATGATTTCCACAGACAGCTGGATGAGCAAAGAACGGGCTGTTCAAAACATGAAATATAGGCTTGCCTTCGAGCTGGAACTTGCTGGAAATCACACGCTTAAAAGTTGCACAATGCTCTGATGGGTGGGACCACTCTTCAGGACAAGATGGGTTCAGTCTTCATAAACATAAAATGCCTGGGAGTCTGGAGGTCCTTCAAGTTACTGAACTCTTTCTGGGAGTGAAATTAAAATGAATCAACCATGTGGGGCTGGCAGCCCAGAAACAGCACTTAGCAGTATGTGCTCCCTAACCTATTTATGGATTCAGCTCCCACAACACCAGATCTCAAGGATGAAAACATATGTATTGCTCAGCCTTGAGTAATCTTGTTGGGGTTTTTTGTTTTTTCCTTCAAGTAGCCTCTGATCTGTGCTTGTTTATATTTTTAAAGCCTGTGAAGTCCTGTGTAAGTACCGGGTGCTGCTGTCGTTTTGTAGGTATTATTTTCCATGCCAGCGGTGGTTGGCAGTGGAGGAAGATGACGGTCAGATTGCCAGGGAGCTGGTCCCAGTGGATGAAGCATTTGTAAAGAAAGATTCGGAAAATGAGGGCCAGTCCCCTGCAACTTTGGGCCTGGAACAGAAAGGTGCAATGTATATGTTGGCCTTGAATTTCTTCCAGTGTGGGGTTGGAAAGAAACCAGGTTGTTAGTGCTGCTGAGGGCATTAGCAGTGAGCAGTAGCAGTTACGCACTGGGAGTAATTTTGCCCCAAAATGAAATTTTCAGTCTTGAATGAAGTGTCAAGTGTGTGTCAAACTGTGAGGAGTGGACCCTCCTCATTTTTAGTTGCTTTAATCATCTTGCAAGATTGGACCCCAAGTGACAAAGCTTGGAAGATGGGTAATAGGTTCAGTCCTTGTTTTTGAACTAAAATGCATATTGGTTGCTAATATCTAAGGAATAAATCTCATTTATTTCACATCATGGACTATAATGGTTAAATGTTCCAACATAAAACTGAGCAGAGAGGAAACATACCCAGCGAAAGAGAAGGGACCCAAATTTGTCTCATTCTCCATCTTCCTGCTTGTGTCTGTTGTCCTCCAAAACAACTTTGCCTCATTTGTATATAAATTTGCATTGTTACCACAGAGCAGTGACATATTCCTGGGTCACTGAGACACACTCAGCAAGCTGCTGAGTGCCCAATATTTTAACTTTTTTCTTTTGGAAAGATATGTCCAGCTAGGGAGGAAGCATTCCATTTTGGAAATCTTGAGTATAGCAGCTGAGTGAACACCATATTAGACTTTTCCATGAGATTTTTTTATTAGTTTACTTTCTAGATGATGGTGCAGTAGAAACATCCCTACTAATGCTGTTCTGAAAGGTGTTCTTGTGAATATGAACTGTATATGTCAATGTACACAATTTCCAGTATGTGTTATATGCACATGTATTATTTGATACAAATTAAATAAAGGGGGGGGGGGGGTAGGTGGATTTTTTAATTGAAATATTGCAGTCAGAGGCAGCTTTGAGGAGGGTTAGAGGTTCCCAGGAAGCAAATGGGAAGGCTTGAGCACATTTCTTATCTGTAGATATGCAGGCAATGTGCTGAGTGACTGGGGCAGTAGAAAATTCTGGAACCAGACAACCCAACTCACCTCAAGGGCTACCAGAGCATAGGATAGGAATTAGAGATTACAGCATGGCTGTGATCAGTCAAAACAAAACTCAAACCAAGCACACATTTATGCAAGCAAGAGTAGAGTTAACTCCTGGTTGGACATCACACTCTTAAATTAAGATATTTTATCTGGCAGCTAAATCCACTACATACTCAGTGAAAGTGAAAACGGGGGACAAGAAGAATGCTGGGACAGATGCCAACGTTTTCATCATACTCTATGGAAGTAAAGATGATACAGGTATGGCTTCAAATGATGGTTAAGGAAAGCAGCTCTCTGTCTGACACCTGAAAAGACAGGTCTTGGTTTCTTTTCATTTCCCCAATACCCATTTCTCACTCCTTTTATAGTGACTTTGTGTTCTCGCAGTCGGTGCTCACGTCGTGGTAACTTGGAGCACAGCACCAGCTGCTGTAAATCACTGCCAAGCTTTGCGATGCTGATTTGCACCAGCTGCTGGTCTAAAGGTTTTAATTTCAATTATAGAAACAGCACAGTTGACTGGGACTACATTATTGAGCAGTGAATGCACTGGATGATTTGCTTTCCTCAGCAATGAATCAGCATGCTCCTGAAACCCAACCCTCCTCTGCCTCTTTGAGTGGCCCAGAAGTATTTAATCAGCTGATGAGCAAATCCTCTTGGAAGCAGCTGAGCTGTGTGTGCAGCGGCTGGGATGCCTGTGAGAGTGACAGGGAACTGATGGGTAGCACTGATTTCTTTAGCTGCGAGCACAGCACGACAACATCGTCCCTGTTGCACTGCCAGAGGATCATTCAAGGGAGGAATTCTGTATATTTTGGGTGTTGATACAGACTTGGGCTCAGAGGGAGGGACAAAGCTCAGATCTTGAGATGAAAAGCCAATTTTTGCATTTCAGCCCCTTCCCTCGTCCCACTGTTGACATTCCCAGAGGATTTGTTTCACATGCTGAACAATGTCCTTTTGCATCGCCACAACAGGGATAGTCAGCCTAAAGGCCTCAAAGTTTAACAAGAACAAATTTGAGCGTGGGAAGGTAGATGAGTTTACAGTGGAGTCTGTGGACATTGGAGACCTGAAAAAAATCAAGATAGGCCATGACAATAAAGGTAAGATAATCTGCACTGTAATGCAGTGTTTCTAGTGCACAGAGTGCGTTGCTGTATAAAATAACCTGCCTCCAAGACCCCAAACGTAATTTACCTTTTGGTGACAGATCCTTGCTGTCACTTTGGCTGCTGCTGCTACTAACTTTGATGCTGATTCCATTCCCATGTGACATTAGGAGCTCAGTGGTGCCAACTTGCAGCTTTGCATCCTCTCCCTCTGCAAGTCTTTATAGTTCTACAGCCACATCTTTAGTGAGATTTCACAGATACCACCAAACCCCATATTTTTTTTTTTTATTGCATGGGACCCATAGGCTTGTTTCACTTCTTTATTAAGTTTTTGGTGGTATTTTGATCATAAAGTCTTGGCTGCTTTTTAGACAGAATTCTGTGTATCTGCTACAAACAAGGAAGGCAGTGGAGCTATGCATGGATCTCTTCCCCTATGGGTCATTAAATGACAGGTTTATTGATAACTGCTCTGTATTATTACAGAGGCCAATTGATAAAAGTGATGAGTAATTAGCATTTCCACGTGTACATCTTTAGCCTGACACTTATAGAAATGTGAAGCATTTTACCTCAATCCTGGGCAATTTCATCCAATGATCTTTAAGCCATATATTCTACATTCCCTTTGGCAAGAGACAGAAAGATTTATTTCTCGGCGGTCTGGTGTGCAGTGATTCATTTGCTGTTGTCTGCAAAGGCTTGGTGGGTTATTCACTGTTATCTTTGCACCACAGGTAATTCAACTGGCTGGTTTCTGGAATGGGTGGAGATTGATGCCCCATCCCTGGGACAGTGCCTCAAGTTTCCCTGTGGCCGCTGGCTGGATAAATCTGAGGATGACGGAGCCGTTGAGAGAATCATCTTCCCTGCAGAACTGCAGACAGTGGAGTACATCCCATGTGAGCAGAATGCCATTTCCCCAGGATACACCCGTCATTACAGAAGATTAAAATCTCACTATCTCATGCAGTTTTATAGGTTTCACCTCTCCCTCGAACTGGCTTTGGGAAATTTAAAAGTAGATCTCATGCCAGCTATTCAAATTACTACAAGAAGGTTCCACTGGGTGCTCTAGATTAACATTTACTGCGTTTGCCAAATCAGAGAATAATTAGAAGTCATGTGGATGCGGATGATTGTCTTTTTCTTCCTATTTCCCCATCCCCTCCAAGTCCTCTGCTCATTCCAAGCTGTCTTTCTTGTCTCCAGTTTCCCTTTGATCTTGCTCCATTCTAATATTGCCATTTCTGGTGCCAAAGCAGACACTGTGGTCTTGCTTCCAAGTCTCAGTTCTTCCAGTGTCTTTGGCATTGCACACTCTTCTCTTGCTGAAAGACCCTCTTCCAGAGTTTCTTTAGTGCGGTGCTTTTCTAAAAGCGTTGCACCAGTCTGCCTTTTTTAGCGTTCTCCAATTTTTCCTTACTCTTCACTCCCCTCCAAATTAATTTTTTGGGTAAACACTACCCGTACTCAGCTCCTTCTAAGTATAAACTCAAGTCTGCTATGGCAACTCAAACTCTTTAGTTCTGGAAACTTCTTTTCCTGCTTGCATAATACTGAGTATCAGACACCATGGTTTTCTTGAAATAAATGCAATATTTTGCCTACTTTTTAGCCCTCTCCCTTCTCATTGCTTCCCTTTCTTAAGCATCTTTGACAGTGTGCAGAGTTCAGCCCTGGGACTGTATTTGACTTGTCCCTCTCTGATCTGCTTCATTTCAAGTGGCTGATGAATTTTGCTTACCGTCAGGGTACTGTCAGAACTACCTTTTCCTAACATTGGGTTGGATGCCACAATGATGAGGGATGAGGTCTGACACCTGGGAGTTGATTGCCTGACAGGTTCTTCCCTGGTCATTCACAAGAAGAGCTAAAAAATTTCACACCAAGGCAGTTTCCCCTCTCATCCCCAGTGTATGCACTGAAGGTATCAAAAGCCTTATTGCCTGAAGTTCTTTATTTAGATATCAAAATTTAGAGCTGCCCAAACTCCCTTTCTCTGCCTCAGTTTCCTTTTTCATAAGTAGTTGTAGGAATAACCACAAGGAAGGCCATCAGCTGTTTTGCCTCCTTCTTTTTTGCTATGAAGACAGAGGTTGATGTTGAAGGTCCCTCCCCTGTTCAGATCCCTGCAGCCTGTAAGTTGAAATAATTTCTTCTCTGAAGATCTGCCATTGTCATGTCTTTGTGCTTCACCTATTCTTTGATCAAGGTATTTTTATTTCTCATGTCTAACCTTCTTTATCCAAACTCTCTGGAGCAGAAGAAAGGGTTCCCTTTGCTCCCTTCTGCACTTTTGTCAGTCCAATGGAAGACAAAGTAAATTCACAGAATTGAAATGGACCTTAAAGATCATCCAGTGCCACCACTGCCATGGGCAGGGACACCTCCCACTGTCCCAGGCTGCTCCAAGCCCCATCCAGCCTGGCCTGGGGCACTGCCAGGGATCCAGGGGCAGCCACAGCTGCTCTGGGCACCCTGGGCCAGGGCCTGCCCACCCTCCCAGCCAGCAATTCCTAATTCCCAATGTGCCAAAATCTGTGCCTGCCCTCTGGCAGTGGGAGCCATTGCCTGGGTGCTGTCCCTGCCTGCCTTGTCCCCAGGGGCTGTGCAGCTCTCCTGGAGCCCCTGGAGGCCCTGGCAGGGGCTCTGAGGTGTCCCTGGAGCTTCTCTGGTGCAGCTGAACAGCCCCAGCTGGGCCAGGCTGGCTCCAGAGCTCAAGCTCTTGGAGCACTCCATTGTCTCCTCTGGACTCCCTCCAGCAGCTCCATGTCCTCTTTAAGCTGGGCACCCCAGAGCTGGATGCAGTATTCCATTTCTTTGTATCAGAAAAAATAAACTGATTAATAGATGAAGTGATACCTTTTACAGGAGTGACTGTACCTCAGAGACTCAATACATGCATCCCTTCTGTTTTTTCCATGTTATCCCAATCAATACATATTTTGATGCAGATGTTGACTATATAATTTATTAATACTGAATATTTTAACGATGTAGGAGCTTCTGGCATGCTGTGCCTTTGAGCACATAGTTCGTGTTATCCTGATTTTTGTCAGCAGTCCACATCCAGCCTTTGGAAGCAGTCAGGACTCTCTGGCAAACATTTTGCACCAGGCCCGCTGTCAGCTTAGGCTTTTTCACCATTTGAACCATCCCCACTGTGCTGTTTACTACATTCTGGTTTCCTAGCAATTAACCTGTGGGTTTCAGTTTGCCAGAGGTAACTCAACTGGCTTGATTTGTTTTATGATGACTCGTGCCAGAATTGTTTCACGATGAAAACATGTCATCCACAGTCCAATTAAAATCATCCCTGTGGGGATACAGCTTTAAAAGTGCCATGTAAATGAATTGGGCATCTGACAGCTGAAAGTTGTGCTGTTGGTGACCTTGTTAGGGCGCTGCTTTGCTGATTCAGTTCTAAGCTGATGTTAATATTCAAGCAACAAGAGCAAGTGCTACAGCCTTCAGCAGAGAGGATAATTTTTAATTCATAATGCATAGTGTGTGATTTTTGGTATGCAGGATTTTTTTCCCCTCTTCTTACATTCTGGAGAAACTATTCCAGTTTACTTGCAGCACAGCAGAGCAGATTTCATTGGGTTGGGCAGGAAGAATATTGAGTATCTCCAGGCTGACTCTCTGTAGAAGAAAACTTCTTCATCTGTGGCCTCCTGAGAGCTGTATTTAGAGAGCCTGAGCTTTTAATGGATGATTAGTGTCTTATATGGATAATCAGAGTTACTCCAACAGTAATAGAGGTGGTGCTGAGAGATTTCTCCCTACCCTAACAGAGATGCTGACTCTGAAACACAGTGCAAGCTGCTGTAATGTAAAGATCAAAAACTACTGAAGATGTGGCAGAGTAGGAGGGTGAGAATGACAAGCTGACAAGACTGTAGTGAGGGATGGGAAAGAATGGAAGTTTTTTAGGGATGCATGGGAGAGAGATGGCCAGGAGCATATCGTGGCAGAATCCTGGTGTTGAAGGCTGTGCCTGTGGGTAGTGGCACTGAGGGAAAGCCACTTCCTGAGGCAGGAGAGGTCCCTGCAGAGCTGTTCAGTGATGCCCAAGCCTTATGTGGTGCTTTGATTTCAGAAAGGATTTAAAGGAGTTTGGGACAGGACACAGTTTGGGACAGGATACAGTTTGGCACACCTGACACCACATGTGCTCATGACAGTGGAATGTCTGAATTGCCATCATGGTTATTTGATCATGGATTTGGGGAGTGATTCAGCTAATCCCAAGGAAAGTGCCTTTGTTCCTTGATTAAGTGTTTCTGCACTTTATTGACTTTATTGCTGACATCTGGAGATGCACACACCTTGATGAGCAGGCATCTAAACCTGTTTCTTACTCTGTGAGCTGAACACCATCTCACCTTGAAAACTGAGGATATATTCAGCAAGCCCATAGCAGAGCCAGGAGCAGAGCCCCTGTTCCCATATCCCTGGGTCAGCCTCATTCCTGAGCAAGTCTGAGTCATACTCCAGCAGGACTCAGGACTGAGAAGCTGTGAAGATAGAATAGAACAAAAGGAGGCAGCACATCCTGAGGTCATGGGACATTCTGGAGAAACTACAGGAAAAGAATAGGGGAGTATTTATGGTATTGAACATTACTGTTCTGCATTCACCATGGTTCTGAGTTGTAATTTAACCTGTTTGACTCAGAGTTTCAGGGAGGGTGGTACCAAGTGAAAAATGGAACAGAGGAATTATTAACTTTCTTGTGATGGATTTTTGTCATGTGTTTAGTAATGGAAATATTAGGACGTTTTTGTCAATAAGACTATCCTGAATATTTTTCACTGCCTCCAGTTGTCTTAACTTCATCCATCTTCTTAAATGCTCAACAATTTGCAAATTCATGTTCTGCTTTAACTCTTGAGCTGTTGAAATAAATCTTGTTTCAGTAACTTTGGATGGCAAGTATACTGAATGTCATATGATTAACCTAAAAACTCATTACATCAACTCATATCAAGGTCAATTTGCTTTATAAAGAAAAGGAATTTCCTTATGAAAGGGAATTCCTTTGTATTCTCATAGGATGGACCAACTTGATAATTTAACTGACCACAAGTGTATGATTGGTACCCTCTCCTCTTTCGCTGTTGAGATTTATAACTCATTTTTTGTTTCACTAATTTTTTTTTTCCTTAGGGGCATTGCTATGCTGGCTTCTAACTCCTTTTGGCTTGTTTCTGTTTTCTGTCATTTCCTAAACCAGTTGTTCCTTACGAGATCACAGTGTACACCAGTGATATTTTTGGAGCTGGCACAGATGCAGATGTCTTCATTGTTCTTTATGGAAGTGATGGGATTTGCACTCAGCAAAAATCCCTGTGCCTCAACAAGAGAGAGCAAAGGATGTATTTTGAAAGGAATTCAGTGAATCAGTTCATCGTGGAGGTAAGATTGAAGCATGGGGGGCATTGGGGAACATGCAGCGGTCAGCAATAGACACCTTCAGTCCTCTCTATTCTTGTACTGTGAAACCATCAAATTTATCTAATCAACAGAAAGTGCTTTAATAATGCCTGAGATGAGTCTTGCAAAGATATGGGAGGTCACAAAATGAGGAAGGTCATGTCAGCCCCTGCCTCTTCCTCCTCCTCACCTCCATTGGCACCAAGGATGAGTTTCCAGGCTCAGGAAGGGCCAGAGGTCATTTCCAAAATGACAGTGAGAGTGGAAATCCTGACCAGGATGTGTCACCACTGCTCTGCTCCTCACTGGACTCACCCAGCTCAGTCTCTGCTGCTCTGCTCTGGGCTGGGGCAGCCTCACCTCGAGTGCTGAGGGCACTTTTGGGTGCCACAATATAAAAAAAGTCATTAAACTGTTAGAGAGCATCCAAAGATGCACATGGAGGTGATGGGCCTTGAGGGGAAGCTGTGTGAGGAGCAGCTGAGGGCACTGGGTCTGCTCAGCTGGAGGAGACTGAAGGGAGAAACCACCACAATTCCAGCATGCTCATGAGGGGAAGAGGAAGGGCAGACACTGATCCCTGCACTCTCTTGGGCAGACAGGATTGAGGAAACAGTTTAGGTTTGGTATCAGGGAAAGGCTCTTCCCCAGAGGGTGCTGGCACTGCCCAGGCTCCCCAGGGATGGGCACAGCCCTGAGGCTGCCAGAGCTCCAGGAGCCTTTGGACAGCACTGCCAGGGATGCACAGGGTGGGATTGCTGGGGGTCTGTGGAGGGCAGGAGCTGGACTGGTGATCATTGTGGGTCCCTATGATTCTGTGATTCTCTTGCAGTTTGCAATACTTAAAAGCATAATGCTTTTCCTTCTGTATCCTCAGGCAGAGAAATCATTTCTTTGCTGTAGACATTGTGATTTTTGAATACCCGGGCTAACTTTTTGAAAGATCTCACCAAGTATTTCCTGAAGTGTTTGCACAACTGTATGCAAATAGTAAACCAGTGCACATCAAAGAGTGAGCTCATTTACATCCACAGTTTTAAGCAATTCCTATTCACAGTATATTCCTATTGCTGAGGATTTGTAAGAGGCAAAAAACACAGCCAGACCTGCTCTGGCTTATCCTGTTGATGGTGCTCCATGCCCTTCCCTTCCCTTCTTCCTTGCTACAGCACCAACACTGACTTCACAGAGGTTTTTACATCTTCTCTCTATTTTGAGTCTGGTTTGTTTTTGTAATTGAAGGGAAATTTTAAACCAATTCTTAAAATACTTGCAGCCCACATTGTTGTTGCATGTCATGAATCATAAAATAAATCCCCAGTGTGATTCCTTTAAAACAAAGAATAAGACTTATTTCAGTGGAGTTTCCACACAATTTTTCATAGTAGAGGTTGCATTAATCCACAGGTATAAATCTTAAACCGAGTGTTCTGCTTAAGTCTTTATTACATAAGATTTATTTCAATTTTGGTGGAATCTGAAGCATCAGTACTCTTCTTAGATTAAGTGAGAGAAAATGCAGTGTGTTCTACCAATTTATAACATCACATTAACCTGTCCCCAAACTTCATTCTCACTTCACCAGTTCCTCTTTCTGCAGGAGATGGGAACAAAGCAAAATATATTTTTCTTTCACCTGCTTGTGTAGGGCCATAATTTGGACTTCAACAGACCTTGAAAACAATTTGAGGGGTTTCAGAAAACGCAAACTGGGAATTGTCTGTTTGCTTTGTGGTTCTAGCTTCCTCTATCATTTTGTATTTTGCAAAAGAGGCACAAAAGATTAGAGACTGCTCTTTGCTATGCTTCCAAGTGATGATTTGCTGGAGATGCCTGGAGCAGGGCAAAGCCCACTTCTTCTTTAACATGGATCTTGACTGCTCAAGCATCATTTTATTGCTACCTATTGATTAAAAGTCTCAGTGAAAGATGAGTATTTGGACAGGACAAAAGAGGAAAAATAATTTTTCCCTAATGCATACTTGTATGTATGTGTGTGAGTTTTAGAAATGAGTTTGGATAGTTTAATTATTTTGTGGTGAATCTTATGCTGTCTGAAGTTGGAGCAGGGCTGCTGGAGTCAAACCCAGTTTGTTCAGAGTGTGGATTCCTTGGGTAGTGCAGACCCACTCACCTATGGAGCCTTCTAAAACTATTGCTGTCTTTGCTTCTGTATGGCTGGGGAGAGAAGGGAGCAGTCTCCAGTGGTGCAAATGGATATGTTCCATTTTTCTATCCAAGAAAATCAGACTCTGAGGCCCCAAGGACAGAAGGACAGCTCAGTGTTCTACATGCAAAGGTCTGAAGCCAGCCTTGGATATTTGAAGGCCAGCTACACAAAAGTTTGCACTGGAATAACCAAAAGCTAATACTTAGGAGCAAATTTCAATTTTTTCTGTTCAAGCCTTTGAAAGGGAAGGGAGTTAAAAGTAATGCACTAGTAACAAATTACTCAATTAATAAGGTGAGGCATAAAAACCCAGTAGCAACTTTGTAAGATAATCATCCTGTTCGCTTTCTCAGAATGACATTGGGATTCTGTGGCAGAAGAGGAGATAATATAAAGTGCCAGGCTGTTTGTATAGAACTTTAACCTCAAAGTTATTCTTCCAGTTTTAAGAGAGTGCACACAAGTGTTTAAAAAAGAAAGTGATTTTAAAAAAGCAGTTTAAGATGCAGCTGCACTGCAGTTTCATAGAATCACAGAATCAATTAGGCTGGAAAAGACTTCTGAGATCATCAGGTCTGGCCTGGTCACCAGAGCAGAGCACTGAGGGCCACATCCCCTCATTCCCTTAATGCCTTCAGGGACAGCGGCTATACCACCTCCCTGGGCAGCCCATTTCAATGTCTAATCATTCTTTCTGTGACAAATTTGTTCCAAATGTCCAAACTAAACCTCCCCACAGCCTAGGACTGTGTCCTCGTCCTGTCCCTGTTCCCTGGAGCACAGCCCGACCCCCCCCGGCTGTCCCCTCCTGTCATTGCCAGGAGCTGTGCAGAGCCACAAGGGCCCCCCTGAGCCTCCTTTGCTCCAGGCTCAGCCCCTTCCCAGCTCCCTCAGCCTCTCCTCATCAGACCTGTGCTCCAGCCCCTTCCCCAGCTCCGTTCCCTGCCCTGGACTGTGGTATTGCACTAAACAGTTATTTAGTTGTTTTCACTGAGTGTTGGGAAAATATGTTATTGGGTCACGTGGATGGTATATTCCCCCTCACATGGTTCCTCCCTCACCCCCCTGGTCTCTGTACCCCTGGTGGTCTGCCCCAGGGATGGTCCCTCCCCTCGCCCCTCCCCAGTGTTATCCCGTCGCTCCAGCCCCTCAGTGTCCTCGTTGAATTGAGGGATCCAGAACTGGACATAGTGCTCAAGGTGCTGCCTCACCAGTGCCAAGTACAGGGACAATTTCCAAGCCTTCATTCCCACTCATGCGGAGAAGCCTGAGATGAAGGATTGCTGCTGTGCAGCCAGGCCTTTCTCATATGGTGGGTGATTTGTGCAGAGCAAGGTTCTCTCCATTTTGGAGCAGAAGTCCAGGGAAAACTTTTAGCCAAAATGCAAATTAGGGCATAACTCCAGAGGAGGCCACGGAGCTGCTGCCAGGGCTGGAGCCCCTCTGCTCTGGAGCCAGCCTGGCACAGCTGGGGCTGTTCAGCTGCACCAGAGAAGCTCCAGGGACACCTCAGAGCTCCTGCCAGGGCCTAAAAGGGACTTAAAAAAAGAGGGTATTGCGCTCTTTATATAGGCAGATAGAACAAGGGTCAATGGTATTAAACTGACAGAGGGCAGAGTTAGATGGGATATTAGGAAGGAATTCTGCCCTGTGAGGGTGATGGAGCCCTGGCACAGGTTTTGCAGAGAAGCTGTGGTTGCTCCATCCCTGGAAGTGTTGAAGGATAGGGTTTGGAACCCCCTGGTCTAATGGAAGGTGTCCCTGCCCATCGTAGGAGGGTGGAACTGACTGATCTTTATGATCCCTTTGAACCAAACCTATTCTAGGATTTTACTTTATAATTCTACGATATATCAGCACTAACATTTTCTCCCTTGGGACTTCAAACAGCCTAGAAAAATATGAAATAAGGTAGAGAAGTGGTGTCTGAAAAGCCACCAGTTGTTCACACTGTAATATTTCCCTTTTTTAAATTTTTTGGGGGTTCTGCTTGTTTGGTTTTGTCTCGGGTTTGTTGTGTTACTGAAATGGCTCCGGAGGTATTAAAGAGTCTTTTTTCCCAGCCCCGTGACTGAAGAAGAAGTCAGGATTCCTCAGCTCTGGTTCTCTGGTTCTCAAGGTTGTTTATTTTCTCTTATTTAATACATTCTCTTTCTGACCAGCTGAGGTCTGTCCAGCAGGTTGGGTTGAGACCCAGTGACCACCCTTGGGGTGGTGTTAGCATTTTATACTGAAAACTATGTGTACTTTATTTACAATAATTTTCCAATACCTATAACATATGTTAGACACTCTGTTTCTACTCTAAACCAATCCAGAAGTGTCACCTTCACAGCAGAAGATGAAGGATAAGAAGAAGAAGGAGAAAGACTGGACATGCCCAGATTCCTCCATCTTGCCTCTTGAACCCCTATTCTAAAAACCCCCAAATTATACTTTTTCACCCTGTGATAAATTAACTATCATTCTACTCAAACCCTTGTGGCTTGTAACTCTTTCCACAAAGTTGGTAATTGTTTCCATGGGTTAAAATCGAAGGCACAGGTGTTTTTGACTCTGTGCCAAGGTCTCTGAGCCCCCTGCCAGGGTCTCGAGCAGTCAGAGGAATGTCCTGAGTTCTGACAGGTTTGGTGCTTGTTTGTTAGTTAGTTAGTTAGTTAGTTAGTTTGTTTGTTTGTTTCTCTGCAGCTGGAGGACGTTGGTGACATTATTGAAAAGATCCGCATCGGACACAACGGCGGAGGGCTGAACTCGGGGTGGCACTTGGACCGTGTGACGATCCGGAGGCTGCTGCCAAATGGCAAGGTAGGCTCTGAAATCCCTGCACATCCCCAGGAGCCACCATTTTCATCTCCCAGATTGCATCTCCTGTGTACAAAGTGTGATTAACAGTGAAAAACTGCTCCCTGAAGAGAAATGCGCTCTAAACTTGCTGGAGCCTGGGGATCTGGGGACAACAAACGCGTGTTATCATGTTGTGTTCTTCAAATGTTGATGATAAGGCTCTGAAATAATTACTTTTGGGGGGAGGGCTTCGTGTTTTCCTGTGTACTTCTGTTTTGAGGGATCACAGGGACAGGAGTGGAAAGTGGGCGTAGTATTTTAAAATAAAAAGTGTTGTTGCCAAACACGGACAAGGAACAATTTTGTCAGTCCCTTAATCCTGGAAGAAAGAAATGCCAGGAGCCAGTACAATTAAGGCAAGCAAAATGCCTCTCAGTGCAAATCTCTGAATCATGTTAAAAAATCAAGTTCGATGATAGGATTTTCTGCTGTTCATGTGAACAAGACTAACACAGTGCAGTCAGATTGGTCACCTTGGTCCTGTCCACATTAGAAAGTGTCCCTCAGTCCTGCTTTCAGATGCTGGCTATAGCAACAGGGATGAATCTGGCTCTGGGGAGGTTCAAAAGAAAATCACCTCTTCAGGGCCAGCTCAGAATTGGAGCAGTAGCTGCATTGCAGAAGACCTGGACTCTTTCCCCTTATTCCAAAGGGATGTCAGCTTTTATCTCCCCTCAGGTCTGCCCACTCCTCAGGTGGCTCCTAATGCCAAGATCGGTCATGGTGATCCCACTGCTCATCTTGTTTCCTCCTTCAAAATTTACAGGATATGTTTTATTCTCTTTGCTACACAATCAACTCCCAGGTCTTCTTCCTTGAACCCTCCTCATCATAGAATTGTTTCTGGGATTGTTTAGGTTGAAAAAGAACTCCAAGACCATAGAGTCCAACCATTCGCCCAGCACTGCCAATGCCATCACTGACCCATGTCCCCAAGTGCCACATCCACATGGCTTTTAAATCTACAGGAATGGGGACTTTTCTACTGCCCTGGGCAGCTCTGCCAGGGCTGGACAACCCTTTCTGGGAATAAATTTTTCCCAATATCCAGAGTAAATCTTCCCTGGTGCACCTTGAGGCTGTTTCCTGTCTTGCTGTCCCTTGTTCCCCATGAGAAGAGCCCAATCGCCACCTGGCTCCAACCTCCTGTCAGGGAGTTGTGCAGAGTGAGAAAATCCCTCTTCTTCTCCCATTTCCATCCTCCTGGACAAGCTTCTTCACAAGCCAATACCCTCGGATTGCTCCTCTTTATCACCTTTTTGACAATCTGACATTATCAGATTCTGTGTATTGCCTAACCCTTACTTAGGTTAATGAACAGGTATACAGTGTTTTCAGAGATGTTGTTGGTCACAAGCTGGAGAAGATAAAGAGAGGTGTGCCCAAATGTGTGGAAACCAAGGGAAAAGAGATTCCTGGGCTGCCTCTTTCTGCACTGGCCTTAAACTAAAAACTTTGGGAAGTGCCTGAGAGCTCTGTCTTTGGTGCTCCTCAGTTTGCAAAGAGAGAGTCCTGGGGCTGCACCCCCTCCTCAGCCACTGCAGCAGCTTTGAAGGGCAGGTGGGGGGGAACCTGAGGAGGGAGGAAGGGAGAAAAGCCCTGAACAACTTGGGAATGGAGAGATTCACAATTCTGCTGATCTTTTGATTATGGCATGGGAAAAAAAAAGAAGAAAGCAGAGCGCTGCATGATGCCGCTGATCAGCCGCAGGATATTATGACCTGCCACAGGATAGCAATATGCTGCCAGTGCTTCTAAAAGCTCTGCTACCTGATTAGACTGCTAAGATGTGTCTAGATGTATCTGTAGAGCTGCAAAAGAAAAAATGAGGCCAGCAACTTTTCAGATTAAATTGAAAGCACTTGGGTAGGAAACTAGGATTGTTGCGTGCTGAAAAAAAAGTCTTGGCATGCCAATTATATTTGATAATTATATTTCATTTGTTACAACTTGGAGAAGGGGAAAAGCACTGACTTTTAGCTCAGTATCATACTCTGCTTCTAGCTTAGGTCAGACTCAGACTCTAACAAATTCTGTTCAGGGCTGCAAGAGGATTTTATAGTTGGTAATATAAACCAGGGCACTTTACATTGCTTAAATATTAATACAATCACTAACAGGGAAACCCCAATAAAAGCCGTGGCAATGACATGGTGATTATCAATAATGAGATAATTAACTCTTGCAGTAAGTGCGCATTATGCCCCACTGTGCTGTCGCTCCAGTCCCTAGATATCTTGTTACCAAATAAACAGTGTTTGCATCAACGGCCCATACAGCCAGCAGTATGAATGTTCAGGAGCTGTTGAAAGCTTCAGTGAGAAATGTGACTGAAGTGGGATCTCTATCAGGAGGAGAGAGTTTCAGCTCTGAAGCATCGTTCTGGAAAGCCCTCTCTTCCCAGCCTGCAGGTGTGGAGATAAGCACTGTTCATCAGCGCGGCGTACAGTCAGATAATACAGGTGAAGTGGTCAGACAGCCAGTGCAGAAACGAGGAGGCAGGAATTATTAGGTACTGCATCCTGCTTGTGTAGCACAAATAATACTTGAAAGTAAAAGATGTGAAATCACCTGAAGTGCTGCCGGTTTCATTTGACACCATTTTGTATGCCATGCTCCAAACCTCCTCCTGGAGTTAAACATCTCTGTCTGGGGTTAAACCGCAGCGCTGCGGGGAGCAGCAGAGGGGAGGAGAAATGGGCTCTCATTAGCAGCAGAGGATTTGGGCTGTGTGCACTCCAAGCGTGATTCTGCTGCAGTCACACAAGCCCTTTGGAGGGGCTCTGCTCCCACAGACCGGCATCTCTGGGTGGTGACGCTGTGACCTGCTCACTCCAGGCTGGCTGTGATCAGAGTGTTCATCTGCTCCTGCGTGCACAAGCTGTTCCTCCCCACTGATGGTGTCAGGGAGGGCAGGACCTGCAGTTCCAGGCTGTAGCACACAGTCACAACAATGTTCAGGACTGCTACAGTGAGATCTATTCCCTTCCCTTGCCGTGTATTAATATTTAATATTTAAATAGAGAAAGTAGTGAAGAAAGGGCCCTGTATTGGCTTGGTAAGTAATCACAGCAGGGTAATTAAGGTGGAAATTATTCATGAAGAGTGTCTACAAGAGAGCTGGAGAGGGATTTTGGACAAGAGATGGAGGGACAGGACAAGGGAAAATGGCTTCAGATTGACAGAGGGCAGGGTATTAGATATTAGAAATAAATTCTTGACTGTGAGGGTGGGGATGCCCAGGTTTCTCAGAGCAGCTGTGGCTGTCCCTGGATCCCTGGGAATGTCCAAGGACAGGCTGGACAGGGCTTGGAGCACCCTGGGACAGTGGAATGTGTCCCTGCCCCTGACAGGGGCCTTGGAACCAGATGATCTTTAAGGTCCCCTCCAGCCCAAAAAACCCCTCTGGGATGCTGTTAACCTCCACTGGCATGCTATATATGAAAGTGATGCCACACAGTATTCTGAAAAGAGCAGAAAGTCCCTGTGAAGGGTAAGAGATAAATTATGAGCTTGTCAGTAAAGAAAATGACTTTTTTCTGTATTTATTTACTGTGATATTAAAACTAACTTCCTTATTTTATTTTATTTTATTTTTTTTGTTCAGACTTGTGGCCTCTGTGTCTTGCATGGTGGCTCATGCTCCTCTCTTCATGGAGTCTTAGCCTGGAGTGCCCAGCAGAAAAGCTGCCTGCATCTTGCCATCTTAAGGGAGGCCTTATGGGAGTCTGCTCTTAATGAATAGTCTGGGATTAATTTTGTTTACCAAGTGGAAAACACATGTTCTATTGTTTTTGTCTGTTTGATGATATAAATCATATTTGTTTCCACCAAAGTGAAGTCAAAACAAAAGATCAAAAATTAAATCATTATTTTTCTCCTCTTATTGCATGTATGGGAATTGCCTGGAACCCAGCTTGAGTCACTGAATTACCAGCAAAATCATGAAGTATTGAGCTCAGGGAAAAAAAAGGAAAAAATAAAAGCCCTACTGACTTCAAAGAAAATGCTGCCTGAATAAGGGTTGAAGAGGAATTGCAGAGTCTCAGTAAAGCACAGCTTCAGCAGGAATGGTGCAGTCCTGGTTAGGAATTTACAAGTTTCAATACTGGGAAGGGCAGAGGTCTGCTGGATCATGCAGCCATTCTCACACACCCACTGGGAATCCTGTTTTCTGCTGCATGCTCAGTGCTTCTTCTGAGAGCCCTCAGATGTCCTCTCTCTGGAGGAAATGCATTTCTGTGCACTCTTTTAGGTCTGCCTCTACACACTCGTGCACACATACATGAGTTGAAAATCCTTGCCTGCACATCAGAGCGTTTTCAAAGGGAAATGCTAACGTGTGTTCATGTTGTTTTGAAGAGATTTCCTCTGTCATGTTTACTCCAGGGCTCGGAAACTGTCACATTTCCATGTGAAAGATGGCTTGCAAAGTCTGAAGATGATGGTGAGACTGTCAGGGAACTGGTGCCATCTGATATCTTTACTGAAAAGCTCATGAAGGATGGGACACTCAAGCAAATAGAGGAAGAAGTTGAAGAACCTTTAGAAGGTAATATAATCCTAGGAGTAGGTAGAGATGACTTGTCTGATTTTTTGAAGGAAAACATTTGGATGTGTAGTTCAGTGCCATGCTGGTACCACTGTTCTCTTTCCCTTCCTGTTCTCTGCCTCTCTCACAACTGAGCCACTTCTGTGCAATAATGTCATTATTTTCCTCTGGGGCTTTTAAGAACCTGTCACAGACACCCTTCCACACCCTAGTTTCCATATCTCCTCTGATGCCTAACAAAATTCTTGTCTTCCAGGCTGTGCTAACCTCTCTTCTTACATTTGCCCAATTTCACCTGTCCTGTGCACTCTGCCTCTTCCTTTCCCATCCTATGAGTCTAATTAATGCTCCTCTTTCCTCCTAAAGTAGTTTTGTCTGCTGCCCTTCAGGTACACATGCATAACCTTTAAAACCTGGGTCACTGCAGCCACCTTCACCTCATTAAAGTGCCTCCCAGGAGGAGAAAAAATTCTTGTTCAGCTCTGAGTTTTGTCGTACAAAGTGGTGACATTCGGTGTTTGGCTTTACTGGTAGCTGAAGCAAATGAAAAAGAACTGAAATTTCACCCCTAAGTCACCATATGGCCAGCTGCTTGTACCTCTTTTTCCTCTAGAAAAAGGATCTCCTTTTCTCACCCAGAGCTCATTATGTCCTTGAGAGAGGTCATGGACTTCCTCATCCTGAGCAGAACAAAAGGAATTCAGCTGCCATTTTCATTCTTGGCTCTTGCATCTGGAAACAAGATGATTCAACTGAGAAAATAAGTTCTGTCACTGCTTCTTTTCTTTCAGAGTCTGACTTGCATTTGCTGTAGAACATTGTCAGGGTGGAATTAATGTGGATTGTTTTCCATTGCCAAGGGAAGAGGTGCCTTGCTGGAAGGAAGACTGGTGTCCTTCTTCCTGGTAGCTTATGAGAGATTTCTTTTCCTGCAGTTTCCCTACAAGCTAAGTGGGAAAGACTAAGTTTTCCCATTTGGTAATTGATTTTAAAATTGTCTTTAAAATCAGTTGTCTTTAGTTGATTTTAAAGACAATTTTAAAAGCAATAACTAAGTGGTAAAACTGGCAAGGGTGGCCCAGAGTAGTGGTGGATGAGCCATTCCTGGAAACATTTGAACTCAGGTTGGAGGAGGCTCTGATAAACCAGGTTTATTCCCTGTGGAGGTTGTCACTACCCATGGCAGGTGGGTTGGACAAGGTGGCCTTTAAAGGTCTCTTCCAACCCAAACAAATTGATGATTCAATGATCCTATGATATCTAGGTGCCTGCATGACATTTTCCTTAACTTGTTAATTTCTGTTGCTTTACCTTGGATCAGTTACCATTTGTTAATTAATCTACGTGACTCACTTTTCCTTCTGAAGGCAAAGCCTTGAAACAAGTTTTACAATCTACGGAATAGAATGTTTGGGTTGTTGAAAGTTTCTCCTGGCATGGAGCTAGGGCTAAGTTTGGGAACTTCTGCTTTAGATATGAAATATCTGGGACACTCAATGTCTGTGAGTCCTCATACATCTTGGGCAGTGACATGGGGTAAATGACACTGATGGAAAATCAGCTTGTGGTATTCTGAGGATCATCTTTTTTTAATAATACGCTATGTTTTAGTCCTCAAGGTCTCTAGAACCAGCAAGCAAAGGCCAAGGAGGGATGCATTGACTAATTAGACAATATGCATTGCTTCCTTCATTACTAAATTAGCAGCTGCCTCTCAAATATGGAGCTGGAACTCTGTAGGACAAATGTGAGGAGGCAAACCAGAAAATCCAGCACTGCACATCATCCTGGTGGATGTTCTCTGATCCATTTCTCAGAGAAATCAATGGAAATCTTTCATGGATGACGAAGCAGAATAGGGTCTGTCTTACTGTGAAAGAAGAAAAAGACAATATAGCAATTTTCTTCAACACTGTTAACGTACAAAGAATTCTAACTAAGACTTTGTGCCTCTTGCTCATTTGCATTGCCCTGGGATTTGCAGGGAGGCATTCTCCATGGCTCATATGCCACCAGGGTAATCAGAGACTTGTACAGACCCTCACTGTTTTCCTGGAGAGGATGCTTTCAGTAACTGTTTGTTTTCCCCATATAATTGGGAGAAGAGTACCAAAATAAAAATAGGAGTATTTAACAGGTTTAGTAAAGCACATTACTAAAGGCATGATGAGGTTTTATTGTCTCATCATTGAGCAAGCTAAAGAGAAAGGGTACTTAAACAGCACAGCTCCAGCCCTTCCTTAATTAAATACTCTCTCAGCAAAAGGACCCAGAAACCTGTTCTCTGTCTGTATGGGGAATTTGTAGAGATACATGCCATTAACTCCTGTAGTAATTGCACATCTGAATTCCCAGTCTTTGTTTATGGAAGATGGAGTATTAAGGATTCACAGCTCTGAGTGGCTTGTTCTCAGATCTGTGTCCCTGGAGCCTCTGTCTGAGAAGGTGCTGAGCTCCCTCACCTCTATCGACTTCCCATCCCATAATGGCCATAATGATTCTTTGCATTTTTAACCATGAGCTGTGTGATCAAAGCAACATACAGGCATTGATTAGCTGGAAAAGGGAAAGTCAGCAAATGTCTTTGCTGTGGATTGGAGACCTCAAAGAAAAACCACATGGGGTTTAATACCTCTACAAGTGATGAGCAGAAAACCTGGGGAACATTTTCTTAGGTAAATTCAGTGTCTAACAAGGATCTTAATATTTCATCTGACCAGAAACCAGCTCTGTTTCTTTCTGCAGTTCACACCTACAAGATCAGCGTGTTCACTGGGGATATCTACGGTGCTGGGACAGATGCCAATGTCTTCCTAAATATCTACGGAGACATGGGGGACATGGGGGAGAGAAAACTCAGCAAATCCGAAACAAACTTCAACAAGTTTGAAAGAGGACAGGTACAAATGTGAAGGGTTAATGACACTTTCCGTTTCTCAGTCTTCAATCTGTCAAGTCAATGACTGCCTTTATAGGCTGAGTTTTCCTATGAGGGATGAATTGATTGATTCCATTTACCACATTCATTACCTCTTAAAATGCTTTGTATGGGTTGTCAGCTGGGTATTACAGCTGACAGGCACTGCAGCAAACAGGCAGATGTTCCTATGAAGTCATTGATGGACAAATTATGAGCTTGGTCATGGAAACTGCTGGAGCTGTGAGCTGCAGATTCCCACAGTCCCTGTGCCACTGACTTGCATGTACACAGTACATGCTGGAATTCACCACAAAACTTGTTAAATTGATGGGACTTAAACTTCAGCTGTATCTGGGAAAGTAACACCAAAAGTGATGTCCTGTGGCCAACCCATGGGTTGCTTGGATAAAATGGTGGCAAGGATTGACTTATCTGGATTGTTCATGCAAATCTAACTGGATTAGAAAGGGAAGTCTACTTAAAAATCTCCCAGGATTTCAATATTCTAACTGGTTGTAGAAGCGGTGTTTCTTGCAGCTCCCCTCCTAGCAGAAGCAGGCTTTAAAGCATTTCCCTGAAGAACAGTTTTAGCTTACAGATATGCCTTAGTAGGCTTCTGCAAAGCTTTTAGCCAAATGCCATCCAGCAATATGGAATTTAAACATATGTGTTCTGTAGCCTCCTTTTTGTGCCTTTTTCCTAGTAGATGGTCTGTTGAGAGTTTTGTTAACAGAATCCACTGCTCTTGAACACCCTGCAGGAGGACACATTCACCATACAGGCTGTTGACCTTGGCATCATATACAAGATCAAGATTCGCCATGACAATAGCATGATCAGCCCTGACTGGTTTCTGGAGAAAGTGGAGATCCTGGATGAAACCACAGAGGAGTCGTTCGTTTTCCTGTGCGAGCGCTGGCTCTCTAAAAAGAAAGAGGACAAAAAGATAGAGCGGACACTTTATGAGCAGGTACAGTTATGGCTCACAGCAGATTCCATAAAAAATAAAACTCTCATAAAAATAAAATTCTTGAATATCTGGTGGAAGTCCAAGGCAGCTCATTAGGGACTCAGAGGGCGTTTGGCTTATCCAAAATGAATTTCTGGTTTTCAAATGAGGGCTGAAATTAAGGCCACTCTCAGCCCATTATCACTAGCTCTGTAATTTGCAATTTCAGCAGAAAAATCAAGGAGTGAAAGTAAGAAACCCTTCAGATGAGAGTTCGCTACCTTGCTGATACACAGCATTTCCCTGCTGCTGTCCTTGCCATGCCCACAAAGCAGGTGATTAGTTGGTCTCACTATTCAAAGTCCTCCAACCAGAGTGGTGGGTCCATTCACTTCATCCTCACTTGGACTGGGTGATTTATTTCTTTTCAGATCCCCATTCCACCACTGCCTGACATAAAAGCCAGGTCCCTCTGCTACCACTCAAAGCACCAAATGTTTTTCACTGAAGTGTCCTTTCTACTTGCACGCTCTCCATTGCTTATCAGCCTAGTGCAGCTAATTAGAATTCGAGGTACATGCTCTAATTAAAATTAGCAAACAAGATTAATAGACTTCTCTTACTTCTATACAGTGAGACATAATAAAGCAGCTGATTATAAGTTCATTTTATTTAAGGAGTCCACTTTGCAAAGTGCGCTGTAAGTGATGGTTACCACTAAAGTGATCATCAATGGAATTGTCCTGGACTCATCCTGAAGGCAGCAGAGTGGATGTAAGAGGAGTTACACCATGGATGAGTGTTGCCTTATGCTGCCTCATAAAACTGCAGCACACAACCCTGTCAGTGCTTCTGGACAGCCTTACTCTGTTGCTTATATCAATTCATAATGAGGAAAAACTAATCACTCAATTTTTTTATGTTATTTGACAGTGTGCCTCACACTGTCAAATAATTATTTGACATTAGCCTCACATCTATTTTTTTTACAAAAGCCTCACATTTGTTAGACAATGACACCAAATGCATTGTTAGTAACTCTTCAAACACAGCCAGTGTTTCCCATCACTCAGGTTTGCAGTACTCTGCCTCTTGTGATATTTGACCTGTACCTAATGAGCAGCCCTGGGAGAAGGAGCTGGGGGTGCTGTGGGTGAGAGCTGGGCCTGCCCCAGGCTGAACCCCCTGCCCTGGGCTGATCCCCAGCGTGGGCAGCAGGGCAGGGGGATCCTGCCCCTGTGCCCCTGGGCTCAGGTGAGAGCCCACCTGCAGAGCTGCCCCAGCCCTGGCTCCAGCAGCACAAGGAGCTGGAGCTGCTGCAGGGAATTCAGAGGCACCAACGTGATCAGAGGGATGGAGCAGCTCTGCTGAGAGAATTGGGACTGTTCAGCCTGAGAAGAGGCAGCTTTGGGGTGACCCAACTGCAGCCTTCCAGTGCCTGAAGAGAGATGACAAGAAAAATGGAGAGAGACAATTTAAAAGGGCCTGGAGTGATGGGACAGGAGGGGTATGGGTTCAGATTGAAAGAGAGATGGTTTAGATTTCATATTAGAAAAAATTCTTCCCTGTGAGGATGGGGAGGCCCTGTGGATGCCCAGAGCAGCTGTGGCTGTCCCTGGATCCCTGGCAGTGTCCAAGGCCAGGTTGGATGGGGCTTGGAGCGACCTGGGATAGTTGAAGGTGTCCCTGCCGATGGGGAGTTGGAGCAAGATGACATTTAAGGTCCCTTCTGTGATCCTATGAGCTCTGGCACTGCTCCATTGATCTGAATTTCAGACAACCTCAGACAATTTCAGACAGGCAGCACAGAAAAGGTCACAACTCACAAGAATCTTATGTCTGTTATATTTTCTTTTAATGTAACACACATCCAAAACGGCCTGCCAGGGTTACCAATGAAGTAAATGAAAATCCACCAGTACAATACAAGTCACATTTATTCAAGCTACACTGACCAAAAAGGTACCTGGGGGACTAGAGGCATTTCTTCTCATGTTCTTGGAGGCACAAGGAAACAGGGGACACCACGAGAGTTCAGCCTCATTATTTTCCCAACCATTCCCCACCCAGAGCTACAATGGTGAGCGTAACAGCCTGGATGGAGCCTCGCTCAGTGTGTCCAGCCAGGACAGCAATGCCAACACAAAGGAGCCCAAAAAGTCCAACCTGGTCAAGGCAGCAGAGGAAGGCTCACGTGAGTGGCAGTGCCTGGGTGTTTGGTTGCATGCACCCCTGTGCTCCTGGCTTTCAGTGCTTAAGAAGCTGCATTCATCCCACTGAAGAGCCAGGAGAGGCAGAACAATTACTTCTCTTCCCTTGTGCTGTGACTGCTTTGGGAAAGGCTGGATTAGGACTTGTATTTCTGTGTTTGCAGTGCTTAAGAGGTTGTGTTCATCCTGCTGAAGAGCCAGGAGAGGCAGAACAATTACTTCTCTTTCTTTGTGCTGTGACTGCTTTGGGAAAGGCTGGATCAGGACTTGTGTTCCTGTGTTTGCTGCTTTTCCTGCAGCTCTCTGACCTCAACAGTGGGATAAGTCATGAAATTCACAGAAAATCAAGTGTTTCCAAACTGTTTGTTTGACTCAATTGAGATGATGTTTCAAGATGAAATGTTATTTAATTTGAATTTAAATCTGATTTATTTTTAGAACTGGTTTAGGTTTCTTTTTCCTTGCCACACATAGTGTGCATCACAACAGCTGTCCTGTGGGTCTAGTGGAGAGTGTCCCTGCCCATGGCAGGGGACTTGGAATGAGATGAACTTCAAGGACCCTTCCAACCTTGCTTTTCTATGATTCCATGATTTAGATACCCTTTTTATGACTACCTCGGCATTCCAGGACAATGTCTTAAGAGCTAAATTGAAACCACAGCTCTTTGATATCCTACACGAGGCCTTTTAGCTTTAGATTAAGATTTTAGATGTGTGATTACAATACTATGTTTTATTGACTGAGCAGCAGCTGCATCACAGTTACTGTCTGTCTATGTGCTTTTAATCCACAGCAAGTGCAAAATGATTAAATTTATCTTAAGCTTCCATGGTAAATGAAGTGAAAATTATGTCATTTTCCTTAGGAGCTAAAGATAGCTCTCCAGGGGGACTCACACAGAGCCCAGAGGTGGTCACAGGGATGGTTTGCAGCTCCTCTGATGCCCAGTAGCTTGAGGTGTGATACCTGGGTTGCACATCCCACACCTTTCACTTGGAGACAGATTTAATGCTGCACATTGCTAAACCTGGCCTGCAACCCATGTGTCTTGGGGCAGTCCTTCTTTTGCAATCCCACATTGTGTTCAAATAAAAAAAAAAAGTTATTTCCATGTTCCCTCTGATATTACTTCTGTGCAGTGACAATGGATAACATCTGCCACGTTGACATCGCGTGTAGTTTCACAAATAATGGGTGAAATATCATCATTTCCCAGGAGAGCTCCTCTCCAGCAGAGCTAGGAGAGCAGTTCCCATTGTCCTCATTGTGCCAGGGTCCTTGTTCCCCTGAGCCCTGGAGCCTGTCATCACCACTATCTCTGCTCAGTGGCATGGCCTCGTTAAGGAAGCTGCTTCCTGAAGGAATGTCAGATTTCCTGAAGGAATGTCGGATAAGATGGACTGGGTGAGCCAGGCAGCCATCTTCCCAGTGGGATAAGAAGCCAGCTCAGCTGGCTCACTATGGAACAGGGATTTGGCTGGGAAAGGGAGGGAATTTTGTCACTCAGCCCAGTCCTGACTGTGCTGAGATCAATCTGGCAAATGCCTCCGAGGGGCAGGAGGTGCAGGATGTGAGGATGGAGCTCAGGGAAAAGTCCTCTTGGCTAGGATGCAGCTGGAATCTGAACTGGGAACCTTCTCCCATGCTGGAGATGGCATGGATGGATCCCTAAGGAAACCCACACTCCTGAGAAGGGAACACATGGCCTCAAGCAGCCTGAACCCTGTGCTGGCACTCAAGGACAAGGGGAGATGGGCTGGAGGACCTGGGGTGTCCTGCTGTGGCCGTTTGCTGCAGGTTTTGCTTTCTCCTGTGTTTGAAAAAGGGGTAATAGGAGTCCCAGATAAAGGGGGAGAGAACAGAGAGGGAAGATAAACTAATTTAGGGATCCATTTTTCCAGTTTTCAGAGGAAAGAACAGCAAAGGATGTTTCCTGCCTTCTGATAGTAAGCTACTCTGGATCTCTGTGTCCATTATTTAAAGTGGGAAATTATAGCTACTCAAAGTTCTCATTTCTTTTTTATAGGTGCTTCAAGTACCTTGGGTTAAGGATCACCTAGAAATGCTGGTAGTTCTCTGAACCTAGTCTGTCACAGCAGAACAGGACAAAACCCATATGGAAGAAAATGTCCCTATTCAAAATATACTTTATTTTAAAGTCTGGAGATGTCCTAAACATGACCCCTTAATATATTCTTATAAAATCTACCTTGACTACAACTAAACCCCTTTCCTGCTAAATGCATCATTGTGGTGATATACCCACTAGAATGTAAATTATACCACAAATGGGAGAATAAATCTTGCCTAATCATCATCTCATTTTATGTTGGTACATAAAATCCTCAAATTGGAGCTGAACGAATCTTTTTGGGTTCTGCTCTGTCCAGAGGTAAGGACAGATTTGTTCAGCATGAATTTATGCCTTCTCTGATGTTGTAAAAGTATTCTGAGTCTGATGTGAAGTATACATATTTTCTAGTACAAACCCCACCTCAAAAATGTTGCTAGTCATCATAAAGCAAAATTAGATGTCAATCTTGGGTAATTTGAAAACCAGCCAAATTTTTTTTTGTCAACTTACAAACTTTTTTATTTTTAATCAGAAGAGTGATGATGAAGCCAGGCTGCTTCCAGTCTGTGACGAAGCAAGTTTCAGAGCTCTGAGTCTTGTCAGAACTGTTTGAACAGCCCTGCACAAATGTTCTGAGAAATCAAACGAGTATTCAGCGACCAATTCTGCACCGCCTGCTCGGCTTACCCAAATGAGCTTTTGGAAAGCCTTTGAAAAGCAGTCTGGCACTTCCTCCCTTTTAACAGCTGAACTGAAATTTCTGAAAACCACAGAAAAACCACCTCCTCTTTTACCAAGCCTTGCCCTGAAGGTTTTCCCCCCAACCAAAATGGTTATGCAACACACAGACATATTGAGCGACTTACCTTTAATACAATGAACTGTTCTCTTCTGTCTGGGTTTGTACGGGGATGCTGAAACCGTGAGCTGCCCCATAGATCACAGCAATCCTTGAATGAAGCACAAAGGAGAGCATTTGTGGTTGTTCTGGGACATTCAGTCAGTGATGGCTTACCTTGGAGTCAGCACAGATTTATTTGTCTTTATTGAATGGGGAGTGTAAGATCACTTTAGCCTAATAGCCTGTTTAAGATTTAGGTGCTCAGACTCATCTTCAGGAAGGTCTCTTGGTGTCAATAAGGGTTCAGACCTTCTGCTGTTCTGTCGTGCATATAGGGAGAAATCTGGACTTACAGCCTTCTTGAAGCCAGTAGGGTTGTCTGGGGAAATTAACCCTTGCAGAATTCAGTCCCAAGCACGCTATGGGAAAGTGGTCTCCAAAGCACACTTGTGGCCCAACAAAGCATGATGTTATCACTTCTCCAAATGAATTCAATGGGATGTGAACCTATTTGGCACGCACAGCTGCTCCCTCTGATGGGATGGGTTTTCTCAAGTCTCATAGAAGTGCATATGTGTGTGGGTTTTGTGATGAGCAAACCTCTCTCTGTGTGGCAGTGATCCCGTACCACATCACCGTCACGACGGGCACGGAGTACGACTCCAGCACCGACAGCCGCGTGTTCATCATCATCATGGGCCCACAGAAGCTGCGGACTGAGAGGCTGTGGCTGGATCTCCCAGAAGGAAAGGACGAATTTGCAGATGGCTCTGTGGAGAAATTTTCAGTTTGGGGCCTAGATGTTGGGGAGATCAAAAAAGTGGAGGTATGTTGTGAACGCAGCGCAAGCGCCGGAGGCGTATGAAATACGTGGCCAAATAAAGCACGTGGTTCTGTTATTCTTAGCAGTGGAGGAAAGGCTCTTGGGTCTAGAAAGAATGTAAACAAGACTTTGCTGATGAGATTTTGCATGCCTCTGAATCTGTAAATAAGTATGCTTTACTTTGCATAAAACCAGGATCCTCGTGAAGCGGAAGAGAATTGTGAATTATAAAGAAGTTATAACACATCCCTGTTTTGCCCCATCCCTGGCACTGCTTTTTCTTACTCAATCCCTGCTATTGCCAGATGCAGTAAAGCTTCCCAGGATGCAATTCTTCATTGGTCTTTTTTACTAGTTGATTTTTTTCACTACTTCCAATAGGGTTTCATAAATTGTGAGAAACACATCTTGTATAATTTCCCAGATAAACAGGAAAATTGTTTTCACAGCTTGGAGGACACAGACTTAGAGAAGAAAATTAATCATAATTTGTAAGTAATGTGCTCAAACAGATTTCGGTACAGGAACCATTTTTTCTGTTATGGCTCAGGGAGACACAATTTGCATAGACTTTCCATCACCAGGCTTAAACTTGGCATGAATATTCCAGAGCGTTTGTGTACATCATTCTTGTTTCATATGGCAGTTCCACCTCCTTAAATCTTGCTCCAGCCCCTCAAGTACTGAAACCCACAGCACTTGAGGATTCTAGGAGCCTATTTAATTTTGTTTTTACCACATCCCTTTGTGGAAGTAATCCTATCTGTTGATGTGTGTGCCTGTATAATGGCAAAGAGACAAGAAAGAAAGAGAAATCCTAACTAATGAGAAAATCCTTGCATCTGTATGTACTGCTGTTGCAGCTGAGGGACTGTCACTCACACTGACTTTCACTCAAGCAATGAATTCTGACATCTTGAGAAATCTCTGTATCAGATTTGAGTTTATTATCAAGCCATTTTCTTAATGCACTCCCAGTTATTTTGTATCAGTGGCACTTTCTGTCTGGCCCATCTCGAGGTCAAACTTTTTATAGTGAAGCAAGTGCATCAATCCTTCTCTTCCACATTGTGCACACAGGGAAACAGCCAGGGAGTGGGACAGAGAGGGAGGAAAATAACAGTGTCACCCTCAGGGTCAGAGAGACAGGAAGAACAACCTGAAGAAAGAAATATAAAGGGATGCTGGAAAAGATACAGTGAATAGGGTAGGGAATGGGTAGAAAAAAGAAGTAGGAGAAGACGCTTTGAAATAGGCAGAAGCAAGGCAAAAATTAATTTGAAAAGGAATACAAATGGGAAAGAAGATAAGAGGTTGCAAATAAAATGTAGAGAGCTAGGAAAAGAAATAACATATATCTTTCAGGCTGGTGATGTTCCTGTGCACTCTTTCACCCCTGTACTGAGTGATCTCACCAGCCTGCTGCCTCACCCCTGGCTCCCTGTTCCCTTCTGGTTTGTGACTCCCCAGCTCACAGCTGAAGGAGCCACCTGCTCCTGGCCTTCTGCCTTCCCTCACACAGTGCCCTCAGCTTGGAAGGTCCCCTCTTTTGGACCCGTGTCCCAGGGATGACATTGATGTGCTAGTCTGCCGTGGTTGCCATGGCACCAGCCCGCATTTTCCTTCTAGAAAATTGCAGTGTTCGGGGACATTGCAGAAAATTGCTAGTTATCTACTTGGGGAAAAGTGAGGAACAGTTCGTTCTTGGGTTTGGCATTTGTCTGTTTGTGTGGAAGGTGAAAAGTTCTGAGTGTGAGTTACCATGTGAAAACAGCAGAGTATGAGGATTAAGTTTCCAGGAGCCCTCTGTACAACCCAGGCAGCAGACTGTACATTTAGCAGGGCGGTGAGATTTGCAGTGTGATTCTACTCCTGGTTTGGTATTATGCACCTGCTACAAATGCACTCCACTGAGAGCAGAAACAGTGGAACATGAAGTAATTTGAAAGGGCCACATTTATTCCTGTCTTGTAAGCCTACAAATATAATATTTACTACTGGTGGACTTTAATAGACACTCTGACATGAAAACAAAAAACACAAGTTATTTGGTGTAGACACTTTATACTGTGTTTTCAAAGTAATTTTGAGTATTTCTTCTCCACATGAATGAAAGTATCTCTGTTTCTAGGCTGTTGTTGCTGCAGGGAGACATAGATATGTCTAGGAGAGTCCTGCATTGGTTTGTTTTCACGAACGTCTTCTGGTTCAAAGCCTCTCCCCACCATGAACACAGAGGAAGATCAAGGACACTGAAATGTTGCAAATGCAAGTCCAGTCCCTCAGGGACTAGGGACCTGACCCTCAGGTCTCTCTAGTATTCCCTGAACCTTCTTTCCACAAATATTCTCTCAGATTTTCCCTCTGCCATTGTGCTCAGTTTCTATGTGATCCTGAGATGCCCAGTATACACTGTGAATCTCAGTCTCAGTGAAGTGCAATCCCTCCTCCCCCAGAAAGACAGGAGGAACAAGGTATGAACGTTTTCAAACAGCCCAAGTAAGGATCCACCTGTCTTTGAAATTCTGTCACTCTAATTTAGCTCAAACATCTCAGCCCAACCCACTTGCTGTGATATTGATATGCCACATCCAGGCTATGCTGCTGGTGTGGCCATGGCTTGGCATTATTCACTCCATTGGCATGGTCTGTCTGAAGATCTACCTGGAACTGAAACTCAAATCCTGGTGCTCTGCTCCTGAAGTCCAGCCACAGGGAAGTCTTGGCTGGCACAGACTGAATTTGTCCCAGAATTTACATTTTTCTTGAGGTCCTTGGAAAGTTGTTAGTGCACAGGTTCTCCAAGGCAGCTGGATGCACAGGTTGTTTCCTTCTGGCTGTCACTGATACCAAAGAAGTTTAAGTTTGCTGTGAAGATGTGGCAGCTAGCAAGGTCTTGGAAAGAAACTTTTCACAGAGAAGCTGTGCAAAGATGGATATCCCATCATGGAATTGTTCAAGGGTAGGCTGAATGGGGCTTGGAGCAGCCTGGATAGTGGAAGGTGTCCCTGCCCATGGCAGCAGGGTTAGAATGAGATGGGCTTTCAAGTCCTTTATGATTCTATGATGTGAGCAGGTGGGGGTGTGCAATGAACCCAAAAGACCAGCTAATTTTATGAGGCTTATTAGGATTTTTCCTCCAGCCGCTTTGTCACTGCAGAACCATGGCCCTGAACTTTTCCCACTACCACATCCATGCCATCCTGCACCAGAGCTGCACTAAGACACTGACTTTGGGCTCAGCCAAGCTGGCAGGGAGGGAATGGGAAGGCAAATGTTATATTCCCATTCACCTCACACCCCAAGAATCCGAGGATTAATGCATCCATTGTAGAGTTGAATTTCCCTAGTGGTTAGCTCTAATTTTCTGCAGCTGCACAGACATTAGTACAGCAATAATACTCCTAATAGCAGTGATGGCTGAGACCGTCAGACAGAAAAGATCACTTGTTTTTGGGAAAAAAATAGTTACCACAGATATATCACCCTAGATGAATCTGTTATTAAAAATTGCTTTCTGAGCCTCCCTAAATATCCTAATAATTTAAAAACAAAAACCAGTGAGGTATTTGGATTAAGGACCTCATTTTCCTGGAAATGACAGAAACAACATTTTCTCTGAAAATAATTAAGTGCAGTTAGGTCTTTTATGGACAGATAGCTCATTGGAATGACTGACCAAGGTTGATACATTAACTTCGATACATAATTTTGCTTCCAAGTCTGCCCCAGGTTGAATTCCCTACCTTCTTTTAGAGAGACACATGTAGGTTCTTGGAGAGATTTACACTGTCAACATTGTTTTGCTGCTGATATACCTACAGGAACCCTGGGTTTTGGCTGATTCAGTTCCAGGTGGGCTCTGGATTTCATCATTAACTCATTCCTGCACTGTCTCTGTATTTCTGCAGGATATCTGCCCCTGCTGCCACCTCTAGTATTCTTCCTCTTTCCACTTAAATTTTTTCAGGAGCTCCTTGTTAATCCATGCAGGCTTGTGGCCACCCTTATGTGCCTTCCTGGTCTCCAGGACAGATCATTCTTGAGGCTGGAGGAGGTGGTCCTTGAAAATCAACCAGCTACAGATGTAACTCCATCTGTTGTCTCCTGTACAAAGACAGAGCTTTTGCACTCCAAGGGGATGGGAAGCAGAGAAACAGCCTCATACATTCAGTTCACTGTTATGTGGATTTGTGAGGGAAGTGCTTGTAATAATACACGTGGGTGTTTGCTGAGCGTCTTTCCTCTTGGCTATAAAGCTTTGAATAATCACTTCCAAGTGTAGTGACAGAAGTGGAAAGGCTTGTAAAGGTGGAGAAGTGTGTCTGCTGCCAAGTGAAAATGAGCCTATAGAGATCAATGGGGCAGGAGCAGAGTGACAAGAGGCTGGACATGTTTCCATGTAGGTCAGTCCAGTCTTCCTTGCCTTTTTTCTGAGACTGGCCTTCCCTCATGCATAGCAGCTGATGGCCTGAGCTCCCTTGCCCATGGCAATGGCACCATTTTCCTCCATTCCCGTGAGGAATGGTTTGCTGTGAGGGTGTACACAGCCTCTGAGTCCCTCATTTCCAGGTGAATCACCCCCTCCCAGAGAAATCCCCTTTACCAGGAGGAGTTTTCTCTCTGTCCCTCACAGGTGGGGCATGATGGTGCTACCCCCGAGAGCTGCTGGATGATGGAAGAGCTCACCATTGTCGTGCCCACCAAAGGCATCATGTACAACTTTGTCTGCAAGTGCTGGCTGGCCAGAGACAAAGGGGATGGGCTCACCTCACGGATCCTCAACATCCTGGATGCAGAATGTGTTAACGTTGGCATCAAGGTAGGCACCAAGCTCCCTCTGTGCCTTTGGCTGCTGCAGGGAGCTCTGCTGGCATAGCTCATGTGCCAGCAGCTCTCATGCTTTGACTTTTGTAATTGGCTTGAGCCTCTCCTCTCCTCTCCTCTCCTCTCCTCTCCTCTCCTCTCCTCTCCTCTCCTCTCCTCTCCTCTCCTCTCCTCTCCTCTCCTCTCCTCTCCTCTCCTCTCCTCTCCTCTCCTCTCCTCTCCTCTCCTCTCCTCTCCTCTCCTCTCCTCTCCTCTCCTCTCCTCTCCTCTCCTCTCCTCTCCTCTCCTCTCCTCTCCTCTCCTCTCCTCTCCTCTCCTCTCCTCTCCTCTCCTCTCCTCTCCTCTCCTCTCCTCTCCTCTCCTCTCCTCTCCTCTCCTCTCCTCTCCTCTCCTCTCCTCTCCTCTCCTCTCCTCTCCTCTCCTCTCCTCTCCTCTCCTCTCCTCTCCTCTCCTCTCCTCTCCTCTCCTCTCCTCTCCTCTCCTCTCCTCTCCTCTCCTCCCCCTTCCCCCTTCCCCCTTCCCCCTTCCCCCTTCCCCCTTCCCCCTTCCCCCTTCCCCCTTCCCCGTCCCCTTTCCCCTTTCCCCTTTCCCCTTTCCCCTTTCCCCTTTTCCTTCCCTATGTTATTTTATTAGCAAAATCTTTAGGTTTGGTTTAGGACCACGACTGTTTAGGGCCCTGTTTAGTGAGGCTGGCTGGATGCAGCCATGGCAGAGTGGGAGGGCAGAGCAGGTGAGGCACAGCTCAGCAGCCTGTCCTCATCTTGTCACCCACTGGGCCACCTGGTACCCCTGGAGTGGGAACAGCTGCAAGGTGAAGGATTACTTGTAACTCATCAGATTAGAGCAGTGCAAATATCCTAATGTTTTAATCCCTCCATGATGTGGCTACATACCAAATTTTCTAACAGGAGATAGGGAAATAAATAATTACTGGAAGTTGTTGAAACGTGAAAACATTTGTAAGCCTGATTTTTGGTGAGAATAACTAACGAAAGTTGAATCAATGATGAATAAAACTCTATCTTTTTTTCATTCAAATATATGAATTTTGAAGTAATATCTGGTACACCGTATTTCAAACAAGTACAAATTGCAAAGCTGAGCTATGCTGATTTTGGATGTAAGATTTGTAGCAGAAATAACAGTCTGGATGAATGTGACAATAACACCGTGTTTAAATACCTGTGGCAATTTAAATACCTGTGTGGCAATTTAAAATCTCTACAGATGTGCTTCTATTTACAATCAGGTTACACTTCCATAGTACATTATTTTTTCTTTATGCTGCTCTTGATCCCCAAGCTAAAGATATTCTCCTGAAATCTTTCTTGTTCCTCAGACATGCAAAAAATTGATAACTTTTTCAGCATTTGTGAAGGATTCACCAAATCAATGCAGATTTCAGTAGTGGAATTGACCTAAGAGGGTATTAAAACCTTCCTCAGACTTAATACCAAGGTTAAAACCGATCTCATAAAAAATGCCCCATCTGTCGTTTAACCTCCTGGATGAGGTTTCCAAGCCTCTATTGGTGAGCTGATGGCTTGCCCATAGATTGAAGTGGATCTTAATGAAGACTTATGTTCAGTCTTCCTTTAACAGCACAATCCTGAATATTTATTTTCATAAACACACCAAAAATAGACACATCTAGCAACAATTTTTTTTCCCTGTGATGTTGGGCCAGAAACTTGATGGGAGACTTGAAGGAAATCTGGGCAGATGCTTGGGCCTTGTAAACAGAAGTGAGCATTTGACTTTCTGATCAGTCTCCTAGTTGAGGGAATTTGGGACTGTTCTCTCGTTAATAGCTGTAGTTAAAAACTGAGTCTTACAGGCATTTTAGAGTTCAAAGACAACTGATATGTTTAGCATCACTGGGAAGATTAATACTTTTCTAATTTTTTTTTTTCCTGCTTGGCTTTTGTACAGCCCTGCGTACTCATTTCAACTTAATTTTCTTCTTGGCTTGATATTCCCTCTTTCTGCTTTAAATTGAGTATTTGTTTTCCCATAGTTGGAGAAATTACTCAATGTCCACCACAGCCATTAGAAGCCTTCAATGCAGTGGTAAAAGAGTTTTTCTCCTTCCTGTAAAAAAATAGGATGCATTGCTAAGATTTAAAATATGTGCGGGTGAATATGTGATCAACAGGTTACTCAGGTTCAAACAAATGTGAAAAATATTTTTTATATCATGTTATTCCTTTGCACTGTTTATTTATGTGGCAGCCAAAATTCAAGCCAATAAAACTTGGCTAGCAGGGCACTATTTAAAATATGTTTCTGTGAGGTGTTTCTTGATATTCCTCTACGTCTTAAAGAAGCCTTGGTACCATAGCTATGACCTTGGAAGCATCTAAGTGGTCTAGAAGTCTTAAAACCCCTGATGGCCACTGGGATTTGCACATTTTTGACATGTTTATTCAGAGTCTTATTGTTCCCACATCAGGAGAATAGAACAAAATTAGGCTAGTAAGGTGAAAACTGTAGAAAACATCTTTTCACAAACTGGCATGCCTTCAGTGCACACAAGTTCTGGGAGGACTCTGCAGCTGATGCAATAGTGAGCATCCCCTTGGACAGCAGGACAGCTGAATTTTTGTACCACAAGGAGTGTTCTGATGTATAAACCTCCAAACTGTTAGTGATATTGGAATAAACATTGCCTAGATACACACTGACGTTTTGGAGGAAACATTTTGCAGCCAAGAAAAAGGAACAATTGTTTTCCTGGGAAACTCTTTTTTAAAATTAGCAAGAATTTGGTGCAGTACAGAGCTGGAGTGCTGGAGGTGACCAGGCAGAGACACTTGGTAGCAGAGGGTTGGAGACCCAGCTATTGATGTGATGGTTGTGACTCCTCTGAAGAAGCAGCTTCAGAGATCTGCATCACTGGTATTGCAACAGGACAAGGGATAACAGGTTTAAACTGAGGGAAGGTTGACTTGCATTAGATAAAAGGAATAATTTTTTTACACTGAGGGCGATGAGGCCCTGGCCCAGGGTGCCCAGAGGAGCTGTGGCTGGCCCTGGATCCCTGAAATTGTCCCAGGCCAGGTTGGGCAGGGCTTGGATCAGCCTGGGATAGTGGAAAGTGTCCCTGTCCATGGCAGAAGGTAGAACAGGATGAGCTTTAAATGTCCCTTTCAACCCAATACATCCAGTGATTCTGAAGTTCAGGTGTCGTCACAATAAATGTGTCTCTTTTGAGACTGGGAAAATCTGTAGAGAAGGTCATAGATGGAAAGTCCTGTAGTGAGTTTTGATGCCTAACTTTGCCTCTGAAAACAATGGTGTGGATCAGAACCAAGAAGCTGTGTTGGAACCTTTTCTGTCAATGAAGCAGATCCCCAGGAAAGCCTGCTGCCTTGTGAAGGCTGACCTAGAACAGAGACTAGACAGAGCTACAGAATAAAGTAGGGATTTATTAGGAGGCCTCAATTGATACACTTTGGGGAGTACAAGAGCTACACCCAAGATGAACCAAAATGGTCACAAAATGCACGATCAGTCATGAGGTCTCTCACTTTTGTAAGTTCTGCTCTATTTCCACATTGGAGTTAATTGTACAATTACAGCTTTACGTTATGAAGTCCCATCCTTCTTGTTTTTATCTCTTCAGTCCATGTTGTTTATGCTCTTGGGCCTGAAATTTGGATCATTTGTCCTAGGTGCCCATCTAGAGAAGGAATTGTTTTGTCTCCCTGCTCTGTGAACAGATCTCACCATCCCCTAATATGAAGCTCAGACCCACACACTAAAGCAGCACAGAATCTGAAAAATATAAAAAAAGTAAAACCTGAGGCATCAGCCTAGTTTGGCTTGGGTTAAGGACAGCTGTTTAAATTTGATTGCTTCCAACCCTCCCCAGATCCTCTACGAAGTCACGGTTGTGACCGGAGACATCGAAGGAGGCGGCACCGATGCCAATATTTTCATGACTGTCTTTGGATCCAATGGGAACACCGAGGAGCTGCTGCTGGAAAAAAATGGGGACAGGTACAGTGGCTGTCATTTTTGTTGGTTAGAAGTGGAGTGATGGCAGATTTCAGTGTCGAGTCAAGAAGCACTCAGAGCTTTGATCATGCTCCCACTGCAACACAAACATTTACTCCCACTGACATTATAGATTCAGACCTGGGCCCCTTGTAAGTATTTCTGTCAGATTTTTAGCAAAGCAAAGGAAAAGAGAGCACTGTATAGCCAGGGAAAACACCCTTTGTTATTTGTGCAAGTTTTGTTTAACCTGTTCCTCAGTGGCTTTAGAGATAAGCACCTTGAACAAAAGTATGAAGTCCTGCATTGTCCCCAAGAACTGTGAACACTGCCCAGGATTGCACTGGGAAATGGATGGGTGGTGGCAGAGAATGCTGTACTGAATGCCCTGATTTTACTAAAAATGACAAACCTCATGTTTTCTTCAGCAGAAACAGCTAACAAACACTATAACCCTAGCCTGATGCCAGCACTTCCATAAGCCATAAAACCCATAAACACGCCACCAATCATCCACTTCCCAATGCTTATTTGTTCCCTCCTAGCACCTTCCCTAGTACAGAAAGCTTTGGCATGCTCAAGAATGAACTGTCTTTCAGTGGCATCATGCTTACATTTAATTAATAGATTAGCTCTGATCTTATTCAGCAAGACATCTACAGAGCATCAAAGGGTGGGAGCTTTTGGCCACACAGCTTGCTGAGGGAATGCTGGATAACTGAGAGATAAGGTGCACCTTGCACAGAGGTGTTTGCTCAGGGAATGTTTCACTTGAAGCTTTTGTAGCAGAGTGGGTGTCTGGACAAACATAGCTAAGATTGAGAGCTTCATGTGTCTAGTTAGTGACAAGCACGAGCCTTGTCTGTTGTGGAAAAAATGAAGCAGAGGTGCTGTTGACTGAAATATCTGTGAGAAACACAGCTGAGTCATGCAGGAAACCACAGCTCTTGGGGCTTGCTGCTCCCCACCACTGAGGAACATCCAACATGTGGGGCAATGCCCCTGGCTTACCAGCAAGTGTGGCCTTCAATGGCACCCCTCTTACAACACCCTGGGCAAGCCCAAACTGGCCTGTCTTCCACTCATTTAATCCTAACTCTCAGTCCTGGTAGGCAGGAAAATGGACCACTGATGTTTAGAGTCAGAAATTAAGCAGATTTCATACCTGGGTGTTTCAAGCAAAAACCTCAAAAGGGGATCAAGACATCTCCAGCCCCTCAGGAGCATGGATGTAAGTTTGCTGCATCTGGGGCAAGCCATACCCCTAAACTTGTGGCCTCTAAAAACACTTCCCATCTGTCTACACAGGTGGGATGGACAATCTCTGATATAAAAGTATGAAAATGCAATGCAGGATAATAGAAAAGTCTCTGTGTTATTAGTTGCTTGGGTTATCATCTGACAGTAGAGGAGCTGTGAAAGGTGTTGAAAAATCACTAGGGCTGTGTAAAGAAAAGGAAGTGTAAGGCACAACTCTTATTATGTTAATATCCCCAGGATGCTGTGCTATTCTGCTGGCACATCTCTGCATCACACCTCCAGCTGTACAGAGCTCTTGTCATCTCATTAGCACCCTCTGCAGAGGACATTCGAGTCCCCAAATTCACATCCTGCCTGCTTCTGCACCACTGCCACCAGTCTTCATCCAGCTGTTAACAGCACAGGCTCTCCTGGCTCCTTTCCACATGGAAATCTCTCCAGCCCTTGCACCAGCAGAGCAGGGGATGGGGGAGAGCTGCTGCAACCCAATGGTAAAAGGCTCTTCATCTTTATTGGGGCCATCCAGTGCCAATTCACTCACAGCAGCTTAGTGTATTACCAAGAGCCGTCTGTCTAACCTGCCACAGATTTAAGGCAATTTTCGCTACATTACACTTATTGCCAAGACCCCTGGGCAATGGAAATATTTATAAGGGCAGGCATGGGTAGGAAAGCTTAATGAAATCCTGTAGATAAATGGTTCAGTGTCCTGAAAAGGGAATAGCAGCAGTCAGCTTGTCTGGCTACTTCTTCCCTTCTCAATTTTATTTTTTTTTTCAGGTTTATGTTCATCTTCATACAAATTAGGGGTAGCAAAGAGCTTCTGGGTCACCCAGTTTGTCACTTTGGCAATCACCTTCCTCTAGTACTTTCCTCTTGGAAGAAGCAGATGGGTATCAGTGTTACAAACTTCAAACAAGGCATTTGCTGAAGATAAAGAATGTTGTATTTTGCTAGCAGACATTTTAGCTTAGAGCTGCTCAGCCTGGAAAGCCTCAGAGTGAGAGATTTCTATGAAGCTTTGTAGGTAATAGTGATTGTAATAAAAACTGATCATAGGATCACAGGACAATTTAGACTGGAAGGGTCACACCTTTTTGTTAAATAGATGTGGAAATCAATCCAGTTCAGGGACAAAAGTACATTCTATTTCTCACAGTGAGACAGGCTGCCTCAGTATCCGGTACCACAGGAAAGACAAATAAGAAGAAAAAGGAGTTTTTCAAAGAGCAAACATAACCCTTAATAACTAGAAATGGACTGGGACCAAAATGCCCTGTCCAAATGCCTCTGGGAGTGCAGAGGAAGCAATGCCTGGATGCAAACTGAGAGGCTCGAGCCAACCCCTATTACTAACATCTGCAGCTATGCATGCTCAGATAATGGTGTGAGTATAATCACATTCATCCTGCAGGGGGTAATCTGAACAGAGGTTGGTAAGGAAAATTGGGGGTTTTTTCTCCACATTCTGGCACTGCACAGCTATGGGAGGCTGTGTGCATTGCCAGGAATGAGATATCATAGTTATGGATTGTTTCTGTTGTGGCAGTGCCCACAGTTTGCAGGGCTCTTCCCAAACCTCCTAGCACACTCAGGAAATTCCCCCACAACAAGAAGTTTGCATGAAGGAGAAACCTCAGCAGCAGAGTGGTCACCACGTGCTTGGTGGACCTCCTGGATTTGGCTGCCATTCTCCTTAGCAAGGATTAGATTTCCAATTCCAAGACCGCAGCAGGTCCCCACGTATCTGAGGGAGCAAACAGGAAGATACACTTGTTCAGAACAGAGCAATATTGAGCCTGAGGCAGCACTTCCACTGAAGCAAGGCTTTCCATCAACACCAGTGATGCCAGGAGGGAGGGAAGGTGCAGTCCTAGCCAATGTAATCTTCTTTGGGAAGCACATGTTAGCTGTTTTTTCCCTTCTCCTGCTTCCTGCTGATTGCTATGGATGAGCAGCTCCTGCATATCCCTGTGCCTGTACAGGAGCCACACACTGGGGAAGGTCTTTCACGCAAGCTTACACAAGCCCACCCTGGTTCTTACCAGGGGCAGAGACAGTCTGCAAATCCAAATCCCCCAATTCCATCAGGCTGGCTTTGTCTCCACTCTAACACAATTTGCCTGTGCTTACTAAACTTGGGCGCCGGGCTCCAATCCCAGTGCCACATTCAGCTGAGCTGCAGCGACTGCCTCTCTCCACAAAACACAAAGTTTTGTGCTGAGCCTCAGGGGGAAGGAGATGAGGCAAAATTATTTTGCCTTCTAGCTGGAACTGGCCAAGGACAGGCAAGTGGGCAGCTGCCAGGAGGGAGGCGATGTTCAGAAGCCTGACTGTGAGCTGCTATTGTTCCTGCTGCAAACAGAACAGTAGTGTATGCCACAGGCTGCCTGGAGCAGCTCCAGGTGGGCTGTGTTTTCCAGGGAAGGAGGAATCCCTGTCAAATCTGCACCGAGGTGTCTTGCCAACAGCAGAATAGCTGGTGATTGCAACACAGGAAAGCTCAAGTCCAATAAAGAACATTCATAAACTTCTGATTTGAGGCTGTTGGCATGGCCAGGGCTGGGGCACAGGACAGAAGTGTGGAGAGGCTATAAAGCAGCAGGAAAACCTCCCTGTTGTTGCAATCCCTGCAGGTTTGAGCGGGGCCAGGAGGACAGTTTCATCATGGAGATCGCCGACATCGCGCCCCTCAGGAAGATGAGGATCCGGACGGATGGGAAGGGGACGCGCCCGCACTGGTTCATGGAAAGGGTAACGCTCCTGGCATCACAGGTCACCCACAGCCTGCCTCTCCTGGAGCCTCTCAGCCCTTGGCAAAGAGGAGAAAGGCACCAAGGGACCCATTTTCATTAATTTTCTACATTTTTTTTCTGTTTGGTGTCTCACGGTTTTTCTGCCGGTTTTTCCCGGCAGGAATTGAGTCACAAAAGAAGAGAGCAGAGGGAAAAGCTGTACTTTGGAGCTTTTCTTGTGGTGGAATCATCATGTCTGGAAGTGTTCAAAAGGCTTGTGGGTGTGGCACATCTGTGGGCTATGGTTTTACAATGATCACTGTGGTGCTGGGTTAATGGGTGGATGTGATCATATTGGACATCTTTTCCAGCATAAATGATTCTATGGTTTCACCACAGATTCTGCTCACTCTCCTCTGCACGAGCCTTGCTTTGTCACCAGGACTCCTGCAGTGTTTTCTGGTCTCTGGATTGTGCCGTTGGCCCCTGCAGATCTCTGCCATGTGGGAATCTGAATCCTTGGGAGGGTGGGTGTTTGCCAGACAGAGACACCCTGGGCTGGGTGAGACATTCCCAAATAACCCATCCATTCTGCTGGATCATCCCATCTTTCCTCTTTCCTTCTCCTCTAGCACACACATTTATTTCTTTTCTTGTCCATACAAATGAGGTGTCTTTTTTATCTGGCATTTTGAATGCAGCATGCAAATTGATGGTACTTTCTCCCTGATGTCCTACCTCGCACAAAAGTACAGTGCTTGCCTTTATCTTTGCTGTCAAACCATCAGCTCCTTGTAAGGATCACCTCTGTCTGGGCAGACAGAAGTAGTTTGCTTGTTGTGGGTCCCTGTAGTAAAATTTGTAAGACAGAGGGGGAATGATGTGCTGATTGCAGACCATGAGATGTCATTAATGGAGAAACACATCTCTGCCATTTTCCTTACCATGCTTTTCCTGGAGATGACACCCTGCTGGGTTTCTGTATCTTGACCTTTTCATGAGAACAGTTTAGGACCTATTAGCTTAACCACGGTCAGAGGAAACACTGCATGATTTTTTAATTGGGTCCTTTTATCCTATTTTGACTAATTTACTGCAGTCTTTTTCACATAGGTAATGTGTTTCTAAACACTGACCCTACACAGCCACCAGTTTTCAGTGAAGTGATGGATTTCTCTTCACTTTCAGAAGAATTTCTGTGCTGTAGTACCATTTCTACTTCAACATTTCTACTTTTAATTTTTTTTCTCAGCAGCTGGGGAAGGAGAGGAACCAAAAGAGGAGGAATTCAGGTTGGACATTAGAAATAAATTTTTACTGTGAGTGTGGCAAAATACTGGCACAGGTTGCCCAGGGAGATTGTGGCTGCCCCATCCCTAGAATTGTCCAATGCCAGGTTGGACAGAGCTTGGAGCCATCTGGAATAGTGGAAGATGTCCCCAGCAGAGGGTGGGGCTGGATGAGTTTTAAAGTCCCTTCCAACCCTTAACATTCCATGATTTTATGATGATGCTTCTGCAGCTCCTCAAAGGATTAGGCCACCAGCATATATCTTTAGAACTGATGCCACAGATGCAGAGTTTCCCTCTGTGCCTAAGGAATAACTCAATCTGTTGTCTGATTTGATTCAGATATCTTGGTCAAACTCCCTTTGTAATTTCTCACATGCTTTCCCCTGAGTTTTATAAATCTTATTCGTATAAAATGAAATCAAATAAAGCTTATTCATCCAGAGGCACTCCAGGTCTTGCAGCCATGAATCAGCAGCAGCACAAAGGCAAGGGGTGGCTGCATCTTTAGGTGTGCCTTCCACCTTCCTGCTGCCTTGTCTGTCCAGGCATTCCAAACCCTCAGCCTGCTACCAAAAGCAAAGATTTCCCAGGGAATTGAGCACAGAGGACTCTCATTTGGACCCCTCCAGCAGACCTACAGCCACCTTCCAGCTCTGCAGAAGCCACAGGTGGACCCATGCAACAAGAGCAGGTCTTGAGACAGACTTAAAAGAGGGCTTGTGAAAACGAGGAAGAGCAATTTTTTACTTGGGCAGATAGTGACAGAATGAGGGGCAAGGGTTTTACACTAAAAGAGGAGAGATTTAGGTTAGACATTAGAAAGAAACTCTTGACTGTGAGGGTATTGAGGACCCGGCACAGCTGTGGCTGCCCCTGGATCCCTGGAAGTGTACAAGGCCAGGCTGGATGGGGCTTGGAGCACCCTGGGATAGTGGAAGCTGTCCCTGCCTGTGGCAAGGAGTTGAACTGGAAAGTCCTTAAGGTTCCTTCGAACCCAAACCATCTTTTATAATTATATGATTTTAGAAGCTTATGGAAATTATGCCTATAGTCCCTAATTTTTTTTAGATAAACACATCACAGAGGATTTTTTAACTCCAGTGTTACGTAGATAACTGTATTTATTGGTTTTCTTTCCCACCTTCCCTGCAAAGGTAAACACAGCATTTGCATTCCCAGGCAGAGGGTGGCTTACAGAACCATTCTGGAAGAGGGGAGGAAGGATTTTTGTTCTCTGATTTGTATTCCAGCCTTAAAAACTTACGTAGCCTGGTGTGACATGAAAACTGATCGGAGCCCATTTCCATTTCTGTCAAAAGTGCATATTAAGACTGCATAATGAAATACTTGTGGGGGTAGTGCTAAACTCTCAGACAGATGGTTCACAGTTAGTGCTAACTAGCACAGTGAAATGAGAAGCTAGATTAAGCCATCAACTCCGTAATTAACCATTTGTTGCTCCATTTATCTACACGATATTCTCAGTTTTCTTGTTCTGTTAAACTAACAATAAATGATCTTTTTAATTCTCTTTGGTCTTTTGGTAAACTGTTGCTAGCCATAATTTATACTGCTTTTAGTTCAGCAGATATAGAAATGCATAAATACCAATTAAAATGCATGAATTATCAATGATCCTGTACACAGCCAAAAGATTCAATTTACAAGCAGGCAAGTAGTCATATTTTTTTCTGTCTACATAAAAATACACTAAAATTTCATTCAGAATCTCAGCAAAGTAATGAACCTGGTGCTGCAAATTCAAACTTGCTACCACAAGTCACAATATGTTTTAAATGCTAGTACCTAAACCTCTACAGGGAACAAAATTTGATTAGTGATGTTTTGCAACAAAATGAACAATATTGATCATTACTATGCCCAAACAGGCATGGTGAATGTTCTCCAAAGCTGAGCAATGCTTCCTGATCACACCACTGCTGGAGGAACACAGACTGGGGATTTTTTCCACTGATCTGATGCTGAATCTCATCTTCTTCCACACCAAGCTGCCATGACACTGCTGTGTGTTTCTGAAAAACCAGGGAACAAAATCATAGAATCACAGAATAGTTTGGGTTGGAGGGGACAATAAAGTTCATCTCATTCCACCCCCTGCCATGGGCAGGGACACCTCCCACCATCCCAGGTGCTCCAAGCCCCATCCAGCCTGGCCTTGGACATTCCAGGGATCCAGGGGCAGCCACAGCTGCTCTGGGCACCCTGGGCCAGGGCCTCACTACCATCAGCATTAAAAAAATTTCACTCTAATTAGGAAACTTATCTAAATGCATACTTTGGAAAACTCTTCCTGGGATAGCTGCTTCCTCAGTCCCTGTGATGATTTCACCTGCTGCCCAGTGCCTTAGCTTTGAAGTTGAAAAGCTAGAAACAAGTAAGGATGAAAGCTCAGTGAAATAGCAGGAATTATGAGACTGTTGAATTCTGCAGAATTGCTTCCCTCAGAATTTTAATGTTACTTTGTGCTGTCAAAGCCAGACAGATAAGAAGCTGCCTTAATGAAGCACTAATTGCATTGCATTCAAACGTCACAAATAATCCTGCATGTGGGACTCGGTCTTTATTCAGTCCTTTCTCCTTTGTATAAAGGAGATTAGGAGAATTTAAGAGTTATTATTGAGAATTGAGAATTATATAGCTGAAGCTGACTTTTATTCTTTGCAAAAGAGAGAAGTCTTTTTGTTTTACAGTCAGAAGTTCCTAGGTTCGAGTGAAGAATAATGACATGCGACAGAAGCATGAAATCCTGTGTTTGAGCCTTTAAAGGTGAATTCCAGGTGCTGTGTATTTCCAGGAGTGGGAGACTTTGTGGAGCATGTTTTACATGACATCTGGAAAAAGGCTGGGTAGGGGTAAATCAAATAATCGGACATGTCAAACCTTTCCATTGCCGGAGACAGTGGGCAATTAATTTCAAATTGTTGGTTTAATGTTCCTGTCAACTACTGTATTTGCTCAGCTACAAAGCAAATTATCAATGTGTTATTCATACACGCTTCTGCCACTTTTGCTTCGTGGCTTATTGGTGTTCTATAGCCCAGTTAGGCTCCTTGCATAATTAGCAATGAAGTTTGAGATGAAAAGCACTCTGGATGCCCACAGCAAGTTCTAGGTATCCTAAAAAAATAGCTTGGGTGCAGTGCAAAGTAGTGGGCTCATTGCCAAGCAGGAGCTGGTTTTACTGAGAGGAACAGGCAGAAATTAAATATAGTCTCAGCTCAGCTCACTGAGATGACTCGCTTGACCCTCATGACTGAAACCAAAATCCTGCATCATCCTCTGTGTGTGGAACACCCACAAACATCTCCTTGCAGGATGGGATTAATTTTCTGCTATTTTAGTCACTGAAAAAGGCTACATTCAGCTTTCATCCCTTCCAACAAACTGCTCAGGGGCCCTCTGTAGTTATGAGACAGGCAGACCTGAGAGAGGGGGCAATGCCTCAATAATTCCTTACCTGCCCCCAGTTAAGGTGGGACCTGGGGCTTCCCTGGGGATACCCAGGTCCCACCACACGATGTGCTTGGGCTGGATGACCAACATTTAATGGGTCCATGCTGGGTAAGTGAGAGCCAATGTACCCACATTGTGACACAGAGGTCAGCCTGGCCCTGCTGCTGCTTCTGTGTCCCTTGCTGTGACCACAAAATCACAGAATGGTTTGGAAACAACATTTAAGAATCATCTCATTCCATCCCCTGCCATGTACAGGGACACCTTCCACTGTCCCAGGCTGCTCCCAGCCCCATCCAGCCTGGCCTGGGGCACTGCCAGGGATCCAGGGGCAGCCACAGCTGCTCTGGGCACCCTGGGCCAGGGCCTGCCCACCCTCCCAGCCAGCAATTCCTAATTCCCAATGTGCCAAAATCTGTGCCTGCCCTCTGGCAGTGGGAGCCATTGCCTGGGTGCTGTCCCTGCCTGCCTTGTCCCCAGGGGCTGTGCAGCTCTCCTGGAGCCCCTGGAGGCCCTGGCAGGGGCTCTGAGGTGTCCCTGGAGCTTCTCTGGTGCAGCTGAACAGCCCCAGCTGTGCCAGGCTGGCTCCAGAGCAGAGGGGCTCCAGCCCTGGCAGCAGCTCCGTGGCCTCCTCTGCACTGGCTGCAGCAGCTCCAGCTCCTTGTGCTGCTGGAGCCAGGGCTGGGGCAGCTCTGCAGGTGGGCTCTCACCTGAGCCCAGGGGCACAGGGGCAGGATCCCCTCCTCTGCTGGGGGATCAGCCCAGGATAGAGTTGGATTTCTGGGCTTACATCCCTTGGGCAAAAAGCACTCATAAAATGAAATTCTTTCCCCTGTCTGCTCCTCCTATAGCACCACTCCAGAACAGGATACCAGGGCAGGTCTCTCTTTCTGTCCTCACAGTAAGATGCCCACAGATGCAATCACACATCCTGAGTGAGGGGCTGAGGATGGGAAAAACTGGCACTTTGCTCCAGCAGCTTTAGTAGCCAGACATTTTTTTCTCAGACAGCATCTGGAGTGCTCAGCCTGGGCTGGGTATTGGTGAGAGGCCTGACCTCTGTGTCTGTGAGTGCTCTCCAGCTGACAACTCTAATCTGCTTCTATCCTTACTGCTTTCCTGACAATTCCCTGCAAGATTTGCTCAGGACATTTTGCTGTAACAGTGTCACTGTCATTCCCAAGCAGGGCACGGGTACTGCTGGCTGCCAGCATGGAGTTTATGCCCTGGGGTGGGGGGAAAATAGACCACAGATTTTCATAAATGGGGAAAATAGATTTTTTTCAGTCAACCTGACATTGCTCACAGTTCAATTTTGCAAAGAAAACTTTCTGGGTTGGACTCCTAAGAGGATGCAGGCATCATTCACACATCCTTGAGAGAGGACACTTGTGTGTCCCAGCAGAAAGGCCACCAGCTGGGCTGGGGGAGACCTGATTTCTGCTTGGTTCAAAGCAAGGGTCTGATTCAATATCTCTTGACTCACAGAACAGGTTTTTTTGCCCACAAAGTAATAGTGTCACTGGCTATGAATAAGCAGCTTTTTAGAAAAGTGGGACATCTTCTACAGCCGAAAATGTCCTGTGCCCCTGGGACAGGGGGTGAAGGTGCTGTGTTACAGATCCCTCTTTAGCATCAGGCAGATTGAAAACCCCAGATGAGTGTCTTACCCACAGAACCATTCAATGCACAAACAGCATGGCTCACTGATCATCTTCAGTGTAGCTACTGCCTTTTTGAAACAACTTTTTTATAACCTGGAGCAGTATTCTTCTTTTGAATTGCTGAAGACTCCAGCAAGGCTTGGTTAGGGTCAATAGAAGGCCATGGACTGGTACATCTGGAGTTTGAAGACAGAATTTGAGCACATTTTATCTCAAGATAAGTTTTACTAAGGTTTTTTTTTTTTTTCTTTAGGCTGATATATGAGACACAGTGGAAGGGCACTGAGGTGGTCACGGGGCTACAAGAAGCACGTGGCACACTAGGAAAGGCTGAGGAAAATGGAGTTTGTAAGCCATGACAAGAAAAGGCTGAGGGGGAATCTAGTCACAGTCTTCTGCTGCCTGAAAGGAGGTTTCAGAAACCATTGATTCACACTCTCCTCAGAGGTGGACAGCAGAAAGTCACGAGGCAATGGACATGAGTTGCACTGAGGAAAACCCTGGTCAGACACAAAGAATAAAATCTTCCCAATGAGGGTGGTGCACCCTGGGATGAGGACTCAGAGTGTCTGGGGAATCTGCACCTGTCACAGACATCTTTTAATTAAAAATCCTTTCTCAGGATTTTTCCTCCTGAGAAACTGAGAGGCTTCAGGAACAAAACGTAAACAATGGTTATCTGCTGCTGTGGAATGTAACAGGTGCATCTGTGATTGGTCCATGTTGGATGTTTCTAATTAATGGCCAATCCCAGCCCAGTTAGCTTGGACTCTCTGTCTGAGACACAGACCTTTGTTATTCATTCCTTTCTATTCTTAGCTTAGCCAGCCTTCTGAGATGAAACTTTTCCTTCTATTCTTTTTAGTATAGTTTTAATGTAATATATATCATAAAATAATAAATCAAGCCTTCTGAACATGGAGTCAACATTCTCGTCTCTTCCCTCACCTGAAAACCCCTATGAACACTGTCACATGCACCCTTGGGGATTTTCACAGCTCAGCTGGACAGGGCTTTGCACAGCATGCAGCCACACTCGTAGCAGGGCTGGAGCTGTGCACCTCCAGGCAGCCTTTCCAATGTCACATCTCCCACCACTCCTCTTCACTCCTCCCTGATGCTGTGCCACACTTCCCTGGCACTTCTGGGCTCACCTTTCCATGGCCTTTGCAGAGGCAGCGTTTCCTGATGCTCTGCTACACACAGGTACAGCCTCTGTTGCTGTTAGACGGTGACACAAATGGCAATTTACACCACGGTCCCCTGCCTTCCCTTCAGCTCCCCCAGTTCAGTCAGAGCTTGCTGCTAGGTTTTTGCTCCAGGCAGGTGTAATGCTTTCCTCCCACTTGACTGATGCTCCACTGAGCCCACACACAACAAGAGACATAAAGGTGGGTATTTTATTAGGCATTTGTTGGAATAACTTGTTGAGCTGCTCTGAATTCATTCCCATTCTGTTCTTATCACCACAGCATCTGAGCTGCTTCCATGACACGTTAGATAGTGTGACTAATATCTGTTGCATACTGTTTGTTCTGTCACCTTTTCCCAGAGGGAGAAGTGTGTGTGAAATATTAAGTTTTTGCTGGCCTAATTTTATCTTGTGCCTTGTTTTAACTTGTTTGGGCTTGCATCTCTCTACAATGAATTCTGCTTGTTCACACAAAGGAGACAGGCAAAAGAGAGATGCTGAGTGCTTCCAGGAGAGGTAGTGAAGTTTTTAATAACCGTGTTCCTTCTCTTGAGTGAATTCCATACTGGCTCACAGGAGGTGAGCCAGTTTAGGTGGGATCTGGGAATCTGGAGGGTCAGGAGAGGTCTGACCCTCTTAGAGATGGGCTTTGTCCATTTGGTCACAGGTCCAAATTTCTCCCTTTGCTTTGACTCATGGTTGAAAACGCATTACAATACTGTGAAGACCATTTCTCAGGACAAACCACCACAGCAACTACTGTCCATAAGAGAGAGTTCCTTTTATCCCAGAAGAGTCCAGTGTGGGCTTTGGAGCTATGGCCAAGCTCTCCCCATGTCCTACCACATCATTCACTTTATGAGTTTAACATTTGCCCTAATTCAAATGGTAAGATTTTTTTCCCCCATTTTGTCTCCTCACAGATCACCCTAAAGAACCTTACTAACCAAGAAGTGGCCACATTTACCTATGGGGATTGGCTGTCCAAGCTGAAAAATGCCACGGGAAGCCTGGTGTGTGAGATGCCAGCTGTCATAAACAACGAGCAGATGATGGAGGACACCACATACACTCTTGAGGTTAAAACCAGTGACATTGGAGGTTGGTCCTTGCTGGGTATTTTATTAATTTTCTAGTGTAAAGTTTGTTTTTTAACAATGAAAAAAAAAAAAGCAAACCCATCTGCTTCATTTGAAATTACATTTGAAAAAACATAGTTTAGCTGGAATAGAACCATTTTAGCTGGCTGTTCACTGTGGCAGTGTCTAAGAGACTCATTCTCATCTGAGCTCTGGGAATAACATATTTAGACTCAAGGCCCAGGTCTGACTGCTCTTTGATTCCTCTGAAGACACCCTAACAGAAACTATTACCAGACCAAGCTGCAGAGGTCAGCAGCCACGTTTTTCTTTTTTGGTCAGGTCCATCCATGTAGGGTCAGAACTGGTGTGCTTCAGGTTTTCAGTCAGCACTGTCTGCCTTGCCTAAAGCAGGCAGCAATAATTCACCCACCTTTCCAAAGTGTTTTGAGATCATTTATCTCAGGCTGTGAAAAAAACTTTTCTAAATGCACACCAGATAGAAGAGGTGTAACAGAGTATACAGAAAGAGCTTCCAGAGCCAAGAAATGGGGTTTCAATGTAATTTCCTGGGATCACCACTTCTTTTCATGGGAAATTTTGTCAGGCTGCTGGATGAAATCTGCTGCCACATACAAAGTGAATAGTGCCAAGATGGGGCAAGCCAGACATTGTCTTGTTTCCAAGATGTCTTCCTCAAGTGAGATTCTGTCACACCAGTGCACATAACCAACTGCTGACCTCTAAAGATCTTTTCTTTATCCCTTTGCTGCTTCTTTTTTTTCCTTTCCCTCTGGTTTTATCAGCAGTAATTTATGCAGCTTTTAAAGTTTGATTGAGGAATATCAAAATTTTTTCTGGCAGAGCATCTTCGTGCCACCTCACCACTTCTTATCTATCTTCTCTGCTGGTTGCTTGTCTGAAAAACATGTAGTGAAATACAAAAAACAAAAGAGAGAGAGAGAGAGGAAGAGTTGTTTATGTATCTGGCCATCCATCTAATATAATAGTAAATCTTTCTGTGACCTTTTTTGTGAAAACCAGCCCTAACTCACAAAGGTGATGGAAATAGTAGTGAGGGGAGAACAGAAGATGACAGCAGCAGCAGAGAGATCTGCCCTTCCCATTGAATGAAGGATGACAGGTATTAATGAAGAACCATTTTATTTCATTATGAACAGCGACAACCAGTAGGAAAGAGCAGATTACAGAGACGTTTCAGGGAGTCTGTTTGTGATTAGATCACACAGCTCACTGACACAATGCTGAACTTCATCCAGCTTATCTAAAGCAGGTGCAAGTCATGAACCATCTCCCCCTTTTGATCATTATGTATTCCACAATTACTCCTGGTTGGACCAACTCAGGAAGAAAGACATTTTATCCTTGGTGATGTTTAAACATGTTGTATCATCTCCTGCCACACTGACATTGTTGAGGAACAGCAATACTGCACAAGGGCTGGAGTCAAATGTGCTTATTTCCAGCTATAAAGTTTTTCTTTGCAGTGGATTTCAACTTTCCAGCTCATAAGAGTCACTGAAAGGAAAAAAAACAAAACCAGGCAAAATAATCTCACCTATTTGCCACTCTCTGAAATATCTTCTGGTTTTATTTCCTCCTAGTCTAGACTGTCTCTGGTCAATTCATCTGGGAGAGAAGTCTTCACCAGTGGTCTGGATAACTCTCCTGAGGGTCTCTGACTCTTGAGTTTTTCTTCATCCGATTCAGGCAGAGATTTCACTATTAAATTAGGTTAGATGGATAAAGTTAGGGAAAATTAATCCCACAAAGAAGATTCTGCAGCAAACTAGAAAGCATAAGCTATTTTCTCTCCACCACACACACATGTTTAACAACATCATTGTTTTACATTTTCCCCAAGGAAACCTTTAAGTTACAGTTTGTCTTTCACAAAGTCACTCTGCTCCAGTGAAGATTTAACCTACAGAGTTTGCAGAGGGAACAGCTCTGCTCCTGAAAAGCTCAAATCATCTTTCTTCCACCACCAGCAGCAGTACCTCAGATGACTCTCAGGCTGCACATAGATAAGAGGAGGTTGTCAGGGCATACACCTCCTGAGGCAGATGGGAAATCTTTGGTTAAAACCAAGGTCTTGATCTCAGATGTAAAGCACAATCTGATTTTCTTCAAGGCAGGACCCACAGACATAGATGCAATAGGGAAAGACCACCTGATGGCTCTTTCTGAGGCACAAAAATGTCCTTTGGTTGGTTAATTTTTACTTTCTCTCTGCAGGCATCATATACATGTTAATGCAATAAAGATGGAGAGTGAATAAATACTGCTTTCTCATTTTCCAAGCATTAATGCAACAGAAGGTTCTTATCTCTGCTGTTATAAGATTAATTAGGATGTTGTCAACTCAGTTCCAACCTACAAATTACATAATTTAGGACAGTTGGTGTCAGCTCATAGTGCCTTATATAGGTTTTTTTCATGTAAAAAGAAAGACATTCTTTGGCCTCAGAAGGCTGTGACTCAAGCCCAGAGTTTGTTTAAAAATCAAGCATCTGCTCATATAATCATAAGGAATTGTATAATCATACGGATTTCTGTTTAAAGGGTCCTATAGAGGTTATTTCACCCATTTTCCTGCTCAAAGGAGTGTTGCCCAGCCAAACACTGGACAACTCCAGGACCAGTCATGATGCCAGCACCTCCTCAGGCATCTGCACCCAGACCTGCACCATATTCCTGAGAAATTTGCTTTTTCCTCATTCCCACCCTGAGCCTCCCCAGCAGCCTGTGGCTTTGGTGTTTTGGGGAATGATGTGGCACAGTGCATGGCCCTGTCATTGTGACCCCTGTGCCTGCACTGGGGCCCTTGTGCACTGCCCCAGCTCCCCTCAGGGCTTCTCCTCTCATTGGCGCTTCCCAGCTCTTGTTCCTCTTGGTATCCACCCTCCAAGCTCTTCTCAGCATCTTGACACAACCCAGGAATTCAAATTCAGTGCTTTGAATTGCACTGAGCTCTGGAAACCTCCTGCTAGCTCGGATCAAATCAGAATATGGAGGGTACTGCTGCAAACTTTGGGACACCTTCTGCTTCTCTTCAGCATGCGCAAGGTTTATTCCAACCTTGCACACAGAGGAGTTTACACTTCTCCTTGCTGGATTCCATGGGATTTCTGCTTGCCCACCCCTCAAGTTTCTCAAGGTCCATCTGGGCTGGAATTCTGGCCATCAGCATGTCGCTCACTCACACAAATCTACCCTTGGCTGGAAACCCGCTGAGGAAACACTCTGCCACTGTTTCGGGTGCTGATGATGAAGTCCAGCTCAGTTCTGTAGAATCAATCCATGAGCTACTGCACTCATCACCAGTTAGGGCTGGTGCAACCGCAGTACCTTCATCTTTTCATTTGTCAGGTTTTTTACAGTTCCTAAATGTGCCTGGCAGTTTCCTGGAACTGGCAGCAACAACAACAACAACAAAAATATCAGTGACCCAAATAAGTGAAATGTACATTGATTTACCATTTCTGTTTTTTTACTTTCCCATCTCCTGCTAATTGCTTGTGAGGGAAATGTCACAGCATGAGACCTTCATAAGCTTCTTCCTGCAGGGACAGTTTTGCTAAGAAACAGTTGGTTCTGTGCTTTTTGAGACCTGGCATTAATTAGGAGCCTGCTCCTTGCAAGGAAAGGGACTTCAGTTTGCTTTGTTCCTCACCTCAGCAAACTCTGGGATCATAAAAAAAGTACTGCCAGATGAACTGCCTGGATCCCTGATGGTTTCTCTTCCTACTCAAACCCTTCCCAGGGAACTGTTGAAAATTAGCCCAAATTTAACACGGGCAGCTTCTCGCATGGACACATGTTGCTTTGCCTTTCCTCTATAGGACTCTTTTTCTCCTCTTTTTCTTCTAGCAATTTTTTTTCCAGCCCTTCCATAAGAACAGTCATTATTTCTTCCTAACTTCTGTATTCAAGTCATAATCCTGTGGAAGTAGGGCCTTTCTCCAGAAGTTTACAATCCCCCTAACTTTGTCTCTGCATTGTGTTTAAATGGAGCTGTGGGAAATACTGCCTATGTGGCTCAAATTGGATTTGTGATACTCTTGTGCAAGAAAGGGCCTGGGAGGAGGTTAGACTTTCAAAGCTGGGCTATCCAAACGAGGGCAGCAGATGCTGAGTTTCTTTGTAAGGCAGATTTGAGCTTGATGGTCTGGTTTTCCAAAATTTAACAGCCCTGGTTCTGACGCAGCAATGACTGTCTGCCCATGTGTAATCTTATTTCTCTCCGTGAATCTGCTTTTGTATTACAGTGTCAAAATTAAAATGCAATCGTCTTGGTGGAACTATAAATAGCGCCAGGTGAAAATGTAACACTTGCAGCTAAAATGTAAGCTCACTGCAGGTCATTTGGTCTTGGACTTCCCAAAATTCAGGAGAACAGCATGGCTGTTTTCTTTGGCAAAATATGGACAGTAGAGGACAAATTGACACTCAATATCAAGTAATAAAGATCATCTTGGAAATTTTTAATTTCCTAGCCTATACACAAGAAGAAGGTGGAAAGTGGTAGGGCAAACTGTTGCATGAGAAACTGGGACTTTTTTCATTGATTGCTGCATGGTCAATACTTTGAGAAAGAGCAATATAGAAGGAGGATCTGTTGTGAAGTGGGCCACAGTGGCTGGGTTGATGATGTGTAAGTAGCACTGAAATCCCTCTACCATCAAACACAGCAAGAGCAGGAGGAGACAGACCCCAGCTGAAGGATCCTGAGTGCCACAATTGCTAGGAGAAGGGTGTGGGACTGCAGGAGGGAATGACTGAGTGCTGAAAAGGGACTGTGCTTCAGTGGGAAGCCCAGGACACCGCTTTGTGGCTAGAAAAGTTATAAAGTATGTTCTTTAACACTCCTCAGCAGATTGCTGGATTCTGCTGGGTAAGTCACTTTACTTCCCCAGCTACTTTGGAATAATGGGAGTCACTACCTGACATCCCCTGCAGAGTGCTGTGATGGGCAGTCCTTCAAATTTCTGCTTCCCACTGCACTGCCACCACCACAGTCATGCACCTCAAGTGCCAGGGCAAAGCATCCAGCTGTATTTGTGGGATGGACTGGAAGAGCTGATTGTCCTCCCTGCAGGATCCTGCACAAATCAACCGAAATGTCTTGGTGGTGCCCAGAGAGACATGAGCACCCCTGCAGCCTCCTCCAGCCTACCTTTGCTGCCTCCCCATGCAGCTGGGGCTGGGAGCCAGCCCAGGGTGGCAGGGTAACCCTGGGCATCTTTAATAATGGTATTTTTCTCTGCTCTCTCCTTCCAGGAGCAGGCACCGACGCCAACGTTTCCTTGATCCTCTTTGGGGAGTACGGGGACAGCGGCACCCTGCCTCTGAAGGAGTCCAACAAGTCCAACAAGTTCGAGAGGAACCAGATGGATGAATTCAGCTTCTCTGAAATGCTGAGCCTGGGAGATCTCTGCAAAGTGAGGATCTGGCACGACAACAAAGGTCAGGGCAGCGATGGGGCAGTGGGAGAGCTCGGGATGTTGTCACTTGAGGGAACACACAGACACAGGACAGGCTGAAGGCAGAGTCCCCAGCTCTGCTTCAGGCTGGGAAAAATTACCTGGATAATTTTACCCAGATATTGATTCTTTAATTTTAATTTTTCCTGGATTTTACCCAGATCCAGGGAGCTGGTGTCCCTAGTATCCCTGTCTGGATACACAACTTCATGTAGTGACTCTCTCCCTGGCTGCTGGTGCCGCTGGCCCCCAGCTTCAGTCTGAGCTTACAGCCACCTCTGGATGCCTCCCCCAGAGCAAAGCCACCCAGCCGGCTGTCCCAACACACTGAGTCCATCCCCACCTCTCACACAGGAGGCCAGCATGGTGCTCCCAGAGCAATTTAATGTTCTCAGCCTGACACTGGCACGTGGGGAAACGCAGCCCGGCATAACACAGCGAGCCTCAGAAGAAAGAAATGAAGATCTGTGTCTGGCTTTATTAAGACCATTGCATCAGCCAGTGAGCACGCAGCATGCTGCTCAGAGAGGTTCTGACACTCCTCTGCTGCTGGACACCCTGACTGGTGTCACAAACTGCAGAGCAGAGCTCAGTCGGATTGTCACAGTCATTTGTGTTGTCATCAGGCACCAAGTGGTGTCTTGTAACAAATGCATCACTAACAATGCTGTGTGACATCCCATCCCATCTTCATGCAAAAGACAATAAACTGCATTACCAATTGCTTGCTCACTGGGGGCCAGCCCTTGCTGCAGCCCAAAGGTGAAGCCCCACAGCTCCCACAGGCTCACACCTGAGCCACTCTTAACAATGCTGTTTGGCAGCAATATTTATCACAGTCTGGGGAGGAATGGCACAGGGACCACCTGGTCGTTACCTGTTTGTACAGAGGCAGCTGGTTTATGACTGGGACAGGTTTCATGCCAGTATTGATGTGACCTGGCCACCATCCTCTCAACTACTCCAAGCTGTGGCAGATGGGGAAGGCTGCATGTCATGCTCTAGTAATAAAAGATGCTATCTCTAGATTAGACTTTCCCATTGGAAAGTCTTTGAGGGGGAGAAAAAGCACATCTAATGGTAGCCTCTGTCTGCAGTGAAATATGGGAGATGCATCCACCTAACATGATTGTTTACTCCCAGACACTGCAAGCTCTGAGCTCATATTTATCACTCCCGCTACACAGCACAATTTAGTTGATTAAACTCCATAATATCATGTTATATAGCTGGTGCTGAATGCAGTAAGGGAGCCGCTTTCACCTGATTACTTTGCCAAAACACTAATTCCTTAGATCTGCAGTTTAGATGTAGATATGGAAAGGGCTATTGAATGAGAGTTTTAGCTCAATAAACAGGTTTTCTGGCTGTTCCAAGACTGGTTCAGACATGCTTCTGATAGCACCAAGAAATCAACATGGACTGGCAGATTTGCTTTCAAACCTATTACCAGCTGAAACTTGTGCTAAAAGAACTTTTTCCCCAAGTAGCATCATGGCTCCCTGGTGACTGGCTGTGCTAGCAGGATGAAATAAACTCACCAGAGCAGAGCTGGTCCTTAGGGCTCAGGCACATGGACAGACTGGGATGCAGGAAGGTGAGAACTGGATCAGATCAAGGGTCTGAGCTGCTCTTTCCAACAGCAGCAGCATCCCTGGCTGCCTGAGGAAGGGGACAGGCTGAACATGTAATCCTGTCACAATCCTCTTCATTTTGCATGATGAATAGCTCAGGGCGTTTCCTGAAGTGGATGTCATTCTTGTCCATTAAATAATTTCCAGTGAATTTTCTCATTCAAGGTGTTGCCCAGGCCCTCCAGGAGCCACTGGCACCCACACATGCTGGGCAGGAATTCCCACGAGTCTGCTGCCTGCTGCGTGACGAGCAAATTCTGTTAATCCAGGAGGGGTTTGTTGCCTTTTCCTTCTTGTACAAGTGATCACAGCTCACCCTCTGAGTGCCACTGATCATGCTGCTGACACAAGTTGGTAATTGCTGGCTGTGTGCAGCTGCTTGGTGGCAAAGGGAGGTAACAGAATTTAGCCTTGGGCTAAGCAGTAAATAGGCTCAATTAGTTTAAATTTGCTCTGGGCTAAGAACTTGTACCCAGATAACCACCACAAGTCAGCTAAAATACTAAGCTGGGTGTCTAGAACCTAAAATATGTATATAAATACACATGGCAGCCTCATATTCTGTTTCCTTATTTCCTCATAACACTGGTTTCCACTTATAAATACTAGTCCTTACCAGACCTGTCTGACAGCAAGGTTAATTTAAGCCTTGGATAAACACCATGCTCAGGTTTTGTTCAGCAAAAATGTTTTTGCTTTTCCCCACAGAAAGAAGGAAAACTGTTGTTTAAATCATAACATATGTTGTCTACATTGTTCTTGCATTAGTCATGTGAAAGGCATCTCCCATCTAAAACTTCACACAATTCAGCATGACAGTTTGTTGGGTGGGTAGAGTATTTATTACTGCTGAGATCCAGGATATAGCTATCCTTTGAATATATGCCTGCTCCCTATATATAATTTATATAAATTGGCTGTGGCACTGCCTAGAAATTCCTGGCTCTATTTCTTTTAAATGAGTAGTAGGGTCAGGGGTCAAGTATGGTTTTTGTCAGACGTGTGAGGGACTTTTGGGTATTAAATAAAAATGTGTTTGTATTTACCGCTGCTCCGAGGCTTCAGATGTTGATCATTCTTTCTCTACCTCTTTTCTGGCTTTTTTGGACTAAATGGCTCTCTACCAATGGCCTGTGGAAGGCTTGGCCTCACACTCGCCCACCCCATTGCTCCTGGAGTCCTGAATATGTGGAGCATGCTTGGTGTTCTTTTCCTGAAATAAACTGTCAGTCTCAATCACAGAATCACAGAATGACAGAAAAAAGGAATCACAGAATCACAGAATGGTTTGGGATGGAAGAGACTTTAAAGTGCATATCATTCCACCCTGTGCCATGTGCAGGGACACCTTCCACTGTCCCAGGCTGCTCCAAGCCCCATCCAGCCTGGCCTGGGGCACTGCCAGGGATCCAGGGGCAGCCACAGCTGCTCTGGGCACCCTGGGCCAGGGCCTGCCCATCCTCCCAGCCAGCAATTCCTAATTCCCAATGTGCCAAAATCTGTGCCTGCCCTCTGGCAGTGGGAGCCATTGCCTGGGTGCTGTCCCTGCCTGCCTTGTCCCCAGGGGCTGTGCAGCTCTCCTGGAGCCCCTGGAGGCCCTGGCAGGGGCTCTGAGGTGTCCCTGGAGCTTCTCTGGTGCAGCTGAACAGCCCCAGCTGTGCCAGGCTGGCTCCAGAGCAGAGGGGCTCCAGCCTTGGCAGCAGCTCCGTGGCCTCCTCTGCACTGGCTGCAGCAGCTCCAGCTCCTTGTGCTGATATTTGGGGCCAATGACAACACCACATGAGGTGCCCCATCAAGGGGAAATACTAACCATACAAAGGCTTCCTTTTCCTAGCCATATCCAGAGGCCAACTGCCTGCCTGTATTTCAGGATAAAACACATTTAAATGCCTTGCCCATTGTGCTCACTGTGCCACGCACCACAGCTCAGCATCCTTCTCCCTTGGTGCAGCCTTGCTGCAGTGGCTTCGCTCCCAGTTCCCATCTTTTGTTTATCCTTTCACTGAAATTTGACTGCAGTGGGGTGTTCAGAGCTGAGGAGACAGTAATTGCCATGGCAAGACAATCAGGAGGTCTTTAAATTGCAAACACCATGTTTTCATCCTGTGGAAAAGCATGCCGGTTTTATGGTCCCACTTTATGCTTTTAAATGCCATTTTCCCCACAAAAACTGCTGAGTGACATCTCTGTATGAGACATAAAGGAGGAATGAAGCCCCCATCTAATTTCTCTAACTTCAGTAAAAATGATTAGGGAGGAAGTTGTTGCTCACTTGTAAACAGGCATTTTAAAGACTTCACAACTGCAATTTCAAGGAACTTGTTCCTGATTTTTTTAGATGTTTAGAGCTCACAAGTGAGATTCTGGTAACAGCAAAGTGATATGAATGAAATTTAGTTTTAATTTTGCTCCATGTCTTTTTATCTTGCCCCTGTTTACTTTGAGATAGTGATGTTCAACCTAATATATTTAGACTCCCTGAGCAAATTTAATCACTTCCAGGCTCCCCATCTCCTGATCTCAGATAGGCACTATGTATTTTCTCATATCTCCGTTCATTTACTTCTACATTTATGCAAGATCACTATCTGTAGGTCTGTAGAAATGCTGACTTTCTAAATATAGGCCTCAAATTTTTTAAATTTTTTTTTTAGTCTGCTATAAGGACTACATCACCACTCTGGAAGAATGACTGAAAGTTTCTCAGTATCTCAGTAACAGAACTATTTACCTAGGAAAAGGCTGGTTTCCCTCCTTTTTTATGTGGTGGGGTTTTTTGTGTTTGTTTGTTTGCTTCTTTGTTTGTTTGGTTTTGGATGGCTGCTGCCTTTTTCTCCATGAAACAAGGAAGTATGGGAAATCTGGACTTAGCTCCCTCATCTGCCTGAGTAGATTTGGACCCAGGTGATAAGCAGTCTGTCTAAAGTAATTAGTTTCAGATTCTTGATTATCTCAGTTGCCATCAACCAAGGGGAGCCAGGAAGAGTCTAATTATGGATAAACCAGACTTTTCTGCGTTGTGGGAGCAAAGACAAAAGTAAATACCAAGGTTATGGAGCCAAACTTCTTCTTTGCCTTAACAAGGCCTTTCTCTCAATTCACCAACTGACAAGGCCTTTCTCTCAATTCACCAACTGCTCTGACATTGTCCAGCAGAGTTTTAAACATCCCGGCTGCCCTAGTAACTCCTTTTGGGTGGCTCTCCCAAAAGAGAAAGTACCTTATTCCCTTTTTGAGTTGGACTCAAGTCAAAACAGTTTATATACCCTTGGTTTTCCTTTCCTTTCCCTGAAGGAATTACCTTTTCCAGGAGCAGTGTCTTGACTCAGATGTTAAATTGCCCAGGCCTTGAACTCACAGCACACAGCCATTCCAGAGGTCTGGTTCTCCAATTCATGGACATGATTCCAAGCCTTTGGGGCACTTGTAGACCATAAATTATTTTTTTTAAAAACCTAAAGAACTGTCTTTTTTTATCCCTTTGTAAGGATTTACTCAGCTATCAGGCCCAAGAAGGGCTTTTCTAAGCCTTCCGTCTCAGCTCTGGACTGGTGCCTCATAAACTGTGCTGATCCTCAGGGCAGATTTGTTGAAGAGTTTCTGCTTTAAATAAAAAGTGAGAGGGCGAGAAATAGATGTGTAAAACCGCCCAAGGAGAGGAGACTCCATCACACTCTCTGTTTTGCTGGTAGCTCAGTACAGGGGCAGTCAATGCCAACTCCTGCACATCCTTCTGCATGCATGGATCAACTCTACAACTCAGACTGGGCTCAAGTGGGAGTGCAATCTGCAGACTTGCAGCATGCCAGCAACTGTGCCATGGCTGATTACTCCTTCAGATTGTCCAAATCTGGCCTCAGCACCTTGGGAGATCCCAGCACTGACACAAGGAGCCCCCTCTCATGTGCCTTGCGCCTTCCTCTCTCTCCAAGGCCAGGTTTTCCACCCAAAGGTGTTGTCACAAAGATAAGGATTTCACCCTGTGAGGATTATGAGGCCCTGGCACAGAGGAGCTGTGGCTGCCTCACCCCTGGAAGTGTCAAAGGCCAGGCTGGACGGGGCCTGGAGCAGCCTTGGATGGTGGAAGGGGTCCCTGTCCATGGCAGGGGTGGAATGGGACGAGTTTTAATCTCCAATCCATCTCAAACCATTCCATGATTCTGTGAAAGGTGTGCTACAGGTGTTACATCTTAACCAAGAGATACTGCCAAGGTATCACAGTCCAGAAGTGACATGAAGCAGAATAAGGCATGTAAGGAATTCAAATTGCAGACCCAGAGAGAACACAAAGACTTTGGTGTTGACCTTCTGCATTCATTCCTTTCCAACCTTGTGAATTGCAGAACCTTTCAGAAGGAGCCCAAAAGGACAGATGTAGCCTTAGAATTATAATTTCCATAAAAGCTTCTCTTTTCTACAGGCCTCTTTTGCTCCTCTTGGGGACAAATTATCCTGCATCCTTTTTAAAAGCTTTTGCTTCAAGTATCCGTCTATAAAATACGAAATTTCCTTCAATCACAAGAACATAATCTGAGAAATTGTTCCATCTCCAGTCTGAGTTGTTAAGTGGTTTTGCACAGGAGTAGTTCATCTGTAAGATGTGAGGGCTGGAGGAGTGGGGTGTGTCTGAGGGTAATTTATGGGTGGTTTTGACCCGAGTCAAATCCTGAACTCTGAACAAGTTGCAGAGAAACAGAGGAGAGGGGGTGCAGGGCACTCAGTTTCTAAAACTATCCCAAGTGTTAATCTTCTGCTTTCTCAAAGACTGTGAGAGGTTTTTTTGCATTGCCCGTCTGCCCTGATGAGAAATGTTGTGGTGTGAACCAACATGAGCCTAAAGGAGAGATACACAAAACGGATCTATTTTTATTCTGCCACTGGCTTGCTGAATGACCTTGCGTAAATCGCATCCCTGTACCTCATTTTCAATTATGTAAATTAGGGATAAAAATTATTCACCTTCCTAGAGTGTTTTGAGATGTACTGGTGCACAGCTAGATGCTATGATTTTAACACCTCACAATTAATGCTCTGTTTCTAGAGGTTTGAAGCTGCTATCAAAACTCCCACCACTTTCTGGGTGATGCCTCACGAGGTGGGGTTTAGGGATGAATGCTCACCTCACCAGGCAGGGGACAAGAAATGTCAGAGGATGCAAGGCTGTCTGTGCTATGGTCATTACTTCATGTGTCAGAAAACGTGAAAATTTTTAAAAAATAAATGAATAAAAAATGCAGTTAGGGGGCTGAGCAGTGCTGGTTGGTGGCTGTGAATGGCTTGGCAGCAGCAATTCTTCACTGGCCCTTGAGCAGTCAATGTCCCTAGCAGGAGGGATTTTTTACTCCTGTGGAAACATAAGCAGCAGTAACGACTACTATTATCCTTGATCAGACATCAGCTGCTTCCAAAACCAAAGCAGAAGAGATATTGCTGCAGAAAGTTAAGGGATAGAGAAGATAGTCAACGAATATGGCTGGAAAAAGTGGAGACTTCCATGGACGTGTGTGTATCCGAGCACGGATGTGGCTCTGACAGCAGATTTGATCCCACCAGGACTTTATTTGCCAGGAATAGTTAATGTTCACTAAAGCAAGGTCAGGGACCAGGTGCCGGCTGAGCAGTGAACCCACCACACTTGTTCCACCCCATTTTTTCCTCCCATCCTCCCATGTTTCTGCAGGTGTCAGAATGCTTTAATATTCTAGGGGTGAGTGCAGGCAAGTCGTGGCTGTTCCTGAGAGAGGCAAAAGAAGCTTCTGGTGCTGCAGGCTGGGGTTTTAGCTAAATGAAGCAGTAATGTCATTATCTGTGTTTCATCTGCGCCTCTACAGTCAGGCTCAATTGTGCTAATCACTGCAGAAATGGGTGACAAGGAGCTTACAATCCAACCTGTCCAATGTCAGGAAAGCACAGACTTCCAGCATCACCTGGGGAAAAGGAAAGGAGGCCCTGTCAGGGCCTTTCAGGTGGTCCCTGCCCAGAATCCCCCAGTGGCCAGCTTGGATCCTTTTAGGAAGGAGGATAAATGAGATAAATAACTGTTCTTTTGGATAAGGACATTTGGGGAACAGAATACATTTTCTCTAGATCACACTAAATTATACAGAGTCAAGCAAGCAAAGTGATTCTTTTTTCCCCAAAGCTCTTCTCTTCCTCTAATTACATTTGAAATGTTTTGCATGCTATTGAAAATGTCACTTCCAGCTGCAGACCATTAAGGAGCCTATGTGGCACTGCCATGGGTTTTATTAAGGCAGGTTTGTTGCTGGGGATTTCAATGGCAGCAAAACGAGGCCTGGGGTGAAATACCTTTTGTTACAAGTGTTGAACACTTGTTTTGGTGGTAGGGGACCTTTCACAAAGGCACAGTGCTCGCCAAATTATTTTAAAGACCAAGGGATGAATAATGGGGCAGGAACTACTCAGATGTGTGCTATTTCTTCCCTTCTGCCCCAAAGCATTAATGGAGGCAAATGTAGTGGTCCTGGTTTGTGCTGAGCTCACAGCAGAAATTTGTGCAGCTGATGTTTTCCTGAGCACTTGTTTTCCTGGTACTGCTGCCTGAGGTGCCAACAGGACTCAGGCAGGTCTGCTCTGGTTTTTTCTGCAGTCATCCAAAACTGAGTGATGGAGCAGCTCTGGCTCTGTGGATCAGAGTCAGGGACAGTGTCCAGGGGAAAGGCTGATGGGCCATTGCTGCAGAGATCCTTCAGTTTCTCCCTGCAGCCAGGCTGTGTGGGCAGTGGTCAGGATGTGGGAAAGTCCTTTCACTCTACTATATTCACATCACCCTTCTGGCTCCTCTTCCTCTTCTGCTTATGCTGCTCTATAACCCGGCTTGGGCTGTGGATTTGGTGACTCTGGGGTACGAGTTTCCTTTCCTATCATTGCTGTAGAGTCTCTGAGCCCATTGCAAAAGTCACAGAGGAACACAAGGGGTAAACGGGATAATAGCCTGAAACCGGGATTTCATGACCTGGAAAGCAGTTCTGCAAACATGACTTGTTCTCCTTCTGCTGACGTGATGCCCAGCACACAAAGCCAGCCCAGCAGTGGGGGAGTCTCAGATTTAGACTCTGTGCATCACTGGCCTTTCCATTTTCTTTTCCATACCAATGCAAAGAGCAGTTTTATAAATAATTTCCCAGACTGAAACAAAAGAAAAACAATATTTTTTTCTAGTAGAGCAGGGTGCATTTTTCAGACATGAACCAACCCTTCCATTTCTACATCAGCTTTTAAATGGTGTTTAGTGCTGTGGCAATGAAACCCTTGATGTGACACCACTCCTGGCACAATGGGACATGGACAGGGTGGGGAGATATGCTGCTATGGATGTATCCAGCAGAGCTTTCACCTGGGGTGAGCTATTTCTTCTAAAAATGAAAAGAATTTAGGGATCCAAACACAGGTCTCATAATCTAATTTAAGTCACTAACAATCAAGAATGAAAATGAGAGAAGGCAATTTTTAGTGAGAGAAGAGAAACGTTTCTTTCTTTAAAGCAGACAGGAGGATGTTTAGGGGAAGTTGTACCATTTTTCTAGGACTGTCTATCCAGCTCCTTAATTTATGTACCCCCGTGCAGTAAGGGACACCCTGTTGGCATTTGCTTTTCAGTGCTGATCCCTGACAGAGCTCAGCACCTGCTCTTTAAATAGCCCAGAGCAGATAAAAGCATTTTTGTGGGGAGGAGCTGGCTTTGTCCTCAGCTCCCACATCTGCAGCAAAGTCAGGTCAGTCCCATTTCTGCCTCTGATAAAAGAGCAGGAATTTGCTGCAGCTTCTTGGGGAGTGTGGCTGCTGGCACCAGGCTGGAGGAGAGGGAGGAGGGCACAAGCATCTCACCCAGTCTCCTTTCTGGCACTGCTGCTTTGCACTGATCCTGACCCCACCATCCTGTTTGCTGCTGGCAGCCAGGCTGAGATCAACAATTTATTCCATCCTAGTCTGCAGACACTGACACCTCTCACTGCAGAAGGAAGGCATGATTTCCTTCTTTCGTGCTGTACTGTTGTCACCATGTAAAGTTTTAATGGGAGCAGAGCAGCCTCCTGAATATCCTGCAGAGATGCTCACTGAACTTAAATGGAAAAGATCCTGCCAAAAGATTAACAGCTGACACTGCCAACATGTGTAGAATAAATTTCCAAAACAGCCCCAAAGAGCAAGTTGCTCCAGTTAAATCACAGTGGGAGCCCTGGAAAACTTCACAGAATTGTAGAATCACAGAATGATTTCTGTTGAAAGAGACCTTAAAGACAATTGTGTTCCAACTCCTGCCATGGGCAGGGACACCTTGCACTGTCCCAGGTGGCACCAAGCACCATCCAGCCTGGCCTTGGACATTCCAGGGGCAGCCACAGCTGCTCTGGGGCAACCTGTAAAATTAAAGCAGATGGAACTAAACTCTTCTCACCAGTGTCCAGTGACAGGACAAGAATGAATGATCTCAAACTGAAGTACAGGAAATTCCATTTAAAATAAGAAAAGAAAGCTTTTCTTTTCCTCTGCATGGGTTATCAGACTCAGGCACAGGCCACCCAGAGAGGCTGTGGAATCTCCATCCCTGGAGCTATTAAAAACCTGGCCACACCTGGCCCCGAGGAATCTGCTTTAGCTGAGTTTGCCCTAAGCAAAATGTTCTAGAGATGAACCCTCCAGGCACAATGACTTTGCAGTTCTGTGCCCCTGAAATTTAAGGGGTGAATGGTGGTGTTGGTTGAGGTCTGTGCTGCATAGCACCCAGTTTAATTTCTTAACTTGGAGAAGGTTCAGGAAGCAAAGCACAAAACAGCAATGGCTGTGAGGCTGGTAAAGAACTGCGAGCACATGGTATGGAGGCTCACAGTCCACAGGAGAAGGGCAGCTTGTTGACACAACTCAAAAAATGTGCCATCATTTTCTATTCAGGGATAATGAGGATTAATTTTTGCAAACGTAGGGAATAGGCACACGGCAGTGAATTCCTGGAAGAGCAAGAGCTGTTTAATCTCTCCAGGATGTACATAATAAGTGAGCAGATATGTCTCATCATGAACATAACATTTTTTGTCTGACTAATAGCAGGACTTGAAAGTAGAACTGTCAGAACCTCCCGTCCCCACTGAGGTCAACAAGTGTTCCTGTGATTTTAACAAAGAAATCAGGAAAACATTCTCAAATGCTGTTTTCTTTGTCTTCAAGTTGCTTTTCCAATGGGGAAAAAACAAACTGAACAAACAAAGTAGCAAGCTAAAAAGGTGCTGTGGCTCCTCAGAAGGCCCCAGGGGAAATGTAAAGTGATTTGGTCATCCATGCTGGAGCATCCATCACTTTACTCCGTCCTGTTTTCACATCCAGTCCCAGCACTCATTAATTTGCCCTCGGTCCTTGGCAAGGATGGGAAGCTTCCTTGCATGTGCTGGCTGGCAGGGCTGAGGGAGGAAGTTGTGCTTTACATTCTGACTTCAAATCCAAAGAGGAGAGAGCCCCAACCTTAGTGCTTATAAAAAGATGGGGACAAATGTTTTAGCCGGACCTGCTGCAACAGGGCAGTGGGGGTGGTTGAAAACTAGAAGAGAGTCAATTTAGATTAGATATAGAAAAAAAGAAAATTTCACAATGAGGATGGGGAGGCTTTGGCACAGATTGCCCAGAAAAGCTGTGGCTGCCCCATCCCTGGCAGTGCCCAAGGCCAGGTTGGACAGGGCTTGGAGCACCCTGGGACAGTGGAAAGTGTCCCTGTCCATAGCAGGAGAGCTGACCTTCAAAGCTCCCTTCCATTCCTTGATTCCATGACTTATAGCAACAACCAAGGAAAGGTACCTCCCCTCCTATGTGCAAACATTCAGACCTTTATTATTTCTGCTCTTTTACCAGGAATTGCCCCAGGCTGGCACCTGGAATACATTGATGTGACGGACTCTGCCATGGACAAGACGTTCCGGTTCCAGTGCGATCGCTGGCTGGCGAAGGGTGAAGATGATGGGCAGCTCATCAGGGAGCTGGCCTGTGCCAACAATGACATCCTGGAACTGAAGGAACGGACTGGTGAGTTTGGAGGGCTCTTGTGCCACTTCCTGAGGGACCTCAGTGGTCGTAGAACCACATGTCCTGCAAGCTGGAGGCTCCCATGCAGGCTTTGGGGGTTATTTCGTGCACACTTCAGTTCAATAGTGCAGTTCTGGGATAAGAAAGAAATGAAACAGGATTTGGGAGGAAGAAAAAGTTCTCATTCTGTGTTGAAAGCAAAGAGGGGCCCATCTGCAGTGGTTAGGTCCATCAGTGAGCCATGAGAACTCATGGATATGATCTCATTAGAAGTAATGTGCTTGAGCCTTTGAGGTGGAAAATAAGTTCAGTCCTTAAAGCTTGGTAAGTAACATTGCTCCAGCTTCCTCCTTAACTGGTTCTGAGCTATGAGCTTAAGTGTCCCAGCTGAATATCACAGCTGAGCTTAACAGCCCATGGCCCTGGATCTGCTCTGGGTAATCCCACTGGGGCCAAGGCAATTACACTGCTGTCTGATGTGGGGGTGACTCAGCCAACAAGAGTTACTTAACCACACTGAGGGTATGCAGAGTCCATCTCAAGAACTACTGCACCAGTGCTCTTCTTCAGGAGAATCCTGGGGAGACAATAATCACATTACCGATAGGAGAATCCTGGGGAGACAATCCTCACCGTGATTGTGCTCTACCCCTGAAAAAATATCAGCCTTGTGAGGGCCATTCTGGGTACTTACAGGCCACCACAGCATCTGAGCACATCCTGCTGGGTGCATGGACACCCTCACTCTGATAGGAACAGCGGCACAAATTTAAGAGAAAAAAGAAAAAAAAAAGAAAGAAAATAATATATGGAGGATTCAGGCTGTGTTTCAGATTAAATGCTCAGCACAGCATGGAGCTGGACACAGATTGTTCAAGAGGGACCTCAATCATCCTTGTGGGTCCCTCCAACACAGAATATTCCATGATTCTAAGAATAACTCCATCTATTCTTGCTACCCAATTGAACAGGACTCATATTTTTCATGTATTCTATCCCAAACCACTTAGAAGTCAAAAGTCCCACAGATTTCAGTGTGTTTTCACCCTTACTTTGCAAATGCTTGCTGTCTTGTGGGCTGTGATAAATATTAGGAAAGGGGTTTTTAGGCAAAGTGACAGCCAAATGAAGAGATCTTGTAGGCCATCTGCTCTCCCTTTTCTCCTTAACGTGTGTGTTAATTATGCTTTAAAGCCTATGAGATTCTCACAGTAACCAGCGACAGGGAGGATGCAGATACTAAGGAAAACATCTGGATCATCCTGGAAGGGAAGATGGGCCGCTCAAAGGAATTCCTCATGGAAAACTCTTCCAAGAAAAGGAGGTTTGAAAGGTAATAAGCAGGATGGTGGGCCAGAGGAACTCCCACCCACTGTGTGTCCTCCCCAAATGCCACCTCTTCTTGCCACAGGGAGCTGTGTTTGTGCCATGCTGCTTCCAAAAAGCTTGATGGCTTCCTATTTGGATAACAGGGAAGATAGAAAATGAGTTTCTGGTGGGCAGCCACAGAGTAGGTTTTAGGACAGCAAGAAAAAGGCATTTGGCAAAGGGAAATGTAGATGTTGCGTGTGTGTCCTTTTGTGTCTGTACATACAAAGAGGCTCCTGGCGAGCCCCCAGGGAGGCTCAGTGGATTTTGAGCTGGGAGGAGCAGGAGGAAGCTGGAGGTGGTTTTAGTTCCTTTCAGAGCATCTCGCTGGGAGTGGGAATCAGAGAGAAAGTAATAACAGTTGCAGGCTAGATGTTGTCAGAGCTGCTCAGATCTGGCTTTGCAGACGGATCCGGGGGTGAGGCTGTGAGATCGCTGTGGTGTGAGGAAAGGCAGGATCAGACTCCTGCTGGAGGCACATCATGGAACAGGGGGCATATTCCCTCTCCCACGTGGGACCAAAGTGCTCCAGGTGTGATCAGGGTTTTCTGCTTGTTTGAGGACAGGGAACACCCTCTGGAGATGGGGACCTCACCAAAGTCAGGGGCACTGGGCACTGCTGATGTTCTGCTGCTTTGCAGGGAGGAAAAGTGATGGATGACCAAATCACTTTTTCTGGTAAAGGAAGGTGCAATTCTGGCTCATGTGGAACACAATATGACTGACTGAGACACCACATGAAATATGGAAGAACAGGAGGAGCTTCTTGAGCCGATGATGCCCATGGAGGAGTTAAACATCCCTCTTCATTAGGCACAGTCTGTCCTTGGAGGGACCAAGGGCCAGCCCAAGGAAATAAACCCAACAGATACTCAAGGAACACAACAGGAATCCAGCCAACTCTTTGTCAGAAACCTATCAGGCCTGCCCATGACAGGGGTTTTGAATTAGGTGATCTTTAGGGTCCTTTCCAACCCAAACCATTCTGAGATTCTGTGATTTAATTGTTCCTCTGAGCTATTTCCAACTCAAGCTTCAGGAAGGATGGCTCAACTAGCAAATTTAAAACAGCTATGGTGGGTAGATGTGTAACAGATACAGTATCTGTCAAGAATGAATGAATAAGTGCTGGAGGGGAAATTAGTCATTCTTTAGCTTTATCTATAATGAGGCAAATTGATTTTGTATGTGGAACAGCTCAAGTTTATCCTAGAAAGTCCTAGTGGCAACAATTTAAAGTGTCACCCCTAATCAGAGAAAATACTAAATTTAAATATGGAAATTATACTTTGTGTTGAATGATTGTAGGTTAAATCAAATGACTGTAAATGAAGGCTTATCCTCTATCTTCCATAGCCATGTGCAAATTACTTAATGTCCGTATGAGGCAAGTCACTGGCAGCCTCCAGGATGCTGAAACTGCTCCCTGTCTCCTGCAGGGGAGCGACTGACACGTTCCAGTTTTCTTCGAAGAACGTTGGTGATATTGCAGCCATCTGTGTTGGTCACTGCCCAAAGGATGGGAAGAAGTCATCTGCAAAAGCTGATGTCTTCTGGCACGTCCAGGAGATCATTGTGACGGAGATGGAGCTTTGCAACAAGTAAGTGCCTTCTCACCTGCAAGGGGCTGCCCTGGGAGGACATGGGGCAGCTCAGCAGCTCTGCACACATCCTCCTGAAGCATTTCAGGCTTAGGAAATAACAGAAAATCTTGTTTTCTGTTGTGTAGTCTGGTGTGTCAGGGCCAGAACGTCCTTGTCTGATTTACCTGCACAATTCTGAATTCTTAGAGAGGGTATTTGCATGTGCAGGTAACTTTACAAACAAGTTGGCTGGGGTGAATCTCACAGCCAGGATGAATTGATGTCTCACATTATGAAAAATAACCAGAATGGCTAAAATTCAAATGTAGGATACTCTGCACAGACTGGTCTTTAAGTAAGTCTTGTGAAAGATTTCCTGGAACCAAGAGTAAGACAAAGGCTGAGCCTCTGATTCCAACCAGTTTGGATGAGAGATCCTCCTGGTCTGGTCCAAAAGGCCACACATCACTGGAAAGGCTGCGGTCCTGCAGCTCAGCCATGCCTGAAGAGCCCTGAGCATGGTCAGGTCATGCACACTTTGATCTGAGCCCCATCTTTGGAAGGGGAGCAGATTCCACAGGAGCAGAGGAGATCTCCCATCTGCAGAACAAACTGCACTCCAGTAAAACAGTCCACGACATTAATTGTGGATTTCTTCTCTTCTCCACGATATTTCCATTGCTGCTGAAGAATTTAACTACGAGGAGTTTGTTCCAGCTGAGACAATTGAGTGTTTAAGAAGAAATCCTTGAAGTGGTGAGGTTTTTTTTTAGAAGCTAAGAGTCTCTCCTAGCAAATTAATCAGCCAACTGAAGAGCCTTAATAATATTTGCTGAATGAAAACTCAGTCAATTGCATACTAAAACATGCTCTTTTCTCCTGGTGGGGAAAAGCCTGGAACCCTCTGAGTCCAGCTGTGCAATCAGATCCGTGCACTGAACTCACTGGGAGCATGCTGAAACTGCTGGAACAGTGTGCTGTGAGGGGGCCACAGGTTTTCTCATAAAATCTCACATTTTAGAGATTGTTTTAAATTAGAGAGGGCAGCCAGAAGGTGTGGGTAAAGCCTGCAGTCTGTCCTTGCACTGGAGCAAGGCTCCAGCTCTGCAGATGCAGCACTTTACAGAGGTGTTTGCAGTGCACACAAGCAACTAGAGAGCTTGCACCACGAGAACAAGTTCTCACTTCAGGTATTACTCATCCCAGATATCAAAAAACCTACCCAGACAAGCCAAAGACCAAGTTTAAAGAGTTAACAGATTGTTGCAGCAATAGTTTTGAATTATACTGGGATTTTTCCTTTCTTAGTATGTAAAAAGATAGTATTTAAAGATTTTCCTTGCACAGTCCAGGGCTACAAAGGTAAGTTTTTTTCTTTTTGCCTCTTGTGAAGATTGGCATGCACCATTTCACTTCCAGACCATGAGATATTACACAGCTGAGGAAATAAATCTGCAGCACTGGGCATCCTCTCCATCATACTCTCATGAAGTTTTTCTGCCCCTGAGCCTAAAATTTTTTTCCTCCTAGAATTTCTCATCTACAAAGCTTCTTCCCAGGGAATAAGTGCTTCACTTTGTCTGCAGAAAATGCCAAGAGTATAGGAAGTGCTTAAGCAACACCATACAGCAGGATTCACAGGGACCCTTCCTCCAGGTGTTTACACACGCACTGCAATCCAGCCACACTCCATTCAGAAAGACCTGCTGCAGTTCAGTGAAGATGGGGAAGGGGCAGAGCTCATTTGGAACTGATCTGCATCACTGGAAGTGAAATACTTCATTAAAAGCAGAGTGCTCCAGCCCCTGGCTGAGTGCCAGCTACGAGGAAATTCATGGATGTGCTCGGTGCTCCCTGCACGTCACCAGACACAGCACTGTTGGCATGTGGTACCTCTCATTTCCCTGTTCCCACTTTTATTGCTCCCTGCTAAAGATGACACAGGTGAACTAGAAAGGGCAGGGGAGATTTAAACCTCCATCTTTCCCGTTCCTTTTTTTTATGCCTTTTTCCTGCTTTAGCTCTGGGCCTGACTGCTTGTCACTGCCTTGGTGGGTCTGGAACTGGTCATGCCATTGCACAGGCTGAAGAGGTGACAAGAGCCACAGAGATCCTTCCCACGAGCAGTGTGTCTGCAGCTGTGTGGGGAGAGGTCAGATTTTTCCAGCTGCAAAGTTCCATTGTGGCTCTCTTTCTAGAGAAATATTCAAGTTCTGGTACATGGAGGGGAAAATGCTGAAACAGCATTAATATTGGGCAACTTAGTAGAATTCACACTCCCAAACTTTCTGGCTCCATTTTTGTACCAACAACGTGGTACAGGTGGACCGGGCCTGTCCCTGTGCCGGCGCTGCTGAGGCAGCTCCAGTGCTGGGGACAGCTCTGGGCCCTCAGCACAAGAGAGACACCGAGGGGCTGGAGCGTGTCCAGGGCAGAGAACGGAGCTGGGAAGGGGCTGGAGCCCCAGGAGAGGTTGAGGGAGCTGGGAAGGGGCTGAGCCTGGAGCAAAGGAGGCTCAGGGGGGCCCTTGTGGCTCTGCACAGCTCCTGACAGATGGGGACAGCCGGGGGGGTCGGGCTGTGCTCCAGGGAACAGGGACAGGAGCAGAGGGAACGGCCTCAAAACATGCCAGGGGAAGGATAGATTGGATATTATGGAAAATTTCTTCATGCAAGGAGCTGTCCATGCCTGGCACAGCTGCCCAGGGCAGTGGTGGAGTCACCATCCCTGGAGGAATTCAAAAGCCATGTGGATGTGGCGCTTTGGGAACACGGGGCAGTGCTGGGGTGGGGTAGCACTTTGACTCAGCAATCCTAGAAGGCTTTTCCAACACAAACAATCCCACAATTCCCTCACATTTGCCCCATAAAGTGGCCATCGATGCCACTGACCTTCCCCTTATTCCCCACATCAGGTACTTCTTCAGGTGCAACGCGAAGATCCCTCTGCACTACAAGCGGCGAGACTACAAAGTCTTCGAGTGTGCCAAGGTCACCGAGAGCTTTGCCAGCAAAGCCCGGAGCCTGGTGCCAGTGAAATACGAGACCATCGTGGTCACGGGCTTCGAGAAGGGCGCGGGCACCGACGCCAACGTGTTCATCACCATCTACGGCCTGAACGGCGACTCGGGGCGGCGCGCGCTCCGGCAGAAGTTCAGGAACCTCTTCGAGCGAGGCAAAACCAGCAGGTTTTACCTGGAAACGCTGGACATGGGGGAGCTGAAGAAGGTCAAGATTGAGCACGACAACAGCGGGCTGGCTCCGGGCTGGCTGGTGGAGAGGGTGGAGATCACCAACTCGGCCACTGGCGTCACCACCATATTTCCCTGTGGGAAGTGGCTGGATGAAAACCGAGGGGATGGGTTAATCTGTAGGGATCTTTTTCCTAGCTACTGAGGAGGGGTCTGGTCCCTTCAGTATGCATTTTTTTTTCTCTTTATACTGTTTTATATTGCCTTTTACTTTTTAATACACTGCCTTTTGTATTGAGAGATTTTTAGTAGCAAGACCTTCTTCCTGGGTTAACATTTTGTAAAAGTAATGTTGCTTTTTTTTTTTTAAGTGCACATAAAACTATTAATTAAATAAATGCATTTATTGGTTATTTATGATTAAAAGCTACAACCGACAGAGATATAAACTTTCCTTTACCAGTTCAGATGTTTCTGCTTTCAGTGCTATGCCTTGACAGAGCTGAGAATACCCACTGACCTACTCCACTGATAGGCTCCACTTTTAGATAAGCATAGAGGTTGAGAGAATTGAGACACTTTTATTTTAGAAAATTGAGCTTGGAGATCACAGTTTTTTCCCACTTCTGGCAACTGCAAGCTCTGCATGTCCATACACACATATGGATATCTCCAAGGGCACCACATCAAAACACAGCAGGCACAGTGGGATGTTCCATGGGGAGTTTGGGGAGCATCTGCATCCCCCCAGCCAGGTCTCAAGCAGTGGGATCTGCGTGATGTTTTCTGACCTGTGAGCTTTTTTTCCCCCAGGGCAGACTTTGCTCCCTGGCTGAATTCCTACAACTCTGCCAAGAGCTGAGATCTATGGTTACAGCTGCCAGTGCAAAAGACCTTCCAGATAATCAATTCCACAGCAAGGAAGCTGTGCTAACTATATTCAAAGCTGACTCAGGATAATCATACCCTACATGGCCTGAATACCAGCTCTGTTTCAGAGCAACTGCCATGCATTTCAACTTTTTTTTTCCTTTAATAAGGATTGCTGTTTTGTCTTTTTCCGTAGCTCAGAAGGGATTTCCTGCAGGCAGTAAGGGCCAGTGCTCCTGTCAATGAGCTCTTCCCAGGCACTCACATCTCTACAGGCACCAACAAGAAAATCTGTTCATAAATCATTGCTTCTGGAGCCCTGTCTCTCTCTCTAGGCTGCAAAGCAGCAGGACACATCCTTAGGAGGAAAAATGGAGGTGTTTGAGCCATGAGGACCTTCCTCCTGGCCCACCCTCTGCCAGAAGCTGGCTTTAAACAAGAACTTTGCAAGAACAGGGATCAAAGGGGTAAAGAGTGGGCTCAACCCACCAAGCCCAGCCAGTTCCTGGGTGGAGGATGATGCTTCTGCTGGGACCATGCCTGGATGTGCCAGGCCACAAGGCAGAACTGTCCCACTGCTCAGTCCCTCACTCCTCATGGGCAAAGGAGGCCCAGCAAAGCCTGGTGATGCTGAGACAGGAGTCAGAAGCATCTTAGAAATGCTGTTGATTGCTCAGAGGTATTTGAAAGCTGCTAACCCACTAAAGCCCTTCCAGGGGAGTTCTGGATTTCTGTTTCCCACAGCAGGCACCACCAAAGAGACATGACCTGATATCATGGCTGTCTCTGCCAGCTCACAAATAATAGCCCAGCCTAATTCATCTTAGAAACCTTTATGGTAACTGATGGTTCTGGAGCAGAGCAAGTTGCTTAAATGAGCCCAGTAATCAAGCTCATCAGGGATCAGCTACTCACTGGGAGGAATAACAATAATAGCAGCCTTTGCTGGCTGTGCTCTCCCTCCTCATGGCAGACTGGTGTGCCCAGCCCTTAGCAAGGAGCATGAGGAGCAGAACAGCCCTTAGGAGGGCTGGAGGTGATTGCTAGGGTCTGATTGCATCCCCGGGATCCTGCTGAGATGGAGTTCAGACTCCCTGGATACGCAGGGCATCCCATGAGTGGAGTCTGGTGCATCTGGGTTTGCTGTTCTTGTGCAGTGTCCTTGCAGTTCCCCAGTATGTGTTTGAAGCAAAATAAGGGTCAGGCTTTTGATCTCCCTGCATTCCCTCCCACCCAAGTTTGACCAGCAGTGTGGGAAAAAAAATCCTCTCCTGTCAAGAGGTTTGGCCCCTTTTCAGACAAATGAGTGCTGCTGTGAAATAGGAGTTTGTCCCTGTACAGTGCTGCAGTCCCAGCATTTCCAGATGGCTCCAGTCTCTCCTACTTCATACAGGGTAGGGGGAAAGCTGATTTTAGAGCATCAGTTTAACCCCTGCCATCCCCTGGGCAAGCTCACTGCACTGGCACTTGCTTCCATGGCCAGGTTGGACAGGGTTGAGAGCAACCTGTTCTAAGGGAAGGTGTCCCTGCCCATGGCAGAGGGGGAGAACAGAATCTTTGAGGTCCCTTCCAGCCCAAACCATTCTGTGAGCCCATGGGGATTCTATGGTTCCAGGATTCTTCTATGATTCCAGCCCTGGGGAGCAGGGAGGCAGCTCCTGATCCACACACCATCCCTCCCTGTGGCAAGGAGGAAAGATAAATTCTTACCTTGCGTGTGAAATGTGCTCACGTCTGGGAGGAATCACAGGTGGCAAGTGGCCAGAAACATGGGTTGAGGCACAGGAATTAATACCTTCAGGGTGACCAAACCACTGTGCAGGTGGGAGATGGGTTTGCAGGTACCTGGGGTCATCAAGGCCCCTGCCATCCCTGGACAGGCTTATTCAGCACCAAAGCCCCAGGCAAAGCTGCCAGGAGCTGGAAAGGGCCAGGGAGAGTTTGCTGATAGAGGGTCGGCACCCACACTGACTCCAGGAAGGCAGCCTTGGCAAAGCATGAAGGAACTCTGCTTTTTTCCACTTCAAACAAGCCCCTCCTCAGTGCAAAGCTCAGCTCCACCCTGGCTCTGGGGAATCCCTCTGTTGCTGCAACAGCTGCTACAGAAGTAATAAGGCAAGAGTGGAGTTTTTCCAGAGGCTGGATTTGCATCAAGCTGCTAGATCCAACAGTTTCTTGGACAAGTGGAGATCTAGGGAGGAGAAAAGCCAAAATTTTCCTAGTCCTGTGCCTTTTGCAGGGCTTAGTAAATCTTTTCCTGTGGAGGCCAAGCTGCCCAAGGCTGGAATGTTGGGCAGATTCAAAGCTCCTGCTCCCACCACCAACCTCTGCCTTCTTTTTTTTTCTACTTTATTTCCCAATTGGTGGCATTTTAATGCACATTCCTTCATCCTAAAACAACAGTGTAAATAAGAAGCAAGAGCAAAGGGCAAGATTGGTAGCACTCAGTGTGAGTCTTCAAAACCTGGCTGGGCCATTGTATTTGTGTTCTCCATCAGTTTGGAACTCCGATGAAGTTCTGTGTTTACCAAATTTAGGCTTACTAAAGCACTTGGGTGCTGCCAGTGGAAACAAGCATTAACAAGGGGTACTTAGCAGTGTTTCATGCTGAAGGACCAGTTGCCTCTTGGTGCAGGACACAGAAAATTATTTGCAAATCTCTTTGAAATTGTTGCTAAGCATCTTTGGTAGCATCATATCCCTATGTGAACCCTAGGCTCATGAAGGGGCAATGACTGAGATGTGAAGTATCTTATGTTCTGTGTGTAGAAAATATCTTATAATCTTCCTTGCTCCTTCCTTGTGTCTAGAGGCCAACTGTAAATTAGAAAAGAGTTAAAATGAAAAAAAAAAAATTTAAAAAAGAAAAAAAAAATTATTAATGGGGTTGTACAGTTCTGAGCTGCAACCTGTGGGCCAGGCCCAGATTTAGGCACCAGAAAACACTGGATAACACTGGATAAAGGCTCAGCTTCTCAACCCTGGGCAGCTGCAGTGAGAGCAGATGCTGGCAGTGAATAAAGATGTTGCATTTTGGTCTGTGCTGCTGTGCTGTGATGGGCAGAGCCCCTCTCCCTCCCCAGGCAGGCTCTGTGCTCAGCAGGGCTGTTATCAGATTGTGGCAGCTCCTTTCCTGCTCCAGCTCCAAAACAAACCTGATTGCCATCTGCAGCACCTCTCTCAGCGGCGTCACCCCTCTGAAGGACATCAGCAGGATCTCAGTGAGAAACTGAGATTTTCCCCAGCTGGACCAGCGGGTCACTTTTAACCTGTTTTCTGTTTTCTGAGTTTCTAAAAGCCTCCTGTAACAAGAGGTTCGTGTGGTGTGAACACGGTTCATCCCTTATGCAGCTTTTGATGGATGCTGGGGGAGCCAGCAATTCCCTTCAGCCACAGGAGCCAAATCTCTGTGATCAGCAGCCACTTGTCTCCAAAGCTTATTTAAGTCTAATCACACAGTCAAAGCTGGGCACTGGCCTCAGCTTTTCAGGACGAGCAGCTGAATCAAGAGTGGGCAGGAGCAGAGACTGGCACCATTTGTTGTGGAAGGAAATAAGAGCACGGGACGATCTACAGAATGGATTTTGCAGGATGCAAAATTGGGTGTATGACCCATTGGGTTCTCCAATGGGTAGCAAAAAGGACTGAAAATACCCCCAAATGTATAGGTTTGAAGGGTTTGGGGTTTTTCTTTTCTTCCAGTCAATTTCCCGTTCCTAGTTATTAAAGTGGAGACCCAGGCAGAAGGAAATCCTTCTCCATCCGGAGAGAGGGTGGGAGAACCTGTTGATACCTCTGCAGGACTTGCTAGAGACACCTAACAGGCACTGTGTGATGCGTTTAGAGGAGAAATCTCTCTTTAACAGGCAATTTCCTGAAATTCTAGAAAGCCTTTTGGTACCTGATGACCAAACTGGTGCCACAGGACACCACACACAGCGACGTGCCCAGTGTGGAGAGTCTCACCTCACCTCTGTCGTGGGGCCCAGCCACCAGCAGCCTCTGCAAACCAGATGGGCAGGGAAGTTTTTACCCCAGCAGTGCTTCTCCTGCTCATCAAAGACACAAGCAGTGCAAGGAGAATTGGTTCCAACCCAAAGAAACCAGAAATGAGCGGCAAATAAAGACCAAGCGACCGCCCTGGCAGGTGTCTTCTGCGTGGCACAGGTTTATAGTTAGCAATGCGGTTTGTTTTATTAGTTATAAATAAAGTACAAAAAGTCCACCAAAAGTGAATCTAAGCATTTACACCATTTCTAATGTCTTTCCATTTCTTCAATGCACTATTGCTTTAATATTAATAATAAATATTTTTCTAGCTTTCTTCTATAAAATAGTCTATGTAGCAAAATGTTGCACAGCACAACAGAACAGCAGTAGGAATACAAAAATGTGGGTGATCCTTTCACCTGCCCGGGTCATTAAAGGAGAGGGGGTTTTGTTTTACTCGCTCCTTGTTTTTCTTATCCCTCTTACAGTGACTTTGTGGGGGAGGACAGCCAACCCCCCAGTCCCCACACAGCTCAAAATCACAGCTCCAGGCTACAGGGGAGGAGTGTTACAGAGCAGCAAGGTAAAAAACACAGACAGGTTTAAAACCTGGGGTAAGGCAAAGTCAACAAAGCAGCGCAGCACCCTGAAGGGACAGAGAGAAAAGAATTAAGGTACTGTGATTTTGTGCCTTTCTAACCCAACTGAGAATTTCATCCAGAGCCTTTTTGTGGGGAGGATGGCTACTGGCTGAGCACATGCATCAAACCCCACTTCTGCCTGTACACAGCTAAATGTCTGCACTGACCGAGCATGGTTATGGCTTAAAGCTTAAAATGTTATCAGAGGTTCTCTAACCTTCTGGCAAAGCTGGAACTTGTGATACTCAGGAGACTTTGGGGAAAGGGCAATGCATTGCAAGAGTGGTGCAGCCATGGCAGGATGGGGATGCTTGGCCATGTCATTTTGGGGCTGACCCCCTTCTTGGGGGCAGGAGGGCTCTGGAGTGGGTCCCAACTGTACACTGGATTAAAAAGCTCCAAATTGAGGCTCCCTCCTGTACAGGAGGGGTGAAGCCAACTGGTCAAGACCAGTGTTAAGTGCTTCTGCCCCCTGCATGTGTCAGAGCTGGGTTACAGCCAGTGCCCATGGCAGGCACTGCAAGGAGATGGCAAATGGATCCCGTGTCCATCCCAACCACTCTCAGCTAGACGTGGTGTCACAGGATCACAGAATTGCTTGGGCTGGAAGGGACCCTAAAGCTCATCTCATTCCACCCCCTGCCATGGGCAGGGACAGCTTCCACTATCCCAGGTTGCTCCAAGTCCCATCCAACCTGGGCATGGATGCTTCCAGGTATGGGGCAGCCACAGCTTCTCTGGAAAACCAGTGCCAGGGCCTTCCTAGCCTCTGAGTAAGGAAGCCAACCCCTAAAAACTGCACTGAAACCCTCAGTTCTGTTGCCTCCAAGCTTAAGTTCACCCTATTGCCTCCTTCACCCCAGCTGGGTGCACACACAGAGGGTGAAAAGAGCCAAACCAAGCACTGATAGACGCCAAAAATTACAGAGCCACCAAACCTGGGCTTTTGACACAATCTTGCACTAAAGGCATGCATTGCCCCTTGCAGTGGGGGCCTGCTGGGTGTTATTGCAGGGTCACACAAGCAGCAGCAGCAGCAGCAGCAGCATCACCAGAGGCATCAGGGACAGGGCAGTACCAAGAAACAACCAAAATGTTTTGGTTTATGCAGAGCGTCATTAACCGCCTTCAGTGCGCAAGGACGCAAGTGAAAGGATCACCAGAGTTTGATTATGAGTGCAAATAATATTCATATATATGTGCTAAACACAGTCACTATATTGCAGTTTTCCACTATGTCACAGCATACAGAATCAAAGGTTTGCATTTTTATGGAATGTATCCAAGGTAACAGCACCACAGTAATACAGTTTGTAATCACACACCCTGATTTTTTTCTCTTTTTTTTTTTTTTACTGTTTTTGACAAGATAAGCATTACCCCCCACATCCCCTGTTTAATTTTATTTTAAGTACCGATGCATGCAAAGCATTCCATTCCCAGAAACAATGCAAAAATGAGGTAATAGGAGTAATAAAAAAAATTAGTAGTAATTTCTAAATAAATAAATTATAATTAAAAATGCAAAAAAAACCTATAAAAATAATTAAATTAGAACCCACAATATCTACAAGTTAGTCATAAATTATGATTGTTAAATATAAGGCATTTAAACTCACAAAACCCTGTAAACTATTGATGTTTTGTTTCTAGATTTTTTTGTTGTTGTTGTTGTTGTTGATGTTTGTTTTGTTTTGTTTTGTTTTTAAACTCACAATCCTAACTCGCAACCTAGTTGTACAAATTATTTAAACGCAAAGGAACCTGACACACTGATACAACTCCAGACACTGTAAATTCGCACGCACCTTGGGATCAGTCACTCACACGAGACCATAGGAGTTTGGTGCTTTTCTTCATCAAAGGTTTGCTTGGTTTTTTGTTTGTTTGGTTTGGTTTTTTTTTTCAGTTTGATCAATTTTTTTTATTCTTTTTTTTAAAAACTGTGCTTGTTTATTAGGCAAATAGTAACACTTTTTCATAGGCTTTAAAAGAAAACACAGGGTCCAGAAGTGTTCCTCATTCCCTCCCCACCCAGTGGGCGTGTCAATCCCCCTGTTGCTCTCCCTGCTTCTCCCCCACATGTCACACCTGGGCAGACCAAACCTGCGCAGAGTATTTTACCACCAAAACCTTGCTTTGCTTGTCATGGTATTAGTATTATTAGTATTATTTGTAATGCTGCTTCAATGCTGGTGGAGCAAGACCCATAGGTATCCATGGGCCACCCCCTGACCCATGGACATCAGGGCTGGGACCACCACATTGCCCAAGAAGCCGTCACTTGTGCTGGGTGGCAAATGTGCCATCAAGTCATGGGATGGCTTGGGAGGGACCTCAAAGCTCATCTTGTTCCAAACAACCCACTGTGGGCAGGGATGCCTTCCACTAGGCCAGGTCACTCCAGACAACATCCTGCCTGGCCTTTAGCACTTCCAGGGTTCTCTGGACAACCTGTGCCAGGGCTTCCCCACCCTCACAGCCAAGAACTTCTGCCTTATACATCTTCCCTATGTGTCACCATTTGTCTCCTTCCTCTCTCTCCCACCTGCTTTGGCACGCAATGAGAGGCTCCTGCACCCTCACATGGGGCTTCCCTTCTTCTCTCTCCTCTCTCACTGGGGGAAAAAGTAAATCTCTGTGTGCCTCTGAGGTTGGTGTTTTCCAGTTACAGCTCATGAGAATCTTGCAGTTTCTCAGATGAGAGTTTATGACTGAATTTACCTGGGAGAGCATTTCTCTCCAGTGAAACATATGCTCAGGGGAGACAGAAATCATTCCCACCACACCAACATTTTCAATAGATTATGTTTCTAATTCCCCTGCTGCCTCTCTGCAGCTCTTTTCTCCCTTGGTATGAAAGAAAAAAAAAAAAAAAAAAGAAACAAAAAGAAAATGACAGGTTTTGGTTATGAATGTCAGTTTTCCCGAGGGTTTTCCGCCCGATCCCTGCAGTTGGCGTACTGAGTTCTTTTTTTTTTTTTTTTTTTGTTTGGGGGGAGCATGGATTGCAACAGCTCACTCCTTTGGGTATTACCTCTTAATTCTGTTTTGAGTGTTAATGTGATTAAGTTTCTTTTTAACAGCCACTGATTACTCCGTGTGGGTACGGCCTGAAACGTGCACGCCAGCCCGCAAGTGCACGGGTGCACGGGCTTTGGGGCAGGTCACGGCTCCCAAAAGTGGCAGCCCCACCTGCACCTGCCTTCCCCTCCCACGACCAAGAGTTCATGGTCTCAGCAGTGTCTTGTGAGCTTCGAGTTCTCTTCTGTCCCCTTATCAAGAGATGCTTTGGCAATGGGAGGAGAGTCAATGTTTTGCACCTCTCGGTGCCTTTGTCACGCCCCAAAGAACAGTGGAAGGCGCCGGCTTCCGTAACCATCACTTTGGAGCAGTGCTGGCAAAGCCAACACGCCACACAGCTCACAGAAGAAAGCATCACGGACAATTGCAATCATGTAGACAGAACTTCCTTGGATTTTGATATGACAAGCTACTTTGTTAAAATACAGAAAGCAAAGAAACAGCATCTACTCAAATACTCTGCCGCTACAGAAAGTGTCCAGCACCAGCAGACAAGCAGGAACGAAGCTTTTCCCTATTGCTTCGTTCATTTTATCCCCAATTTTTATTTTTATTAAGCTTCTCTAAATTTGCAACACACTGTAAATGCAAGGGAAAGAAGCACACGCGGCTGAGGCAAAGAGCACAAACCCTTCTGACTGTAAACAGGATTTTGCATTTTCTCTTCTTTCCCCCACCCCAAGGATGGGGATGTTTGACCTCTTTATTTCCCCCTCTGCAATGTATTAATCAGGCACCAAAATAAGGAATCTATGAAAAAATATTTGGTGCAAATTAGGTAACAGCAACATGTCCACCACAAGATGAGTAGGGCATCAAACACAACATTTCTTAAGCTAACATGCTCCAGCTGCCATCCATAGAAATAGCTAAAGGACCCCTAACATGTTTCTACATATTTGAGAGGTATATATACAATCCCCATGAAAAGCAGGATTGACAGGCCGGACTAACCACAACTAGTTCCTTCATATTCAACACTAAAATCTTCTGCAGCACGGGGTCTCTGAGCTCCGGGAATGCCAGCTCCCTTTCACTGGGCCTGTATCCTGCGTATATGTGCAACATCTCCTACTGCTAGATATTGTATCACCTCCTCCTTCTCCTCCCTACCGTGCCTGCAGACTTCCCCTCCCAATCAAATGGCTCAGAAGGCAAAAAATTTCGCTGCAAGGGTGTATGGCCATACGACCTGGTAAGGAAAATGGTGTGTCCAGCCAGTCTTTTCAACTGTCCGAGCCGAGCTGTGTTTCAATGTCCACCCTGCAGATTGGGCACTTCTTGCTGGTGGCCAGCCACTGGTCCACGCACACTTGGTGAAAGAGATGCATGCAGGGCAACCGCCTGCAGAGAGAACAACACCACTGTTAGGGTGGAGGAGGTCCAAGGGAGCAAAAAGAGATGAAAAACAGCATCTGGGGCTGCTTGGAACATTGGAAACATTCCTGGGGTGACACCATTGCCACCAAGGTCCAGCAGCCTTTCCCAGCCATGCGAGTTCACACAGGGCACTGGGCTGGAGATAGTGTCCTCCTTGGGCTTATTAGAAACCCCCACACCATCCTGAACTGAGTTGCTCCAGTTATTAATTGTTCTGGCTGCTAATTTTTAACCTTTCAGGAGCAAGGTTATACTCCAAAGCCTCTTAGCTCTTCATGGTTGTGTCACATTAGCAGTCAGGTGGGCCCACACTGTTCCTGCATGTGTGTCCCCAGGGAACCTGGTCACATTTCACCTACATCGCTACTGCCATCATCATGTGTCACCCCTGTGATACAGGGAAACCTTGAACCACAAGAACCAACAGCAAAACGATCAGGGCTTTTCTTGAGAATTTAAGGATGAGAAGAGAAGTAGTACTTCTCACCTGCAGTCCCTTCAGCCATTATAGTTCAGCCCCTTGCAATTTCTTGTCCCCATCCTGTGTCTCAAGCAGAGACTGGACCCAGTGAGCAGCCTGGGATGTATGTTAGAGAGAACTGGAGTTCTGTTGGCTGGGGATGATTCTCTGTGACCATGTGGGCAAAGTAATCCTACTCATTCTACAATAAAGCAGCTGTGTCTTGGACACAAGCCCAGCTCTCCTGGACTTCTCACCAACACTGCTTTTTATCATACTTTGGTCATCTGTCAGGCTCAGGTGTTGATGACCCCAAGCTGCAGATGGTTGTCAGAGATCAGTCTAACCTACCCTTCTCTGACACTTTGCCACCTGGCCAGCTGGCACAGCCTGGAAGCAGATGATCCAAACCCAGGGAACACTATAAAAACCTGGCCCCGTGCTGCAGCAAGGCTCCTCCTGCCATATCAATGTCCATCTGCAAAGCATTTGGGTTCCCAGACCCCACAACAGCCCAGGTGAATTTCCCAGGACAAGAACAGAGACATTAATCCAAATAAACACAACTCAGATGGCACTGAGAATCAGAGGAGGGGATGGAAGGATCTCACCTGACGTCCTCTCCATCTTCAAGCATGGACAGACAGATTGTGCATTTCTCGTCCGTATCTGACTCCTCGCCATCGTCTTGCTCAGCTTTGCCTTCCTGTGGTCTTCTCTGCAGCAAGATTATAAAGACATTTGGTTAGACCTTGCCCTTCTAATGCTCTCTCAAGCCTGGGCAGTTGCAGGAAGATAAATAATGAGATCTCCATCTATCAGCCAGATCCTCCAGCTCGGGGAAGCCAGCCCAGCCAAAACAGCCAGCAAGATGCGTGTGGCACCAGCATGCTGCAGGCTGGCATGTCTCCTCTGAGGCTGGTGGCAGTGAGGCTGGTGGCAGTGCCCCAAGGAGCAGCCTGTCCTCTGCTGCCCTAATACAGCCCCCCACCACTTCCTTGCAGTGGGGACGGCCCCATGGTCTCCTTTGCTGGAGGCTTCTCCTTGGGGAGACCCCAAATCTCATGGTGCCACCACTGCCAGGAAGGGCAGCCACTGTGCCCCCACGCCAGCTTGGCCACTGGCCCAGTCCCATGCTGCACCACAGGGCTGTGCTTAGCCTGTCAGCTGCCCCTTTTTCTCTTCCCCCACACATCCATTGCTATTCAGATCCTTTTCCTGGGCTCACTGGAGATGTAATGAGAGACAAGTGCAGCAGGAGTTACCTCACTTCCAACCTGGGCAATGCGACATCCCTACCCTCCAGCCAGGAATGACCGACACCAGGAACGACGACCCAGACAAGCATTCTTCCCAATTTCTACTGAGCACAACCCAAAAATGTGCCCATTTCCTCATGGGTGGGGAGGTCAGCTTCAACAGAGGAGACACCCTTGGTGAAGCCAGGGGAGAAGAAGGCTCCCTGGGACACAGAGCCCTCACGGGGCAGCGCCGCTGGCATGCAGAACGGGGCGGGTTTGCATGCACCAAGCCCCCTTGGTGGTGTGCACTTTCTTACCAGGTGCAGACAGGGGGAAAATTGCACCCGCTGGGTGGTGGGAGAAGGTTGAGACCCTTTTGAAAATTTGGCCCGCAGCTTCCTAGCCTAGAAGTGAGAAACAGGCAGCTGAGCTATGCCACCGCTCCCGCCCCCGGGAGCCCCGCCAGAAATTACAGCACCCCTGCTGCAGTGGGACTGTGACCCACCAAAGTCCTTCCTGCTGCCTGCTCGTGCCCACAGCCCCTGGCTGAGTGAGAGGGGCTGGCAGCCGTGCTGTGCTCTGGGGCACTCACCTTCTTGTACTTGTGGGGGAAGGTGAATCTCTCGATGGTGTTCTGGACGGCGCCCCGGCTCACGCTGCCCAGCCTGTCCTCCAGCTGCAGCAGCTCCTGCAGCACAGGAACATCAGGAAAGTGCCATCCCCACTGCTCCCACCACACAGCCATACCTGCTGGCAACTGAGGGTCCCTCCTGTCCTCTGCTCAGTGGGAATGGCCATCAACCCCAAATCAACCATGCTGTAATGATGGATCTGATCCCTGGCACTTGGGGTAATAACTAAGAGGTAGAGGCAAAGAGCTGGATATCCAATATTTCACAAATTAGGGTGGGATTTGAGCTTCATCTGACAGCTGGGAAACAAAGCCCCATAGATCTGGAGCACTTTGTTCATAAATGAAAGGAGCCAGAACCAACCCAAGCCAGACCCAGGCACGTTGGAGTAAACCATCTTTAACCAAACTCAACTCCATCACTTCCCAGCTATTACTAAAATTGATGAAAGGCTCAACGCAACTGCCACACCACAAAAAACTGTCTTACAGCTCTATAGCAGAGCTTGCATAAATTCACAGCCCTTTAAAAATGAATAATTCCAGTCCCCAGATACGTACTTCATAGCTCTCCCGCACAGCGGATGTGTGCCTGCTTGGGTTCAGTCCCTGAAGAGCAAGCAGCTGAAGCTGAGGGTAAGGGTAATTTCTGATTTCATGAACAACCTGAAAAAAGTGAGGGAGAAAAATAAAGCCACCTGTATACTTGCCTACAGAAAACCCTTGTGTGCCCTGATGTAAATCTAATGCTTGAAAAATTCAAATTGAAAGAGTAGATTGACATTTTCACCAATTTAAGCCTATTGATAACAAAAAAATGAGGTTTTATTGAATACATTTCCTAGAAATGATATCTAAGAACGTGCAACTCCTTCAAAATAAACTGTTATAATAATTCCTATATCATCCACAGCATTGTAGTTCCAAACCCCCAACATGGATTAGATTACAATGAAATTTTATTTCATTTAAATGGGTGGATTTCTGTTCATTCAAGCTTTGATTGGGTTTTTTTTAAGGCTTGCTTTAGTACACAGGTGTCAGGGTCTGACACAGCATAAGGGAAAATTGTCCTCATGGGATTTCTGGGGGTGTTTTAAGGATTAGCAGTGCTTGGCTTGACTTAGCTCCAAATACAACACCCTGCTAAGAGAAGGGGTAGAAAATTACCCCAGTCAGCCTGTCTTCTCATCAATCCCACTTCCACCTGTGCAAGAGGTCATGAAAACCTTTACAGGTGGCATCAGAGCTGACGTAGAGAACAATGATTGATGAGGGATGGTCCTGGGGGCTGACACCAGGGAAGGCAGTCACCCACTGCCAGTCCTTCAGCACACAAAAAGTCCTGGGAGATCACAGTTTCTTCCAGTGTTAATTATATTATTAATATTAACTGCTGAGTCTCTCACATCCTGCCCATGTTTTGCAGACCAGCTTGTGAACGTGGTGCTGCAAGCAATGGACCGAATCCTTCCAGAACAGCTGAAGCTTTTCTTTTCTTTCTCTAAGCCAGTGCAGTGATGCAACATTATCCTTTCAGACACTCCCTCCCACGGCCGGAGATAAGTGGGATTTGCAGGAGACAGGTGATAGAAAGATAGCAGCCTTTATTTTGACTGCTTTCTGGCAGACAATGCATAAAACATTTCTCAGTAAGAGTGTTTCACTTACCACCTGGGTTGAGGATGTGCTTCTGGGGAAGTGGTGCACCCGAGGAGTGGCCAGGTAATGCTGATAGGGCTGGGGCACCGGCCGGACCTGGAACTGGGCGTGGGTCAGCCCCGCGTCCACGCTGAGGTCCCTGTGGGCACCAGGAGGGACACGTGGTTGTGAGTGCCTGGCTGTGCTCCAGGGGACTGCAGCACACCAGACCCCACTCTGGGAAATCTCCCTGCTGAGCTCTGGGCTGCTCCTCAGACTGGAGAGGTGGTACAGCTTGGCTTGACAGGGAGCTTCCTCTGTTTTGGGGAGTCATGGAGTGAGGGGTTGTTTCTATGCCCTCCCTGTGGGCACCAGGAGGGACATGTGGCTCTGAGTGCCTGCTTGTGCTCCAGGGGACTGCAGCAACCAGACCCCACTCAGGGAAACCTCCCTGCTGAGCCCTGGGCTGCTCCTCAGCCTGGCATGGCTTGGCTTGGAAGGGAGTTTCCTCCGGTTTGGGGAGTCACCCACCAGGCCACCATGAAGGAGTAAGGGGTTTTTTCTGTGCCAGGTAGCATTTGAGCGATTTGGGGTCAAGAGTCGTGCAGATGCACCCTGCTAATTTCAGAGCAAGAGCATTTTGGTGGCTCAAAAGGATACCCAGGCTCAGCAACTCAACCTGTCAGACCAGGATCTTCCAGTGCTGCAAACTATTACAGTTTGCCTTGAATGTTTTGCAGGAATGCAGTTAATTACTCAAGGGACTCAAAAATTGTGGCTTTAGAAGCTTCTGGTAGCTTTTAGAAGCTGAATGGGCACTGTCTGTGAGGTTTTTGGTGTGCCTGTGCTCTCCTTAGAGTCCAGCCCAGATCATGGCAGGACTTGGGGAGTCAAAGGACACTGTGCCTTTCCTGAATCCAGCCTCAGGGTAGGGAGGCTTTGAGGTGTGAGGGTGGGCAGGCTCTGGCCCAGGGTGCCCAGAGCAGCTGTGGCTGTCCCTGGATCCCTGACAGTGCCCCAGGCCAGGCTGGATGGGGCTGGGAGCAGCCTGGGATAGTGGAAGATGTCCCTGCCCATGGCAGGGGGTGGAACAAGATGATCTTTGCAGTATTGTCCAACCCAAACCATTCTGGAATTCTATGATTCTATGAACTCCAGAACCATGATTTTTGCAAAAAAAAATTTTAAGGTTTTAAGAAATGGAAATGAAAAGCCCCTGGATGAGGCAGCTGGAGGAGAGGATGAAACAAAACTAGAGGGCAAACACCAATGGAGCAAGACATCCCTGGTGGCCCTGCTTGCCTGAACACAGCCTGGCCCAGGCGAGCAGAGATGCAGCTCAGCTTGGTGAATCTGAGTACTGTCATCCTCCACAAAGCTAACCCAACTGAATCCCTGGACTTGTCATAGACAAATGCCATCAAACATCACAGCTCTGCTCAACCCAACACACAAACTACAACCCCACCACTACCACACCATGCAGCATTTCCATCTCTAATCCAATTAGCTGATCCCCATTCTCTCCAGCCTGAGAGTCTCTTGGCAAACGAGTGCTTTGAACATCATTCACTTTATCATCATTTCAAAATCCGTTGCGCTAATAACAACTGTCTTCATATTTCCCAAAGAAAAGCTAATTAAAGGGTGGCTTCCCATTTCAGGCCTCCAACTTCTCCTCCCCTTCACAGTGGACAGCAGCAGTGGGTACCACACCTCCTTGGGAGCAGCCCAGATGTGTCCTCCAGCAGCTGTGAAACTGCTTGCACCAACCAGAGGATGGGGAACTGAAGGGACAGTAGATGCAGAAACCCTTCATCCAGAACAGCCTGTGCACCAGGCAGCAGCAGCAATGCTCTAGAACTCCCTAGTACCCAGACCAAGCTGAATGCAATGAAATCAAGGACTGAGAACATCTCTCAAAGGTGAATGGTCATTATTAAACTGCACAGGTAACTGCAGTAACAGGACTGCTGAACTCTTTGTGCATCTAGAGACTTAAAATCAGATCTTGAGGTTTCTGAGGTGATGCTTTGGGTCTACAGATGTGTCCAAAGAAGAACATGGCACGTAACAGTGTTTTCCCAGGGTTTGGAGCTGAAGAAGCAGAGCACACTTGCTGAAGGGGAATGGAACTAACCATCACTTTCTAGCCCATGGTACAGAAACAAGTGTACAGCATCCTGGTGCTCAGGTGCAAGGTCCAAGAGCTGTGATGCTTGTGGTAAATGGGTTGCCAACAAACAGCCAAGGAGTGAAGGACAAAACACCAGATAAAACAGGTAGGATGGTCATCACTGCATATGTGTGCAGCTTTAAGGAACCAAATGGGAGTTAGTTTATTCTTCACCAGAAGATTTTATTTGGAGTTGGTCTGTCTGATACAGCCTCAGATCTTTTCTCCATCCCCGCTTGCACCTCCTGTGGCAGCACCCACCACCAGCAGCCTCTGAGAAAACACTGCTGCTGCTGCTCATCCAGGGGTAACACATTAGAGGGGAGCTTTTGTATTTGTCTCTGGACAAAACTCTTTGTGTGCCCCAAGGGAAAGTGAGTCACCCAAACATATGCTCCCCGTGTATGGCTCCTGTCACCCCCACTCCCTGGGTTTCATAAGGCTATGGAGCAACAGAGGGGAGGAAAGGAGGGAAGGGGGAAGGCACGTAGTGATGCTTTATCAGATACTTCTAATGATCATAATTAAGCACTCTGAGCTGAAAGAGAGGCAGAAAGAATTGCTCTATCCAGATGGTACATGAACTGCTTTGCAAACCAATCCGAAAAATGTCATCCCGACCACATTCAGCCCACAGGAGTGCCAATAATGGGAACACCTGAGAAGAAAATTGCAGAAGGATGTGGTCATATTTTAGATTGTGTATTATGCACTGAAGGGGGGAAAAAAGCAACAACCCTAGGTTAAAAGGACTTTTCATTTGCAGAGTGGAGTGCTCAGATGTTAGGAAATGCCATCATTAAGACTTCCTGTGCCATTTTATTCCAGTCCTCTTGTGAAAACACATTGCGATTGACTTTAATTACAAGTTCACATGCTATTTTTTCCATTCAGTGCACAGAATGGACTTTGCTCAGCTTACAAGCAGCTACTCAGAAGAATGTTTTTATTTTCTTATTCTTTTGACCAGGTTACCATACTTTATTAACTGTTCAAGGGCTCTCAACCTGCTCTGAAAATGAAATGAACTTGCAAAGCTTTTCCAGGGTATTAAACACTGCAATTGGAGAATGATGAACAAATCTCCATTCATACCACCCTGCATGGCAGGGTAGTAAGGTGCTCCCTAATTTGGACCACAGAAACTATTATGGCCACTGGGTTTTGAGTGCCTGAAGGACAGCAAAGGGTCTAGTTCAGGCAGACAGTGGTGTACAGGAAAGAAACAGCCTCTGTGCCCTACAGCACAAAGAGCAACTTGGGAGAATTAATGCTTGGCTTCACTATTAATCTATAGGTGAAAAGTTACAAGCAACAACAATGGAGTGTGCCTAAAGGGGGGCAATGGAGCTGGGGAAGGGAATGGAGCACAAATCTAATGAAGAGCAACTCAGGGAGCTGGAATGGGGCTCAGCCTGGAGAAAAGGAAGCTCAGGGGGGACCTTGTGGCTCTGCACAACTCCCTGACAAGAGGGGACAGCTGGCAGGGAACAGGATCTGCTCCCAGGGTAAAAGGGACAGGAGGAGAGGGAATTGCCTCAAGTTCTGCCAGTGGAAGTTTAGATTGCCTGTTAGGGAAAATCTCTTCATCCAAGGAGCTGTCCAGCCCTGGCACTGCTGCCCAGGGCAATGCTGGAGTCCCCACTCCTGGAGGGATTTAAAATCCATATTGATGTGGCACTTGAGGACATGGGTCAGTGGTGGACTTGGCTGTGCTGAGGAATGGTTGGTCTTCACAGTCTTAGAAAGCTTTTCCAACCTAAATGATCCAATTATTTGTTTATACAGGAGGCTTTCGCTTTCACACTCTCACAGACCTGTCAGAGATGAGTTTTCCCATTGCACTCTCCCCACACCATAACCACTGAGCTGGCTCCTTAGCTATCGCCAACACCACGATCCCTGGTAGCATTCCCCAAAACCCGCAGCCTTCCCAGGACTTTTTAAACACCTCATTGGGTGCAGCAGTGAAATGGGGATCACTCACCAGTCCGTGCCCTCTGCCAGATACCTGGGCTGGGGGCCTATGGGTTGTGGAGTCTGCAGTTGGTGGCTGAAGTCGAAGCTGGGGTGTAGGCGGTGAGGCTGGACAGATATGCGCTCTTGGGCCCGCCTGCGGGAGGAGAGCAGCAACAGGCAGGGTCAGGCACACCTGGGCACTGCAGTTCCTGCCAGGCACCCACGGGCAGCCCCCAAAGGCTGGGCTTGTGGACAGGTGTCCAAAGCCAAGCACTCCAGGCAGGTGTAAGTGGAAGGGGAACCCAGGGCTGTTGTTCCATCACGGCCATCACAGAGCAATCCACTCTCAGGCCCTGTGGCACCCACATATGCTCAGTTTGCAGGAGATGCTATTTGCTGGCAATGTGCAGAGAAGGAAGGGAAGCCAAAAAACTTCTCAGCAGCTCTGTGCAGTTTGCACTATTTCCTTTTCTGCTGCAGTCAGCCCCAAACACACAAAGTAAAACGTGCCCCTGCTCCAGCTGTGATCCATCATCATAAAGAAGCTGCAGGTTGTCTCGTCTCCTGTGCAGTCCATAAACTCCTGGGGAACCTCATTCATAACCAGATTACTCACGAGTGACTGAAAGCAGAATTTACCCTCACTGGCCTTTGCCAACATTTCTTTGGATGATGGACAGGCCAGGCTGGGTTCCAGGTCCTTCTCCCTCTGCTCTGCTGCCATTGCAGGCAGGGAAAAGAAAGTGCTAGAAAATACAGCAAGGTTTTTCTAGGGATTTGAGTCTCATGATTATTGCTTGTTTGAACTACTCAGGGGAAGAGCGTGTGCTGCTGGATCAGTGTCCACATTTGGCAAGAGACAGGGAGGATGCACAAGCAGGATTTGCATTACAGACAGGCTCCTACCCTTTGCTTGCTGACCAGTAGAACCATCAGAAAGAAAGTCTTCAGGAAAAAAACTAGGGCAAATGGAGCAGGGGAGACTGCCAGGTAAATAACTTTTCATGCAGCCTCAGTTCAGAGCTTCACTCTCAAAGGCATAACTCATATTCCCATTACTGGGACCTCCTCCCCACGCCTGTAAGGGTTCTGACATCCTGCTCCACTGCAGCTTTCAGACACAAGCACTGGGACTGGGCAAGAGGTTCCTGCCTTCTTCTACACTACAGCCCACTTGCAAATACAACACTGACAGCATTTACCAAAGCAGGTTCTGCATGGAATTGTGTTCTGTGCTTTTATTTGAATTCAGCTTATGACTAAGAGATAAACACTTGTATCATCAATTTCTCAGCCTGGAACATACTTGCTACCCAATTATTAGCTAATCATTAAATCCACCTAAAATCCAGTTTATGCATAACAAAACGATGATGAGAAGAACACACAATTTTCAGACAGAAAGGACATGAAAAGAAAGGGTTTTCTATCCATAGCATTCTTTCCAAATGAAGCATCATTGCAAAGTCTCATCCTCTGATTCTTGATCCATGGGTACAACCCACAAATAGCTTCCATATGTTTCCAAAAAAAATCACTCCTCTCTCGAGAAACACAATCAAGACAAGGCCAGGCATCCATTTCCATCTCTGCTGAGTTACAGCAATTCTCTCTGTGTTTGTCAGCTCAGTGTGGATTTAGGATGCTCTCTGTGACAGAGTGTGCTGCAGGTCAGCGGCATCATTCCCTCACAGAGACAGAAACCCTGAGCAGCCCTGAGCAGCACGACCTCCATGTGTATGACCTGATGAGGCAGGTGGGCATGCACGGGTTTGAAACAGCAGCTGTGAGGATGCAGCTCACGCACGCAGAGACTGGAAAGGCCCCCAGCAACACCACCGTGATTCTCCCAGGAGTGACAATAATGGGACACACCAGACGGGCGCAGCGGGATCCCCACAGGAAGGGCGCACCTTCAGGTGCAGCCTGCCCTTCAGGTGGATGCATTTTCAGCGCACACAGGTGAGCTGGAGACGAAAACCCAACCCCACCAGCGCGGCTGTGGCTCCGCAGGCAACGCGCGGTCAGCGCGGCCTCTCCACATCCTTGGGGATGCCCTTACCTGGGATGGGGCATGAGCCGGCGGTGCTGCGCCTCGAGGAGCTGCTGCTGGAGGAGGTATTGCTGGTGAAGCGCCTGAGGTAGGAAGGAGGGCCCGGCCACGTCCTGGAAGGGCAGGGCGGGCACGGGCGGCAGGGGCTGGTGCAGGGCGCCGCTGTGCTGGTGCGCGGGGGCCATGTGGGGAGCCAGCCCCGGCTGCGGCTGCACCGCGTGAGGCAGGGCGAAATCGGCCGAGAGCTGAGGCTGGGGACCCAGGTGGAAGTGACGGCAGGAGGTAGCATGGGGATGCTGAGACCTTTGAAAGGGAGCACCTGGAAGAGAAGAGCGTGGCGGTCACTGATGTATTTTCTGAAAAATCTCTCCGCCGGGATGTTTCCTCCTGAGAAGCTTCAGCTTTTTTTCTCCTAAGAAGCTTCAGCTTCTCCGTGTTTTGCTCCTTTGGAATGTGATTTGGAGAATTGCTTACCCAACATGTGAATAGTTTTTAATTAATGGCCAATCGCAGCTGTGTCGGGCTCTCTGAGTCTGTCACGGGTTTTTATTATCATTCTTGGCTAACCTTCTGATGTCTCCTTTCTCTTTCTTCAGAACAGTTTTAGTATATAATTTTCATATAAAATAATATAATATCATATCATATCATATCATATCGTATCGTATCGTATCGTATCGTATCGTATCATATATATCATATCATATCTCATATCTCATATATCGTATATCATATATCATATACTATAATATCAAAAATAATAAATCAACCTTCTGAGTACTTGGGAGTCAATTCTCATTTCCCACCTTGTCCTGAGACCCACAACAACACCACAACAATAAATAACCGTACACAGAGGTCATAGGGGCAAGCAGTGATCAGGGCAGAGCACCACCCAGGAAAAGAGTTGGACAAACAGCTGTCACTCTCCGCTTGCAAAAGGTTTGTAAAAAAAACACAAGTAAAAGGGAACAAGTTAAAGCTGATTACAAGAAAAAGTGCTAGTTTTGACTAATGGTGTTTCTTATCCAAGAAAATGCTGGAGCCAAAACGTAGGTTTGGGTTCAAAGTCCTGTTTTGGCTCCAAGTTGAAGTGTATGCTGATGAAAACTGCTTTGAGCTTGTTTTGGCTTTCCTGTCTAAAACAGAAAAGGAAAAAAAAGTCTTAATAGAGCCTTTGGAGATAGAAAAGGGAGTGACAGTTTTAAACAAAAAGAGAGGAGACTTAGCCTAGATACGAGGAAGACATTTTTTGTGCTGGGGGTGGTGAGGCCCTGGCACAGATTTCCCAAAAAAGACATGGATGCATCCTCTTTGGAAGTGTTTGAGGCCAGGTTGGATGAGTTTTGGAGCAACTTTGTCTAGGTGAGAGACGTCCCTGCCCATGGCTGTGGGGTTGGACTAGATGACTTTTAAAGGTCCTTTCCAATACAAACCATTCTATGATATAGACTCAAACACTCTAGAAAGGGAAATAAACAACAAAACCCGTTTTCTAAAATATTTGGGTTCTATATATTATCTCACACAAGTTTTGAGTGTTTTCCCTGAATTGCAGACTTTTCCTGCAAGTCATTTCCTTGCCTCTCTAAAACTGTCTCATAGGCAAGGAAATAATCTCTGCTCTAAAAATCTTCCTCACACTGACTTCAGGACGTGAGTGAGACAACTTCCCCCTCTGAGAGCAGGGATGGAGGCCCTGTGTGTTTGCTGAGATCCTGCAACAACCCGTCCTCATGGGCTGCAAGCAGGGAGAGAGCAGCTGCTGGAAACACAACATGGAATGCTATGGGACCAGCCATGAAGCTGATGGGAATGAGGGAGAAATGAGGTGTGAGAGATATCCATAGTGGAGGCGTTTTGCAAAACATCTGGCACTGGCTTGCACCTTGCTCAAGATCCCCGCTTGGACAGGCCCTAGGCCCAGTCTGGTCTGTTAATTCCTACATTCCTGGAGCATTTACAGGCACTATGCAAAACTTTTGGCTCTTTAACGGGGGAAAGAGTCAATTCAGAAATGAGGGATGGGACTCGAGTGAGGTTATTAGAGATGCCTCTTTGCTAAGGATAGCCTCAGAATGGGACACCTGCCTTTTTACAGTATTTTGAGCACCCCATCTTCTTCTTTCTGTTTTAATCTTTGTGAATGGTACAAAACATCCCAGAACAACAGCACCAAGAGAAAGTATTTCATCCCAAAGCACAGGCATGTACATCATGCCTTCTTCACCCAAATGCCTCACATCTCCCTGGCAGGCAGGGCCAGTCCATCACAGCAGCTCAGGGAGTCCTGAGCAAGCCAGATGCCAGCAGGAGAAACAACAGGAGAGGGCCTGTCAGAAATGGATAGGTTTGCAAAACTGTGCATAATTACACACAGCACCTCTTAAATGCAAACTAATCCTCCACAGTGCCCCTCCGAGAGAGAGCAGGTTACACAATATGTGCCACCCACAGCAGTGCTTCTTGAGGTGATAATTTCCCCTGCTGTCAGATAACGGCATGATTCGGCCACGATATTAATTAAAGCCAGAGGTGGTGGGATCAGACCTGCTGCTCCTCAATGACAGAGCTGCAAACCCAGGCCAAAGAGCCACTCACATACCCTGTTTCCCTGCAAGCTGTATTTGTTGCTGGTGGCCTGGCCCAAATTCACCACAAAGAGGTAAAGGCTACATAATAATGGGGATCCTGCACTTCCCTGGCCCATTCCTGGAGGGAATTGTGAGGAGAAGCCTCTTGGCTGCTGTGAGGAACTCATGGTGAATTGCTCAGCCTCTGATGGCCATGTGCTCTCCCAGGCTGCAGCAGGTCACAGGTGAGCCATTGTGCAGGCCTGGAGACAAGGTATGAGAGCAGGTGAAAATGTCACACCCTCTGCACACACCAACACTCCAACCTGTGCCACCACGCTGAGGTTCAGCTGAATTCCAGACAAAAATGCCTTAGGGCCATACCAGACAGTGAAACCCAGCGAGACTCCCCCACATTTCCTGGGACACATTCTCTAGCATGTAAGTGAAGCAGAGAAAGCCTGTCTCTCATCTCCTGTGACTCTCTTGTCTCTCGATGCCTGGTGTAGCCTCAGCCCTTGATTCCCAGCTTTTACTGAGTTGTGGGAACCCTTAATTCAGTTAAATCTCTGGAGGGCCTTTGATGCCAGAGCCATGGTGAACTAGAGAGCACCAGGTGGGCAGATCAGCTGGTCACGGTTTTGATTTGGATTTTGCTTCTCATACAAAGAGAGTCCTTGAGAGGAACTCAGTCATGCACTTTCCCAAGGTCCAGAACACACAAACTTTATCTGTGGTATGTGTGCAGGAAGATACACAGAACTAACCTATCTGAAAGCAAAAGCCTAACTCATTTTGTTCTGGTACAGAGTCAATTAGCCTTATCTGTAGGAACTAATTAATTAAATAAAGCATTTTTCAGTATTTTTTGCTAGTGCCTACTGGTGCAGTGATGCATTTCTCTTCATTGGAATAACACCGTCAAGATGTGACCGAGACCATATGATTAAATAAAACCCATCAATTTGTCTTAACATAACACATTACCCTACGTAGTAATTGTTCATTCTCTTCAACTAATCCAATTGCTGATGAGGATTTTTACAGCAAAGCAAAGACTTTGGGGAATACTTCAGCAATCCTATGCTTATTAGCAGTTATCCAATTACACTGCTGGCATAACCAAGCCAGTCTGCAAAACAAAGAGCCAGTCCTCACTAAGCAGGGTGCTGGTGAGCCTCAGAAAGCCCTGGCAAACAAATAACAGCTCAAAACAGAAGATTACATTTTAAAGTTAGTTATTTTTGAGTTTGCCTTCTCCTGCTCATTGCATCTAGATGCAAAAGGCCCTGGTGGGGGTTGCTTTCCCAGCCCATGTTTTGGTCTGGTGTACACAAGGTAAATGCAGTGTCACCCTGCAAACATGAGCTGAGCATCCTTGTCCAGGTAGCTCACCACAATCAACACCAAGAGCAGGCACTCATCCCTTTGAATTCCACAGAGGTTCACATGCTAGCAGTGTCAGGGAATCACAGTATTGTTAAGGTTGGAAGAGTTCTCTAGGATCAGAGAGTTCATTAACCCAGAGTCGTGGTGTTCAACCCTTGCCCCCAAGTGCCACATTCACATGACTATTGAACACTTCCAGAAGTGAGGACTCCACCACTTCCCTGAATGCTTACCCCAGAGCCAGACCACACTTTCTGTGAAGAAATTTTTCCCAATATTCAACCTAAACCTCTCCTGGAACAGTTCAAGGCTGTTTCCTCTCATCCCATCCCTTGTTCCCTGGGGGCAGAGCCCGATCCCCACCTGGCTGCCCCCTGCTTTCAGGGGGTTGTGGAGATCCAGAAGTTCTGTTAGTGATTACTTTGCTAGCACAAAGTCTTCTCCCTCTTTTCCAAGCCACAAGTGTGGTCCTAGATCACACTTGCATTGACACCAACAAGCATAAGCATTGCCCATAAGATACTGCAAGAAAATTGAACTCACAGATTTAATCTGCTTTTTGCCTGGATAGCAATGTCTGCCACAGCAGAGACTAATCCATGACTAAAACCGAGTCCTGATACCACATTCCAGCTTTTGTTTTCACTCCCCACTGCAAGGGCAGAGCTGACACTTCCATTAGCCAAGCTTTGGGCACACATCCACAGCAAAGACAATGAGGATGCAAAGTGTGCCTATCATGCTCCAGGATCCTAGTTCCCCATCACCTGCCCAGTAGCGCCCACATGAAGGCAATGTAGCTCTGGAAACAGCAAGGCAGAGACTTTCTTTCAGCTTAATGAACTCAAGTTTTTGTCCCCATACCATAGAAGGATTCTCCTCCTCCATTGGGTTACTTGGATTTTGGAGGAAGAGAGATTAGCCAGATCTTTGGATGTTTTTATGGCTTACCCTCCATGTCCAAACACTTGCCTTCTCCAGCCCAGGAGACAATCACAAAATCCCAGAATTAAGGTTGAAAGGACCACCAGAGTTCACCTAGTCCGTTCCTCCTGCTTAGGCAGGGTCCCTAGAACACATTACTCAGGATTTTGTCCAGCTCTTTAATATCTCTAGGGAAGATTTTCAGGGAAGTCCACAGAGGCAAAATAAAGTCCTCACCAGCCCTAGAGAGGCTTTTGACCCAAGGCCAGCCTGGAAACACCGTTTGCTGTGCCCAACCTGCTGGTTGGAATGAGAGAACCAGCCCCTTCCATGAGGCTCACTGGCATGCTCCTGGTGCCTTGAGTAATTCCAGCTGCCCCTGTCTGGAGCTGTAGAGAACTGATTTACCTGGGATACTGTCAGGCTGCCCACCAGCCAAAAACCATTTTGTTGTCCTGATGGTGCTTCCTTTCATTTAAATGCTGTTGCTGTAGCAGATGATGACAGCTCAGAGCAACATCAGATCAGCAGCTCTGAGATGAGCAATGCATCACATCTCTGTCAGCAAAGCAGGTGATTATTTGCTCCAGTTTTGGGCAGTTTTCCTTTCACAGGTTGAGGCCAAATGTCCTCAAAATGCCCCCTGATGCCCACACACCCACCTAAGCTCCCAGCCTGGACAGCACTTGTTGCCTTATGCTCAGCTAAGCCACAGAGATAGCTAATGCCTGAATCTAGATAATCCAGCTCTATAAGGTGCTTTGCAAGCCTCAGAATTTGTGATAATACATGGATACTGAGACAGGATCTGCTGGAGAAATGAATCATGTCTTGGGCCAGCCAGGCTGTCTGTGGGGTGGGAAAGAGAGCTGGGTGGTTCTCTGGCCTAACTGGCGACAAGTCTGACCCAAAAGAGGCTGTGGCATTTTGTGGTGGTGTAGGGCCATATAGCCAGGGATGCCTTTGGGTGACCACCACCATCTCCCTGCCTTGTGCAATGCTCTGCTGGTTGCTGCTTCCAGTCCCTCTCAGCTCCTTTGATCACATCCTAAAGCCAAGTTCAGCACCAGGGGTCAACAGGTGGAGGATCAGTACTTGGGTGATTCCTGCCACTGACAGACCATGAGTGTGGTCAGTGGCTGCCCCAGCTGGCCTGGCTCTCCTCTGCTGCTGTGAAGCTGCAGCTTCACACTGCGATACTGAAAACCTGCTATGGAGCTGGGTCTGTGTGATACCCACTGCTCTGGGTCTCTACAGCCTGCAGTACACCCCACAGATACCCAGGTCTGCAATCACACAATCACACAATCACACAATCACAGAATGGTTTGGGCTGGAAGAAGTCTTTGAAGGTCGTCTAGTTCCAATCCCCTGCCATAGGCAGGGACATCTTCCACTATCCCAGGTTGTTCCAAGCCCCATCCAGCCTGGCCTTGGACGCTGCCAGGGATGGAGCCCCCACAGCTTCTCTGTGCAACGCATGCCAGGGCCTCACCACCCTCACAGGAAAGAATTTCCTCCTAATATCTAATCGAAACCAACTTTCTTTCAATTTGAAGCCATTCCCACTTGTCCTGTCACACCAGGCTCTTGCCCTGTCTTTCCTGCAGGTTCCCTTCAGTAACTGGAAGGGAATGAGGTCATTCCAAAGCCTTCTCATTCCCAGGCTGAACAATCCCTATTCTCTCAGCATTTATTCATAGCAGAGGTGGTCCATCTCTATCTGATAATCTTAGTGGCTTTCTCTGGACTGGCTCCAACAGATCCCTGTCCTTGCTGTGCTGGGCACCCCAGAGCTGGAGGCAGCTCTCACCTGAGTGTGGCAGAGGGGCAAAATCACCTCCTTGATGCCGCAGCCTCACAGAATAATTTAGCACCATAAAATACAATAATAGAATCGTTTGGATTGGAAAAGCCCTCTCAGATCATAAAGTCCAACCCAGCCGTGCCAATCCCCCTGCCAAACCACATCCCCACCTGCACTGTACAGACAATCCTCCACCAGCCCACAGGGAAGGCTGCTGAACAACAATCTACAAAGCACCCAAAACACTCAGCTGGAAGCATCACAGCCTTCAGCCTCAGACTGAGGAAGGTACAAATTAGTTTTTAGAAAGCAACAGATGATGCAGGCCTGTGGACAGCTGAACCTGCTTGGCTGCTCGCTGCCATTTCCACCCTTCGCTCTCACAGGCGTTGAGCGCAGCAGAAACTCACAGGGAAACTCAGCACATCCCCCTCACCACCTCTTTCTCACTTCCACTGCTGCTGCTTAGGGGTTTTTTCCTTTTCTCCCTCTGTTCTACAGTTATATTTATTGTTTCCATACATTATCCAAAGCAGCACAGACATTTTTTCATTAGCAGGAACGGTCCCTTTGCACCCCCGGGTGAACCCTGTGAATTATAAATTTTGGCAGGTTGGTAAGTGACGTTGAGTCACAGAAATACACTGGTCTGGTCCTAGGTGATTCTGCCACTGGGGATTCTCCTTTAGCATCAGTCAGGGTTTGACTTCATCTAGGCACATGCATATTTATCCACCCACCAGTATTTCAGCCTGAAAGGCTCAAGGGATCTGTGTGCTCAGTCCAACACTGACCCATCTCTGAGATGCAAAGCCTCTGGGTAATCCCTGCAGCCAGACAGGGGATGCTACAGGCTTTTAGAAAAGAAAAAGCCCAGAAAGCAGAACTATTTATTTCCACCTCCCTTCCTCAGGCTATAGCACTCAATGCAATCAGGCTCCTGGTAAGGGACAAAGGAGCTGGGATAGGTGTCTCGAGCAGACAGCTGCAGCCAGGGAGCCCAGCCGCCTTCGAGGGAAAAACAAAATCTGCCTCATGCTGTTAAGCTACCTGCAAAGCATGTGAATATCTCCCCCAGGTAAGGCAACCTGGACTGCTCATTGAGGCCCCTGTGGTCTGCACGTAGGGGCTGGGGGTGTTAGGGAGTCTGGGGCTGGTTCACATCCAGGTCCCATCGTGGCAGAGGGAGGTGGCAGCTCCTGGAGAGCCCTGGCTTCACTCACTGACAGCTTTTACAGCTGAGGACGAGCTGTTGTTTAATCAGCCAAGCTGGGGGATGGAGCCTGGTTGTCTCACCCACTTTGTCCTGATTAGACCCCCTGTGACCCCTCGTCCTGCACTGGGCAGGCAAATAAGCCCCTCAACAGGAGCCCTTGTGGTGCCTCTCTGAGCACCAGGAGAGCCTGCCAGGCTTTTACCAGCCCAGGAGCCTGCAGCTCCCTTCCCTGGATGTGCATTAAAATTCCCCTCAGAGCCAGCAACACGGTGGGAAGTTTGCATGGGCCCTGACAGCATGCAGTGAGTAAAGGCCAAAATCATGGGACCAGCTCCAGCTCCACGTGGCACATGGAGAAGAACACCACAGGGGACTTGCACTGTGTCTACAAACAAGCCCCTAATTTCCTGGTGTCATCACACACATGTTAATGCCTTCAAATTGTTTGTGACCATACCCTTATTAAATCAGTGAAAATTCACTTACTGATAGGAAACGTGGTGTGACAATCACAGAACAATTGAATGGCTTGGGTTGGAAGGGACCCTAAAGATCACCTAGTTACAACCCTCCTGCCATGGAAAATAAAACATGAAATAGATAACCCCCCAGACCAAATTAAAGGTATTCAGCTGCATAAAGGTTGAGTGGTCTGGCAGAGGGAGATGTTGTCTCACTGCTGTTACAGGACAGCTGACTTCAGGGTGAGGATGAAGGAAGAGGAAAGAATTTAAGTGAAATCTATCAGGCAGGAAGGAATCTCTCTCACTTTCAGCACCTTTGCCAACAGCTTTCTCATTTCATCCAGTGAAACTGAGAATCACAGAATCCAGTCAAGGCTGAAAAAGACCATCAGGATCACTGGGTCCACGCATTAACCCAGCACCACATATAACCATTCCAAATGTCACATCCAGACACCTCTCAGACACTTCCAGAGATGGTGATGGTTCCACCTCCCTGAGCAACTTATTCCAATGCCTGACCCACTCCAGCAGCGACAAAGAAAAATTCTAATATCCTGTCTGAACCTCCTCTGGCACCTTTTTCCTTGTCTTGTCCCTGTTCCCTGGAGCACAGCCCGACCCCCCGGCTGTCCCCTCCTGTCAGGAGCTGTGCAGAGCCACAAGGGCCCCCCTGAGCCTCCTTTGCTCCAGGCTCAGCCCCTTCCCAGCTCCCTCAGCCACTCCTTATATTACTTGTTTTTTAGACACTTGACCTGCTTTGCTGCTCTGCTGGGGCAAGATGCAAGAAGCCAAAAACCATGCTAAAAATAATGGGCTGCCAGCTCCAGGGTACAGCCTGCCATCCCACTGGTCTAGTGCCAGGGAAGTGGTAAAGGACCCCCAAATCTGTGGCTGGGAGATGCAATAAATGGATAAAGACTATTTAAATTTGCCTTATTTACTTGTTGAGGTGGTGCTGTGCCAGCAAGGAGTCAGGATGAAAGGCTGGTGTGTGGTGGCTGGTGGAGCATATTTGTGTCCTGGGTGCCAGCTTGAGGTTCTGGAGGTTTATCATCTCCTGCTCAGAGTCTTTCACACCTGATGGAAAAGTGCTTCAAAGGAATTCAGGGGAAAGGGGCTCAGATGGGCTCCCCAGTGCTGATTAATTCTTTGGTAGTCACAGCCGCCCTCTTTGCACTGTGCCTCTGTGCAGGCAGAACACAGCTGAGCTTTTCCCAAAATCCTCAAAAACACAGACCTCAGAGCCTGCACAGTGCCCCTGCCTGCTTGTACAGCCCCCAGTCAACATCCTCTCGCACTAATGAAGCCTCTCATTAATTGCTGTGACACAAGCTGGTGTGGCTCAGGGTGCCTAACACAGAGCACAGCATCCCCTCCCCTGCACACCACACAGGGAAACCACGTGCAGCATCAATACACCAAAAAAAAAGATAAGGTGGGACCCTACCAGGGCCTAAGCTCAGCATTCCACAAAAAAATCAACACCCAGCACATGGTCTGATTCTTAGGGCAGTTCAGCACAGGGCTCAGAGCTGGACTCAGTGATCCCTATGGGTCCCTTCCAACTCAGGATAAGCAGTGATTTTGTGATTTACAGCTGGCAGTGACCAGCGTTAATCAGCATATTTACACAAAATCATAGATAGTTAAGGGTTGGAAGGGACTTAAAGATCATCTAGTTCCGACCCCCCACCTCTATTTACACCAAGACCGAAGAGGTGCTGAGTGCTGGGGATGGGAACCAGCAAGAATGAGGGATGGGATACAGCCAGGCAGCCTGGACCCATCACAGGAGGGAGACAGCTGTTTATACAGCACTGGATGAGAGTTTTTTTCCTGCAACTCTTTCCCACTGGCTTCAGTGGGGAAAAAAGGTTTTGTTGAAGCTGATGTTTCACAGCAACGTGTTGAATCCAGCAATATTTTCCAAGGAGGAAGGAGAAACACTTCAGCAGCATTGCTACACTTAAAGCTGTCTTTTTGCTTTTATACTTCTCACTGTGTTTTAATTATAGCCTTATTCTCAGTGTTGAATTCGAGGGTGTATTTGAGATTTAGATCATCACATTAAAAGAAGAAAAAAAAAAAAAGCCACATTGCACTGGGAGAAAACGTTTTCTGGGATTTAGTGGTCCCAGTTTCATTCCTCTTCTCCCAGGCTCTGGAATGTCTGGAGGGATGGCATGATGTTTCTACAGCCTGGCATGGCGTTTCTCACCCAGAGCAGCAAATTCTCCCCAGGTTGCCCTGTTTCTCCTGGGTTTAGGCTCAGCCCTGCCCACCTGCCAGGAGCAAGCCCTGGAGGAAATTTGGCTTCGGAGGTGTTGAAAAGCCCCTCTGAGAATGGTGCTTTAAATAATGTTTCTCCTTCCTGTTGGGTCGGAAGGTGCTGGGGAACGAACAACTGATAGGAATCACTTGACCACAACTCCCATGCTAAAAGCAGGAGCCACGCTGCAGGTCCCACAGGCTTTTTTGGGCTGCAGGGCTTATGTCCAAGCAAAATTCCAGCAATTCCAAGGGCAGAGAAGGTTTGGCTGGTACCTGAACTTCGCCCATCAGCCCAACTCTGTGTGCTCAGCCACCCCTTCTCCCTCACCACCATTCCATCCTGCGTGCAACCCAAGCCTGTTCTGCACTGCTCTGCATTGGAAAATACCAAAAAAAAGTTTGAGTGTTCCCAATTTGTGGAAAGACATCTGGGCTCAAAGGCTCCTCTCCAGGGTCTGGCCAGTTATCTCAAATTAAAAAATAAAAATGTCGAAAAGGAAGTAGAGTAGGTCTGAGTCCTCTTTGGCCAAGGGAGCCAATAAAGCTCAACTTTTGTGGTTTTATATTGCTGGCACGGTGATACGTCCATGTGAATGAGTCCCCAACCTGGAAACGTGGTAATTAACCAGGGGAAGGAATTCCTGTATTTAAAAATAAGGAATAAAAAATCCTGGCATGACAGCAGCCTATTACTTGGCTCTCCCTGCAATGGGGATGCATTTGGAGCAATCCCTATCTCTGCCCTTGGGAATGCAAAAACGTGCTGACTTGTGCCTTCAACTTTGACAGGCAGTGATAGGCTGCAGCCAGTTGTTTGGAAAAGGAAATTCAATACTTGTGTTTCCAATGTTTCCTTGCTTTCACAGTGTCCAAAGCCTTCCCCAGGCATTTGGAAGTGCTCAACACCTGCCTTAAAAACACTCTTAACTGCTCCTAATGACTGGCCAGGGAGGTTTGCAGCAGCTCCCTCCTACCAGTAATGATATGCGGGACATCCAGAAACAGGCAAAAAGCCAAAGCCATGGGGGGAAAAAAAATCCAGCCAGACATTGCAAGGGCCTGGCAGGGTCTTGGGGGCTGCTCTGCATTGTTCATGGAGCTTCTTAATGCTGTGACAGCCCCATCCAAAAACTGCCAAACCTTAGGGGTCTGAACTCCTCATGGAGCTTTAACCCAGAGAGGGAGTCAGTGGGAAGAGCCAATGCCCTCAGCTGACTCTGATCCATGTTTAAGCAAAAGGTTTTGTGATCACCCCTGGTCTCACCCCTGCAGGAGCTGAGCACCAGCCCAGCACACACAGGAGGGGCTCAGGCAGGAGCAGAGTCCCTGTGTATGGCCATGCCCCATGGGCACTCGGGATCCTGGGATCATCCACAGCCCTGGAAACCACAGCACCCCAATCCTGTGCCAGCCTCCACATCCCCTCCCTCCACAGCAGCTTTTGGGTGAGGACCTGTGTGGTGGTCTTGGCCCTTTCCTCTCCCACACATGTTGTATCCCCACAAAGGGGTTTCCAGGGAAGGCTTTCCATCCTGTTCTCCCACTATCAGCAAACAGGGGAGAGATTCCATTTTTTGGAAGGCATTGTTTGCCTAACCTGCTTTAAACCTCCCCTCCAGGGACAGATTGGAACAGACTTTGAAACCTACCCTGGAAACACAGAGGAGGCTGCTCTGGGCGGGTTATTCTGCATCAGTCCCCATCCGCCTCTGTTTTGCACGCATTAATTCTCCACCCACACACCCCTTGTTTCAAATGGGACTGTAATAACCAGCTGGGTTTTTCTGGAGGATTTATTTATCTGCATCTTAATCCCAGGGCTGGGAGATTCCCATCCATCATGTCCACAGAGTGCAGGGTGAGTGGCAGTGGTTTGTGGGGAGGGGAGCAGGTTTGGGAGACAGGTGGAATATCTCAGCATTTCTAGGAACAGCACATCAGTTTGGATGGGAGATGTTTGGCAGCCCAGCCTTTCTTCTTTCCTGGCTCTCTGGCAAATCAGCCCCTAAGCCAGAAGATTTTGGCAGGGAGTCAGGACATGGGACACCCCCTTGCAAAGGGATTGGTTGACGATGGCATGTTTCAGGTCACCCTCTGGGCTTTATCTTAAATCCTGTAATCCCATATCAGGTAGGGGATTTACCAGCCTGCATGAAACCCTTAGCGTGCCAGGAGGGTAACTTGTGCAGCACCTGACACTCAGGGAAGACAGTATAATGTGTAGTCCCCCTTGAGTTTTTACAGATGGCTCAGAAGCCACACCACAAAATGTCCCTCCTCACCCCAGAAGGCAGTGAAAGCTCAGCAGCTGGTTCCTCTTTCAAGTGACATTACACAGAATACAGGAGCCTCTCACAACTGCTAAGGTACAAAAAGAAAAAATGAGGATTATCTCTTAAGAGAGAGCAGACTGCTCCTAGGAGGTGGGTGTGCTGGGTGCAGTGCCAGAACAACGCTAGCAAATCCCCTGCAAACCACTCTTAAGTCCCCATCCTGAGCTCAAGAGCTCAGCCCCACATCCAAAGCACAGTGGGGGAATGACTGCACCTGTGGAGCCCCTGCAAGTTCCTTGTCCCCACTGGACCGCTTCATTTAATCAGCCTAAAGGATTTTGGAGTTCAGACCATCAGTGTGCTCTGGTTTGAGTCACCTGCTTGCACCCAGGGCAGCATCTGGGCTCAGGGTCCAAGGCTGGTGTGAGCTGTGAGAGGTGCAGTGGATGCTGGCACAGGTCAGGGCAGCTCAGCAGTCCTCTGCACTGAACTGACTTGAACTCAGGTTTGGGAAAACCCCAGCTACTGTGAGTCCTGCCACGCTGTGTCCTGGCAATTCCCCTTTTATGCTCCGTGAATAAGAAGTCTGTGGCTAAAAATCAAAGATCCTGGAAGCCTGTTCCCTATTAAATTTAATATCCCAAACTTTATAGGTACATGTCACTCCAGGAGAGACAGAGCTGTGTTTAAAGTACAAGGGAAACGTCAGTTCCTTGATGTGGAAATAGCTCTTACTTTACATTTCTGCATGAGGTCCTGGCATGAGTTAGTGCTGCTAAGCCCTGCTGTAATAACATATAAAGGAAAACTCTAACCAAACACCAAAAAAAAAATGTATTTTATACAGCTAAATGTAAAGTCATCCATCAAAAAAACCTGTACAGGTGCTATTTGCAGGTGTCAGGCTATCTGAGGGAAAGTGAATTTTGGTAATCAGCAAACCATGAGCTCCCAGAGCCCCAGCAGCATCTGAAGGCACAAATGTTTGCTATATAAAAAGCAGGAGGTGGGGTTCCTTGGGAGCAATAAGCGCCTCAGATTGATGCCAAAGCTGGGAAGGAGGCTTGGAGAGGAGCCCAAGCATCCACCGTAGAGGAAGGCGCTGCAGGAGACCTGTGATTCCACATCAGAACCAGCAAAGGTAGAACCATGGCTGAGCAGAGCCTAAAATGCTGCCACATGTGAGCTGGGCAGGATGAGGTTTGTCCTCATCAGGCAGGCAATGAGCCTGACAAAACCCAGAGGCCAGGTCTGGCCTGCAGCAGGCACAGCCTGGAAACCACCTGCCCACAGCCAAAATCCCTTCCTCAGCACCAGGGCTGGTTGGTTTCCTAAAGGACACCCCCCTACTTGCACAGGGATTAATTTTGGGATGTCGGATGGAGAAGGTGACAACAGCTGTCCCTTCCAGCATGGAAATCCACCCACTGTGAGTATTTCCCCCTCCCTCTGAAGCCAGAGGAGACTGAGTGCAAGGGATTTTCCACCACAATGGGAAGAGGAATTACATTCCTGCTTATTCCATCATAGACTCACAGAACACCCTGAGCTGGAAGGGACCCACCAGGATCACCCAGTCCAGCTTCTGCCCTGCACAGGCCCCCAGCAATCCACCCTGAGCATCCCTGAGATCAATGTCTCCTGGAGCTCTGGCAGCCTCTGTGCCCATCCCTGGGGAGCCTGGGCAGGGCCAGCACCCTCTGGGGAAGAGCCTTTCCCTGATACCCAACCTAAACCTCCCTGGCACAGCTCCAGCTGTCCCCCCAGGTGTTATCAAAAATTGGTTTCTATTTATTCCATCAAGAGCATCCCACAGGGCTGCACACAACCCCACAGGATGCTGCAGATATAGCTCCATGTCACAGCCAGCATCTCAATTCCCTACAACCAGCTTTGGACTCGTCGTCCCTGAGAGAATTAGGACTAAGTCAATGTTTCCACCATCAACCTCACTTTTGAGGGGCTCATAACTCTCAGCATTTGTGCTCTCACAGTGCCAAAACTTGGCGCAGAAACACATGGCCCAGATGCAGTTTTATTTGATAATAAATAGCTTAAATCTCATAAGCTATTTTTCATTTTGGCTTAAATGTGTAAAATGGGAAAAGAAAAATGTGTGGGATTTTTTTTTCCTACCTTCCAATAATTTTGAAAAAGTAGATTATACTGAGTAATGGCAGGCTTTTTTTTTCAGATGCAGACAGCCAACAATGTCATTTCTCAAATCTTTTGCTTTTTTTACATCCACTTTTAATAGGATTGATTGCAGTGCCATCATTGCAGCCCCAGTGTTCTGGGGGTGCTTTGGATTATTCTATTTTTGGCATATTAAGCCCGAAGTTCTGTGAGAGCTAAAACACAGCAAAATTCCACGAACCCTTTAACCAATAGCAGCAATATTTTTGAGGATGCATGGCTGTTTTAACTGTGCCTCTGTGACCTCACATTTCTCTGGAGTTCAGCAATTATTGCATCCCAGCACTCTCTGCCCAGCCCTTGGGCGAGCACTGGTTTTCATCAGCAACCCGCCAGGATTTCAGCACTTTGGGATTTACTCCAAACTCAGGCTGTACTCTACCTACTCCAGCTACTTCCCAGTGGCCAAAAGCCAAGGAAACGCCCCAAACCCCCAGCCTGAGGACTTGGCTGCCCTTCAAAAGTCCGCCTCAGCTGGAGCAGAGAGAAATAGTGATTTTGTTCATATGGTCAGCTCCAGTCAGAGGAGGTTCCCCAGTGGGACACTGGGCCACTGTCCAGATGGTGCCACCGCCGAGTGATTTGTTATCTGTGGGGCTGGGATTTTTTCACAGAAGGACGGGGGGGGGGGGGGAGGATTCAAGGAATGAGAAGCTTGCACTGGTATGGGGAGCTGGGCTGATAATGGGTCAGAGACATGCAACACAGTCCAAGGAGGATTCTGCAGATTTCATAGAAATCCCAGAATGGTTTGGGTTGGAAGGGACATTTAAAGTGACATCTTGTTCCAGCCCTACTGCCAGGGACACCTTCCACTGTCCCAGGCTGCTCCAAGCCCTATCCAGCCTGGCCTTGGACACTGCCAGGGATGGGGCAGCCACAGCTGTTCTGGGAAACCTCTGGCCAGCTGCTCTGACCAGCTCCTCTGGCCTCCTCACCCTCACAGGGAAGAATTTCTTCCTAATACTCAATGTAAATCCCTCTTCTTATAGTTTACAATCTTTCCCCCTTGGTCTGTAAAAAATCCTATGTAAAAAGTCCTTCTCCCTCTTTAATATCAGCACCCTTTTGGGCACTGAGAGGCTGCAATGAGGTGTCCCCAGAACCTTTTCCTCTCCATGCTGGACAACCCCTTCCTATCATCCCCTCAGACCCACATCCCCCTTTCCTGGGAAGGAGGGCTGAAGGCAATTCTGCACAATTGGAAAGATTCCCCCCAAATTCTCTATCTCAATGCCCAGCTTGCAACCCAGCAGCATGGACAGAGCCTCCCCATGCACTTATCCCGAGGCTCAGCCTCCCCAGATCCCAGCAGATCCAGTGCAGTCTTGCCTCTAGGAGAGGGAATTTTGTGTCTGCAAGCAAGGCAGGCACCACCCCTTGTCCCAGCAGGAGCCAGGCTGCTGTCAGCCCTGCATGCAGGTGGTCTCCAGGAGGAGCAGGATGGCTCCCATAGGGAACGGATTCACAGAGGAGCGGGCTGACTCACAGCATGGGGGAGTGGTGGATGGAAAGAAAAACCCCCCAGTACACAGGTACGTTTTGGGACATCTGTCCTCAGAAATGCCAGCCACGAGCCACCTTACAAAGCTCCCGGGAGAAGAGGTCACCCATGTGGAACGACTCTGCCAGGACACAGCAGCCACACCCAAGGAAGAAGCATCAGCCTGCTGCACTTTTTGGGGAAAGTTTTTGGTGGACAAAATGCAGCCCTGCATCCTCACAGCAGCCTAGAGACCTTAGAGTGCTTTTTTCCAGAGCCTAAAGGGGCTCCAGGAGAGCTGGAGAGTGATTTTGGAAAGGGATGGAGGGACGGGACAAGGGGGAATGGTTTAAGCTGGAAGAAGTCAGATGTAGGGTAGATATTATGAAGGAATTGCCGGCTGTGAGGGTGGGGAGGTTCTGGCCCAGTGTGCCCAGAGCAGCTGTGGCTGCCCCTGGATCCCTGAGAGTGTCCAAGGCCAGGTTGGAAGGGGCTTAGAGCCATCTGGGATAGTGGAAGGTGTCCCTGCCCAGGGCAGGGGGTTGGAACTGGCTGAGCTTCAGGTTGTTCTGTGATGAGGTGTCCCCAGGGTCTTTTCCTCTCCTCTCCACGCTGGACAATCCCTTCCATCCTCTCAGGCCCACATTCTCTTTCTTGGGAAGGAGGGAGGAAACCCAAACCACCCTGCGACTCTGTGATCCGAAGCTACCTCCAGCCACAGCGAGGCCTCCCCACCCCTCATTCACAGGAGACATAACCCAGATCCCACAGCTGGGTCTTTGGAGGAAGCACCAGGCATGCTCCACGCTTGGGAAGCGTTTGCTCAACATCAGGCTCATGCCAGGAATGTCTGTGCAAATCCATGCAAGCTGGCTTCAGTCTCTCTGCAGGAAAGACACAGCAGTGGGTCTGCGCTCCCTGTGCTTGCCATCAATGAATGCCTTTTATTTTTTATTTTAAAATTAAAGTCAATTGAGTAATTGAACTCGTCTGAGAAAGCAGATCCAGCCACCTCAAACAGAAAAGCTGTTGCAGAGCCAAAAGACCTATTCATGCACACATTAAAGACACAGGGGCTACCAACAAATCCAGGATGAACCAAACTGGGTGACAAGGGAGACCCACACAAAGCAAAGCATGAGGCTTCATGAGGAATGAGCAGGCGAGGAGGAAAGGGGCCCTGTCAGCTAAGTCTGCTCCCTCCTTTGAGCTAAACACGACTTCCAGCAGTCTGCTCTCCATAAAATCAGCTCAGGCAGAGCCAAACTGAGCATCACAGGGTGGGAAACTGCTCTGGGTCCAACATCCTCGCCCTGCACCAACCCCATGGCTGGGCACCTCATGGGATGGGGAGGACTGGGGAGGGGGGGAAGCTGCTAGGAGAAAACATTCTTCTCACCAGAAGACAAGCCAAACCAGGTCATCCCAACTCACCTTGAGGCAGGGTTGCAAATGCAATGGCAGATGAGTGTATCTCCCTTTACCATTTCCTTCCAAGGAGCTGCATCCTCCCGCTGCGTGCCCTTCCAGGACCTGAGCTGACCTCCCACTATGATTTTTAGCATTCCTGACAGTGGTTTAGCCGAGCCTGCTCAGACAGAAACATTTTTCCTCTCTCACGTGGATGTTGTTTTTATTCCCTTGGAAATCTCCACGCTGCCATTCAGCATAACCAGAAAGCACAGCAGGTACAGGGGGGGCTGCACAGCCCTCTGCCCTGCTGGACCAGCAAAACCCCCTTGCTATATTCCATTAATAGCACCAGGTTGCCACCATTATCTTGTTTTCCAAAGCCAGCCTTGCTGTTGAGAAATGAAATTGACATTTAGAAAAAATTTGACTCTCAGGGCTGCAGGCAGTGCTCTTAACAGAGACAACAAAATAAGAGGTTTTTGTTAAAGGGTGAAGAAAAACCTGCAAATTGTTGTTTAAGGAGCTGGTTAAGTGCCCCATAAATACAAAGAGTGGCAATGACTGGAGCCCATGAGCTGTCACACGGTGGGAGGAAGGTGGGATGCTGTGGCATTTCTGCACCCTGGGCACCAGGCACTTTTTATTTTAACTGATGCTTCCATCCACAGGTTTTCAGGAATAATCACTACCCACCACATATCAGAGGATATTCCTCTAATACCATTGGGTTATTTCATGCTAGCAGGGTTTCTCAAATGGGCTTTTGGTGCGTTTAGTAGGTGTGAGGCTCAGCTGCTCCTCGAACTCCAGGTCTTGACTCTCTGGAGTTCATGGGGGACCCAGTATAAGGCAGCAGAAACTGGATGGTGGTGGAATGAATGAAGTGAGACCATCCACCCCTGACAGAGCCAAGGGATTTGCCATTAAATTAGAGCAGTGCTATGAGGAGAAGGTCGGTGGCCTTGGGGAGAAGCCTGCAGCCCTGCTGAGCTCTTTCCTCGAGCGCCTGACCCCCGGTTAAACTGATGTTTGACACTGCTTTTCCCAGATGAAATTCCTGGCTGGCACAGCTCCTGTACTGACAACTCTGATGTCAGATGAAGCCTCTAAAAGACCTTCAAAAGACTGTCAAACAGATGCAGGATGGGTTGATATACCTAGCAGAGAGATGCCCCTTGCTGTCCCCAGAGCCAGGGCTGGAGGCTGGCAGAGGGACAGCGCTCCCTTTCACAGCTGCTGATTAAACTGCCATGACAATGCTCGGCACAGGGCCAGCTTAATTAGCACTAGCCACATGATCTACAAGTCCCTTTTGTCTTCGAGGGAAAAAAAAAGATATCTAAGGATTTTCCAAACTCAGTTTCACATACCTCCCCGGCCTGACGCTCTCCCTTGAATTTTCTGTCCCTGAAGTTGTGTCTCTCTTCCACATCTAAAAATGTGCCATTTTTAGATGCTGCGAGCCTGGATGTGTGGCAGGAGGAACTCAGAGCCTGTGTGGCTCTTGGCCTTTCAGAGAGGATGGACTAATCTCTGGCTGATATTTAGCAGAGGCTTGCAGCACCACACGCAACCTCCAGCTTGATACTGTTGTGACCTTTCAGCTTCATTTGAGAGACCATCTGAAATTTGTTTGATTTCGGTTCCTCTGCAGGCTTTTCATGCCATGGCAAACCACAGCACACACAAATTAGCTGTTTCTCTGGTTAAATGGCACAGAGCGAGGGTGGCAAAGTGCAGTGAGAACCAGGGCTGGTGGCTGCACCCTGTTTTACAGAGATGATGGGGATGGGGCAGAGGGCAGAGCTGTCCTGGCCAGCAGAACCAGTGGGTGGGTAGTGGATCCAGGGCCAGATTCCCCCTTCTGTGTCCCATGGAAAAATGTTTGTACAAGGGCAGGCTGCTGCCATGCTGTTCCCTTCCCGCTCCCTTTTGCTGATGCTTTGAGGATCAAAGCCACTTTTCCCCCTTTGACCAGCCAAGGCCTCCCACAGGCCTGCAGAGCATTTTCTGTTCATCCCCTCATGTCCAAGGGCAGGCTTGATGAGGCTTTGAGTAAACTGGCCTGGTGGAAGGTGTCCCTGCCTGTGGCAGGGGCTGGAACTAAATAAGCTTTAAGTTCCCTTCCAAAACCATTCCATGATTCCGTGATTTTCAGGTATCCCCCTCCCAGGGTGACAATATGTGACAATATGACAATAAGTGTGTTACCACTGCTTGTAAGGTGACCCAAGCACCAGCAGGGCTGAGTTTCTACCAGGAACAGCCTAGATACCCTATTTTTGCCTTACATGTGCTCTTTTTTTTCCCAGCAGCAGGCAATTTTCTGCCCTGCAAACCATGGACACACACAACCAGGAGTGGGAAGATGCATCTGGAGGGCACTGGGTCAGCCCCACAGAGGTGGGCAGCACATTTACAGACATAAGATAGCTCAGCTTTTAACAGCTCAGCTTTTATCAGCTCAGCTTTTATCCATTTATCTCACCCCTGCTTCTTATGGAGAGATTTCCTTCCCAAAGGACCTATTACAGTGTCATAGCCCTAGATCTCCTGAGGCGTTTAGGAAATAGCAATCTGATCTTTTGTAGAGTCATGGAATTGTTTAGGTTGGAAAAGACCTCTAAGATCATGGAGTCCAACCATTACCCCAGCACTGCCAAGCCCACCACTAAACCATGTGCCCAGGTGCCACAGTCCCCAAGTGTCCTTTTTTTGGACACTTTCAGGGATGGTGACTCGACTACTTCCCTGAGCAACCCTATAAGAGAAGAATTTTTTTCCTAACATCCAAATAGAATACCAGGAATATTTTATCTGGCCTTGTGCCAGCCCAGAGCTTCCTTCCTCCTGGCCCCAGAGAGACACCTTCATCTGCTCCAGACTGAGGAGCCAAACAGCTGGAATGGCTCACTCTCCAGCTTTATTTTGTTCTGGCAAGGACCATATGCTGAGAACCCTGCCTGTCCTGCTGCTCCAAGGGGGAAAGGGAAGAGAGGGGAACAGGCAACAAACCTGGCTGTGGTCGCTGCAGACCTACTCATACCTGTTATCTTTGGCACTTGCAGGGCAGAAACTTGTCAGTGCTGGGGCCCAGCTGAAGCCCAAAGCCAGAGAAAAAGGCAGAGGTTTGTGTGTCTTGAGAATCCCACAGGAGGAGAAGAAAACTTCCTCCAGCCAGCCTACCTTGTCACCCAGATGCACAGATGTTCCTAGCTGTGGACAACCTCCCCAAGGAAGGACCTCAAAGCAGATCCAGGTGTGTCATATCCAATGCATCTGCTGCCTGCAGGCCTCATGGAGCAAGGCCTGCAAGCAGGCACTGAGGATGAGGGGAGACCACATCCTAAATCCACTCTGGCAAACATGGATTTTCACAGGACACAGCCCCGAGGCCAGATGGTGAGGACAGGGAGCCACACTGCTGGGAGGAAGGTGCCATGAGGTGCCATGAAGTGCCATGAGGCACCATGAGGCACCATGAGGTACCATGGGGGGCCATGAGGCGCCATGAGGCACCATGAGGTGCCATGAGGTGCCGTGAGGTGCCATGAGGGGCCGTGAGGCACCACGAGGGGCCATGAGGTGATGGGTGCATCAGGAGAGGCCCCAGGGGTGAGGGCCTTGGGGTGACAGACCCTGAACACCTCAAATAGACCAGGAGGGGGATGGTGATGTTTGTGAGGGTGGAAACACAGAATCATTTGGGTTGGAAAAGCCGTCTAAGGTCACTGAGGCAACCATTCCCCAGCACTGCCAAGGCCACCACTGACCCATGTCCCCAGATGCCACATCCACATGGTTTTAAACCCTCCAGGACTCCACTACTGCCCTGGGCAGCTGTGCGAGGGCTGGACAAGCATTTCCATGGAGGGATTTTCCCTGATGTCCAACCTGAGCCTCCCCATGCCCAGCCTGAGGCCGTTCCCTCTGCTCCTGTCCCTGTTCCCTGGAGCACAGCCTGACCCCCCCGGCTGTCCCCTCCTGTCAGGAGCTGTGCAGAGCCACAAGGGCCCCCCTGAGCCTCCTTTGCTCCAGGCTCAGCCCCTGCCCAGCTCCCTCAGCCTCTCCTGGGGCTCCAGCCCCTTCCCAGCTCCGTTCCCTGTCCTGGACACGCTCCAGCCCCTCAATCCCTTTCTCATTTTGAGGGGCCCATCCGAGTGGGGCCGAGAGCATCCCAAAATTTCCCACCAGTCCAGGACAAACAAAGCGCACCACACTCCTCCCTGCAGCACACAAGATCCTACCAGGAACCTGTCCAGCTGCCAAGTGGCAAGAAAAATACACATTTTTTTCTCTTCCACATGTGACCTCTAGGCCCCAAGGATTTTTTACTAATTACCAAATTTAATTTACTTTGCTGTCTTCTCAGTGCAAAGGCTTTGCCTTGCTGGGCCTGTATTGTTTCTGATGCAGCCTGCTGGTGTCCACAGAAATTTCAAATTAAATATCAGGCACACATTAAGGTCAGGCAGCTCAATTCCATTAGCAGGCAGCCAGGCTCAGCCTCTCTGTAATGAATGCTGCTCTCGCCTCCTAATGATAGCAGCAGAGGAACTGGGCAGTGCCAGCCTATGGTGATTGGCACCCCACTGACACTGGGGACCACTAAATTGATTTTAAAATTCCATTCATCTTCTGCAAATCATGGCTTAAGTCTTCCTGACCTGTGACAAATCTTCATGAGCTGCAATTTGAAAGATAGAGCCAAGAGGAAAGAGAGGGGGAAAAATGCACAAAAAACCCCTACAAAAAATTCCCCAGAGCAAGAAATATATTTCAGCTGGGTTGTTCTGTCTCAGCTTCAAGCCCTCTCCCCCAGGTATGATTCTACTCTCACTTTGTAGGAGAGGTTAAAGGTTTTTTAACCCACTGCCCACCACAAAGAGGACTCAGAGGATCCAAGGATGTTACAAGAGCCTCCCTGTTGCTGGACTCTGGGCATTGGAGGAGTATGAGCAGCAGAGGTGTCCTCCCCACCACCATCCTGACACCTTCCTGACCCACTGCAGCACAGCCAAAACCAACCACAGCCCACAGCTCCCTGCTCGTGCAGCTGAATGGGCTGGCTGCTCTCACCCTTGAGCAAAGGAGACCTACAAAGTTATCAGAAAATGGCTTTTCCTGCACACTTTAGCACACAAACTCCAACCCAAGGGTGCAGCCAGCTCATGTCTATACCAGAGTTTTACACCAGAGTTTATACCAGAATAGTCCAGGGTGCAACTTCCTCTAGATCCCCATCTCAGAGCGTGCTGAGGCCCTGGCACAGGATGGCTAACCCATCCCTGGAAGTGTCCAAGGCCAGGTTGGATGGGGCTTGAAGCAGCCTGGGAGAGTGGAAGGTGTGTGAGCAGCACCATTGTTTCAGAGATAGTTTGAAAATTCTCCTGGGGTGAAGAAGAGGACACAGGGAAGAGGGTGAAACAGGACTTTGAGGCACTACCACAGCACAAGGAGTATGGATTTCAGGCTGTGAGTTGTCACTTTGTTATTGCTGAGGCATTTGGGAGGTTTGTAATAGCTCTTTTACTCTGTAGAATTCACCCTTCCTAAAGAAAAACATTTATTCCCCTGAAATACAAATAACAGCTAAACACAGGCTGATCAGTTTAATAGTGCAGTTATGCCTATTAAAGCAACTGCAAAGCCAACATCAAGGCATTTCACATTAATTCCCTCTCAGTGACTCCAGATCTGATTCACTTTGACAAATCCCCTGCTATGAAGAAGTGGCCACAAATCCCCACAGCCCTCTCTCAGGTGGCATTGAAAGAAAAGTTGCTGTTGGACTCGAAAATTTTGTCAAGGTCCGTCAGGGAAAGAAAACCTGTTGATCAGAGCAGCCAGATAAGGAAGTTGTACAGGCAGTGCCAGCAGATGGGTTTTCCCCCAGATCAGTATTTTTAAGCAGATTTCATTAGAGGAAAAGGGGTGTGAGTCTCTCTTCCCACTGCTGTAGTGAGTGACCTTGGGAAAGTGCCTCCCCTAGGATTTTAATGGTAAAGCTATTATCTAAAAAGTAATATTTATTTGTGTCTTTGACATAAGGAAAGAATTGAGGTTTTCATTTTTCATTCAAAAGTCTCAGTTTTGTCAGTTTTCTGTGTCATTTCCAAATCTGTTTCCTGGAAGCAAGCAGAGACATCTGATCAAGTTTTTATGTCTAAATACAATCCTCCAGACATCTCCTGTAACACATTTCCTCAAGAGTGACCACAGAAAGAAGGACATGAGACAGAAATCTGCTTTTCTCACCCACATTTACATTTAGCCATGAATTTTACATGCCGAGGAGCAGAATCACCTGCATTTTCCCTGTTCCCTGAATTTTACACCGGGTGGTCTGCAAGACAGTTACTGGTGCATTGTGCAGGTGGAGAAATGAAGGTGAAAGTTCTAAAGCTCTTGCTCAGCCTTAGAATCTCCATTCCCAGAGATTCTGATGGGGATCTGCAGAGCTGGGGGTCAGCAAGCTGTGCCCACACCCACCTGAACCACACAAGGATGTTTGGGAAACCAGGAGCCCTTTGGGAAGAGCTGGGTTCTGCTCCAGGTGCTGGGCACAGATATTTGGCCTTGGACACACCCATGATGGTTTGGGTCATAGAATTCCAAAAGGGTTTGGTTTGGAAGGGACATTTAAACCTCATCCAGCTCTACCCCCTGCCATGGGCAGGGACAAATTCCACTGTCCCAGGCTGCTCCAAGCCCCATCCAGCCTGGCCTGGGGCACTGCCAGGGATCCAGGGGCAGCCACAGCTGCTCTGGGCACCCTGGGCCAGGGCCTCACCACCCCCTTCAGGATAAAAACATTTCTTCCTGAAAATGCTCTTCCTACTCAATTCCTTATGGGACAGCTGGGAGAGATCAAAAACTGTAATGAAAATAATCCTAGATTTTCCACTTACACCGTCAGTTCACAATGTAACTGGACCTTTAGAGAGAGCAGAAAAAGATTACAAGGGTTTTTTTTTCCTCCAGTGCTAACTGCTGAACCCAAGAGAAGACTTCTGCCTGGGTGGAAATAACAGAGCACAAATAACACTAACCTGTGTAATATCCACTGGATGGGGGTTCTGGCAGATATCAAGTACAGAAGAGAGGAGCAGCAATTACAAAGCAGTATTTCAGATTAAACCCATCTCTGAGGGGAAAAAAGTAACATCTGTTCGAGGCACAAAACCTGTTGACACCTCAGAACTCCCCGTTATACACAAAAAGGAATTAAATTTGGGATCTGAAATTCTCAGTGCTGTTAATTAAAGGCTGGCACCTCTAGAACATCAGATGAGCCACACACTGAATCTCTAAAATCTTTCTGGTGCTTTTGAGAGTGATGGACTACAAAGCATCTAACCCTTCCCCTCCATTCAGAAAAAACATTTTGAGCAAGCAAATCAATCTGAGCCCCCAGTTAGGAGCTCTGGGCTGATTCAGAAGCTGCCCAACATTTGGCAGGTCTGCAAACATCAAGCCCTGAAGAGGTGTCTGCTGGCTGTCCCCAAGCCCTGAAAACCCTCACCCAGGAAGCTGCTGGGCAAAATCCCAATTCCGGACTTTTTTGTACACTCAGGATGGGAGCAAATAGCCTCAGGTTGTGACAGGGGAGGTTTAAATTGGATGTTAAGAAAATATTTCTTCACTGAAGGAAGAAATTTTCAGGTCAGACTTTAGAATGGGCTGCCCAGGGTAATGGTGGAGTCTCCATCCCTGGAGGGGTTTGAAAGCCCTGTGGATGTGGCACCTGGGGACATGGGTCAGTGGTGGCCTGGGCAGTGCCAGGGGAGTGGTTGGACTCCACGATCCTGGAGGATTTTCCCCAACTTTAAGGATTTTATGGTTCTATGGTTTTGCAGTGGCCTCACCCCCACTTTTTACAGCAACAACAAAAGCTGTGTGAAGGGCAAACTTCCTCTGGGACCCTGAGCTCAGACATGCTCCTGAATGCCCCATTTTCTCAAAGACAAGGGTGGCTCATTCAGAAAGGTGCCCAGCCCTGCAGAGCAGCTCAGCAGGCTGCACCAAGGTCTCCTTCCCCCTCAATTTTGCAGGAACCAGCCAACAACCTCCTCCACCCCAGCCTGGAGGTGGAGACCCACAGCTCTCCTGACCATCACCCAGTGCTCCTCAAGCAGCCCCAGACCACTGAAGGCTTTTCTCTGTGTGTTGCTGTTTTCCCTTGACCCTCTGCTCCATCACCTGCTGCCCTAACAACTTCCTGAACCTCTCTCTGTGTTGTTACCCTCCCTCCTCCCCTATCACCCAGTGCTTCCACAACAGAGCACAGCTAAAACCTCCCCCACAGATGAAAACTTCCCAGGAATTTTAAGCCCTGCTCTTTGCAGAGAGACACTTTTCTCCCCCAGGCAGGTGGTTTGCCCTGACAGACAGAAAAAGCAACTCCTACAGCTGATGGGCTGCACCCCACCCAACCCCAAACTCAGATGTGGGGAGCAGATCATTCACCACAGGTGTTGATAGCAACAAATCACTTTTCATTGGCTTTTTAGTGCCTGAACCTTGGCAAACACTTCACGTTTTCACCATGCTGTTGTGCTCTGGGCTTTCATCTCTTTTCTTTCTTTCTTTCCTGTTTTTTTTTCTCTTAATCTCAAAGTCTCATTATATTTGTTGGCTTTCCCAAAGCTCCAGCTCTCTGGCTTGATGCAAAGTGTGCACGTCACGGCATCACTAGAAAAGCATTTGTTCTCTTTTGGGGGTGGAAAAATCCCCAATAGCAAGCAGGATCTGGGATTATTATGGACTGGAGAGGAGCACTTTGGCTCAGGGGCAGGGTGCCCACTCTGCACACCCACCTGCTCCATTAGACTTACCTCCATCAGGCTGCATTCAGAGAGGGCTCCCAGGGCCTCTGCAGAGGTGGCAGCTCCAAGCAGGGGTCGTTGGTGCCCTGGTGCATCTCTGCTGCCCTGCACCACCCTGCTGCCAGGCCCTGGCACCCCTCTGATGCCCTCTGCCCCTCGTGCTGGCCTGGATATCACCTCCACCTGCAGGGAATGCTGCCAGCCAGTCGGGTTCCTGCAGAGCATCTCCATCCCTGTTTCCCATTAAAATTGCAGGGCATTGGGAAGGAGCCCTTGCTGCTGCCCCACTCCCATCATGGGGCCACAAAGCTGTGACCAGTGATGCCACTGCAGCAAAAAAGAGGAGAGGCACCAGTGCTCCCTCTTCTGTGAAAGAGCAGCAGCCCTTTAGCACAGGGACTTCCTGCACAGTATCCATCAAAACCCACCACCCCCACCAAAAGCAGTGTTTTCTGGAAGTGAAACTCGAAGAGGGATGTGCACCCAGAGCCCACTTGGCACCACACCACGATGTTCCTTTCTCCTGGCCAAACAATGAACGTGGCTGCTCTTTAAAGCCAGTTAGGAGAGAGATCTGCCCAGCTCCATGCTCCCAACACCACTTATTACACCATCCATCACAGACAGCCCCCAGGGCAGCAGCCAGAGGACAGGGCTTGCTCTTCAGCCTCCTCATCCCTTCAGCCTCCTCATCCCTTCAGCCCACACTGAGCTCTCAGGGAGCTCTGGACACATGGAGAGCACTTCCTTACCCTCCCCTACACCAACATCAGGCCAGTACTGAAGCATCTCAAGTGTTCTCAGCAGGTTTGGGTCCCAGAGCCAGCACTAGCCACGAGGGAGATGTTGGTGCTTGGAGGAGGAATGTGATAAAGGAACAAGTCAAAAAAACTCATTTCATCCACAAGGGGAAGCTCAGCAGGTATTGTAACACGGGGTGGGAAATGAGACAGGTAAAGGTGGAGAAGTGTAGTGAAGGTAATGCCAAGAGTGATGCTGGCTAGGAGGAGGTTTAGGTTGGATCTCAGGGAAAGGCTCTTCCCCAGAGGGTGCTGGCACTGCCCAGGCTCCCCAGGGATGGGCACAGCCCCGAGGCTGCCAGAGCTCCAGGAGCCTTTGGACAGCGCTGCCAGGGATGCCCAGGGTGGGATTGCTGGGGGGTCTATGCAGGGCCAGGGTGTGGATTTGATGATCCCATTTGATTTGTGGGTCCCTTCCAGCTCAGATGGATTCTCAGGCTACTCATACAGCACACGACCAGGCCCAGAAGACATTTGCTGAGGAGCAGCAGAGGTTGAGTCTGCAGAGAGACAGAGGATGAGCCTGAGCCTGATGGTACCAAGGCCAGCCCAGGGGGAAAAGACCTCCCTCATGGCTCAGTTTCTCACAGGAAAAGGTCCATTGAGAGCTGCTGGGCTGTGGATAAGGAATCCCACGACAAGGACAGGGGTCCCACAAGGTCTGCATGATGCTTCAGTGTGCTGGTTTGGGCTGGGATAGAGTTAATTTCCTACACAGTAGCTGTTAGAGGGCTGTGTTTTGGGTTTGTGCTGAACACAAGGTTGATATCACAGAGATGTTTTTGTTATTGCTGAGCAGGGCTTGCACAGAGCCAAGGCCTTTTCTGCTTTTGTGTGGCCACAGTGGTGAAGATAATATAAAGTGAGGGGAAGAAGAGGAAGGGAGGGATGTTTGGAGTGATGGTGTTTGTGTTCCCAAGCCTCTGTCATGTGGGAGGAAGCCCTGCTCTCTGGAGATGGCTGAACACCTGCCTGACCGTGGGAAGCACTGAATTCATTCCTTGCTTTTGCTTTCCTCATGTGCACACTTTTTGCTGTGTCTATTAAACTGCCTTTATCTCAATCCACACAAAAGTTCTCCAGCTTTTACCATTCTGATTCTCTCCCTGATCCCGCTGGTGGGGGATTGAGTGAGGGGCTGTGAGGGGCTGGATGGGGTTAAACAACAATGAACCACTCCAGCATACCCCAAAAACTGCCCTGAGCTTCCCAGGTATTGAGGTTTGGCCCTGGATTTTCCAAAAGGGGCTAAAAATCACTTGTTGCACGAAGAAGGGAGAACACCAAGCAAACATACCTGGCATCCCAAACCCTCTCAGGAGGAACTGCTTCCTATCCAAGGGAACATGACTTCCTTCCCCCTGACACACATCCTATTTTTCTAATCCTGTGACTCCCTCCTGGCAATATTTTCCTTTCCCAGGACACCCCTGCACCATGCAGAAGGAGCACCTGGGAAGCACCACAGCCATCTGGAGCTGGCAGAGCAGGACTGTCCCTGCAGGTGACCCAGGGCAAGGTGACACATCCTGGCCCCCAAGGTGCCTCTGTGGTGTCCTGTGGCAGAGCACCCAGGATTTCCACTGGCAGGTTTGTAATCACACGTGCCAGACAGCTTTTCCTGCCCACAGCAAACAAGGCCATGGAGAAGGTGCTGTTTGCACCTGCAGGATGGGAGAGAATCACAGAATATCCTGAGTGGGATGGGAACTCACAGGGATCATGGAGTCAATGCCCCTGCACAGACCCCCAGCAATCCCACCCTGTGCATCCCTGGCAGCACTGTCCAAAGGCTGCTGGAGCTCTGGCAGCCTCGGGGCTGTGCCCATCCCTGGGGGGAGCCTGGGCAGTGCCAGCACCCTCTGGGGAAGAGCCTTTCCCTGATATCCAGGACTCAGCCCTGACACAGCTCCAGGCATTCCCTGGGTCCTGTCACTGTCACCAGAGAGGGAATATCAGTACCTGTCCCTCCTGTCCCTCCTCTCCCCCTCACAAGGATGTTGAAGACCACAATGAGGTCTCCTCTCAGTCTCCTCTCCTCCAGCTGAGCAGACCCAGTGCCCTCAGCTGCTCCTCACACAGCTTCCCCTCAAGGCCCATCACCTCCCTGTGGCTTTCTTTGGATGCTCTCTAACAGTTTAATGACTTTTTTTATATTGTGGCACCCAAAAGTGCCCTCAGCACTCGAGGTGAGGCTGCCCCAGCCCAGAGCAGAGCAGCAGAGACTGAGCTGGGTGAGTCCAGTGAGGAGCAGAGCAGTGGTGACACATCCTGGTCAGGATTTCCACTCTCACTGTCATTTTGGAAATGACCTCTGGCCCTTCCTGAGCCTGGAAACTCATCCTTGGTGCCAATGGAGGTGAGGAGGAGGAAGAGGCAGGGGCTGACATGACCTTCCTCATTTGGTAAAGGGCCAGCTACATTTTGTGACCTCCCATATCTTTGCAAGACTCATCTCAGGCATTATTAAAGCACTTTCTGTTGATTAGATAAATTTGATGGTTTCACAGTACAAGAACACAAAGGCAGTCTATTTCTGACCATTACATGCTTCCCAAAACACCTAACCCACCTCTAAGATACTTTAAAAATTATGTCAAACATTTGTGTATGAAAAATCCAATTTAAAGATCATGATGAATTGGTTTTATTCCCTCCATCCAGTTGGTGCTGTTTCATTTTTTGTCATAATATAGAATTTCACTTCTGGGGTTGTGGCCTATTTCATCTCCCTTCAAATGAACCATTTAAAAGCCTCTCCCCACCTCTCATTTTGTTGAAAAATTCAAGGACAATATAAACCCAGGAAAATAAATTTTCAGCCAGTGAACTGGAAAATAATCATCATCATCAAAACCAGATATTCTTATTTTCTAGTCCCTGGCAACTCGGTTCAATAGAACTGCCACCAGCTAAGCTGCTGGCCCACCACCCACTGCTCACCCATGCACTCCCCTGGCGCTGTGGGGACAGGACATTCCTTGCCTTGGGGCCCAACATCCATGCCACACTCCAATTTTCAGCTCACAGTTTGAAGGGAAAACCTGGGAGGCAAGAGTGTGGCCACCACTGGTCAATATACTGCAGGTGGGAGGCAGGCACAGCTGAGCAGCAGATTAAGGACAGAGATGGGTTTTGCTGCTGCTTTGATAAACTCGGGAAAACAGAGAATCAGCAAATCATTTAGACTGAAAACACCTCTAAGATTATGTCCAAACACTCCCCAGCACTGCCAAGGCCACCGCTGACCCACGTCCCCAAGTGCCACATCCACACAGCTTCTAAATCCCTCCCGGGATGGGGACTCCACCACTGCCCTGGGCAGCCTGTTCCTAAGCTTAATGACCCTTTCCATGAAAAAAAATTCCCCAATATCCAACTGAGCCTGCCCATGCCCAGCCTGAGGCCGTTCCCTCTGCTCCTGTCCCTGTTCCCTGGAGCACAGCCCGACCCCCCCGGCTGTCCCCTCCTGTCAGGAGCTGTGCAGAGCCACAAGGGCCCCCCTGAGCCTCCTTTGCTCCAGGCTCAGCCCCTGCCCAGCTCCCTCAGCCTCTCCTGGGGCTCCAGCCCCTTCCCAGCTCCGTTCCCTGCCCTGGACACGCTCCAGCCCCTCGGTGTCTCTCTTGTGCTGAGGGCCCAGAGCTGTCCCCAGCACTGCAGGTGTCCCAGCAGTGCCAGCACAGGGGACAGGACGTGACACTGCCCTTGGGCTGTGTCACACCCTGGCTGGCTCCCAGAGACCATCTGCTACAAATACTGAATCCCTACTTCCCAGGAAGTAGCCAGACATAACCTGGTGATGGGAAATAGAGTGTAACCCTTCTATTTTCCTTTGCTTTCTTTAAATTGACTTTATCTCAACAACTTCTTTTCCATTTTATTTTCTCTCTCCTCCCCTCCTGATGGAGCAGCTGGGTGGGCACCTGGTGTCCAGTCAGGGTCATCCACTGCAGTTTCCACAGGAATTTCCCACTCAGACCAAGGAGGGCTGAGCAAAACCAGCTTCCCAAATGCTTTTGGTGGACACTGGATAACATTTTCTCCGTTCAGGCTCCTGGAGATCTGCCTGTAGCCTTTTGATCCCAAAGGAGTTTGTGCACAGAGGAGCAGGAGAGAGTTTGGGGCTGCCAATGGGTTTTGCAGGGAAGGGGGCATTTCTTACAGGGTTGCATGCAATGAGGCATTCATTATTAAAAAAAGAAACAACTTTGTAACAACTCTAAGCCCGCTATCTCTGTGCAGGAAGCCTCCTCATTCCTTATCTCAGCCCCAGGAGATTTGTGGGATATCACAAATAACAGCTGGTTAAGATAAGGTCTCTCCCAACACACTGCTTGCTCCCAGCATCTGTAAACCCTCATCCTGATGGACTGAATGGACCAGTGCCTGGAGCTGCTACATCTCATCCCTTTTCAGTCCAACCCTGCTCTTTTCCAGACATTTTGAGCATATATTGTGAGGGCTCTTCCCTGCATTTCCATGCCTTAGGCACCCATCTCCAAACCCTCCCAAACATCCTCACCTTCCATCAGGGGAGCTCAGCCACCAAAGGCGCTCAGTTCTGGCACAGCAAAACTTAATCCACTCCCTGTCCCTTCCAGCTCCTAGCACAGAGGAAATCTCTTAATTTAAATTAGGAAAACCCCACCAAGGAGGAGGGGAGCTGTCAGGATCCCCCCGTGCTGACATGAAACCAGCAAACAAGGTGTTTGTAGCCCAGTGATTCATAATGCTGCAGAGTTTGCAGGAAATGTAGCGCCATTCACGGTTAAGAAATTCTCTTGTTTTCTGCTAAATATATAAAATAATCACTCATCCCCTGAGCAGCAGATGCAAATTACACCTAGCATTAGCCTCGTATGCCAACTGCTATAATTCTGGTGCAGCATGAAGCTGTTTCCCAAGGCTTTAGAAGTCCCTTAATCTGCCTTCTGACGTCAAATGACAAATTTCTTGCCTGGGATCATTAACGGGATGACTAATGAAAGCTGATAAGTGAATTTATAAATGAAATTAAAGATATTAATATTAAAGGCCAGGCTACAAGGGAGAGAAGTGTGGATTTAGCAAACCACAACAAGCAGCGTGGTAATCTGCATGAGATTTACAGCTCCTATCCTGACAGGCAAACGAGTGGTATTTTCCGCCTGGAGTTGTGGAAGCTGCCAGGCTTGATGGACACCTCTCCTGAAGCATCACCACCCCCATTACCTTCAGACGCTGGCTGAGATTTAAAAAGCTCCTGCTCAAGTTTAACTGCAAATGCCAAAGCAGGGATTAGTGCACCCCAATAGTATTTGCAAAGGTAGCTTCACCACCAAACCCTCCTGCAAACAAAATACCTTTACTCTGCAGCTAGTTTGCTGCCAATTTTTTTTTCTCTCTCTCTCTCTTTTAAGATAAAAACACACCTCAGACTAGGGTCTCATTCACCCCAGTGCAAATGCCAAGCAACTCCTTTAAAAGCTGAGGAGTTTGGGTTTGTTTGGTTTTATGCACGCACAAACAAGTTCAGGCCTTGCCAGATGGGAATCCAACCCCAGGTCCAGGCAGCTTCACCATGAGCCCACAGCTCCTTCCAGACTCCAGCTGCTGCTCTCTGAGGTTTGGGCCCTCAGGAGAGACTGCTCAGGTACCAGCTCCCACTAGCTGGGGATGGCCAGCCCTGAATGGACCAGAAAAACCTCCTGCATTGCCCCAGGGCACACAGGCAAACACAGGCACCTCCTCTGATATTATAAAACAAAACAAAACAAAAAAATAAAGAGAGAAGAAAGCTTCATTTTGTCTGTAGATGCCCCGTTTTCAGCAGAGGCAGCATAAAACTGGCTAGCTAGTTGGGCAAGTGGTCATGAGTGGTGACTCCTCATGCACCCACAGCCTCCAAAAATCCCAAGATCCTGTGGGAAGTGCCTCCATCTGGCAGCGAGACTGAAAGAGGAGTCAGATGCCACCAGGAGAGTGAGGAATCCCTGAGACACAGAGGAAGCACAGCTGGGGAGGGCACATTTGTTACAGGGATGTTTCCCAATCCCTTCCTTCACTGGAGGAACCCAGGGTGGGAAGCAGCTGCAGCAAGACAGATGTCCCAGGAATGGTTTTATTGAATGCCTTTTAGAGACACGTTCCAGCCTGGAAAAAAGGACAAGAGAATGTTTCCACAGCCGCTCTTAGCTCCAGAGCTGACATATGGTCTGGTAGGCTGTCCAGTTCCATCAGTCCTGCTCAAAGGAGCCCCAGAAGGTGCCCATGCCTGGTGCTCTCCTTGTTTGGGGACACATTTGCTCTTTGGACCATTTGGGAAAGGACATGGAGGGGTGGAGCATGGCAACAGCTCCATAGCACCACTCAAGCCTTCCAGAGGGAGCAAAAATGAGGAAAACCAGCATCAGACAATGGCTCTGACTGAGGTGAGGGTCACTCACACCTCGGGGTGTCACCTCCACACTGGGAGCAGCTGGGACCCCAGGGATGTGATAAGAGACACACAGACACCTGAATCCTTCCCCCAAGCACCAAAATCCTCACCCTGCAGGCGTGCCCTCACTTCACAGGCTCCCAGCCCACAGGGCTGCCCCTTACTCTCTCTTTGTCCCCACAACCTGCACCTTTGCTGCTTCCAGCACTTCTTTGCTGCTGACCCCACTGGGTGCAGTGCCTCAAGCCAATGAAGAGATTCTGTTCATTAAAGAGCCACAAGCCACACACACAGAGCTCTCCTGCAGGCACACTTTGCAGCCTTTAAAGGGAAGGAGAGAAAACAACAGAGGTTAAGGACACTTACCAAGAGGGATCCACGACAGCATGGGCCAACCAGCCCAATCCAGCTGGGGCTGGGAAATGCAAAGGACCATCAGGCAGGAAAATGTGTGAGAAAAGGTCCTGGGAGACTGCAAAACTGAGCAGAGGAGGAGCAGAAAGGGTTAAGAAAAGGTGGAGAGGAGGCATGGAGCAGATGAGGATTTCCTTTCCCTCCATTCTGGCTGCTGCTGAGCTCTCCAGCAGAGGAGCCCAGTCCTTGCCACCACCAGGACCTGTTGCAAGAGTCTAAGGAGTGATTGCACCTTTTTTTCTTTTTTCTTTTTTTTCTTTTTTTTTTAACCTTTCTCAAAAGACAGACTTTTCTCACTAAGAAGGTTTAGGAGTAAGACAAGACCACACAAGGATTTAACTTCTGGATCTCCCATGACGTCCTGTGCAGAGTTGCTTGGGAAACCACTTTGCCAACTCCAACTGCAGACCAACCCACTCCATCTACCCAAAACCAACCAAAAAGGAGAAAATTACCATTTCCCCCACTGGATGTTGTCTCCCCTCTCACTGCCTCACTGCAGGTCCCTGCCCTGCAGCCCCATGTTCCCCTTCTGCTTCCCAAACCCCAAACATCAGCTGAAACACCTGCTGAGTGCAGACTTGTGGGTTTTGAGGACCAAGCTGGCCATAAGCAGCACCTTGAAGCTCCACATTATGTGAAACCCCTGAAGAGAAAAGCCTCATGCTATCACCCAGCTCCAGGAGCTGCAGGGTTATGCAGGAACACCCAAATTCCATGAGACGCCCGAGAGCCACAGCATTTGGCAATGCCATCACACCCCTTCCAATTGCCAAACCAAATCTGCTCCTGGGGGTTACAGATATTGAAGACAATTTAATACAGGAGAAGTTGCAAATCTCCCCTTGGACTTCTCACTCCTTAATTTAGAGCCTCCCAAAATGAGCACTCCCAGGTTAAGGGTGGGAAAGGCTTTTCTCTGCTGATCTGCTGCAGCGCCTGTCCCTTTTTAAATACCTCTGGAGATAAGAATCTTCCAGTTTAGACATGAGGCACCCCCCAGTGCGTGGTCTGGGGTTAAACCAGCATGTAAAGGGGTGGGAGGGGATGTCCTTGCTACCCCCAAAAGAGCTGTATTCCCCTGTCCTTCCACCTGTGCACCCCCAGTGGCTGCCACCATCGTCCCTCTGATCAGGGGAGACACATGAGCCGGCAGTCTTGGATGTCCCACGTGCTCCCCGAGGTACCTGGGGGGGTTTTCTCCTACATCTTTTGGGGCAGTGCCTGCCCCAGCCATGCTCCATCCTCCCCTTTCAGCTAACAAGGAGCTGCCCAGGTTACGAGCAGGGTTTGCAGCAACAACAGAAACGAAACTCAAGACTTACTCTAGGAAAGTCCTTCCAGAAGGATCACGGAGGAGGACTCAGGGAGGCTCTGTGAGGCACCCACACTCTGCCCAGGGCACCCCAAGCAGCCTGGGCTGTGTCCCCACCGTGTCCCCAGCATCTGTGCCCCTGCACCAGAGCAGCTCCGGGCCTTTGTGGCAGACACACCCCCGTGACCGCCCCCGAGCTTCACAGCTTCTGCTGCTGCCTCCCTCGCGCACCAACTCACCGGTTCTTAAATAACACACTTCCACGGGGCCAGATCCGCACGCAGCAAGGTAAATCCAGATCAGCTCTCTCTTTAGGCTCTGCTGGTAATTCCCAGCATGAGCAAAACGTGACCACTATTTGTTTCTGCTTCTCTCAAAAAGGATGGAAGCTGTGCCACCAGCCCAAACCCCGTGTGAGAGACCCATCAGCCCAGCTCCCGTTTGCCGTCATTAATCGCGCACGGATGGGTGTGAGACCTTTACACAACCCTGACAGAAATGAACCTCAGAGCCCCTTTTGTCCGTGTTTGGGATTATCCTCCTCCTGTCACTGAAAGGAGTTATTTAAGGGAGCCCAGAGATACAGGTTGGTGCTGGAGAGACGTCTAGGCTTTACAGAAATCACTGCATGTGCCTCCACACCCACAGCAGCACCACCAGCACGTGACCCACCTTGGATTTCCTCAGCCCACCAACGCTAAAACAAAAACAAAAACCATAAAAAGAAACAAAAAAAAAAAAAAAAAAAAAAAAAAAAAAAAAAAAAAAAAACAGAAAAGAAATCATTTTCTTTGTACCAGGTGGCTTTTTCAGGACTCAAACGTGGCTTTTCCAGAGTGTCAAAGGAATTAAGTCATTAAAATGTGGATGAGTTTGATGGATTATGAGCTATGAAAGCCTGGTGGTTACTGACTAACAAGGCTGGGAGGTGGAGGAGGGGGGATGCTTCCTCTTGTAAGGATGTGTTTCTAACAAGACGGGTCAAAAATATGATGCAGATGATAAATTGCTTTAAAAGTTGCCATTAACCCAGCAGTTTTGTGCATTATTAGATTACCAAGGCATCCTCGGAGTGAGCACGCAGCCCTGCTCTGTAGCAGGGCTAATTTGCAGAGTGAGACCTGGGGGGGTTGTCACGCTTGCTGCAGTGAATCCCCACTCCCAACAAAGGGGCAGCTGCCGGCAGGTGTCCGTGGAGGGGATGGGTTTATCCGTGTTGGGGTTTGGGCTGGGGGCACAGGAGAAGGGGGTTTTTTATTTTTCTTCCCCCACGCCATAACCCGAATCTCATTGTCTCACGTGGCGTGGGGTCAGTGGGGGAGAAGGGGGGTTGAATTTAAAAAAAAAAAAAAAAAAGAAACGAAACAAAACCAAAAAAAATAAAAAAAAAAGGGGAGGGAGAGGGCGGGAGAGGGGGGGAGAAAATAATAATAAAAAAAAATCACATTGGAAAATGATCAGCCCCAACAGGCATGCATGTCTCCCTTCATGCAAGCGAGAAGCACAGCCTCCCTCCTCGGGATGTGTATGGGGACGTGTCAGGCACGGAGGAGCTCAGCGCTGGCCCGGGGCGAGGATGGAGCGAGAACAAAGGGCCACGGCATACACTACATCCAGGGGGAGCAGGGGGCACCCCACCGGGGCTCATACAGAGGGGGACAGGATGGCCAAACAGTCACCGAGGGACACGGAAAAGGAAATATGGAGAAGGAAATCATAAATAAATGTTCATAGAGAAAACCAACCAAACTCAGGATAGAGCTAGGAGAGAGGTGGAAAGGCACAGCCTTGCGAAATGATGCGTCTCTGAGAGGGATGCTGGGGTAAAGGCAGGGCGGGCTGCAGGAGCCACTGGCTTTTGCTTTGTTTGCCAGCGGCTCCTCGTGAAATTCTAGCGGGTGGGAACCACCGACCTGCTGAATTTGTCTTCCTCTCATTAAAGACCAATCACCAATGCTGCGTCTCCCCCCCGCTTCTGTGGAAATGTAATTAAAGACAAGATGCTTCCCCCGCCTCCCCTCCCGGCCCCGTCTCCTGGCTTTGGGAGCCCTGACTTCCCTCAGCCCCTCGCGGCATCCAAGCCAAAACGGGGAGGTTTTACGGGACCGTTCTGCAGACCCGGGAGAGGAGGTCTGCTGCAGGCACCAGGAGAGGTGACCACTACGATTATCATCGCCCTGCAGCCGCAGCAAAGCTGCTCGCTGACCGCAATCCATCCATTCCTCCACGCTTCCAGTATTTTAAGGCTCCCCGTGACTTTTTCTCCCAACCCCGTAGTTTGCCTTCTTCCTTTTTTTTTTTTTTTTTTTTTTTTTTTTTTTTTTTTTTGACCAAATCGAGTTTTTATTCAGAAGATGGTGGGCCTGGAGGCTTCGAGCAGGAAAAAATGTAGTTACAACATTAGCAGCTGGGACGTTTTTACGAGCCCTGCCTTGCAGGGGTCTAGCGGAGATATTTATAGCGTGCCAGTCGCCGCGGGACCGAGGCACGGCAACTTCTCGCCTGGCAGATGGTGGGCAGGGCACTCGCATGGATGTATACGTTTAAAATATACAGCTTAAAGATTAGAGGGGGGTTTTTTAATTTTTTTTTTTTTTTAATACAGGTTGGTTTACCTCTTGTTAATCGGGACTTTATAAAAAATAAACAATTTCCCCCCCCCCCATCCATACAGAGGGAGCAGTCTGGTAAGGAAGGTGTAATGTTGTAACTAGAATAAATAAGCAGCAGACCCTTCATCAATTTCTTTTTGATTAATAATGAGGGATTGGATTTGTACACTTTTTTTTTTGGCTGTTCTGCGGTAAAATGAAGAATTCTGCATCGGCACAACAGCAACATGGACTGTGCGCTGGGAAGTATGTACACACAGACTAATGCTGAGGGGAGATATGGGATAGGAAGTGCGGGGGGAAAAAATGTATTTAAGAGCCCCCATATCTGTTCTACAAGGGAGAAAAAATCCACTCACTCAAACCTCACGATGAGGGGAAAGCAAGGAAAAAATCTAAACAGCAGGATACGACAATAAATGGGAAAACAGCAATAGAAAAAGCACACTAGGTTAATATAGGAAAACTAGTTTCTTTATTGAGAGATCGTATATTAGTATTAGTGGAATCGTGTGTAACAATGTCATCATGCACACAATACAAAAAGGCAAGGCCCACCATGCCATGGAAGGGCAACAGAACAAAAGCAGCGTACACTGAGCAGATGTATAGGCTACAGCACATTACATTTCAGCAGGGTATGTCTCTACAGAGAGATTTACATCAGAAACTAGGTAATGTAAAAAAATACAGACCATGCTTTAGTTTTAGTACAAGAAAAAAGGTGGAGATACACAACCAAAGGATATTCGGTACAGAAAAAATTACCCACAAAATAAGAACAGGAAGTAATTTAGCACAGCAGAAAAAAATGTTATCCCTGTTTAATGGAAAACCATTTTGCCAGTCGTCTCTTTCGGCAGCCCGGTTTGTTTGGGTTTTTTGGTCGGTTTTTTTTTTTTTTTTTTGGAGGGTGGGGGGTGTCGCCGGGCGGGTTGTCGGGGCTGTGCCGGCGGGACGGGACACTTGTGGCTGCCGGCAGGGCCGGGGCTGGGGGCGATGCCCGCGGGGACAGCGGTGTCACCGCGGGGACAGGGATGCTGCACCCCCGGGCACTCGCACCCCGCCGCCCCACTCCCCGCCAGCCCCATTCGGGGAGCCGCGGCCAATCGCTGCGCTTCCCCTCCCCAAATTTAATGGGCTTTTGGAAGGTTTTCAAGCAGGGAGGTGGGACCAGATGACCCCACCGTGGTGCCCTCCAAGCTCAACCGCCCCGGGATTGTGGGCTCGGCCGCAATTCGGGGGCGTTTGGCCCCGCCGCACCCCAAAGAGACTCTGCGACGACGACCACAGCAAAACGAATCCACTTAACAGGAATTTACAGTGCAAATGTAACTCAGCTACTACACAGGATGGAGGTACAAAAATGGCTGTTATCGGCTACAGCTACGCTGGGATGGCCTGGTGGCTACGGTGAGGGGTGGGGGTGGGGGAGAGGGTAAATTAAAAAATAAAATAAAATCCGTAAAAGAAGAACGGGAGGGGAGGATGGGGGAAACAGATCTACCGCAGCGGAGTCGGGAGGTGCGGGCGGGAGAGGGGTCCCGAAGCGTGGCCTGTGTGGGGCGGCAGGCGCCCCAGAGCGGGGGACGCCGCCGGGCTGGGTGAGGTGCGCTGAGGGGAACGCCTGAGGGGCAGCCCCCCCTGCCTGCCGCCGGGGACCCGGGACGCGCCGCCCCCCCTCGCCGCCACCAGCGGCCCCGGGACGCGAACCCGTGTTGCCGGGAGCGGTACCTCTGTTGCGCACGGAGCCGAAGACGGGCAGCACCAGGTATCCGACGTGCACCAGGACCATGCTGCGGCCTTTGTGCCCCCCGGACGCGCCGGCGACTGGCGGCGGCCGCGCTCGGCCGGCACACAAAGGGGCGCGCGGCCAATGGCAGCGCGGGGGCCGCCGCCGGGACACGCCCCCTTGCCCGCCGCCGGCCAATTGGCGCTGAGGGCGGGGCGCCCCGCGCGCTAGGGAGGCGCGCACGCGCACGCGCGCGGCGGCGGGGTCGCGTGCGCGCGCACCCGGCCCCCGGTCCGGCCGTGCTTCCATCCCTCTGTCTGTCCGTCCATCCATCCTTCCATCCGTCCCTCCGTCCGTCTATCTGTCTATCCATCCTTCCTTCCGTCTATCTGTCTGTCCGTCCGTCTGTCTGACCGTTCGTCCGTCCGTCCATCCATCCGTTCATCCATCCATCCTTCCGCCCATCCATCCATCCATCCATCCATCCATCCATCCATCCATCCATCCGTCTGTCCATCTGTCCTTCGGTCTGTCCATCCAGCCAGCCATCCTTCCGTCTATCTCTGTCTGTCCGTCTGTCTGTCCTTCCGTCCATCCCTCCATCCTTCCGCCCGTTCCTCCATCCTTCCGCCCATCCATCCATCCATCCATCCATCCATCCATCCATCCATCCATCCATCCATCCACGCTCCCACACAATCACACCCCTGTCGGCTGCACACACAGACACACGCCACAAACACCCTCAGAGCCCCCACAGACACCCTCACAGGGGGACACCGACACCGTCACACCTTCCCACGGGGACACGGACACCGCCAAACCCCCGTGCTCCTGCTGTCCCCTGCTCTCAGCCCCGAGCCCTCCCACCCCACTCTCCCGTGGGTCACACTCTGGAGCGCCCATCCCTCACCCTGGCATTCCCTGGCACTGGGAAACCCTCAGGAGCAGGGGCACCGAGGGCTTGTCGCTGTCCCCACGCCGGTGCCACCATCCCCACGCTGTCCCGTCCCTCCTCCCCGCGGTGACACAGTGGCCCATTGTGTTGACGCCCCAGTTGCTGACAGAATTTATCCGCTGGGGCATCCCTGACCTAAAACGGCTCCGGCCGAGCCCAGAGAGCGCTGGAAAGCCTTGGGAGCACGGAGCCACTGCAAGGAACACCCGGCCTGAGCAAGGGCCATTCACCCCCAAAAACACCAAACACGCCCTATTCACCCCCAAAAAACCCAAACACCCCCCAAAAACACCAAACACACCCTATTCTCCCCCCAACAACCCCAAACACACCCCATTCTCCCCCCCAAAAACCCCAAACACACCCTATTCACTCCCAAAAACCCCAAACATATCCCATTCCCCCCCAAAAAACCTCAAACACATGCTCATCTCCATCCCAAACTGTTTTAATGGACTCAGAATCCCCGTTGCGCGGGAGGGATTGCTGGCAAAGCGCACATCCAGGGAATCATTTCACCCCACTGCAAAGCGACTTTTCCATGGCTTTCCCACCCTGCCCAGGCTGTCATTTTATTTTATTTTATTTTATTTTATTTTATTTTATTTTATTTTATTTTATTTTATATATGTTTTTATTTTTATTATTTTATTTTATATTTTATTTTATTTTTTAAATTTTATTTTACTTTATTTTATTTTTTAATTTTTATTATTTTATTTTATTTTATATTTTATTTTATTTTATTTTATTTTTTAAATTTTCTTTTACTTTATTTTATTTTATTTTATTTTTTATTATTTTTTAAATTATTTTATTTTATATTTTATTTTATTAATTTTATTTTACTTTATTTTATTTTTTTATTTTTTATTATTTTATTTTATATTCTATTTTATTTTTTAATTTCATTTTGCTTTTTTTTTTTTTAATTATTTTATTTTATTTTATATTATTTTTTTTTTATTATTTTTTATTTTTTATTTTATTCTCCCCCATTCCCCCCGCCCGCTGGGGCCGCCGTCCCGCCGTGGGGACCCCCTTAATCCCGGTTTAGCCTTATCCGTGCCGCGCATCTGGCGGGTTTAGGCGCTCGGGACGCGGCTGTGCCGTGGATTTGTGCGCCCGGATTATGGCACCGGGTCCGTGGCTGGGCTCCGTTTGCGGGTTTGTTGTTTGCAGGGGGAGGAGGGGAGGGTTGGTTTGGGTTTTTTGGTGTTTTTTTTCCTCCTGATCTGGATAAAAACGTGAGCTCGGTGCCCTGGATCCGTGTAACCCCTTCCTTGCCCGTGCCACAGCCCCGGGGCGGATGCTGGGAAGGATTAACTCGATCCGCAGGGGTCGCTGCGAGCTCTCCCCGGAGCCTTTCCAGAGCTGCAGCCTCCAGCCCCGAGGGCCCTCTTGGGCACATTCACACAGCTGCTGCTCTGAGCCCCCCAAAAACGGCGGCAGGACGAGTTCCAGGGGCCCGCTGCCTCCCGGTGCCCATCCCACCGCATCCCGGCTGGGATTTGCCCCCTTCGTGCCCTCGGGCGGCTGCTTGGCTCATGGGGGGCTCTTGGCAGGGCAGGGCTGCCTTTTGTCCCCTCTGTCACCGTGCTGCTGTGAGCAGTGACTCTGCCAGCCCCGCCGGGCTGCACATGATGATGTCCCAACAGCGTTAATATTTCCAAGAAAAGAGCAAAATTTGCTGTTTCATTCTTTCCCCCGTAATCCCAGAATGGTTTGGGCTTGAAGGGACGTCAAAGCTTGTCTAAAACCATGAGCAGGGACACCTTCCACTCCCCCAGGTTCCTTCACACCCCATCCAACCTGGTTTTGGACACTTCCAGGAGCAGCCACAGCCTCTCTGGGCACCGTGTGCGAGGGCATCCCCACCTTCACCATAAAATACTCCTTCTTTACATCCAATCCAATCTAATTTCCTATGTTTATACCATAATAAAATGCTTCCTGAGCCCCATTTGTGTGGCAGCATGGAAATACACCCGCTCCCCACCATCTCTGTCAGCAGCAATGGGTCACCCTCAGCATGATGCCGAGCTGGCTGTATCACACACACCCAACAAGGGGACACCACTTTAATTGTGGGACACTTCTTTAATGGCTAAAAACCCTCAGGGTGCCCCAGCCCACACGTGGATCCGACAGAGATGGATGGATGGATGGATGGATGGATGGATGGATGGATGGATGGATGATGGATGGAGGGATGGATGGATGGATGGATGGATGGATGGATGGATGGATGGATGGATGGATGATGGAGGGATGGATGGATGGATGGATGGATGGATGGATGGATGATGGATGGAGGGATGGATGGATGATGGAGGGATGGATGGATGGATGGATGGATGATGGATGGATGGAGGGATGGATGGATGATGGAGGGATGGATGGATGGATGGATGGATGGATGGATGGATGGATGATGGATGGATGGAGGGATGGATGGAGGGATGGAGGGATGGAGGGATGGATGGATGGATGGATGGATGGATGGATGGATGGATGGATGGATGGAGGGATGGATGGATGGATGGATGGATGGATGGATGGATGGATGGATGGAGGGATGGATGGGTGGATGGATGGATGGATGGATGGATGGATGGATGGATGGATGGATGCCCCTGCGCCTCCCTCTCGCATACCCAGGACGGTCCCAGGGGTTCATGGATGTCACTGCCATCCCCTCCGTGGTGCCTGGGCCGCCGCTGGCCCTGGGCTGGGCTCAGCCCCTCCCGCAGCCCCAGTTGCCTCGGGCAGCTGCTCCCGCGGCCCCGCAGCTGTCCCGGGCATTTCACGGGGCTCAGCCCCCGCTGCGCATCATCCCCGCCCTGCCCGACACCCGATCCTCCGCACATGCCGCGGGCACAGGTTGGTGTTAAAATTAGCCCCTGGCTCCCTCCTGCCCATCCCAGAGCAGATTTTGGGGCGCAGCACCCCCCGTTTGGGGCATGCTCCTGCCTTTGCCCCAGGCTCACAATCCCGCTCCTCCGGGATGCTCCCTGCCTCCCTGTGGGCGGGCATTCTCAGGATGCTCCAGGCACAGGGGATGGATGTCTCACGCCTCGGTGCCATGGGGAAGGGTCTCCCCTTATCCAGGAGGATATCCAAGAGTTGAAAGGTGACACAGGGCAGCTGGGAGGCCCAGGGCCACATGAGGCACATCAGCACCACTGAGGGTGACCCCAGTGCCCCCCACCGTCTGCCTGTCACAGACATATTTTATGAAAAATCCTTTCCTTAGGATTATTCCTCCTAAGAAGCTGAGAAGCTTCAAAAACAAAATGTAAACAATGGTTATCTGCTGCTGTGGAATGCAACAGGTGGATCTGTGATTGGCCTGTGTTGGATGTTTGTAATTAATGGCCAATCACAGTCAGCTGGCTTTGACAGAGAGCCGAGCCACAAACCTTTGTTATCATTCCATTCTATTCTATTCTTAGCTAGCCTTCTGATGAAATCCTTTCTTCTATTCTTTTAGTGTAGTTTTAATGTAATATATATCACAAAATAATAAATCAAACCTTCTGAAACATGGAGTCAGATCCTCAATCCTCATCTCTTCCCTCAGCCTGAGACCCCTGTGAACACGGTCACACTCTGCCCACCCTAAAGCCCTCTGTAATTTCACCCTGATATGGGACATTTCACCCCCTCTGCAAAACCAAGCTGGGTGAAACCCTTTGGGGGGTCAGGATGGTCTCAACTGGCTCAAAAAATGATGAGTCAGTTTTCTTGAAATTCAGGGGATTTTTTTGTCTGGCCTCAGGCAGGACAGTGGAACAGCCCCCAGGGAAAGGCTTCATCCAGCAGCTTTGAAGCCATGGTTTGCTCCACAGGGACATCTCACACCTCCCTGAGGCCTTTTTATGGAATCCCAGAATGGTTTGGGGCCCCAAGGGTCTCAAGTCTCAGGCTGGGGAGGCACAAAAGCCTGTTGGAATTGGGGAACAGCACTGGAGAACATCCAGGGAAAACTAGGGGTGAAAACACTTAAGGTAACATGGACAGAGAAAGGGCAAAAAAGGAGGGGAAATCTCTACAGCAAACAGCTTTGTTCCGTGCCTGGGAGCAGCAGCAACCCAAACCCAAGTGGGGACTCAAAAACTGGAAGGACTTTATTTGAGAATTTTTACACTGACATTTTATCTCTGGTTATTTTGCTGCTTTATTTTCTGCCTCCCTGGAATCTTTTTTTCTTTTCTGCTTCTTACCTTGTTTCTTTAGCTGAAAAAAAAAAGAGAGAGAGAGAGGCAATCTAGAGGAAATCATTACGCATTTGATTAAAGTGTAATATCTCAGCATTTCAATTTTCCAGTTTTATAAAGTAAGAGATAAAATAAGAAGATGGATGAAAACCTCAGCTCCAAAGAGCAGCCATTTGGGAGCAGAGAAAGGGAGAGAAAGAAAACACTTTGCAATTATTTTGCTGTAGCTCGTTTCAGATATGTGGCCCAGGATGTGCTTTTTCCCTTCTCCCTGAAAGGAGGATTTTTGGGAGCTCACAGCACTCCAAGGAACCCAGCACACACCCAGAGCCCTCATGAGGCTCATTTCAGGAGGGAGCACAACTTAAGGGGGCAGAGGGGATGAGTCCAGGGCAGGGAACGGAGCTGGGAAGGGGCTGGAGCCCCAGGAGAGGCTGAGGGAGCTGGGCAGGGGCTGAGCCTGGAGCAAAGGAGGCTCAGGGGGGCCCTTGTGGCTCTGCACAGCTCCTGACAGGAGGGGACAGCCGGGGGGGTCGGGCTGTGCTCCAGGGAACAGGGACAGGAGCAGAGGGAACGGCCTCAGGCTGGGCATGGGCAGGCTCAGTTGGATATTGGGGAATTTTTTTCATGGAAAGGGTGATTAAGCTTAGGAACAGGCTGCCCAGAGGAGTGTTGGGGATCCCCACCCCTGGAGGGATTTAAAAGCCGTGTGGATGTGGCACTTGGGGACACGGGTCAGTGGTGGCCTTGGCTGTGCTGGGGAATGGTTGTACTCAATGGTCTTAAAGGCTTTTCCAACTAAAGCAATTCAATGAGTCTATGATGCACCATTTGTATCTTACCATTTTTCTTAATTATTTTTCTTCATTATTTTTCTTTGGGGAATTTCCTTTTCCGTCTGTATGGGCGTGGCAGATGGCAAAACAGAGCTGGGGATTTTCTGATGGGTGGTGGCTGCTGCAGAATGGGAGCTGGTGGAGATTCACTGCGCTGAGTCCAAAGTGGGACATTGAATCCTTCCTTTCAATCAGAGTTTTAACTCACAATGCTCATTGCTCCCTGTGTGCCTCCATAAGGTGAGGGCAGTTTTGGGCTTTAGGATGTGTCACACCACCCTGTTTCAAGCAGAACAACCCCAGATTCACCCATGTCTCCTCCATCCTGCCCTTATTTTTGGGGAGCAGAGGTTTTGGTGTGTTTTCCTTGGTAGCCCCCCAGTGTTCTCCCCATCCCAGTATCCCAGCATCTCCCTGCAGCAGCAGCAGCTTTGGGATGCAACCAGGAACTGAGAAGAAAGGAAGGCCCTCTCCTGGAAACATGCTCTGCTGCAAAATCCCACAAATTCTGCCTCTCGTCAAGGACATTGAACTATTTTATTTATGAGATCAGGTCCTTGGTTTGCAATAACCAAAAATAAGGCAAGGTCAGCAACCCCTGCAGGTCCACATTCCCAGGTCCTGGGCTTAATATCTGGAGAAATGACTCGTTAGTGATTAATTACTTCAAAATCCCGGCTGGATAATTTAATTTCAGTATTCCATCTAAATGATTTGATTTCTTTTGCCCTTCCCAGGGCCCTTTTCCCTGCCTTGGGATGGATGTGGGCTGCATGGACAGGGTCAGACAATGGTGACTGGGTCCTGCAGCTTTAGGAAATTTTTTTTAAAAAATTAATTTAAAATAAAGATTTAATTAAAAAAATAAATACTTAATTTTACATAAATTAAATTTATTTTTAAAAATAAATTGTTTTTTTCACATCCAGAAGCCCTTTTGCCTGTTTTTGAGGGCACTTTCCCCGTTCTGGGGGATGCTGAGGAGGGTGAGACAGCAGCCAGATCCCGTATCCTCTGGCTCTGGTGCCATCTAGTGCCTTCCCAGGGGCTGCTTAGAGCCAGGGCTTCCTGAGGGAAAATATCCACGGCCAAACTGCAGTAAAAATCATTGTTATTCCAAAAAGGATGCTGCTGAGAGCCCTCACCGCTCCTTCCACTCCTTCCCAGCCTTTCTGTGGGGTTGGGAGCAGGCTGAGCCCAGCCTGGAGCCCAAGGAATGACAGGGATTTCTCCCTGGGGTGCAGGGAAGGAGAGGATGCAGGTGTAAAGATAATTGTGGAGCATTTTGGGTAATTTTGAGGACATTTTAGAGTTTTTCTGTACCATTGGACAAGCTGGGAATGCTGGCCCAGGGCAAGACCTTACACTGGCCATCGAAGGATGAGGGAGTGCTGCATCACCCCTCCAAAACTTGGCTGTAGTGTGCAATCCTGCTGCTTACTGGGAAAATAAAGCATTAAAATAAGAATTTTTTGAGTGTCAGGGAGCTCAGCCCCTCACAGAAATCTCACTCCCTGCATTGTGCCATGCCCAGGTGGGACAGCTTTAATTATTCCTAATTCCTCCTTTAGACAAGCAGATGGAGCAAAGAGGGATTGTCCAAGGAGTCAAGGATTCATCAGCTGCAAGTGGGATGGGGTTTTAATGGCCTGAGACTTTGTTTACACAGCATCCCAACCACAGAAAATGCTCGGGAAGTGTGGAGGTCTCCTGTGGGCACCAGGGGTTCTCCTTTTGCTGTGGGGGGATTGAACTAAGCAACATTTTCAACTTGCCAGGCCTCTTCTGAGACATGTTGTGAGGTTGTTTGTCGCAGACATTTCTTCACAGAAATCCTTTCTTTCGGATTTCTGTGTCTTCTGGAGGCCAGAGGCCTCAGAAGACAAAGTAAACAATTATTATCAGATGCTGTGGAATGCAACAGGGACACCTTGATTGGCTCATTTTCTGTGTTTATAATTAAGGGCCAATCACCAGTGCAAGCTAGGGGACTCAGTCCTTGAACACAACTTTGTTGTAAATTCTTTCTATCGATTCCTAGCCTAGCCTAGCAGCTCTGCAAACCTCTCTCTTTATTCTATTTAGCATAGTTATAATGTATTCTATATAATACATAATAAATCAGCCTTCTGATTCAAGAAACAAGATTCACCGTCTCTCTCTCACCAGCTGCAACCCACTCAGGCGCGGTAATAGTTGTTTTTGAAATGATCCCCCTTTTTATGAGGATTTGCTCACTGTGGTTTTGCATTATGGTCTTGGTGTGTTACCTAGAGAAGAGAAGGCTCCAGGGACACCTCAGAGCCCCTGCCAGGGCCTGCAGGGGCTCCAGGAGAGCTGCACAGCCCCTGGGGACAAGGCAGGCAGGGACAGCACCCAGGCAATGGCTCCCACGGCCAGAGGGCAGGCACAGATTTTGGCACATTGGGAATTAGGAATTGCTGGCTGGGAGGGTGGGCAGGCCCTGGCCCAGGGTGCCCAGAGCAGCTGTGGCTGCCCCTGGATCCCTGGCAGTGCCCCAGGCCAGGCTGGATGGGGCTGGGAGCAGCCTGGGACAGTGGGAGGTGTCCCTGCCATGGCAGGGAGTTGGAATTAGTTGGTCTTTAAGTTCCCTTCTAACTTAATTCTGTGATTGTGTGATTGGCCTGACACTGGGGTTCACTGGCATACAGCAATTCCCAGTTTGAAGCAGACACACAAGGATGTGGAAGAAACAAACCAGGAAAGGTTTGGGTGTTGCTGATCACGGGCCAGCCGGGGACAAAGCAGAAGCCCTGCCCAGCTGCAGATGCATTTCATCAGAGGCACCAGTCAGGCTCCAGGAGCTGTGCTCAATTCACAGCACCTACAGCAATGGAAAATGAATTTGACAGAGCACTCTTGTTTGTTTTCCCAGCTCTGATGTGGCTGCCCTGGATTCACCCAAAGCTGCCGATGCAGCGAGTAAGTGTAGAAAATTATCTGAAATTAAACTTCCAGACAGCTTTCCCCCTGCCCACTCCAGCTTTGCCCCGAGACTGTCTGAAAGATGCTGCCTTCCCAGTGGCTGGCACTCAATTCTAATTTTAAACTAAATTGCAAACCCAGATGACTAACCAGATCCATGAGAAAACTTCCAAGGGGCATTTGTGAATCAGCAGTCGTCAGGACACTCAGGATTGAATTTGCTTTTCCAAAACTCAAGATACAGACTGGGGGGATCCATGGGTTGGATCCTTGTCTGCCCTTTAGCACCAGTAACAAGAGGATTTCACCTTATTTGCACCAAAGTTGTCAGTAAGTGCAGGGTTTGTGCATCCCAAGTTTGCATTTTGCAGGCATTCTGCTCCTTCCCTGTGCAGGCAGAAGGGAAACTGCATCCCTGGGGTGCTCTGGGGATAAAGCCACAGCAGCTGACATTCAGAGATGACAGCCCCGAAAAGGAGAGGCAAAACTGGCAGAGTTTCAGCCAAGGGAGGCGATGCCTTCAGCAAAGAGCACCATTTGCAGATTCTCCAGGGGGCTGGGGAACAAAGCCACTTCAGCATAACCCCTTCAGTCCTCATTTCAAGGCAGGCAAATCAAACTTTCAGCCACAGAATTAATCTGAATTGCAACCAGTTCACTGGGGGAAACACAATACAGAATCTAACCTGGTTCTGGGTAGTTTTCATCAGTTTTTGTGTTGCCCCAGAAATAGCAATTCCCACAAAGTCAAATGGCTCCTGCATAAGGAAGTGCCAAGAGCCACAGGAGGAATTTTAAATTTTCTATCCAGTGTACCCTGAAGCCTACAGACTCTGGGTATCTCTTGGTAATAGAGAAGAACAGACTCAGCAGATATTTTATCTGTCCTCTTCCCACATCTGCACCAAACTCCAGAACAGGGTTCTGTTCTCCCTCAGCTGCTGATAAACACAAAGTAAAATCTGAGACTGGTTGGCTGTGCAATGACCACCCGGCCCTGATTTTGTATTTTCAGGCTCCACAAATGCCAAGAACTCAGTAAGGCTGAAGACCACTTTACCTTCATTATCCATATTGGTACTTAAAATACATGGATAAGTATTCTTCCTGATTTGCACTGGGAGCTTTCTCATGTGATAAATACATATAAAGCCCAGCAGAGGTACTGAATTATAATCATTATTATTTTTATTCCCATTCCCATTCCCATTTTTCCATTCCCCCCATTTGTGAGGGGGCTGGCAGGCAGCAGGACCCCACGTTCAGTACAGGGCAGTTTTGCTTTACCATCCTCCTCTTTACTTGTGGCTCCAAATTCCCCCACACAATTTTGTGGCTCTCTGAACACCTGGCACCACCCTGAAGCATCAGCCCCTGAGCCAGGCAGTGTCACTGACAGCAGAAGGTGTCTGGGGGATGGCACAGGGGGATGCAGTCACAAAAATAATGGTGGGAAGGCTGCTCAGACACCTGAAGGACTCAGGTGTGTGGGGAGGTGGAGGCTGTGCTGAAACTGCATCCCTGGAGGGGATTCTGCAGGGCACAGAGAGCCCCAAAACAGAGAGGGCAGGGAGCTGCTGCAGCCAGTGCAGAGGAGGCCACGGAGCTGCTGCCAGGGCTGGAGCCCCTCTGCTCTGGAGCCAGCCTGGCACAGCTGGGGCTGTTCAGCTGCACCAGAGAAGCTCCAGGGACACCTCAGAGCCCCTGCCAGGGCCTCCAGGGGCTCCAGGAGAGCTGCACAGCCCCTGGGGACAAGGCAGGCAGGGACAGCACCCAGGCAATGGCTCCCACTGCCAGAGGGCAGGCACAGATTTTGGCACATTGGGAATTAGGAATTGCTGGCTGGGAGGGTGGGCAGGCCCTGGCCCAGGGTGCCCAGAGCAGCTGTGGCTGCCCCTGGATCCCTGGGAGGGCCCCAGGCCAGGCTGGATGGGGCTGGGAGCAGCCTGGGACAGTGGAAGGTGTCCCTGCCCATGGCAGGGGGTGGAATTGGAAAATCTTTAAGGTCCCTTCCAACACAAACCAAACTGTCCTGGGATTCTGTGACAGGCAGCAGCCACTTGTCACTGGTATCTGTACATCCTCTGGCTGCAAGGCTACAGGGGAAGTGTCAGTCTTGCCCTGGTCTGAGATAAAAGGAAAGTTTTGCAGCCAAGAAATCACTTAAACATTCTGGAAGTACAAATTAAATGTGTTACAGCAAGAAACAGTGCTGAATTTCAGCAACTGTAACCCAGAATTTACAAGCTTAATTTGTAGATGTGACAAACAGCAGCATATTTGATGGAAGTAGAAGGAAAAAAACCCCCAACCAATCAATATTGTTTAAATAATACACTCTATTTTATTTTGTCTTAAAATAGTTTAACCTTTATGCTACAGACTTGTTTCAAAAAACAGAAGGTCTCATCTTGCACCAAAAATATATATATTTATATATATATATATATATATATATAACACTCTGTTTTATTATTATTTCTCTCCAAAGACCATTAAATACTAGATGGAAAATGAGAACTAAATAGTGAGTGTCGAGAAGAATCGAATTTTATTTTTAACTAGAGCCGCACATTTTAAACATTTATATTCCGAGCAATGATTTGTCTTCACTACAGAAGATTCCAAGCTCACACTCCAGCAATTCAGGAAAACTGCTAAACCCTGAAGGGCTCGAGCCAATGCACACTGAGGTCGATGGGCAGCCCCACACCGACCCCAGTGGGTTCTGCTCCAGGCCCCAAGTGCATTGGTTCACAGCCATACAATGGCTAACTTCTCTCTTTCCTGCTGAGAAGAGCAAAAACCACCCAGGCACGTTTTTGCTCTTTTTACAAAGAAAAAAAAAAAAAAACAGAAGTTAAAAAAAATTTAAAAAAAAAAAAAAAGGAAATAAAACCAAACTATTTCCCACCTATATCCAGTGATTGCTTTTTTCAGATCACTAGCCTTGAAATTTGTTAAGAGAAAATACATAGTGTTTTAAATAAAAGAAAACCTGCATCGGACTACCATACATGAGCTGTTTAAATAAACACAGTGCACAGTTGGAGGAAGTTTGGTTAGGAGGCAGTTGTTTTTATGTACACGTGGAAGTCACATCATATACAAACTGAAAACCAAGGAGAGATCGTTTGCATTTCTCACGGAAGGGCTGCAGACGGGGTCCCTGCAGCTTTCCTCACAACCACTCCTCAGGAGACTCTGTGAAACGGGAAGCAGCAGCCACAGGAGGTGGCTGTTCCAAAGTTACCTTTACAGCAGGAGTGTGAGCCCACAGCTGATGCAAAGATGAGCAGAAAGGATGGGCAGAGCAGCACGGGGCCTCTCCCTGCTGCGGGGCCAACAGGACCCATCCATGCTCCCCTCCCTCCCACAGAAAGGAATTGGTCACTGAAAACACCACAGGTATTTCTCTGGCCATGCAGGACACTTATGTTCAATGTTCTAGAAAGCTGGAAATGGGAATATCAGTCCTTACCTAGCTGTTGTGTAAAGTGCAGCATGAGCTGTTCCGCTTATGGAAGAAACAGATGTTTGTTACTAAAGATTCCCCCCTGCTGGGCTGTTTTGCCTTTATGTGACAACACAGGTAACTCTAATTTTTTATTATGCCCACAGATAAAATTAAGGGAAGCCAAATAAATTTTGAAAACCAGCCAGTACAAAAGGAAAGCAGAACTTCCCATGTCCTGACCACCATTGTTCAGCTTTAAATAGTGAAAAATCTAATGGCAGAGCTGTACAAAATTCCCAATAGAAACATCTGGAATATGAAGGAATGTTTCAATTGCACAGTAGACATTTAAGGTGAATAATATCATCTTGTCAAAGTTTAATCTTTGGTTTTTGCCTTGGGAAAGGCTCAAAATGACAGATGAGGGGCAGGAATTTCCATGTACACCACAGAAACTGCAGCCCGCTAAAGTGAGTTGTTCCACTGATTCTGGTAAATATTCTGGTAGAAGGTGTTTCCTGAATCTTGGCATTTCCAAAACTAGCAGGAGAGGCATGATTGAAAGCCAGGGAAATGGTGCAGATTATTAATTTAAAACAAAAAAAAGTTAAAAACCACAACCTTAGTTTGTGACCCTGATCCTGCAACATCTTTCAGGACAGTTTTAAGCACTTGAGTGGCCCCACCAATTCCAGGAACAGGTCCCAGCTGACCACCCCTTTGCCAGGCTGGAGCTTTGGAATCTGCTTGGGATTTGTTTTCTGTTTTCTGAGATGGTGAATGACGCAAACAAGCAGCAGTAGAGATGGGGACTGTGAGTAAAACATTTAATTCCTCTTCTTCATCTACTCCAGGCAAAACTCAGATAGAGGTAATAATAATAATAAGCTATAATTAAAAAGGAGATGGAGGCTGGGCCTTTTTATTACCTTTTCCTGTGCTTTTGCAATGTTTAGCTGTTCCTAAGTCACTACTATTACTATTTTAGCCATTCCAAGCTGTGGGAATTGACCAGTGAAACACAGTAGTCAAGTGGACAGAAGACTCAGCACTGAAGAGTATAAACTATAAATTACTTTGAAAATAAAAAATGTTTTAATTAAAAGCTGTTCAGTGCATTTTTTATGGGCCATTTGCATTAAAGACAATCCCTCCTGCTGGTAACATAACCAAATCAGTTTGGGTAAAAATACTCCTGGCCCAAATTTTGGAAGTGTTGAATAACCCCAGTTCCACTGAAATCAGTGAGGACACAGCATTTCTCAAAATCACTGATGCTCACACAGCAACACACTAACTTCTACTAACAAACTCAAGATACTGATAAATTAAAAAAGTCCTGGAGTCGGGAGGTGGGGAGCGTGGCAGGACGTAAGTTTGCACGCAGTTATTTCGTTAGGTGTACACGCACACGTTAGTAACTGCAGATGTGTTTTAAATTTGGTGCTGTTAATTCTGGGCGGGAATCCTCCTCGGAGAAGGCAAAACCCTTTGAAGTGATACTGAAATCAGACTACATTCCTGTGTGGAGGTGGAGAACCGCCGTGGGTTTGGGTTTCTTGGTGCCAAGGACGGGGCTCAGGAGGTGATGGCGTCACCGCTCTGTGCCAGGGAGGGCGGGAGGGGAGGGGGCAGAGCACAGTGACACGGCCTTACAGGAGGTATTTGCGCCTGGTGTCCTCGTCCAGAGTCAGATCCACCACTTCTGGGGGCGAGGACCAGTTCTGCTGGGGAGCCACTGCTGTCCACGGCTGCGCGGGCTGGGCGCTGCCGAAGGGCGAGCCGCGCTTCCAGGAGGCCACGCTCTGGATCACCCCTCCCCTGGGATGCACACACCTGCACGAGGAGAGGGACACACACAGCCTCAGGGACGCTGCTCAGCGCACACAACACACCCCCTCCTCCAGCTGCTTGTTGTCTGGTTAGCACTTCCCTCTCCAAAGTGGACTCTCCACTTGTAGAGTCTGCGGCATCTCAGATGCCCAGTGAACAAAGCTGGATTTAAATTTGGGGATTAAATTATTCCAAAGGAATGCTAGTGAGTGTAATGTGATCTGTCACAGACATCTTTTTATGAAAATCCTTTCCTTACGATTTTTTCCTCCTGAGAAGCTGAGAGGCCTAAGGAACAAAAAGGTAAACAACAATTATCTGCTGCTGTGGAATGCAACAGGTGCATCTGTGATTGGTTTCATGTGGTAGTTTCTAATTAAAGGCCAATCACAGTCCAGCTGGCTCGGACAGAGAGTCTGGGACAGCTGCCTTTGTTATTCATTCTTTTCTATTCTCAGCTTAACTGACCTTCTGAGATGAAACTTTTTCTTCTATTCTTTTAGTATAGTTTTAATGTAATATATATCATAAAATAATAAATCAAGCCTTCTGAAACATGGAGTCAAACCCTCGTCTCTTCCCTCAACCTGAGACCCCTGTGAACACCATCACAGTGATCCTCCTTAAAAAATATGTGCATGCATCCCAAGGATCTTGAGGAAGCCTCCCCCACCATGTGTAATCCCATGCACAGTTTCCTGATGCGGCTTTACCCACTGGACTTTCTAAAAAGAGAAAAATCTGCAGTGAGGCTGCCTATGAGAAAATGAAAAGTTATACTGCAGTATTAAATCAAAGCCATATTAAAACAAGGAGGTAATGATACTTACATTACAATAATTGCAAAAGAGATCTTGCTAATTATGTTATTACAGTCGTTATGCCTGACTTTTTTTTCTTTTGGTCTTTTTAACTGAAAATTACAAACACTCTGGGAAATGCTCACTGACAACAGTTCAGCCCCACTTCAGCAAGACATTTAAGCTTTAAGTGACTGCAGCCAACGACACTAAAAGGTGTATTTGAAGATAAGGCTCCAGTGCCCTGCTGAAGCACGATACACAGGTACCTTCCACACAGCATTTTTACCTATTATACCCATAGTAGATACATGACAAATGAGTCTCAGGTTAAGAGCAATTAGAGAAAATAAATGCAAAATGAAAGGTAGAATGATTCTGTGTATGATGAAGTGATGACAGGAATTTATTAGAGGCTTTAGGATGATCACTCAATTTTAAGCTGTAAATCCTACACAGGCATTAATAAAACTTGATACCTAGTGATCCAAAAATTGTTTTGCTCTTGCAAGCACTGGTAGTGGCTGCAGCTCCTCCTGGCTGCATGGATAAACACGAGGTGCTCTGGCTGCTGGGGTAACCTTTTCCCATTTCTTTGTGAAGGCACGTGTATTTCAGGAACTCCAATTTCCTGCACTGATCAAATATCCCTGACATTTACGTTTTATTTATTCCAATTTACATCCGTGCTATTTATTTTCTCCAAAACTACTTAAGTTATGCTCAGCTCTCTTGGTTCTGGTTGGAGTTTCGTGAAATAGAATAAAAAATCTCATTCTCTGAGCTGTAACTTCTCTGAATATAAATGTCTCATTGCCTTCTCAGATATGCTGCTTGGGTTTAGATGTGATGTTCAGAATAGCTCTTTTATTACTTCTTCTGTCATAAAAACACATACTTAAAGTATATATCTACAAGGAATTAGCAATAAGATCCTGGAAGTCTAAAAAATGTATGGGATTTCTTTCCTTTAAAGCTCACTTTTAAGGAGAAGTATTTTTAAGCTTAACTGGTAAGAAAATCTTGTAGGCAGAGCAAATTAAATATGATGTTTGGTCTCAGGAACTGTGGTGCACCATTCTGAGAACAGTCCTCAAGTGTTTAGGCAAAGCTAAGACTAACTTTTCTTCCTGAAGATTATGAAAACAAGCCATAAATTATCTCATAAAAAAAGATACCTCTGAAAAGTAAAAGTGTTTATCCTCAAACTAGTCACACAAGCAGCCAACAGCAAAACATTGAGTCAAACATGGTTCCAATCTACAGCTAAGGGAAGATATCAAGTAAAGGCAATAAAAAATACAAAACACCTCCTAGGAAAAACTGGAGGAAAACTGGTTTATATACATGTATGATTAAAAAAAATTCTACTGGTGAAAAATTAAACAAACTGAAAAATATGACTCTGTGTCCTAAGCAGATGCCAAGGAATATCCCAATGATGAGAAACAGCACCAATTCACTCAGAATCTGAAGAACTACAAACCATGGACAAACTCCAGGGAGTCACAACTCACACCAGACATGGAATAGGGAGCATGATAAAAACCAGGATCCAAACACCACACTAGCTAAGTGTGCAGAAATTACTGATCAAAAACCTAACTCCTGTCCAAACAACAACCCTGCCAGAAGCCCATCAATACTTCATAACTGCAAGCCTAGACCTGCAAGAGAAATAAAACTCTAAATAGGATCTAAACAAGTGAAATGTGTGAGTGAGTATTCCAGGGAGGCAGTAAACACAGGTCTGCAGGAGATGGGTACAGGAACAAAGGAAAGCACAGGAGAGTGCTTTTAGGCTGATTTGCTGAAATCATTTCAGTTCTTATCTACTAAAACTCATTTTAAACAGCAGCTCTGCATTTAGCTCATGTTTGCATTCCCACAGAGAGTGAGTGTTATTGAGGCAGCAGCATGGAAAGCTTTCACAGAGGGGCAGAAGCACAAGGGTGCTGTGTGCAGCGCTGCACAGACTTAGAGCAGCAGCGCTGAGGGTGAATCCACACCCCTCACCACCAGCACAAACACCCTCCCAGCCTGGGTTCTGTGCATAAACAGCCAGGAGAGCTGCTGCCTAAGGAACTACCATCCTCCAAAAGAGCTGGCCACGCAGGGACCTTCTCACTGCTCCAAAAGCTAAGACTAAATCCGCTTTCTGGACATGAAAATTTCCTTTTTTTCACAGCCAACAGCACTGCTCTGTGCCCACATTATCCATGAAGTTTCCTGCCTGGGAAATTGGGTCCTGAACACTTTGTTTCTTCTTTCCTCAAGGAAGATGCAGTAAAGGGACAAGGAACTCTCTTCCATGTTCCTCACACCCTTTTCTGCCTCCAAGCACCCACTAGGCAGCAGAAAATTTTGGAAGCAGCTTGTCTGTGTACTGTTTTAACTTGGTTTTATTCCACCAAATTCACACTCCACACTATTAGAAAATGTCAGTTTTGCTTAACTGCTTCATAATATTTTAAGCCAAGGAAAGACTACAGACTAAAAATGATGAGTAACATAAAAATAAATACCTACCAGGGAGAACAGCTGCACAGGTTTCTGACTGAGAGAAAAACCTCTGGCACCCTTACCCTCATCTACTTTGACCTGTCTTGAAATAAACCCAAGATTCAAAATTATCTGATTTTTAACCTAAAGGGGATATTTTATGACATTAGCCATTGAAAAACTTATAGTATTTTTACCCCTAATGACTAATTAAATAAAGTGGAAGCTGTTAAAAAAAACAATATTTCAAAAGGAAATAAGAACCCACACAAAGATTTTCACTTAGTTATTTGTATATTCGTGTATTCCATTAAAATCTGAATTTCTGATGTATGTACACTTAGTATCTCAATATTTGGTATTTTTATACCACACATCTTTTAGCCAGTTACAGTTTGATATTGAAACACAACTTTAATCTGAATAACTATCAAATTGGTCACTTTCTAAAGAAAAACACATTCCAAAATCACCATGACCAGCAAAACAGAAAAAGAAAAGGGCAATATTGCTGCCTTTTGGGCATCACCCATGGATGGGTAACTAGAGAAGCGATGGTCAGTAGTTTTTTCTTTATTGATTATGGTATCACAGCCATTCTGATAAAATGAAATTAACATTAGAGCAAGAAACAATAATTCATACCTGGCATGTTCCTGAACTCCAACAATCTCCACTTCGCTATCAGAAGAGGCAATGTTAATTTCTTCATTGGCCTGGGCATTGCCACAAGAGGTTTTGTCACCTGCAAGGAAGCCTGGATCCAAACGGCCTAGAGATGGGGAAAATGGGAATACAGACAGTGTTTAGCAGCTTACATGACCCAGAAATCAGCTGGAAAAGGAGATTCCCAACCTAACAAAATACCAAGTTTTTAGACCAAGTTTTTGAACTCACAATTAATCACCTGATACAGGAAAATCACTGGGTTTAGCCAGTGTCAGCAGCTCTGGTGATGGTGCTGGCACACAAATGTGAACAAAGCCTGACTGTTGCACCAAGAACAACCAGAATTTACAGCTGAAATGTTATGGCAGTCAGACAGACTCTTATGATAAGAGTCAGACTGTCCTAAGCCTCCTTGACATTAAGAAACAAAACAATCTAAGCAAACACAAAGATACCTATAGCAAAAAAAAGTCAATAAGCTGGACAGAAGCATCCACGCATCAAGGAAAATTGATTTATTTCTTTAAATAAAAAACAAGGGGAAACTGGTCAGCAAAAAAACACAGCAAACCCATCCATTTCTGGCAGTGCTGATTCACACATCTGCTCTAACATTATTACAAATACTTGAAAAGAAAAAGTGGTTTTCTCCCATATGCAGCAGGCTGTTTTTTCTTTACAGTTCCTCAGTGACATCCAGTTTGTCAGTCAGTCAAACCACAAGCCCTCTCTAAATACTCACAGCAAGTGTGGCACATTTCTGCCTTTTCTGCCAAGTGCTGCTAAGAAGGTTCTTCACCCCAATTAGTGAATGTGTTGAGTCATACAGGATAATACTTACATGGGAAACACAAAGCAGCTGGAATTACTATTTCTCCCACAGAAATACAGATTCCTTGAAAAATCAGTTAATTAAAAGATATAACTTCTACCCTTTTTTTTTCCCTCAGGAAAAAGAGAAAATTATTAATTCCACTGTCTCTCTTTATCATTAGCCTGAGGGATGCTGGGCAGCCTTGAAGTAGCTGATCCTGCCTACTTCTGAAAAACCACTTGGTCAGGTGTACTACACAGGGCAGAGTCATTTGTTAAGCAGGAAATTTGAGAGTAGGTGAATATTTTATGTGTGTCTAGTTTGAGTGGACACCTCCTCAAAGATGAGAGGAGGAGGAGGAGAAGCAATAATGATCCACAGGATTTCAAAGGTGTGTGAACAAGCAGAACTGATTATACCCCCAGGGACATTAAATGGAAACAGAAGAAATTAAACCTGAAACAAGTGCCTGGGAAACTTTCTAATGAGTGCTTTAAGCACGTGGGAAAGATGCAAGAAAATGGAATCATAGAATGGTTTAGCTGAAAGGGGCCTTAAAGCTCATCCAGTGCCACCCCCTGCCATGGGCAGGGACACCTCCCACTGTCCCAGGCTGCTCCCAGCCCCATCCAGCCTGGCCTGGGGCACTGCCAGGGATCCAGGGGCAGCCACAGCTGCTCTGGGCACCCTGGGCCAGGGCCTGCCCACCCTCCCAGCCAGCAATTCCTAATTCCCAATGTGCCAAAATCTGTGCCTGCCCTGTGGCAGTGGGAGCCATTGCCTGGGTGCTGTCCCTGCCTGCCTTGTCCCCAGGGGCTGTGCAGCTCTTGTGCAGGAGCAGAGACCATGCTGTGTGTGCCACTTTTGGAAAGCCAAGACCCTTGGTGACTGGATCAGGGTTAGCAAGAGAAGGGAACACCTGTGCTGCAGGTACCTGAAGGAGGAATTTCCACCTCAAAAGACAAAAAAATATTGGTCAGCTGAACTTAAAACAAATTAATAGCCCAGACAGTCTCTTCCCAGCATTGCAGTTGAGCTGAACATTTATTGGCAAACATCACTGACTGCCAGAAAGCCCAAAAATGGGTCATGGGTATTTCTTGAAGTGGCTGGGCAGACTGTGAAACATGAAAGGAAAGTGCTCAGAGGCTTTAATTCACTTCCCAGGGGCTTCACATTGCCAGAGGGCAGGACTGGATTGGACATTGAGGAGAAATTCTTCCCCATGAGGGTGGGCAGGCCCTGGCCCAGGGTGCCCAGAGCAGCTGTGGCTGCCCCTGGATCCCTGGCAGTGCCCCAGGCCAGGCTGGATGGGGCTTGGAGCAATCTGGGATAGTGGAAGGTGTCCCTGACCATGACAAGGAATGGGAATGGGATGGCCGTAATATTATATAATATAATAAAATACCTATTAATATGATATCTATTGTTTTACTGCCTAACCACCCTTCATTATTTTGTCAGGGTAATGTCTGGCAAAGGAGCAAAGCAGACCAGCTCCTGAATAGCCCCAAAAACTACCCCCAGAGGTATAAACTGGAGTCCTAAAAGAGCTTCCACATATTACCACAGCTTTAAGTTCAGACAACAAAAAGACAATTAGCAGTAGCAAAACCATGATTAGCAGAGTAAATACTGCAAGAGTAGATGAGTGTTAATCAGGATTATAGCACAGACAGATTTACAGCCTCTGGCCATACAAATTTCATGCCCACGCTGTTAATTTCTTTGCACAAACATTAGGATGATGCCCAAAGTGATGTTTTGTTTGCCCTATGCCACCAGGGCTTGCAAAAGAGCCCCAAATATTTGCCCACGCACAAAGATGTGATAGTGCAATAAGATTTTTCAATTTGATAGAGCTGCTGATGTTGCTATTTTCCCATGGAAATACATTCCTTTAAGTCTGCTAAACAAGATCCTGGCTGAAGATTACACTTGTGAACCAGATGCAAGATCTGAAAATTCTGCTTTCCCAATGTGCAGCCCTACAGCTGGCAGGAAAAGGGCAGCACTGGCAAAGGTGCAGTCAGATGTGTTCTGAGGCTGCAGGGAAAGGTGTATGCAGAGCAAACAGAGATTCATCCTTTCAGCTGCTGACACAGCCATACAACCAGGACCAAATCCATATCAACATTCCCAGGGACGAAGAAGTCTCTTGATGTTTCCAGTTGTCTTTTACCTGCAAGTCCCCTTGGATATATGTGGAGGAAAGAAAAAAAAATCCTACCTGCACTGCAGCATTTCAAGAGAAAAGTGGAAGAAAGCTTGGTAAGAAACATTACCTTTTATTTCCTTACATTCATTTGGTGTACTTATCCATTAGTGCTATGTAATACAGGTGATTTCAGCTGTTCCAATTGTTTAACAAATCCCTTAATAAAGAACTGGGATTTCTAGAGGTCAAATAGCTATCAGTCAGCTGCTGTCCTGCAAAAAATAGCAGTGAGCTTGGAAAACAAAGGCAAGCTTCAAAAAGGCTGGAACAACATCCAGCCATGGACCACAGAGACAATGATGCACAGAGATTCTCATACTCAAATTGTGCACTTGTAGACTCCACAGTAATGGAGCATCTCTTTACAAAGCACCACCTAATTGTGTTTCTTTAAGCCTTGGAGACAGTGAAAAGCAGCTCAGAGCCTCCACAACACTCCCCATGTGGGTGCCCTGTGGCAGGAGACCGTAGGGAAGCAGCACGAAACACAAACCTGTTGCGCTCCACCAGGCAAGACACATGTGTCTAATGCAGCCTGAAATCCTAACATGGGAGTTAAGAAAAGGAGTGAAAAGGAAGTAAAACATTGGCATAAAAAGCTGTGATAAAGCTGATAGAAGATGATCCCTGCTAACATCCAAAACACTGTCCAATTTTCTGAGTGGTATTGGAAATGCAGATGGAATATAGGAAGAATTAATGATTGTATTTTACAGATACAAAGAGAAAAACAAAAAAAAAAAAGTTTAAAAAAAACCCCATACACAGGCAATCCCAATCCTGAAAATGAGATTAGGGCCAGTTGACTAGCTGGTGGCATGGGTTGTCATAATCAATCATTCAGCAACAAGATTAGGTCACTTTCATTTAAAAAAAACAACACTACCAAAATCCCAGATCTAAGCTCCCTGTAGTAATTAGAAGGAAAAGAAGAAGAAGAAAAGTAGTTAAGAAAATTAATGTCAAAAATATATTGCAGGAATATTTGTCAATTTTTATCATTTGTATTTTGGAGTAAATGTCAGACCTTTTTAATAAGCACCTGTCCTGTTTTCTCACAAAACCCACATAGGGAGCTTTTACAGCTGTATAAATTACAAAAACACTGAAAGCAAGAAAGGGAGACCCACCAACTGCACTGCAGGCACAAATGTCAGAGAATTTAAACAAACCTGTATCAGCACTCATTTCATTCAGCAGCCCTCTGGTTCTCCAGGCAGATCCTGAGTCTTGATTTCCTAAAGAATTATTGTGCTCTTGAACTACTGCAGCCGCCAACAGATTGTCCACATTTACCACTTCTGGGTCTGAGTTTGTGTCTGATATATCATAGTGAGCCACCACAGGGGGTCCATCTGCAGGGGAGAAAAGCAACTTGGGTTAGAAACCAGCACAGACATCAAAAAGTACAAATAATTTTTTTAAGGATTAATGCAACATCCTACATGAAGCTCTTGAAGTTACATAGTGGTAAATTGTATGAATTATTAAACTTCAGTTAATGAACACAGCCTGAGATTACAGAGACATTTTGACCTTTGCATACACAGAAAACACAAGTGTCAGAAACACACGTTTATCAGAGTATCAGTTATTTGTCTACTGTCTTTTACATTAACACATAAACATCTCCATATCTGACAAGGTTACATTTACAGTCTTTAAAGGATAAAACCTCCAGTTAAAAAAAACATCATCACAGGACATCAAATTGGGCAGACAAGATATTTATCTAGAGAATTTTACAGAAGTCAAGCGACAGCTTACATTATTATAGGGTTGACTGAATAAAACTAACTTTTTCATAAAACTGATCCAGTGACAATGAATTTAACATTAGGCAACTTTCTTTTCATAACATTTACCTGTCAAGAGCAGGGGAATTTTTAAAAATCGCAATGTTTTTTGGTGTTTGTTGGGGTTTTTTATAAGGTCAAGAATAACAAGAAACAAAATTATGTTTTACAGTGATAAATATGCTTTTCATTCAACATGACTGTCATTTGAATTTTTGGCTACCATAATGAAGAAGAAAGAGGGAAATAAAACTGCTTACATGATTCTGTCCTTGAGGAATAACAAAAAACTTTTTTTTGATCTGTTTTGTTAGCACCAACTAAATTCTTTGTGATGAATGAAAATAACTTTTAACTGGAAAGCATGCTAGAAACACAGGAGGGTCAGGAAAAAAACAGGCAAATTCAAGACAAAGATTGATGTGGAAGCAGAGAGAATGGGTAAGAAATGCAATTCTGAGAGGATGTGAGTGTTTCAGCTCAAATGCCTTGCCCCACCTGCAGCTCACTGACTCAGCATGGATGAAAGTGGTTGGAGCTCGCCCTCCCCAAAGGAGAGGATCAAAACTTTATTTGGACCAAGGCTTCATCCACACAAATGAGCATGAGGCACAAACACAGGCTGGGCCAAGGCTCGGCATCTTTGCAATTCTTTAACTCCAAGGAGGTTCTTGGAGCTCTGCAGCTGAGCATCTGCAGGACCTTTTATGGGTGTGATACATGGAGGGTACAACTTGTATGGGATAATATAAAATAATCATAAGCTAAGAATGTGTTCAGGAAGACAGGACTTTCAGAGTTACAAAATGACTAATAAAATATTTTGAAGTGATAAAGAATAAAATGAAAAGCCTTAGGAAAAACTGTTTTCTTTTCATAGTTTTGAGTGGCTGTTGAAGACTGAAAGAACATGATGAACTAGAAGTTTCAAATTTACTTCTCTGAAAGGCTGTTCTTCTGAGGTTTTTAGAATGGATTTTGGTTTTAGGGGTTTTTTGGAGGGGGTGTTTTTTAGTAACTTGGTGCCTGAAGTAAAATTCAACTGACTATTTTCAGAAACCCCTACTTTGTGATTAGCAACACAGTTCATCAGAGAGTGACATTTTGCTTAAGTCGTACGAAAGATCAGTTTTGCAACAAGGTATGAAGAAATTCGCAAAATATTTCGGCTCAGACCTGCCTCCAAAACAACAATTCCATGAAACAATGTTACATTACAAACTTAAAACAGACCCAACAAAAATAAATGAGTAGTTAAATGCCAATGTATTAAAGACCAAACTGTTCGCAACGTGAAACGCTGATGATTATGACTGGAACAGAATTCCTGATAATTAACTGGAAGGCAATCTTTGCCTTTTTAAAAGGCAATTACAAAATAATGGAATACCGAGTTCGGAATTAAGCTGGCTGATGTTCAGTTAATTATTTGTGACAGCTGATGATTAAATTACATGCAGAAGTTAGGGCTGGACTGAATCATGGGAGGCATGTTTTCTTTCAGTCTTATCATCAGAGTTCAGCGTGAACATATATAATGTGAGCTGTAAAAATAAACAGTCGAGTGCAGAAGATACGAGGGTCAAGTACAATATTGACTATTTGACCATTTTTTCAACAGGTTATCTAAGATTTCAGGAGGTTGGGACTGTTCCCTCAGGCCTTTGTTTCTCTCGCTTCTGACTCAGACCTCCAAAAGCAGAAGCGAAATTTGATTTTTAGATAGACGTGTCCACACGAGTAAAATTGTATTTGGACAAAAGGCACCAATAGTCTCAAGTCAAAATTGTACCACTCCTACATGTATAATCATGCAAAAATGTATCATCAATGTATATACATGCAGAGTGATATTCTCATCACCTACCCATAGAAATAACTTGTGTGAAAGTCTTCATCAGTAGGAAATACAAGCATAAACTTGTTATCTGTAGCTCCACTCTTGTATCTTCCACACTTCCAAAGAGCACACCTTATAACTTAGCTTAAATTCAGTATACATCAAACAGACAAAAATATTTTCAGTATAACTTATACACTGTAATTATATTTGTCAGGGTAATAGCCACCAATTTAACAATCTGGAAAAAAGAACCCCAAACAAGATGCCTATTTACAAAGCAAGCACAGCAGAGATCTATTTTTGCAGTTCTCAGCCTTGCCTTTCAGGATCAGATCTGGAAATTTGGAAAGGCCCCCAGCACCACGTTTATCTACACCTATCGTCAGTAAATGACTGACAAAGCCAAGATAATGGCCACCAAACTGCAACAAATCCTCAGATCCCCCATATTTACAAAAAAATAAATAAGCATAAATGCTCACATGTGTTTAAAAAAAATCAACAAAAACCACTCAAAACCAAACAATAAAGAAGTTACCGGCAACAACAACTAGATGGAAGTTGCAGTGAAGGCATATTAAAAAAAATCGTATAAAAATCCTCTGTTCCCAAAATCTGTTTCCTTTTCAGGGCTGCATGGAAGGGACAGGAGTGGTTAAATCTGGAAATAAATAATACTTCCCTAGCCAAGTACATGATCATCCAGTGATGTGATGCAAAGTGAATGAATGGTACCAAGAAATAATGACAATTGGCTTCAGCTAGGAAATAAAGTGAAAAAATGCTTTCAGGTTGAAAAGGTAAAAAGGATTAACTACAAGCATAGGTATAATTCATCATCTTTTCTTTATAATAGAGACACTACACATAATTACTGACCCTAACAGGATTTCAAAAGATTAAAAAACAGACATCAAGACAAACCATGCCAGAACCAAGACTTAATGTAGAGCAGTCAAGAGGTTCCCTGGTCAGCAATTTAAAGTATCTACTTTAGAAAAATTACATTTTTTGAGAACCCAAGGTAGCTGGAAGAAGTACATTTCCCTGGTGACAAGCACTAATTCATTTCTAAAGCAATGAATGCTTGAAAAAGGCAAGGCTGAAAGTTAATAAGTACCAGCAGCAAAATACAGCTGTTGACATTTAATGCTATAAGGGGGGAGGGAAAGCCTGCTTGCTTTTTCTCTTCCCCAAAGAATTCAGAGGCAGAGGTCATCACGGGGACAGCATTTCCAAGTGTCCAACTCTCCCTTAATTTACACAGCTCATCACAACTAATTCCACTCTGAACAACTGAATCAGAACTCACATGCACAAAAATCCAGGTCTACACAAATCAATTCTCAATTTCAACTAGCAACACAGAAAATTAAAACACTTCTCATCTGCTACCTGCTCCTTTGCTTTTCTTAGAGCCACATCTCAACAGTCAGCAGCCTAACCCATGCTGTAAGATCCACACTCCTATTATCCCTTACTTCATTATAACGGCAGCACAAGCAGAAAGGGGAACTCAAGCGTAAAATTTCAGCTGTAGGTTAAAAGCAGCCATTCCATAAGAAGCACTGTCCCTTTGCACTGCACAGCCGGCTTATCATTGCAAAGGAAACACAAGATATTCACTGGCAGAACCTGAGTGGGGAATCAAGTCCTTGAAATCTGTGGAGACAGGCTGAGAGCTGAGGGTGTTCGGGCTCCAGGGACACCTCAGAGCCCCTGCCAGGGCCTCCAGGGGCTCCAGGAGAGCTGCACAGCCCCTGGGGACAAGGCAGGCAGGGACAGCACCCAGGCAATGGCTCCCACTGCCAGAGGGCAGGCACAGATTTTGGCACATTGGGAATTAGGAATTGCTGGCTGGGAGGGTGGGCAGGCCCTGGCCCAGGGTGCCCAGAGCAGCTGTGGCTGCCCCTGGATCCCTGGCAGTGCCCCAGGCCAGGCTGGATGGGGCTGGGAGCAGCCTGGGACAGTGGGAGGTGTCCCTGCCCATGGCAGGGGGTGGAATGGGATGAGCCTTAAGGTCTCTTTCTACCCAAACCATTCTATGATCACAAGTCATTATTTCTCTTCACCTTTCTTACATTTAGGCATGCTGAGCAGAGCTCATCACCTCAACTCTTTCCCACTGCAGCCAGAGAGAGGAAGTTGAGAGTCAGACAAACTCAGCCTGGAAATTGCAGCTTGGAGCATCAAGAGCATCACCTTGCTCATCCCCATCTCCCCTCCTTCCCCAGCAAACAGAAAAAGCTTAGACACCACCTCAGCCCAGGCACCTCAATTTTACAGTGCTCAAGTTCCACAAGATGAATTCCAGCCTCAGGGATGGGATTTAAAATTTGCAACGTTTCCTCTATAAGTAGAGGAAAAAACACTGAAATCTCCAGAGGCCTATCCCGACTAAAATAAATCCAAAATTAAACCCCTAATTTTGGTGGTCTGAGCTGCTCATTAGTGTCCCTGCAAGGAAGAGACACGGAGCCATATTTAGGTATGAAAATCACCCCAAGTTTTAAGACACACAGACCAGTACAGTAATAAAAGCAACAATAATTACAGCACTTTGTTCTTATAAAAAGCTCTCCATTGGTGTATCCCGGAGAACTCCGAGGTGGTTATTAACCTCCTCTGTCCACGAGGGAAACTGAGGCAGGCAGCAGCCTGCAGCTTGCTCAAGGCTAAGGAGCAGAGGAGCTCAGCGTGGCTGAAAACAACATTCCCCTCCAATTACTGGGCTATTTTTAACTGCTGAATGTTTGAGGAGTTTAGAAGCAGTGCTCAGGAGTGCTTTTGGGAAAGGTGCAAGTGCTAAAAAGGCTGCACACAGAGCCCTGGGAGACACAGCCTCTGCCAGCCTCACCTCCACCTCCTGGCTGTGAACGTGGGCACTGATGGTCGCAGCCTCACTACTCTAACTGAATTTATTTCTATGGAACAAATGAGAATAATGAGATGTTTTAGAGTAATTAAAGACCTAAGAACGCCCTCATTTACACTGGATGCTTAAATTTAACAGATAGCTCTCATTTACTTCCAGATTACACAAAACATAAAATTGACTTTATTACCTATATAAATTTTAAGGTCAGATGACCACAATCAAAATAATATACTGATACAAAACCTACAGGGTGAAGTGACAGTCTTTTTGTTTCAGATAAGCAATATAAACCTGGAATTAATTAAAACATGACCCAGACCTTCCATTTCAAACGTATGTGCAGCTCAAATGGCACAAACTACCTGAACCCTCAAATAATTCCCAAAGGGGAGTGGGGGGCTGGAAATTTATGCTTTTTTGTGTTGTTTAGCAACATGGAGCACTTCATTGCTATTTAGGTTTATTTATTTATTCCAGGTTACAGTAGTTACATTTCAAAATTTACAGGGTAAAGCAAATAATACATTGTAAGTACAATAAAAAACAATAGCAGTGTAACAACATTCTCTCTAAAATCATAAAGTGAACTTTATCAGTGAATCCACTTTCCTGACATTTTCCTTTGTTTCACACAGTAAAGCTTTTCTGTTTGGTGTCTCTTTTAACCATAATAATAAAATAAAATCAAAGCAACATGATCAAATTATCATTTGTTCTCAGACTGGATACTTTTTAATATATCACAAGAAAAGAAATTCCAAAAATTCAAGTCTTGCGAAACAACATTCATACTTTCAGGCTTTTTGATGACTGGATGGAAAATATCTTGGATTTAATTTAGTAAATTATGAATGAAGATAACAAAGCATTTTTCACTGTGCGTTAAGCAAAGGCACATGGAATATGGCTATGGATTGAGAATACTGGGAAGTGGAATTCACTTTGTATCTCATTACAGGAGTTATTTTCTGTGACGCTGCCTAACAATGCAATAATTATGATAGCAGGTATATCAACCAGATCTCTTTCCCAGTTTGACTTGGAGAAGTGTCTCAGTAGGGTTTTGGAAATCGTCACATGCTTACATAGCCATGGTAGTTAAAGAAAGTAAATAATTCCCTGTGTTAACACAAATTCCATTAGGAAAAGGCAGATAACATGCACCCCTGCAGAATATATCCTATTTTCCCCAGCACAAACTGCACCTTTCCATGGAAGGACTGATACAGCCTCTGATGGTCCAGACTAATTCCCTGCTCCATCGCTCTGCACTTGAAATCCCTGCTAACTTATTAAGCCTATTTTTCCATGTGCCTTCATTTTGCTGACCTAATACCAAGCGATTAATGAAATTTGGGAGAAATACCAACTTCTGGCTTCATCTTTCGCAAGGTACTGTCCATCTCTGTCAATCAGCCTGATTATTTTGGCTTCTACAGTACAAATCACACAGTGCATTTGTTCTAACACATGTAACTGCAGTGGTTACAGTGCAGACCCCCATTATTTCAAAAACATCTACTCAACTGGCCTGATTCACACACCCCCCCATCAGGCAAAGGCTCCCCTCAAGGTCAGCTGGAGGATTCTCTGGACAAAAAACTGCAAAATAAGTTCAATTTTTAATGAGATTAAATGCCAGCCCCATTAAAACCAGTAGAAAATTTCTACTACTATCAATGGGGCTAAAGTTTAATTCTTAATGCCCCTGAAATATTATTTATAAATTTATCCACATACAGTATGTGGATACAGAAAGAGACAAAATACATTAAAAGAGAAAACAGTGATAATAAATATGTTCCAATTTGTAACGTAACTGCCAAATATAATCCCCTTTCATTGAAGTTAAGATTGGTTTTTCAGTCTTTACCCTAGCAGCTCAGATAAAATAACCAAACAATCCTGCACAAACATTAAAAGACACTGAGCTTAAAAAAATAAATGTGTATTTCTGCCTGAATTATTCTGTCCTAGTACTGTTAAAAATGACACTGAAAGTTTTAGATTTTGACTCTTTTTTTCCCTGCACTGTTATTTTTGCAATAGAAAATCTGAAAAAAAAGTTTCATTGCCTTGAGTTTGTTTAATGCATATAAATTTTTTTCCTAAATAAAACCTGACCATTCAGATATTTATCCCTAAAGACCTTCTTCACCAAACCCCACCGAAAGGAGCATGAATGCCTTGGGAAGAACCTGCAGGCAAGCCTGCAAAAACACTGCACACTGAAGCCCCTGGACTTCCAGGAACTCCTAAAAAGGGACTGATCCTAGAAGGAAGTCCTTTTTCTGCAATGTCATTTTGACATTTAGTGAAAATTAAATTGAACCTTTATATAAAGGCTTACTTCTTGTGCACGTGCACAAAAAACATGAAACCAAAACCACTGTGTATCACCTGCTGCTAAATTCCAACTCCGGGGTAAAAGTGCCCCACTGTTCCCAGGCTGGAACAGCTGCCATATTAAAAACACATAATTCAATATTTAAAGTGATAATATAGGAGCTGAACCAGAGCAGCTGTGGCTGCCCCTGGATCCCTGGCAGTGCCCCAGGCCAGGCTGGATGGGGCTGGGAGCAATCTGGGATGGTTGAAGGTGTCCCTGCCCATGGCAGGAGGTGGCACTGGATGAGCTTTAAGGTCCCTTCCAACCCAAATATTCCATGATCCTGTGAACAGGCCAGTTAGGTTTAAACTGGCACAAAATCCCTGGAATTACACCAGTCTATATCAGCTCACCTGACTCAATGCAACTGACCTTTCCAAGCCAAAAGTAAAATTCCTTAAAGGAACTAAAATGTTTCTTCATATTATTCTGAAGTATAAATCCTGGGGCAATTAGAGAAACTCTAAATTTCTGTGGTTCTCCATCTCTGTGCAAAACTCCTACTGATTTCTACTTGATAAATATGGTGGTTTTGAAGTAGTTTGATGAGATATGAGCATAAACACACATTCAAAGTGTAACTCAGGGTTAAAAAGTAGATGAGCTTTCTTCCAATAGTCCTAAAGTAGTCTTAGATAAGTCAGACTGTTTCCATGAGATACAGAATGGGTAAGATAAAAATTTATGTTAAAATTTCATCTGAAGAAATTTTAACTCCCTGAGGGTTTCTAGTCGAAGCCCTTTGAAAATAAGAGCTTATAATGGAAATCATGACAAACTCAACGGCAGCCATGTCATAAAAATATAGTGAAAATTTTCCCAGGAGGCAAAAAATATAAAATCTGAAACTATGTGTTGGGAACCTGTTTTCTTAAAGAGATGCCAAAGACTGTCACACACAGTTAAAACACAGACTCATCACTAGTATTGGTATCTGGAGGTTGGTTCCTCCTGGATTCAGAATACAGAGCAAGAAGAGAAATGCTCCTGTTTATGGGCAAATCCTTCACCAGGCAGGCTATGCTACACCTGAACTACAGAAAGGTGGGGTGCCCCTCTCAGTTTCAGGGCAAACACACTCCCCACGTGGAAAACCAGCTCATGGAGCAGTGGAAAACCAGCTCATGGAGCAGTACCCAGCTGTGCACATCAGTGCACACTTCTCTTTTCAAAGGACAGGGTTTGTGACAAAGCTGAAGATTTGGCTCTGGTTGTGAGCCAAGCAGAAAGAGTGAGGAAAGGAAATATTATTTACCACTTACAAAACAATTTACAGCCACTGATCTTGCACAAGTGTTCTTAGCCTTCAACTAGGTAGCTTTCGTGGGGAAATTAAGTTGAAGTTATATCTAACAGGAACTATTCCCCCAGTCTCCTGGAAGCCTTGAGATAATTTTATCCTAGAAAGAGTACAGCTTTAAAGTTTGCATGTTCAATTTCTGTTATGCTCTGCTTGTTCTTTTATGTTCACAGCTATTTGCATTGAAAATAACAGTTAGCAGTGATGGAAAAAATAAAATGTTTAAATTTTTGCCTCCAGTAACCAAACACAAATTTTTAACTATTCATACATTGAATTATTTCAATTTTTTTTTCTTTTTTAAGAACTACCTGACTAAAACATTGAAAATTTGCAGAAGTTTCACTGGCTACATATGTAATTAAGTTATTATCCATTTATGAGATACATATGTAAAGGTGTTTCAGTCTGAGACATAAATAAGTTCAACTGAACTCCTTACACAATTTGCTCTGAAATACCTAATTGTTCCATTTATACTATTCTACAAAAAATACTATGGGCATGCTTACAGACATACACATTAAAATAAACCAGTCACTGCAAAAAGCTGCTTCTGCATGCATGGGAAGATTTGTAAAGTTGTCATGCTTTAGAATATTCTGCTCTTATTATCACCATAAAGAGATTTTTTAATATATATATATATTATATATATATATATATTATATATCTATATATATAATCTATGAACACCAGATGGATCCACTTTGGTGAGGGTTGTTTTATCAGCAAATACTCTTCCCTGAAGAATCTTTTTAAAAAGATGAGGATAAGCTTTTAAATTGCAATCAAACACAGAACAACTTGTTTAACTTTTACCTGAAATGCACACAATTTCAGACAAGGGAGTTTTCTAACAAGTTCGTATCAAAATCTTTGTATCAAAATTATGCATGAAGGTGATCTGAAAAACTTTATCCCAGTACTTAAAAATTATCTCCTGCACAGTCTTTCATACAGATACTCTGAAAATAACACAGGTCTCTAACCTAATTTTTTTTGATGAAGGCATCATATACTTTAAAAAAAGTCAGTCTAGGGCAAGAATAATGTTAAAATACCAGTGTAGATATTATACTGATAACAAAAAGTATTTCTTGAGTTCCTGTTACAGGTTTGATCCAAACTGTCACATAAATTGATGGGAAAACTCCCATTGACTTTAGGGAGGGTAAAAAAAGCCTGACCTAAAGAAGATACTGTGGTTACTCCCAAGAGGAGAAAAAGAAAGTAAACTAAAATAATTAGGGGAAAAGTGACTGTGGTTTAAAAAGCAGACTAACTGAGCTAAAGGAGACTTAAGTGTTTTCTTTACTCAAACTGCAGGTTTTCATTTGCCATTGTAAAAATTTTTATTTCATTTTCATTAGAAACTTCTATCAAGTTCTAGCTAATTAGAAATATACAATTTTTTGGTAGCTACAGAGAAGTTACTTCACATGAAGGAAGGCCTTATTGGAGAGGCGACCCAAAAATCCCTGTGTGTAGCAATAACAGTAAGAATTAAATATTTCTAATATATAGTTTAAATTAATCCTACTTTAAATATTAGTTTCAAGCCTGCCTATTCAGGATAACTATTAGTACAAAAAAAAAGAACTCACAAAACAGTAAATTCTTGCCTCACTTAAATTAACCTGATGCTGTGGCATTCCCCATCACAAGTAAAGAATTATTTCAGTGGTGTTCATGCATAGTCCAGTCTGACCCAGGCCAGCAGCTATCAGACCACCACGGTGTTTGCTTATCAAGCCTTCCTTTAAATTCCTGTGCCAAGGCTCAACCCATCCCCTGATGGCTGCTTATCTGAGGGCAGACAGGATTGTTTTTATTCCAGTGTGAAGGATGTGGCTGGGCTGCATTCACAGGAGGAAGCAGCAGCTGCTCTGTGTGCACAGGCCGGGGTGACTCATCTCACCCCAAGTTATCTCTTAGGGACCAATGATAAGCCAGGTTAGGGACAACTCGTGGGAGAGAAGACACTGCCTGGAGGCATCCTCAGTGAGCCTTATCTCTTCCCACTGAGACCCAGGGAAGAGCAGAGCAGGCACCTGGAATGGGTGAGATGATCTGCACACAGAGCCGTGTGTGAGTGTGCCTGTGTGAGCACACAGGGTAAGGCAGACACCTCCATAAATACACCCTGTGCAACACAGCAGTGCCGCTGATAAAAACCCTGGACAGAGACTGAGCTGCCGAATGGGAGACAAAAAGGAATTCAATCTGCTGGGCACGCTTGTTAAGGACAGTCAAATTTTTAGCGTAATCTTATTTATTAGTTCTGCCTAAAAATCAATAAGCTAACGTGTGGCATGGTCAAGCTGCAAAATTTGAGAGTAAACAGAGAGTTGAGGAAATGTCATGCGTCTGGATCTCTAGGGTGCTTTATCTCTTTAAATATAAAACTATTTCCTTATACAAATGTTTTAACATGCAAAAAGGGCATCTGGATGAATACCCTGAATGCTCCTATTGTAGCAAACACAGCCCTACTGCTTTTGGGGTATCTAGACATGGATTCTAAGTTATATTGTCCCAAGTTTGGTGATGAAAGCTTAGGGTGGCTTCCCCTATACACCTTTAAAGGTGTTTGTTTATATGTGTGTACTGGCACATGCAGGTGGGTATACTGTGTTTTTTTTTTAAACTACATATATTCACTATAAATTAAGAAAAACAAACAATATCATGGTAATAAAACCCAAAAGAGAAAACAAAACAAACACATACAAAGAGAAAAGCAAACCTCATTTTTAGCAGAATCCAAAATAACATCAAGATTGCAAAATCAGATTTATTTTTCTTTTTAATTTTTTTTTTTTTAAGCTTATGATTTATTCAGATCAGGCTCTGCCATATTCCCATTCTCTGGAAAGACTGGTGTAAAATTGTTATTAAAAGTCACTGGAAACTCCAGCGCGGCATCGGCGTTTTGATAGCCCACGTACGAATTAAAGGGCTGCTGAGGAAGTGCTTGGCTATCAGGCATCTGCACGAAAGCCCCTGACTGGGTGGTAGGGGGGATTCTTTGGCCAACTAGTTGGATTTTGGGTTCCCTGGGCTCCAGTTGCTGCTTGCTTTCTTCATCCGTGTCAAGGTGGGTTAGCTTTTCTATCCACATGCGGAATTTCTCCTCTGTCTGCCTCTGCATCTCGGCAAAGCAGTTCATGGCCTCTTCCAGGACATTGCCTATGCAGTTCCTATCCCACACGGTGCCCCTGTCAAGCAATCTTGGAATTTCCCTGGTCGCTCCTCCAGATCCCCCAGCACGACTGAAGCCAGCTTTAAAGACATTGAGGCCATTTGATAAGACATCATTAAGTAAAAACATAATATTGTTTATTAAGGCATGTTAACTGAGGAAAACAACTTTTCTAATTCTGCCCCTTGGATACGACAACAGGAGAGGAATTAGCGTATATTAACCGACAGTATTACTCTTATAATAAAATTTTACACCCACTCAGGTTATAATAGAAATTTTGGCATCATTCTCAATCTCAGACAATTCTGTCACAAAGGTCTCTTTTTTTACCAAATTACTCCGGTTCCCTTGCAATTTGTTTTGAATTCAACTGAAGGTGTCAAAAACATCATACAGTAATATGTTTAGTTCTACTAAGCTGCAATCCAAAATGCTATTTTTTAACTGACAAACCTGAATAATTATGTGTACTTTGCTTTCACGCTTGGACCCTTTTATAAACAGACTGTTAAACACAGGTGGAATTGGCCCAAAGCCCTTGGCCTGATTTTGGGAAGCACAGAGAATGAGGAGAACACAGGACACAAAACACAAGAGCACGGGGGGGGGCTATGTGAGCGCTGTGCTGACACAGGAGGGGAGAGCATCCTCTGCCAGGCGTGATGGACACAGCTCCATCACGGCACAGCCTGCACACCACGGAGCCCCGAGCAGCCTCACAGCAGCCAGGACCCTGCCCTGAGCCACCATTCCTACAGCCAGTGCCAGGCAAGGCAGAAAACAGGGAATGGTTGGAAGAAAACTGTTCTGCTTCCAGCTATCTATCAAAAGCACAGTGGAAGTGACTGGCTTTGGGATTATTAGGAAGAACCGCAGCAGCCTGAAGAAAAGGCCAATCCTCATGGCCTTACTTTACAGATCAATAACAAAAGGCAGTGGAAATTATATTTTAAAGTCTGGAGTTCACTCAGGAATCATCTAGGAAGCAATAAACCCCAAAGAAAATGAGGCTCTGTACCCGCTTGAGGAATAATAAACAGTATGTGCATGCCACCCAAATACACAAATGTCACCTAAGGTAATACCAAAACAAGACAAGCATCATATTAAACTCCACAAAGTTATAGAAGATGGTAATTTAATATCTAAATGTGAAACTTGTGGCACCCTCTAGCCTAAGAATAATACAAAATACTCTAAGAATGAGAGAAATCATTGCATGACCTAAGCAAATATTTACTAATAAAAACCTAAGGCACTAAATCTTTATTGGGATTTCACTGAGTACACAAAATTACAGTACCACTTAAACCCTACATTCTTTTTAGGAACTGTTTAAATGAGGTATACACAGATCCTACAGGAACAGCTAAACTAAGCCCTGGGTTATTCTCTCATTTCTGAAGAGTAGTTTTTAAGTCTTTCTTTCCCATCTGTTTACCTATCAGACATGCTGGAAATTCAGCATTCAGGTCCTCTGCTAAAAATATTTACTTTATACTAATTTACATCCCTCCAACTGCATTTTAACCAAAACAAATTAAGTAAAATGGTATTTTTTTTCTAAAACATGGCTCCTTTTGTATGTTCAATAAAAGAAGTATTTCTTCTGTTCATTTACTTCTAGTACTGAACATCCAATATGATTCTGTTTCTTTGCCTCTAGCCCAGACCTTAACTTAAACTCCAGGAACTAACTTACAATCTTTCTGATTTCCACAGACATTCAAATAAGTAATGTTAATTTTTAATTGCAATTCAAATAAAAACTATTGATGTTGATAAGTGAGACAATCTTTTCAAGTTTTTGAAGTTAAGAAATGAACTAGAATGGTCAAAGTTGACAAAAATGTTTTGTAAACTGAATAAAGTATGTATTGAAATACATATAGCCCTGCAAGACAAATTTTAAAAGGCATCATAGAGTATGATAGAGTATCTCAAATTTACAGCAGCAGCAAAACAATGTTTTAAATGCTTCCTGTGCAGTTACTACAACAAGCTGTATCCAATCTTTTCTTTATTTAAAAAAAAACCCCAGATCCTAAAAATGCACTTTTTACATATTAAAAATGTTAACATTTATTTAATTGGTCCCTCTTCTGTCTATAAACTTTAAACTATAGTTTTCTAATTATGCTAAGTTTAAAGGAGAAGAAATTTGAGGTCACAAAGGGGTCAGAATCAAAGATTCCTCTCTCATTTTCAAGACAACACCTCCTGCAAAACAGTACCCAAGAAATGTCCCAATGTTGTCATTTTATGGGATCTCTTAAGTACAGTCTAAGTAATAACCAAACCCAAAGAAATTTAATTTAGTAAGTCTGGCAACATAACAATGTAAGATATGCTTCATCTTCATTCTAAGTAGCAATGGTTGGTTCTGCTGCAGACACTTCTAAATTAGTATCTTGCAGCAAATCATTCTTAACAGACTAATTATTTTTCCTATCTATTAACTATAATTGCCATTCTGAATTTATCCTTTGCAGATGTTTTATCCAAGATCTATGCACAGTTCTTAGGAGGAAGAAAGCTGTGCCCATCTCTTTGGGTTTACTGCATATTTTAAAAGACTTGTCTTTTTTTTTAACAAAGTGAGATGAGGCTTTTTCAACATTAAGCCTCAAACTTTTTGACCGATTTTTGTGATAGCCTAAAATATAAGTAATCCCCATTTCAATTCAGACTTTTCTAAGTTGTAGAAACCACAATGGTGGTAAAATACAAAATATTTTTGTATATTACTTGAATATTTTAAAATCTCTTGCTTCTTACAAAAGTTAAGTGTTTGCACAGCAATAAATATTGATTCCCAGACTTGTTCTCATGCCAATTTCATCCAGAGTTAATTTGCAGCATCACTTGGGAATTATTTAAAGGAAAAACTTCCTAATACAGCAGGAAGCCTAGCAGAATCTATTTCAGAACTCCTATGCCCTCCTATGCCATGTTTATGTGGTGTTGAAGAGTACCAAAATTTTAGATGCTAACAGAGAGGCTCAGTCATTAAAAGGTAAAAAGTTGCTCCTCCTCTGCAATAATCCAAAAATCACAGCATTCCCTGAAACAAAGAGCCAAAGATTATGACTGCTCATGCCAGTGAAAAGGCTCTCAGGAGCACCCCTGAAGTTTAGACTGAACCTGTATTTTCAGGTGTAAATTAACACCACAGGATGCATTCACAATTCCATAACTTGCCCTGTGCTGAGCTCCTGTGCAGCTCACAGTACTTCTTTTGAAATATCACCAGTAAAATCTCAACTTTTCAGTCTTCCTTGAGGAGAAAAACAAGCCTGGCACTAATTTAATCCACAGTACCTTTAAGTTCAGCAGAGAGACCTGACTGTCTATTGAACAACTGCTCTGTTTGTAACTTAATGGTGTCATCATCAACATCATCACGTATTTCACTGAACATTTTCTTTACCTTACAAATTTAGCCAAATGTATTTCAGAGCCAGTGATGTGGATGGTTTTAAAAAAAAGGTTTATTTAAACTACTGCACTATTTAAATTGAAGAGTTCTAGTGACACAACATGAAAGGTTACTGTATTCTCAAACGTGGCAATTTAATTTTTCAGACCACACACAAGCAAACTGCCTGCTGTTAACACTACCTGTGTTGACAGCTTAAGAGTCTGTGTAATTTTTGTAATGAGGGTCAAATTACCTGTCACTAAATTTTTTCAAGCATCTCTGTTGGCAAAGCTGGTTTTTAGGCAACAGAAGGCTAAAAATGAAAACTATATGAAAATAAGTGATTGAGTAAGTAACCAAGACTGCAGCTGAATGTCCAAACACAGACTAAGGGGAACACATGCTGCCTGTAAAAACCTCTTCTGCATCAATGTGTACAGGTAATTCTTTTAAAAGTAAGGGCAAAAGCTTTCCATGCTTATGTCCTGAAACTGAAGTCAAACCTTTCAGCTTTCCACTGTGTGCAGAGAACACTGGCAGACTGAAATTCCAATAGTGCTGGCAGACTGAAATTCCAATAACGCTTTTTGACACCCTGCACTGTTTTCTATCTACACTCAATTCGGTCCCTCAATTTTGAGGCTATTCACAGTGTTTTGCTAACGGCCCTAAAATGTCTTTCTAGCCAGAAAAAGGCACAGAGTCCTTTGCCAGCTCCAGGCAGAGGGATGGCAGATGGCCTGGAAGCCACCGCAGAGATGGAGCGCTGGGAGTCCCACCAGACTCGCAGCTCCACCGCAGCTCTCACAACCACAACGTCTCCTCCACCCAAGAGCAGCACAGGATGTGTTTTTTGGACAAACCACATCCTTATCTCTACAGAGGGTATTTTTCCCTTGCACTTGGAAGGCGTTTCCCACAAAGCAAAGCCATCTCTATTTAAAGGAAAACCGCAATGTGGCAGGCACAGATCGCACCCCATTGCTCCAACCTTTTAATGTCTCAAACAGAACTCAGCACCGAGCAGATGACACGTGCTGTGAAATCAGAATAAATGCTACTGTCCCTCCCTCGGGATGGTTTGGGCACTCTTGTTCTGCAGGTAAAGCTGGGCCTTGGTGTAACCACCACTAATAGTCAAGCTCTTGATGTGATGGGATCCTTCCACCAAAAGCATCTCATTCATGAGTCACATACAGAGGCACCCAGGGATACACAAACAATATCCTGGAATGGCCCCATCAGGTCCCCACAATGGCCCTCAGAAACCTGAAAATACCATGTGGTGCCATTCTGGGTCACAAGGTACTTTTATGACTTAAAAAAAGAATGTGACCTGAGAGACTTATTCTGTGTGTTTTGGGGTTTTTTGAGAGGTGGGGAACAACCTGTCCCAAAAATCAGCGAAACAGTTATTCTTCAATAGGCTTTAAATTAGGATTAAATTGCCCAAAGTGTAAATATTATAAATAAAAAAGCAAAAACTCTGAAAGATACAAGACTAACTACTAAATTGGTAAAAATAATTTTAGATTTCTATTAAAAGTTTACTACACAATAATTATAGGAGGATATTATGCCTTTTCTAGACATTCTAATAATAAACATATACTTCCTTTGTGCAACCTGCTTCCTAGCAGGTGTGGGAAAAATGCCAGTTTTCATGGTGACAACATCATCCACCATAATCAACTCAGTTAAGTCAGTTATTTGCAAAATCTGCTGCAGTATTTTAAATAGTTAATCTAGAAAGCATTAGTTCAGCAACTTAATATTGCAGTTTTCCTTTAAATGTTCTTGCCCTACCTAAGATGTTATTTTTCTCAAAAAGAAAAAATTCTAGCACAACAGGCAAAAAGGCATGTAACCCAGTAAAAATTGGCAAGCAAAAAAAGTTTATTTTTACGTATTTTTATTTTTATGGATTTTATTTTTGATTGCCATATGATGATGGTTCTATGGTATAATATGCTGCAAGAATAATTCACACAAAATCCTGTCCACAGCACTTGGACTAATATAGTAACAAAGACTCAGCAGACAAAAACCTTGAAGAACTCAACCTTCTTCTGCTAATAAAATGACATTAACAAAATAACAAGAAGGCTCCTATAATTTGCCGCCTTCCATCTTAACACAGCTGTGTCAGAAAGTTTAAAGCGTAGAAATTATTGATCCTAACAACATAGGAAAATGGTAACAACTTTGTCTAAAATATTGAAAATTTAGGTGTGAATACAGCTTGGGCACCTGTGTAATCATATCCGTATCCTAAAATAGGTGACCAGCTGCAATCTGAAAGAACTTAGAATAAGGCTAAGCAGGTATGTCATGCACTGACATGTTGAGCTGAAAGCACAGAATAAGTGCAATAATGGCCAGGGCCTTACTGTTACACAGGCAGGAGGTGTGCCGTGCCATTTCTAACACAGCTGCCAAGCTGTGGGCTTTTTATATTAAAGCAAAGCTGGCCACTTATCTTAAGAATAAGATCATCACCATCTAAGGGGATTTGACAGCACTGACATGAGTTCATATAGGCTTACAAAGATCTGAAAAATCCAGAATTCAAAGGTAGTCCTTCCTCCCATTTACCATATCTACTCTTTGTTGGTGTGCAAAAGTGCACAGGAACCTCACAGAAGAGATTTTTTTAAATTTGCCCACGTCTTGTTATTACACTGCAGTCTTCAAATTTACACAGAGCTGCAGTTCTCCTGGGTTTTTCTCAAGTGTCACTCATCTAACTTAGCATGACAGCTGAGAAAGGATGTCAGGCGCGTTACAGTTCAGTTTAAAAAACATCCTCTACCTGGTATCTCTGCAGTGATTGTCTTGCTGCTCCCTGAAACCTCTTCGTCGTCGTCTGACGAGCTCGTGCTGGAGTCACAGGTCAGGTCACTGTCGCTGGTACTGCTGTCCTGCAGCAGGTTGTACTTCTTGCGAGCAGCCGCCTCCCGCTTCTGCCTCAGCAGCCGGATCCTCTCTTTGTGCTTTTGGCTCCGCTGACCCTTCACCCTGGGAACTCGGCCGTTCTGCTTATCGCTAGACTGTCGGTTTTTCTTGGCAGCCATTGTTGAAGTCTCACTTTCGGACCTGGATCTCCTGGATTTCCTCCCGACCGCGGCTCCGGACACTGCAGAAGGGTCTCCCTCCGCGGCGGCTTCAGCTTGGCAAGGCTCGTTCTCCTCCGCGGAAGACAATGTGTCTGAGTCGGCCAAGTGCCCGCTGGAGGAAGGGGAAAGCATGCAGTGGTTAGAAGAGTCACTCTCATAAACTCGGCCGCCCGCTGGCTTGTCGCTCTCCGTAGATGCCAGCTGAGACTCCGAGGAGTCCCGCCTCAGTTCCATCAGCAAGCAAGGCATGGAGGAGAGCGCTGCAGAGTCTGCTGCAGTGGGCGCACTGTCCTTCTGAGGTTGTGTCTCGAGTTCTATAGGCCTGTCTTCATCAGGAGCAGTCTCTTGCTTTTCAGAAGTCTTTGGTGGAATTTCTGAATCAACAAGTTCTTCTGCTTTTCCTACTGCCTCCATCTTCATTGCAGAGCAAGGTCCTTCCAGTCTCAAAGCATTGAGCACACTGTCTAGGAGGCTGGGTGAGCTAGACGTGGTCTCCAGCAATGCAGCAGCCTGCACAGGAACAGAACAGTAGGAAAGAATTACACAAGCAGCTCAGCCTACTCTCCACAGTGTTACCATAAACAACTCACTGCTTTTGGTTGCAGGCAGAATGGGTTTACAGAGCCCCAGAGTGCTTCTGGTTGGAAGGGATCTTAGAGATCATCTCATTCCACCCCCTGCCATGGGCAGGGACACCTCCCACTGTCCCAGGCTGCTCCCAGCCCCATCCAGCCTGGCCTGGGGCACTGCCAGGGATCCAGGGGCAGCCACAGCTGCTCTGGGCACCCTGGGCCAGGGCCTGCCCACCCTCCCAGCCAGCAATTCCTAATTCCCAATGTGCCAAAATCTGTGCCTGCCCTGTGGCAGTGGGAGCCATTGCCTGGGTGCTGTCCCTGCCTGCCTTGTCCCCAGGGGCTGTGCAGCTCTCCTGGAGCCCCTGGGGGCCCTGGCAGGGGCTCTGAGGTGTCCCTGGAGCCTTCTCTGGTGCAAGTGAACACTTCCCACCTCTCCCAGCCTGGCTGTACAGAAGTGCATCTTATTGCTCAGCATCATGTTGGCTTTCTCAATTTACCAAGTGAACTCATCGTTTTACACCAAATTATTCTTTCATTTACACACCCATGAAAAATGGTATAGGAGTCACACTGAATGGGGTTCCCAGTGGAACCATTCTGCATGGGAACCTCATATATCAAAGACTTATTAAATAAAGAAGAGCTACTGAATTGTCAGAGGCACAGCTACAGGCTCTGGCTCCAGAGGTGTCACACAGATTGCTCTCACCAGAGCACCACCATGCTGGTGAGTCACACAAAGATGTTTTAGGAATATCTAATACACCACTCAGGAAGTCCTTGATTGTCTCCCATACAAGCCCTGTTTATATGAGAACCTCAAGTCTGATTTAGTTTCTCTCAAATCTGCCAGGAAAGAAGCATTAAATAGTAGGGGCTGCAAGCAAACAACATTATCTACCCACACCAGTATCTGACATTTTACTTCAAGTCATAATTTAATAAATTGCATTGCTTCAGTGCAAATAAAAAGACCAAGCTATTTATCTGATTGATAACTTGCACATTATCTACCCAAAACTACCTGAAGCAACTTCAAAGAAATTTTCTTGGAGAGATCAATAGTTACCATTCTGTCTTCATTATTCACACTTTGCCTTTCACCTGAATTTTCTCTTGGAATACAACACAGAATAAAGATTCTTCAATTACTACATTCACTTACAGATGAATGGCATGGAACAAATCCTTTACAGCTTCAGAAGTACAGTAAATTATAAATTTATGGCACTTCAAAAAACAAAGTGTAGGCAAGAAAACACAGCAGTGAGATCTTATCTGAAAAACCACATTTCTGCAGAGGCGGCCAGTCAGCCCTTGAGCACCCTGATGAAGCAGGGATGGTTCAGAGAGATTTTTCTGTACCCTGAGAATCCTTCTTTGTTTTCCTGATCCATCCCAAGCTGCCTGCAAGCATTAAGTGTATACATGTATGTAATACAAAATATAAGGGTACTTCCCTGCTTCTAAAGGTGCTGTGCCAAGCTCAGCACTGTCCTGTGTGCCCTAACCCACTCTGAAACTTCATTTTTAGAGAATGCTAAAATAGAGATCATGCTTCCTTCAGGCTAATGAATGAACTCCTGTATGGGGCAAGGAAATGATGAAAACACTCATGGGAGTGAAACACCAGCTAAGGAAAGAAGGGTTGGTTAATATCAGACATCACAAGAAAGATGGCGATGGCAGGACCAAACCTGCTAAATATGAGGAAAGAAACCCACAAACCTGAAATCCCAAACAATAAACTCAGCATATCCCTTCCAAAAACCAGACTAAAATGTATATTGTGGAAAAGAGGAACATGTATATCAGGAAAAATATTTGTGCATACTTTTGCTGAGTAACCCTCTCTTGAAAGCAACTTCAAAGAAGACTTTCTGGAGACAGTAATTTCATGTAAGCAGCAAACATCATGTAGGAACAATTTATTTCCAAGGCTACTGCAGAGCACCAACAAACCTAAACGATGAATACACACATTCAGAGACATAAATGCATGTCAGTAAAACCAATATTTGTAGGTAATTCACTCACAAATCTGTATTATCAAATAATTCTCCTATTACACAGGTAAGTAAAACACAGATTTGATGATGGAATAAGTGGAATTTGTGTTGTACCTGCTAGTGCAGCGCCTAGCTTTCCTCTGGCCATGAACTTTAAAATGAAAAATATCTTCTCTGAGAGTTTTGAAATGTACACACAGGGAAAATATTGGTTGCTCAGACACAAACCAAGCGTATTAGCTTGGCCAAACGAAAACATACTTAAATATTCATACTAATAACTGCAGAACAATTTCTGCACTGTTCAACCTTTCAGCCTGGGGAGCACAAAGAACAGAGCTTGACATGAAGCTAAAGGGCAGCCAAAGTCAGCTGTACACTTTTTTCCACAAATGTCCTATTTGGAAACATCGTTTACCTCACAGCTCCCAAAGGGGCTGTAACAACACCTGCACTTGCCTTTCCATCTCTCTGGTCTATCAGCCAGAAAAAAATATGTTTCATCTGCACATTGCCACCTTGCTAACAGCTCAATTAAAATTATTTTACTGGATTTTTTTAATATTAAGTGGGATCTTTAACTACTCCAACCACACTGGTTCGATCCCTCACACAGTGACTTTCAGTGAGTTGGCGGTAGAGGAGGGAATAGTAATTTCATGACACTGATGTGTTTCTGTGTATATAGAAAAACCACATGTTTGGTAAGGTTTGTACTCTACAGGTCCATTGAACTGGCTCTTTAGACACCATCAATTCCTTTATTACTATATATATATATATATATATATATATATATATACACACCAGAGCTTTGCCTTTCTCTCAGTGGGAAAAAAATAACCCTACCATGACTCAAACAGACTTTGCTTCATGGAAGAATACAGCCCATTTGGCAAAAAAAATCTATGCCAAGGAAATCCTTGTCTCAAAGAAAGAAAAAAATGTCTGTATTTAGTTCCCTCTGAAAAATGTACAGAACAGCAAGAAGAGACTTTATTGAAAAACTCCCACTCCTTTCTTGCCATTCACCTTTCTAGTAACACTACTAGAAGACGAAATCTCAAGGTGGTGCAAGCAAAAGACCATTTTTCTATTGAAATGGGAACACAGCACGATAAGTTGCGATGCTTACAGACACAGATGGATACTTAATTAGATGTTGATCAGAAATGGCATTCTCCTTTTACTGGTGAGCAGATATTGCAACGAAAATTTTAAAAGGCAATTTTGTAAAAACTTCTGTGCTCAATTTTTCCAATAGAAAATGTTATTTTCCAAGTCACACATATAACACACTAGTGCGAGGAAGCCATTAAATTATCCTGAGAAATATTTTCAAATCATGGACTCATTTGTAAAGGCACACAATTTGTACGCTAGGGAATCTGCTCTTCAGGGAAGAAATCCAGAAGGATTTTGAAGGTCAGGTTTGCAGAGACAGCCCAGCCTCTCTGGGTTTTGTCCCCATTCTTTCCCCACCTAACTGTGACTGCACCATCATATTCCCTCCTGTGCACACAACTGGCCCACCCTTCTGTGTGTAGATTCCTTTCAATAAGCCAGCACAAGTCAAAATGAGAAAGCAAGTGACATTTTCTGCCAGAGCTCGCAGGAAGGAGGGAAGGGAGAGCAAGCACAAATCATCCCTGTTAAAAAAAAACCAAATCTGATTTAAAGCTGCTTGCTGTTTTGTATCATCACACCTTGAACTCAGAGGTTCTGCCCAGAGACAGCAGAAGGTCCTGAGCATTCCTTCTCAGCACCATTTGCTCTGGGAAGAGACTTTTGAAAACTAAAAAAAAAAAAAATAAAAAAGATTAAGAGCAAAAAGCCTCAGAGGTGATAGCAGCTTCCTAAATAACAATTTTCATGTAATATGTACTACAGCACAAAGACTTATATTAAAGACAGCAGGTTTCCCAGAGCAGAGTTTCAGGCATCAGATTATAAAAATAAATAATTCAACAGAGTGTTAGAGCAGTAGATAAGCTGTGTGTCTCTAGAGAGAGACCCTGAACAAAGAAATCCCCAGGGAATTACAGAATTTAATGTCTTGCCTGCACCTCTAGTTCACTGCTGATTTTTGGGGCCTTACAGCACCTTTCTGGGTCCTTCTCCATGTCCAGGCAGGCCATTCAACCCATGTGGAACTGCAGCTGCTGCTGGTGGTCTTGCCTGCTGATCTCTGTTTGAGCCCCTGGTGCCTCTGCTCCGTGGCACAGCACAGGGACCTACAAAAGCCCTCACCTAGGTAAGCAGCCCACAGCAGCAATTAAAATATCCATTTGTTGCCCATGTCCTTCCTACAACACAGATAAAACGCAGCTCTGTATCAGCTATTAGGAAGATTAACTAAATTACACAGCTTAAGGCTGAAGGCTTCATCAAATCCAGCTACTCAGGCCAAGCAATCAACATACTAAATCATGTGTCATATATTAAGAGCTAGAAGGTTACTCATTCTACCTACAACTAACTTACTTCAGCTGAACAAGGAGTACCTCTCAACAGCCTGAAATACTTAATAAACCCCATGACACCCTACCCTTAATTGTACATTGTCATTTTAGGTGTTATTGAGCTGACTAATGATAAAGAATGCCTAGCTTGTGTGCAGCAAACCAGGTCTTCTTTTCCTGAACCTATGGACGGGACAGATTCTTGTTTTACAGGTACCAGTGCTTTCACAGCAGCTTGCTGGAAAACTCACTTCAGCTTATTGCTGACACATTTCCTCTTAATCACAGTCCAACAGACCACTTCTTTTCCCTGCTTATGGTCATATAACCTTCTTATGCCAATTCTAGCAATTGTTGTAATGAAAAAGAATTATCTAGCAGAACACTGCCTTTTACTGCCCTTTCAGTTAGTGCTGAAAGAAAACAATTTGAACAACCCACCTCCTCTCACCACTTACCATTCAACTGGAAGCCATATTTTTTTTAAATGAGAAATTGTACTGATATTATTGAAGCAAATAACATCATGTACATTCTTTAGGCTTTTGTGACTACATAAATGAAAAGTTAAATGGCAGTGCTGCACACAAGTCATTTGTTCAGAGTACAGAGTTAACCAGAGACCCTTCCAACCTCACAGCTTCGGTGCCACAGAAGTCAGTTATTTTCATGTAAATATGAATGGTTTGATATTTATAAGGAACTAAATGCTATAATGGCTCATTTTTACACAAACAATTATTTCCATCTCCAGTGGATTACATTATATCACATTTATCCAACAGAGATGGAATAAATCAGAGGTGTGAGAGAGGTAATGACAAATGCATAAAATAGAGAGTAATAAAATTATGTAAAACAGCTGACTATTTTTAAAAATGTAAACACACAGACAAGCTCATTAAGAACTCTGACTGGAACACTTGATAGACTGTGTGTCTGAGGAGGGTGGGTTGGGAAAGGAGAGAAGCTGCAAACAGCCTGGGTACTCAAGAGTTGACTGTAATGCATGTATGCTTCAGAACACAGGTTAAATTGTTGGCAAAAAGCAAAGTCAGGCCCTCTTCTGACAGAAGGACGTGTAACTCTGAAGATGTGAAGTGCTAATGAACCTGTCCACTTCTGAAGCTTCACCAAAACCTTTTGCCAGTGCAGGTGCCTCGTTCATGCTTTCTTTCTTCTCAAATCACCTTCCTTCCCATAGAAAATGAACACAGTTAATCCAGTGAATTCACCAGTGACATTTTAGTACAAAAAACACATAGGGCTATCAGAGAATGACAGAATGGTTTGGGTTGGAAGGGACCTTAAAGATGATCCAGTTCCAATCCCCTGCCAAGGGCAAGGACACCATCCACTGGATGAGACTGTTCCAACTCCATCCACCCTTACCTTGGACACTTCCTGGGACAAAGCATCCTGTGCCAGGGCCTCACCGCCCTCACAGCCAAGAATTTCTTCCTTATACCTCATCTAAACCTACTCACTGTCAGTTTAAAGCCATTACCTTACGCCAGAGAGCAGAATGCTTCATTAACTAAAAATGACTAAATTCAAAAAATAGACATCTATCAGGAAAGACCGATCTGCACCCAGACAAATGTAGAAATACTGACACTTTCTGGACTTCCCAGCTTGTTCAGCTCCTCCTGAAGATACCACACATTCCTTTTCATCTTCTTTTAAGTCTTACACAAACCGGTGCACTTAAAACAACACAAGTGAGACCAGCACTCAGTCAATCTAAGTCAAGACAGTTGACTCAGCTCTGTGTGGATGTGTGTGCACGATGCTCCACGGCAGATTTTTCATAACACCGAGCCGCCCCCACAGGGATACTGTGTAATTTATATAGCGTTCCTTTGAAAATGCTGCCCTAAAGCTGACTCACTGGCATGCGATTCTACCTAAGGCACATTTCTGGGAGTGGAGCTGGATCTTTATCAGATGATTCACAAATCAGGCCGGGTAGCAACCCCAAAGAACGGGACCCTTTGGAAGAGACAGGTTAAGAGAATTGCAATACAAAGCAAAAGAAGAAAGGATTAAGCTAATTCTGTGTTTCAACTGGTTTTGCATAAATAAATGAAGGTTAAAAACAGGCTGCTCCTACTGAGTGTTCAACAGGCTGCATATACAAATTACCAAGGCCTGAATACAAATTACAAGTGTATATGTTAATACAAAGCTTTGCAGAGCATCCTTTGCGATCTTGAAAAGCAACATTTTTTTATCCTACATAAGAAGTAAGACTGCACATTTAAATACAGGTTTTTGCATTGTAATGCTTAATGCACATATTCTGCCTCTTTCAAAGGACAGGCAAGTACCAGCTAAGGTTTATTTCACTACTCTGCACACAGGCTTCCATAAACATTCACCAGCTGCACTTGGAACCCCACAATAAAAAAAATCACAGTCCTTGCACACAGATAAAAGCACGCAGGGTTGGCTGCACTTAGCTTTCTAAAAATCTCCTTTCTTCCTCATAATGAAACCATTTTTATCAAGGGCACAACAATTTAAAGTCTACAAAGCTCTCTACTCTAAAAATTAGAGAGGGCGTATCTTTATTACTACCTGTTCCTAAAACTTCAAATGACTCACTTTCACATTTTTTCTTTCAATAAAACAAGTGGGAGAAATCAACACAACAAAAGTTCCCTTTTCTCTTTGCTACACATTAGTTGCACTCTACAGAGGATCATCACCTTTTTCCAAGATACTGACTTTAACAGGTTTTCCCACTTTTCCCATCCATATCTGTTTCTTGAATGAAATGGGCTCTGTGCTTCCCCACTACATACAAACAGATGTCCTAAAGAAATGCTAGTCTGTTGTTCTGCCACGATAAAAGTAACATTCACGTAAAAGCCACATTTCGAATTGCTTGAACACCATGTAACAAATTAATCCTAATTTTCAGAGCAGAAGTTAGGAACATTTACCTGAGCTATACTGAAAGTAATCAACATTGTGTGATTGCCAACAGCTCCAACTGGTAGATCAGGACAACTGCAATGTAACTTCAAAGTAGTAAATACATCTCAGCAGTGCCCTATCCACACAATCATAAAGGTAAGAAAATACCTCTAAAATCATCAAGTCCAACCTTCAATCCAGCACCACCACCAAGTTCACCACTAAACCATGTCCTCAAGTTCACCATTAAACCATGTCCTCAAGTGCCACAATCCACATCAATTTTCCAGCATCTCCACATTTCCCCAAAAGCTCAAGGCACTGAACTAGACTTGTGTGGGTTTAGGAGAGCCCTTTAACAAAGACGACTTATGAGATACTAAGTAACTCTACAGTTTGTGAATATTTTATGGTCAGATGTTTTTGCTCATCTTTGCCATGGTAAACAAACAAAACCAACTCTCAGGTATTTTAAAGTTTCAAAGGCTTTAACTCAACACCAATGAATGTTTTGCCATAAGACACAAGGCAGTAAGATCCCCACTCTATGGTCTGACCATCAGGTGACACATCCAAATGCTACAGAAGGGCTGAAAAGGAGCTGCAAGCCCAACAAGCCCTGATCTCAAATAATTTTCTTATCCACATAACTACTCATAGTATTCACTTGCTTCTTTAATTTCTGAGCTAGCAGTATAAAATCTAAATACTGCAATAGAGATTTATAGGAGGCATACCACAGAAAAAGAAGTGGTATCAGTACACTAAAGTAAAGTCATGTAGCATTCAAATGATGAAATTTAACAGCTGTTGGGATGTTCTTGTCACCAAGTGGTGCCAGTTTATTTCAGCATCCCCCAGCTTGCTAACAATCACAGCGCAGTCTTTACGTGTGCAAAGTGCTCCTAAAAGAGCAAAGGATTCACATCCCAGGTCTCAGTATGAGGCAAACACAGGTTGGCTCTACAAATGAACAAAAACTACTTTGGGTATTTAAAAAAGAAGAACAGACTGGGTCAAAAGCCAGTCACGTGTGTGATAACCAAAAGTGCCTCTAACATGGGCTTTACTATCTTTCTACAGTATTTACTTCCAGTTGGCAGAGGAGAAGAAATTTGAGCTCTGCTTCAAGAGAACAGACAGACAGGAACGCAGACACTTCTTTCCCACAAGACACAAAAGACTTTGCGTGTATTTGACTGCAGAAATTAAATAACAGTATATAAGAAGATACCAAGTTACCAGCGACATAAAAAGAAAAAGAAAATTAAAAGGTAGTTTTCAGCAGAACCCTGCAAGCAAGTACTGTCAAGATAAAAAAAAAATTAAAAAACCAAACATTAATCCCCTCTTTCCCCCCCTTCCCAAAAAAACTGCAAACCAAACAATCCTTAAAGTGCATCTTTTACCCTAAAACTGCATTCTTACATTGTTATTCCTGTTTAGGAAAAAGTGGCTCAGCTGGCAGAACTAATGGTTAGCAACAGGAGACAAACTATACAAACAACTTTCCCAGTAAAAGGGGAGATGGAAGGAAAACACCAAAAGAGCATGGAGCCTGGATTATCAATTCAACCTCATTCCATTAATTCAACACAGCCTTATTGCTGCTGGAGCTTGGAGAGCTCCATTCAGACAAACAATGACATCCACTACAGGTGTTAAACAGCAAAAAAACCCATTTTGATCTTGTAAAATAAACAAGGGAACTCAGGTGTCTGTTATCAAATTCACTTAAGGTTGAGGTGAGATGTGTAAGTAATTATTGAGGGCTTATGAAGGTAACCCTGGCAAGATATTCAGTGAACTTCCTTAGCTTAGTTTTATTCAACAATTCCTGGATTTTCTTTACTACAGTGAGTGGATCCAAAGTCGGTATTTTGCATTTAAGATGACTTGATGACAGCAGTAAGTGAAACCATGAAAAACAAAACTTCACCATGAAGGCTTTCAAACCACAATACTCAAAGAAATAAGTGTTTTTTTGTAACTCCTCACAGATTCTGCACCGTGCTACCAAAAGGTGTTACCTCCTCTGGATGAATCTTAGTTACTGGAAACAGAAATTGCACTTATGGGCTCATGGGCACTACTATCCAAAAGACCATTCTTTCCTACCAGGGCAACTTCATTTCCAAAAAACTTCTCACCAAACACGATGAGAACCCCACAAGCATTTCACCCAACTTCCTTCATTAGGAGGCAGCCTTTAAATCATTGCATTTCCAACCACAAACAGACAGAATTAGTAGACAACTTTCCTGATCTACTCTTTACCAAGATTTTTTCCCGAAATTGTCAGATTACTTAGAAATGTCTTTCTGGCAAGATCTGGCATTCCAAGGGAGCATGAAGGAGTGAGAGTGAGCTGAGGAGCCAGGAGAATTACCAGCTGATGAGAAATCCAAAGAACAAGAGAAGGGCACTGGTTCAGCCCCACCTTGCTACCAGAACAACCCGATTATTTTTTTTTCTTCAAGTGTTTGAGCACCAGCCTCACACTGGAACCACCAAAATGCAACAGTCCCAGTGGGAAACAAATTACTGAAATGGTAATTGTTTCATCATGCAGACAACTGATATTATAAAGTCTGGCTCTTTGCTATTCCCAACTCTGTTACTGTGAGTCACTTGGCCTCTACCCATGTTGGATGAATGGAACTGAAATCTGCCTTTTCTAAAGTAAGTTGTGAAATGTTAACCATCAAGCATCATGAAACAAGACACTAGAGCAAAGAGGCAGCAAGAGGAACAATCAAAGTCTGGGTCTTCCTGCTCATTTCAGGAAGCATCACACAGAACATCTTGCAGGACACTGCAAAATCCTCACTATAACGTCAAATCCACAACACACACACACTGAAACAAGAATGTGAGCTTGAAGAAGTCTTCAAAGCCTTGCCTTTATTTAAAAAGTGACCAGCATTCCACTTATGACTCAAAAGTTGTCAGACTGAGTATTAACAGCCTCCAAGCTGTTTTCTTGGAGACCAAATATCACAAGGCATGGTAAGGCTGAAGTGTGTACTCTATTCTGCTACTTAGATCATTTATGAGCATTGGAGAGACAAACTATGTGGTCAAATTGATACAAAACCCCTGGACACCTTCTTAAATAATGAGGTGAATCATTCTGAGCATAAAGCTGACACACCTCATGACCACGGGCGAGTTACTCGGCCTCCTGGAGCAGCCAGTAATGCATCTGACACGGTGTCGCTGCAACACCTGCACCCCATTTCCAGCCCTGTGAGGAAGCCGTGTGTGCCCAGCTGCAGGGAGCCAGCCACATCCAGGAGAAACTGCTACAGGCTCCACTCACGCCCATCAGACACCGGGAGAGGCAACACGAACCAGCGGGAATGGGCAAGCACAGATTACATTTGAAGCCTTAGCAGTGACACCGAGCAAGTGATGAGGCACCAGTCACTCAGCTTAGCTCAGAGAGGGGCTGTGCCCATCAGAGCAGGCAACAGCACAGGCTAATGTTTGGACCATATGCACATTTTGATTTACAGTCCCTTTCATCCAGTTCTCTTTCTGTTCAAAATTGCACATTTGTGGACGCTGTGTTCTAAACCCCAAGTAGCAGACTCAGAACTGCAATATGCATTAAAAACCTGGAACAAAGATGTGACAGAAAGTACTATTTCTGATTTGTTGTCCAAGTTCTCTGCAATTAACATCTGCTGCCACAGATTCCAGTATCATAACTCTGGCTGCTCCTGAGTAAGAGTGATAAAGGCTGAACTCCCATTCATGTGCTAAACATTTACTTTGGTTCTGGAAAACCAAAAGTTGTTTCCCTTCCACATAAGGTGATCTCAGAGCAGTGACACACACTGTACCACACTTTATCTCAGAGCTCTTTCCCAGCACTATGCCTGTCCCCCTCTCCCAGTGCTGCTTCATTTTCAGCTCCCATCACCACCAATAATGTTCAAGCCAGCAAAAATATTCAAGTTCTAGTAACTCTTTTCCAGAGTACAAGTTACATGCTGTCAATTATGATATTTAAATCTTTTACTTTGATCTAGTACACGTGTTATTAAATCTGCTGCTCAGTTTCTGTCAATGGTTGCAGTTTTCTAAGCCATTCTGCCAGGTGCAGGTAAACACACAGAAGCTGAGATTGACCACAGGCCCAATTCTGTCAAAAAGTACCATGAACACAACGAGTTTGAAATGCTATACACAAGTACGTGTAAGTTGCTTGAAACTATTTAGTAATTTGAAAAACTTTCCAAAGCTTTCATATCGTTAGATAATTGGTGGTATTTTGGTCAGAGGTAACCAGAGTTGGATCACTCCGTGTGCAGCCCCTTCCCCGTGTGGTACATACAGACCCCCATCTCATTAGCAGATGTTTCAGTGAGATGTTGATGCACAGGCAGGTCAAAGATGGCACATACATCCTTGGTGGTGCAGGGAGTTGATGTGATAACATACAAGGGAAAGGGAAGAAAGTGAACAGGACCCAGGCAAAGAATCCTGCATTTTAAAGGTAAATATACGGCAAGGAGGAGGAGGTCAGGACAGCCAAGGCAATTATTTCTCGCTGCTCTCATTGAGTTACATCAACTTATCTCCCTAATGTTTGATGTTCAAAGCCCCTCATGATAATCCACATTTACTCTTTGTTCACTCAACCTTAACTTGCCCCATGAATCCCACCCCCTCCGCAGTGCCCATTTGTCAAAGGCACCCAAACATCCTTCCTGCCTCCTCTTTATCAGCTACAGCAGGGCAGCATTTTCCGTGTGCTGTGGCTGTTCCCAGCTGCCTCGTGGGTGGCTCCAGGCTCCTTCCCGTTCCCCCTCCCTCCACAGCACCCACTCCTGGTCTGTGCTCTGTGATTCCCTCCGGGCAGGCAGAGCCACACTGCCACACACCTCACACGGCTGGATGTGCAAGGCCACAGCCCTTCCTCCTTCCTGACTTCTCCCTGCACCTCCTCACCACGCCAGCCAGCAACTGGGCCGGAGAGCAAACAGAAAATAGTTGACACAGTGTAATTAAAAAATTTGAGTGTTTCAAAATGAGTCAGAACCGCTGCCCTCATGTACTCGAGCAGAAATACCAGCTGTCCAGACTCACACAGCGCCTTCCATCACCTGCTGCATCCCTGCCCTTGGCTCCCCAGACGGAGCACCAGTGTCCCTGGAAAGCCAGAACCACAGAAAACTGCTTTTATTAGCTTTCAGCAGCCACATAACCTCCCCCTTTGGAGCTTGTCTGGACAGCACCAGCCTCCTCTAGATCACTGGAGGTGAGAAATATCAGAAAATTACTCTTAAGAACAACTGCTGCTGGACATATGAGCTCCCCACACTTCCCCTCACTGCTTTCCTACTGTATATCTATTTATATTTATCTATCTATATGTACGTGTATATAAATGAGGGATGCCTGGGTTTAACAAACACATGACGAGCACCTCACTGCTCCCCTGGGAGTTTGCTACAGACCTGTTTGCTCCACAGAGGCCACGTTTCCCTCCTCCAGGGCAGCAGGGAAAGCTGCGCTGCCCTGGCAGCCTGGCACCCAGCACTGCAGCCACAGGAACAGCAAATTGCAGGTGGCACAGGGGCAGGAGAGCCACACACCAGGGAAAGAAAGCTGTGCTGCCCCGGCTGCCTGGCCCCCAGCTCTGGAACCACGGGAGCAGCAATTGCAGGAGCACAGGGGCAGGAGAGCCACACGCTGGGCAGCTCCAAGGAGCGCCACACTCATTTTCCACCTCAAGGTCAAACAGTGTGTTTTTAACAGACTTAAGCAACTTAGCACTCTTTAAGAGAAACATTTTAAATGTAGCTTTTGCTTCCTGTTCCAAGGGCAGAGGCATTACTGTTTGTACTTAAATTTT